>NC_052532.1:36579831-37806974 GCF_016699485.2 Gallus gallus
AGTGTGGGCAACCAAGGTGATGATACCCTCCTCATCTGATTCCTAACTGTGTGGTGTTTGAAGGGTTGGGCTCTGGCACATGTTGACAGAATGCCTTGTGTTCTTAATGGGCTTGCAGAGAGGAATCTCCTAACACTGTATCAGCTCATGGGATCTGATATTAAGCATGGTTCAGGTTTGTAAATTGAAATAGCACAGCAACTGGCTGGAAAACAGCTTTGCAGATAAGAGTCGAGTGTCCTGGTAGATGATGTTAACTGTAAACTGGCAAAGATGGCCGGTGGCCTCCTGGACTGCATTAGGAGGACTGCTGCCAGTGGGTCAAAACAGGTGACACTTCTCCTTGCTCAGAACTAGTGAGAGACTTCTGAAGTGCTGGGCTGCCCAGTACAAGGGAGACATGGGCATACTGGAACAAGCTCTATTGAGAGTTGCGAAAGGCGATTAAGGGACTAGAGTTAGAGCTCTTCAGTTGTAATAAGAAGCTGAGACCTGGGACTGCTCAGTCTCAAGAAGGCTGCAGGGGATCTTGCCAGTGCTTAAAAGTACCTTATGAGAGGGAAGAGTACGGAGCCAGACTCTTCTCAGGACAAAAAGAAACAGGTACAAATTGAAATACAAGAAGCATTTAAGCACAGGAAAAATCTTTGTCACTGCAAGGTAGGTCAAACACTGGAACAGATTGATCAGGAAAGCTGTGGTGTCTATTATTGGAGATAACTCAGAACTCAACTGCACAAGGTGCTGAGCAGTCTGCTGTGAGCAGGAGGGTTTAGATGATCTCTGAAGGTCCCCACCGACCTCCACCTCTAAGTGATCCTACGACACTGCAACCTAGTGGCAAAGAGTCATTTTGCTCTCCATCTTGACTAAGGACGTGCTTCACATTATGCAATGGTGGTTTGCAAAGGAAAAAGGTAGAAGGGCCCAAGAGAAATGCCTGGTAAGTTAGGAAACTAGCTGGAAGGTGGTAATGCATCTCAGAGAGTAAATTGGTCTATGGGACCAAAGCTTTCTGATTTCTTGATGGCTAGGCAGGCAGTGACTGGGACTATGAAAGCGCTGCAGTAGGAGTTCCAGGAAGGGTCCTGCAGGAACTGTTGATCATTCACCAAAGAAGCTTCCAGCAAAAACTCTTTCTATCATGTGGAGGAAAGAGAATAGAGCTGTAGGGAGCCTGCTTTGCAGGGCGGTTGGACTTGATGATCTCTAAAGGTCCCTTCCAACCCCCACATCTGTGATTGTGTGACCTCCATCAAAGGAAAATAAAGACTCAATGCAAAGTCTCAAGTTTAACTTCGGGTCATTTTTAAGAGAAGACTTTTCCAGGAAACAAGAATAACTCTGGTTGTGGGAGGGCTACCACTTAGTGAAGATTAATTTTAAACTCAGGGATGCAATTCAGTGAGCACCAAGCTGAATTCAGGAGTAATGGAAATTTCCCAAAGATTGGTCTTTAGGCCAAATAAGAAAATGAATGTATTGCATTGTAGTGCTTTAGACAGAAAGTTGAAGATTAGTCCTGTGACCTGCATGATTGTTCTTCATCCAATGACTTTACACACACACCCTCATAGGGTATATTCCTGTGATGTTTTCCAACAAAATTATATTAACTCTGGAAGTACTATTATTAGCTGATGTCCAGCAGTAATACAAATGGGTTTTAATTCTTTACTTGACAGCTCCTTCAGGTTGTGCTGTGCTGCTCCCTGTTCTGGCTTCACAACAGAAGCAAAAGGTTTTAATGTCAGACTTGTTTCATGGCCCTTGAAGGCTATCTTTTTCCTCTATTCTGGTGCTTCTTGGGGAATTCTTAAGAATCAAGACTTTAAAATATCATAAAATAAGGACAAATATGTCATGTTCTAGGATTCTCCTATTGGCACGTTTCCATGTAAAACTTTATTTTCGGAATTACTTAAATGTTGCTTTTGCAGTTTACATGTTTATTGGCAAAATGTTGGCTCCATCTGTGCATAAAGTCTCTATTTGGAAATTGCAGAAGTTTCTTTTCATTCTAATCTCTTCTTTCTTTTTGAATTGCATACTGAGTAGGGCCGGGCACAGCACTGGATCCAAAGATCAGGAGTGCTCTAAAGGTAGGGTTTTAGTTAGGTCATTGTCTTCTCACATGTTTTGCTCGAGAAATTGTAACCAGAGCACTGTGATGGTATGGGCATTCAGGCTCCACTGAGCTTCAGAGATGATCAACTATTTCCTGGACAATGATTTTTGAAGACTGTATCTTTCTTATGACTTTTGTCCTCTTCAAGTCTAGTTCCCCAAGCCTCAGCTGTTGCCTTTAATAGGGAATAATGGCACATGGCTTTGTCTTTTTATCAAGCCCTGAGTGGGCTGGGTTGCTAACCACCAGATCAGGTTGCCCAGGGCCCCATCCAACCTGGCTTTGAATGCCTCCAAGGATGGAGCATTCATAACTTCTCTGGGCAGCCTGTTCCAGCGTCTCTGAGTAAAAAATTTCTTCCTAACATCTAACCTAAATCTTTCCTCTTCTAGATTAAAGCCAATATCCCTTGTTCTTTCACTATCAGACCATGTAAAAAGTAGGTTCCCCTGCTGCTTGTAAACTTCCTACAGCTACTGGAAGGCTGCAATGGGATCTCCCCAAAGATTCCTCCAAGCTAAACAAGCCCAACTTCCTCAACCTTTCTTCATAGGAGAGGCGCTCCAGCCCTTTGATCATCTTTGTGGTCCTCTGGACCTGCATCAACAGCTCTGCATCCTTACTGTACTGGGGGCCTGGACACCATACTCCAGATGGAGCCTCACAAGTGTAGGGTAGAGACAATCACTTCCCTCTCCGTGCTGGCCGCCCCTCTTTTGATGCAGCCCAAGGTACTGTTGGCTTCCCAGGCTGCAGGAGCACACTGCTGGCTCACGTCCAGCTTTTTGTCCACCAGAACCCCAAGTCCTTCTCTTCAGGGCTACTCTCATCGATGAATGCCAGCAGGTGCAGTGTTTTCCCTATGAAGGAACTCAGTCACACATCTTCGCCTCATATGCACTTCCGTGTCAGACGCCATTCTGTCACACGACAACAAAACGTAACGGGATATTGGCAGGAAGGCTCAGAGTCGACTGTGGTGGTACCACACCACCACCACCCGCCTGTAAGTTCTAAGAAGGACGCAGACTCCCTGCTACGAAGGGAGACCGCAACCCACGCATGCGGGAAGGGGGTGGGTAGGCTCGCCCCGCCCTCGGCGCAGGCGCACTCCCGCAGCGCCGGGCGCTGGGGCGTCTCCGCCCGATTGCGCACGCGCCGTGCGCCGAGGGGCCGACGGGTGTTGTTGTGGGTCAGCGTGGAAGCACGTGAAGAGCGCAACGTCATCATAAACACTCCGGCAACATGGCGGCGCCTCCGAGCGGCAAGGTAACGAGCGCTGCCGAGGGACCGCCTCCTCCTCCTCTCTCGGAGGCCGCGCTGGGTTCGCTGCGTTCGCGGGGAGGGGATGCTGCTGGGCCTTCGCGTGGCTCCGAAGGCCTTTTCTCAGCGAGGCGTAACGGGTTTCCGTCACGGCCCCCGGGCCTGGCCGTGCTGGGAGGCCGCGGGCTCTCCGCGGGGCGGGCTCCGGGCGGGTCGCTGTGTGGCAGTCGGGCTCTCCCGGCCTGCGTGTGCCCGCCCGCAGCGCTGCCGGGCCGCCCGGTTTGCTCACGTCGCTGTTCCGAAATGCAGAGCGCTTTGGGGATGAAGCAGAGCTCGGCAAGGTGGAACCCGAGGGCTGGGCTGAGCTCGCATGTCCTCTCTGCCCTCAGTTCCTCAGGGGACGGTTTTGCCAGGGAAATGCGTATCTCCCCCTGCGGAGAGGTTGTGGAGGGACTGCTTTGGTCGGGCGGCTTTACCATATCCTCTATTACAGCTCAGAAATAACCCTTAACTGCTGTTAGGCGTTCAAGTTGTAGCATGGCTGATCTGGGATGACCTCCTGGCTGTTTCCAGATATGCCAATTTAATTTCCAGTTATGTGAAAGAATACGTACTGTTATGTTTCTTCTCCACTCAGTCCTGGAAGCGAAGTAGATTGTTTTCATTCAGGGCCTTACTGCCTGGATCCTTGTCTTATTAAAAAGCATCTTCCTCAAAAGCCTGAAAAAATAGATCTTGAGATCTTCCTGCTCGTTAAAATCCAGCTTACATGGTAGTTTATTGGGTGCTGATGAGTGCTTTCGTTTTGCATTATTTTTCACATACGTTTTTGTCAGGAACTTCTTCCTGAAGTTTTTTTTTTTTTTTTCTGAAGGCAGCTTTATTATCATATCTATTATTATTATCAGTAATACTGCTGGGGGGTTGTTTGTGAATTTAATGTGTATTTGTCGTTCACTGAACTAAAAGTCAGTTTGCCCAAACTTGTACGGATCTCTGCGTTGTTGCAGTTATTCCATGTTCACAGTTACATATTAACACCGCTTCTGATCCAACGTTCTTCCTGTTCTTCACGTTTCATTATGGTATCTCAGTAAAGTAAGAGCTCTTGAAACAGAGAGCAAAGTGACAGTTGTGCTTTCTTAAACTTTACAAAATAGTTTATGTGTGCAGACTCATCCTTCTGGAGCTCTCGCCACCTTTGTGTTGCACTTCTGCTTGCTTGGATGCTATACTCATTTGATCACTAAGTGATTTGGTTTAGCAAGCTGGAAGAAAATACAAAGAAAGGTGCATTTATTTTTGGCTGGGTTACTTTTTCATTAGTGTGTGGAAGGCACTGGGTCACAAGTTCCTTCTTTGGGTGGCAGCAGGATTCTAGATGGCCTCACAAACTCAGGAAGCTTCACTGCAGGTGGAATAAATGCAGTGTGCCTTGGTGTTCTCACATAGGGCTTTTTGCATTTTGGTGTGTTTCCAAATGATGAGGGTCCTAAATTAAGTCTGCTTTTCTTTCTGGCTGTGCAGTGTTCTAATGATGTAGTTCAGGTGATAGATGCTTGGGAGAGTAGCGGGTATTAGCTTGTGCAGTGCTTTAGGCTTGTTTGGCAGAGCTCCATGCTCAATAACATGAACGTAATGCGTTTTATTGTGTAAATAATTTTTTGAAAAACATTACACAAGAAAATCCTACAGAATATGTATTGTGATAGACTGAAGAGCTGTGATAGCCTGCCTTGACTCAGATGTCATGAATCATAGAATCATAGAATGGCCTGGGTTGAAAAGGACCTCAAATATCATTGAGTTTCAACCCCCCTGCCATGTGCAGGGTCACCAACCACCAGACCAGGCTGCCCAGAGCCACATCCAGCCTGGCCTTGAATGCCTCTAGGGATGGGGCATCCACAGCCTCCTTGGGCAACCTGTTCCAGTGTGTCACCACCCTCTGTGTGAAAAACTTCCTCCTAAAAGAAATGAAATCTTCCCTCAGCAAATCATACCAGAATGAGGCTTTTATTTTCATCCTGTATGCTTTCCCCTTCTGTTATGGCTTTTTCTTTTTTGTTAAATTTTATGTCCCAGACATTATTAATAGCAATGGATTCACAACTTCATTATTTCATATTATGTCCTTCTTTTTTCGCAGTTCTCTGGTTTCTGTTTCATACATTAATGTGGTATGAACTATAGTTACCTCACGCAACTGTATGTACTGCTTTCCTTAGATTCCTTTTTGTTCCTTCTTTTTACTGTGAAGGTTTTTTTAGTGTTTTTCTCAGTACGGTTAACACAGTTCCAGAAAACTTAATGCTGTTAAATGTCAGTAAGGTCTTTTGTTTTCAGAGCTTTTGGCTTTATTCATGAAAGTAGGTGTGTTACCTCTTTTTGTTGCTTATTTATTTTCCTGATTAAAGAGAACGGTTTCTGGACCAACTCTCACCCCTGTAATGGAGAACGGTTTCAGAAAATGAGGTAGAAAGCTGTTTGTGGGGAGAAGTATAAATTTAGCCTGTCAGTGTATAGGCTATTATTACAGCTGTTCTAAAGGCAGTAATGATTTTTGTTTTATGTTCTTGGAGTTGAGTCTATCTTCAGCATATGGGCTGTTAGATCTTTCTCAAATTACCAGCTGACGCATGGGCTGTCAGAGTAGTTATTTGTCATTTCGTTGTGTCCTTGCTCTTCAAGTCAAAGCTTGGTCTAAGCTCAGATATTTGGCCAGCATAGTTTTAGAAATGTTGAGGTAGCGCTCACTGTAGGTATTACTAAACAGTAATGTAAATGCTGTAATGTGTGTATGGAGGTGATGTCATTGAGATTGTTTCGTAGCAAGGATTGACAAAGAGATCTTTGTCGCACTGTCTTGCAAAACTTACTGTTGTAAAGGAGGGTACTTTCCTTATGATATATGGTTCCCATTGTTGCAAGCTTTCTCACATGAATATTTGTATTTTATTTTCATTTCTCTGCTTGGAAACTTGTTGTAAGAGTCTTATACTTCTAAGACTGGCAGGGTGAGAAATTTTACTGTCTCAGGAAACAGGTTGAGCCATAGACTCGGCAAACGAGATATGCAAGGAAACTTTTATCCACTTAATAAACTCAGATATCTTCTTAGGTATCTTCTTTGTAGCAAAAGATCACGTTGGTCAATTGACATGAGCTTGATGCTTTGCAGAGTACTCAAATATGGTGGTGTCTGGTGACTGGAAGTGGAGTGACGTAGCAGTGCCCAGCCATGTGCCTGCTGACGGCTGAGCAAAGTTAGTAAGCCCTGGAGATGGCTCAGCTGTTCCAAAGAGGGAGGTGGAAATAAAAGCAGCATGATGCAGATTTGTAAATTGAGATCTATTTTTTCTAACTTAAAGACCAGCTCTGAACGGTGGTATTTATTTTGTTGATATAAATTAGCTCAGAACAGCCGCTGACTAAATTGAATTTATTTTATTGGCCTGTAGTGGTTTCCTTACTGTGTTGCATCTTTTTTTGTTTACCTTCTGTAAAAAGGCACCTTCTGTAATAGCATCTGTAAAATAAGATGCTAATCAGCTGCTATATCTGTTGATGCTTGCAGGCAGAGCCATTTTTCCTTAATTTGTAGTCTGTGGAGCATTCAGACTTCTGCTAAGTTGCTTTCTTATGAGCATGCCTGCTTGCTGCTTCAGCTGTTGAATCCACAATGAGATCTTTTACCTGATGTGATAATACGAGGCAAAAATGTAGAAGAGTTGCTAGAATCTGGATTTGTACAGTGCCACAATACTCAGTGATCCAAAGTGGCTGGTTCACTCTGTAAGTGCTGCGTGCTGTTTCTGTTGTAAGCTGGATGGCATCTTGGAAGTGTGATTGAGGCCCTGGTTTGTAATTTCTGGCAGAAAAGGAGAATGTGTGTAAGGATATGGGAAGAGAGCGTGAGGTGTCTGAAAGACAGAGCTAGCAGGATTGTTGCACAGCTTCTCTGCTTTCTCAAATGTCCTGTGTTGGACAAGTTGCTGCTGTATGAAGAGAGGTAGGAGAAGGAATGTAAGCTGTGAGCAGTGAGTGCACAATTTCATAGAGTCACAGAGTGGTTTGTGTTGGAAGGCTCCTTAAAAGACTATCCAGTTCTAACCTCGCCTGCCATGGGCAGGGTTGCCACCCACTGGATCAGGCTACCCAGTGCCCCATCCAGCCTGGCCTTGAACACCTCCAGGGATGATGGGGCATCCACAGCTTCTCTGAGCAACCTGTGCCAGTGCCTCACCACCTTCTGAGTAAAGAATTTTTCTTATATCTAACCTAAGCCTACCGTCTTCTAGGTTAAAGCCAATATCCCTTGTCTTATCGCTGCACTCCTTGTTAAAGTGTCGTCCCCTCCATCTTTTCTGTAAACCACCTTTAGGTGCTAGAGGGCTGCAATGAGGTCTCTCTTGAGACATCTCCAGGCTGAACAAGCCATAGTTGAGGTGCTCCAGCCCTCTCATCATCTCTCACGGCCTCCTTCAGACTCATTGAACAACTCTCTTTTTTGTGCTGGGGTCCCCAGGCCTGGACACAGCTCTCCATGGGGCTTTATGAGGACAGAGTTGAGGGAAACAGTTCCCTCCCTTGCCCTGCTGTTTGCACCTCTTTTGATACAGCCCATGGTATGGTTGGCTTCTGATCTGCAAATGCACACTGCTGGCTTATATCAATTAGTGGTGTCCAGCACAGACAGGATGGGTATTAACGAGTAAGATGGGCAGGACCACCTGCTCTGTTTAGCTTTGCTGTTGCCTACATCTCAATGTGTTTGGGTGCAGTGCTGTAAGTGTCTCACTAGCTGGTTGCGCAAAACCATAAATTGCCATCAAATGACAAGAGTTTAATCTAAAACATTTGTTTGTGGTCTAGCATGTATTGTAGTTGTTGATGTGCTGTGGTGAAGGCCTTCTTTTGTATGTCTCTGACAATAAAATGCAACAAGCATTACCCATTGAGTTCTCTTCATACACAGCAGAATGAGCTGGTGGTATGAATTTCCCATGCTGCACTTTTCAGTATAAGAACGATAGTACCTTTTTACTGGGGTAACAGCAGGACTTCAGGTAGTTATTCTGCTGGACATGGAATATAAATACATAAATATGCAAACAGGTTTCCATAACCTGAACTGGCATTGCCCATGACATGTCCTAGAACAGTGCAGATAAGGCTGCACCTCAGAGGGTGGCTTTTTGTCAGCTGAGCCAGTGTTGAACCTCTTCATTCTGCTTTCTGTGGTCAGTGGAAAACAACCATTGCACAGCTTTCCTGAGTTTTGTGCAGTGGTTCCTTGCTTTTACAGCCCCTCTGTCAGTTTAGTTGGTAGAATAGCTACTGTCTCCGCATGGCACGGAGTTGTTAATGACTGACATGAATGAATGGTGAATGCCATATCTTTCTTCAAATTAGATACCTTATTGCATCTTCTGTGCTACTGTATGTGTGTGACTCAATCCTGTTTCTTCAGTGTTTGGTTGGATTAAAAAAACCCAACTCCTTAAGCTCCATTGCGTTAAGTATTTGATAACAGAAGAAGTAAATACAAGCTTAGACTTGCTATTCTAAAACTTCTGAGCAGGTTCCAAGTTCCTCGATTTCACCATGTGTTACAGCAGAGGTGGATCTGTTTTGCAGAACAATGTAGAATCTTCCTGTTATGTGATTACTGTTGTCAGGTGATGTTAATGGATGAAAAAGAATATAAACATTAATAATTAGACTGGTAGTAGTAGGGCTGTTTTGATGGCATGGAATAACTGGTGTAATATATTAGATTGAGGAGGTGTAGTTAATTATACTTAGTGAAATTGCTGGCAGAAATGCACATCTACTGATATAACCCCAAAGCAGAGTTTTATCTGGAACAGCTGTCCCAGTGATTGATCACTTTGGTTCATACTTGTAGTTGTGGTGATAGATCAGGTCCAAATACTGGAAGGCACATTTTAAGTAATGTCTAAAGTTGCAGTGTTTAAACAGAGGCTGAATTTCAGAGCAGGTATTTGTTAGAAATAAAGAGGATCTTAATTAATTTTTTGGTAGAAAAAAAGAAAGCTTGTAATAGAGCAAAGGAAAGGAGACTTCCAGTATTTGGAAGGGAACTTAATAGTGTTGTCTTTAATCCTTCAAGAAGGAGTTTAGACTAAGTGACCTCATCAGCTCCTACAAGCAATATTTGTGATTAAATCTCATGCTATCATTTTTCCTTCTGTAAAGTGAGGGGAAACTTGAGAAATAAATATACAACAGAAAGGACAAGTAAACCGAATTTTGTTGCTATTTTAAGCTCTGTATTTTATAGCTAGTGAGTTTGCACACCTGAACTTTTGGCTTACTGGCCTGACTGCAAATGTGATGATTTTAAAATTCTGAATTAGTATGTTCAGAAAAAGATTATGTATATATTAAAAAAAAAATAATAATACTGACTGTTGAGTGCATTTTTTGTGACTTTCTGACAAAGTTATAATAGCTGCTGTATTGGTTAGAGAATAAATGTAATCAGTTCTAGTTTCTATTGTTTCTTGATATATTTGAGAATCTTAGAAGTGGAGAAAAAGAGGAAGATAAAAATATAGGAAGCTTCAGGCATTCACTTCAACCTATGTAGGTGAATCAAAATGATAATGAATAACGGTTTGTCTCCTATTCCATTGTATTCTTTGTTTCAGGTTTTATATGAGCAAGACGGAGTATTCATTCATCCATCCTGTGGAAAAAATGATGATCAGGACAACTTCATATCTGGAGTACTGCGTGTCATAGAGAAGGTATTTGTACAGTACGCTTGTAGAAGCCTCTTACATTTGTTGGCCAAGCTAATGCGTTTGAGAAATCTTTAATGTTTTCTTAAGTATTGGATTTCATTAATGAATAAGCATTGCATTGTTCTTGACATCAACATCATTTATATATAGTGTAAGTTGTCCCTGAATCATACTGTGAGTAAATAGGGGGGATGTGTAATTTGTTACACAGATTTGTTGTTTGTATTGTAGGAAAATGAAGTTATAGTAGACTGGAGGCCACAGGATGATACTTTGGATACTTCTAATATCCTCTGTGCAGGAAAGGTATGTTCATTAGTTATAAATGATCTTCATTCTGTTTTTCTAGAGATTTGATTTTGTGGGAACTTACGGGTAGGTGACCTTATAACTGGAGGCAAAACCTATATACGCAACTGTCATTGGTATTAATAGCTATATGTTGGAATATCCTGTGTGGATTATGGCCTGGTTTGGGTTGTGGGGGTATGTGTTTTATGTATGTACATAAAGTAAAGGGAGAACTGTCTGAGTAACAAAGACCAAATGAGCGTAAGCAAATCAGTCATCAATCTCCCTGCATCTATTTTGTTGGGTGATGGTGATTCATTCTTCATAATTAGACTCAAAACAGAGAGACACTGTTCTAATGCGAAGTATTTGAAGTCTGTTGAAGTTCTAAGATCCAGTGGTTGTGTTGGAAGGATGTGATAAAGCAGGAAGATGGAAGTTTTATGTTTAAATAAAGTTTTGTGTTGGGTGGAATCTGTGAAAGAGGCTTAGATATTGTAGCACCACGTTGAATTTAAGTAAAACTATTTTTCTTCTTAGTTCTTGTCATAAATAAAAATTTCTTGTGTTGAATTGTGTGTTAAGAGCTTATTACCAAAAATTCTTTTCATCTGTGAAAGTGAAGGTACTCTTTCTTCTGCTTGTTGAGTCTGGGAATCTTGTCTTGTGCTTTTTTTGATGGTTACTGTCTTTGCTTAGGATTCCAGTTCTGTGGTAGAGTGGACTCCAGTGCCCAAAGAAAAATCCTCTCGAGGAGCAGACCGTCCAAACAACTATGAAGCAGAATGGGACATGGTCACCACCGTCTCTTTTAAAAAGAAACCCCATTCAAATGGAGGTACTTCAAAAATAAGTGAACTTTCTTTTTCTTTCTTCTGACTTGTAATTGAAGATTTGTCTTCATAATCCAGTATAATGGATTTCATTAGGAATTGAAAAGCACTTGTGGCAAGAAGTGAATTTCTGGATGTGGAAAAGCAATTCAGCATTTAAAACCTACTTTTTACCTCCAATCTAATTTCTTCTCTGAATTAGTAGAGAAGTATATAGAAAATAAATAGTAAATCCAGCATCATGTGGTCAGGAGGTTTAAATGATGTGACAGTTCTGTCTGCATTGAACTCTAACAATCTTAGAATCATAGAATTGATGATCTTTAAGGTCTTTTCTAACCTAAGCAAGTCCAACCGCAACCCAACTAACAGCCCTCTGCTAAATCACGTCCCTGAGCACCACATCCAAACGGTTTTTAAACACATCCAGGGTTGATGACTCAACCACCTCCCTGGGGAGCCTATTCAGTGCTTAACAACCGTTTCTGTAAAGAAGTCTTTCCTGATATCCAACCTAAACTTACCCTGGCACAACTTAAGGCCATTTCCCCTTGTTCTGTCACCAGTGAGAAGAGACCAACCCTGCTCTCCTTGTAAGCACCTTTCAGATATTGGAAGAGAGCAATAAGATCTCCCCTCAACCTCCTTTTTCGCAGACTGAACAGCCCCAGTTCCTTCAGTTGCTCCTATGGGATTTGAACAAAATGTATTATTAGAGGGGAAAAAAAAAAAGAAAAACGTTTACTGCTCAAATGTTTTTCATTGTTGGAACAGCAGGGGGAGATGGAATGGATAGTTATGTTTGTATTTGAGTCTTTTCTATGTGGAAGCTTAGAAAACCTATTTTGTCTAATGAACATACTTTGGGAAAATAATTTCATAGCTACATTATTGTTATGTTATCTTAGTAGATAGGTAATTAAAAAAAAAACAACATAGCTTTTTCCTCTGATTCATCACTGTATTTTTTCTTTATAACTCTTGTTTCTCTGTATTTATCAGCTGAAACTGCAGACCCTTGTGATTGTTTTTCCATTTTTGTGGTAGTTTTAAGTAGTGCTGGCTGTCGTATATATCATTTATGAGTACAGGGTTTGGACTTTAAACTGAACATTTTGGGGTAAAGTGCAATCCTAGCGTGGAAGCTCTTTTCAAACACAGAATTTTACAAGGTGATACAGGGCTAAATCTCTGTCAGGCATAGAATGTTTTATTCTGCTGTTGGTTTGTATTGATTTTTTTTCTGAATTTTTAAGAGGCAGAGTCCATCTTGATCCAAAGTAAGTGTAAGTGAGTCCTGTTGGCTTAGATTATGATTTTTTTGTTACTTCTTTATTTCTGGTGGCTGTAATTTGATGGTGATAGGCTGGGGTACGTGCCAGTGTCCCTGCAGGCATGCTGGCTCTTTCCAGTTTACTGGTGGAGTAACACTGAATCCCTTTGTTTTGAATGTATTACCACCTTGCACAGATTTGCACAGTAAAGGAGGAAATAGCTTTTCAATTCCATCTCCCTTATATTGGTTGCAGCCTGACAAGGCATGTGTGCAACATATGCTGTACAGTAGATACAGCATTATACAGTATTATGATATATATTACATCTAGTTTGAATGAGCAATACTACCATGTGAAGGTGCTGGTGGGATTTATCATGTTGCTGGAATTTTGAAGTTGTACATTACCTTCTGGTTCATTTTCATTCACTGTTGTCAGATCTTAAAGGAAGCAGTCTGATGGAACTATTTACTTCAAAAGTCTGTACAAGATGAGAAAACACAATGAGAAATGGCTGTAGTAGTTATAGTACATATTTTTTTTTTATCAGAACTAATGCTGGGTTTCTGTTTACTGTGGGTTTTTTTGGCTTGTTTAGAGGAACAGGGACAGATGATAGCTTTGTAGTTGCTAATACTGAAAACCAAACTAAAATCGCATGATAATTTTGTTTTTAAGATGCTACAAATCACACAAATGGAGAAAGCACGTGGTCATTCCTGTTCAGTTTGACAGATCTGAAATCAATCAAACAAAACAAAGAAGGCATGGGATGGTCTTATTTGGTGTTCTGTCTGAAGGATGATGTGAAGCTTCCAGCTCTACATTTTCATCATGGAGACAGCAAACTTTTTATTAAATGCCTTGAAAATCATGTTGTGCTGAGAGAGTAAGTACCAGACAGTCTTATTCTGATTTAAAATTTGGATTATTGGTTTACTTCTTTGATTCTTCAGCTAGTTTCAGATTAATGCTTTCTGATGTATTTTACAATTCCTTTTTTGTTAGTAGAATCAATTTTCAAGGTGTCTAAAGCTGTAATTTTATGTAATGAATATATGGGCTGAAGTTTTAAATTGCGGAATACTTTATGAGCCACTTCAGAAATACTGGCTTTATCGTACCTCAGTAGCTCCCTCTAGTGAATTCAGAAGCTTCTCGTGAACACTCAGATGATGTAAAGTTAAATCTTCCACGAGCAGCTACTTGGGATAACTTGTGTTTAAAATTTGAGATCTGCTCCTATAAGAAAAATGTTTGAATATTGCCATTGATGTATGATCCAGTGAGCGTATCAATTACATCACTTGATATATAAATATTTTGTCACAGAACTCAATTCTGTAACTTCTTTCTATGTGGAACATCTATTACATTTGGTCTTTATTCTTCAAACCAGTTTCTGGAGTGTAAGTGTAGTTAGACTTTATCATGGTGTTAAATACTTGAGTTTTGTTCTATATTTATATAGTGTTACCTCCAGGCTTTTTACATGAATAAAAGCCTTTCTGTTGGGCATAGTGTAGATGCATAATAAAATGTTTTGCTATCACTGTTTAATCACAATTATAATATAAAAAGACAGTAAAGTAAATATGGCTAGGCAGAGCATTAAGAGATGAGAAGATATTTGATCTGTGTAATATATACTGTGTTGTGTTAGCATCTCTCACAACATGTTCTGATGAAAGATTTGAAGGCAGATAATGAAATGGCTTTGAGAACTCTTATAGAGGGCCCTTCTTATGTTGGAAGTGTTGAGGATGTCAGAGTTGCCTTCAGTGAGTTGGTAAAGCTGTGGCCTAAGTGTTATTGTTATGCTGAAGTGCAAGCCAATAGGAGATGAGTGTTGTATAGTCATTGAACTGATCTGCAAGAGGCTTTGGCAATATGAGGATGCGGTGGCCAAGTTTGTGATAAGTTGTCAACTGCCTGGAGAAGATGATATGGTCAGTGTGACCAGCTGGTGAAATGGTACTGTTGGTAGCATTGTCTGCAAGCCTTTCAAGAAGAAAAATCTGTGAGGACCAAAGCAGGTGAGTAGTAGGGAGACAAGATGAAGAGATAGTTAAGAGTATTCTTTATACAGTTGGAGGCTAGGAAACCCTGGGTGACAGCTTCAGTTAGTTTCAGTTCTGTAGAACTGAATAATAACAAATAATTGTAATTCACATTGCTACATAAAAGTGATTTATTGGTGAGTAATTGAATGGAAGTGAAACAGGTAAGGATTTTGGTTCCTATTTCAAACACTGTCTCTTTCAGATAGTCAGTGGTGAATAGTTGGCCACTTAACCATTCTTCCTTTATTTGACCCAGTAGATGCTTAGTTCTTGTCCTTTATAGCCTCTTGTCAGGCAGTATGGATGTTCCTGCAGCAAGAGTACAAAACATTTCCTCTCAGGTTGGGTAGGAAACTGTGTGTACAGAGGGTGTCATGTCCTCAGGTCTGTTCTTAAAAGGCCTGTGCATTCTGATCCAGCAGCTGTATGCATGGGAGAGTTCAGGAGTGCTTAACAGAGTTCCCTGATAAGGGAAGGTAGGGAAGCTTGAGGTGATATCTGGGCATTTGGAATGTGCAGAGCTGCATGGTATTTCTGTCTGAGACTGTACTGTGTGTTTCAGTCTGGAACAGCAGATACTTTGGGAACTATGTATGTAGTTTGAGAACTATGATGAAGCTATGAAAATTAAATTTGCATGAAGTCAAGCATTGAGCTGAACAGGAACTTCCAGTTTTAGTTAGAATACTTACATAAGGTCTATTTTTGGCAGCAAAGTCTTCCCTGTGGCCTATTAATGTATGATTTATTCTTTCTTTTGTAAGAAAATAATACACTAAGTAACTTGTGGAGGTGCAAACCATTCTTTGCGCATTTATGTCATTTTGTGGTAGCTACTTGTGCTTAATTATTACATGGAGTATCTAAGCACGCAGCCTCTCATAGAGAAAGATGTTTTCTGGATTGCATGAGGAAGTACACGGCAATGCAATTACTTGTTATTCCAACCTTTCTATCTATGTAGATATCAGGTACTGATGTTAATACAGAATTAAGCTTTTTCCTAAAATAGCTTTCTGTCTTAAGTATTTTATTCCTCTGTTGATGCTACCTCAAAGGTTTTTGCCTTTCATTACCACTGTGCCTTTTAAAATGTTGTGACATTGCTGAAATTGGTGTGTGTGAGGGAGCTAAACGTGAACAAAATACTTGTAATCTGTTGCTTTGAAGATTTTCTTTCTTAGTTTTGTTGCACCAGGCTAATATTGAGAAATTACCACACTGACACTTCCTAACTTTCAGCATTGTGAATAAATGTTTAATTAAGTTTCTAATTCACAAGTGTGTTTTGAGCATTAGCCACGTAGCTGCCCATACTGAACAAGCTGTCCAGAGCAAATGTTGAATTACAATGGGAGTATCGTACAAAGATTTTTGTTCTTTTAGTTAAGAAGAACACAGTACATGA
Source organism: Gallus gallus (assembly GCF_016699485.2). Lineage (NCBI taxonomy): Eukaryota > Metazoa > Chordata > Aves > Galliformes > Phasianidae > Gallus > Gallus gallus. The sequence continues at coordinate 36,595,868 of NC_052532.1, forward strand.
CTCAGCCTTTGCCCCATGCAGCTTTTTTAGTAAAAGCCAGTTGAGCTTCATTAACTTTCGCTGCCTCAGATCTTTGGCTGTGGTGTCTGGTTGTTTCAAAATGAGATCTCTTGTTGGATTTCATATCCGACAGTGTTCTGTCATGTTGGAATTGAAGACAGATAAGGCTTATTAAAAAGTTCTTATCTTTGATTTTAATAACATGGTAGATGATGCAGGTATTAATAAAAATAAAAGTAATTTTTCTTTCAAAAACTAGAAATAGTGAACTTAAACTTTGGGAAAGAGTGATATAGTAAGGTGTTTTATAAATGGAAGTCTGTGCCATGGGTTAGGATTAGATGGCAAAGAGCTTAGCATTCTCCAGCCTGGCTACTAACTCCAAGGCTTGAATGTCGGATTGGCTTCTGAACTGTTGTCACTGCTTTAATATATTGAGCTGTAAGTGGTGTTGATTCAAGAGCTGCTTAATTGATCATGTTCCCATGCCAGAAGAGGGAAGAGGATGTAGGGGGAATGAGAGCAAAAGAAAGATATAATACTAGGAGTGGCACACTTCCAGCTGCCTTTGCTATCATTTTCATCTGACTGTACAAGCCTGAAGTACAAGAGTGTACAAATGCAGTGAGTTACACCAAATCAGGTTTGCGTTCATTTAGAATTTGGAGTCTACACAAGTGTTTGTGTGACAGTAATCAGATGTTTGTTTCACAGTACAATTGTTGTATTGTTGTGTTGGTAAACTCTTACTGGATCAATTTTAGAATTAGGCTGACAGTAGCTGCTGTAACAGTATTGGTTAGAAATTTTTTCATATGCTTTCAAACAATGAAAGGCAGTTTGTAGTCCTTTATGTAATGTTTTACAGTGTACAAAAACATAAGATTTACTAATTGGTAGAAAGAATTAATTAACTGTGTATGGTGACATGGGTTCTTTTCACACAGAGCTATGTTAAAGGTGTTTCAGTGTATGTGTTGTTTGACTACCTCAAAGAATTTCTTTTCCCATCATCTTTTTTTGCCCACTCTTAAATATAGAAAATATTTACTCTGAAAGTTGTCGCCCTCATGTAATTTCTCATTACAGCATAGTAATCTTTTGAAAAGGTACGGAATATAACTCAGGATGAATGACATAAACTTACAAAAAAAAAAAAAGCCCTGTTTTATAAAGTGTTAGCATATAGAGTCTTGCCATAAGTGATCTTGCATCACACTTGTTTTCCCTGCACAGAACCTGAAATGTGACTTTTAAAACCTGTAAATGTTCTAAACCATTTTGAAGAAAAACCGGTGGTGCTCACAGAAACCCCATGCTTTGATTTTATTGTAGATCTCCACAGGATAAACTCATTCTTCTTGTGAACTCTCAGAACAAGTCTCTGTCTCAATCTTTTGAAAATCTCCTAGATGAACCATCATATGGCTTACTGCAGGTATGTATTGCTTGATATTTTTTTTATTAAAAGAAAAATGCCAGCCTTTCTATATCACAAAAATCTCCTTAGTCATTGCCATTCTAGGACCATTAATTGTATCCTAAAATGAGCGCTTACTAGGAAGCACAGTTACAAGTGTGCTGTTTAGTATGTTACTTGTTTCTTAACCTTCCTGTTTAAAACCTAAACCTATACACGTTACTTTTGCCTGCAATTGTGCACATCTGGGCACAGATAGTTTTAGAAATGGAACAGAAATTTCTAAACTTTCATTGACCAAATATTCTCTTCTTGTTGTCTGATGGTTTCAAAGAGAGGCTGGAAATACAGCAGCAAAGAGCACAGTATTGCTTAATACAGTTTTTTTTCTTAAACTGTTTATCACTTGGTGGAGTTTATGGCCTTGAGAGGGTCAGAAGCAAAATGTCTGGTGATTGAATGAGACCAGAGTTCTGACCTACTGATTCATTTAATTTATGAAATCTTCAGAAGTGCATTAGTTTCTGGACTTAGTTGTCATATAAAAGTTTTCTGTGAGATTGCTAGCAGAGTACTTGAATTTTCAAGGTACAACATGATGTAAAGGTAGACAAGCTTGGGCAGAAAAATGATGTTTTGTGGCATTAATCACAGGAAAGTAAACACTGAGTCTGATCTGGTCGTATACATAGGTCAGATTTATGCAGCATACTGCTGTCTAATCTTTCAGATCAATCAGTAGTATTATTTTAATACTTAGGATCTCAACTTTTTGAATCATGCAGTGAATGTACTATGTGCAATTACTTACGTGAAACTTCAGTAACTTTGAGTCTTACTATGTTCTACTTGTTGTTTTTATCTCCTTTAAGCACAAGAATCCTAAATAATCTGAGGCTTTTCATAATTTGCTTGTTTTCCTTCTTATAACACAGAAATGGAAAAAAGATCCATACACGGTAACAATGGGAAGGTTTTCCAAAGTCACAAACTATATTTTTGATAGCTTCCGATTAAGTGACCCTTCAACTCAAAGGCGACCACCCTCAGAAATGGCAGACTTCCTCAATGATGCTATTCCAGGGTTAAAGATAAATCAGCAGGAGGAACCAGGATTTGAAGTCATTACACGAGTGAGTGTGTAAATGAATATGACACAGATGTATTGATCCTACTGCCACACTGTTTAGTCTGGTTTCAGAATAACATCCTTGAACCTGAGTTCATTCTTCAGTTCTCTCTTTAAATGCTCTAGTGCATGTCAAGAATGTGCTTTTCATGTGAAACTCCCTGTTGTCTTTGTTGGCTGCGCTGCACCTATCTATTGCTTTTCTAGTTGTTTAGAGGGTTCAGTCCGTGGGACTAACCTGAAAGTAGTTTGCAGGTGTTGGTAGAGATGGAAGGCTATGTCAAATGCATCCTCTTCCAAAATCTGAAATACTAGCTTGGATAGTCAGGTAGGTCTTTAGCACGCTGTGTTTTGCTCTTTATGCCTGCATTGCTCCATACTGCTCCCTAATGTAGACATACTAACTCTGAGGATCTAAGGCTAACACAAATATGAACACGAGAAAATATAGTTGAATTCATTATGAGGATATAACAAGCTCAGTAGTATTTATATGATTGTTCAAAAATGTTGAAGTATTTAATTGGGATTTGTGTAACACCTTTGTGTTTGTTTCAGATCGACCTAGGAGAACAGCCTGAAGTTAGTAGAAGAGAGCCTGTGTCAATTGAAGAATGGACTAAAAATATGGATTCTGAAGGAAGAATTTTAAATGTAGACTACATAAAGCAATCAATATTCAAAGGGGTAATCCGTTTTTCAAAAGTCCTTTTCTCTCCTTCCCAAACTATAGTTACGCTAGGTTTCTTATACTTGTAATGCTTCATGTAGGACTTTGGGCATGAGCTAGTCAGTATTGTTGGAGTGACTTTATAAAAGATGGTGTAATGCTCATTGAATACCTCATGAATCTCATAACCATACAGTGTACTGCACAAATAGAGAGGTCTTGCGGTGTCTGACTAAAAGGGAATGGTTTTAAAAAGACTGAGGCCCAGGTGATTGAGAGGAGAAATCAAAGTGACTTTGAGGAAAACACCGATGCTTTGTTGTGGTTCAGCCCGGAGCAGAGAAGGCAGAGGGAAGGCGTTGTGGTGGCCTGCAGCTCCTCATGAGGAGGAGAGTGGCAGGGCTAAGCTCTGCTCTCTGGTGACAGCAGCAGAGCCTGAGGGAACAGCGTGCAGCTGCATCGCAGGAGGGTCAGGCTGGGGGTTAGGAAAAGGTTTTTCATCTGAGGTTGGTTGGGCCCTGGAAAAGGCTGCTCGGGGCAGTGGTCACAGCACTAAGCTGCTGGAGTTCAGGTAGTGGTTGGGCGGCACTTTCAGATGTAGGGTTTGATTTTTTTTAATTTTTTTTTTTGGGGGTGGTCCCTTGTGTGGAGTCAAGAGTTGGACTCTGATCCTTGTGGGTCCATTCCAACTCAGGGTATTCTTCTATGAGTGTTAGGCTATCAGGTTTATGCTTTCCTTAAGGATGTTTTCTTGTCCATTAAAAGCTTCCTTTCTTTGCTGAGCAGTTTACCTGAATTTGGCCCTCAGTACTAAATGCTCACCAATATTATTGAATTGCAATTCAGTAATTGCAAAATTGAGTCCACTGAATGTGAATTCAGTCTCATTGATGCAAGTTTTATAAGTTTGTTATATGCTGTAGCTATTCTGTCTGGTGTTATTCAATGTTGATTTTTTTCCTTTTATTTTTTGTGGGAATCCTGATGCCTTAATGCTTTCTTTCCAAACTTGTTGATGTTTGTTTATAAGAATGCAGTCTTCTGGGGGTTTAAGCATGGGTAGAGAATAACATTCATATTACAGTTATTAAAAATACATATTGAGGAGGGTAGAGCAAAACTGAAAGATTTTTTCAGTTTGTGTGACAGGTCTTTAATCTATTTGTGCCTGACGTGTCCAGGTAAAGGACCCTTGTGCAATCGTGACAATTCCTACAAACCTTTTTTTCCCAGCCACCAGTGTTTCAGTGTCACTTGTGTTTTCCATTGCCAGAGGAGCGAGTGTTTAATGTTATTCATGACTCTCGATAACAAGTACATTAAATGGAGATCCATTAAATGGATTAATGGAGATTAAATGGAGATCCTCTTTAAAGACAATGCTTCTCTTACATTGTTACATACTGGAAGAGTATGTAAGTGTTGAAGTGTTACGTATTGAAGTGTTGGGATTCCAGTTATTGCTTGGCTGGAGCACCAAATTTCAGTGGTTGATGCTATTTACTGCATTGTTTTCTTTGCCTTAATTTAGTAGTAAATGGAAAAAATACAGCAAGACATCAAGCAGTGAGGTGGGAGTGTGGCCTTGGACTGATAAACTGTGGGTGGAGTTTTAGGAGTTGGAAAAAATCTCTTTTGATGTATGAGATAGGATTCAGCTGGCACATTTTTGTCATATAGAAATGATTACTTAGATGTCTGACAAATAGCATCCTTCAGTGAACAGTGGTATTTTTGGTTGCTGGAAAGGTTCATATGCATGTTGGCAGTGTCTCGTTAGTTGAAACTATTTGTTTAGAAAAGAAAGAAAACGGGAGGTTAGTACTCAAGATAAGTGTGTGGAGACAAAACTTTGGCAGTTGAACAGCATCATGTTCAAATGTATAGATTTAAAGGTACTTTTTTTTGTTTCTTAGTATCTGTGGTGCCCTTAAGGTGTTTATTTCAAGCAGTGATGCAAAAATATAGGAAGAAATACCTTTTGAAAAGCTTTTTATCTTCTTAGGAAGTATCCAGTAGTTCTACAGTTTAGAGCATATGTTAAATTAGTTTTCATTCCAGTTTTTTGATGAATCTGAGTTATATTGTTGCTTAATCATGCTCTCTTCCTCCTTTACCTTCAAATGTATTAGTTAGCAAATAAAGTTTGGCTGCAGAATAACAAGAATGAGCTTATGAGTAAGTTTTGTTCCTCTTAAGCTGTTACCTTCAGAAGCATTGTATTGCTGTAGGAGTGTTTCCTCACGAAACTGAATTAGTATTTTTGTTAATGCTTCCAATTTTTCCTTAGGGACTCTGCCATACTCTAAGAAAAGAGGCATGGAAATTTCTTTTGGGATATTTTCCTTGGAATAGCACTAAAGAAGAGAGAGCAAACTTGCAAAAAAGGAAAACGTGAGTCCAGTTTCCAGTTGCAAAACACATGAAATTGTTTGGTGTTTTTTTTTTAAGGTGTAACTTGAAAGTTCAATACTTTCTTTCTATGAATTAAAAAGGAAAAAAAAAAAGGGAAATGTAATGATGGAGCATGTTCTGGTTTCAAAATGATTTTTCTTCTTCAGGGATGAATATTTCAGGATGAAACTGCAGTGGAAGTCTGTCAGTGAGGAGCAGGAAAAACGAAATTCAAGATTAAGAGACTACAGGAGTCTCATAGGTAAATTTGGTTTCAGAAACATGCAACTGTGTGAACTCAAACCTTTGCAATTCAACATGAAATTGAAGAAATGTAAGCTTTTGAGTAACCTATATGGGAAGAAGCACTAAAAAAGCTAACACGTAGCTATTCTCAGAGATGTCTAAATTTTCTTATACACTTAAAACCTTTTCATAACCAGAGTAATTCGGAGCTTTTACACCATAGTGCTGCAGAACAGCTGGATTTTTTTTACTTCCCTTACTAAATAACAAAATGCTGTTTCCTTTTTATTGGAAGATGTTTTAAAATAATGGTGAAGCAATAAGAATTTTATACATATACTAAGGGTTAAGAAAGGTCTTGAGCTTTTTAGAGTGAGTGTACTTGTATACAGCTTATTAACAGAAAATAACATTCAGGGTTCAAAAATGGCTGAAGTTCTGTTCTAAGTATCTGAAATGTAAACGAGAATATTAGGCTTTTGTAAACTAGATCCAAAACTATGAAATAGTCTTTTTTTTCCTTAAAGTACACCTAAAATTTTTCACATTAGGATATGTTTTTTGAGTTCTACTTTAAGAACATGCTACAGACTTGGTATATTTGAGGCATCATGACTGCCTAATGAAAGCAGTGGTTTCTGCTCAACATGAGCTATGAAAACTTGTTACAAAGAACTTCTAATGTGCTGTGGCGAACTATAAGTGTCTTTTTGCTGATGGTATTGTGACCTTCCTGCTGTGGTTTATGCTGCATCTCTTAAGTATTCATGAATGCCATTGCATAGCTAGTTTACATAAAATTCTTCTTAATCCCTGTAAGTGAAGAAAATTTCCACTGAATTATAATCAGGTTTTTTCCATTTAAAACAAACAAAAGCTTTCAAACTTTTTTAAAAAAAATAATCCTCTTATTTGAGAGATTTTCTTACTTTTCAAGTATTCTTTCAGTGATGCAACTGTTGTCTTTAAGACTTCAAAGCTTTCTAATGTTGTTTGAGGGAATAAACTGAAGTTTAAAAAAACAGATTGGTTAGATGCTGGCTTTGTACAACGTGTTCTGAAAATGTTCTTAAATCTGGACTTTTTTTAGAGAAAGATGTAAACAGAACAGATAGAACAAATAAGTTCTATGAAGGTGAAGATAATCCAGGATTGATTTTACTTCATGATATTTTGATGACCTATTGCATGTATGACTTTGATTTAGGTAAGTTGTGCTCCTCTGAACTTAATAGCTGTTTTAGTTTCTGATTTAGTAAAGCTTTGCTACATGTTAAAATCTGTTAACACAATTGATCTCATATTGCTTACAGTGCTTTCTTGAAATTCAAGGTTTGTAGTTTAATGACTTGGGAAACTTTGCTTTCTCATTCTGCTTCTCACTCTCTCTTACCTAATCTCATAGGTGTCTGAATTCATCAGCTGAGGTGGGAATAGGAATTAAGTGGCAGTTTGCCTTCACTTTACCGTACTGTTGTTTTGAGGCAGGTTTGCTTTTCAGAGTTTTAACTGGATTTAATAAAAAGTGATAAACCAGCTGCCACTGCTGTAATTAAAACTCAACATGTTTAACCAGCTGTTTGTAAACATGACTGTATTTCTGAATACTTTAAAAGCTGATTCTCAGGGGGTACACTGCAGTTTTTGAAAAACTATAGTATATGCATCTGGCATAGGTGGAAAAACACACAGTGCTGTTCTTAAATCACAGTATAGCCGAGATACTTGTATTGGGAGTGAATAGGTCTTTCTAGCTGTTTTTGACTTCTTCATCCCTAGCATGACATCTGGCACTTCTATGCTTATGGGTGGCTGGTTCTTCTAAAGGGAAGTGTTGGGATTCTAAAATTAAGAATCTATTTGTGATGGATTCTGAAGGAAAAAATCAGAGCAAATCTGTAATTGCTAATATGTTTCCTGCATAGCTGTAGTTCTTGTTGACTCTGTGCCTTCTGACAAGTCTGTAAGGAGACTTAATCTTTGGCTTGAAAAAGAAAAGGAAAATTAAAACCAAAAAGTCTTCCCAAACCTGTTGTTGTTCTTTTGTTGTTTCCACACTTCTACCGGCATTAACCTGCAGTAACATGCATCTTATGAAATAAAAGTGCATTTACCACCTGGTCTATTAAAAACAGTTTAGATGGCTTAGATTTGCACAGGGAAGAAGGCTTTCGTTTTGTGAAGAAGAAAGAATAGTAGAAATGCAGTATATTTGACATCACGTGTCCAAGGATTCTAAGCCACTTAAGTATTGATGTATTGCTCATTTTAATATTTCAACAACAGCTACAGAGAGTCTGGTTAATGCCACAAATCTCCATATGAAGGGGATGGATCAGCTGTTCATATAACATGCTTTATGAATGCATTTCTCAACATAAATTATAATGAAACTGGTGTTGATCCTTAAAAGACTTTTAAACTGTCTTGTACAGCAGCATTTTCTCTAGACTTATTTTTGCCTATAGTATTAAATGTACAGTGAATAGATTTTTCTAACCTTTTTGAATTATTTACCTGTTTTCTGTTCTTTGTTCTATTCCTGCTCCCTATTTTCATGCTCATTGATTCCAGTTCTTGTCAGTTACTCAATTTTAATTACATTATTAAGAAATGTAACTGGCCATGCTCGAGTCGAAGTGAGAAATATGTTAGACCAACTGCTGATGATAGACATGCACATAATTTATGTTCTCCCTTAGAGATGTTAGCAGTAACAGTGAGACAACATATAAGTTGACTTGAACATCAGTGGTAAGGTAGTTGGGAGCGTGAGACAAGTGGGAGAAACAAGCTCTGAGAGTCCTTCTCCATTCTCTTCTTAATTGTGCTGTTAATTCCAATTATAGTGAACATACAAACTTAATGCAAACATCTGTCTAGCTCAGTCATTTAACACACTTGAAAAATGGCTGCTTTACTGTGAAGTGTAACTAAATTCCTGTTTGTCTTTCTTTTTCTGTCAAGGTTATGTCCAGGGAATGAGCGACTTGCTTTCACCTGTCTTGTATGTTATGGAGAATGAAGTTGATGCCTTTTGGTGCTTTGTCTCATATATGGATCAAATGGTAAAAATAATTTGCTTTTTCTTGCCTACTTATATTTAAAAAACAAAAGCTGTGGGTAGCATTTGGCATTAAGTTTGTGAACTTGTTGTTTTTTTTTAATACTTTTAAAGCAAGGATCCTCTCTTATATTTGAAGTTGATGTGTTTTGTCTCTGAAAGAAATTACAGTGGGTTGATAATAATCTTACTGGGTAATATGGACAGGTTTGACTACTTGGAAATTCCAAAGTAACTCAGAGCCAGAATGCTCAATTTCATGTTAATCAGGAGTCCTCTAGAAAGATTTTGTCCAGGAGTCTGGAGTTGAGACTTCCCACAAACAGAAACTTCTCTGATTTATGCATGTGGTGAAACAATATGAGACTAGTACAACAAAAAAAAAGAAAAGTTGTCTTTTGTTTTGAGTACAGCATCGCTGCTTGGCAGTACAGAGTGTAGACTAATTTAAATTAAAATTATCATTTGTTACATAACAAACTAAATGAGGATGATGTTGGATAAGCATGGTTCACTGCTTAACTTAAACCTTTCAGTAAAAAGCAGACATTTCGTTAATTACAGGTACTGTCCTTTAACTGCTCCACGCATTAAATATCTAAATGATGAGAATCTCTTTCTATGATAAAACTTTGTTATAATTAATCATATATGTAAATTGAAGTTGTCATTATGAGTTAATATAAATGACAGTGTGAATGTTTTATCTCATCCAGCATCAGAATTTTGAAGAACAGATGCAGGGTATGAAGACACAACTAATTCAGCTGAGTACTTTGCTTCGTTTACTAGACAGTGGATTTTGCAGTTATTTAGGTAGGTGTGTTACTCATGCACAGTAACTAAAACAATTTACTATGTTCTGTGTGCATTGATATCCTGACCAGTCTTCAAACATATTCCCAAGAGTAATATGATATGGCTACAGGACTTATTTAGAAGATTTCTAAATTAGAAAAATGTATAAGATTTCAGTAATTGCTTTGCATGTGTTGAAAAAGTGCCAGCTTGTTACTGACTTAGGCCATCGTCCACCAAGTATCATTGATTTTGAAGAGGGACTACAGCTTTATCAATTGCATGACTTTTGTACCTCTAAAGTCTATTTTTCCCATTGTCTTAACCAAATATGGTATTTATGAAATGTAATGCTCATATTCCTAGAATCTCAAGACTCAGGCTACCTTTATTTTTGCTTCCGATGGCTCCTCATCAGATTTAAAAGAGAATTTAGCTTTCAAGATATTCTTCGACTCTGGGAGGTAAGCAAGGATTTCATCTTACAAAATCCAGTGGTCTTTTTGGAGCTCTATGAAGTATCCTTCTTCTGTACAACAGTATAGATCACTGTACAAAGTGATTAATAGATTAATTAAAAAATCTCTATTGGTGTAAGAGAAAACTTATTAGCATAAGTTATGTCTTTGTAGCCAAAGAAGTAACTTGAGATGTTAGCATGGGTTACGTTGGCTTATTTTCGTAAGGCTTGGACAGGACTTCTCAGGAGGAGACTCTTAAGTGAGAGTAGTAACTGGAGAATATCAGGTTACCTTTTTGTGTGTGAAAAACATCTTGTGCTAGTTGAAGTGGTATGGGTGTAACACATAAATATGGGACCCAACATGTACAAAACCAAAAGAATTCTCTTATTCCAAGGTATAAAATGATAATGAGTTTTTTTGGGGAAAAAGATTGCTCATCTTCACATTTCCTGTTTGCAGTATCTCTTACCAGTTTTTTTAAAGACTAACTTTTCTTTTTAACTTGATGAGAATTATATCTGTATTCATAATTTATAATCTTAGTCTGGTGTTTTTATCACCTGTGCCTTAGTGCATGTATAAATGTGTGTACAGAAGAACAACACCCTGTATATCGAACTGCTTGGAGTACTTCTACTATCTGAGGAGGATGGTGGAATCCTGATGATATGTGATAGTCCATAGGTTCTGTTTATCACATCATAATGTACGTAGGATGCTCCAAAAGTAATTACTCCTATTTATTTCCATGGAAACTACCACAGATTCAAAGAGCACAATAATGCTGATGGAGCAAAATCTCAGCTACAAAATGCTATTTTTCAACATAGTCACCACCATTAGCTACGCATTTTTTTGCCAGCAATGATCAAGAGCCTGTGTGCAACGCTCAAGATCTGTACCAGCAGAGGTGGCCTGCTGTTGCTGTCACCACTGCTGAAATGCACAGTGAGGCGGTGAGCAGTGCTCACATCAATTCTTTGGTCTCCATAAACAATTCAGCAAGAGTCAGTGGGGGCAGTGTTTTCCATGTAAAGGAATTCAGTGCCACCCCTTTGCTTCATCTGCACACTTCCATGTCAGACACCATCCTGTCAGAGTTCCCCTCTGCTGCCATCTGTCACACAGCAACAACATGGAATGGGATATCGGTGGGAAGGTTCAACCTCTACTGCCGTACCAACACCATCAGCCTCTGAAGTTGTGGGTCAACATCATAAAATAGGGTGCATTACTTTTAGAGCAGTCCTCATATGTTTACTACAAGTATTCAGTGTCTTTGCCAGGAGATAGAGAATGAGGCATACCTTGTTTTCCCTTTTTTTTAAAAGGCTTTATATTAACTTAAACTTATAGTTGCCACTAACTGTCTAGAAGAGAAATTTCAAATAATTACAGAAATAAGTAGTTTCCTCCAAAAATAGCTTGTTCTTGTTAAACCACTAAGCCTCAGGGTTAATTGAAGATTAATTAAAACATTATTTTCTGACATCTGCCGGTCTTTTCAGAGGAAGAGTGTCAGCATTTCAAAGGTTTCTCATATTTTAACAGGTCATGTGGACAGAACTGCCTTGCCAGAATTTTCATCTTCTCCTCTGTTGTGCTATCTTAGAATCTGAAAAACAGCAAATAATGGAAAAGCAGTATGGCTTTAATGAAATATTAAAGGTACTGAGTTCTTGCGTGTTATTTAACTCTCTGGTGTTAATGCAGTGTCTTTTGTATTTCACGTTGGGAAGAATGGGGGGTGAGGAAGATAAATACCATCCTCTGAAGCATTGCATTTGAACTGACTGTTTGCTGTGCTTTCAGAATGACTTATTGGATGTCTGTAATTAGCAAGATCATGTGCATGGAAAGTGAATTCTCCCTTTTAAGCTGTTGCGTAATATGTTTAATCTTAATTTTTGCTATGTATTTTATGATTTTATTTGATATCTCATGGAAAATATGATCTGGGGAGTAACTTAGGAGGGCTGGGTAGTTTGCCAGATATAGAAATATAATGGATTCCTCATACAGGTCTCAGTGATGAAAGCCATCTATTGCATGCTACATCTTCTAGCGTCCATTTGTCAATGCAAATAGACAGTATGTTTAGCACTTCACAGCTTAGGGGGCAGGCCTATGAGATGATATTTATTCATGCAGTATATTTAACAGCGCAGCATATTCCCACAATTTGTTACATTTACTATTTCTGAATGTATTTTTTAGCATATCAATGAACTGTCTATGAAAATTGATGTGGAATATATACTCTGCAAAGCAGAAGCAATTTCTATGCAGATGATGAATTGCAAGGTAATGATATTTTGAACATCTCTACTGTAAATAGTTATATTAAAACTAAATAGTTGGCTCTAATTGTACAAGTTGTGAAATAACTTTGGCTGTGATAAAAGATATGCTGTGCCTATATGAGCACCTATATTCCACATGTCTTGTAAACAAGATTAATTTTATAGGGAAGTGCAGTCCACTGGTGGAAAGCTGAATTGTGCCTTTTGTGATTTCTTAACTCTTACTGGATAACCTCAGTATAATTGATTTGATGTATGGTGAGCTTAAAGATGAGATGAAAAATCCATTGCACTGAAAGAATACCAGATGAATACCATAATTCACTAGATAAAAATAATTTCAATAAGAGAAAGTGTAATTTTAATAGTTGTGTGGACTTCTATTTTGGGGGATGAAGATCAAAATCATTAATTGGTTACTGAGCCTTTCTTTTGCTGTCTGTTTGAAAAGCAGATGCGGAAAATGGTACTACCGCTGAGACAGATGTTTGCAATACAGCCAAATTCAGTTGAATGATTACTTTGGGGGGGGGGAGCTCAATTATTAGAAAAAATAAAATAAAATTTCCCCATTGCTTTTATAGGAGTTGCCTCAAGCAGTTAGTGAGATCCTGGGGATAGAAAGCAGTTCTGTTACACCAGATTCAGATACTGGAGAGGATGAAAGTGGAGCTGTGCTGAGCTGTCCTACGTCATCGTATCAGAATATCTCAACACCTGTAATTGCTGCCAATGGAACAAGAGAAAGCACTCAACAGATGTCTGAGACGCAGAGCTTGGCACCTGCGTAATTACAACTGATTAAATTGAAGAGAGACTATACTGAGCACGTTGTCTCCGAGCACTTGAGAGATGGATATTTAAATTTGGTGTTGATTAAGCTTTAAGGTTGGAAAGAAAATCTGTACTGTAATGCTCTTGCATTAAAGCTTTACAACATGACTCAACTTAACTATTTTTGTAGTTTCTTCTACCAAAATAGCCTTTTGTTTTCAATAACATTCCTTAATATTTTTGTAGCCAAGTGCTTTTTCTTTTTCTGGTGAACTGGAAATGGATGGTGATCAAGGAAGAATTGGAAAATCACGCATTTGCTGAGCTTTCACACACACTCATCTGAGACGGTGTGAGTTCTTTGATTTGAGCAGATCTGCAGTAGCCCAGCTGAAACTGCTGTACAAAATTCTCAAGCTGAAGAGATGCTGATATGTGTTAAAGATCATTTTGTAAATGAATGAGTTTTCCCTATTTCAAATGTTTACAAAAATACTGCTAAGTATTTGTTGCTGGTTGAATGTAGATTTGAAATGGACATTTTAGGCAGTTTAATGTCCACATACTGAATTTTGTGTAACTGGGAGTGGATGAACAGTATATTTTTACATTAACATATCTTCACTTTATATATGCATATATATTTACACACATACACTATATACACAAATGTTTGTGAATACTAGAAGGATAGTCATATTTTCAATATCTGAATAAACCTGACTGTTCATTCATATGATGAATCAGTTTGACCATATTAATGCACAGCTCAAACTTGGGCTCTTTTTCAGAACTATTTTCTAACTGAAGGTAACTCATGTGAATACATTCAGTCTTACATTTGAGGTAATTCTGCGATGGTTTCTTGCGAACTTTACTAATGTTTATCTTTGCTAATATATTAACTGATCAATTAACTACAATTAATTACACTGTTTTTACACCAAGATTATTTGGAGAATTAATAATCAGGTTATTAAAAATAATCACAGTTGACATTAATGCATTTTTTTGTATATGCAAAAGGCATTGTGAGTTTGTTCCATGCCATGCTGATGTCTTTGACGTTATGTGAAATTTATCATAACTGATGCAGTGTATTCATTATTTGGTAACTATTGTACATATTATAAAATAAAAATGGAAGCTAATTTAGTGTTTTTAATTAAATCATATTTAGAGAAAAAAATCTAGTTGTCTCGTTGATGTAAGAATGTGAGATAGAGGGGACAGCTAGCAGCTGTTAATCCATTGGCATTGTGCATTCTGTGTAGCAAAGTGCAGTGGGAATATTTGCTTCTTGCAGAGTGATGTATGCCTTTCATCTGTGGCCTCCTGACGGTGGATATGAAGCAGCTCTCTTTTCTATAGCAGTCTGCTATTGCAAACATTATTTGTGCCATCTAAAGCAAATACAAGTAATACAAAAGGGCTTTAATAGATGAATAAAGTTGTTACAACTATCCGAGACCCGATTAAACTTCTCACACCGGTTGTGAACAGACACTGAAGAGCTGAATCAGTACAAGCTTTGTTTTTAATATTGTCCATGTGCTATCTCTCATCAGTTAATAAGAGAACCTCATGCGTTAAAAGTCAAGGATTCACAGCTCAGCCTATCTATGGCCTTTCATTTCCTGCTCAGGAAATTACTTGAAGCATCAGGCCTTTGTTCGCTGTGGAGCATTGTGCTTTTTGGCACTTAATCTAACGTGGCACAGAATACATAAAGGCATTAGAATTTATATCACCAACACCGTGGCTCACATACGCTGAGTTTCAGTATTTTTGGTGCACGGAATTCACTTTGAGGTGTATTTGTTAAATATTTTTGTGAAAGATCGTTGAAATGAAACCAGGGAAGGGAAGGCTAAAACAGATGTTATGGGCAAGTCTGTCAATTAACGATGCACGCGTCTTAGTTATTGAGGGTATGCAGGCAAAAAATGCAAGCCTCTTTTGTTTTTTAACGCTTGGGCTTGAAGACAACTTTCTTTTCTCGTTGCAGGGGATATAATTAAAACTTAATGTTTCTCAGCCTTGGTATACAAATAGTATCTATTCCAAGGTAAAGTTGATTTTTAGGTACCCTTCAAGAGGTGTTGCTCCCTGTTTAGCGTAACTGGGCAATTTTATTTGTCTCCAAAAGTAATTTCTTGAGGATTTTTGCTTCTGTTTGACAGCAAGAGGTTACCTTAACAAAAAGGAGAATTTTCCAAAGATTCATAGGAATTTGGACCAAGGTGAACATTTATAGATTGGGTACTGGGAGGTCTAAAGTTATTATAGAAGGGTGATGTATTTAGTTACCCATTGTAATCATTCACACTTCAGTTATACCGAATATATTTAGCAAAGGTGTCCCTGTCCTGATCTATCACGACTGTATTTGTACCCAGCAGGCATCACAGCCAGTGGTCTTCAAACCTACATCAGGTGTGGAGGTTTTGTGTTCGTTGTTGTGGGTAATTGAATGAAGGCTGCATAATATGTTACGTACAGTAGGTCCTGATTGCTTTAGGAACCAGGTGTGGAAATGTTGTGATTTTGACTGTATTAGCAATTTTTTTTTTTGCATTGATCTGTAGTATAATTTAAATGAAAGTGTTCATATTCAATAAGCCGAACTTTGTTGCTAACAATCTTCTTTCATAGCATATCTGTGTTTTTCTGGTGGACAAACTCATGATGTTAACAGTGCTTCTTCAGCTGCTCTAAGGGCTTTTTTTTTCCTTTCTTTTCCCTCACATATTCGTTGCTGAAATGTGTTGGCTCCCAGTCAGCCTAAGCAGTGAGATTCCTCACTGCTCCCAGCTGCAGATTACTGAGCACCAATGCAAAGCTCCACTGTAGAAAATTCTCAGCAGTAAAAGGTATTGGAGCTTTCTGAGATAACATTTTACTTCAAAATATGTTTGAGATACTTTTTCGCTTTCCTGAACTGATTTTGTTACAAGACTCTTGCCTAAACCTGAAGAAAGATTTTATTGTAAATGAGTTGGCATTCCGTATTTAGTCCATAAACAGAATTTTTGGTTACCGCTAGCACAACTGATGGATACTGTAGCGTAATGCAAGTGAAGCCTTACCAAGTTGGGAACCGAGTCTGTAGGCAACATCTCTGCTCTCCTCAAAAGGATCCTGGTTAGATAATGGGAAAATGCTAATGAAATCACCGGGGTTTTAAAAGCGCATCTGAGAACTGATTGACAAAGTGGGTTGTGAAGAGGAATAATCAGTTTTAATCAATACTCTTACATAGATACAACTTAAGATAGAAGTTAGTTGGTCCATGGGCTATAGGAAGCTGTCTGATAACATTTTTCTGTAGCTGACTGAATATCTTGGAATATATTTTTCAGCCTCTTAGCTGTGTAGTTCTAAACACTTTGAGAGAGTGATTGGTGCCGTCTCCATCTGTGTGAAAGTGATGACGGAGGTCAGCACTTGTTCATACAGGAGAAATTCTCTGAGCTGCTCTATGGATGGTGTGCCTAAGGCAGGCGGGCATTCCAACCCTTGGTTCTGCTCATGCAGTTATGCACCTGAATCTGATGCATGTGCTGCACGTGAGCATCAATAAGACACCTACCTAACCTAGCAGACAGATTTCATATGCGTGTGCAATTACATTTGATTTAAAAATGCTTTCAAATGCTTTTTCTAATGGTTTTAAAAACAAAATGAATTATGCTTCATGTTCAGTAGGACCTGATAATGTCTGCTATTCAACTGCTATAATGTTATGTTATAATGCATTGCAGGCCTTGTATATATTCAGCTTTAATTTCATTTTTCATTTAAGTGGGGATTTTAACCATAAACATTTTGCAGAGAATGCGTGCTATATTTTCATGTTAAATAGCTGTATCTTTGCACAAATTGAATTCCCTCATGCATTCTAAACAAAAAATAAATAAATAAATTGTAGGATGTCACTTTTTACCACATCCCAAATAAATGTCGGAATTGAGTCAATATGTATTTCAAACTCTGCATGTAATTCAAATAAATTAGGTTTTCCAGATGGGTTATGTTTTGAAGGAATTAGATTGTAATGCAAGTTTTGATTACATAGGATACATGGACCCTCCTGTAATGTTAGTTCTTATGCCTTTCAGATATATTTCTCGTTCCTAACGAACTGTAGGGGCCCCATTGTGTAGAAGCAAACTTTTTGCCCAGGTCAGGAGACTGCTGGCCACACTGTTCCTTTGTACGTGTGGCTGACCCCAGCAGAGTGCCCATCCAGGCTCTCTCTCGAGACCAGTATGGAGGAAGGTGGGAATACTCATGGATGGAGACAATGGCAGTTTAACAGGGAAAGCAAAAGATGTTCCTGCAAGCAAAGCATTAAGAGGATTTCACTGACTACATCCATAGGCAGGCAAATGTCCAGCTGCTGCATGGAAACCAGGGCCTCAGCACATCATGACAGATAACTGCACATGTCCCTGCTTCCTCCGTTCCCTGAGCTTCTCTGGCAGAGCAGTGTCATACAGCAAGGGATGTCCCTTTGGTTGGATTGAGCCAGCTCCCGGCTGTGTGTTCCTAACCTTGTGCCCACCCCTTGGCTAAGAGGAGACAAGGCCTCAGTGCTACGCACAGCCAGAGCCAGAACATCAGTGTTACCAGCAGTGTATAGCTGCAAATCTAAAGCACAGCACCATAAGGGCTGCTATTAGGAAAGCTCACTCCATCCCAGACAGATGCAGTATGAAATGATGACAGCCATTCTTGATGATGTCTGACCTTGTGCTAGAAATAAATTAATCCTTCCTCTTGAAGTTGACACTTCTTAAACAGTCATTCAGATTTGATACAGAAATGATTGTGTTACACAGAAGCAACTTGCATTCAGCTGTTCTGTTTTCTGTCATAACTCTGCAAGGTGAAACATGAGAAAGTTCTCCCATACGCTTCTGGTTATTGAGTTGGACCTTGATTGAATTGTGCTTTGAGTTACATGAGCGTAGGCCAGCTTTGGGTGTTGGTGTTGGAGAGCTTTCCACATGCTCTTCTCGTTTGACTTTTAAAGTAGCTGATGTAGGAGACCGAGAAGGTGTGAACGTACAGCCATTTGGGTTCAAGGACTTGATAATTCTTCCAGCAGCAAACCAGTACGACTATGGCAGTCCTGATTCCTTCTCCTCTCCCTTGCACTGCTGGCTTGCTTGTGCTGGTAGGATCCATTTGTGCAGGTGTGCAGTGGATCACAAAGGGGACCTGATACATTTCGGAGCTAAATACCTCTTGTCTCCAGCTCAATCATACTGCACATTTTTTCATTGTGTGCCTAGATCTGAGTCTGTACATACCTATGTCTATTAAAATCATGGATTTGCAATGTTGGAAGGCACTTCTAAAAGCTCGTGAACAATAGACTATTCAGTATCTCCTGTTGGAAGGTGTATCTTACATCTGCCAGCTGCTTGTCTAATCTCTTCAAGGCTTCCTATAAGGTTGCATCTACAGCCTCTGCAGGCAACTGTTCCCATGGCCTCTTGGCTCTTGCTGTCAGAAGCCTTTGCTGTATGGTGACTCTTCTGCTCTCCATACTGACCTGGAAACATTTTTTCCTTCCAGCAATCTTCTGTGTACCCAGTTTTGTCTTCATTTCTGCTTAGGACAAACATAATTGGAATCACTTCCTTTTTTTTTTTTTTTTCCACTTACTGATCATTTTTCTTTCCACTCTCTGGACAAGTGTTGGTCTGTATAATTTATTTTCCCCACTGTTGAGATGTAAACCAGACATAGAAGCTTGGATGAGATGATCTCTATTGAACAGAATTGGAGGATAGCTTTGTAAATATTGCAGGATCTTACTTAAACACTTTTCAGGTGTTTGTACGCTTCCAGGTAGAGTGAACGGTGATGGTGATTTTCTGTAGCTTCTGACTCCCTTGACGTGAGCTCTGCCTTCTCGTAATTGTGCAGCTTGTCCACAAGTAGCTCCCCAACAACGCATGTCCAAGATCTGCTTGATTTTTTTAACTGCTCAACACCTCTTAGTTAAGTACACTGGAAAGTTAAGGGTGGTCACTACGTGGTTTACTACATAGTATAGGAGTGGGGACAGGTACCTGTGCCTCTCCTGCTCCTTACACCCTTCCATTTAACAGCCAACCCGCCCTTTTGTCTAATCTATTAGTTTCATCTGGACTTTTCCTTATCTGCCTTGTGAGAATGTTATGAGACTATGCCAAATGCTTCACTACTGCCAAGATTTATGACGTGAATTGTTTTGCCTCGATCCACAGGACTGTCATAGGAGGAAATGAGATTAGCTTGACTCGGTCTGTTCTCAGCAAATCCATCTTGACTGTTTAATCATCTGTTATCTTTTAGGTGCTTACAAATAATTTTGCTACTACTGTTTTTCCAAAAGAAAAAAAGAAATTTGATTTATAAGTCTTCAGCCCTTCCTTCCCCATGTATCTTTTTGAAGATTTGTCATTTTGGTCTTTTCTGAGTCTTCTGCCGCCTCTCCATCCTCTAAGTTCTCAAAACAATTATTGATGGCAGAGGTTTAATGAGCCTACTCTGTTAGCGTGGCTTCTGTGCCAAGCCATTCATTATCATCAGACTTATCCAAGTATTCTCCAATGTTGTTTTATCCTGCAAAAAGCTGAGAGCTTCTCTCTCTGTCCCTGCTATAAAATATGATAGACCAGTGGTCACAATGGATTCTTTTAGCAAAGAATAATTAAAAAAACAAAACAAAACAAAAAAACATTAAATACTTAGCCTATTTTACATTATTTTCTGTCTTGTCATTTTCTTGTGCTCAGTTGTGGGCATACTTTGATATTTTTTTCTGGCTGCTACTGTATTTATAGAAAAAATCAAAGTCTTTTGAGGTCCTATAATAATTACCATGAATTTTGTAGCACAGCTTTTATCTTACACATTAACATGTTATGCTATTTATATTTAGAAGCTCAGCCGTAATTTTCATCTCGTGTACGTAACCTTTTTGAATAGGCAGCAATGAAACTAATGATTTATGATACTAGTAGTATCACAGTAGTATTAGTACTGAAAATGCAGTAGAAGACTGCACTTTCTCTTCAGTGAAATAGTTTCCCAGTAGAACTTCTAAACTTTTCCCTTAGTGAGTGCTGTAGGTTAGTTCGAGTGGGGAGCTAAGCCCCAGTGGAATGGGGAAGAGGTAAAAGTAAGAACACTTCTGGGTCAAGATAAAGTTTATTAGGTGAAGCAATAGATGTGTGCACAAATAAAGCAAATAAGGAATTCATTCACTACTTTGCATTGGCAGGCAGATGCTCAGCTATTTCCAGTAAAGCACAGCTTCATGATGTGTAACTACCTGGGAAGATGAATGCCATTAACTCCAAATGTCCCATCTCTCTCCTCTTTCCCCCTGTTATTATTGCTGGTCATTACATTATATGGTGTGAGGTAGCCCTTAGGTCTGTCAGGGCCAGTTGTTCTGGCTGTGTTTCCTCTCAGCTTCTTGTGCACCACAACCTACTCACTAATGGGGCAGCGTAAGCAGGAAAGGCCATGATGTTATGTAAGCATCCCCCAGCAACAGTAAAACATTGGTGTGTTAACAACATGATTTTGATCACAAATCCAAAGCGTAGCACCATGTGAGTTCATGAAGAAAACTAACCCTACTCAAGCCAAAACCAGTACTGGAAGGAAAGAACTGTCTTTCTACATTGGGTTTCCTTCTTTTGGTGGCTGTAATAACACCAAATTTAATGTTCTTTTTCTGAAATTCTCCATTTCTGTGTTCTTTTCTGACCTCTCTTTTGCTAAAGACAACACAATCCCCATTCTGCATACTACTTTCAATACATTCCTCCCTGCTGGCTCAAATCCAGCCTACGAGAGCTTTCTCTTTTGTGGTTTTCTTCCAAATCCCGAACCAAATTTTATCACCCGTATTTCCAGATCTTCCCAGCCAGTCTATCATTTGGTAGATACCAAACAACAGCTGTTGGTCAACTAAAATCCCCTTATTGCTATTGGAACTTGGGATGCTTTTGTTAGCTGCTTGAAAAACTGTGCCTCTTTCATCTTCATGACTTAAAAATAAAATCTGTGTTTGCATCACACATTTTTCATTTAGAGAAATGGAGGTAAGAGTTATCGTGTGCATCTTTGGTAATCTGGGAAAGGATTGTACATCTTCCCTTCCTTGTTGAAGAAGCCCTTTGGTTGGTCCACTTGTGAATGATTTCACAAAGCCCTTATTTTACTGAGTAAATTATGATTTGGTTATGTAACAAGAATTCAATTTCCTGCTTGTGTCATCGTCTCTTGCAGTAATAATAAATGTAACTGTTCTGCTCCTTGCATTTCTGACCTTTTATTGAATTAATATTCTTCTTTCCATTTTTAGATCTTTGTGATGTCCACCTTTGTTTATGCCTCTTTTGATACTTTTCCATAGCTTCATTTCTTTCTGATATTATGACTTGGAAGTTCTCCTTCCCGCTGTAGCAATCCTGTAGGCATAGACTTCATGGTGATCTGACAGGCAGAGGTAAATTCAGATTAATTCTTGGTGTATACAACCACATTCTGGGTTGCATCAAGAGAAGCATGACCAGCAGGTCAAAGCGATTCTGCCCCTCTACTCTGCTCTTGTGAGACCTCATCTGGAGTACTGAGTTCCAGCTGTTGGAGCAGGTCCACAGGAGGGCCACAAAGATGATCAGAGGGCTGGAGCATCTCCTTTACAAAGACAGGCTCAGAGAGCTGGGGCTCTTCATCCTGGAGAAGAGAACGCTCCAGGGGGACCTTACAGTGGCCTTCCAGTTCCTGAAGGGGCCTGCAGGAAATCTGAGAAGGGACTTTTTAGAAGGGCATATAGTGATGGGGCAAGGGGAAAGGCTTTAAACTGGAAGAGGGTAGATTTAGACTAGATATTAGGAAGAAATTCTTTACTTTGAGGGTGGTGAGACACCGGAACAGGTTGTCCAGTGAGGCTTTGGATGCCCTTCCCTGGAGATGTTCAAGGCCAGGCTGGATGTGAGCAACCTGGTCTAGTGCGAGGTGTCCCTGCCTATAGCAGGGGAGTTAGAACTTAATGGTCTTAAGTGTCCCTTTCAACCCAAACCATTCTATGATTCTACTGTGCACTGTGAATTTTATCCTGCTAAAATCAAACGGAAGGACTTAACATGGCTAGTATATGTCATCAAGCTATTGCAAACTATTTTACAAACAGATTTAAGAAAAGTTATGCTGAAATGGACAGTCAGTGTCTCTAAGAAGAAGAAAATGACTGAAACTTGAAAACACCCCACAGATCTACTTCAATTTTAGAGCTAATTTTCCACTTGAATTCTGTATTTCTTACAAAGTATACATCTTAGGAGTTCAGTCAACTGTGACTCTGTTTTCCCCTAGCAGGAAGGAAAATGTGTGTAAACTAGAGATCTTAGAGTTACTTGACTTCTGATTATAGGCAATAAGAAGCCTTTTAGAAATGAAAGTGAGCTTATCCCTGTGTGCTAGAAAGGTACCTTTATTTCTTACTATAAACATTAAGTGCATCTTCTGAAGTAAGTAAGATTGCCATGTGGTACTCTGAAACATGTTATGGAATACGTATTTCTGAATAGCTACTTCAGTGAACTTCCAAAGTAAAGCAAGATTGTCATGTGGCACCCTGAAATTTGTTATATAGTAGATATTTCTGAATAGCTACTTTGATGAACTTCAAATATATATATATATAACCAGCATATATATATATTTTACCAGCAATTTTAAATTTTTACTTGGTTTATGTATATGGAACTGTGAACTATAGAGAAATGGACTGATCTCTAAACAAAACCTCTAACTTAGCACTATTCCCAGAGCCATATATCAGCTATGTTTTACTGGGACTAGAACAAAGAAATAAACATTTTCAGTCTATTGATGTGTCCTTCAATCTAGCATTTGTATGAAAAATTCCACCTACAAAATGAGTTGCAAAATAATACTTTCTTGTCAATTTCTTTGTGGCACTCACGGGGAGTCAGTGCGGCTAAAACAGCTGAACCACGTGACTTGTCCCTACCTGTTGCATAGTTCATGCCAACACAACACACTGTTGTTTGCTTTGCATTCACAAGTCATCCTGAAGAGGTTATGAGACAGAAAATCTTTGCCAGGATCCAGCCACCAGACAGAACTGTGATCACTACCAAGGCTGAGGGTAGCAGGGTCATCTCAGATTTGTGTGATGTCGAGCTGCAGAACTAGCATCTTGCAGCAGATAAAATTGCGCTCTGTCATGATGATGGAGAAAAGCCTGCTCAGTAGAGCTTGTTGTCATCACTGGAACATTTGGAGAATGCTAAGCAATCTCGCTCCCGTAAATTGTTCAATAGCAGGAATGATGTCTGGGTATCTCAGGCACAGCCAACAGGAATATAAAAATCCAAAGACCTGACTTGTGTTCCTATTATTAAAAATAATGAGTAAACATGAAGGAGATTATCTCTTGGTAACTTTGGGTATGAGACAGAACTAACACCTGCAGACATTCATTTTTTCCTCAACTGGAAAAATGAAAAAAAAAAACTTTGTGGGTTATCAAGACAAAAGTGATTCATTTGCATTACAGGAGCAGGTAAGGGAACCAAATATTATGGCAATTTTATTGTCAAGCAAAAGGAAGAACCATTATTACATGGAGCAGCTGTGATCCTAACTCAGTCCTGAACATCAGGCATACGTTTCCATTTTATGAAAGGGCTCATCTTTCTGACAAGGGCTGGTTTAGACTTGAAGCTTTTGCTGGTTTGTTAGTTGTGGTAAATGGTGAGATCTCACTGTACAAAACAGTAGAAAACTTCCTGTTGTCCTTTTGAGCTGGACCCTATGACCAAAAGGGATTCCTCGGTGATGCAGGTATGTAAATATTAGCTAAAAGATACTGAGGCTAGCAAGGATAGAGACACTGACTTTACGTAAAGTTAGCAAGCTATAGCCGAGCCTTAGCTGTAGCATGAAACATAGCACCATGAGAACTAAGCCTTTCTGCTACTCTCCTTGCGTAGCTCCCTGCTCAGTCTTTCAGTTTCAGAGAGTGTGATTTTAACTCTTTATTCTTGATCCATGTGGTCTTTGTATGCACGTAGGAGTAAAGGCCATGTGATGCCAGCTAGGGCTGCTGCAGGGAAGGCACCACTGGAGATTTCCAAGGGGAAGCAGCGACCATTTTACCTGTCTGGTGTTTCAGAACAGAGAAAAGTGAGCACGTATTTGAAAAAACTTACTGACATAACATTCCCAGTCCAGCTGTGGTGTTCAGTTCTATGCTGTATAACTTACTCAAAGTAGCCAATGGAAAAGTTTTGGAAGGTGAGAGATGTGGAGAGGGAAAAAATAGGAAGAAAAAGTGACAACAGTAAGTGACAAAATGAGTATTAGTTTTCAGTATGTGGGTATGAGAGAAATAAAAGATCTTAAAACTATTTCACAAGTAGATTTGAGTGCCAAGTTATTGTCTGAGCAATTACTTTCTGCTCATTTACAGTCTGTGAGGTTCTACAGGCCTGATATTAACTAGAAAGCAAATTCTTCAGAAAAATTTTTTGCCCTTGAGATATAAGCAACTCAGAGACAGGTGAAGCGGTCCAATACGAAAACAGACCCACAGGATCCATACAGGACGGTTTCACCTCCACAGATTATTAATTGCTTTATTGATGTTGTGGTTAGAAGAGAGTCTTATGATCAGAGCCCGGCCATTATATAGCCGAGGTAGAAAACACAGCTGCTGCTGCCTCGGTTAAAAAGCTTTCTCCAATTAAGCATCCTTTTTCAGTAGAAGTACTCTTTCCATGTCATCAATCATGCTTTAATGCAGAAGGTTTGCTAAGTCTTTCATTATAAGACAGATCTCCTACCCCTTAATGCTTCCTCTCTGAACCTGCCTACATTTTTCACTGAAGAACTTCATAAAAAAATGAGGAAAGATGAGTTTCTACATCAAAGAATTCCTCACATCAAAGCTGACGTGGAAATAACTGCACAACTTTTCACTCCTTTTATTTATTTATCGTTGGCATGCACTGAGGCCTGCTGTCCCCGTGTCCACACATAGTCCCCAGGGCCATCTGCATCCTGGCTGCCCAAAGCCAGCTGGTGGGGCTGGAGCTCCTGACACGGGGTGGTTTGGGACTCTGGTTATGTTCAAGGCGAGCCATCACGGTGGGCACTGAGGCGTGAGGAGCTGCAGCCGCTGCCCTGAGGCCACCCCGCAGCCAGGCCGCGATGGGGTCCGGTGCAGCTCTCCCGGGGCTCCCGCAGCGCTGCTGCTCCGGGGGCTGCTGAGGGGCGAGGGCTGAGGGCTGCCCAGCGGCGTATGAGGTAAGCGAGGCCGAGGGCGCCCGCCCGCAGCCGGCTCCGTCACCGGCGCCCGGTCCCCCCTCGGCGGCTTTCCGTCAGCCCCCGCGGGGCCGTATAAAAGGCGGCGCGGCGAGCGAGGAGCAGAGCGTGGCGCTGCCCCGCCCGGCTGGTCCCATGCAGCCCGCCATGATGATGTTCTCCAGCAAGTACTGGGCGCGGAGGGGCTTCTCTCTGGACTCGGCCCTGCCGGAGGAGCGCCCCGGCGGCCTCACCGTAAGTGACGGGGCTGGGAGCGGAGCGGAGGGGGGATCCGGAGGTAGGGCGGCCCGTGGGGTTAACTTTGCGGCTGCAGGTACCGCTGGCGGCTGCTGAGTCCAGCGGGTGCTGCTTCCCAGCGCTGCCGCGAGGGTGTCCTCAACGACAGCGAAAGTTTCGCTAGAAAAGCAAGCACGGAGGATAACCGCTCTCAGAACACGGGAGCTCAGTACAGGTGTTCCCGAGCGCCCGGGCTGTGGCAGAGCGGTTACAAACCTCGCAGCGTGACGCTTCAAACGTGTTTGATGGCGGTCAGAAAGGTGCCCGTGAGGAGCAGCGCGGCTCCGCTCCGGGCAGCTGGGACCGTGCCGCGGGTGTCGGCGTGTCCTCGCGGCTAAACGGCTTCGAGTAGGGTTACGCTGTTAGTAACGGGTGCTGATTGTCTCATCCGCTCTGAATGGGGGTGAATATTTCGGGTTTTCAGAACTTAGAGCCCATAAAATTGTATGTCAAATTTGCAGCGTGTGGAGGCTTTGAAAATTTGAGTAGAACCCACGGGATGTGCTTGCTTGTACCAGTTGTGAACTGGCCTTACAGGAAAATGTGTAATATCCTTGTTGGTATGTGCTTTATTTCTGTCATAAATGATGAATTAAATGGAATCCATCTGTTTTACAGTTTTTGTTTGAGTTACTTTCTTGGAGTTATCCTGTAGTTCACTGCTTTGTTCCTGAGTACTCACACTTGCTCCAGATAACTCGTTTTCATTAGGACGGTTGATCTGCTCGCCATTAAAACACTTTATAATTGAATAATAGGCATGGCTGATAAGATTTGAGCTCTTGCAGTATCACAGCCTCTTCAATTGGGCTCCTAACGATTAGCTAATCTGACTTTCTTACGCTTCAGAGAGGCTTTCAGTCATCGCTTCAGATAATGCTCGTTTTGAAGTAGCGCTGAACCTTGGGTGGTCTTGGAGGGCACCAGGTGCCCTTGTTTCCCTGAACAATCAGTGGTACTGAGGTGCTGAGGATGACTGTGATCCTCTGTGTGTAGCCTCCTGAAAACAGCATGCAGTGAAGAAGCATGGATGCTATATGAACAGCATCTGTGCACTTCATATAGATGAAAACTTCTCAGCCAAATCCCAAATATTATTGAAGTTAAAGCCAAAGTGACCTTCCTCTAGACTGTCTGTCCCTAAGCAAGCCCCTCAGCGAGAAGAATCATACAAGCTCAATAACTAAACAATAAATGTGCTTGCATGTCTTCATGTAACACTCCACAAGCTGAAGTGTGTGTGTATATATGCTCCAGTGGGAGTTGAATATCCAGTGGTCTCACACAGCAGAGGGATGTATTTCAAAGTGGACTGGGATCAGGTAGAAAAGCAAACCAGTTTGACGTGAGCTGTGTGGCTTCGTTGAGACGGATGTGATGCAAATGCCTCATCTCTGTCAGCGATATCTATTTCTAAGAAAACTGTCTTAGCTAATCCACTTTGGAAAAGGAATCAGACTAAACTTTAGTAATTTCTTTTTTCCTGGGACAGAAAGCTCCTTATGAAATGCAACTTTCCTTTGGAAGCACAGGGAGACTTTGCTAAAGCCCATTGCCTTAAATAAAGCCACAAACATCATGCAGGTGGGATAACCCACCTTGGCAGCTCTAGCTGTTAGGGAAGAAAACTGGAGTAGAGACTTGACTTGGCTTTAACCAAGTGTTGAGACCTGTTCAAAAATTCCACCCATTCTTGGGTTATTTTCTACAATTTACCAAAGAACTGTTAGCAGTTGTGGAGTTGTTGTATATGTCTCTCAGTTTCTAAGTTCATGTCTTTTAGTATCCATATTACAGGTGATGCTGTTGTTTAAAAAGTGGTGAGCATCTCACTGAGGACAGCATTTCTCTGAGTCACAACCTGGTTGTTAGAAAATGCAGACTGGTTTTTGAAAATCATGGTCAGTATTATCAGAACTGTGTACAGAGCTTATAAAGCCCAACTTGCTGTTCTGTTGCATCTCAATGGAATTTAAGTTAACTAAAAAAAGTCCACATTTTTTCAAAACTACTGGATGAGATTTGGTTTGAAGCAAAGTTTTTGCCTCCTTGATTAAGAGAAGATTGTAGATTATTTTCTCAGGAGAAGTGACATTACACAGCATCATTAACTGTACTACAACAGATAACAAACTTTATATTTCAGATTTAATGAGCGTGGCTGACCAGTAAACCCCAGCAATGGAAGAAGGCTCAGTAGCGATGGGCAGGAGGATGTGCCTGTGGAGCTTAGTGAATAATGCTGAATGTGACTGACCACAGCTGCTGCAAAAAGCTAATCTTGTCCTGGCACAGGGTACCAGGGAGTGGCCCTTCCTTTAGCCACATGGCTGCCATCAGTTACATAGATCAACTGTTGATGTAAATGTCTCTCCCAGAGTTTCTTAGGGCATGAATGTCCCCTTGAGTTAGCTTGACCAGTATGGTGGAAGTGAATACATGGCTTATCCCAGTATGAGTATGAAAACTACAGCACTAACAGAATAACTGCAAGGAGATCAGTGGCCTCAGTCCATGTATTCCTTTCTGGTGACTGGGTACGCCCAGCATAGTGACAGTGAGCACAGGATCAGAGAATCATAGAATTGTTTGAGTTGGAAAGGACCTTTAATGACCATCTGGTCCAACTTTCCTGCAGTGAGCAGGGACACCTACAGCTATAACAGATTGCTCAGAGCCTGGTCCATCCTGACCTTGAATTTCTTCAGGGATGGGGTGTCTACCACCTCTCTAGGCAACCTGTTTGACTACCTCACTGCCCTTATTGTTAAAAAAAAAAAAAAGACAAAACATTTTTTTTTCTTACATCCAGCCTAAATCTCTGTTTGAAACCATTTCCCCTTGTCCTATTGCAACAGACACTGCTGAAGAGTCTATCCCCTTCGTTCTTACAGCCCGCCTTTTGGTACTGACAGGCTGCTCTCAGGTCTCCTGGAGCATTCTAGCCTTCTCTTCTCCAGGCTGAACAGCCCCAGCTCTCTCATCCTGTCCTTACAGGGAGGTGTTTCATCCCTTTGACCATTTTTGTGGCCCTCCTCTGGACATGCTCCAGCAGGTCAATGTCTCATTTACTGAGGACTCCAGATCTGGACACAGTATTCCAAGTGAGGTCTCAGTGCAGAGTCAAGGGGGCAGGATCACCTCCCTCAGCCTTCTAGCCATGCTGCTTTTGATGCAGCCCAGGATAAGGTTGGCTTTCTGGGCTGTGAGGGCACATTGCAGGCTCATGTTCAACTTCCTAATCACCAGTATCCTCAAGTCCTCTCTGTTAGGGCTGTGCTCCAACTTTTCATTCCCCCAGCTAGTACTGATAGCAGGGGTTGCCATGACCCATGTGCAAGACCTTGCAGTTGGATGTGTTGAACCTCATGAGGTTCTCCTGGGCCCATAGCTGGAGCCTGTCCAGGTCTCTCTGCATGGCATCCTGTCCTTTAGGCACGTCAGAAGTACCACACAGCTTGGTGTTGCTGGCAAACTTGCTGATGGTGTGCTCGATCCCACTGTTGACGGCATTGATGAAGGTGTTAAAGAGCCTTGGTCCCAGTACTGACCCCTGAGGGACACCACTTGTCACTGATCTCCATCCACACATGGAGCCATTGGCCACCACTCACTGAGTGTGATCTTGCAACTAGTAATAGACAGACCAGTAATGCAAAAACACTGATGTTGTGATCGAACTGTTTACTGAGATTGCAGTTTTTTGCTAAATATAACTTGCATTTGTAGTCTGTTTTCAGTGTGTTAAGTATCACTCTGCTAAATCAGAATTCCTGTGTAACATCACACGTCGTCAATTAAGTATGCTTCATACTAAGCATTATGTGCCCCACATGTGGAACATCTAAAAGCAGCTGGTCAGAGAGTATTGGACTCTTGAGAATAGATAGTACAGAAATATAGACAGAAATACAGTAAAAATCATCTAGGACTGACTTACAAATAAAATAGCATCACTGCAATTAGTGGTTTTGTGGTAATTCAGACCATCATCTCTGTTCTCTTTCTTCATTACTCTTGATAGCGTTGCCCTAAAAAATCAATATATTTGTATCCTGTGTGTGTGTATAAAAGTGTGTGTGTGTGTATATATATATATATATATATACAGGTGTGTGTGTGTGTGTATATATATATATCAGTAAATAAATTAACTTTTAAGTCTGGGTAGCTTTAGTTCAGCTATTTCCTAACAAAAATTTGTTTGTGTAATGTGTCTTACTTTTGGGAAATACCCTTTTGCAACTGAATCAATGCTGTTCTT
Organism: Gallus gallus; assembly: GCF_016699485.2. Classification (NCBI taxonomy): domain Eukaryota; kingdom Metazoa; phylum Chordata; class Aves; order Galliformes; family Phasianidae; genus Gallus; species Gallus gallus. The sequence continues at coordinate 36,626,039 of NC_052532.1, forward strand.
TATCCATTTGTAGATAAACAGATCAAGCTCTGGGAAAAATGAGGATAAAAAAGGAAATAAGGGAAATGGGAAAGGCGAGTCAGTTTCTGAAGGTGGAAAGACAGCTGTGGTGTTTTCCTTGAAGAATGAAGTTGGAGGATTGGTGAAAGCTCTCCGGCTCTTCCAGGTAAAGCTCACATATCATTGTGCTGATCAGATGTGGAAGGATACTGAGGTCAGGCTCTTTGTTGGTATAAATTAGTGCACCATGGAGTGCAGTTACTTTTAGTGAATCTGCAGAGTGTAACTTCAGGCTTTATGGGTCGTTCAACAAAGCATTTAAGACTCTCAGAGAGTTTTCTGGAACAAAGTTTAACTGTGATGTTGATATTCTCACTATTCACTTTAGATTTCCAAAGTGTGATTCTCAGCACCGTAAATTAGGTTTGAAGTTCTCTGTACAGACTACGATGAAAGAAAGCAGTTTCAGAGAGCAGTTCAGAGTCTGAATTATATGCTCAAAGTCAGATGGCGATGACAGCCTTGTTGCAGGACAACGTTTGGTCATAAATTTAAGTGCGCCTTTAAGTGCTTGCAGGGTCAGAACTTTCTGTCTAACTGGAATTTAAATTGTGAAGTATTGGTTTCCATATAGATCCCATGCAATTGGTGGTCTTCAGTCAGACTGCTGGTACTCTGTAGTCTGCTTACCTTATTAATACATTGAAGAGGACTTGAAGGCGTCTCTGAGGACAATTCAGGCGAAGCACCAAGATGAAAGCCTTAGGTTGTTTAGTCTGCACAGTGAAAAAAATGTTAAGAGGTGATTTGGAATCTGCCTCTTCATGCTTAAGCATCAGAGGGGTATAATTGTGGGAGCACAGGGTGTTACCAATCCTAAATTACAGGAGCTGGCTCTGGGAGCAGATTCCCAAGGCTGATGCAGATATGTGGACTGCTCAGATATTGAAGGCGGAGTGAGCTGAGCCCTGAGAGAGCGATTACCTGAAACCAGGTTGCAGAATGGAAGCAGAAGGCTAAGTGAGCCAATAGGAACTGCAGGTAGAGACATGTTTTCAACACGTCTTCTCTGCAAAGTGTTAACTGCAACTCTGGCTTAAATTCTTCAGTGGGTTCAGACCTGAAATCCTGAATATACGTGCCAGCTCTACCTTCTTGAGAACAACTTGCTTACAATTCATTCACCTTTCTAAAATGTGTTTGGAAGATGTTGCAGAGAGATCAACTGCATTCACATAGTTCCTGAGCAATTTGAGCATGGAAAGTGCAGGATTATGTTGTTTTCTAAACATAGGGTAAATCAAAGCCACTTTCTCTACTTCAGAATCATAGAATCATAGAATTGTAAGGTTGGAAAGGACCTACAAGATCATCTAGTCCAACCATTCTCCCACTGCAATGAAGAGAATGTCTGAAACCATTATCCCTGTGTCAGCTGAAAAGGAGATCTGTGGCGTGGGTTATTCAGGAAGAGATCATCAAAATGATCCTGCTTGGCTTTTGTAATCTGCTGGTCTACAAATAGCAGATTCAGAGCCCTCAACAAATGGAGCCTTTTTCCTTCTGCGAATTTGTTGCATGAATGTGTTAGCTAAGGAGATGCATTGTACACATACTTTATGGAGTGTGCCAGTGAAATTGTTACCTGCTATGTGGATTCACATGTGGAAAATCAGAAACTGCTGGTTGCCTGTACCAGAGGGGACCTTCATTTGAAACTTGGAAAAGCTTTCCTGACGAATATGCCATCAATATTGCAATCCTAACTGATATGTCTATATTTAACCCATTGTTTATTCTTTCTGCAGGAGAAGCATGTGAGTATGGTTCATATTGAATCACGAAAATCGAAGAGAAGGAACTCAGAGGTAGAAATTTTTGTGGACTGTGACTGCAGTAAGAAGGAATTTAATGAACTAATCCAGTTGCTCAAGTTTCAAACTAATATCGTGTCTCTGAATCCACCAGAAAACATCTGGACTGATGAGGAAGGCAAGGCTACTTCTGTATCATTGGTTTATAGACTCACAAATGTTTTGCACAGTTATAGCCATAATCTTATATTCAGTATATTTAATTCACGTTCTATCTTCTGCAGATCTTGACTGTGTCCCTTGGTTTCCTCGGAAGATATCTGAATTAGACAAATGTTCACAAAGAGTTTTGATGTATGGATCTGAGCTGGATGCAGATCACCCTGTAAGTGTAACATACAATTGTACTGTAGATAATTTGTTCACATTGTTTGCCAGTCAAATAAAAATTGACTGCTGGTTTTGAGTGCTTTTCTGAGCACAATTGGTATTTAGTTCTGTTCACTGTTTTCAGTGAATTAATTAGCTTTTCTGTAGCTGGACATGAAAGAAGGAAGTTCTCCATAGAACTTTTTCTTGAACAACTTTGTCCTTTTTTTTTTCTGTTTTCATTTATTTACTTCTTATTTAGCTGGTTGTTAGAAGTTTTCAGACAAACAGAGTTTAGATCAATGTGACATTAGGTTCTGTCACAAGTGGCTCTTAAATAAGAATAGATATTAACTTAGTTGTCAGAGAAGAAGGAATTATGGAAAAAGACTTCCTGGCCACTCAGGAGATAATTACAAAATACAACAGCAACACATTCCCGTTTCTGTGTGCAGACAGGAATGCAACAGATGGGAAGGTGTCTCACATTGTTTCCTGACTTCAGTGACAGGAGTCAAGCTTGCATTTCAGAGAAGTGATACCTGTAGGGGTGCCAAATGCTCAGTGTAAAAGACAAAATAGGTTTGTTTTATTCCATTTGGCTCAAGTCCATACATGCTTAACGTCTAGTTCTTTAGATAGCAGATGATTGCATTTATGTTAAGGGATTTTTGCTTGTTTCAAGTAGAAGTTTCCACCTTTGGACCCCTTGATTGAGCAATACTAATGGCAACTAATTGTATTATTCCTATTCTGAAAGCTGAATTTAACTAGTATTATAGGAAGCTTCCAGCTGAAAGGAAGGAATGAACTGCTGCCTTTCCTGCACTGTGGGCCTGCAGTTAGGAAGCATGTTCCTGGGTCCTGATTTCTGCCACATACTTCTTAATGACAAGTTAGGATTTACCTACTATTTTCTCAGAATGAAAAAATCTGTTGATTACCTTCAACCATTAACAGTAATTTGGTTCAAACAGAGGCCTTAATGGCAACTCATTCTAGCCTTGAGTTGATGATTGTGATGAGCCATTTGATACTGTTTTATGTTCTGAGCTGGTGCCTTCATTAAATAGTTGAGTGCTCTACTGAAAATCTGCCTTCGGTTTTACAGACAATGAAAAAAGACATTTGCATTATATGAATATATATTTTACACTTGAGGGAACTCTTATGAACATAATTTACACACCATTTGTTAGCGTATGCAGCATGCTAGATATTAGAGATGGGGAAAAAACTATAAAATCTGTGATTGGCCTTTCAGATGCCAATTCTGATGCCTGCTCTGTTCCTTCACGGTAGTGTATAGATGCCAGACCAAAGAGAATTACTCCATTATGGAATCAATATAGCAATAGTTTAAGTTCTAACCCATTCCATATTGGCTAATGGTTTCAGTCTTGATTTCTCTGCGCGTGCTGGACATTCAAGTCACCTATGCTGTCATCCATCCCATTTTGTCTGTTGTATGTTACAGCTGAGTAAAATAATGCTAGTCTAAAAGGTACTAAGTAGACAGACATACGCTCCAAAATATCACAAGTTTTTGCCTGTCAAAAAGATTCTCTATATGAGTAGTGTTGATTATAACATCATTCTTGACTGTTCTGTAGCATTTCACAGGAGGGTGCTATGCCCCATTGAAAGCAGGCCACACAGGTGTGGAATTAGGGAGGCAGGCAGCTGTTTGAGTTCATGAGGTAACTGATTTCACAATACTTATGCATAGGAAGTCGATAATCAAATGAATGGCATGTTTTAAATAAATAAATAAAAATCATAGAATGGCTTGGGGTAGAAGGGACTCCAAGGATTGTCAAGTTCCAACCCCTCTGCCACAGATAATAGACCAGGCTGCCCAGGGCCCCATCCAGCCTGGCCTTACGCACTTCCAGGGATGGGACATCCACAGCCTCTCTGGGCAATCTATTCCAGCACCTCACCATTCTCTCAGTAGGGAAGTTCCCCCTGACATCTTATCTAAATCTGCCTTCTTCTAGTTGAAATTTCCCCTTGACCTATCACTGTCTGCCCATGTAAAAAGTTGATTTCCCTCATGTTTATAAGCTGTCTTTAAATATTGGAAGGCTGCAATGAAGTCTTCCCCCAGCCTTCTCTTTTCCAGGCTGAACAAGGCCAGTTCCTTCAGCTTGTCTTCATACGAGAGGTGCTCCAGCCCTTGAATTATCCTCTTGGCCTTCTCTGGACTCTCTCCAAAAATTCCACCTCCTTCCTGTTTTGGAGGCCCCAGACTTGGACACTGCTTCAGATGGGGCCTCACAAGGGCAGAATAGAGGAGATCTTCTTGCCCTGCTGGCCACCCCTGTTCTGATGGAACCGAGGATACCATTGGCCTTTTGGGCTGCAAGTGCACCCTGCTGGCTTACGTTAAGTTTTTCATCAGTCAGAACCCCGAAGTCCTTCTCAGCAGGGCTACTCTCAAGGAGTTCTCCCAGCTTGTATACATTGGATTGCTCAGTACCTGAAGGGTGTTGTGTAAGGCCTTTGCTGTCCTGTGTGAGAGTGGAGGCTTGAATTCTTTCTACAGTCCTCTGACATTTCCCTTACTCTGCCCTAGCAGCACAGCTTTGGTTATGGGGCCATAAAATACCTTTTGAGTTTTCTCGTGTGAACTCATAAACATTTCAAATCAAAATAAATTGTGTTTTCATTCCCTTTGCTGATCTGTGTATGTGAATGGTAAGGAAAAAATCTGTTTTGCTCTTCAGCTGTGACTAGGTGATGGGAGCAGCCCATTTAAGTCATGGCACTTGAGGAAATTTAAATGCAGTTTCAGAGCTACTAATTGTAGCACATAGATAACTTTACTCTTTTCCATCTTCAAGAGGTTGCAAGTCCTGCTTTGAAAGTAGGTGGCTCTTTTGCAGTCTAAAACCTGAATTGTCTAAATTTTTTTGTAAATATATAAGGGAATGTTTTGATTTTGAGTAGCTTGAAGGGCTGTTACTGACTAGTCTGTATGTGTAATACAGCTCTTTTGCACTTAATATGCAAAAAGTAAGAACCTGCTGTAGTCTAATATGTAGGGAGTTTGATCTACAGCTCAAATTGGAGCAATGTGTGTGTTTGCTGTTGGAGGCTGTTGGCTCAGTCTCTAATGCGTTGGTTAAAATGGCAACTGCTGAAGTAGCATCTTCAAAATGAGTTACTTGTGAACTCTCGGCACCTTCTGTCTTCTAGTGATGACAGATGTATTAAGAAAAGGTCAGTTATTCTGCTTTATGCCTGCCTGTAGATCTCCATACAGATTAAGGAAAACCTGCATGAGATGAAATGACAGGAAAACAGTTTTGCTTTTTCATTGCCTTGGAAAAATGACTACCTATGCACAAACCTATCTTAAAAACAGCCCTGTGGGACTTTGGTGGGGGAAAAAGGCAAAAGATATTTTTCTCTTACAATCCATAAGATGGTGTTAATCAAAATACAATATAATTTGGTACCAGGTAAACACTTTAATGATTTATAATTCTCACAGCTAATTTTCTGTCTTTGTTATAAATTACTTTCTTCTTCCTTGCTTAAGGGATTTAAAGACAATGTCTATCGACAGAGAAGAAAATACTTTGTGGATGTTGCCATGAGCTATAAATAGTAAGTACTGGTATAATTCTTCCCTGGGCTGCTGACTAGTTAGAATTCATGCTCTACTTAATTCTGTAGCAGGAAGTTTTGCAGTAGACAAAGTCATCCTTTAAACTACCACTGGTGCAGCCTATGCAAACCTGATGCTTGAAATCCTGTTACGTTTTCAGAACAGATACAGGCAAGAGGGGAAAGCATTTGAAATGCAAGCACTACCTTTTCAGCATTTTATTAATAGCAGATTAAACTTAAGGAACTGTTATTAGTGAAAAACTGATGTACTGCTGAATTGTATGTAGCCAGTGTCCCTATGCAGTTGCTATATGCCAAATCATTATTCACTGTTTGAACCATAGAAATGCTTGTGAGGAGAAGGATGCTTGTGCTGCTTGTGAGGAGAACTGTTAGACATACCTGGAAGAGCACCCAGAGGAAAGTGGAGTACTATGCTTCGCACAAGGGCTGTGTTCGTCATAACAGTTTGATTCCTACCATTGTAACAGGATGAATTCTCAAAATTAGTCACAGTTATGACGAAAAATGAAAATGAATGACATCTCTACCTTTGGGTACAGGATAAGAGTCAGGTCCTGAGGATCCCAAGATTTGGTCCAAATCTGGGAAAGCTGTAGTTAACTTAACAGTTAATGTACAGTTATCTGTTGCTAATTGAAAAGGCAATAACAGGACATGTTCCTTTTCTTTTCATGCACTTAACATGGTGGATGCTGCAAAATGCCTTCTATGAATGTTGCTACCACAGCTATAAACTTCCCAGAATTCACTAAGTGGATTTCCCTGTAGTTTATGAAGCTGGTGTCTATGTAGGTGTGCTGCTTGTGGTTCCACCTTCTGATCTTTTTCCATGTCAAATCAGTATTTTTGATTTGCAGCCATCCCTGGAAGTTAGGAAACTTTCTGTGCTACCTACAAGTACCTACTGTGTTGCATTTTTCTTCTCAAGTAAGGATTCAGCTAATTCTAATTAGGCTCTGTTTTGTTTGCCCTCACTCTCAGCGGAAAGAGCATACTAATTTCATATTCCTTTCCATATTACCATACAATTTCAGATTTTTGCTTTTCTTTTTCTCCTTTGAGATTTCAAAGTATATTGTTTAAAGAATGCAGAGCTCAACAGTTATTTTCTCCCTTCACAAAAGGCATATCCTATCAGGAAGCAATTCAGAAAAGCATTTAAGAAGTTTTTTTTTGGTTTTGCTTTCTTTGTTCTTACTGTACAGTTAATTCATGAGCTGTAGAAGACTGGAGGTTGGGACAGGAAGACTAAGTCTACTTTGCGACTGTATAATCCTAATTATCTTTCTCCTTGACTTTTGTTCCACTCCTGCTGTTATGCTGTTACCATTACAGTAAATGTCCAGGCACCAGTGTTTGGTTTCCCTTTCTTCAGCCCACGGTGGCATTTGTCTCAGTGCTCATGGCACTCATCCAGCACACTGAGCTTCTGCATGCTGGGACAGGGTGGTGGGTGGAGAAGCTTTCCCGGCTCTGTGTTTTGATCCCTTTGTCAGTGTAAGTGCTAAGCTTAGCCAGTTTTCAGATTAAAGAGGAGGCAAGTTTTTTGTTTGTTTACAGCTGATTGATTTTATTTCCCAGTCTCATGCTTGCTGCAGAGTTAGTTATTTCCTAACATTTGCTGCAGTGTGAAATGTCAAGCAGATACCTGTGGATGAGGGCATACTGTGTGCTTCTAGATCTCTCTTGGTAAACTAGGACAGTTCTCCATTTGTTAGTAAGGAAAATCGTAGTGCCCTGCATCTCTCAGCTGCTAAGCTGTTGGCAATGTCTTCCTCTTTTCTCCCCCTCTAAGCTGCCTAAGTGCTGGAAAGGTCCTGCTGGCTCACTGAGCAGTGGTTGGTATTCTGCTAGAAGGATATTTTTTCCCCTGAAACTGACAGGAAACATCTTTTCAGAAAAAATCTTGCACATTCCCAGAAAAAGAGATAAAAGGAAGAAAAATGCTTTTCCTTCTTAGATTTTGAAGACTCAGTAGCCATTTCTGCAGTTAACAAAAATCAAGCAATTTGAAACAGAGGTTGTTTAGGGGCAAGTCTGCTCAGAAATACTCCCTCATCCCAGCGATATTTTCAAACATTATAAGAGATTTCACACTCTTCATGGTAGCAGCAGGAGCAGGAAAATGAGATTCTTTGAATGTTTTTAGCCAGGAACCAAAAAATGGCTTAGAGGCCACTGATCTGCACAGTTACCTAAAATGTGGCAAAAACTCATTCATACTCCTCAGATCTGCCAACATGGCTTTTTTCACCCCTCAGACATGCCATATCCACAGGGCTGTACAGTCGGTCTCTCTCTGGATATGTGTGCTCTCAGAGACAGCCCAGGGAGGAGAAAATCAGCTCCAGGAGGACTTCGTACTGCTACAGCTGAACTATTTCTGCTACCCATGCTGGTGCATTCAGAATTAGTTTAGGTGTCTTGACACTACATTGCAGTCTCATTGCACCTTCTTTTGTGGTCTGCAGACTACTTGTAATTTATACAAAAAGAATAGGTCTGTCGGGAAATGTTGGGAGAGCTTCATGATAACCTAAAATACAATTGTGGTATACGGACTTCTCTTAGAGGCAAATTTAGAGCATGGTCACTAACCTCTCAGTATTTCTTCCTCAGTGAAAGCTGAGGTTGGTGCATTTCTGATTTTCATCCTCCAGTGTTTAAAAAATACCCCAAACTTGGTTCTTTAAAGAAAGTAATGGAGAGCTCTGGCCACAAAAAATTGGCTCAAGGAAATGGCTCTGTCAAAAATTGTTCAGTTGAAAATCCCTGACTGACATTTCCTTTATGAGTTGCTGTTCTGTGGCAGTAGATGTCCTCCTTTGATTGAACATAAAGAGGCCTCAGCTGGGGACAGAGAGAAAAACGCTAAGATGTGAATCTAGAGGAGCAGATCCTTGCTGGTGCTAGGTGTTAAAGGGAAAGATGTGTTAATAGAGCACATCAATGAAGATCAGCTCTGTGAAATAAGTGGACCAAAAAATAAATATTCCTCCCTTCTTCACTTAGCTTATGTCCTAAAGATAGTGAAAATGTGTTAAACTTGCTAATTAGCCCTTTGAGACTGATTAGAGATTGAAAAAGTGTTGAGAAAATTAAATCTGGGAGAAAAATGCAAGGCTTATAGAGGGAATTCATAATGTGAGTTGATAGCTCATGACCATGGCAAAATGGAAAGACCCCGTTTTAATAAGGGGAAATAAAAATTCAGGTTAGGTTAGTCTTTAATGTCCCTGCAAAGCCAGTTTGCTTGTGGCTGACTAGGCTGTCCTTTGGTGTGATTTATTGGGTGATGAAAGCAAGGTGGGGCTTATTTGTAAGAGGGTGAGAAAACTGAAAGAATGGCACGGTCCTCCTCTGAGTTTGCCTACCTCCATCCTCTCAATAAAGAAAGCACTCTTAATAAAGAAAGCAGTATCACCGTCATCTTAAAGTAAGTTCAGTGCTCCTAGGCATAAATTCTAATAAGGAATTAATGTTCAGTGAACCTTATTTCAGTGCTAATGAATTAATTGAAACAATTGCTATATTATAAGCCTAGTAGTGAACAGTGAAAAAGCTTCAGGACCTTGATTTTCTTTATACCTCTCTAGTAACATGCTAAATAGAAGCTTGATTTTTTTTTCAACTGGTGCTCAGATTTCTTTAGCTTTGTTGGGCCAGTGCTGACCTGTACTGGCAGTATCCATAGTAGAGGTTGCATCTAGGGAAAAGGAATGAGGCTCCTGTACAGCTCTGGCAGCCCCAGGTGGGTGGAGTAACAGTCTGTTTGTACCTGGTGTGTATGATACGATTTAGAGTAGTTCTGTTATGCTTCCCACGAGCTGGCAGGCAGCTTTAGATTGATGGACTGTGCAGGTGAAGACAGATACTGGATCTGAAGGATTGACTCCCACGGCATAACAGACATGGACCCAGTGCAACTTCTGTTGGTGAGCAGTGCTTCACCACAGACATTGCAATTCTTGTCGTGTCTGCAAAAGGGTGGCTGAAGGGGAACTGGCAGATTTAATGTATTGGATGTTCAGCACGTCTTTGACAAGTGTGAGTGCCTCATACAAAGTATCCTTTGACTGACAGATACTGCCATGGATCAAAATACTTTGATATAGTGAAAGGCGAGGGGATTAAATAGTAAGTTTTCAATAAAGATAAGGGGACAACCACAAACGAATGCAGGGCAGAGGCTCTTCTCTTTGTGCATGGAGAGACTGCTTAACAGCAGTCGCATGCAACAAGAGGGCTCATTCCTTGTTACCTGGCATGGTGAAGATGGGATTATAAACCAGGTGAGAGCCAGGAGGGAAGCTCAAATGACCTAGCAAATAGACAGCACTGTAGTTTTCCTGCTGTAGTGGGGTTTCCTTGTGCACCCTGTTGGGCCAGCCAAGGCTGCTCTCTGGGACTGGAGGACGCTGCAGCACTGAGCTGGGAGTACCCACAGTGCCCTGTAGGTGGGCTGTGGGAGGTAGGAACTTGGAATCCCTCTGCCTGATCTGTGCTCATCAGCAGTCTGAGAGAAGGATACCTGAGGAGGTGGCAGATTTCATAGTTGCTCGTAGTAGATTGTGAACGTTAAATCCAGAGAAAGATTACAAAGTTTCTAGAGGGAAGTCATAATGAAAGATGAAGACTATGTCATGGGAAATTCCTTAAAGCTAAATGCAAGGCAGTGCAAATTGGAAGGAGCCCCTCACACTCTGTGCTGTCATTCAGTTTTGAATTAGCTGTAACCACTCGAGGCAAATCTTGGATGTCAGAGACAGATCAGCAAGCTCCCTGGGAGGCTCCTGCTCTGCAATTTCTCTGCATCTATGTAAGGCGGAGGAGGCAGAGAAATTATGCAGAAGAAAAATACTGAGAGATGTATTTAAAGTCTTAGTTTCACTTATTCTGGGCTGCTGGCTGCGAGGTGGGCTTCCTCATCATGTAGTCCTGAATGAATTTAGGGTTCCAAACGCAGGTGCACAATGGTCTGAATAATAAATATGTGTATTTGTTGTTTCTATGTGTTTCTAAACATCTAGATAATTGCCTAACCTTCATTTTTTAAATGATAGTCTGTGAACATTATGTGTTATAGGGAACGGATAGAGCATGCGATCAACTGATAGTCTTACTGAATGTACAAGCTAAACCGAATTTGGATCTTCAGCTAACCATTACAAAAACAACAGTGGCAGAAAGCAGAGCTATTACTTTGGTATACAGATGGATCATATAAGAAATCCGTCTTTCTGTTATGTTATGGAAATCCATCTCATTGCTTATTAAGAAATGCAGTTCTTATGAAATAACTGTAATATGTACAACATAGCATTAGGAAAAAAATCTAAGGAAAAAGTGTTTAGCTATCACTTTAAAGTAGTTTGTTTTTTAACAGGCTCTATATAGTTATAACTAAGTAGCACAGAAATTCTGCCATCCGGAGTCGATATACAATCTGATTGTATTCAAATATACTCTCTATCCCTTTTTTTTTTCCCAACAGTGGCCAACCCATTCCCAGAGTGGAGTACACAGCTGAAGAAATTAAAACATGGGGAGTGGTGTTCAGGGAACTCAGTAAACTCTATCCCACCCACGCTTGTCGTGAATATTTAAAAAACTTTCCTCTGCTGACCAAGTACTGTGGATATAGAGAGGATAATGTGCCTCAGCTGGAAGATGTTTCTATTTTTCTTAAAGGTAAGATTCATGTTCGATTTATCAGTAGGTAATGCTTCTTGAAAACACTCCTTTCTGTTAGAATGTAATGCAAAGTGTATTGAATAGAAAGGCTCCCAGTACTATCAGCAAACTGTGGTTTATAATCTTCATGGAAGAGGATTTGCTGAGTGAGGATGGTTGTATGTGTTTGCAGGTATGAAGCTGAGATGAGTTAAATAATCACATGCCGCATTGGTGTTGTCCTACGCAGGGAGAAAAGTCCTTCTATATGATGAAAAAGAGCTGAGTTAGCTCTGCTGTTCTGATAACAGAGGGTGGGTGTCCTGGTAACCACAGTGTGTGTTCCCACCGTATCTAGGCAGTTAAGGAAAAGGGAAAATATGAGGCTCTCCTGAATGCTTAAAACCTCACGAAGCTCACATTGATGTATGGAGAAAACTCAGTGGGGTTCCATGGGTGATCTACAACTTCTATGGTATTTCTAAATGATCAGGATATTACACGTTTTAGTTTGAAAATACTCTGCTTTCTCATCTGTGATGGAAACGTATCCCATGTGGAAGGAGAGGCGGCGCAGACAAGAACAACCTGTTGGTTTTTAACTCTGCAGCTGCTGAAGCGTTCAGTTAAGATTTTCTCTTCTCCCCAGGGGTTCCTTCAGACACACATACTTATTCCCAAGTCTTCCTCAGGAGCTCAGGAATTAAAATACTTTAAATTTTTAACTAAAAGAAATGCAAAATTGGTAATGAGAGGCTTACTTTCCCCAGTCCCTGCTTCATCCTTAACTCTTGTTTGTCAATGATTGCATTTACTGATAATGGACTCTTTGATCATTCAATTTTGATGTGTCCTTCTGGGATTCTCATGGACTGCAGTATGATCACTAAGGAATTAGGCTCTTTTTCCCTAACTAGAAACTCAAAAAATAGCATTTTTTTCACAAATATGTTTTTAGGTTGAATAGAACACAGTAATATCTGTTGAAGAAATGCTTGGAACAATCTCTTGTAAACACTTGCAAGGAATTAAGAATGAGTTTGGGAGAAAAATGTCCTTTTCAAAGTTACTCAATCTGAAATAATTCTCCACTGGGACTACTCTGTCAACTGAACACTTTGTTAAACATTTAAAGGAGGACTTCAGATTTGAAATTCAGTATTTTACTGTCACAAAGCAGTATTTATCTGTAAAAATAAGGACAGGTTTGGTTTAATCGTATTTTGTTTGTTTTCAGTACATTTTGCAGGAGTCATCCTCTGTTTTGAATAACTTTCTCCTGCTTTGCTACCAGATGTAAAAATCAGACACTTTGTGATTTGAGAACATCCCTTACGGCACCTTACCTTCCTTTCTATACAAAGTTATTTAAACAAACTTCAAAGTACCTCGAGCTGTTTGCATTAACCATATGCTAGCAATGCAAAACAATTCTTGTACTTAATAGATCACCATACATAATCTTCATCTTCAGCCCAGACTCTCCATGCCATGTTTCTGGTAATTAACTGCAGAACATTGCCTGTCCTTAGAAATTGATATAGTAATATATAATACAGTTTTTTATTATCTCCTTCACTTCAGAAAGGTCTGGCTTCACAGTGAGACCGGTTGCTGGATATCTCTCCCCCCGAGACTTTTTAGCTGGCTTAGCATACAGAGTTTTTCACTGTACTCAGTATGTACGACACGGCTCGGATCCTCTCTACACCCCAGAACCGTAAGTTGCTTCAGTTGCTTTAGTGGTGAAAAAATATGCTTGTAGGATTCTTAAAAGACCCAAGTGAACCAGCCAAGGTTGAAAAGAGGAACCGTGTCACAAATGTAGTTATCCTGTTGGTGATAAAACCCTTCACTCTAAAGAGTCTGAGTTTAATTAGAGGTTTTCTCATGGACTTTTTACAAAGGTCTTAAATAGCTGTGTTATTTATATGGTGGATTAAAAAATCTACCTGCATTATTTTGCAGTGGAAGATGGAGCTTTCAAATATGTATTTTGAAAAAGTGGCTGCAATTTGATTTTTTTCTGATGGACAACCAGGGAAGAAGCCTGAAAGGGAAGCCACAGATCTCTTGAAAAAATTTGCTTTTGTAATTATAGTTTGGTTGTCTTCTCTCTCCATTTATCTTTTTGGGGCCAGACTTCACAGCTGAGCTTTGTATTGTGCCTGTGAAACAGCAAAAGCAAATCATGAGGCATGGTTCTCTCACCCAGAGAGGGTGTTACGTATGAAGTTTGTTACAGAGAGCATACTAGGAACAGGAGAAACTTCAATTATGGCTTTCATGGAACTACACTGCAGCTTTTTTTGAAACAGAATATTGTGTGTTTAGATGAAATATTTTAGCCGTTGATCTCTTGATGAAAATTTGGAGGGGAAAAAAGGATTAAAGCCATTTCAGTTCTTGTGTTCTGTGCTCTGTGCAGTAGTAACATGCCAGCCAGTGTGGAGGTAGTTTCAACAAAAGTATCCTCTAATCTTGCGAACCACAGGAATGGCATTTACGCAGTGAATCACTTACCAGAAAGCTAGCGTGAAATTGCAGCATTGATTATTCAGCTTATACTACTTTCTGTAAAATGTGGCAGAAATGAAGGGTTCATATGTACGCCACGTTCAGTCATGTAAACATTTGGACCCATGCCTAACTTTGATTTCATGAATAGAGTGCTGAAACCATGGAATAGTATTTTTTTGGATGTGAAAGGATTAATGGAACTACGTATTAAGCTGCATCTAAAAATGCTCTATCGTTATTCTGAACAGTCAGAGCCTGACTCTCTGAAGAGTCAGCAGGTGGTGCTGTACCACGCATATCTACTCACTTTTTCCTCAGCATGCGAACAGAGCTGAGGTACTGTGAGGCTAGTTCTGTGTGCACGTTTGTATTGGGTAAGAGGTGCTGGCCTCTGAATTAATGCACTCAATTCTGCAATCTCTGTAATTAGGACTTTAGTTTTTGCAAGTTTTAGGGTAATTGCTGCAAAACCCAGAAAGAGGGGCTTGCATGTATGGTGCTGGACCTTCTCTGGTCTATCTGAGAACATCCATAGATATTTCAAAAAAAGAAATTACACTTAGGAAATACTAGGCACTGCATCAGATATTTCCTTTGGTGTTTGCAACAACTGCCAATACTCAGCAATACTCAGATTTTTATTAACTTAGTATAAAATTAGCAGTGTGTTTTCATCTATTGTTAGGGGATTTAGGTATATAACTCTAAGTGGAACATCATCCAGGAAGCAAGTAAGTATGCCTGTATTTTTGCTAATATTCTCAGGTTCATTGGTTTGTATATTTGTGACCTGTATAGTTTTCAAGATACTTTCAGAATTACACGGTGTATCATGCTATAACCTTAGTAATTACAACTACTTTCTGTAACCTTTCTGGTCATGGCATCTGGAAAGTCACTATCTGGTAATACTTGTTAAAATAGAATGAAAATTTTTGTTCCCTGTTTGGGCTGAGCTTAAAAATTCAGGTTTTGGTCTTAACAGCTCTAAATATGACTAATAGAGGAATGAAGTTGTCATGCCCTAATTATGTTGCTTTCTTTCTGCAGACCTGCTTGTTCTGAAACTATTTAACATGTGCACTGACTAGGAGGAGCTCCATTGGAAAATTTTGAAAATCCCTTTCAAATTGTGTGTGATTTCTTTCCATAAAATGGAGCATATAGAAATTGTTATTGGAAATGTAGAGTGAAATTCTGGCTTTGTTGAAATCAATGGCAAAACTAAACTGACTTGAGCAGGGACAGCTCTTCATCTTCTGCAGCAGCTGCAATGCCCTGAGATGTACTAGTTGATATATGGGACCATAATGAGGTTTGCTGCAGGTCCATGGCTTGGTGAATGTTGCATTTCAATGATATAAACCTGCTAAAAAGACTCCTTTTGACTTCAGTGGGCTTTCCATCAGATTTAACACCCAGGCTGTAGAGCTAGATACAAATTAGAGAGTTCATTTGGTTTGATCTGTATCACTACTATATGCATTTTAAAACATTTCTTCCTGAGTTTCATTATGTTCCTACTACATTCACAGAGTTATATAGATTTCCACTGCTCTGCTAACTAATTTACTTCAAGAAAAATCTTTTGCTGTGAAAAGTGCATTACAAAAATCTTATTTTCTCTGAGCAATGTGTGGGAATAAATTAAAGGAACTTAATTATTTTCTGAATAAAACAAAACAAAAGAATCAAGCCTTGGTAGTTAAGCAAAGAATTGTGTGTTTAGACTATCTATAAAGGACCAGACTGGCAGGGAAATCTAAGGGACTCGAATGATAATCTCAAATACTGGTTCATGGTTCTTCGTGGAAGGTGTGGGGTTTTGTGGTGTTTTTCTGTTATTGTTTTGTTTTTTGTTTTTCCCCATGTTCTTTGTGTTTCAAGCTTCCTTCTTTATAACTACTCAGTTAAAACCGTGGTTTTAATGGAAAAATCTACAAGCAAAAGGCATAAGAGAAGTATTTTCTGTCTCCACATTCTCCTTCTCTTACCAGGAGAAAGACAAGTTTACAGGGCTAGGCTAGCCTTTGTCTGTTCTAGTTTTGTGTGCAAGGTGGAAGTGACATAAAGAGCCTGTGCTCCAGTGCAGAACTAGGAATAACACGTCTTTCCTCATTTGTTTCTGGGAGCTGCAACTTCTGCACAGGAAAACAGAGATGTAGACACTCACTCAGGTACCACAGGCATTGCAGAATCCTTCCTGGAGCCAAGAACTTGAAGCCAGTCCCACTTCATTTTCTTTGTTCTCCTTATTTGATCTACTAGTATGAAGTTATCTTAAATAGATCTGAACTGGTGAAGTGTTCAACAATCTGTTGATTTCTTCAGTGTGGATGGGAAGTGGAGTTACAAGCTCTGGACTTCCAGAGAATGCGTTTGTGGCCCCTTTCTGCATTGAAGGTAACGGTTAGAGAAATCAGACTCCTCCACTGAATTGTTTGGCACTGGTAATTCTCTGTGTATCCATCATAGGGCAAACTCCATTTTCCTCCAGTTCTTTGCGTTATTAGTGAGCTAAACCTTGTAGGAGATGACAAGAAATTGTTGTAACTGGAACTGAATTAATAAAAAAGGGTCATTACCCTTTGATTATCCACTCAAGTGATGCAAACCATCTACTGAACAAAGAGATGATACCATGCAGAGCAAGCCAATTTTTCAATCACAGAGTGGCCTGGGTTGGAAGGGACCTGAAGGATCATGAATCTCCAACCCCCCTGCCACAGGCAGGGTCACCAGCCTCCACATTTAATACTAGACCAGGCTGCCCAGGGCCCAATCTAACCTGGCCTTGAACACTTTCAGGGACGGTGCATCCACAACCTCTCTGGGCAGCCTGTGCCGGCACCTCGCCAGTCTCATAATAAAGAACCTCCCCCTGACATCCAACCTAAATCTTCCCTCCTTCAACTTAAAACCATATCCTCTTATCCTGCTGTTATCTACCCTTTCAAAGAGTTGACTCCCCTCCTGTTTATAGGCTCCCTTTAGGTACTGGAAGGCTGCAATTAGGTCACCCTGCAGCCTTCTTTTCTCCAGGCTGAACAAGCCCAGCTCCCTCAGCCTGTCTTTGTAGGGGAGGTGTGCCAGCCCTCTGATCATCTTCATGGTCCTCCTCTGGACCCCCTCCAACAGCTCTCTGTCTTTCTTGTACTGTGGGCTCCAGACCTGGATGCAGTACTCCAGATGGGGCCTCCCAAGAGCAGAGTAGAGAGGGACAACCACCTCCCTGTCCCTGCTGGCCACCCCTTTTCTGATGAAGCCCAGAATACGCTTTGCTTTCTGAGCTGCAAGAGCACACTGCTGGCTCATGTTAAGTTTTTCATCCATCAGGACCCCCGGGTCCTTCTCTGCAGGGCTACTCTCAAGGACTGCTCCTTCCAGTCTGTATAAATGCCTGGGATTCCTCTGGCCCAAGTGCAAAACCTTGCACTTCGCTGTGTTGAACCTTATTAGGTTCACCCAGGCCCACCTTTCAAGTCTGTTGAGGTCCCTCTGAATGGCATCCCTTCCTTCCTCCATGTCAACTGCACCACTCAGCTTGGTGCCATCAGCAAACTTGCAGAGGGTGCACTCAACTCAGTCATCGATGTCATTGATAAAGATGTTAAAGAGCACCAGTCCCAGGACAGACCCCTGGGGGGCACTGCTTGTTAGCAGCTTCCACTTGGGCATAGAACCATTAATCACCCTCTATCTATGGCCTTTCAACCAATTCCTTCCATCCATCAGATCCACATCCCTCCAATTTGGAGATAAGGATGTGGTGGGGGACCATGTCAAAGGCCTTGCTCAAGTCCAGGTAAATGGCATTGGATGCCTTCCCGTTGTCCAGCAATGCCGTCACTCCATCGCGGAAGGCCACCAGATTGGTTAAGCATGACTTTCCCCTGGTGAAGCCATGCTGGCTGTCTTGGAGCACTTGCTCATTCCTCATGTGATAAGAATGTCGTCCAAGAGGATCTGATCCATAATCTTCCCAGGTACAGAGGTGAGACTCACCGTCCTGTCATTCCCTGGGTCCTCCTTGCTCCCTTTCTTATAAATGGGAGTGATGTGACCCTTCCTCCAGTCATCCAGGACCTCACCTGACAGCTACGACTTTTCAAATATGATGGAGAGTGGCTTGGCAACCACCTGAGCCAGCTCCTTCAGAACCGTGGGATGCATGCGATCCGGCCCCATAGACTTGTACGCATTCAGTCTCATGAGGCAGTCTCGGACTTGCTCTGCCCTTACAATGGGGGGGGGGGGGATTTACTGCCCCAATCACCACCTAGACATTTAGGGATGCAGGGCTTAGGGACGTGAGAAATATTAGAATCCTGGCTGCCAGCAAAGACCGAGGCAGAGAGCTCATTCAGTACCTTCGCTTCATCCATTGAAGCCAGTTCTCCTTTTACATTTACCAAAGGAGGTACACTCATTTTGGCCTGTTTTTTTCTGGCCAATGTACCTGTAGAATGTCTTTATGTTGTTTTTCACATCCCTCACCAAGTTCAGTTCTGCCTGAGCCTTGGCTTTCCTGATTCCACATCTGCAAGCCCGGACAGCATCCCTGTATTCTTCCCAGGTGACACACCTGTGTTTCCAGAGCTTGTAGGCACCTTTCTTTGCCCTCAGTATGCCCAGCAGGTCCTCGCTGAGCCATGCCGGTTTCCTGCCTCCTCTGCCTGCTTTCTTACTCCGAGGGATGGAGATCTCTTGTGCTCTCTGAAAGGCATCCTTGAAGAGTAGCCGGCTCAAAGTTCAAGTCTGAACTCTAATGAGAAAAGAAGTGCTATCTAAGCTACAGGTCTTGTGGTAGGAAATTTGATCATCTTTCAAGTCTCAGAACACCACCAAGCGAAAGAGCGTGGAGGCAAGAAAAGAAAAGCCTTCTTGTCAGCTGTTTTTGAAGAAAAACAGATAGAGAAAGCAGGAATCTCCTATACTATAGAAGGACATGCTGTGAAGTAGAAAATAGGGAGAAAAGATCTTATTTTCAGAAAGAAAGACAAACTTTCCTGGGGAATGAGGAGGGGAAAAAAAGCAAACGATTTTCTTTAGCTAAGTAACTAAATCTGATTCTGTTCCTGGTGAGCTGTACCTATCAAACATGTTTCTTAGCTGTTGAATAGAAAGATAAGAATACAATAAAGGTAAGCATACAATCATAGAAGATCCTGAGTTGGAGGGTCCTGAGTTCGATGATCCATAAGGATCCATAAGGATCATTGAAAGCAACTCCTGGCTGCACACAGTATCACCCCAAAATCAAATCCTATGTCAGTAGTGTTGTCCAAATGCTTCTTGTGCTCTGTTGGCTTGGTGCTGTGACCACTGCCCTGGGCAGGCTGTTCCAGGGCCCAGCCACCATCTAGTGAAGATCATTCTCCTAATGCCCAGCTTGATCCTCCCTAACACAGCTCCATGCTGTTCCCTCAGTTCCTGTCACTGTCACCAAAGAGCAGAGCTCACTGCTGCCCTTCTGCTCCCCTCAAGAGGAGCTATAGGCCGCCTTGAGTCCTCCCCTCAGCCCTCAGCCTCCTCTTTTTTAAAATCATAATCGTAGAATCATAGAATGACCTGGGTTGAAAAGGACCACAATGATCACTGAGTTTCAACCCCGCCTAGCCAACCACTAGACCAGGCTGCCCAGAGCCACGTCCAGCCTGGCCTTGAATGCCTCCAGGGATGGGGCATCCACAGCCTCCTTGGGCAACCTGTTCCAGTGTGTCACCACCCTCTGAGTGAAAAACTTCCTCCTAATATCTAACCTAAAGCTCCCCTGTCTCAGTTTAAAACCATTCCCCCTTGTCCTATCACTATCCACCCTCATAAACAGCCATTCCCCTTCCTGTTTATATGCTCCCTTTCAAGTACTGGAAGGCCACAATGCGGTCTCCCCAGAGCCTTCTTTTCTCTAAGCTAAACAAGCCCAGTTCCCTCAACCTTTCCTCATAGGAGAAGTAAGTGCACTCAGTTAGTATTAGTGCAACTGAATCTCTAGTTAATGTCTATGGAACATGTGCTTATGTGTCATAAGCATCTACTTATGTCCCCCGCATCTTTTGGAAGTACTTATGCCTAGGAAAGAAGAGAAATGAGATTTAGTAATTATTCTAGATGATCGAGTGAATTATTCAAATGTGAACTTAGTTCCAACTTGTCACGTACGACTTCAGAGCTGTATGCATCTCACCAACAAGTGTGAATGTAACATGAGCAAATGTTGGTAAGCATATGTCAGTGAGACCATCTGAGCCGAGAAGATGGCCTACAATACCCTAACTGCATTTCTGATATGCTGTTGCTGAGGCAAACTAGGAATGCCAGAAGTGCTATGGTAATGTTCATTTGCACACAGTCAGAAGATACTGTCTATCTAGGCATAGTTGGCACAGACTTTATGGTAAGGAATAGTGAATAAGAATAGGAAACTCTAAATTATACATAGTGTTGTTTTTCTGTTTATGATTTATCTGAAGTGTCAGGTTCTGTGTCTTTTAGAACAAAAATAGTTTATAAAAGACAAATTGGATGATTTTGGATAGAAAGCAGATAACTTGATGTTTTCTCCTTGCCTTTAAAATATTTGTTTACAGCTTAAAAGAAAAAAACAAGAGAAATGTCTTTGAAGAGACAAAAGCAAAGGAAATGTCAGATCCGATTTTTAAAGTGAACTTTACTACCAAGTCCATTATTTTCTGTGAACAAATGCACCAAAAGTTTCAGAATTGTTTGAGAGCTTTTGGAGATGATGCATGTGCACTTTTGTTTGTTTGGTTTGCAGTTTTTTGTAGACTTAGATTTGCACTTTGTTGTGACTAATAATGCACTTACAGGTGTGGACAGTAGTTCCTTCTGAAACAATACATGTTATCTGCTTTTTTTCTGAAACCTGCTTGGTGAGAACTGGACTTCATAATAAAAGTAACCACTGATTACAGTAGGAAGTCAGGGCAAAAGGTGAAGTTAGACACACCAGACACCTTTGTAATTATTGCGCTAAATTTCTACAGGTAAGTTGCAAAATGTTTGGCTGTGGAGCTGTACCTGGATGTAGAAAGGGGAATGGAGAAGAGGAAGAGTTTGTGTTGTATTTTGTACTTGATTCATGTGGATAGAATTGCTGTAAACTGTACTTGTAAGACAAGCAATTTGCTCTTCATGGAACTAAGCCTGGAAGACAACAGTGATTGTGTCTTCCCAATTAGCCTGTAAATGATGGGGAAATCATGGAAAAAGTGGCGTTAACCCATTTAATAGAAATAAACCCATGTCTTTCTGTAGAACTGTGCACAGGAAAGAACCGTAATGTAAAAAACATGTTTTGTGGTAAGACATCTTGAGTAGAGGTCTGACCCATATGAAATGGTTTATGTTAAATTGATTATGGAATTACTATGGCATTTATTCCTGTAATGGCTCTCTTCTCATTTCCATTCCTCTAGGGATACATGCCATGAACTTTTGGGACATGTGCCTCTACTTGCTGATCCTAAGTTTGCCCAGTTTTCACAAGAGATAGGACTCGCTTCATTGGGAGCATCTGACGAAGATGTTCAGAAATTAGCCACTGTGAGTTAAATTGTTTTGTAGCATGCTCTCTCTTATCTGTCATCCTTTTTGGTTGGTGAAGTGACATGCATTGTTTTACCAGCGCTGGTTCAAATTATGAATGACTGTGCTGTGCTGTGACAATCACTGAGCTTTAGGTCTTTTTCCATTGTTTTTATTAGGAGCAAAGCTAAACACACTAATCTTTGGGTAATCAGTTTTATTATTTATGTGGAATAACAATCCTCTTACAAGGGTTCACTGAGATGGATTTTGTTTGCTTTAAGGTACTGAAAACAAGTAAGTGAGGTAATTTGGGAAAAAAAAGAATAGAAGAAGAAAATATTTTGGTGCATGCTTTCAGCTCGGCTTTGTTAGTTCCTCTGCAGGTGGCCACTTTGGCTCTTAGAATTGCTGTCCCTGCATTCACTTATCAGCCTTGCAGATGCTCACTGCATTGTAGTGTGTGGTGGATTTTAAAATGATTTTACATCCTTACTACTGCTCCTGTTGGAGAATATGTAGTTACTAAGCCAAGATTGAGCAGCAGTAGATCTAGACTGTGGTCAGCTGCCTTAGCCAGTGGCTGTGAGCTGAATTTTGTACTTCATCAATATAACTGGACACTATTAAAAGCAGATTAAAAAAAAGCTCTATTAAACTATCATAGCTTTGATACACTGGTGTCTTAGAGTCTGTTGAAAAAGCAGTTCGTACCTGTTTTTTTTTCTTTTTTTCTTTTTTCTCCTGTGGCTTTCCAGAAGAGGCCAGCAAATTTATATCATCAGACAGCTCCACTCTCTGCTTAGACAGGCTTGATGTTTTGCTCCTGGTCTCTTCCTCTCACACACTTCAGGATATGTTCATTGCTTTTCTAATGGCTATCTGCTGAGAAGAAACTGTTGTTTGTAGGGAGGACTCAAGAATGTTGTGTGTCTATTTGCAAATTTGTTATGAATGGACTTGGTAGGAAGCAGACCTACTCTGTCATGACCTGCAGCCTCAAGAGGAGCTAGCTAACTGGCTATTTCTGCGGGTACTCTGAGGAAAACGGCATGTCCAAGTCTTTCACCCCATAATAACCTCAGATGACATGGGCATGGGCCTGTTGCAGCGAACAAGGTTGAGACTAACCTGTTTGGGAGAGATATTAATTTAAAATGACCTCCGAATATTATATAAATGCTTTTACTCTTCTCCCTCACAGAAATTCAGTTATGACTGACTATGTCATATGAACAATGAACTGCTCCCGAATCACAAAGCCAAAAATAAAAGAAGACAGTTGAATCACTTTTCCTTATCATGCTGAGAATTTGATATCTGAGTCAAAGTTGATTTCTCCTCCCATGCTGGAAATAGCTCTTTCAGGTGGAAGAGACATTTAGAAAAGAGCCTTATGGTAACCCAGGTGTTGTTATTTTTTTGCACAATGAAGAGCTATTCTCCCCTGAGGCAGGTGCTTGACAAATACAGAGATGTAACTTGCCCTAAAATTTGCAATGTAAACAAAGTCAGTTTGAGAGCAAGTAGAAAGAACATCTCTCAGTGGAGAGGGTGAGGAGGCCAAGAAATGCATTCAGTTGGGCACCAAATGTCACTTGATGTGCTATTAACTGACTTTTGCAATATTCTGTCCCATTTCCAACCTAGATTTAAAAAAAATAATAAAAAAACCCCAACACAGAATCAATAAAAGCCAGATGCAGCAAGCTGAAAAATGCCAGCCAAGAGTCTTAATGCAGAGAAGCAATGCAGGTTGCAGCTAGGCAACTTCAAAATAAATAGAGAAACAAATGAATGGAGAGAGAACATGCATGTTAATGAGCTTGAAGGAATATACCCAAAGCAAGCTTGCCATTATCATGACCTGTTTCAAAAGATAGTGACATTAACAGCTGAGCCCCTACAGGAAGGACAATGGCTCTGGATGAGAAGAAAATGCCTCTTAGGAATTCAGACTAGAAAGGGAAGAATTATTACAGGTGATTTCCTGATCTTCCGCTCCATTCTGCTCTCAAAAGCCACTGTGTATCTGCCTTGATAGATCTGCTGTTTGTGTATGATCAGTCTTGAGCTACAAAGGAAATGTGTGGGTGGCTTTGTCTCTGTAGATCTAACATGGTGCATGGAGAGCAAGCGGGAGCCTGGTCCCTGGGCAGGCCAGGATAATTTGGTAAATGGCAATTAGTCACCTCTGTGCAGTGCCACTGAGGGCAGGGATTAAATGGGAGAGCATTGCAGAGGTGCTGGTCAGCTGGAGGGGGGACACCTGCAGGAGAAGAGGGCTGAAAAGAGAGGGATTTGAGAGTACCCCATCCTCTTGTTGAAGTCTTTTGGTCAGATTGGAGCGAGGGGAGTGGAATGGCTGCTGCTCCTTTTCAAACTTAAGCTCTCTTGCCTTGAAAAATGGAATACTGAAAGATCCTAAAGACTGCATTTGCAGTAGTTTCTGAGAGATGCTGTTTCACTTACAGTGTTTTAGGGGAGTAAGAAAAAACAAATGATTGAGAGACAGATTACTGCAACAAGGCAAAATATTACCACAATCCACTTTTTTTTTTTCACTTGTCCTGTGGTACAATGCAGTTACTAGCTGAGGAAATACAACATTGACTGTGTATGTCTGGGTGCTAATTACTATCATCATAACTAATGTCTTGTGCTACTCTGTGTGACGTTCTAAAAGATGGTTTTGAGGTGATTTTTCAAATGTGCCTAGTCTTTCTGTTTATTTTAGTACCGTGTGAAAACAGCCTGTCTTTTCTACTTAGCTCTCAAACTGTAAGCTGAAGGGGGGACTTGACAAGAGGTGTTTCAACTAATTTATATAATATATAATTTACAACACATTTAACAGCAGATAACATAAGGTTTTGTCAGGAAAATTGTACAAAAAATATACCACAGTTTATATTCTGATATAACCTTGTAATTTGTGGACCTAGGAGCTGGAGAGCTGCTGTCTTTGTGAAGCTGCAAGTTGATAAGCAGGATTCTTTCTTTCTTACTGATGGCAGGAATGACTCCCAGCTCCGGTTGGGTTCTTTCAGCACAGCTCAAGCTGACTTTTGCAAGGCAGTAAGGAGAGGATGTGTATGCACAATCCAGTCACCACCAGTCAGTTTGCTCCACTCCGAAAAGAAGCGGTTAGCACAGTGTCTGTGGTTTGTATGCAGTTTATCACCAAATCTTTCCATCCAAGAATTTAACAATTAGGGACTAATTAGTCCCAGTATGTTTTTTCCAATAATTTCTTGCTGGACGGTGCACTTAAACCTTCAGTTCTGCAGAACTGAAAAAAACAAAAGGCACCTTTTCATTTTTCTTGACAATGTTTTTCCTGGTATTTTAATAGCATGGGGCTATTGTTTTTGTCTGCCCTTATGCAAAAGGGCCACAGTAGTGAATTGAGTCAGAATCTGAAGGAATTGTGAGGAGTTGTGTGATGAGGTCTTGAAAATGCGTTTCAGGCTTGTTATAAATTTAAATGTTTTATGTTGCCTGGATAATGACTGAGGCCTACTGATGACTTTCATTTGTCTCTGTATGTATCACATACTAAATATTTTACACACGTACGCCAGGATAAAAAAAAAAAATGCTCAGAACTGCCTATCTGGGAGAAGTTGATGGTAATTCCTGTGAGCTCATTTGCCTGTCTTCCTAAAGGTCTACATTGTCCAGTTCTCTTGCCTTCATTCTGGTTCTTCTCCCATACTGAACAACTGGCACATGATTCACGTCACAATTATACATTGTTTACTGAGGTCATAACCAGAATGGAAGAAACAGGAGCATTGCGGACAAAGGGTGGGTTGCATGTGGTAACACTGAATTGATATCTTACTGCAGAGGACAAATTGTTGTGATCTCATCTTCAAAACAACAGATAATATACACAGAGGTATATACACAGAAGTACTATCAACAGTGCTAGGCCATAAGTACAGCTTGTGAGCTGGGTAACTGTCTTCCTCCACAAAGAAAGAAATGGAGCAGAGAAGAAAACTATGAAAATGCTTGAGATTTTGAACATTCTTAATATGCATCTGAGAAATTAAGGTTTCTTGAATATTCCTCATTCATATAGCAAAATGATAGACAACAATCTAACCACTGCTCTAAGTTTGCTGTCAGCTTCCCTGCTGAAGCCATTCTGCCCTATAAAAATAATTTTGTACTGGCCACCTAAAACCTACTATCACAGCTGACGAGCTGTGGCATTCACTGAACATTTTGAAGTTCAACATTCAAACATTTTTCTGTATCCCAAACGTTATGCTGTATTGCGTGACGAATGCCAGGAGTGAGCAGAGCGTGTAACCTAAGTCCAGTGGTGACATAATGGAGTTTCTTGTAAAGGAGATGCTTCCATCTGTGCCTGTAGCTTATTAATAAAAGAGCTGCAGCATGAATTACTGAGAGTGAATATGATGTAAAAACTGCTTGAGTAAATTCTGACAGACTTAAGAGAGTCATGAAACGACTCTTGACTGGGCTGCCTGTCACTTAGAGAAGATGAACCAGTTCCCAGTGTAAAAGTTAGGACTGTATATAAAGTATGTATGAAGGAGCCAGACGTCGTCCTGCCAGACAGCATGAGACTAGAAATACTGACATCTGTATTGTTCATCATTTGGGAAGTAAAAGCACGTGGCTAGGGCTGTGTCTGCTCCTGATTTTCACCAGGCAAAGATAACTATATGTATAAATTGGAAATTGCCTGAAAGCAAAATCTGAAGGGATACAAGAAGCAGAGAACAAGGGTGGTGGAACATTGTAGTCTTCTCAGTTGTTGCAAAGTCACACAAGTCTGTTTGAATCAGGAGAATTGGATTTCTCTTCTTTGATAGACGAGGTGTTGCCGAGCACACAGACTGCAGCTCTTAAGCATGCTCTAATATCTGGTTTTGCTCTGTATAATATTCTGAAGGTATTAATAACAGATAATGGTCCCCAGATTTTAAGGACCTGTTTCAGCAATTCTTGATAAAATAATTGAAGTGCTGTTGTCGAGTCTGTCCTCCAGCATGTGTATCCATATAGATGAGCAGAAAGGTGAGCAAAAAAGATAGTACAGTACATATATCACTGAACCATACTAACGGAGAGAAAAAAAACTGTAGATTCCAAGGATCAATATTTAATATTTTAGAGCACTGCACTGTTCCCTTGCAGTGCATTTTCATTGTCATCACAAGGGCGATTCATGGCACGAGAACAAAATCTCAGCAGCAATGCCTGACTAGCTTTGTATCTCAAAAACAAATGACTGTACTACATAAAAAATAAGCCAGTGCTTCAGAGATGTTACTACAGGGAGAATGTGAAGAGTTCTGTTGATGAAATGGGAGCAGACACTCGATGTCTTCGGTGGGAATTGTGTTTGTGGAAGTCTTTGTTCTGGGTTTGGACAGCCTATTGCCAGGTTTGGATCTGTAGGAACTGCTGTACTGGTCAGCCCATGTGGCTGATGGCATTGTTCCTGAACAACTGCTCTAGAAGAGGGTAAGAACAGGATGAGCACACCTGATTCTTTTCAAAAGTTTTCCAAGTTTCTGACCACAAAGAATCTCAAGAGACTCTTAAGCCAAATGTGGTTGTAATGTATTTAATTATCCAGAGCAGGTATCTGTTCAGTGACAGCTGTCAGTCCTTGAAGATGTGAATTTTTAGTACCTACCATATCTTCTACAGAGGGCTCTGTGTCTCAACTCTTCACTGTCTGATGAACTGTCTCATTTGGTTGTTCCTAACCTGATTCCTGGTTTTGTTGTTGTTGTTGTCATGTGGTTCTTTATTTGAAGAGAGAATAATCAGTCAAATCTGTACTCTTTCTCTATGCCCCCATGACTTCACAGAATTGCATCATTCTTTGTCTCCTCTTCTGGATTGAAAAGCACTAGTTTATGTAGTTACTCATCATGAGGAAGATGCTCTGTAACTTTGTGCATGCATTTCTTCTCTGAACCTTTTCCACTTTCCAGCTGGAACTGGAAAAGAAAGAGAGAGGATATCTGTACTGTCAGACTGGGGAACAGGGTAAATGAACAGTTCCAATTCTAACGTGACGTTTAGTTAAGAGTAACACTGCAGAGTTGAGCTAGTTTTGAATGTGCTCCTTGCAAAAGTGGGAGTCTGTATATTTCAAAGACTTTCTGTATGTCAGCAAAAGTGGACCTGATGCTGTATAGCTGGCATGGTCTGCTGCTTTAGGAGGGGACAAATGAGCTGTATCTAGGTGCAGGAGGGGAGCAGGATTCAATAGATCCATCTCTATCAACCAGCATCACTGTTGAAGTGTGTGAGTTCCTTCAGTTTCTGTTCAGCAGAAGGTGCAAAAAGGCAATTCTGCTGCTGTACATTCTCTGAGGGAGTGGGAGAGGTAATTAAGGTGGTGGTGAAATCATATTGCCAGCCAGAGCTGCGAAGGCAGGGAGCTGGACTGCTGCTAATGAAATTGTTCTTTCTTTTGTTTGTTCGCTTTTAATTTGTGAAGGGTGGTATAAAATATTGGCTTACAAAACATTTAATACCCAAAGTTCCTGTTTTTATCTGGTTTCTAGGCAAAGTAGGTCATCACAGGATGAGTTACATCTGGAAATGAAACATTTCATGCTTCGTATGGGGCCAGTGTAAATTAAGAACAGCAAGGAGAGTTCATCTGCTGTTAGGAGGTGATACAGGATGCATTCTAGCAGTTGCTTGGGTCGGTGAGCTCTATGAGAGGATCTCAGGTTGCCCTACCAGACCAAATTTTGCACCCGCAAGTATCTGAAAATGATGTTGCTTAATAATATGTTTGTATGTTTGTGTACTTGGGCCCTTCCCAAGTAATGAGGAAGCTAGATGGAAGAGAGGACTAATTTGACTTAATTGGGAGCAGGGAAGCAATTAAAAATTGTTGTGGAAATAATATGACTCCTTGTAGACAGGATGCAGTTTATGAAGATCAAGCCCTAAGCAGTTAAAAGTGCTGAAGAGAAAGCCTCTAATAAAATAACAAACTACAGCAAGACACTGGATTTGTTTTTATTTCTTGTAAGATTATGTTTCCAAAGTGGTTAGATCATGATCTGCAAGCTTACTGAACTGCAAATACAAATTTACACGCACACAAGTAATACGTTTTGACATATAGGTTAACAAGAGAATGGTGCAAATTTCACACAGCAGTGGCTTGCTAATTACATTTGTTTATTTTCAGAAGCAACTTCATTTTCATTAAGAAAATGCAGAATCTGCAATAGTAATCTTTGCTGGTAGTTCAGCAGCTCACAGAGAATGTGTGCTCTGCTACAACGGTAATGAAAGTGATCCTCGACTAAACAGCTCAGGAAGAATTTGTAGAATTTAGGAATGCACACAAATAGCAAACATTTACCATCTCAGCGTTGCATGCACTTGAGATAGGTTGAGGAATAGGTGGAAGCAATCTATGAATTTTGATAAGGTTTTTTGCATATTTTTCTCTTTTGACCTCGAGTTGGAAATATATTAACAAAAGGGTATAAAGTGTCTTTTATAGACCATATGTAACTGGGACAAATTGTTGCTTCCAGTGAGCAGCAGTTGCACAAGTGTTTTGGGTAATAACTACAAACAAAGCACATAACTTATAGGAATAAATATTTAAAGAAAATGGGGAAAAAACAACCAACAGTAGAGGAAAGGTTCAGAGCATGTTGCTGCTCTTTTGGACTCTCCCTGTGCCTTCACCTGTATTTTGAAGGAAAGAGATAGGCCTGGAATCTGTGTAGATGCCATTCATACTGACATTGCTATGCTGATTTTTCTCTGTTTATAGCACATAAATATGGGAAACTCATTTGTAAAAATGCATTCCTGTACAGTTCAGAGCTGTGAAGGTTTTGTGCTAGTAAGGCTTTATTTGTATACCACGCTGCTTCTCATAATACATCAAGAAGTATTCCTAGAGGTGTATATAGCTGTCAAAGCAAATTAGCAAAGTAAATTTTATAACGCTTCTTGCTTTTTCTACTGCATTTGTTTCCATAGTTAGATCTGTAAGGTTCTGTAGCAGAGTGGTTGGCGTGTGAATCATCTGCACTGGAGATCCTCCACCTGGAGGGTCCTCCCACAGCAGCACATAGGCTTGTGGAGAAGTGAAGGAGCCCAGCATGTGGCAACTCATTTTGCCTGTGTCTAGGTGTCACTTAGGGCTGAGGGAGTGTCTGCTGCAAGTGCGCAGGCAGGGGAGTTAGCGTTACTGATGATTTCCATGGAGCCCAAGCAGCTGGAGAGCACCACGGAAGAACATTTAGGTCTCTGCACATGGGGAAGGCCCTACTGAGTTGTACTGGGAGCAGCCCTGTGAGAGCACCTACCTGTTTATTTGGCTATGATGTGTAATGCTGTTGGGGTGAGCCAGCTCCAGGTTTCCTTAGCTCAAGCATCATAGCACCCTGCTGCACTGCAGAGTGCAACCATTGCTGCAGCCCTGCACACCCTGCCCTCCTCTTGTGGGTTGGTGGGAACATCTGGAGAAGAAAGCCAGCAGGTTCTGCTTTCAGGCAGAAACCAGACTGATTACGTGTAATGAGCAGTGTCCTCAAACCATGCACTTGTCGTCTGCTCGTCTGGAATATTTCAGTAAATGATTTTGCTTCCAGAAGGAAAATTATGCTTGTTATCTACCATGTATAACCCAAATGCCATCTTCTTATGGAAAGTCTAAAAATTTTTGTTCATGCAGAGCTGAAAAGATCCTACTTTATTATTCACAACTGTGCTAATCTAAATTGTTTTAAATACAGTCTCAAGGACTGAGCGTACTGCATACATTCAGTCTAGCTCTCTCACCCAGCGTTTTCCTGAGTCTTTTCTTTGGATGCTCAGATAAAAGTATGGAAGTAAGATAAAATACGTCTGGTATCCATAAAGAGCTAAGTCTGCCTAGGGCTCAATTACTTAGTGCTACAGCTTTTGAAGTGGTTCTTATGTCTGTCGTCATCTTTCTATCAAATGCCATCAGAGTGCTGCATAGAACATGGTTTCGTAAATCTTTCATTGAGGTATTTTTGGGTGATCTGCCATAATGTTTCTGTAAGTATATCTGAATTATATATTTATAGGGCCAGTCCTGACACCACAGAAGGCCAAGGGTACATTTGCCATTACTTTCAAACAGTTTAGGTCTGTGGACTACCTTCACTTCCATGTGTACATTCTCCTAAAAGTCAGCATGGGTACATTCATGTGAATGAAGTCAGGATTTGTTGGTGTTAAACTATGTTAATATTTTACTGGGCAAAAACTGTTATTTAGGACTATCGTTTTCTGCAGGGACAGATTTGATTCCAGAGAGCCTTTGATTTTGCAGTCATGCATGGCTGTGGCAAAGTCAAATGCATGTAGTACTGCATGCCACAATTTCCCTTAGCTGCTTTTTAGCACTAGGGGGCCTTGGGATGTTATTTAAAGGGATGTAAAGGGTTTTTTTTCTTATTATTTGTTGATGATTTGTTGATATAAGTACAGTATCCCCTGTACTTGGCATTGGTGAGGCCTCACCTCGAGTACTGTGTTCAGTTTTGGGCACCTCAGTACAAGAAGGACATGGAGATGCTGGAGCAGGTCCAGAGAAGGGCAACGAGGCTAGTGAAGGGCTTGGAAAATCAGCCCTATGAGGAGAGGCTGAGGGAGCTGGGGCTGTTTAGTCTGGGGAAGAGGAGGCTGAGGGGAGACCTTATTACTCTCTTCCAGTACCTGAAAGGTGCTTACAGTGAGAGCGGAGTAGGTCTCTTCTCACTGGTGACAGGTGACAAGATGAGGGGAAATGGCCTCAAGTTGCGCCAAGGCAAGTTTAGGTTGGACGTTAAGAAACACTTCTTTACAGAAAGGGTGGTTAAACACTGGAATAGGCTCCTCTAGGAAGTGGTTGAGTCACCATCCCTGGATGTGTCTAAGAGCCGTTTGGATGTGGTGCTCAGAGATATGATTTAGCGGAGGGTTGTTAGAGTTAGGGTACTGTGGTTAGGCTACGGTTGGACTTGATGATCTTTGAAGTCCTTTCCAACCTGAGTAATTCTATGATTCTATGATTCTGTGATTTTGGAAAATGAAAGCAAATACTCTAAATTTCAGAGTATTGTTGAAGCCAAAAAAAAAAAACCAAAGAAAAGAAGAAGCCTGCAGAGAAGGGCCTGGTGGGCCTGGTATCTGATAATTTCGGTCGTTTTGGTTTGATTCCAGCTGTGGCTGACAGGCAAAGTGAGCAGATCAGCAGTGTGACAGTGCTTTCAGGCACAGGCTGAACACCCCCTGCCCTAATATGTCTGTTTCTGAGGTTTGACCTTGTCTTCAAATTTTGCTTAGATTAGTTTTTGACAAGATAACTTTGCTTCAGTTTACATGTGTAAGCTTTGTGTTTTCTGTGTATTATAGAGACCTTTCTGCCAATTATGGCATTGATAGAATATGATACCTGCTAACAGTGCTAGATAAAACAGTTTGATCACAGAGCTTTTTAAAGCTGAAAAGAGTGGGTGCTCCTAGATTATCTTTTTTCCCCCCCCGTAAAACGTATTGCTCTTTATCTAAAGGATTTTCTTCCTTCCCTTGAATAAGTAGGCCATAATTGTTACAAATATATAAATTCTATCCATTTTCATGTAGTAAACTTATAGTTCAGCAGCACATTTTACATTTCTTGTATGTAAAAAGCTTTATAGAATTACTTTTTCCACTCTCAAGAAACATATTAACTTATGAGCAGATCCATCTAGTACATCTGCAGTGAATTTAGGAGCTACATGAGAGCAGAAATCTTGCCTATCAGTGAGAGCCTGGCCATTCTCATCATTTCTAGAGAGAACTTTGCATGTTAAATCACTTCTAGACCAGAGCCACTGTAAATTGCTTGGACTTTTGTCTGTACAGGGAAAAGCTGCGATCTGTGCTCACAAATGCTTGCTTAATATACCTTTTTTACACCTTACTGAATAGATATTTATATAATTTGGTATGTGTTTACAGACTTCTGGCAGGTAACCCAGTGTTGACTCACTTGTCTAATCTGTAGTTATGACAAATTCTTTCTACATGCCCTCACTGCTAAAAAATCAGTGAGAGACAAGGAGATGCTCAGCTGTACTTGACAAAGATTTTGTTTGAGGCTGTGAAAGCCATCTTTAGTTTGGTTATATTTTTAGTGGCAAAATTAATAGATACTTAAAATTCCCTGAGTTATTTCTCTTCTTTGATCTGTCTGTCAGCTTGACATGAATAGAACTTGCACCACTTTTGTGCTGATGCCTACGATCTTTTTTTTTTCCTTTTTGCAAGGCAGGTTAAGCAAATGCATTAAGAGCCAAAAAAGCTTCTGGGAGTCCCCTTGCATTTATGTGATGAAAAGAACACTGAGTTTAAATGCAGTGTTGCTGTTAGAAACTGTGATGTTTAAAAACAAGTCTTAGCTATCTGGTTATTAAATCGGTTTTCAGAAATAGATACAAGAATTTAAATATTTATTTTAAGCACAGAAAATTAATGTGGGCACTGTTATTTTTGGAATGAAGTCCTTTTTTTTTTTCTCCTTAAAAACAAACATTTAAGGGGATGCGACTGCCAAGAAATAGTGCATTTTTTCCTTGAGATGAAAATATGGAAAGAGCATTGCCAGTTGTCACTACCTCTCCAGTGCCTTTCTGCACTCACAATTTCAGAGCTTGCACAAGTTCTGAGATCCCTCTGGAGATGTGATTTCTCCTTGTTAGCAGATACTTCAGGACTTTTGCTGCTGACCTCATAGCCCTCCTCAGCTAAAATGTCTGAGGAGGCTTTCTTTAAGCAACATCACAACTCTAGTCCTTCTTTGCTGAGTCTCCTTCTCAGCAGGCTTCCTAGGGAGTGAAGTATTTTATTTTTGGAGAGAGTGGAACAGGGCCGGACCAGTGCTAAGGTTCACATGGTAGTTGTGAGAAACAGGTCTTAGGGACTGGCCTAAGCTTTTATGGAGATATTTGCTCTGACTGTCAGATGAGGAAGTGTGTCTGAAGATGTTCTTGTCTCTCCTCTGGATGTTTTTGTAAGTAGTGCAGCTCAGAATTGGGGCAACAGTCCTAGAGTTGGTAAGTCTTCATAAAATGATATTAGTAGGTGAAGGACAACTCAATGACCTCTCTTATGTGTATTTGTTCCAAATAGTGCTCTTATTTGGGTCATGCTAACTTGTCACTTTTTGAGTGCCTGGCACTTTTGCTAAAGGAGTGGTATAGTACAAGGTGCACTATAAGCCAGAATGCTGAGGGAGCACTTCCCTTCTGCCAGCCCTTGCTGTGTTGCACATGCAAGTAATATTCTTACTTTAGTAGGTTTTGTTAATGCAAAGTCTTCATTTGAAAGGGGAGACCTTATTGCTCTCTATAACTACCTGAAGGGAGGTTGCAGTGAACTGGGGGTCAGCCTCTTCTCTCGTGTGACTAGTGATAGGACTAGAGGGAATGGCTTCAAGCTGCGCCAGGGAAGATTCAGGCTGGATGTTAGGAAATACTACTTCTCTGAAAGGGTGGTCAGGCACTGGAATGGGCTGCCCAGAGAGGTGGTGGAGTCACTGACCCTGATGGTGCTCAAAGAGCGTTTGGATGTTGTGTTGAGGGACATGGTTTAGCGAGAACCATTGATGAAGGGCGAATGGTTGGACTGGATGATCCTGTGGGTCTTTTCCAACCTTAACGATTCTATGATTCTATGAAAGAGTAGATCTGGAGAGCAGGAATGTCAGAGTGTAATGACAGGCTCTGTTTGAAGATTGTGAATCCTGAGAGATCATGGAGGATTAGATGGGTCACGTGGAACAGCACAGTTTGAAGACCGTGGGTAGACAGCTGTGACATATGTTTACCTAGCTTTTTTTTCCCCCCTTTTCTTTGTAATCTGACATTCAGAGGACCTTATCTCTTGGAGTCCCAGCAAACAAGTCAAATGACCTGGCCGTGCCTCTTGAGCTAACTGTGTGAAAGGGCTAGAAAGCTGAAATTTGGAGCAACAGCTTGAAAAGAAATGAGGAAATACACACTTCAGCTAGTGTAGGGAGCACTGAACATGAATTCATGTTACACATTGTAAAATAAATTGGAAAGGAAATGGTTCATTATTGCATATCATTTGTTCTTAATAACTCCATATGAGATTAATAAACCTTAAAACTCCAGGTTTTAGAAGTTCTTCAAGATAAGAGTTAAATGAAAGGAAATGGGAAATAGGAAGGGTAAAACTTTAGGGTTTCAGTGCTTTATGTTTAACCAATGATCTCAGCAACAGTTCATACTTTCGGTGGTTTCATCTCCTTAGCTGCATATTAAGCTTCAGCACTACTGGTTAATACATTGAAATAAATTAGGAATTCTTCTGACAGTATTAGGCAAGTTGAAGTAAGTGTGCTTTTGTGAGACATCTCTGTGACCACTACAAGGTTTTCAACTGAGGTAATATGAGAGAAGTGGGCAAAAATGGAAGTGCAGAGCAAGCCTAAGAGCAGATGACTTAGGAGCAGTTCACACGTGGAATGAGATATCCAGTGGCTCCAATTCTGTGGGAGCTAACTGCTGGAGTAGCAGCAGCAGAAAGATTCCAGAAGTGCTTCACCCTCTGCCCACCTTTCAGAGCAGCAAGAAGGACCCCTCCACGTGAGAATGGACATCAGGACACATTCTCTCAAGAACCACAAGGGTGTTAGTAGGAAAGTCCTCCAGATCTTACTGTAGAAGATGGATTGCATCTGCAGTCATACACCGTTTTCAGTCTTAGACAAGCTCTCCAGTGTTGGACCTCACAGAGTCCCCTCCTTACCGATGCCACTGTAGTGTTGTCTTAATGGAGTGACAGTTTCTGCTGTTTAAGAAACTCAGGACGATCATTTTATTTTGGTTACCTTTATGAGATTTTTCTCGAGAAATTTCTGTAAAAAAAAACACGTTGTTTCAAAGTATTCACAGTGGGTAAAGACCTGCATTGCTGCCTATAGCACATGCTTTCTCTGAACATTTCAAGCCCCTGTGTTAGAGGAATTTGCATGAAGTGATGCTGTATGCGATGGCTGTCAACAGAAATGCGAAGGCTGGTGTGCTTCTAATACAGAGTGCTCTAATGAGCAGCACCACATCTACTCAAACTTCTGTTTAGAAAAAGATTATTCCAAACATTCACCCTTACTGAAAGGTAAGAATGCAAAGGTACTGAAAGGTCTGAATGCAAAGTAGTCAGATGAGGGGGAAAAGGAGGGTATTGTTAAAAATATATGCACTTGGAAATCTCCAAAGAAAACCTCATTCTGGAGAGCCTAAGTACATTTCAAAGTGGCAGACTAAACAAAAAACTTCAAGAAGGTGACTGAAAAATTAAACTCTATTTTCTGATTTGGAAATGCTGTTGGCTGTGAATAAGGTCACTCCCTTCGTTGAAGGTGGGCGAATCATCTATAAAGAAAGACTTATCCACTGAATTTGTCTTCTTTTCTGCTTTTGATCTATTCACAAGCTCATCATGAGATTTATTTGTTGTTCAAAGATCTCCCTGCTTTTTTATGCAATAATGTTCTCACATGAATAGCTGTCAAATAGCTGATACTGCTTGCTGTTTGGATGCCAGCATTGGACTCTACTGGCTAGTTGCCTGGGTTACCTGTGTTATATATATCTGTTTCCTGTCCTGGGATATTCCTGATACTACTCAACAGACTGTGAATTTTGAATAATTCAGTCAAATGTGAAGTGCTAGCTGTGATTTTGGTGACTACTGATATGTTTGAGATTGGAAAATAAATAGCTATTCACAAATTTATTTGCACCAGCTTTGGATGAAGAAAGCAAGCACAAACCAGAGTCATAGTCTTTGAATTACCACTTATGTACTATTTGAGCAACTTTTATGGGAAGGGTGTGAGGAGGAGAAAACAACTGTATGTCATTAATTCTCAGGATTAATTTCTAACAGGGATTTTTGAAAGTCTTTTAGTTGTATATAACTTTCTTCCTACAGGGTAATTACAACTATATGAGAGATTTAATTTCTAGATTTCCACGCATTGTGGTTGCAGTAATGCAGTTACTCCATCCTTCCTTTTTGTCCCTTGTGACAGAGAGTCCAAGTTAATAATCTCTTGACAATGGTCAATCTTCTCAAGACTCATTCTAAGAACATCTTTTTAGAGCTGTTCTGGGGAACAGACAAAATTTCCTTATTCATCTTACTGAAAATTGTCCAGTGAACGCAGATATCAGTCTCTCAGCTATACCATAAGAAGGCTATGTGAAACTGAATGGCTTGAGTGGTGTTTTTCTGGGAGAGGCGGATTTTGAGGTACTGAGTCTGTGACGTTAGCATCCAACACCCTGCACAAGCTCTCAGCACAGCTTCTAGGAGAGAAATCCTCAAATGCAAAATGGTAAGAGGAGTGATTTTCGAAGTCTTCAAAACCAGTCAGGTGTTGAGATTACCAGACCTCTTTCCCGACTGAAAATTTTTAAACATAATTGAATAGCATTATGTTTTTTTAATTAACTGTATGGCTGTCATTGAACTTTTTTTCTTTTTGGTAGTCCATTTTTTTAATGCAGGCTGGTGCGTGAAGAATAGACACTACGTTTACCCCAGAGTACAAGTCTGGAGCTTGCCAAGGCTTGATCTATTCTATATCTTTCCAATCAACTGTATATGTCTGGAGAACAGTGTAGATCTAAAGCCATACAGTGGTGATATTTTTCTGGTATACTGCTTTAGTTGACAGTGACCACTGATTCAGGGATTCTGAAGGAAGATATCTACTGTATTAGTATATAATAGCACTTAAAAGCACTTTTTCTTCCATGAAACTGTTTACTCATTTTGAACCCACGTGGATGATGTTTCATGAACACGATTCTAGTTATCATTCATATATTTCAGTTAAATGAGAGAAAAAAAATAATATCCCACACTACTTTGTGTTTCTGGCACAGTCTAGATCATTATGTTGATATCTCTTGGTTTAAGAGTTATTTTTGGTCCTTCATTTGGCACTTTGATTCTTCATCTTGTTTTGCTCATTTGACTAACAGAAAGGCATTTTACTGAAAGCTTTTCAAGAACTACTGAATTTGTAAGATGTCTTTTCTACTGCTTTGTGTCATCTTGTAGTCTGCTGCATGGAATGATGACTTTGTCAGGAAGCTGCTGTCTTCCTGCTTTAAAAGTTAAACTTCCTTCTTCCTTGAGCCCTTTTTCCGATTTGATTCGCTTTCCGTGGACACAAATAATATTGCTCCTGTTGATCTCAGTGTGAACTAGGTCATATCACTGCTTAAGAAGACACGCTCCTGTGCTAGCTGAGAGCTACTGTAGAGCACTGAGCAATGCCATACTCACTGCTGCTATAAATGTATACAGTAAGACTCATGAATGGAAGCAGAAGGTTTTTGTTCCATAAAAGAGTAATCTTTTTCTAATGAAGGAGAGACTAGTACTTGAAAGAGACTACAGTGGAAAAAAGCTGACATCATCTGTCATATTTAGCATAATTTGGAAGCTTCTTAATGGCCATCTGACGTATTTCTTTACATTGTCTAATATGAGGTGGTAAACAGGAGCAAGAGACTTAAGGTGAAGGGGTCTGAGAAGAATGAAAATTTCAGGCAGTGAGTTAAGAGCGCAGGGGTCTTTTGGGGTACTTGCAGTTTTGGAGGGATTGGGTGGAGAAGATATGTAGAGGAAAGAGGTGTCTGAAGGGATCACGAGGACGGTCAAGGTGTCTTGGTACTGGCCCCAAGAGAACTCCAGGAGCCTACCTGTAAGATGTAGTAAAGCCATAATTCGCTTCAAAGGTGAAGTGGAAGTAATGGGAAAAGATAGAATGTTGCTGTTGCTTGTAGTGGAGCCAAGTATTTGGGGCTGCAGGGTGGGCAGAAATGTGTAATTTCAATATTTTGGCTATGTTAGAGAAAGGTCAAAGATTTAAATCTGAATGTGAAAGCCTGCACGCCCCAATCTGTGCTTACGTTCACCAACCTACACATAATGATGATTAAATTATCATCTATTTACCTTCAGGGAAAGCTTTTAAAATTGTATTAATCTAAACAGCCGTTTCTTCATTAAGCCACTCCAACTGCAGTAGCAGTTATCTTCTATATGTTATGTACAGCTATAATAGTAACTACAGTTACTGTAGTTTACCACACAAAGAGAGGCATGTGCTAAGTGTTTGTGCATCTGGTCTATAAAAGGTACCCATATATAGTTAATATTTAATCTCCTTCTCAATATGCTTCTATGTTTTTAGGCTTGTGAGCAAGGCTTTCTAAAGCCTGCTGACCCTTGTAATGCACCAAACCTTCTTTAGGGGTGTGTGTGAGTGGGAGGGTGGGGAAATTGTGTATTACTGAGCAATAAGCTGAAGATGGCAGCATTGGGTGAGCTATCTCATTTTCTTAGCTAAGTAGAGCTCTCTTAAAATACAGTAATTGTAGCTGTTGCATATGGCAAACTTATAAAAAAAATAAGCTTTTCATTTAAAGGGCTTTTTAAAATACTACAGCTTAATACCACAAGTTAGTACAAGGTAGGTGTTTTATCATCAGTCCTCCCATGTGAGGACGAAGTTATAGCCACTCTGACAGATCTGTAATAGACAAATACCAGACTCCCCCTTTTTAGCTGTTGTTTGCTTTCAGACTGAAAATGACTGTGATCACTGTGCTTTATGAGCAGCCCAGTCCTGCTGTATATCTGTCAGGATGTTCATGTTCACCACGCTGGTTCTTTTAAGAGAGCTGAGGGGGCTAATTCAAAGATGCCTGTGGGGTTTAAGTGTGAAGCTGAGCAGTTCATTGCTGACAGTGACAGCATGTGCAGAACCAGGACGGCAGCCCCCAGAAAGTTGTTCTGGCAAAAGCTCAGTTAATATTCTTCATGGTGGCAGGTGTCTCAGTTTCACTCAGTGATGCCTGTGTTGCTTTGTGTATCTGGTTGTTTGTTCCTGAGATGTCTTTTTTTGAAAACCAGTTGTTTTGGCATGAGCTAATTGTACTTAATGAACAATTAGATGCCAGCTTGGCTTATACAAGTAAATAGCAAAGTCAGAAGTAGAACTTCGGTTTCTTGTTTGACAGTGTTGTGCTTTCACCTCCTCTTGTGGATATCTGTGCTTTGACTGCTGTACTGGAACCTAACTTAAGGCATCTCAAGTCACTACAAGCTTTCCTCCTTCACAGCTGACTTTGCAGGTTTAGATCAGACATAGGGCTCATGTTTTTATTCTTTTTTATCAGGTTTTTCTCCACAGCACCGTGTTGGCTCTACAGGAACTTTTGTAAGAGGCAGAGAAATGAGTCATATCGCAATTTCTAAACATTTATTGAATTTAAAAGAGCTGCTGATTTGCTTTTAAAAATGCTCTTTTGCATTTAGGATGGAGACAGTCTAGAAGAGTGGGGATTGTGAGAAAAGTAGGAAGTGGCAAAAAAAATCATCGGCTTAAGATTTGTCTTTAAGATATGCAGAAAATGTTTTTAGTATCAAATGCTGAGTAAAAGCTTATCCTAAAAAGAAATATAAGCTTCACCTGTTACATAGTTAATTGAAACTGCATTATAAAATCATATTTCATGCAAAACCATGCAAGGCTCTTGGTTTCAGTGGAGCTGTATTCCTATGTACAGATACTGAAATTGTCAGATAATGTAATAAATGTTTACACATGTGCACAAATGTTTACACATTACACATATGCACATACATACAAATGGTATATATGTGTACATATATGCATGCAGAATTTTTGTAAAAGTTGATTTGTCATTTCCTAAAGCCTTTATATGTAGGAATAATTACTAACAATCTCATCTGTTCGATCTGGCATCAGAAACAATCTTGCTGCATCATAATAGCACCAAATGAAAGCTCAGTACCATAGGAACAGATGTGATTGTTGTCTTCTGGTTTTATTGGATACTGAACTATCTGTACTTTTTACAGTCTGCCTAACATTTCACTTTGTTAGGTGAATACAGCAAAGTTAGATGCATTACTGTTAATACTGATTTAACTGATGTCTTTCACAACTTCTCATCATCTCAGATATGTCAACTGCCTTCTGGTTATGTAGGTTGAATGTAGACCTAAAGAACAGTTGTAATGGATGAGCCAACTGAATTTGCTGTACTGACTGTAATTTTCTTTCTGTCATTTAAGATGCCAAGTGGCCTATCAGTTCTTTGTTTATGATGAAGTAAAATTTAGTGAGGAGTATGACATCGACTCAAGAAGTTAATTCTAACACAGGACAGCACTTAGATACATGCCGAACTTGAGTGCTCTGAGCTAGATCTTGGAGATCTTCAGAGGTTCCTAGACAGGCAGACCAAGTACCTTGGAGGATTTTCTTTTAAAGTGGTTCTCTTATTTCAGAAGGTGTCAGAAGTTTCTGCAAATTTGTCTGTGCCTTTGATAGCTAAATCATCATAGAATCATGGAATCATAGAATAGCTTGGGTTGGAAGGGACCTTAAGGATCATGAAACTCCAACCCCCCTGCTGCAGGCAGGGCCACCAACCTCCATACCTAATAGTAGACCAGGCTGCTCAGGGCCCCATCCAACCTGGCTGCTCTTACCTGTCTGTTCCTAACTGGCCTTTCCTGTGAACTGTCTGCGTGCCCAGAAAAAAAAAAACAATCTCATATTTTTGTGCAAAGCTCTGTTAATGCAGAAAATGACATTTAACATTCTTTATCTGAATTTATATTAAAGGCATGAAATTCTGAAAAAGTGGGACAATTAAGTGAATATGGCACCAATTGTCATGGCTGAAATGCTTTTTTTTTTCTTTAATCTACACTTTATATATCTGTATATATCTATATATTTTACAGTGCTATTTTTTTACGATTGAATTTGGTCTTTGCAAGCAAGAAGGACAGCTACGTGCTTATGGGGCAGGACTTCTGTCTTCTATTGGAGAACTAAAGGTACGTTGGTTGATATGCTTTTAAAGCAGAATCAAGTTTCTTTTAATCATAATAAAATTATAATTGGATGCAAACATTTTGACTTGAAAATAACAGTTAAATTTATCAAGATGAAAAGCTTCCTTTTAAATGTGATACTGAGCTGAAAAATTCATTTGACGTATCAGCTGGCACCTGAAGCATGAAATGGATTTGTAAGGACTGAAGTACCAAAGTAGCAGTAAGATATAAAACTTATTTATGTTTGAAATTTAAGAAATAACTAGCCTGTGAGACGCTTGTATTTTGGGTAAATGGAGGCTCAGTTGAGGGTAGGTTGGGTTCTGAAAGCTTTACTTAGAAGAAAAGCATATGTTTTTTGTAGGTGAAAAAACTGTTTTGAAATCAGACACAATTCCGTTGGAAGTAATGCACAATATTTCAGTGGATTTGTTATTGATATTAAAAGAACATTTATTAAGGTCTTGATTCAGTTGATTGTTTTTGAAATTAAGGAATGCATATAAGCTCATACTAGACTTGAAGTATATGCCTGTGTCGCAATACAAAGAGACTTATAAAGACAAAAGTCTTTGACCTTTCATGGTGTGAGTAGCTGCAGTAGATCAGCTATTACCTATTTTTAGGCATAGGGAACAAGCAAAAGGTATTTTGTCACAAGTTTAATATTTTGAGATGTAATACACCTCACTGTTAGCACAAAGGAAGGGAAGAGGAAGAAGAGCTGGGAATGCCTTGTTTATTCTAGGACCGAGATGAACTCTTTATGGCTTTTATTTAAAAATTTGGTTTCAAAAAGCGTATGTAGAATAGTGTTTACACTCTGTTTTGTAATATATCTGCTGCTTATTTGCATGTGAGCATCTTTCTGCCCGTTTTCGTAGTGAAGTAGCTGGCATTTTAATAGAAGTATCTCAGTCTCTGTTTGCTGTTTTACCTGTAATTGAGAATATTAATAGTGGAACTCAGTAGTTGGATTGCTATTCTTTTATTAATAAGCCTGTATAAGGGGATTAAAAAAAGACATAGAAAAAAGGTCAAAGAAAATGATTTTCTCTAGTACATATACATTTTTAATTTGATTTCATCATAGTTGTTCTCAGTTCAGTGCATACTTCAGCCACAGAAACATTCAGTGTCAGCATGGAACTGTTGTATCTCCACAGTGCAAAAGATGATTAAACACAAAGAAATGAAAGTATCCCACTTGTTTTCCACTCGCCCAACAACGTTCAGTGTGATCTCCAAACTGTGCAGGTTTCTGCAGAGAATCAGGGCTTTTATTTAAACTAACAGTTACAGCTGTTAAGTGATGACCCTGAAAATACCTGTCACATCATTTACAAAATCTAAAGGCATAAAAGCAAGGAAATAAATAGTCAAGAACATAATAAATCTTGTACCATCAATGTCATAAACAAACACATTATTCTTACGGAGTGTGCATTTTCTGTTACCACACAGAAATCTTAACTGTGATCCCAGTTCTCTGTTCCTCACTCAGCAATAATCTCAGAGTATAAATGCAAAGAATAATCCTTTTGAAAAGCAACAGTAAAAACTAAATAAGGTGTACATTAATGGAGTATACTGATTGGCTTCAAAGGTTAGGCCATATCTCATAATAATTTTGCCATATATCAAAAATACTATACAATTTTCTATTACATTACATTTATGTTTCATAGATCTTAAGCCAGAAGGGACTATTAGATCATCTGGTTTGACCTCTTGTGTGTCATAAGCTGTTAAGTTTCATCCATATCTTGAACGCACTGCACAAAGGGACCTCAGTTAGACTGAAACATTTCAGTTATTGAGAGACTGAGCACTTGTGTGCTGCAGGCACAGAACACCACCATATCACAAATACCCATAGTGCCCATAAAGGGACTGATAAGGTGAAAAACGTCCAATTTTTGTGAAATTGTGCTCTAGGGCAGAACTGAAAGTAAGAGGGAAAGGAGAAGGGAAAAAACAAGGCAAAAAACTAAGCTTTCTGCTAATCTGACAAAGAGAGGAGCTCTTTCTAGACCAGAAACGTGGCACTGAGTATGCTTCTTGTCAACGAGATATATCAGCCCGGAAAAAGAATTTCTGGGCACCTCATAGCTCTGTTGCAGGGTCTAGCATCAAGCCATTGCTGGTCTCTGACTTTTCACCAGAAAGCAGCCTCCCATACCTCTGCCTTTATCTCCAAGCACCCACTGGGAGGGAAAATTTCTTCCTTGATCTGAAGATCATAGAATGGCTTAGGTTGGAAGGGACGTTAAAGCCCACCCAGCTTCAACACCCTGCTATGGGCTAGTTGCCACCCACCAGCTCAGGCTGTCCAGTGCCCCATCCAACCTGGCCTTGAATGCCTCCAGGGATAGGGCACCAAAGCTTCCCTGGGCAGCCTGTGCCAGGGCCTCATCACCCTCTGAGTAATGATGAATCTGAAAAATAATGCTGATGTAACAGTCTGTAGTTGAGATCCTAGTTACAACTGAAGTGCTAATGGGTGTCAGCAACTGCTCTGAAAACAATGTGAACAATACTGACTGTTTCTATGCTGGATGGGAATGAATCCACTGCAGTTTGCTTGGCGACAAGGCCCAACCCCCATACTTTTTATAGAAATCAGACTGAAGAAGTCCTTTTAGAAATAACTTCTGCCATTCTTCAGACAACAGTGCTTG
The DNA here is from genome assembly GCF_016699485.2 of Gallus gallus. Classification (NCBI taxonomy): domain Eukaryota; kingdom Metazoa; phylum Chordata; class Aves; order Galliformes; family Phasianidae; genus Gallus; species Gallus gallus. Next base: position 36,670,248 of record NC_052532.1, read on the forward strand.
TGGACCCACAGTCCCCTCTATGAAGAAGTTAAAATGTTTATTTATCCTTGTCACTTGAATGGTATATCTTGCTATGGAGTTGAATTTTTCTCCCTTGACTTTACAGGTACTTGATATTAATATGCTTCTGTCAGCAAGAACTAAAACCATGCTCTAGCTGCCCTTCCTATAGTTATTTTTCCAATACAGCAGTATTTGCAGGAAACAAAGCGATAGACAATTTTACAAATAGTATTTAGAAATTTCTATGGCCAACAAACCATATTTGGGACTTTCAGATGAGTGAAATATTTGTTCGGTCATCCCGACTTCTATATTACACTGTTCCACTCTGCAAATCTGGTCAATAGCTTTAGGAAAAAAGAACTAAAAGCTAGAGGAATGCGGGCATCATCCTGTCAATATAGGATTTCTTTCAGGTTTTTTTTTTTTCCCTACTCAGTACTTAGACTTCAAATTTGAGATATTGAAAAATGCACCACTTGATGAAGTGTATGCTGGAGAAGCATCAAGCAGAAATTTTGAAAAGCACAACAAAATAAGGTGAAAGAAAAGATTAAAAATGAAGCCTAGGCAGGGAAGAGTAATACAGTAAGTAGTTATAAGTACTCTGCCTAATAGTCAGGTTAACACTACCTAGTGCTTTTACACAGTATGTTTGGGACTTAAACATAAGGCAGAAATAATGTACATTTCATTTATTGAAACAATTTCTGAAAGGCAGTCAAAATGTCTTTGGAAATTTTAATCCATTTACATTATATGGTGATCTCATGAACTCTTTGATTAAAAGAATGATCCTATCAGCTTCAGTTGGCTGTACATCAAGTCATATATCCCTATTGTATGCTTCTGTATATACCTGAGAGGTTGCCTTCAAATCTTTCTGTACAGATTTTTAAGTCAAATACAATTTCCAGTCATGTTTTCTTTTAATGATAGTTTATGTTAAGAGAAGGCAATGTCAGCTTTTATAACCAGAAAGATTCAAATACAAGGTTTGGTTCTGTTTACTGAAGAGGATTAAGAGGATGGAGATTTCCATCCCAGATGGCCATTATAGTGCTTTTTTAAAATAAAGACTCACTTCCTAATTTGTCTAAACGTTATGTAAGATTATACTGATAACAACAACAAAAATCTCCGATGAAATCATATCATAAATCTGGAAGTGTCCTATGCTGAAAAGCATAAGCAGAATAGTGCAGAATAGTATTTAGGAGCAGGTTTTCCAAAATTATATTCTCTCACAGAATAACAAGGTGATAAAATCAGTACTGGCACACAGACAACTTCTCACCAGTGTTCTTGTTCTGCCCTCTTGTAATCCTCAGACAGTGCAGTATTTATAACTCAACTCAACTTTACCCCTCACTAGTTGAAGCCTTTTTCTTTTTTCCTCTTTTTTTTTTTTTTTGTGAAACTGAAGCTCTCCAAGTTATTACAGTCCTTTTTTAATACTTAAAGGAGAAAGCACGGACAAAACTCATTTACCATGTGTCAATGATAGTTACCACTTAGGAAATGAATGATGGTTGCTCCATGAAGATGCCTGGTGCCATCTCAGATGCCCCAGTATATTTAACTAGCTCTCTATCTGGAGGTCCTATGCAATAGCTTCCATGCCTGTACAGATACCTCAGACATTCTAGACCCTAGAGGCCCACGGTTATGTACCTGAATCTTTTTTTTTTTTTTTTTTTGTCTTTGGTCCAGTGGGACTGGAGGCTTTTCTGTAGTGTTGCTCTTATTCCCTAGAAGAGTATTTGTCTAATTCTGGAGGTGTTCCATTGTTTGGTATTGCTGTGTTTCTTGGGAAATAGTTTCAATCTGTTTGCAAGTTTCACTCCAGACTCCTGTTGTTTAAACCTAAGGAGAATCATCAGCAACTGTAGTAGCATAAGCCTAGTTCAGCTTTGGAGTCAGCCTTGTCCTGACCATCCTAGTTCATGCTAGACATTTTATGATCTGCACGAAGGTTTATCTGTAGCCTTTGCTCAGTTGCTGAATGCTAGCATTATTGGTGTCAACACATCAAGTCAGTAGTAGGCTTTCCAGACACCAGAGTTTCAAAGAGCTGTCCACAGTATTGGAGGTACTTCCCATTGCTATGGTCGTCATGACAATGCCTAGCTGATCCAAGAGCCAGAAAGCTGTATCTTGGAAGAGAACTCAGTTGGGAATTCAGCAGAATCTAGACAATTCATTACCAAACAGTGATGAAGAATAATTAATCAGATGTCAGCTAACTTGGAAGGCATGTCTGTATTTACTCTCTCTTTCCCAGTTGCATGTTTCCTGGTGTCTGCACATCCCAGGTGCTTTATGAAGCAGCAGCTCTGTTCATGTACACACTAAACTGGGATCCACAAACTAGGAGTTATTTCATATAGATGATCTGAGGAGAATAACCTCAGAGAGATTCTTTTTTCTCATAAGACATCCACTCTGATAAAGAATTAGCATTTACTTCCCTTTAAACTCTCCTCTTTTATATAATTAAGAGTTCAGTGTCTGGAGCAGCTGTCAGTGATGTTGCTGAATCTTTTCTCACCTTTGACAGCTTTGATCCCCTATGTCTGTCCAAGGAGTGTGTATGCCTCAGCAGATACCATTAGTGAGGAGAAGAGAGTCACAGAATCATAGAATAGCTCAGGTTGGAAAAGACCTTAAAGATCATCAAGTCCAAGCACTACCTAACCAGAACACTGTCACCCTTTTTGTTGAAGCTGTCATGGTACAGGAAAGAATCCATGTACCAGAAGTGGTCACCTACTAGTTCAGTTCCTAAGAAAGCTTGGCCAGTAGCACTCTTAATTTCCTGCACAGGGCTTCACTCAATCCATTCAGTTTTAAAACTTTGTCCTTTAGATATTTGAGGCATCAGGTCCCACCTGAAGGCATAGAGGCACCTTAAAAGGAGATATTTTTGTCTAGGTTGAACACAGGAAGCCCATTCTAATTCCCAGTCAAGACAAACAAATTCAGTGGAAGGAAGTAGATGCCTAAATTTACAGACACTCAACCACAGCATGGCTCTGCCTGAAGACAGAGACAGTAGGGATTTAAACAGGGGCTAAGTAAGGTGAGGCAGTCCATTTAGAAGAAGGTGCTGGTCAAGATAGTCCATTTTACATTTTTGTTTTCATACCCATGTAACCGATGGCTGGCTACAAACAGCAAGCTTTGTGAGAAGGAAATGATACATGTTCTAAAGAAAGTTAATTCCCAGACATTTTAAGATACCATGCATTAATTTTTCACGTATTTATTTTTGGAGAAAGAGAAGGTGGGAGGAAGAGGTTCTTGTTCCAGTTTTATGTCCTGTTATTTGGCAACAGCAGGTTGAGAACTAAGTAGTGTGATATTTTCAGAGCCTTTCACAGGGATTTGGGAATGTGCATAAGCAAGAAGAACTCAAGTAAACAGTATGGTTAATACCTTACTCTGCTGTAAGGAACATCTATGCAGAAATATAATAAAGAAATAAGAGACTCCTTCATACTTCAGGGATCTGCTCTCTCCATGTCGTTTCCCTGTGCTTTCTGTGTATGTTTTCCCTGTGGATAGATACTAGGGGGCTAAAGAAAGTTGACCTGCATATGCTTTCCTTCCTCACCTTGTGTTTCTGTACAAGGCACTGAGGATGAAAGTACACATGCTCTAAGAGTTACAGTAGGTCCAAAAACTAACCCCAAGTGTCCAAGGGGAAAAAAGAGGTAGAACTAAATTTTGTTGTAAAATGTCTCAGTACCAGATTTTCAGTTTTGAAACCTGTTTTTGAAATCTTTCCAGTGACTTTTGCCAGTAGTGTAAAGAGAGAGGCTAATCTGTAATCTCTTCTTTGAGCAGCATAATTTGATGTCTCATCTGTCTACTGTCTGCTCCGTACCTATCTGTGCCTGTATTTTTGGCTCTTTTTCCCTTACAGTATTAAAAAGATCATCATAACTCGTGTACGTGGTGGAAGGGCAATGCATTTCATCAGTACACAATACACAAGCAGTATTTAATGGGTTTTCAGATATATAGTTTCACTCTTAAACTCACTGTCAGGAAAATAACACGTGAATTTGGTCTGAAAATGTAATGCAAGGGTTATGTGAATGATTTGGTCAGACTCAGTTCACCTACCAAGTTGATGATCAGTTCTGCCTGTTAATTGACATTTGTGGACATACATGTTTATAGCTGTAGATAATTTTCCAGCAATGGTTTTTTTATGACTTTCTCATTTCCATCTGAAGATTTATGCCTACACAGCAGGTAGATTTCTAATCCGCTCTTTAGTATTTTATTAGTTAGGTGAAAAAATGACTCATAAAAAAGAGCATTTTCTAAGTAAAAAATTATTTATTCTGTTCACACTGAGAGATTACTCTGTGTAAAACAAGAGAGGCTTCCAAATGACTGAAGAAATACCACACAGTGATACAAAAGTTGAATATGTAAACTGTTTTATAGATACAAAGCAATATCAAAATACAGTTTAACAGAGCCAGTGGTTTATTTTGCAGCATGCTCTTTCTGACAAGGCCAAGGTGAAAACATTCGATCCGAAGACAACCTGTTTGCAAGAATGCCTTATCACCACTTTTCAGGAAGCTTACTTTGTTTCAGAAAGTTTTGAAGAAGCCAAAGAAAAGATGAGGTAAACTATTTCCCTTGACTCTAAAATCTAATTTCTCTTCTTCAGTGGTAGACAAAAAAGAGGTGTTAATTTTCTTTTTTCTTTCAGGGACTTTGCTAAATCAATCAATCGTCCCTTCTCTGTGTATTTCAATCCATATACGCAAAGCATTGAGATTCTGAAGGATACCAGGAGTATAGAGAATGTCGTCCAGGACCTCCGCAGTGATCTAAACACTGTATGTGACGCATTAAGCAAAATGAACAGATACTTAGGGATTTGATATATGTCCCACTGTGATTTGTTGTCAGCTGCTTATGCTGTAGCTATTCTAGTGACATCACGTGACATGGCTAACTTTTAAAACTCATCACTTTGCTCTTCTGAGCTTGGCCTGCGGCTTGTGTCATTGTGTAGCTCTGTCTAATTGTAAAGTGCAGACAAAACAAGGCAATGCTAATTTGTAAATTCTCCATGGAGTATGGCAGCATATAACCAGCGATTCCTCAACACAATGTCGTGTACCAGTACACCAGTAAAAGCTTGCCTGGCAATGAGTTTGTTTCTTTAAGATTATTCGCTTTGATGTGTAAGAAATGGTGTTCCTGATTTCTTTAAGTCTGAGATTATTTTTATGTAATCCATTTCCAACTGTAAGAATCCAGAAAAAAATATTTGCAACATTTTCCATTTTCCTTGTAAGAGAATCTGTATTTGGTGGTGATGACAGTGTTTTGCCCATAAATTTGTAACAGAACTGAGTGTCTCTTGTGACTGAACAGTACAATTTACGTATATACCAATGCAGAGATCAGGAAGGCTATGTGTCGGTACTAAAAGGTCTGTTAGGATTATGAGAAAACACTACTGATGAATGCTCAATGTGGCTAAGTAATTGCAAAGCAACAACAGTAATAATAATAAAAATAAAACCTCTGACAATTCATGCATAGAGGTAGTGATAGTTCCATACATGTGTTGTCTGTGACAATTCTGAACATACTTCCACTGCAGGGATTATCTGGAAACAAGAATGGAAGCACCTTTGTTAATTCCAGGTTGTTAGATGTGGATATAAAGCCATTCTACATCACTGTGTGCCTTCTGCATTCCCTTGTCTTTTGAACGTAGTCCTCTTGCATTTCATGCATAATTTGCCTTTCCTCATTATGCCACGTTCAACCTTGACATGGGCATGCATGACTGAGTCTACATCATATCAGTATCAGTAGATATGAAAAGGTGAATATGGAAGTTGTTATTTAATTATAGCCAGGACAATTATCAGTTAGCAGATTACTTGTGGGGTGCTTAAATCATACAGACACCTAAGCTGCCCAGCTTGTACCAGATGGATGCAGGTAATGCCTGAGTTAATGAACTCTATGTTAGCAAGCTCTGACAGAAGTACAAGCTCTGTCTGGGGAGCACACTGTGGAAATATTTGAGCCGGCTCTTATCTGGAAGCAATAATTATGCATGTCTTTCCTTTATCTGAGTTATTCTATTCTCTTATTAGCCAGAATAATGGAGAGTTGACCATATTGTATGGACCCCTCGTAATGGAAACTGCATGGCTTATGCAGATCATGTCAGTACAGGTGAAAGTTCATGGCTTGTCTACTTACGTGGAAAATAGATATCTATTGAAGCTGCTCTCTCAGCTGAGAGACTCATGCAGATACTCTTAAGTGTTGCTAGCAATTTCAGCATGAAGAGAGCACCACTTGATAGTATCAGCACATCCTTAAATAAGAGGCAATCTATAAGGATAATTTTCATAGGGAAATCTGCCACCTCCTCAAAGATAACTATGAGATAACAGAAAGCGCTCTATTCTCTGGATGGGCCCTGCTGCATTCTAATGCTGCTGTTAATAGGGTGTGGAAAAATCTAGTTTTAGATCTAACCGTGACTGCCACTGGTACAAATGAAGAGCTGTTGAATTATCCCATGGGGATCAGCATGCTGGAGGAGTTTTTTAACTTCCTGACATTAGTGCTGACTCCATTAACTAGCACTTACCGTAGAGGAGTCACCAGCGGGCTTGGCTTAGAAGTTTCTTCCTCTTTCTTTTGATGGAATCTGATGAACCCCTTGTAGCCCTTTCTGGAGAAAATGGGCTGAACTGATATTTACTTTAAATGATCTGGAAAGTCATTGCACAAGGAATAGTAGTTTTTAGTTCAAGACCTGACAAAGTATTGTTGCTTGCTTAAATGAAATAAAGGCACAATGAGTTAAGACATACAAAATTATTGCAAAATTGTTGAGTTTTTCGTTTGAATCAAAATTACACAGTCAAGCTTTAAATACTTAAAAATATCTGGATTTATTCTTGACTTGTATGAACAGCCTAAAATAAGGATTGCACAGAAGTAAAACAACAGAAGCATATCTTTGTTTTGTTTTGTACTGTTAACAAGTAAATCTTATTATGGATTAGGGAGAAACCCTTGAAATCCAATAGTCGTTTTAGGACTAATGATGGCAAGGAAACTGTCTACAATGAAGATATAATGTCAATGAAACAGAACATTGTCAAAGGATAATGGGCTCCTGCTGCTAGATATATGCTTAATCCAATGATTTTATTTCTATTATACAACATGATTAAAAATAAATTAAATATAATGAGCTGAGGAATAATAGTGATTTAGAGAGACAATTGCTCATTGTTCTTACATAGAAAAGCTGTGTTCTTACAGGCTACAGGGCAAACTTGCTTTGGGCTTCAGCCAGTCAGCAGTCAGGAATTGGAAAGAAGGCTTTAAAAAGTGCACTATTGCACTTTTATGAATCAAATAGTTCCAGCTTAGCTGACATCCTTCTCTGCAGTTTTTATTAGCAAATTAAGATCAGCCATGCAGCAATCTCCTTGGATGACAAGCTCATTTAGGCATAATGAGGGAATTATTGACAGTTATCAAATTACACTAACGTTTCATTTAAAATAGACCATATTTATCTAAGGTGCTTGTTTAACTTTAGTGAGCTGGACTCTGGAAATTGGACTTCTTGCTTAGGCTCATTTATTTCCTGTGTAATTCTGAACTAATGCTTTATGGGTCCAAGATATATGTTCTTGCTTTGCCTGCATAGAGTAAATGGGCCCGAGCTTAATGAATGTAAAGCATTGCAGTGTTTACTACCATGCAAAGTCTAAAATGAAAAACAGCACCCTGAGACATTGCAGCAAATACAAATACCAAGTTTCATTTGCAAGCCAAGACATGGTTCATGCGTTTCATTTCATTTATTTGGTGGAGGGAATAGAGTGGGGAAGGTGTTAACACAATGTATTGTGTTTTCTGTTGTGTTTTTCTCTCTACACTTCAAGATCTGTTTAGAAGCCTGTTTTAAGTTTAGGCCTTCAGTACACTTCCATGACATAGGATGTCATCCTTTCTGCTTGTAATGATTTCCTAAAGTCATGGAGAAAACTCCAGAAACATACTGTACTGAAATGTGTATTTACTGTCGTTCTGTAATGGGTTATAGAAGATTTCATGTCTTTGAGAGGACAGCCTGGCTCTGTAAGCCAAAGCAGGTGAAGGCTTTCACCTACAGGCTGCTGGTACAAATCCAGCCTAGTCAGCAGCTACTGAGAGCTGTCACCACCAGCAGCAGCCTGGCCTCTGTGTGATGAGCTTGGAAGCTGAGATAGTTTCATTTTGAGTAGAGGAGACTGAGGGGAGTCATGATCACCTTTTTCAAACACGTAGAAGTAACTGCAAAAATAGGAGGGAAAATCTTGTCCAGCCCTAAGAACTAATGGGCTTAAATTGCAGGATGGGAGCATTACGTTCTGTAACGGTGAGGACAGTGAAACCTGGAGGACAGATTGCCCAGGGAGACAGCAGGACACCTGTCATTTTTTAAAGAGAACAGTTTAGACAACTCTCTCTCAGGACTGCTATTGGCACAGCTGGTCCTGCATTGAGAGCAGGGAACAAGCTGCATGGCATCTTGAAGTCCCTTACAGCAGCTGCCTGGAAGAGGGTTCAGGGTGCTCATTGAAAGGCTCCACGTGACTCTCGACAACAGTAATGATCATCAGCCATCACTGTGGAGCCTCTGAGCAGCGCTTGGACCCCTGCACATTCCTTCTATCTTAGACCAACTCTGAAGAGTGGTTCTTCATCCTTCCATCTTCCCTCAGGGAACAAATAGGATCCATAATCTGAGTGAAGTCTCCAGTGGTGACTGTGCTGCTGAATTTTAGTTCATAGGCCATTTGAGAGAGCCCGGTGAGTGAGTTGCCTGCTTCTTATGGCTACCTAGAGGCAGTAAGACAGATTGTCTGCAACCACCATTTGTCCTTTTTGTAAGCACGGTTTAAAGCTGCTCAGTTTTATAAGCAAAAAAAAAAATGCCTATTTCACTCTAGCTGTGCCTGCGTTTGGGCTGTCAGGAAGACTGTGCCCACAGGGTGGGCTGCTCTCCCTAGCCCCAAATTTCCAAGGAAAAAAAGCCTGCTGGTGTGGTCCATCAGGGAGCTTTGGTTCAATCCCCTGATGTAGCTCACTGGGGAACTCGGGACTTACAGCTGCTGCTCACCCAGTGGCATTTTAAGGACTGGGTAAGGGAGGATGCAGTGCTCTTTAGTTAAGGAAATCAGTGTTCTGCTCCAGTCTGGTAACTTCCATTCTTGTTTCAGCAGGATGGTCTGTGCCTTTTTGAATTATGGCGGGTTCCCTTCTATCTCATTGAGAGCCATTATCATATTTCCTAATAATTTGCAAAAGGAATGATTCCAGTATTGCTATATAATGGCAATATTTTTTTGTATCAATGCCACTTAATGTCTGAAGATTTTTCACAGACAATGTGATGTCCATTCAGAACATTTTGCAACAACTAAGTTTAGTTTTAAAAGCTCCTTTAACACCTTACAATAAGAATTCATGTTGTTATGCCAACAGTTGAGATGTTAACATGGACTAAAGAATAGGTGCTGGCATCTTATTGGGATTTGGCTCAGGGTGGACTGTTCAGGTGGAGTAAATGTGAAATGGGTTATGTAGTCACATCCTTTAACATGCAAGTGGGTGATGAGTATTTAGATGGACTTCTTTTTAAAGAAGTCATACATTTCAAATGTCCAGAGAGATAATAGAGAAGAAGCTGCTGTTGTTATGCTCCACCTTTGGAGGAAAAGAGTTTGCAAAGCAGCAGGAGGTAGATTTCAGTCCTTGTTAAAGTGCCACATGGCCTGGAATATGAACTGCATGACACCTACCTCGCCAGCTTTTACATGACATCCAGCGTGAATACAATTCTGATAACAAAATAACAGAGCAACAATAAAGCACTTCAGAGCCAAACAGCCTGGCTTCCCCATAGGAGACGAAGTGGGTGATTTGAGACCAGCATGGCACAAATCAAATCACTTTTATTTTCTATGAAATCAATTCTGTTTTCTGTTTCTTTTCCAAAAGACCTTTTGAATTGTGTTACCATTTTATTTTTCCATGAGGATTCTAAAGAGATATAAAAATTATGGAATAGCTGATATAGCCAGCACCTCCTGCCTCAGGGTTTTCTTGTTGCCACCAAGCTCAGTACTGACTCTTGCCATTTTACAAGGAAGTAGAGTAATGCTGAAGACGTGATGCTGTTGTTTCTCAGGAGTTGACAACTGATGGGTACACCTAAATGCTACCCTCCTTCACCATCCCTCCCTGTTGGGATTGCTGACATCAGAGGTGCTAATAAGACCAGTTAACAGTAAATGAGTTTGAGGCTATGCACACAGTGGACTTGGTACTCTATAAGAATGTATTGGGAGGCTCAGTTTGGTTGAATTCCCTTTTGCTGATTACCCTTGATAGGTGATCATGAGTAAAGTTATGAAAAAGCAGGCGTCTCACATCAGATGGGGACCAGGGAGTCAAAAACCTCCTCTTCTGCAAAAACAGCACATGTTCCAAGAGGCATCGTGCTGCCAGTGCCCGTCAGTTTAATTAGACCTAGCTCGAAATAGATTTCATAGTTGCTGGATTAAAAGGCTAAATTTTACTCCGAGGTCTCAGCCCAGCATCTGTTTTCAGAGATATATCTGTGTCTGCAAGCACAGGAGCTAGAGCTGCCAGTCAGGCATGCAAGGCCTGTTTCTTATTTCATTTGCAGGTATTTTTTAAAAGCCTCATTTGCAATGTTATCTCCAGAGTAGGAATGCAGCGCATAGAAGATGCAGAGGCATCAGGGCCTGATCTTTTCTGAACAATCAGTGCTTCCTGCCAGTGCCAGGCAGCACAGTGAGTGCAGCCAAGGGAGGACTCCTCGGGCCCATGCTCATTGCTGAGGGCAGGAGTTAAGAAGCCATCTGAGCCCCACAAAAGAGCTCCTACTCCTGTCTGCTCCGTGGCCTCAAAAAAAAAAAAAAAACACCCCTGCGTTCATCTGCCTTCTGTGACTTGCTTTTACAGAGCACCTCCTCAGGATGTGTCTGGGGGTGTTTGTGTGGTGGGATGAATTAATATATGCGGACATATGTGCAGGAAAGGTAGTAGAGGTAGGAAAGCATAAAAAAAATAATTTCATAACTCTTGTTTTATATCTTTCCTGCTAGTATCTGGCTTTGGTTTGAGAAAAGGCATGATAGAGGCCTACCAGCACGGTTCCTGTGAGCACCAGGCAGAGATGATGCAGTCAGCCTTTGCAGACCCCTCATGCTGCAGGCCACTGCATGCACTTGGTCATTCTCAGCCATCCAGCACAGCCCTCTCCTTTCTGAGGCCAGTAACAGCCAAAGTGCAGCTGACCCGATGTGCATGTTCTCTTGTGCGCTCACCCAGGCCAATTTCCCCACAGCACGCTGACTTGCAGAGGTGGGAGCCTACTGAAGGCCTCAGGATGCGTATGGTGCAGTAGGACACAGTTCTTCCTGCCCCACTGCTTGAGCGCAGCCCTGCAGCATACAAAGGGCTCTCAGCTGTAGCAGTACTGCCTGTTTCAGAGCCAGCATGCCTTTAAATTCCTTGCTTAGCAAGCCTAATACTCGGGGACTATTAAAAACATCAACAGATCCCACAGACTTAAAAACATGAAGGAAAGGGCATGAGCAAGCATGTGGTAACTGTCAGCAAGTATTGATTTTCTCACCACAATCTGAGCACACAGTCAGGCATACTAAGGACGTGGCATTCCTATGAATTCAGTTTTGACACACCGTTTCTCAAATAGCTCTAGAGAAGCAAAACTAGGACTCTTTGCAGCTGAATAGGCACAGGGTCCTGTGTAATTCTCTGTGTTTTCTTGCCATTACCTTATTTCCAAAGGAGAGGAAGAGCACTCTGTTCATGAATGCGATGTAAATGCTGTTCACAGAGCAGTAGCTTGGCTTGCCTGAGTTGGGAATGAAAACCTGGTCAGAGGGAGGGAATTAAATCTCCAGTGTAATGCTTCTGATTTGCAGAAGGGAAAGGGGAAGTGCTAAGTGAGTGTAGGAAATTGCAGCATTATGCGTTGTGAGAGCAATTCTTTCCATCCTTGTAGCTAATGGACTGAACAGAAAGTGAACAATTTGTTTCATACAGTGATTCACCAACACTCTGACAGCGTTTCCAATTCTGAGCTCAGTTTCATATTCAGTTCCCTGTTTACTAGTGAAATAGTACAATTATCTGTCTACCTCTTACATCTTACAAGCAGGCAAGGCTGCAGTATCTGGAAGGAATAAAAATAATGGTATAAATCCTGGCTGTTTAAGGCTGGAGGGAGGGGAAATGAAGCAAGTGTTATCTTTCCAATGGTTTATTGGAACTCTTGTCTAGAAATGAAGTTAAATTTCCTGGGAAAATAGGTGCAAAGGAAAAACTGCCAATGGAACTCAGTTTTCAATTTCTATTTAATGTTTTCTCCATTCAGGTTTGTGAAAGGAAATCACAAAACATTTCCTGTTTGAGTTTCCTTATCAAATTGTCAATAGTAAAGTCACCAGAACTGTTACAGCTGAATTGGCCACATAAAGCTCTGGTGAAAATGGGATGTCCCTCCCAGAGGCATTTGGTGAATGTGCTGAACTGCTTTACAAGACAGGATGACATTTTTCTGCCTCTAACCCCGGTTTTATTTTGAACCGAAATCACTTGCTCTATAAGGAGTTCCAGTTTTAAATCTGGAAATGTTTGCGAGCCTGCCCTGGGTGCATGTATTTCTTGCTGGTGTGATCAGTGTTTGAATGAAGGAAAATCTTAGAGCATCTTCCCAGAAGAGTGTAATTAAGTCACTTGTTAATATTGACTATTTATGATTCATTAGAGCTCATCAGGGCTATTTCCCAAGAGATTCTGGAAAAATGTATTGTAAACAGCCTTTCCCCAAGCATATACTGTATGAATTCAGTAGAGCTTTTAAAATTCAGTGCGTTGAATGGAAGAAGGAGATGGCTATAAAGATAGCGGTGAAAGCTATTAATAAGGGCAACGGTCTGTGTAGCTGAGGATTTGGGAGTCTTATTTCAAATTACATAGATAAAACATGCAAAAGGTAGAAGTCAGTGGTGGCAATTACCTGTTGCAGCCCCTTCTTATAGATAGTGATGAGGCTGATAGTTCATGGTAGTATTTGAGTCTACCCCTACCTGCCCACCATAAACAACAAGGATAAAGTTGTTGCTAAAAAATGCTTCTAGCCCGAGAGACATTTAAATTGGTGGCAGCAATCAGTGTAGGTGCTGAAATACGGGGTCCTGCTGGGGAGGTGTGGCAGGCAGCAGAGGTGCCCATCTATCTGGGAATGGCACCCATCGCAACCACAGCTTGAATTTCATAGCAGACGATTTGCACATTGTTCCTGGTGACCTGAGGGGGAACTCTTGAAGTATAATCTGTGAGAGCTTTCCTTGGTAAAGTTAACCTTGGGTAGTTAGCGTGTATGTAGCAACCTGCATTGTTAGGTGACTCCATTTGGTCTGATGAATCTCACACCACATCCTTCTGACTGCAGCAAATTCCAGGCAGATCTGGGCAGTGGCTTGAAACTGAGTCCTGACGTTTTGTTAAGCTCTGGAATAAATCAAAGAAGGAAGAATTTCTATCAAGGCCAGGCTTGCTGGGTTCCTGGGCAGTTTGATCTAGTGGTTGGTAATACTGCCCATGGCAAGGGGTTGGAACTAGATAATCTTGGAGGTCCCTTCCAACCCAAGCCATTCTGTGATCCTGTGATTCTATTACTGTTCCTCATTCAGCCTCTCTGGACTCTCAGTCCCTGAAGCTGTCTCAGACAGCTTTCATTCCTTGTGGTGCCTTCTAGCAGCCTTATTTTCAGTTGCCTGGGGCACTACGGCATGGTGAAAGGTGACTCATGTTTCTCTTTCAGAGTATGACTTCATCTTTGCTACTGCAGAAAGGATCTTCGTTGCTTGCTGATTTCTGGGAAATGTTTTGTGATGAGATGACAGACAGTACACCTACTTTCACACGTTTGCCTAAGCACAAGCAGCTTGCACACATCCTTCACTGTTGGACATTTCCCAGCACAGGGATCTGTAATGCCCCAAGCAAGCCCTAACATCTAATTTTTTTAAAGATTAAAGCAAACAATTAAACTGGTATTTATTTTATTTCCCTCCTTCCATTCTGTGTTTAAAAAGCCATTTCCCCTAATTAATCCTCTGTCTGGCCCCTCAGACGATAGAGCTGAACTTTTATTTTTCAGTGTGTGTATGCATGTACGTGTAAATTAACAGGAGACCACATTATTTTCGGGGCAGATTTCTCCATGTTCTCCTACATCGTGACTGCTGCCCAGGGTTCTGTGAAGCTGCACATGTGGTTCTTGCACAGAAAGCAGAGCAAACATTACATAACTAACCCATATTGCCTACCAGATGCCTCAAAGTGTCCAAGACTTGTAGGAAATTTCTGTTTTCTTAGGTCTGCATCCACCCTGACTTCTGATGTTTTCCCTCTGATGCACTGTGACCTTGTTGCGGATGCGGTGCCTTCTGCTCAGTGCTTCGTGGACAGATGGACAGTGGTGCCAGCAAGAGACCGCAATATTCAGCCCATTAGACTCTTGCTTGTCATTCCTCAGATGGATGACAACTGATTAGCTAAAGCTAATGGTTTCAGACAAGTGCTTAACTAGACTTAAAGAAATACTGTCTCTGTGAAACAACAGTCTTTTGATGGATATTTAAAACTTCACTTCTCTGCCAGATGGATGTATTAGTAACTGTAGTTCACCAGCTGATCACATCTCATAATTGCAATTACTTGTCCTAGCCCAGGGAAAAGCTCAGTTCATTTGTCCAAGTATTGATTAACTGGTGTAGTCAAGATCGCTTTACTTCACAGAGGATGGATAGCCATTAATAATGTTATAATTACAGCACAGAAAATATGGTGATGAGGGGCTAGATTGGAACTTCAATAGGTAAGAAGACAGGCATTGTTTTTACAATCCTGAAAAAAATTAAAGCTATTATATAAAAGGGGGGTTGTTAACCCAGCGAACCTACTGGCAACAATGAGCCATTTGTGTTCCCCTCTGCACAGAGGGGTAACCTGGAGTGAGTTCCTGGGGCAAGGCTGGGAAAACATTGCCCAAGTGAGACTTTGGGCTGAAGGGTGTGCAGGAGCATGAGGAGGCAGTGCTGTACTTTGGTATCACAAAACCATCATGAGTTGTCAAACTCAGCCATACCTGAGCAAAGGAAGAGTGGCCCTAGTTCCTGCTCTGGTAAGGGAGGGGGGAAGGAGTGCAGGAGGTGCAGAAGTGCAGGGTGACACAAGCCCTTCCCTCTCCTGTCTTCCCTTGTGTGGATACCCTTAAGTTCCAGCACAGCTGTGAACCTCCTGGCACTCACTGACCCCCAATCTCAGCCTTTTGGTGACATCAAGACCGGGACATTTCACGAATGCTGCTAATACATTCTAATCATGGTGCCACTAGAAGCATCACCATCTCTTTCTAAACCAGTGTAACATAATGTAAGTTTCATCTAACTTTTGTGATAGGATCCACAGCACTGTCTGTCTACTGTTGTCTTCTATTTGTTTCCACGCTTTTACTTGAGATATCTATCACTGATCATTAGTCAGTAAGCTCTGTTCCTGACAGGGTGGGATCTCTTCTGATCGCCCACAAATGGTTTGAAGCAAAACAGAAAATACATTCTGTCCTCCTTATGCAGTTTGGAGGAATGCAGTTGTGCAAAAGAAGCCAGCAGTTTGAGGATTGTGTAGTTTGTAAGTTTATTTCTATCAGAGCTCATAGTGAGCTGCACACTTCATCTCTGCTGCTTCAAAGCCAGAGTCTGACAGCTCCTTGAACTCAGCGAAGTCCTGTGAAAATCCTCCCACTCCACAGTGACAAAGATCAGAAGAATTTTCTTCATGCTTTAGGTGTCGAAGTGCAAAGTTCAAGGACTAGGGCACTTTGCCCTGCTATGAGGGTGATGGAAGTCTCTTGGGTTAGGGATGCTTCTGGAGAGTCATGCATGGTACCTTGTTCTCTTGAACTTCTGGGGGAGGTAAGAAGTAGAACATGCACCGAAGATGTGGCTTTGTGGATGGGGTAAAAATGGAAAAAATTATCAGTAAGGTCGTGCCTTCTGTTTCTTTGACCTCATCGCCTTAGACTTGACTTGTTCTCAAGGATCTGTTCTGAAATTATTGTTGAAACGCAGTCAGTTAATCTGATGTTCATCCATCACATGGAACAAACGTGACCATTCCTACGGAAGTAGTAATTGCCTGTGGATAGTGTGTGTGTTTTTATTCCCTATACAGCCTGTTCTTCTACACAGGATTGTATTTTTCACAATTTTTTATGTAAATTCCTGCTTATCTCAGTCTGTGTACACGTGAGCACATTTCACTCTGCTGATAAGGATCAAGAGATGCATCCCTTGCTACATATTTTATATTCAAACAAGCTAGGGGTTAATTTGATGCCGGGAGAACAGCTTTTAATTCTTCCTCTTATGGCATTAAACAACCAACATTAACTTGCTTTGCTAGCTCTTGGGGTCTACAAGGAGATGGTGTGAGCAAATTTGATAGCAGGTATATTGGCATGTGAATGTAAATCAGGTAGAGAGCTGTAGGAAAAAGTAATCTCAAGCTAAGATGGTATGTCATGTTTTCCAAAGGAAAAATGAAACAAATTAAGTTCAGGCTATTTTTTGTTGTTGTTGTCATAGGGTCAGTTGATGGTTTCACACTGTGGTGGATATTTTGGAAATAGTAGGTCAGGAATTCTTTTATTAGTGAAAACATGGAGCTCTCCCCTGACCCACTCTGAAATGTAAAATCTCTTTGCCAGTGCAAGTCTTTGTTGCTATTCATTTATTTCTACCAAAGACTGATATTCCCTTCATCACCCACTCTCCTCAAAGTTCTCCAGAAAGATACATTCCCTCCTTTTTCCCTATTTGGATGCATACTCCTATAGCATACTTTTCATTTACAAAGTAAGTACTGGGAAGCAAAATGTAGGCAAACAATGATCTGACTCACAAATACTGATTGCACACCCCCTCTTTACCACAGCCACCATCACTACAAAATTTTTATTGGATTTTATGTGGTGCTTGCAAAAGTTAAGAAGTTCCAGGGAATTGTATTTTCCTGTTAAAGCTAAGAAACGTATCTCAAAGCTTGGAGCCCTCTTTAGCAAAACCACTGCAGGCAGGTCTTTCTTAAATTGGCAAGGTGACAGCATGAGCACATTTGCTGAGTGCCACCGTGACAATCTGATCACCTGGGGAGAGAAGTGTCTCTTCAACAGATACCAAACCATTTTGATAATTACAGGTGAAAACTAATAGCTTGCCTTGAGATCCTCGAGTGGCCAGGGCATGTACTTTCAATAGGAGCTTCCACAGTACAACAGCTGCATTTGGTGATTCTGCTTTCTGGGGTGCTCCAATGGGCTCCCTGGGTAGAGGGCATTATAAACAGAACAGTCAGGAAGTAATAAATGGAATGGACAGCAATTCTGAAAGCTCCTGACCAGCTGGAGTTAAAAGACCCCATGCCAGCTATTGCAGCTATGGAATGATCAGGTGTGGGCTGGGCACCTAACGAGACCTTCTGGTTGCAAGCTAAAGTGATGCTCCTTCTATCCAAAAGCTGTTTATAATACTCCGTGATTGCTTCTCCCAATAATATTTTCATTTTCCACCTTCTTATTCCTGTCTGTTCTCTGACCTTTACTAGGCACTGAATCAGAGTATCAGTCTCACTATGGGATGGAGAGGTGATGTTATTGTCACCTGCATCAACATCAGAGGTGGTGTCAGGTTGTCAATTTTCTGTCCTCATAAGAGTTAATTAAAGCAGTAGCCAATTGGGAGAAGAATATCATGGCTTCAACAGGTCTTTCCCTGAATTTAGGTGTTAGGTCCAAAAAACAGGCTCTGAAATTTAGACTGAGTGTAGATAGCTAAGTTCAAAAGCATGGAAATTGCCAGCTCCTTTCCTGCTTACACTCTAGAGGTATTTGAATTCCTTTAAGGACAGTCAGTTCTGGCTCTCGCATTCACTGATGCCTATATCTCAGGAAACACCCACGAGTGCCTTCTTCAGGGCTTGGTGTCTGCCTAAGTCTGACATTTCCCTGAACAAGTCCTCTGAACGTGAAAATCAAGTTGGAATCAGGAGGGCTAATTTCACAAAATTAGGTGTGTGTGATCTTTCCCATTCAAAGTTCATGCAGGGAAAGCCATCTCCCTCTCCCCAAAACGCCAGTTGGAAGCAGAACTGACCAAAGCCATGTGATGATTTTGGTCTTCTGCCTGAAAGAAGAGAGCCCAGCACCTCTCACCTGGGTGGGACATCCCAGCTGCCGCTGGGCACTTCCATCTCTCCCAGGAACTGAGACTGTGTGTCATTAAGTGGAGGGAGCAAAATGAAGCTGGACTGTTATGAGGTAGTTATCTGAATTTTACTTTTTCTCCCTTAGCTTAGCAACCACTGCTTTGAGTGACTTCCCACAAGAGGTACAGCAGGAACCTAAATTAATGTCACCGCTGTCTTACCCTGATAAGATAATTCTCAGACTAGAACTACTCTTAAAAGAGTACTAAACTGTAAAAACAAGAGCATGGAACAGATCTATCCAGAAAAGTTCCTTTACTTAGAGAGAGACTGCAGTTCTTCTCTGCAATTGTATGTAAAATAACTTCCTCGTGTCCAGGTATCAGGCTATTTGATGTGTTAACAAGGCTGTTGTGACAGAGTCATGGAGCACCAAATCTAAGCTTCTGTTAAAACAAGTGCATTTCTAACCATTTTGTTTGCCAAGAAAACCTTCCCACAGTCTAATTAATGTAATGTTGTCTGTCTGAGCCTGCAGACAGCCTTAACAGAAAAGCATGAACCTTTCCACCCCATTCATCTCAGTGAAGTGCCAACTTCACACTCCTTGGCTTCACTCAATGTCAGTGCCACTTGTTTTATTGCTGAGTGTTTTATCAGAAGGTTTGGAAGGGGCAGGTGTGCTGGGACATGCTGGGAAGGATAAGCACAAAAAAAGATGAAAAAGAGAGAAAGGAAAGAGAAAGGAGACAGAAAGGAGGAAAAAGAGAAAGAAAGAAAAAGAAAGAAAAGGTTGAAAATGAAAAATAAAACATACTGGTTGTAAAGATGGAAATGTTTTCTCTACTTTCTACATAGTTTGGGAGACTGGGGGTCCTCAATTCTTTCTGCCACACTCAATGGATTGGAATTACATATAGATTTTTGCCTTTTTTTCTCAGTTATATTCTGTCCTTTAGATCCCTGCACTACAAGTCCAATGCTTTGCCACATGCGATCTCTGATAGATCTCTGTATGTTTTGTAAAACATACCCTCAAATGATTTGAAATCTATTGTTGAGGCATTGTGTGTATTTTGAGGAGAAGAGTTAATTCTTGGGAGCATGTGAATGATGGCTACCAAATGGTAACTGCGAAGAGGGCTGATGCTGAAAGTCATGAAGAGTGAATGTACTCTGTACTGCTTGGATGTGAATGCACATTGTATCAGAAATGCTAAGTTATGGCCTGAATCAGTGATTGAGCACCTGGTGGGAAGGCAGGACCAACCCAGGGGAGCTCAGGTGCATGCAATGCACCTCAGTGACCAGAGAGTGGAGCCAGGATCCGCCCCATCCCAGACCTGATTTAAGGGTTGGCGGTGGAGGCAAGGGTATCTTGCTGTAGATCTCTGCATATCTGAGCCCTTCCATGGGTAAGCAGATTATTTCCTTTGTTTCTGTGTATATGGCTGCTGCGTTTGAGCATATTTTCATTTGCTGCTGCCTAGGGCTTTTCTACTATGCTGTCATTGCTGCCCTTTTCATTGTGTTATAGCATTACACACGTTTAATATAACTTCTTAGCTTAGACTTCTGACAGTCAGGGCTGGGACAGTGGGAGGAAGACCAACTGCGTGTCAGCTCTGGGCCTGGGGAAGTACAGTGGTTGTAACTCTGGTTGCAAATACCTTTCTTGAGGCATTTGTATGGCTTCCCTCTCCTTGATTTGGCCTCTGCCTCCTGCTGTGCTTGTGCCTGAGCTCTGACTGCTGCTGCCCCCCATTGTGCCATGGTTGGGCACTAAACCTGTTTGAGGCACCAAACATCCTCTGCATCTGGGTGATGGACTGAGACTTCCAGTGACTGCAGAGCAAATGGGAGCGTGAGATCTGCTTGGCTCCTTCTGGAAAATTCCTCCAAGGGCCCTTCATGTGTTGCACTACTGCTGAAGCTGGAACAGCTGTAACTGTCAGTCCTGCAAAGCAGTCTAACTGCCACTTGTCCATCTGCCTTGTCCCACTTTCTGCTGCACCAACCTGAGCTGTTGTGGAGAGCAGCGTGAGTGGGTCTGTGTCTAATCCTGAGTGCTGCTAATTAGAGGTGTTGATGTTGGCATTGACTTCTGTCCTGTATCCAAAATGCACTAGTCTGCACTAGCTTAATCTCCATCACAGTGGCACCCTCCCTGTGCAGTTCTCTTGCAGGTCTCCCTCCCTTGCCCCTCTCTTCCCCTCAGCGGGTTTTCAAGATACTACAATCAACTGCTTTTCTCCACACTTGGATAAGACTATCCACTCTTACTTTCCATGTTTCCTAAGTGCTGCTTGTGGTCTGTAGCTGAAGTGAAACAGGCCTGGCAGCTTTGAGGGCTGTAACTTGTGAAACACTTTTACTCTAAGGCCTGTAGCACAGATGCTGCAGCTTCATGTGTGCTTGAGTTTCATTACTTTTGTAATGAATGCCCATAATGTTCCTCCTCACAGAGGGAAAAATTGAAGAGTCACGAAGTGGGGTTCCCCTTCCTTGGAGAAGAGGTGGTTGAGAAGGCACAGGCTGTGAGTGGGAGATGGGCCTAGGGAGGGAGCGCTGCTTCACTGAGCAAGGCCAAGTCAAGCTGGTGGAAAAGGGCATGGGGGGATGCAGGGAGAGATGGGGCCTGAGGTACCGTGAGGGGAGGCTGCCGGGTCTGTCCTTCATCACCTGGATAAACAACCTGCATGGCAATGACAATAAATAGTTTTGTGAGAAGCTAAATCGGATTTTAAGGGAGAAAACGTTAGGAGATGTAACTTCAAATTGAAGAGGAAAGCAGCCGAGATGGGTTTCCCTGTTGCTGTCTGTCCTTTATTTGGCAGCGGCTCGTTTGTGAGGTGGGGAAAAAAAAAGCAATCAGGAGTAGTTTATGATGCTAAGACATTTCAATGACTTGCACTCAGTGAAAATCATCGATGCTCCCACTTTAGCTAGATTTTGCTGCTTGCAGTTGAAAGCATTTCACTGCCTGAAGTCCTCTTTCACTAAACCTGGCAATGAGTAAAATCACAAGTTCCTGAAGAGAACGCTCTGGGGTTGAGAGAGAACATGTTCATTACCTCCCTTGCAGTTAGCAGGAAGGCTGCACCTTGAAGGGGCACCCCGTCCCTTCTGGTCCCCTCCCCACAGCTCTCTAATCACCAGGTGCTGTACCTCATAACCAGGTGCTGTACCTCATCACCAGGTGCCAGTCCGGTTGTAGATTGCTGCTGTTTACTGCATTTTGTAGAAAGCTCTGATTATGTGTCACCACAAAACAGTTTGAGAGGCAGGCCATAAATATTTCCATCAACCTGTCTCTCCACTGTCCCCAGGACTCCACTCCATGCTACTCAGCTTATCCCTCAAAATACAGCTAGTGTTTTGATTTCCGTGGAGCTGACCCATATGCAAAGGAAATGTTACCTTGGGAACGAGGTTAAATGATACGCTTACAGACTTAGTTTCTTTTTTCCCCTCTATTTTATGATGGAAATGTAAGATGTTGTGAATGGTTCATCATAACATATGCCAACAGAAGCATGCCAAAAATAACAATCTGAAGCAGCACACGGTATGTAACGCTTGCATACTTCTCCCAGAGTTAGAGAGATCATTGAAACAACACATGTCAGATGCTATTACTGTCATATTGTTGGGGCCATCTGTTAAAGCCCAAGATCAAGACCTGCTGCTTTCCCTGGAACAGCAGCTCCACAGAGGACTGTGACAAATTAAACTAAATCTGCTCAGGCTTGGAGAGTTCATCTGAGGGGTTTGCTTGTTTTATTTCAAGATTTCATCAGGGATGAAACCAACGGTGTATTTTGGATATTGCTCCAGGGAAGTCTGGGAAAAAAAAGGCTTTTTTTATTTTATTTATTTATGTTAAGTGAGAATAAGCAGTAGGTACAAGATGAGGACTGGATTATCGGGATGGGAAATGTACATCTGCACCCAGAGCTGTACTTCTTAGGAAAATGTGAATGTAAATAACATTCGTATAAATGTGCACATGCAATTTTGATGAATATCGATGAATGATAATTCGGTAGCAAGCTGCAGTTGTAAATTATGGCTGTTTAGTTATGGTGACTACACACACACAGATTTTCAAAGGAAAAGAAGCATTTTTGAAATTGCGTATGGGATTCAGATGTCAGCTCTTCCTGGTGGTCTTCAGAGTCTCAGCAAGAAAACCTGTAAATCTCTTTGTTATACGTAAGATAAATTTCTGTGTAATTTTGGATTCACAAGGAGTTTCACTACTGAAGACTGTGGGCTGGATTTCACATATGTGCTTGCTGTATTGTTATAGATACACACACACAGACACACGGTGTGCACAGATATGTATGTGATCTATCTGCTCTCAATGGAACCAACATAATGGAACAGCTTTTAGTTCCACAGTATCCATATATGCTTATGTAATGGACATATGTTTTACTGATGTGTTTCGTAACAATTTTAAACAATGTCCTTACTGACACCAGAACACTGAATAATTAAATGCGTTGATGTGGAAGGGGGAAAATCTGTGTTATGAAGACAGATATGATTCAAATGCCATGAAGTGGGAGTATTTTTCAGATATGGGTAAATGACATCATAGATCTGGAATATTTTTGCGGAGGTTTAGTTATGCCTCACGTTGCTGAAAGACTTGGACCATCTCCTACTCATTCTGCACTTTGCAGTCAGTGGGAGATCTTTCACCACAGAACGCTAACAAACTTTGGTTCAACTCTGGTGCAGGACAGGCTTCTGCTTTGCAATCTCAGTCTGTGCTGCAGCATATGGATACTTCTCCTGTGGACTCAGGATGCACATGCTCACTGTGAGAGCCTCTTTCTGCCGTCTGGAGGTGTTCAGCACAAGGGGTGCAGGAGAACACTGGGGAGGTGGAGGATCAAAGCTAGTATTGAAATGAGGGGGAGGCAGCAGAGTGATGCCCTGTGGGTCTGTGGCGGAGAAGGAAGATATATCAGGAAGAGAGGACTGCTGGGGATTCACTGCTGGTGGCATCTCCTTGTTCTGCCTCCCACTGTGTCTCTGTTTAACCTACGGGTGGTTGCATGTGAATGGTCCTTAGAGCTGAGGGAGGATGCAAAGTCCCAGTTTCCAGGAGAGCATCCTTATCAGCAAGACAGTGACCTGAAGACTATTAACTGTGCCATCAGGTCCAGGGGAGAGAGCTTTCACTTCTGGAGGTCAGACTCTGGGGAGAGGACAGGAACTTCATAGAGCTGATAATCTACTATTGTTCTTTCCTTTAGGTTTCTTGCAGGAACCTGGAGTCAACAAGATGCTTCTGCAGCTGCTGCGGGTGATGAGGAACGATCCCAGCTGCAGCATCCTCTAAACACATAGTTCTATCTGGGGATACTAACTCTGTGGATTGATTATACAGCGCAAAAGAATCTAACAACCTTCTGTTTATTTCTGTTGCAGGAGAAATTCCCAAAGCAGGTCTCTGTCACTCCTCCCAGCCACTCTTACTCATTGCAGTCTTCAATGGGAAGTGTTTGAAATAATTATTTGAAGCGCTGTTTAATTGAAATGCATTGTATCCAAACTAACTCAGATGAGCCCAAACTCTTTTTGTGATGGGCTGCAAAACTCTGGAGTCCTTGGAGGGAAGAAGTCAGGTGGAACTGAGAGATGATGAGGCAGTTGCGGGGCCAGGCAGAGGGCATGCTGTTGGACCGCAGGTACCGTGGAGTCATTTGTCACCCTCAGGAAGAGCTGGCCTAAAAGAAAAAAGCTTCCATAACATGAAGTAGCCCCCCTTCCTCCCTCCCTCTCCAGGTTTGATCTCACTGTTATTTGGGGTGGAAGTATTTTTCTGGTTTTGAAATTTCTGCCAAATGACAAGCTCCCAGGACAGGGCATTTCAGCTCAGTGAGACTGATGCTCTTGTCACTTTTACTGCTACCTCCAGCACAAACGGACAGAGATGCCAATTTCCATGAGCAGCTGCTGGCGCCTGCCACCAAATGGGACTCTGGGGGCACCCACCAGTGGATTGGCCCACAGCTTCCAGCATCTCCAGCCCGGGGCAGGTGTGCCAGCAGTCAGAATGACCAATCTCAGAGGACTGTCTTGGATTAAGAGGAAGATGCTTTGACTGAAAAATTTCAGGCTTCACAGTGTGGTATTTTTCTGACTAATCTATATTTTGACAGCGCTATCAAACATTTGTGCAATAACTCTCAAGAATTCTCACAATCTATGGTCTCACGTTCCCTCTTTTCTTGCACATCAGATGGACTCTCCTGATTGCATTTAATATCCATCCAGCATGTGAGCAAAAAAGCTCTTGAAAGTAGGTCTGCTTTTAAGGTCATGGAGAAAGAACAGTCAAATCTGACCAGAACTAAGGCAGTTCTTCTACATTTCATACTAACTGAAAATAATAATACAAAGAAATGTTCATAGAGGAAACCTCAAACCATCCCAAACTGCTCTTCTATGAATGAATTCAAACACAAAAACTGCCTGCGTGTTGTCTGCAGGAGTTCAAACTTAAGATGTGTCAACATGAACACTGTGGCCGCCTCAGCTATTGTTAGTCCCATTGCCAGGCACCTAATAATTCCATACTGGAAAAGGTTTGTGCTGTCTCAGCAGGGAAACAGGCAGCCATGTGGTAGAGGCTATCCAGTTATGAGGAGTTTTTTAGGAAACACCGTAAACACGTTTTCCTTCAGGAACCTTTTCTTGAGGTATGTATGTCTAGAAATACATTTATTCTGCATGACTTTTTCTGCTGTTTAATGATGAGTCAGGTTTAAAAATCCGGTGACTAAAAGATGAAGAAGTATAGTGCAGAATGATATTTTGCTCTTTGCTGTTCTCTTGTTTGATTTTCCTTAGTTAGAAATGGTCTTCTGGTGAAGAATTTAACTAAACATTTCCATACTGCAAAACTCAAATGTCTTTTCCAGAGCTAGGAAATATAGGCCTCCTTGTCTACACTGGGAATACTATTTAATGAAGACAATCCTCAAGGTAATAATATGTATGGGGGAGGCCGGGGCTGGAGCTATTTCTCCTTAGGGAATTGTGAATTAATATGTGTTCCTCTCTTTTCCTGTCATCTTCTTATGTTGTTAGTAAAAAGTATATCCATACTGTAGACTTAGTGTGGTTTAACATCCTAGAGTGGTTCCCCTTGGGACCTAGCAGAAGCAAGGAGGAGTATGTTTAGAAAATGAGATGATTTGTCAAGAATTAAAGAGCATTTTGATCAAGATTCTTGAAATAGATTTGGTATAGATGGTTTCGAATCTGTTGGTTAGAACTGCAGTTCAGTGCTGATTTACTGCACCCTTTGTCTCCTGGAGTCAAAGGCAGGAAAAAAAAAGTCAACCTTATTAATTCATGGTGTTGCGAGAAGGAAAGAGTGCCAAACATCCTGCCCATGACGATCCTTGGGGAGAGAATACAAGAAACAGGGCAAACCCTGAGGAATCCTTGCCATCGCCCAGTGCTGCTGGCTCTGCTTCTGCTGAGGGAGGACCTCTTCTGCCTAGGTAGGCCTGCCTGTGGGGCTGTTGTCCTTCATTGGGCACACATTATCCTTTGTTGTCTTTCCTTTTCCTTCACTGACCTCCCTTTCTTTTGCCTGTGTGGAGCCTCAGCCCAGTTACCTTTCTTGTGACCCCCTGGAAGGACAATGACAAGAGATGAGATCTTGAGATGTCACAAGGCTGGCCAAGAAAGGAACCCCTTTTTGGCATGAATGCAACATGATCAAAATTAGAAGAGGACAGCCTTCTGCAGTGTCAAAGCCCTATTTCTAGAAAGCATGTAACTGTTTAATAGTCTTCTCTCTGTGAGGGAAGCCATTTTATCTACAGTTTTCCTTGGGAAACTAGTCCAAAGCCTGATGTGGAATCAAGAAAATCTAAAGGGGTACTGACAGTTCTCATTGTGCTGATTTTCAAATGAATCCAATTGCCACTATTGCTGGTAAAGTCTTTTAATATGCGTCTACTGAAGTTTTATTGACATGTTTATGGACTAATAAGAAAAGAAAAAAAGAAAAAAGAACTCAGGAAGAACAGTTTGCAGGAGCCGAAATGTTTTAACAATGGTTTTGTAACTGACTTGCATTATTTTTGGTCCTTGGAGAAAGAAACTGTGGAAAATTCAAAATCACTAATGAAATGGTCTCTGGCCTCTGCCTTTTAAACCATTTTATATGGTGTCTTCTCATTTTCTGCTGCCTCTCATTTACATTTCACGTCCTTCATTTTTAATGTCTGTGGGCAGCTGGCTACTATGTGTTATACCTTCTTTCCACACAACTCATTTATCTGCTATTATATTTTCCTATTCTCTTACCACTGGGAAAACAGCATGTTGACATATCATCTTATGATTTATGCTTTTAAATACCCACCTGATCCAGCCTTATTATGTCCTCAATTGTTGACTTCAGAGCGAATTAAAGTAGAGACTTTAGCATCTGTTTTGAAATTGCAGAGATTAGCTGGAAAATTTTGTAATGATTCTGATGAGCATCTGTCAGGTTTTTTTTTTTTTTGTGGGGCACTGGTAAGAGCTTGTCAGTGGCATCTAGCTTCCAGTTCATCACGTCTGGTGGCTTAGGGTCTAGGCATTTCCAAAGCCTGGGATCTACTCCATGAGTTGTGCTCTTTTGCTTGGGCACATTTCTGGTTTCAGTAACACATAATGTGTAACTTTTTCATGTGCTTTTATAAACTCATAAAATGAGTCTGATTGAGAGCTATGCCTTTTCAGTTCACTTATGAGAGTTGTCCAATTGCTGTATCCAGCTCAGTTAACATCCAAATTTGGTTTCATGGAAAAAAGGTTATTGGTTCTATCCCAGAGGTCACATCGAACTTAGAAAATAAAGGTCACATTATATCTTGAATTCAGAATGCACAGATGCTATATGGAGATAAAACATGAAACCCAGAAGGAAGGGCAAGAAGTATTTGCAACTATTCTATGTATATGTAAATAGAAAGCAGATAATTTAGTGCTGGAAGAGTGTGGTTTCCTTTTTCTCTTTTAACAAAATAATATCATAAAAATAGACAAACAAGAAAAAAACAAAATGGACAAATGAATTACAACAGATACTCAATCACTCTTAAATTGGAGACTGGGGGAATAGATGCTAGTTTCTTAGGATATGGCTAGTAAATATATAGACCCTTAGTGGCAAATCTAGCTTCTCAGAACATCAGTTCCTATATCACCAATGGAAATAAGGATATAAACATCAAAAATGAAGAAGAGAAACAATACATATACCCTTGAGATCTCTGTATAATCCAAATCAGTTGTCTGTAGGAGAGTTTAAAAATACTTTATGCATTGAGGGAATGCAGCTTTCCATCAGAGAAATAAAATAGATATATCTACTATGTATCAGGGCCAGTCTCATTTCCTTTATTTGGAGATCGTATTTCTTCCTTCTCTGATTTGATTTCATAGTTGCTGTGCTTTCTCCTTTGAAATTCTCCATTCTTAGCTCAGATGTAGCTATAGGCACATTTCAGAGAAGGAACTCTTGGCTCAGTTGTAATCTTATCCTGTTTTACATTTCCAGTCTTCTTCTCTGGTGAGACATTCTCAATGCCTTCACAAGCATTGTGTCCTGTGAAGGAATTGCCTTTTAAATCTATTTGTCTAGAAATCGCTGTGACTATCACAGACACATTTATCTATCTGCCTGTTTATATTTATTCTCAGCTATCTTCAGGAGTGTGGCTGTAATGGCTTATGTATTTAGATAAGTGCTGCATCTAGATATGGGCAGTTTTACTATTTGCTTCATTTGTCTTCTGAGAAGCAGTGCCACTGTATACTAATGTCTTCAGAGGGGTTTGTGGATGGAAATCTGGGTCTCCTCAACTGTGCTGTGGCTGCTGTAGAGAGATGCACAGAGCACACAGATTTACCTGAGAGCCAAGGCTGCCCAACTATATTTCTTGAAAAAATCACAAATCCTGGAGGGCAAAAAATAATCTGAAAGGGAGGCAGGTGCTGGAGGCACCTCCAAGCATTAGCCAGCTGCTGCTGCAGCCTGAATGCACATCCCACTGGTGACCGCTGAGCCCACTCACTCCTTGTAAAGCAGTGCTGGCACTCTGCATAGTCAAGGAAGAAAGAACACATAATGCGTAGATTTAAACTTCTGGTACTAGGGTGGACACTAATGCTTTGAGTCTTAAAATCATAAAGTTTACCATGCAAGAAGAAAAAGAAGGCATGATGATTGTGCTTGCATATCCTGCTACACCTAAAATATGTTTGACTAGTACTAATACATTTTATTGAATATATTGTGGTTTTTAAAGCAGTGGATGCTTCACTGTTAACTGAAACTCCATACAAACTCATACTGAAATCTGCACATTCCCTATTTCTTGTTTATATTCATAATATACACAGCGCTTTAGTGGCTGCGGTCTCCAGGTGTCAGTGTGGGATGCTGTGTTCTGTCTGACAAATAGAGAACCTAAGCACAGGCAGAGTAAATGAGTTCCCTGAGGTCGCATGTGATCTTTGCAATAGGAACAGGAGCTGCACTGAACTTCTCTGGTAGATCATTAAATGCAAGACTTTCCTATCCGTGTCTTTGCCAGAGCAGCCCAGCAAGCAACAAGGGCAGAACAGAGGGATACTTGTGGTTTAGTATGTGTGTGATTGAAGGCTGGTTTATGACATGATAATCCAATGCGCTTATGGAAACCGTTAATGATTTTCATAGGATCACGAGAGCATCAGAGCAGACTTACAACAGTGTGCTTTGCCTCCCGTGCTTGGAAGGAGGATGTAGTGGTTCTGAAGCAAACACTGTGGGACTTGGATCCCACATGGTGCCTCACCCCAGTCTCAAATACAGATTGGCATAACCTTAAAGCAGGATGTTTGATGTCTCTTTGTTAACTATCTTCAGCAAAACCCTTACACACTTGCAGAAAAATACCTTTTGAAATGTGATGTGTGCTCAGCCTCAATCACAGGTTGATTACATTTTCTGTGGAAAAAATCCAGCACTAAACAGTACTGATTTTTTTTCTGGCCTTTATTTTATAGAATGCATTCTGGTTCTTGACACGCAGAAATAGATAAAGCAGAACAAAACACAAATATAATTTACCAGCATAGATTAGAAGCCCATACACAGTAGAAGGAAGTAAGTCAGTTGTCACCTCTAAAAGCTTTGGAATTGATTTGTTTATCTTAATAGTATAAATATTCTTAGAGCTATTCCAAGGGTGATTTTAAATGATGGATTCATATACTAACAGACTCTGCAATGTACATGCACAAAAATTTACTCAGTGCATGGTGCATTTCTCACAAGGCTGAAAACACAGTGGTTTAAAATTAGTTAAAATCTTAGTGCGGACTTTCAAATTGATCTCTTCTGATGTCAGCTAAATTCTATATTGTTTACTACTTTGCTTAAATAATTAGTGACCTGGTAGTGCTCCTAGTCCTTTCTATCAGTGAGACTAATGATGTCTTCCATTATTGATGTTTCAAATGTCTCTCAGACGGTATCAAAGGGCAGAGCACCTTTCATTTAATGCGATACTTCCATGATAACCCTCCCTAGATTTTCACAGGATTGATCATTACGTTGAGGAAAAATGTTTCTTTTTTAATGCCTGTTATTTGGTATTTTAAGGTTGATGATGCACAAGAAAAGGAAGATTTCATGTATAGGAGCATATAGCAACCATTTGATGAGTCATTGCTGTGCATGTAGTAATTTAATTCAGTCTTCAGATTGTCTGTTTTAAGCAAAAATCTTACCTCATTTTTTATAAGTGTTTCCTATTTAGCATTGGCTTTTGTAGGGATTACTGGGGAGTTAGCGGAGGCCAGTTTGTTCTCTTTAACCCTGAAGAGGAATTATACTGCAGCAGTTTAGGAAAGAAGGATAATAGTGCAAGAAAACTCAGTTTGAATCAACTCCTGGCTGTTAACTTCACCCTTAATTCTCCATTACTATTAAAAGTGAAGTGTCATGTTTATCGAATCTTTGGCTTCAAGCTTAAAATTGCCATAAGGGGTCTTCAGCCTTGACGTTTTGTCTGTTTGTGAAGCTGACTTCAAGCCACTCTCTCAGAAGGCAAAGGAAAGACTTAGTTTGTCTGATGGCAGTGTTTGAAATAAGAACTTAACTGATTGCCTGAAGGGAAAGGGTTTCACATTTGCTTATGGATTGGGTCACTTGATTAAAAAACCCACCTGTAACTCATGGTAAATACCAAACTGCTTTGGATCTGAATTGATCTATCTGAGGGAGCTAAACCACCACCTCTGCCCCTTCCTTCTCCTCCATGTCATGCTGGACTTGGCGCTCCTCTCCCAGCTGCACCAGGGGCTCCACTGCTGGAGCCCATGAGCCACAGCTCACTGCTCCCTCTAAGTATTCCTGCTATAGAGCCACCATCGTACATTTACAGTACAGTTCTCAAACAGGAAAGCTGTCTGTACACTGTGGCATCTGTAAATATTTTCTGCTTTCCTCTGTGAGTTCAGAGTAATTCAGTGGTACGTACAGGGGGACTCGGGGCAGGAATCACCAAAAATCCCTGCTCAGATTAGGAGCTCTTTCCTGTTTTTACAGTTTCTTCCAAAGGAATGTCTGCTCCTCATGACTCGTCTCAAAAATCTCCCTCAGATTCTCTACGTGATAAGATGTCTCTAAAATACCTTCCTAAGTAGTGTGAGTTCAGCATTTCAGGAATACATATTCCTGTAGAGACTGCAGGGCCATTCCAGGAAGCGTATCCCCTGGATCTGCTGTCTAATAACTCCTGATCTGTACTAGAACTTAGCATTGCCATTACCGAATGAATAAATTGCTCTCAGTCACCTACTGGTGGAAATTTCTGCTCACAGCATCACTTTAAAAAGAAAGCAGTTCCCCTAAAATGTTAAATTGATGTTCCAGCTGAGAAAAATAACAATAACTTTTGAAAGAGAATTTGATTTTTATACTTTTCTGGTTTAATAACCAGCAGCCTTGGGTATCTGCAAATATATCCTGAATGCAAAATAATAATTTCATGTATCTCTTGTAAATACAGCTCCTGAGATGGGTACATGCTCTATGGCAGCATATAGAGATCACTGCATGAACTTACAGTGTGCTCCGAGAGTGTACCTTAAAGGGTTGTGCTTTCAGGTATATGACATGCTTTGGTTTTGCAATCTGTTATGTGGATAAAAGCCTGGTTTGCCAGCTGGGAGAGGGTCACGAAGTTCAGTTGTTGCAAAAGTTTGAATTTCCAGTTCTTGGGAGTGGAAAGCAAAATACGGACTGGTCCCCGTCCCTGGATGCATTCAAGGCCAGGCTGAATGTGGTTCTGGGCAGGCTGGTCTAGTGGTTGGTGACCCTGCACGTAGCAGGGGGGTTGAAACTCAATGATCATTGTGGTCCTTTTCAACCCAGGCCATTCTATGATTCTATGATTCTAGCTTTATGGCAGAACTGACAAACATCGATTCCCAAAGCAGAGAAATGTATCAAATCAAGATCCATTTGTATTAGCAAAGAAGGTTACATTCAGTGACATGGAAAGTCCTCTGCTTGTTCTCTTGGTTCTACACTTTGATCCTCTATTTTTTAAAACACTGTTGTGTACATGGTAAACAATATGCAATGGTAGAATATGAAGGTTTCTACTTGCCTCCTCCCATTGAACTTGGAGTACTTTATGTCAAAGCTGCGAATACACAGAGGATCATGGAAAGAAAATATTTGCTAGTTCTGAGATAGTTTTGGGTAGAGCAAAGGACTGCATGCAGCAGGTGAACACATTGCAACCCTTCCACACCAGCCTGCAATCTTCACTGTCAGGAAAGCATTTGTTGGGGTGTCAAGCTAGGAACAAATTTCCCCTTCTCTTCTGGATTTCGAGAAATCACTCTGATTCCTGCTTGGGAATTGTTCTTCTCTCCAGCAGGTTTTTAACTCTGGCTGTTGTCAACCAGCACAGCCCCAGCTGCAGCTGCAGCTGTACTACTGGTGGTACTGGTGGTCACTGGTGGTGACCGCTCTGCTGCTGTGGGGACACGCTGTGTTTCCATGGGAGCTGAGCCACTGAAATCCTTTGAGGTGCACAAGAAGTGGAGGGTTAAGGGAGATCCTGATTAAAGTTCCATTTACTGATGCTCTTCACCAATTTATATCCAAGTGCTACTTCACTAATTAATGGCTGCTCATGAAATGCCATGTGTCAGCAATGAATCACTTACTTTTGTTGCACTTCAGTAGTATATCGTTAATGAGCAAGGACAACTCTTATAATTAAAGCCTAAAATAGCCCTGTCTGTAGGACACTATCAAGTGTTTATGTCTTGCTGTAGTGGGTGGACCAGTTTATATCACTCTCCTGTCTTTGCCTGTGCTAGTTTTGTAAGAAAAACATGGAGGACTGGAAAATTGTGGGGCAGCAAATTATTGTTGTTTGTTTGTTTATTTATTTTTTTGCTGTAATATAGGGTAGTAGTTTAATTGCATTTTGAAGGAGAGAAAAACCTGCCAGTTACCCTTATCTGGAACAACCTTAAACAGAGGCCCTCTTAGATTATTGCTTCTAATGAGTGTCACTGAAGCTCAAAACTAATTAAAAAAATAAATAAATAAGAGGGAGAATCAGCTTGTTTAGAACAGAGGGCGGTTTGGTGCAAATCACTGTTAAATCAGTAATTCTGTGCTCCTCAGCTGCAGGTAGCTGTGAAAACTGAGAAACAGAGTCAAGCCCTTTGCGAATGTACATAGGCAGCTGTTCATACTTTGAGCAACATTATGAAAAATGTGCAACTGAGCCAGTAAAGCAGTAAATAACATTTCTCCTGCTTGACCTGATCAGTGCTGGCACAGCTGGAATTTTGCATTTCTTTCACGGGAGGTGAGACCAAGTCTTTGGAGAACATTTGGTCAGTCCATGCATCCTGCATTCCTTTCTTCACTGTGTTATTTTACATTGTAGTTTGAACCACTGATGCAGTCTCTTCACAGGAGGAAAAAATGAATATTTTTAGGAGAGCGTTTATCTACTGTCAGCCAAATTGCCCCACAGTAGTAGTGATGTGCACAAGTGACTGTTTCCCAAATCTGGCAGTGGGAAAACTGAATCCCACCTTATCTGCCATGGGATAAATCTGTCTTTTGTGGGCCCACTCCTTCTAACAGGCATCAGGAGGGAAGAAGGAGAGGGATCTATGTAGTCTATACTGAGAAGATTAGACAAAAAAGAGACATTCCTGAAGGCTTCAGTAATTATTAAGCGTAAGAATGGACTTTTAATGGTTAAGAAAAAATATATGAATTTTTAGGGATTTAATTTTGTACTGAAAAACAATTTTATAGAAATATTGTATATTTCACCACTCAGCAGCCCCTCACTCCTACGCCTTTTTAGACCAGCTCACTTGGAAGCTCAAGCTTCTGTGAAGGAACAAATATTTACCGAAAGCTATATCCACTCCTGCTGGAGAAAGTTGTTTTTCCAGGAAAAGAACAATAAAGACAAACATCTGTTTCCCCTGGAATGGCTTCTGAATACTTTCCCACTGTGGCCAGACCCAGTCCTGCAGCTCTGCAGTCAGAGCAGCAAAGGCTCTCCTGTTTTTGCTAGCACGACAGCTCAGCACTTGTCCTCCTTGTAGCAAGCAACATGTAGACCCTTTGTATTGGTCTCCTACAGAGATTAAAAAAAAAAAGAAAGAAAGCATGAAATGAGGATCTTTTCTGAAATGACTTCTACAAATTCTCAGAAAAGCTCTGTGAGTGCCTGACAAAGCCCTCACGCTGGTATATAAAGCGCAGTGGGATTGCCGGCTGTGTGTGTTCCCAGGCTTGCTGAGGAAAATCACTCGGCTCAGGTTGAGGAGGGGAGATCCGAATCTCCTTATTCCTGATAACACTGCAGCCTTACCTGCCTGGTGTCGCTGGAATATTAAGTGCTGAAGACAATCCTGCAGCTTATCCCCTCCACAGCCCCTCTGTGATCTCCAGTGACATCATGATGCTGGATAGTTACCCAGTGATAAATTAGGGAATAATTCCTCTTGTCAACATCTGCTCTCCCACATTTGTTTAGCTCTTTGGATGCTGTTTGTTTGCATCAACGGGACTGTGGATAGCCGCCCTCCATCTGAGTTGTAGACAGTGACAGAAGACCTTAGATGGGATTCATTAAGATATTTTTGGTCTCCTGACATCCCTGTTGGATAAGTCAAGGTTCTGTATAGCTGCGGAGTGGAGAAAGGGATAAGAGTATGCTTGCCAGAGCATCTGCAAAATGGGCACTTTGTGTTTTTAAAAAACATGCACTGTTGTGGAACAGAAGCGTAATATATGCCATTAACATTAGTGTCATTGAGCAGCCTCTGAATAGCAGATTGGTGGGGAAAAAAATTAGATGAAAATATAAACAAGAGAAAATGAAAACCGTTATAAGTTCCCTGCATAAGAGGGGTAATCAACAATTAAATACGAAGGCTAAGCTGAAACAATGTGAAAGATGAGACATATTTCCTATTTCCAAGTGAAGACTGATGCTCTGTCTCTAGCCCTCAAAGCTGTGACAAAAACTTAATGGTGTGAAGCAGAGACACCGTGTCAGACTTCATTCTGCGTTGCTGGCTTTGGATGATTTATCGCTTGCAGCCATTCTGTTTGCCATTAATTAAGTAGAAAAGTTATTTTAGTAAGTTAGGTTGGTGGTGTTGCATCCCCTTTTGAGCATAGGTGAAAGTGAAACAAAAGGTTTTTATTGCAGCGGCTGTAAATTCAAGTTCCAAATGCATTCTTTCACATTTTCACACTCATAAAATAAAAAAAAAGCAGCTTTGATTCTCTGCTGTAGGTGCTCCAACACTTGTTATAAACGTGGTTATAAAAACTGATTGCCTCCTAACAAATGATCCACAT
Organism: Gallus gallus; assembly: GCF_016699485.2. Taxonomy (NCBI): domain Eukaryota; kingdom Metazoa; phylum Chordata; class Aves; order Galliformes; family Phasianidae; genus Gallus; species Gallus gallus. Next base: position 36,705,592 of record NC_052532.1, read on the forward strand.
GAATTGTTACACAGCCATGAGGATGCATGTGATCTGCATGGCATTGCAAGAGAATTCTGTCATTTTTTCCCCTGACAGTGACCTTCAGGGCCTCCCCTTTGTGTTTTGGAGGGCAATGAACTACTGACTACCAAAGGATGGGTGAGTGATGCTGGATGCTGAGGAGGGCTGCCTGGAAGTGCCCCTGAGAGGCAATGCTCAGCAATGCAGGTATTTCTTGGAACTGGAGCCAACTGCCAGCCAGGCTCTGTCTAGTGCTCTGACTGCTTTGGAAATGTCAATAATGTCAACCAAAATGAGAGGCTCACAAACAAGGAAGACAGAGCATCTTGCTGAGTTATGGCAAAAACAAATTTGCTGCCAAATGTGAGTTACCACTACCTACCCACACAGCATTCTGTGTTGAGTGGATAATACACCTCTTTACACAACTTTCCTGGTGGCACATCTATTTGTTCATCCACAGTCCCACTCTGTGGGGAACTGGAAACTTGAATAGACACATATTTATGACAAAAGAGCTATTTTTTGTCAGCTCTGTTGGGAATGAATTTCTGTTCTTCCTGATGTATTATCACCTTCTGTCCCTTCTTTCCTTTTCCCTTTTAGTTGCAGGATATTAGATTACTCACCCATAATGTTTTTCTTAATGGCAGATAGGATAAAAGCTGTACCCCAGTAAAAGCAGCCACAGAAGTGTCAAGATAATTAGTTTTCTTGCAACTCAAATCATGATGGAATGAAAAGTACATAGGTCACTCTGAAAGTTATGCCTCCCATTTACTCATGTGGAAACTAAGATACAAAGATGTCAAATAATACTATTTGACAGAGCAAATTCTTAGCTACCAGACACTATTTTTTCATCAGTCACCACCATTAGCTATGCAATTTTGCCAGCGATGAGCAAAAGCCTGCATGCCAGGCAAAAATACGCACTATGGGAGTTGACCTGCTGCTTCACAGCTGCTGTAACTGTGATATTGCTAAGGAAGCGTTGCCCACACAGTCCGTCTTTCATCTTCCCAGATGAAAGTCAGAAGGAGCCAAATCTGACCAGTACTGTGAATGCAGTAGGACAGTCCAGCCAAGACTGGCAGTGTGCTCTACAGTCTTCAAAATGGTATGGGACCAAGAGTTATTGTGTTGCAAGAGAAAGGTTGTCCACTCCTTTGGCCTGACTCTGGAAGTTCAAGCACTGAACTTAGTCAGCTTTGCAATGTAACAGTCAGAATTGATGGTTTTGCAGGCCAACATAATAAAATAGGAGACTTTACTTTAGGGGCAGCCCTTGTACAAATTACCAAACTGATGAATGATGTGGCTGTTTGTTTTCCATCGGCCAATCACAAAGTAAATGCCTCATTCCTTCTTGTGCAAGGATGACAAATTGGAAGCAAGAAGTGGGGTTGATTCTGACAGTAAGGATTTTAGGTGGTTGAATTGAAGATACATGATGGGAGAAAATTAGTCGTGATGGAATATTCTTTAAACATTTTATTATTGCTTTTAGCACTACAGTGTCTTATTCAGTCTCATGAGAACCATCATTAGACATTTGACACAGTTTTTATTCAGTTCAGAAATTAACAGAGTGGTTTTCATAAAGTTTAAATAAGCACAGAGTGAACAGTGACATGAAAGACAACTGTTTTGCTCACAAATCAAGGAGAAAACCAAGGAAAGCTTTTCTGAAAAATTTTGAAGATAATGTCAAAAAAGAAAGAAAAGGACAAAAAGAAAAAGAATCAAAAATGGCTGTGAAGACTGATTTTTTAAATGACATTTGGCTGTTATCACAATTAGCAATATTCAGGGCTGCTGGGTTGGCTGTGTGTGCAGATCTGAAAGTGTGTGTTTGAGAGGGTAATAGTGGCTGCAAAAATTAATTTTCTTGTGAAGATCTGATTGCTCCACCTGTTACAGTCTGTCTACAACCTAAACTGCTATCAAGTGTTGCCGATTAGTTCATAGAATGTAATTGAAGAATGAAAATAGAGGAGCAAAATGTCTGATTTATAGACAGAATTGGTTATGCACTGTGATTCTTTTTTGATGCTGCTTTAAATATTCTGTTATTAAATTGATTAAATAATTAAATGCTGCTATAAACATGTCAGATGGTATTTTACATCAATTTTCTACAGCTGAGTGCAACTTTCATGTAGTTCCCAATGCAGTAGGCATTACTGAAGTAAAGCTGGTGCTAGTCATTGAGGAAAAGGGTTAAAGAGCACGAAGGAAAGGAGAAAGGGATGGAAATGTCCTCTATGATAACACTAGTGAAAAACAGCTTGGGCAGGTTATGCTGTTTGTGTATACTTCATTCGTGCTAAATAAAATGCCCTCTCTGCTGGGTTGAGCAGAACTGAAAGAATAATTTGTTTCAAAGGAAAAAGATGATTTAAATGACTACTGCTGTTCAAAAAGAGTTTTGTGACAATACCATCACCAAACCGCGTGCTGCACTTCTTGTATGTTTATTCAAGTGTAGAATTAAATCTGTATTTGGGGAAGCATGAGAAGTTAGGACTGCAAGAAATCCCAAGATCAAAGCAAAACTTCTTGCTGCAAATCATAATACTAGTGGAAGAAATAAATTAAAAAGTGTTTTTTGGAGGAAAATATAAAGGCTGATAAAATTGAGGTTGATCAGCAAGAATTTAGTATAGCAAAATTAAAACTACCTTCAGCTATAGTCATTAAAAAAGGACAGCAGCTGCTGTGTGTTGCTCTCCACCCAAAGACTGGATGAAGTGGGAAGTGTGGGAGCCCACGAAGCCCAAGTATTTCCTCCTGCAGTGGCCTCATTGCGTGGCTCCACTCTCACATTTCATCTTGCACCATCTGTCTGGCCCAGCAGACCTCATGTTATCCAAAGCATCTGTTCGCTCATTAGAAATACTTGATTTTTCTGGGCTGTGGATAGCATAACAGTTACATGCTTGCACTGTCCAGTTTTCTCCTGTGAAATCAGTGGATATGGGGCTGTGGAACAAAAGGTGGTGCTACTTCTAGTACTATGACTGCCCACTCTTCAAGCCCCTCACCTTATCTCAACCTCCACTTTTTCCTGGGTCTTGAAACCTTCAGTGAAGCCAAGCCTATGGAGAAGGCTCTGTAGACCCAAAGGCATGGGTTGATCAGGAGTCAGTGGCAAGCTGGAACAGGAAGATGAGGTTATCGCTGTGAAGATGAGACAGAATGGTTGTGTTTTCACCATCCGTGGTGGACACGGTGAGTACACTGTGGTCCCCACAGGCACTCCACAGACAGCCCTGTCCACCCTAGCTGGTCATATGTGGGCATGTGAAATCCCATATACTCCAGAGAGACCTCACTGCACCTTTGCAGCTTTTTGTTGTTGAAGAGCAGGTGTTTGGTCTTGACAGCTGCCTTGAAGCTACTCAGACATCCCCCACGGTGATGTCAGGGGCAAGAGGCATGCAGCGTCAGCCGCCTAACTACGGATGCTTGAATTGGGGACAGTTTCCATGGTACTAGGTTAAGGACGCATCCAGCTGCACTCATAATGACTTGGCAGAAGGTCTAGCAGATCTGTGAATGCTGTTTCCAGCACGCTCCTTCAGATCTGCAGCTGATCGGAGAGTTCCACCACACCTCCCTGCAGAGGAGTCATTCATTTGCACTGGTTATGCAGTGCCTATATATAAAACAAGGTCTAACAAAGTTCAAAGTAGCATGAAGAAATTCTGTTCATTGAGACACTGTTATCAAGAGTATAGATGGCTTGTCAAAGAGGATGGCTCTTTCACCAGCACTGCTCAACGAGTTGGTCCAGCTCGGCGACCCACAGCTGGCTGTCGGTAGGAGCGGGTGTGCATGCATGGAAGGAGATACTGGGGCTGAAATTCTTTTTCTAAAACAAATTGAGAGTTTTTGCTGCTGTGCTTTGCTATGGTTTTGTTTTTCACATATCTTTATATGTTAAGAGCATTCTGGATGCAGTATATGTATTTTGCCCCTAAGACTTTACTTGTTTAATTTTTTTTCTTAATGTATTCTATTAATTTAACAGAAAATCAAGGCAGAGACTGAAGATATATGGATATTCTCTGTATTTGGCAAACAGCAATTTCCAAGAACAGGTTTGCCTTACAGCAACTTAAGACTCTCATTTGTAAACATCCACATGGAATACACATTCCAGGAGTCCCAGTCTACATCAATCCTCTGCCACAGCATCCGCTCACATTTCCTCACAGTTTTTCTTGTTCATTGAGGCTATTTTTGGACTTAACTGTCCAGCTATTTAGAACCTGCATGTGAAGACAGGCGTTTTGCTACTGCAGCAGCAGCCAGGTGCTAGGACACCTCTCTGCTCACTGTCATTTCACAGGTGCAAAGCAGGGGCCTTTTTGCAACTGGTCATTAATCATGAACAGTCGGACTCAGATACAAAGATTAGAAACTCCTTAATGCTTTTCATGTTCCCTTTTCAGAGCAATTCTGAGCTGGGTGAGCACACACACTTGCTGTTCTCTGAATACATATCAGAGAGGATTACATTAAAGTATTTTCTTCATTTGTTGGCCAAGAGATTCATTAAGAACTTCTGGTTTAGTATGCTGCAAGAAACTTGGGAATTTGGTTCAGTGGGTCTGAAATCAGATATTCCAGCTGAAAGGATAGCAGAGGAGATACAATTGTCACTGCAGTTTTGGGGCTGAGGTTCTTTCAGGTGTGTTTAGGACAACAAGTTAAATATTAGTGTGAAAAAAGCAGAAAGCTTATACAAGGATCAGGATAAATACTGAAAAATAAAATTATTTTTCAGCAGCAAAGAAACTGGAGAAGGCCAATAGATCTTGTTGACAAGTCAGCAATGCTCACTATAAAAGATATACTCTGAATGGACATCTCCACAATTCAAGTGCCTGGCTTTACTCCAGCTTTGTATTTTTAAGTCTTAAAAATGATAAGTGTCTAAATAGCTCCAAAAGGTTTGTGGATTTTTTTTTTTTTTTTTTTTTTTGTAGAGATTGCTGTAACTAAGAACAGATATGATTGGAATTTGGAAGGCAGCATTTGTCATTACTGAACTTGTTTGTTTATATTTACAGTTCTTCAGCAAGTATCAAGTGTTGAAGGTTTCAACTTGAAACAAATGTGCAGTGTTGTTAGGAAATGTGGCAGAATAGTTCCTTTGAGATGCTCTCTTTCTGTCTTGTAAATACTCCATGGCAATTTTATGTAGTGCATGGAGTGCCATGTGTAAGTGTCTGTACATCTCAGTTCATTCGGCATCATTCAATGTGAGGGTAGTGTTTTGCTGTACATTTTATTAAATGGAAAGCTGAGAAATAGAGAAAGCTTCCAAGCCCTGGGTCACTGAACCGCATAGTAAATGTGCAATTATAAAACTATAATAAATATTTATGCACTTACTGCATATTGTAAACCATGCACATGCATGGAATAACAGAAAACTTAATAGTGGAGCATTTTCTGCTCTGCTAATTACTTTCAGGCTACCACTGCCCACCTGCTTTGGAAGCAAGAAGTGAACATATTAATATTTTCATGTGCATGAAGAAGCAGGCACTTTCTCGTACCTGACAAGGAGGGAGTACGTGACATAATGCGTCCAATGTCAGTGTATTCATGTGGAGCACAGGTGTCACTTTTTAGCAAGTAGTACCTCCTCCCCTTCTGTGGACAGAAACCCGGGCTCTTCTGCACTGTTTATTAAAATTTCCCTGATTCTCATTTTGCCAAAAAGAAAAAAAAGAAAAAAAAAAAAGAAACCAAACACAACAACTCTGAGGTATAAATTCTGTTTCTCTTCAGCAAATAAAAATTCTGCAGCCTTTTTTTGTGAATGGAAATAAAGGTTGAGAGATAAGTCTGGGGGCAATAATTTTAGAAACTTCCAAGTGAAACTGTCAAGTAATTTCTTTGAAGGCACTTTTTAATATGTATTTCAGAAAATGAACAATTTGTAGGATGTCAAACATCTTTAATTGAAATTTCTGTGCCTTTGCTTTAATAAATTCACTTCATTTACTTCATCCTTAAAATTCTCTCCTTAAGTGGTCAGCACTTATTAAGAGAGTGATGTGATTTACGTGGAATTCTGCTCAGTTCTATTTTCATTGATGAAAAGAGAAGTCCCCATCAACTGTGCTGCAAATATGCGGATGTTTTTCTGAGGAGACATGGGAGGACAAGGAATGCTGGTAAGGCTGATGCGTACATCTATTTCTGTAGGGCTTCGTCATGGCATTCTATGAATAATCCAATCATATTCACGTCCTCAGCCGAGGACTTGAGCGTGTGAGTGAGTCCCCTATGGCTAGTCAAGGATTTTAAGATAAGAACGTTGATTACATTTCTGAAGAGTCATCAGACATGCTGTGGGTCTACAGGATAAGAGAGCCAAACCATTCAATGTCGCAAGAGAGGGGACAAGATCAGGTCCTAGGCCAGATTCAGCTGTTGTGGCAGAACAGGCCTTCCATATAGACTAGAGGTTACTAGAGGTGAGAAAAGATGTACATGTCAGTGACAGTTTGCCTTTTCAGGGGTATTGTTCTTACACTTCAATGCACAAAGAGAGTTTGAGCAGGTGTACTAAGATTCTTCCTCATATTTCTCAATATTGTTTCATCTAGTTTGCCAACATTGTGATAAACACATTATAAAAACATTCTATGCAAAGAATGTTAGTTGGTGTTCCAGATCTGCAACAACATAGTAGTACCCAGTGGCTGAGAGGTAGGTACAAGTGGGCACAAGCAAGTCTAGCCATGATGACATCAAGAATACCCTACAGATCACACACCATTAGGAAGGCACAGGCTACAGCCCAAAAATAATTTGTGTAGAAACAGGTGCCTATGTCTAGCAATAAAGGCGAGTTACTCATTCCTGCAAAATAAATAAGTAAATAAATGAATAAATAAATAAACAAATAAATATCTGCTTAACTGCACCTTTTGTCAGCACTTTTGTCACAGCCTGAGGGACACCCAGGTCAGGTGGAGAGACAGCAATCTCCCAAGAAAGCAGTGAATCTACAGTTTTATACTAGATATTAATTGTATACTTTTATGTCACATTTTTAAGTGTAGCAACAGGTAAAATGATTCCTGAGCATCATTTTTTATGCCACTTCTTTGAAAAGCGTAACTACTGTTGCTGTTCTGTGCCCAGTTCTAAAACAGAGCACCTGTTGTTCACAGTAATACAAGTTAGAGGGAGGCAAGAGAAGGATTAGTGTTTTGTGCCAGCCAGATTTAATAAGTGAACTGAAGTTACCTAAATCACATGAAATCCTAGGGTAGCTCATATGCCTTACATTATGTTGTCCAAATACCTTGCTGGGCTGATAGGCTTAGGTTTAAAGAATTCCTAAAAGAATGTGAAATAATTTCTGTTCCACATTGTAACTACTGATGGGTATTGGTTCTATATTCACCTTAAACTGAAAAGTAAAGGGCTTTTAGCTTCAGGCAAACAAAATCATGCCTTAGATTTGTCCTCTGTATTGTAGACAGGAAGATTGCTTAAATGGCAATGTTAGATCACTCTAAGATAGGGATATACCCTAAGGATAACCACTGTTTCATGGAGGTTTCATGGAGGTGAAGAAATGGCAAATGGAGCGCCTGAAGAAAAATTCTACAGTACTTGCCAATATCTTGTCAAAATTAGGTAGATTAAGAATTCACTTCCCTCAGGTGGATTTTCACATTTAAACAGCTTCTGTTTGATTATTTATCTGTGCATAAGCAGAAACTGTTCCCCCATAGTCTTCCTTTCTGTCTCCTCAGAAAAGAAAATAAAAGGAAAAATCACAGTACTTGTACTCCCCTGTGCAGTCTTGGTATTCCTGTGTTTTAGGTGCAGAATTCTGTGTGAATATATAAATTAGTTGTCAATAATGGACATGAGTAGTGAAGGGTGGGGTGCCACATTGCTACTGTTCAAAGATCTGGCTCTCCATTCCTGAAGTGAAAAGCTCAGGACACCCACACAACGTTTCCCCGTTTAAAAGGAAGCAGAGTCACTTAGAGGAACCAGTCCAAGCAGTTACTCAGCACAAACACATTCAAAGATGTACGTAGGTTGCTCTGAAAGTAATGCCTCCTGATTATTTCCATGGAAACTGCAACAGTTACAGAAAGCACAATAACACTATTTGACAGAGCATTTTCTCAGCTACAAAACACTATTTTTTCAGCATAGTCTCCGTCATTAGCTATGCATTTTTTTGCCAGCGATGAACTAGAACTGGCATGCTGTGCTTGCCAAAATCTGCACCAGCAGTTGTGACCCACTGTCACTGACACCAACACTACTGCTGAAACACACCACCCACCACCTCACTGTGATCATATCCACTCTGGTTTCTATGAACATTCAGCAAGTATAGATGAACGTCAATGGGTGCAATGTTTTCTCCATGGAGAAATTCAATGACACACCTTCATTTCATTCGCATTTCCATGTCAGACACTATTTTGCCAAACTACCCCTCTGCTGCCATCTGTCACATGGCAACAACATGTAATGGAATATCTGTGAGAAGGTTTAGCCACTACAGCCATTCCACCAACATCCACCTCTGATGTTGTGGGCCAACATAATGAAGTTGATAGAAGGGCACCACCCGTCTCAACTTAACTTTGTCTCCTCTGGATAATCCAAACACCCAGAATGCGACTGACAGTTTTCTCTTTCCTTAAAATGTGAACTTGATGGGAGAGATTTGCCTGAAAACTGCAGAAATTGTTCTCCTCCTATTCAGGTGAGGGTGGCTCAGTTTCACTGTTCCTTTGTCAATCATCCTGCAAATCTCCTGTTTTTGACTCTAGCAGATGCGGCCTCCAGTGTCCATAGGATTTGGAGGAGGATTACAAGTAGGTTTTTATATTTTTGCTGGAATTGAGAGGCAGGGGAAGCACCATTTGACTTCTTATTGAGTGGTTGCTAGAAGGTGCCATCTGTACCTCCCTCTGTGCAGAAATAATGTCAGTGGGAAATCTGTGGTCACATTTGTCTGGGACAGAGTGTATTCACCTCCTCTTTTATACCTCTGTGTTTCAACATTTCCTTTTTCTTCTATTACACAAACAGAAAACGTTATTTAAAGGTTCGTTTCTGGGTGCATTTATCTACTGTACCCTTTGCTTCATTTGAGGCTGATCATAGAAAACCTATACGCAGCACTTTTGGGAATTGGAAGCGTGGAAGGAAAGAAAATTGCACGTTTATCTTTACTTGATTTCTTAATTTTGAGAAGCAAGGATAAGTTAATTAATTGACAATGAGGTTTTAGATTTATCCCATTAGCAGTAAGGGCTGGGATTGCTGAGCACTTAACTATTTTTGACAGGTCCAGAAGATTGGTTTTGTTACATACTGTTTTCTCTCACTTCACTTTTATATTTGTTTTAATATTTTTGCTAAGTAATGAGAATGCTAATATTAGCTAGCATGAAAAGATCTCTGCTTCCAATAACTTATACTGAATGGTTATTTTGATAGGAGAATAACAAGATGCTCTTGCACTACAATTTCAGATTCCACTTCTCAAAAGCTGATGACGTTGAGATTCAGGAGTCTTGCTGGATTCTGGTAAGATAAAGCTAAAAATTGGCGGATCGTAATTTGTAGTAATATTGAAGAATGCTAATAATGTTAAAAAGTAATAATTAAATTTAATGGTGATAATTCTTCAGAAATCTAATAAAAAGCAGTGACTGTGCTAAATTCTGTAACAGAAATTTATGGTCAAAATATCCAAGGCAACCATGTAGGACATTAGCGCTTATTTCAATGTCCTCTTTGTTCTGTGTGTTTGGAGGAGATATTTAACTGTAAACACATCAGTATGTAAAAGCATCTGTGAAATTTAGTTCAATTCCTCCACAACCAAAATTCTTTGTGAGTCCTTCAACTTCTCCATTTCAAGACAGAACTGCATCTGGTACGTGGTAGGAGACCTTAAAAGTATTATTGTATTCTGTTCATTTCTCAAGTGATTTAATCAAAACTCCAAAGAATTGCACCCAAACTTGGTTTGGCTCCTTGTACTTAGCATAACTTCATACTGGGGCTTTATTTCCTCCTAAACTACCTAGATGAATGCTGCTGTAAATTATTCTGCTTTTAGTGAAGTATTATTTCATCTCGGGCATGCATTTCATAACTTTCTGAAGCAAAACAAGATTTTTGTTCATCTTATTCCCAACATTTGCTTAGATAAGCTTTGTGGCATGGCTGCAAGGTTTATAAAAACAATACACATATTAAGGGATTGGAGGGCATCGGTGACATTTCATATTGCTGCAGTAAAAAAAGGGATCTTATTGCCTAGCTGAATTCTCCTCTGACACATACAGGATTATGGGATAATTTGGGCTGGAAGGGCCTTCAGGAGACCTCTAGCCCAACAGCGTGCTCACAGCATGGTCCACTATAAGGTCAGAGCAGGTTGCTCGGGGCTGTACCGCAGCATGGGCTTGATGTCTAAATAATGTCGGTGGAGACTGCACCTGGACAGCGTGAGCAGCCTGCTCTACTGCTGGACTGTCCCCATGGGGAAAACATTTCCTCTGTCCAGACTGAATCTCTCTGGTTTCAGCTTACATCCATTGCCTCTTAGCCTCTGGACATGCAGTGCTGTGAGGAACCTGTTTCCACCTTCCCACAGGTGCTGAGGAGCTGCAGTTGGGTCCACTCAGAGCCGTCCTTTCTACTGGAGAAAGCTCCCTCCCCCCATCCTCACAGGACATGTGCAAAAGGCACCGTTATCGTGGTGGCTCTGCACTATCTTGCTCCAGTTTATTGGTGCCTTTCCTGGATAGGACAGCCCCAAACCAGATGCAGTGCTCTCGATGAAAACATATTTTATGGGAAAAACCACTTTGCTTGCTCTGCTGGCTGTGCCTGCTGACACAGCTCAGGCTCCTGCTGGTCTTCATCACTGCCAGAGCTCACTGCCAGCCCATCCCCAGCTCGGGGCACTCCAGCACTCCCAGGGTCTCCTCCCCAGAGCCGCTCCTCAGCTCCAAGGGCTTCTTCCTTCCCAGGGGCACGGCTTTGCATTTGTCTTTGTTGAATTTCATAAGGCTGCTGTTGGCCTCGTTACTGGAACTTGACCTCAGGCAGGGCTGGAAATCAAGTGGGAAAGATCTGAGAGGATGAAATTGAATTGAGGAGTTACTCCTGAATCATTCAGGGCTGAAATTTAAATACATTAAAGGGAGCAAGACTGTGCAAAGGTATTCCAATGAATCCTTGAAAAACCTTGAAATGTTATAACAGAATCTTTCATTAAGATACATATGGTGTTGAATTATAGTGAAAAACTGTACGCTGGAGAAGTACGGCCCAAAACCACTTGGCCCAGAAAAAAATCTTCATTAGTTGTCGTAGCACGGAGACCCGTATCTGGCAGCAGTCAGCTACATGAAGTGAACAGTAGGCGTCTGATCCAAAAGTATTGTGCATGCCCTCACATCTATACATACACACACACAGCATGTGAAAATTGGACTGACAATGTCTCTTAATGGTGCTGGAATATGCTGATGGGATGGGTCTACACCTGGGTAGCGTATGAAATGAAATATATGACTTTTCATTATTAAGGCATTAAAATAAAGCACAACAAATGGAGTCACTTGCGTTGGGTCCTAAGAATAAAATTTACCTAGGTGAAATGCCATTGTTCTACCTACTCACTGTATTGGACCCTTTTGAGTGTTATTTAGGATTAAGGAAGAACATGATTTAAAGTAAAATAGCTGTTCTGTTTTTTCTACGTAAACAAGATCTCATTTGATATTTCTCTGTAATTATTCAGTAGCAAGAAAATTAAAGACTATATTCCCTATTAAAAACCCCTATTAAGCATTTGGCCCAAATGACTTGATTATATCGTTTTAATGAATACAAAAAAAAATTAATCAGCACAAAAATTCTTTAATTATAAAATGGCAGAAAGCCACAGAAACAGACAACAGTGGTTCTGTAACAGACATCCAATTACTCAGACAGACCATTTCAAAGCCTTCTGACAAATTTGTCCAAACCTGTGTGGGTAACACTCATCAGAAGTTCACCAAGTCCTTTTAGTGCTTAGAGCAGGAAGGGGTCTGCACTTCCCTATAACAAACGTTGTTCAGTAGGAGTCACCCTGCTAAGGCTGGTTTATTCTACAGTAGTCTACATACACAAAAGACAGAGGAATATTGCTAAATAAATAAATAAATTTAGAAGCCATCTCTCTTTTCACAAGTACAACTTGATCAAAACTGAAGACTTTGTGAAAGAAGGAATTGCACATATAACAGAGCCCCAAAGCAATAAAAAATGGGTGCAACTTAAAGCCACATCAGTGCTACCAGCTACTACCTTCCTGAGGATTAATTTCTATGTCTGTAAGGATGATGTATTTTATATCTGCAGAACTCAAGATGTGGTGGTTTTTTTTCATGAATGCAGTTCCTCTTGTGGTCCATATTTTCCCCTGATAACTGCACAGCAATCAACTTCTGGATGAGAATTCCAAATAGACCAAGTCCCTGAAATCTGAAATTCCACTCCGAGCTGCTTAGAGAAAATATGAAGAAGAAATGTGGGAAAAAGTGTTGTGAAAAACACCCTGAAGATTGAAATGGCTTAAAGAGCATGTTGGATGCAATTAAATGAGATGCACTTATTTTTTGTCTTTAATTCTTAAGTAATCAAAACAGCATAGCAGGACAGTGCTATACCAGAATATCAGGAGATGTAGCTTGGAAATAATAAATTAAAAGAAAGATAAAAAAAGAAACAAATATTTACTTTCAGACTTTTCTTCTTCTTCTTAATTAATTAATTTACTTATTAGATTTCTTGTACTAGGATTTCTCTTCAAGCACTTACTCTAGAAACTAAGTATTCTTTGCTCCACATGAGATTCCCTATCAGTGCTGGCACTACATGGGAAATACCCAAACTACAGTGCACACAGCTCTGCACTGGTGTGTGAGCGCAGGAAATGACTTACTGGTCATTTCCAGAGGCTCAGTCTTCAGATGGTCTAACATGGGTTAATTCTGCACAAGTCAATGGAGCTGCGTTGATTCCCACCATCTGGGTGTTTGGCTAAATTGCTCCCTGGCAGAGTTACAGAGGCATAAGGGTGCCAATGCTGTTCCACTGTCATTCTTTGTGGGCTGATTCCATATTTCCTGAAAGAAAACAATAATTGAGGCACTGATATTTGCTTGACAGATAATGCTCATGGCAACAATCTCTCAAGCGTTTATTGTGTACACAGTTATTGAGAACACTGACAGTTTTCCTTTACTTGATGACATAATAAAATACTATAATTAGTACAAAATGTACTGAGCATTCAACATTTAGCTGTCCAGTGATATTCAATGTTGTTGTGATTGACAGTTTTTAGTGGAGAAGGAGGAATTTACTCTAGTGATATTTGCATATGTTTTTCAATTGATGCTTATTGATTTGCAATGTCAAAAGTAATGTGGTTTCCAGATTTTTGTTGCCAAGTCAGGATCGGTCGCATTTGTTTTGAGGTTTTCCATTAATCCACGTAATCTATTGTGTAAATTGCTGTTTATTTCATCATGGATAGGTGCATTTCCTACAATGAAAAACAAATTCTTGGTCTTTTGTTCCCACGATATGTCACTGACAGGAAACAGTGACTTTTCTCTGCATGCTTTGCTGACTTTAAGATCACAAGAATAGGAAGTGAGGTTAGTTTTCTCTGCAGAAGGAGGCTGCACTAGCACTGCGTCATTCATGGGAACAAGGTTGCTTTTCTAATTTTGCTGCAGTCAAGAGCTGTGAAAGCGCAATGGAATCTGAAAGGGTGAAGAGTAGGAAGAGGACAATGTTTGTGCTATGGAGACAGAAATGTTTGAAATAACTCCCAAAGAATCAGTGAAGGGGATAATGACACATACGACCTTGGTAATTCTTCTCTGCTACTGCCTAGCTGAATATTCTGCTCATTTTGATTGCTACATTTATAATCAAGCACTTGCCATAAAGCATCGAATTGCCACATAATTCTTTCAGTAGGCAGCTATAGAACAAATGCATGCAAACCTTTATCAGCATACGCTTGGGGTGCATGGTGAAGTGCATCTTCACCAGTTAGTAAACCCAGCTGAGAACTCAGCTCTGAGGCTTGAAACTTAGTTAAAGCTCCCCACTGTATGCAACATCAGCATTTAGTCCAGTGCTCCTGAGGATGAGAGTGCAACAGGGAGGTTAGGTTCACTTCTGAATTGAAATAAGAGAAAGCCATTAGGAAATTGCTGGTTGTGGCAGGTAGGCCATCCCTAATTCTAGACTTGCAGAGCAGCAAAGTGAGAAATGGACTTCTGGAGGTCATCAGGTCCAAGGCTGGGCTTGAATTACGATACTGGAATCAGAGTGCTTCGGGTCTTATCCAGTCAAATTGTTAGTTTCTCAGTTGATGAAGATCCTATATCCCATCTGGCCAATCTGGTCCAATGTTTGACTGTCCTCGTGGTGAATATTTTTTCTCCTAATTTCTAATTGGAATTTCTCATTTTGCAGCTTGTGCATCTTGCCTCTTATCCTATCTTTGAGAATAGTCTGTTTCTGCCTTCTCTACAAAATTCTACTAGTTTGTTGAAGACAGCAAGAAGACTCAGCAATCTCTTCTTAAGATTGCATAAGCTTGGCTGACAACCTCACTTTGTACATCATGTCCTCCTGACCCCTGCTGAGGTCTAGGAAGAGCAAGGTGAGGCACAAGGACTCTTCCCAGCTCTTACTTCCCTCTTCAGTTCCTGGTGTTCAGATCAGGTTTTGTTGCTGATACTGGAGGTCAGGAGTAATGGGGCAGAGAGAGACTACTCAGGTGGGTGTGAATGTAATCATCCTGCCGGGGCCCCTATCTGTGAATGCCATAAAACTAACCTGCTAGCCTAAGCTTAACGGGAAGTGACCAGCTAGGGAGATTATGTATGAAGATCGTTCTGTTTTGGGCCTGAGAACTGATTTGAGAATAGAGCTGGTGCCTCCTTTGTGAAACCTCTGCTGCAGCAGCAGCAGACACCCAATAAAAGCTTTGATCAAGTGATACATCATGTGCAGGTACTGTTTATATTCACCACAGACATTTTAAGAGTAATTTAAAGGTTTTAAAACATTTTGTTGTAGTCCTTGTTTGTACCTTTCCACCTGCAAGGCCACACTGAGATCCATAAAGCAGATACCAATCAAAGAGATGTGCAGCAGTGGTGCAAGTACTCATTCATTGCACCCCTGACAAGGCTGGATTCAGTGAGGCAGGCTGTCTGCACAGATCAACTAGTCATCCGTGCCCATCCAGTGCAACAAACCGTTCTTCCAGCCACTGCATGGCTGTGCCGTTACGTACATCCGATGGTATTAGATGAGAGTTTAGCTTCTGAGACGATGTTTTGATTCTGCCAGACTGATTTTCATTCTTTAAACAACCCTAAACCTGAATGATGCAAAGGGAATGAAGAGGAACTGAAGAAGTAGCTCCGATCTTGACTGCCTCTTCTACTGGACAGTGCAGCCAAGTTTTCAAGTCTGGAGCCGCACACCCTGTCCCTTAAGTTGTGCTGAAGTGTCTGCTTTGCTGTAGAGCTTCCAGAACCATACTCACAGCATAAAGGTTTTCAATCATTCCAGTTTAATGGGTGATTCTCACGCAAGGAAAGCCAAGTCCATAAATTCATGCAGTTGTGGATTCCACAGAATACTGAGATACAGAGGCTTTCATGGCACGATCCAGTGAATCATAAAGATATGCATGTACAAGCAGCTTTAAAATTTCAGTTTAAATATCAAATTGCTGAGCAACATCAACATAACTTTGTCACGGTGTTTAGTGAGAAACACTTAGAGCAAAATATTACCCTCCTAGCCAAATGTGTGTCAGAGAGAAATATTCATGTCTTTCTGTATGGCTGTAGATTCAAACTGGAGTGAAGAAAAAATACAACATTTTTAATGTAAGTATTTATTTTGGGTTGATTTTTTTAATGAAATATTTGGCAATCCTGAAGCACAAATATCATTATTTACTGCAGGATTTAATTAAAAGTTGCCTATTTTAGGCAAAAATAATGCATCTGTCCTGAAATATGTGTGCTACAGTATGAAGGCGAAAGAAATAAGAAAACACATTTTTGAAGTGCACATTTATTTTGTGAGTGCTTTTAAGTCCTACTTATGAGCCAAATTCAAGAGCCTGTAGTTGGCAGTCTCTGTGGGAGAAGAGTTGGTGCGGTGTTAGGAGAAGTAAGCAGGATCCCCATGACATCACTGTATCCCTTATTGTCACCTTCCTTTCCTCCCTTGGGCATGGCTGGTTTTTCCATATAGTTGTACATCCTTATTCACAGATTGGCAGCATTTCAAACATCTTCTGCCCTGCCCTAAAAGTGCACTTCAGTGTCTGCTGAGTTGGAGCCAACGATATGAAAAAATTGGCAGGCTATGGCCCCAGACAATCCTTGCCCTAAACTGCCAGTATGTGGTTAGGTTACTGTAACTTGCACTCAGCTGTTGGCAGGAGCCCTGTGAGGGTTCCTGGAGCTTTGTGTTAGGATCAAAGTGAGAAGGGGTTTGCAGAGGATTCCCTTATCTGGACAAAACTCCCTCGTAGGTCCCAACCCATGTGATCACAAACAGGCAGGCAGAGCTGTGAACATGTTCCCAAGGCTGCATGTCCTAACAGAAGAAAATAGATGTTTCACTGTTAAGATGGTGGGATTCACTAGCTTTGGGAACTGATGTGGCCCTCTCAGCGAGTAAAGCTTTTACAACAATAATCTGGATGAGTTCTCTGCTGATGTCCTAAGAAGTGATCTGCTGGCTGGAAACGTTCCACAGAACAACATCCTGGATAGAGAACAGGTGTGATACACGCTTTCTTCCCTTGCAAACAATGCCGCACTGCAGGTGCATGAGAAGCCAGTGTTTTTAAACGTTATCAATTAAAGTGCAGAACTGCAAGGATAGGCTGCATGCATGCATACTCTCTTTAACTAGTCAGGACTTTCCAGAGCTCCTCTCCAAGTGATCTGAATGGATGCATATCACACATTTCATCCTCTGCTTCTTCCAGGTAATTTTTCAGTACTGCTGAGCAGCCTCAGTTTCCAGTCACCATTTTTTTAATGCTGAAACTCAGAAGAGTGTGAAAGAAATGGGGTCCTAATCCTGTTTATATTCAAGTCCAAGGTGATCTACCCGTCCACAGCTTTCACATGTGTCACTGTTTGCATTGGGTTAAGATGGTACAGAATTGCTGCTAGCAGCTACCCTTAGGGATTCTGTTTATGATGAGGGTAATTGGCAGGGCTCTGGGGAAAGCAGGAGGCAGCTTCCTTTCCTCCACAGGGATTTGATTGAATAACTCAGGCTCCCTTAGTATTCACACTGCTCTCACTGGGTGATGAGCTGGGATTTAAAGCAAACAAGCAGGTAGCTTAAGTCAGACAAAACCAAACAAAAACAAGTTAGCAGGTACCTGAAGGGAGGATCTTCCAGCTACAATACGAGCAAATAAGCAATGTTGTGAGGATGTGAGCTCACAGAGCAGCTCCTGGCATATTCAGTGGGAATTGCTTCTCTGTGTGATGAAAACCAGGTCATTTGCTGAGTGCCTAAATGTGGACTTTGCGGCCTCCTGGGGGACAATGTGGTTTTTCTCTGAGGAATTCTTGGCCTTATGTTATGTGCTTGCAAGAACATACACTTCTCCCCCCCAGCCCCTAAGAAGAAAAATAAAAAAACCCAACTGCTGTAAATCAAGGAAAATTCATAACTTGCTTGAGGTGTAACAGCTGTTGATTTAAGGCTCAACATCTTTGGTAGCACATTGCTGCTAGGAAGATAAAAATCTTTTTGACAAAGTTGTGACCATAAAAATTGCAAGGCTTTAATCAACATTTAGAAAGGATTTGCATCTCCCTTATAATAAATAACAATAATAATAGCTCACATTTATATGGTGCTTCCCAGATTCAAAACATTTTGCAAACACCCACTAATTAATCTTATTGAAATACTTCCCCTTGCAGTACAGTGATACACAGTCCAAAATGTGTCTCATAAAGAGGGCCAATGACTCATAAAATGCAGCATTTTCCTCAGTGTGTGACTACTGCTGGATTTTAAAATGACATATAAAAATTACACACCTTTATGTTTTTGCAGCCTATTCTTCAATTATTACAACAACAGAGTGGCTGCCATGCTTAATTTGGGTTGGGAGCATGACTGGAAATCAGATCTCCAGTCTGATTCTCTGGTTTGACATTCATTCATGTGCTGGGCAAATGGTGGAAGTCAGTGTCAGCCTGCCGAAGGTGATCACCCCAGCTCTTTCACAAGGTTTGTGTGTCTGCTCCAGAGGGCAGGCCAGAGCCAGCCCCAGTCTCTGGGGAGCAGAGGGGCTACTCTCCTCTCCCCAAGGTCTGCTGAGTCCAGTGAGAGAGAACAGCATTGGCAGCTGAAGTCCTTCCTACTCAGTTTTGAGGATGTAAAGGAGACATCAAAGATACATACCAAACTTGCTCTCTTTTTGTATGCTCCTTGAGCCCTCCTTGTTCTCCTTTTCCTACTTTTGCATCACAGCTCATACCGATTTTGTACCTGTTCCCGAAGAAATATGAATCAATCCCGCAGTGGTGAAAAAGGGTTTTTCTAGTATGGTTTCTGGCATATATTTCTTGAGTGACATCCAATATTTTTGTGAGAATCCCACCAGTCAAAACACACTGTTGACTTACTGTTGATAATGGCTGATTGAATTTTTTTCTGCTGCTGCCCAGCAAAAAATAAAATAAAATCTTTGTGTCCCTAGTACAGAGGACATGTCCTCCAAAGCTGGAAGAACAAAACACAGCTATAAATAGAGATAGATGTGCATCTCGGAGCGTTTGAAGTACCTGTATTCAACAAGATCAGTTAACTTCACAGCTTTCCCTATTGTTTACTGTTTCTCACTTAAAAAATTAATGTAGGCAAATATCCAATAATGTTTAAATTTACTGAAGATAAACTCAATCCAACCTTTGCACCACATACACATACCAATGACTCTTCACTCGAATATACTGTATTCTTTGATGTCTTAATTATTGCTACAACATTGGTAGCATTTTTTACAGTAGGCAGTAAGGTAATTAAAAAGCTGTGAAATTATCCTGTAGGACATAATCATTGTTAAAGCTGTATTTGCTCTGTAGAAATTTTGAGAGACTGTGTTTTAGGTCTTGACTCTTATTTATATAAATGCTGCTTTACTCCATATAAGTAATACTAGAAGCATTTACAGTAAATGCAAAAATAGTTGACTAAGTCTACAAGGCCTTTTTATGCTGACAGAGTGGTACAAAGTATTCTTAAATATTTATGAGAATCAGGCTGTTGTGGCTCTTGTTTAGCTCCGATCCATACTTGGTTGATATCCATTCTTTGGCTAAAGAAGCTGAAACCTGTGGAGCTGGCTCTCCTCCCACAGGCAGGTCTTGATTTTCACACCACAACAAAAGAAACTGTGGCATTCTAAACAACCTTCAGCAACAGCTAGTGCACATCTTCTGGGCAGCAGCTGTGCCATTCATCCCTGTCAGGCCCAGTGCATCTCAAATTATACAGCAGGGCTGGATCCAAAGCCTCACTGCCCTCAGCAACATGCTGAGCCCCAGTAGAGGGTGTCCAGGAGTGAGGGAAGCCCCTCTCAGACAGTACTGGGGAGAACAGGCCTGGTTGTATCCAGCCATGGCTCCAGCTGGGCCTGATCACATCCAGCCATGGCTCCATTGGCAGTCTCAGTGTCCAGTGTCAGGCAGCCTGCCCCATTCTTCAAGCCATGCTCTTGGCAGTCCAACCTCCTGTGGCGTAGCTCTGGGTTTCTACGAGGGGCCCTTCCCTCAATAAGCAGGCTCAGGAGTATGAGAAGGCTCCAGTCAGTCTTTAAATGCTTAGCCTCAGCTGTGAAAGGTCACTGGGAATGAAGCAGGCATTGTAAGGAGCGGAACTTCCCCCTCTGTGAATTCAGTCATAAATGATGACTCCTGACTAAAATACATTTACTACTTTCTCCTTCTGTCAGCTCTGAAGACCCACCATTACCATGGAAGTGTGAGGGTAATGACCCCCAGTTTGTGCTTCGTCAGCGGAGAGGCTGCAGCGCTCCCATTGCTGGTGATGCATGAAGGTGGAAGTGGGAAGCCGGTTTTCTGCTCCCAGATTGACTTCTTAGGGTTGCCCATTAGCAGGAGATAAGTTTTCTTTGGGGCTTAAGCAGATCTGATCTGACAGTTGTTAACACAAGGGATATGAACGTAGAGCCTTTATAATGGAAGCTCTAAAAAGTTAGTTTAAATTTAATCAGTGACACATGCTGCTTCAGTGACAGGCATGTTTGCTGAATCCTACTAATATACTTCTTGCATGTTATCATATCACACAAATGATGTTTACATCATCACTCAGAGCGTGTTGACATGACCTCCTCTGTGCAGAGTAATCCCTGTGCTTTGTTTACACATTTGCGAATGATTGTGAGTATTTAGCTTAGATTTCCATTTAAGCCTGAAAATAAATATTTTGAGAAGCCCAAGCACCAAGCATTTGTTGTTCAGACTATTCTTTATATTCAGCACTGAGCCCTTTTCACATTCTTATGCTGGATCATTGTCAGCTGGCTGAGGGGAAGACTAATGAAAACTGCTGGCAAGCAGGGATCAGCACTGCTCACTGGGTTTAATGGAGGTGCTGAGGAGTTGACATAAATTTAGGTGTAGCCACTTGGTGGTTAGCAACAAACAGGTAAGAAAAAAATATTAACATATGACTGGAAATTGCCTCTAATCTAATACATGACTGTTAATACCTCGCTCTTTGCTAATGACTGTCTATATGAATGCTCTGAATAGATGCTTGGACTACTCTACTGTAAAAAGGGTAAACTCTTGAAATCTGCAGCAGACCTGAGAAACAGGTTAGCAAGTAAGGTTAACTGTTAAGGAAAACGTAGAGGGTGGGAGTTCAGACAGCACACGTTTTACATCACAACACTCTTTCCATCGTCATTCTTCTTCAGACCAGAAGGACTGCTCTGCATTTTGCAGTCCAGTGGGTATGACCGTAGCTGAAAAGTTGAAAACACAAGGTTGGGCCTCCTTCAGAACCACATCTCTATATGCCAGGAGAGAGTGCTATGTTATAATTCATTCTGGGAGACGTGGATCTCAATCTTCTTCAGGAAGTTACCTGTGACAGTGAGGCTTTAACATTACAGCTTTAAATTAAAGCATGTAGGTTGCACCCAAATTATCTTTTGGGTACTTTATGGGTACTGTTAGGTCATGACTTGAACTGGTGATTGAGCACCTGGTGAAGATGTGCTGCTGGCCCAGAGAGCACAGGAAGATTGTTTGTACCTGAGTTCCCCACATGACCAGAAGGGGCGGACACAGGGTGGAGTCACACTGGGCTCCTATAAGGGCCAGCCACTGAAGGGAGGGTATGCTTTGGGCCTAGGTTGCTTCTTGTGGAGGAGTGTTGCATAGCTAGAAAGCCCCATCACCAGCTAGGTGAATTCAACTCTCTTTTCTGTATATGACTAGTGGCCTACCTGTGAGTGTTTTGCCTTTTGCCTAGTACTGCCAAGAACCTATTGGAAACAGGTGTTTTTTTTTTTTTTTTTTTTTTTTGTGTGTGTGTGTGTGTGTGTGTGTGTGTGCGCGCACGTGTGTGTGGGTAGAATGGGTACCCTGATCAGAATTCCACTGATGCAGAACTTGTGAAGTTGATAGTGTGGTATCATGGAAAAAATATCTATTGTTAGGACTGCTGGTCTGTAATGTTCACATGGAAGCACTATATCCTATCATGTACTTCAGAAAAAAGCTTCATGTAGATTCAGCCTGTTTTTTTTTTTTTTTTTAATCTTCCTGTTTTAAGGGAAACGACTTGGGTGAGATTTTATTAGGTTGTTGTTTATGTTAGAGACTTCCAGAGCCTATGACTACATAGCACCTGTTCACAACAGCTGACTTTTTCTTATATCAACATTTGAAGTCAGTATGATTTTAACCTTAGTTTAGTTATCTTAACTCCTCTGATATCAACAAGTCTTCTGAAAAAGCTGCTGTGGAGGAGTAGCTTTTGGTCTTGTCATATGAGAAGCACAAATATAACTGTTTATGCAGGAAGAGCTTTTGACAAGTAATTATTGTAATGCCCCTCCTCATTCTCATCATACCCTCTTCTCTCACCTGATGTATTATTAGAGAAGTTTATATATTTCAAACATCTTTTATGTCTAAAACCTCTGTTATCATTTTGATTGAAATTGTGGCATTAGTAGAGAACAACTCTGAAAACTTTCTTAAACAAAAAAGACACGTTCTTCTACTTTTCACAACGTTCAATTCTCTGAAGAAAGACTAACATCTCTGCAATCCTGGCAGCCCTGTAAAGCTTCCCATTCTTTGTATCTTTACTTCTAGAGATCCGTAAGGGGTAGTTTGGGTAAACCTGTAGAGATTTAAACCTCTTGTAAAAGTTTCTTCCTCTGAAATATTACCATTACTTATTTATTTTAAAATGTCAAAGGCAGAAGACTTGTTATAGTCAAGTATAGTTCACCCAAGCTAAAACAGGCCAATATTTTACAATTGAAATAGCCTAGTATGGAAAGAACAGAAAGAAATAAATCAGGCTGTGAACCGTTAACATTCACTTTACATAGTGAAAAACAAATATAGCTGTCAGTTTCTAACATTCATTCAAAAGAAATTGAAAATGTATATCATTCTTGAACCTAACAAAGAAATAAAGAGCTGCCTAATATTCTGTGATGCATATTACTTGTATAATGTGTATTACCATGAGGAAAAAAAAGGAATGAACTAACGAGATAGTTTAAAGTTGTAAAAGTGGCTTATCGTATCCCAGAATCATAAAAGGCTCATTTGAAAGAGAGAAAGGGGGGGGAAAAAAAACCAACACAATTAAAAGTATACTAAGTAAATAGCAATTGTTTCTATCTTCCTACACTGCCTTGGAGCCACTGTATTGAGCAGCGGAAAGGGTAGGTGTGTGTGGGTGTTGTAAAAGTCCAATATGGGAATTGGCTCAGATCCTCAGTTTTCTGAAGTGGTTTATAACTCTGAAGTATTATTTTTAAAGGATGCCAACGTAATTATGTGGACTTTTCTTCTGAAAATTCTGAGAGAATAAAAGAAATTTACCACCAATTTTTTTTTATTTTATTTATTTTATTTTTTTTGCTAACTCAGTAGTTGGAGTAATGAAAATAAAGCAAAGAATAAGCCCATAGGCTTTTCTAATGTGTTACTAGGTATTGAATGTTATTCCTCTTCAGAACTTCTGGCCTGGCACTCAGACATGCTGAGGATAGTTTTGCTCTTCAGTCCTCATTGACCAGACTCAGCACTGAGCCAGGTGAACTTCTTGTGCACCTATGTGGGTTTTGCTGCAAGAGTCATGCTTATGCTCTTACAATTAGACCAAACCTACAAAGCTATTTCTCAGGGGAACACCACAATGATCAGTTCACACTAATTCTCCTCCAGCCTGAAAGATTTTGGACTAGGTACCTATGTAGAAAGGTTTCTCAATTAGCGTCTCTTGTCCCTTCTACTACTCAAGGGTAGCTCAGTCTGGTTCCTGGCACTTTGTCACTTCTGAAATCTGGAGAACTGCGTATTCACTATTTTCAATTTCAGAACCATCTCACTTGAGAAGTAACCCATCTTAAATGATTCCAATGGTCCTTTCCAGAGGGTGATCAATGGCTAGCTGACATGTAAGGGATGCAGACAGCTAATGAAACACGCGCTGATGAGAAGCCTGCTCACAAAGATAAAGGCTAATTTATGTAATTCAGTTAGACGTTAAAAATGATGTCCAGTTTCCTCGGAGCTGTTGCTGATCACATATTAATTATCCTTCAGAAAAGACCATTACCAAAGGCTAATAAAGTTTAACCCTGTCGAGTGGAAAATACTTGTTCTATAAAATGTTTTTCAATATAAGAGCTTGCTTCAGAGAAAAAAAAGTCGGATGCCATATTGTATAGTAAGGAGTTACACAGAGTTCTCCTCCTTCAGAGGACCTCTGCATAAAACATGAATTACATTGTAATTTGTAGTATCCTAATTGTGTCAGTTTACACTGAGAAATAAAACCTTTTTTATACAATATACCTGACAAGCATCTATTATAGCATCCCGCAGAAGCAATTTCCAGTGAGATGTATTTTCATGCATAGACTTATTAAAAAGTTAAGGAAATTGAAGAGTATATTTGACAGATAAAATTAGAAAATTAATGGAAGTGGGTAATCCACTCAGATATTTGGGAAAAAAATGTATGAAGGACTGACTACAAAAGCACAGGAGAGGAAATACTTCAATTCATGAAGATAAAAATGAATTTTACTACTGGTTTGATTTCTTTTTTCTTAGTATTACTAACTTATATACATGCATGCTGCAGCTCCAAGAAACCCTAATCAAGTCTGCAACTATTTTATAGCATATACTTTTTATATACTAACTCTGATACGCTCTGGCTCTCTCTTCTTCCCCCCTCCTCCATGAAAACGTCCGTTTATATTTTCTTAGAGTAAGAAGCATGCAAATTGTAACTGAATGCTAGACACAAATATAATTACAGCATTTATAACGAATTTGGTTTCAGCAAGAGGTTCATAGTATTATGTGAATTGTTTCCTGTTTTGTGAAGAAGGACATATAATAATCTTGTTTTCACTATAAATTATTCACTATTTCCTAAAGCAGTCTTAGAAAAAAATTGTGAAATAGTTCATACTTTTACTTATTTCCTTTTAAATAATGTGAAATTGTTCATACTTTTCTTATTTCCTTTTAAATAAACGATTTAAAGTGTATGTAAGACAGGAGCATCTGTGCATACTTTAAATGTCATTATATTAAGTTCTGTGCATGGCTGCTCATATTGAAGCTTCTGGCAAAGCTCAAATTGATTTTGAAATTTTACTCTGCCATAGTTATATTTACTAATGCATCATGGTGTGGGGCAAAAAAAGTGGGAATAAAAAGAAAATAGAGTGAAAAAGGACTTAAGTGTTCAGATAAGGACAGAGAGATCACTTACTAATTACTGTCACAGGCAAAACAGACGTGATATAAGGGAGACTAATATAATGTATTGCCTATTGCTGATACGCTAAAACAGTGAGAAGTAAAAGTAAACAAAATATACCACTGCTCTGTGTGCTACCCGTGGGCTGCAGGAAATGGCCTGCCTCCCATGGGTCCCACCTGGGCTGCAGGGAACTTGTGCAGGTTAATATTGCCACTACTGTGTAAGTGACACCTCTTACATCAGCTGCAAGATGGGGAGTTCAGGATTATCCTCAACAGAATCTCTCCAGAAGGATGCTTGGTTTTCATCATATCAATCATATTCTGCCTGAGAAGATGGTTTTTACATCATTTCCTTAATTAAGTTTTATTGAGCAAGAAGCCATTTACAAGAAATTATTTTCAATACTTGGCACTGGATAAAATACTCTTTTAGATGATGGTTATTATGTTTATCTCCAGTTTTGGGAGGCAGTACAAGAAGATAACAATAAAACAAACCACAGTCCGTGGTGCGCATTAGATGCGGCTGTGACTTTCCCATTGTGCCCTTGTTCCTGGCACCCAGACAAGTTCCTGACAACACCGATTCGGGTTCTCATTCTTACTGAGCATCCCCTTCTATTTCTGCAAAAAGCCTTTTGGCTCAGCTGGCCTCTAAACAGGTGTATCCCTTTTCTCTGTACCTCATTAGGCTCCTTGCCAAGGACAGGAAGGCTGATTCAACTCTCTTGTCAGACTGTATCTTTTAAATTGGCACTTTCTAAAGTGAGATCTGGTATTCTGCTGCTGTAACGGGGCTGAAGTTTGGGAGACGGTGGAGTGTTCCTGGTTACCCCAAGAATAAATTTTTTGAGCTTTTGTGATGACATTTAAACACATTAAAACTTTTCTTATGTCCTGCACATCTCACTGAAAAACAAATATTGTATTTCAGATATTTTCAATAACAGTTGACTACTCATTATCAAAGATAAATAGAACTTCAATGGTTTTCTTATGCTAGAGTTGTTCCTAGGAAAGTGACTGTTCAGGAGATTCATTATGATACTTTTTTCTTTGGAAAACGTTTCCTTGAGGGACCAAACCTTGCCATCCTCTATTCACATTCTCTCACAGTGGTTTCTCAAGGTGTTTAAGCTTTGCACTGACTCAATGGCTTACCAGCTGACCAGAACATCTCACTCTCTCCTCCTCCCTTCCAGGGTATTTTTGGTAGGAAGGAGGCTAAGGACAAATGCTCTGCATCAGAAGCAAGTCTCTGGACTCTTCTGAATGAAGTCTGGTTGCAAGCTGAGTATGGGGAATTTTCCACCTGGACAGAACGCAGCTAAATGTGGTAAATACTGGGGCTGAGGCTTGCAGAGCCAGCCACATGGTTTAGCTAGGCAGCTGCACCTGGGATGAGCAGTGGTTACATGGCTAATCCTTCACTTGGTAGTAGACAAGGTGGATGCAAGTGTGGATGTGCTGAATGGATTAATGATACCAAAAAACAAACAAACAAACAAACAAAAAAAAACAATTAAATCACCAGTTTATTCTACTTTCTTTCCAGATTGTTAAATCTCTAATGCAGCTGTCATGAGTCAGATTTGTGCCTTCAGTGAATCATATAGGATTTTGATAATCACTTCCTAAGCCGAGCCTACACTGCATGCTTGATAGGAGTCACAGTCTGCTTATGCTCTTGCTTGTCTGTCTTTCACCCTACCACCACCTCACGCTTGGTAACCTTACCATGGACAGCTCCAGAAAATGGCTCTCTGGTGCTTTTGCCTCGTACAGTGCGTGCTGCACAGGTGTCTGGCTGTCCTACGGCCATCCCATGCTGCAGCCACGAGGACATCCACCCCGAGGCTGTGGGATGGGTACGATAGCCCCTGAATTCTGGCACAGCACCAAGGACCAGGAGGTTTCTCAGCTGCTGGCCTCAGTCTGCACCAAGCGCACTGCATGAGCGTAACCCACTGCCCTGAATGTGCACACAACCACACTGCTGTAGTGCTGCGCTACTAGAACCTGCCCTGTGCTTCTGCTCTATGGGCTTAGAAATTAACAATTCAAATAAAACAAAGGAAAAAAAAATAATTTAAGGAGTTCTTCACATGTTCTCAGCTAAAGTACCCATCTATCCAGGAAGAGAAGATTATATACACGAGTTACAGAGAATGTTTGCAAATATTAATGTTAATGTGCACACCTTATCAACATACATTGATTTCATATGCATCCTTTAATTTAAATAGCTTTGATTTTCTGTCTGGAAGACAGAAGAGAACAATAATAGCCATTGCTTACCGAGTTTACAGAGCCCTACATTAGCTCTTCTAAAATGATCTTGTGTTTCCTTTGCTTTAACTATTAATATTTAAAAGAGTATTAAAAATGCTGGAAACCTGAGTCAGGTAGACACTGTATAAATAAATTGCATATTTGATATTAATTTGCTCTGTTACTTCCTATCATCTTCTATGAAATTGTAAACATTCTGCAAAGCTGTGAACAACAATCTCTGTGTGCCAGTTTATTACCTGTATAGATATCATTATTCCCTTGTGACAGCAAAGTCAAATTCAAGGCATTTTTCATAAAGTAGGAAAAATTACCTTTCCAGTGACATATGACACAACCTTCAACTACTAAATGAATCCAAGAAAAATTCTCCTTTGGGAAAAGACCTTGCACATGATTTGTCAGCCTTAAGAACATTTTTTGAGAAAGTTAATTCTGAGAGGCTTTACAGCAGAGTAATGTTTTCTGCCTATATTTAAACTGTCCTTTGCTGTGATGCATTTCAGAATCAAAACTACAGGGGCAAAATTTGCTTTGGTACATTTTAGCTGTGCAAAGACTTAGGCTCTCATGGTGAGATCTGAGAACTTATTGGAAATCTCATATAAAAATCTTATTTGTAAATGTCATGTCATGATTTTCAGCAGCGAAGTGTTCCGGGAGATTGATGCTGCACTGAGGAGCCTGAGGGATGGAGACTACAACCGAGGTGAGATGTCTGGGGACTGACAGGGGAGTTTAAGCAGGATGAAGTGGTTGGAGCAAAAAGTGTCAGCTCTGGGGAGAGTGGAGGACAAAAGGATATTCATAAAGAAAGCATGTTCCTTCCAAAGCCTCACCAGACTTAACCCTCCTTCTGCTCCTGATAAAGATGTGTTTGTGAAGCCCATTGGCACTTGAGCTTTACAGCAAGTCCATACACAGAGTGATAACTTACTGCATCCCATAGTTTCTGGGATGGGGTGAATGCATTGTGCCTGTCCACAGCCCGGGGAGGGTTAAAGAGAGCCTTAATTACCTCCCCCAGCTGAGATCAGGCAGCAGCTCTGCACCAGCTGCCATGAGAGATGGCATTGTGGGGCAGCAGGTGGTGAGGCTGCAGGCTGTCCTGCAGAGGCTTCAGAGACACAGGCTGACAGGAGTAGTGGAAAAAGCAATGTAGGCAGGAAAACTGCCAAGCAGGGAGTTAGGAAGCTGCAAAGGAAGAGAGGAGGATAGGGAGGGATGCTCTGCTGTTGCTTGTTTTGCAGCTGGCAGGAAAGAGCATCCCTAGACATCTTTGCCCCAACCAAACGGGTGGGACAAGGGTGCCAGAGGGGGTAGAGGCTTGTGAGGAGGTTCAAACCCTTGCATCCACAGCATGTGACACTGAGCTCTTTTTTGTATGTGGGGATTACCTCCCTGAAAGCACGTGGTTGGAGGGGTCTGTATGGGGTGGACATGCTTGACTTCATTGCAAGTGTGTGCAACACACTTCTGCTGTCTTGGAATTCAGCTCGGGGCTGTACAGAGTCCCTGGGGTTGCCTCTAAAGGCAGCACTGTGTGGCAACACTGTGTCACTTTGGTCTCACACACGGTCTTGCTGAAAAACTTGTTGGAGCAGCAAGAAAAATCACAGGATTTAAAGCAGCTAAGCCCCCTGTGCCCACCTGGATCACAGCTCTTCCAGGTGATGCTACGCCATATACATATGCAGATATTTACCACTCAGAGTAACAAAAACACTGCAAAAGAAAGGCTCAGGTGTTTACGGAAGCAGAGAACTCTGCAAGTCTTTTCTGTTCTGCAAAATTAAACTCAAACAAAACTCTGGACAGGTAAAATTTTTTACGTGTATAATTTTTCCGAAAACTGCATTGTGCAGTTTCTTTAGCAAGGGAGGTACTTGAGTGGGAGTCTGTCCGAGCAGTGGGGTAGGAAAGTGGTCAGACTCTGAGGAGTGGTGGTTCTGGGCTCTGCCACCAGCTGACCTGTGGGCTAGTCAAGAGTGTAGGTAGGTGCACACATGCTGTTTCTAATGCAGCAGAACCTAAAAGGCCCTCATAGAAAGCAGATCCTGTTCCGTAAAGTATTTCACCAAAGCCAGCACAAGGACCTTCTGTGTGAGCATTTTTAGGCACATGACCATTCCTCAGTGCAACTTTCAGAGAGGCAGATAGCCTCTCCATGCCTTCTGGTGCCAGGAAATACATAGACTTACCTGATTACTGATGCTAGTCTGTTGTATTTGAGGGTTTGATTGGGGAAGGTGTGATAAGAGCAGCTCGAGACAACACAGGGCTGTTTATCTTTGGGGAACTTCCCTAGACCTCACTGAGCAGCTTCAGTTGTGGCATGAGCGCCCGTGCAGCTCCCTGCTCCCTTTCCATCTAAATAATGGCTACACCTGATCATGGGAAACTGCGTTTCTGCTGTCTTATATTCCTTCACTCATCCTGATCGTATGTCTTAGGGATGAAATCTAATTTCAGTAAAAACCAAAGAGCTACCATTTAAAATGACCCCATCTTTACCAGCAAGAGTACTGATATAAGACAAGTTGATTTAGTTCCAGAGATTTTCAGGGATGACTTATTTCCTTTATAAGTCTGCATTTAGGAAGAGAGAAGACAGAGGAGGCAGCCAGCTAAAGTATAGAATCTGTAACCTTAAAGTGGTTTGCTGCTTCTAATGCATATGTAGAATAAAACGTAGAATGTTTTGTTTGGGGATAATAATGTAAAAGACCTGCTTTTTTTACAGCTTCCTAAGTTGAGAAAAGCAACAAAACAGGTTAGTAGAAGGAAAAAAAAGAGAAGAGAAGAGAAGAGAAGAGAAGAGAAGAGAAGAGAAGAGAAGAGAAGAGAAGAGAAGAGAAGAGAAGAGAAGAGAAGAGAAGAGAAGAGAAGAGAAGAGAAGAGAAGAGAAGAGAAGAGAAGGAAAAGAAAAGAGAAAAGAAAAGAAAAAAAAAGAAAAGAGAAGAGAAGAAGAAAAGAAAAGAAAAGAAAAGAAAAGAAAAGAAAAGAAAAGAAAAGAAAAGAAAAGAAAAGAAAAGAAAAGAAAAGAAAAGAGAAAAAATTAGAAACATCAGAAACATCTTCTGTGCTGCTTTTAAGAAGCCAAACCAAACATCACTGCACAGCTCTTCCTGGGATGGGGTTGTGCGGGCTCAGTGCCGTAGGGCTGGGCAGCTGCTGTCAGTGTGGGGGCACCGAGTAGCCCTCATGAGCACAGCCCAACGCAGCTCAGGCTGGACGCCCTGCACACTATGTACATCCCCTGACTCTTCAGTTGGTATATGTTTTTGAGAGTCTGTGCTGTATCATCAGCTGAATCTGAAGCTTCTGTGGGGAAATCCACCCTGAATTTCACAGGCAAGTGTCCTGCGGTATCCAATCTGACCATCCATCTCTTCTGAAAGTGGGATTAGTGGGAGTTTACAATTATCTAGCCTTGCTTCTCACAGAAAGCTGTTGCAAAACTAATGGCAGTGAGATACAGGAGCATTTTTCTTGCAGCAAAAATCACACGAGCCAGAGCTTGCCACTTACATTTTCCAAGATAAGTTTGATGATTATCCTGTAAATTAGCATTGATTTTTTTTCTGCAGATCCCATTACTTTCAATCCCAGAGAGATTGTTCTGTCTCCTCGCATACCTGTTATAAATGTATCGCAAACGTTTTCCCCGTCGTTCTTTCTCTTTAAGAAGCCCCCGGCCCCACCGCCTCCCCCTTCCACAGCGCGGCTCCGGGCGGTGCGGCCGCAGGGACCCATCGCTGTGCTTTACGGCCGGCCGACCCACAAGGTGGCACTAAAGAGAAAAGTGACAACTTGCCTAATAAAAAATGAAAACCGACGGCAAAATACCATATGCTGAATCAATATTATTTTAATTAGGAGCACGCTTCCCTTATTGTCAGTCGAATTTTTATTTCGTGACAAAGCCTTAATGCCAGAAGGCGGCAAAAATGGTTCATTGCCCCCATCCCACATCAAAAGTTAAGTTTTAAAGAGAATGGAACGAGACCCAGGCCGCCGACTTATCACAGCTCCAGAATCTGGAGGAGGATAATTGTGATCAAAATGTAGTTAATTAATTTTCTTCTCTAAGGAAGAAAGGAATTCAAATGAACTAAAAGCCGAAATCTTCTTTTCAGTCATTAGTCATGTTGGTTAGAGATACGGCACCAGCAGTTATTTGTCGTCTGCTGTAGGAATGCGTTTTCTACGGGAACATTTTGATTGTTTAATTTTTATGATTCTGTCCTTGAGTGCTCCGGGCTCATTTTATAAAGCAAGTATCTGAAATAACATGGCTCTGTGATCGTGAATTTTCTACTGACAGGAGTTAAATCTCGCTGGTTTGATAACAAGTGAGGATTTGCACTGAAAACATCTTAATCGTGAAAATTCTGTTGAGCTCAGAGTTTAAGTGAGCACTCAGATTGGAACTTATCTGACAAGAAAGCAGCAGCCATCCCAGCCAGGGCTGCTCTGCAGATAGCTGACCTGAAGCTTGCAATGTAATTAAATAAGTGATACCATTTCTGAACCTTTCCCAACCAGACTGGCTACGGTATTTTTATTCCTTCTGAGATGTATGCCAATGGGATTAGTGCTCGCAAGGGCGATAGGGGGCAGGAGTTTACTTGCAGATACATACTTAACATGGTAGCAGTGTATAAAGAAAAAAAAAATCCTTAAAATGTTTCAAAGCTGTTTTTCTGTGAGGTGAGCAGCATTATTGAATACTGTGCTCTGGGAGCCACCAAATGATCCGATGTGTTGTCAATGTATTTTGTTGCTTCATGACGTTTAAGAGCCTTTGGGAATCAAAGTGACCCATCTGTAACTTGAAAGACTGGAATCTAGAATTACGAGGGATTTTAAACATTGGTTAAAGTTTACATGCTGCTGATGCATTAAGAATAGACCTCTCACTGGAAACAGATAAGATTTTTTTAAAACAATCAATATCTGGTGCTCTACATTCAAAGACCTTGTTCGATTGGTTCACATTATTCACTGGATGAGAAAATACAAGCATCTATTCCTCAGCATCCCAGTAAAAGCAAACTCTGGTCAAGAGCAGCAGAGGAAAGCCTTCTCCCCACCCAGCCAATTGCTCCCTGCTGTAGTACCTCCCCTTCTAGGACACCTCTTCAGCATGCGCTCCAGTTTTAAGGCTAGCCGGAAGAAAGCCACATGCACCAAAGCGCTTTATTGGAATCAATGATAAAAGCACGGCAGCTATAAGCATGTGCTGACCTGCTTCATGAAGCCCTTGTACAGAGAGCGTTTGGGATCAATCGGAAATTTGGCTGAGAAAACTCCCAGTGATCCTGCAGAAGTCTGTTATTTGTTTAACAGCCCATTCCTCTTGAAGGACAGTTGCATGGTGTATTCCCCTCGGCCATTAAATTTATTCACTTCTTCCAAAATTGCCTGTTTTGTACTTCTACAGGACATTTGACAAGCCACAAACCCCCATGGCGTTCTGAGTGGGAAAGTGAGGATTGGTGTGTGCATCCTTACAGTAACCCTGTAAGGAGCCTGTAATGGACTATGGCTGGTGATGGCGGGGCTGAATGAGTACATTTGTGTATTCACATTGTGTCAACTGGACACAGAAGATGACCTGAGGCAAGGCACGGAGAAGTACAGCGAGGGTTCTTGCATGATGAGGGACTTCTCAGCTTGGCTGAGTCAGGAAAACACCTAACTTGGCCTTCATATTCTCTCCTTGTAAAATGGAAAATGGGATACTGAGAGAAACAAAAGACTTCAGCACGTTTATAATGCTTTACAAAACACACTCAACTGTCCACATTGACACCTGATACCAGAAATCTGAATGTGTGTTGCAGAGTAAATGGACAAAGAACTTACCTATCTACTTATCTGTCAATCTATCTATACATACTTCAGTGTTCTAAAATATGTTTCAATTGAAATAAACCCTTGGCTTGCCATCTACCATGTTCCTTGTATTTTCAGTGAAAGGTGCTGAACTAGCAGGTAAGATATGATATAGGTGGGGAAATGTTGGTTCCTAAGTGAATATGGAATATCCTTGAGACTAAAGGGAATGGTTTTAAACTGAGACAGGGGAGATTTACGTTAGATATTAGGAGGAAGTTTTTCACACAGAGGGTGGTGATGCACTGGAACAGGTTGCCCAAGAATGCCCAAGGTAGATGCCCCATCCCTGGAGGCATTCAAGGCCAGGCTGGATGTGGCTCTGGGCAGCCTGGTCTGGTGGTTGGCGACCCTGCACATAGCAGGGGGGTTGAAACTAGATGATCATTGTGGTCCTTTTCAACCCAGGCCATTCTATGATTCTATGATTCGTACTGTTAGTTAATTGGAATTAGCCAGCTGTAAGTGTAATGAGTGAAAGAAATAAACTCTTATTTATATGCTTTGTACCCTACTACTAGGAATGTATCTTTATTGAATGGGTGAAACTGAAATGGGCCATAGTTGGAAAAACAAAAAAAACAACAACAACAAAAAAAACAACTCTTCAAGAAGCTGTGTTTAAAACAGCCAGAAAACAAAATGAACTGAAATATATTTAACTAAAACTTGCTAGTAGAGAATGAGGGCAGTTGTTTTCCATCTGAAATTGCTGCTTAGATGAGGAAGAGGAAATGAATGGAAGAAAAAGAAGAATCAGTTGCTGAATAGACAAGGATAAATATGAAAACTGAACATCTGGGTAAAATAATGCATCTCAGCCATATAATGTGAAGATTTAAAATAATATTCAATTCTCATATGGAAGTAGATATTTTTATCATAAAACGTAAGGTTAAAAACATTGGCTTTTAAGTAAAAAATATTTCAGGGCTTGGTAGGATACTACTGAATAGGATCAAAATGATTCAAAGAAAAAAGAATTGCACTGAGGAGGATGGTGATGGTAATATGTCAAAGAACAGAGAGAAACGGAAGCAGCAGGGGGTCACTGTGGCTGCTAGTGCATGGTGCATGGTACGTGGGCAACGCTTCATCAGTGCCTCCTCAGCTGTTCCTTTTGACCCGGGGGGCAACTGAAGAGCAAGAGCTGATGATAGGAAAAGGAGAGAGGAGGAGAGGGATCCAGGGATGCCTTGTTTGCCTTGTGGCAAACTCCCAGCTTCTCACGATACAGTGTTTTAGCCACAGCAAAACGCAGCTCCATGCTTTTTCCAATTCTGTCTGTCCTTTAGAAAGGGGAAAATAAAATGTGCTCAAGCTGAAGTTGTATCTAGTCATCTGGCCACCTCTAATTATAAACTAAAGATAAATTCTGCTCAATGCCACTGGATTCAAGTAAGCAAGGTTATTTATACAGGTGGTGTGGGGAAGGTTAGGGTACAGCTGTGAAGGAGCAGAGGAGAACAATGGAAGAAAAACTTCATTTCTTTGTGCATTTAAGCCAGAACAAATCACTGTGTGTCAGCTTGTTTTACAACCCAGTATTTTGGCTGTTTAGACTTTTAATTAGAACGTCTTTCCATTAGCATTTTTCTTAGTGGCAATTTTTAAGCAAACAGAAGGTATATTCACCAGGGCAATACAACACATTAAACAAGCCAACTTGCCGAAAATGTCTTCTGGAAAAACATAAAGGATACATGAAGGAAGGACCACTGTCCCAGTTTGCTCCTTTTGGACCATTTGTTTGGCAGTGGTGCTTCTTTTGGGAAGAGTGAGTAACTTGCAAAGCCAGCAGATTGTAGACAACCTGTTGTGCTTGGAAACAGCCATCTCCTAACTATCACTCAGTCCCAAATACAGTAAGAAATGACTGCAACCTGGAATCTGGGTCTGTGGGAAGTGAGTAAGTAGTCCACAGTATTTCGGGAAGTCACCTTGATTGATATCGTTTTGACCAACATGTTAGCAATCTGCTTTGGCACTTAGACAGAAGGGATGAAGAGCTATGGGTAGCCTCGACTTTGAAGTATGCAAGGAGAACCCAGCTATGACCACAGAAATGCCTGACTGAGGCTCAAAGGGTCAGTAGAGCACTGACTGATGTGGGCTGACTCGGCCTTTTTGCCCCGTAATTCTTCCCTCTATACGTTCCAGGGGGCAGTTGGTTCCAGACTTTGCACAGAATGACGTTTTTTGAGACTCTCTTCTTCTTCTTCTTCTTTTTTTTTTTTTTTTTTTAAGGGGGATCAGTAAGATAAAATCTGTCAGTAAAGCTCTGATATGCCCAGATGAATGAAGGATGGATCAACCAGGTCAAAAAACAGAAAAAGTTATGCAACCTCTGAAAGCTGTAACGTGCTGATTCTCTCTTTGGAGGAACTGTACCCAGCTGCATGATATACAATATGGTTGCTCGTTTATAGAGCTTTTCTGCCAAGACTGTAAAGTACCATTGTGAATACCGAGTGGTGTTTGTGTGTAATCTTAACATAACATAAAGCACAGCTTTATTGGGGTCCCTCATCAGCTCTTTGCTGGCCATGGTATAAGCCGGTACAGAATTGGAAACTGCACTGTGTGAAGTTTATCCATGTTTCTACTGATATTTAGGGAGGGCCATCTCCGCAGCAATTTGGTTAAAGTAAGACATGCTCTTTTATTTTGTATGAGTACCTGAAACCCTCTCCTATAAGCTCATAAAATGTGATTGCATACAAGATGTTGATGGCCTAGGGGAAGCTCTGAACAACTGGGAGTCATTACCACGATTTTGCTGCAAAAATGATCCATGATCTGCTGTGTTTTCCAACGCTCTTCTCAGAAAGACCAAAGGAACTGCAAGCTTCAGAGTACTACGCTGGAAATCCATGTGTGCACTTACAACTGTGCACATATGAAAAAACAAGAATCCTTCCCAAACGTGCACAAACTGTTTTGTAAGGGCTCAATGCGTTTGTCATCTTCTGTAATGTCTCATCAGAACGGCTATATATAACAACCTGTACATGGAACTGCTTGCAGAGAGCAGCATTTGAGAACAAATTAGTAAGTTAATACCTCCCTTGACCTGTATCTCATCAAGCTGAATTTTAGAAACCCGTCATTACTAATATGAAGAAGAGGTTAATCTGGTAATGTGCAGTTTTAGAGTGATAGATGAGTCGAAGCATTGGAGCTATTTAGCACAGCACGGTGTGGCACCTTCTCAGCCTAAGTCTCTGGACTGACAAGGATCCCACAGGGCTGTGAACCTCTCACCGCTCTCTTTGAGTAATGGGACCAAAGTTGGAGGTGAATATAAGCAGCCTTAACTCTGCTCACCCATGCCTTGCTCCGGTATTTTGCCTGTGCTATTTTAACTTGGCTCAAAAGGAATTAGCCTCGTGGTTTCCTACTAGCATGCACCTTAAATCTTTTACATACCCTCTCTGACACCAGTTCTTCAGTTTATAGACAGCTCTTGTCAAAGCGGAGCTATGTGACTGAATCCCTCAGCTGGTGCTGGAAGATCTCAGCCCAGAGAGTTCTGTGCTTGTTATCTGTACAGCAAGAAGGCCTGAGCGACGCTCCCATGCTACCACAGGCAGCGTGTATCCCTCCTGACATCAGCGGAGCTGGCGAACGAACGCAGCCCCATTGCCAGGCACACAGCTCAGCACTTCGCTGAGACAGCTTCACAAAACCCTTCCTCTGTGAGATTTGTAACTCTTCGCTTGTATTTAATTAAAAAATATGATTAAAAATATTTATAAGTGACACTCACACTGTTCCGTTTCATTCTAGTCCGCTCCTATTCTTGAAGCACATCTCTGCCTGACTGTCTCCCTGACGGCAACAAACACAACTTAAAACCCATTGCAGAAAGCGATAGAGGGAAACACTGCTTTCTCTTCTCGTGCCTGATGCTGACAGCTGCATACAAAATCTCAGGCACTTCTTTTGTGCCCACTTTAAAGGGTTTAATGAAACATACAGAAACCGACATTTGAAAACCCGTAGCTTTGGATGTTACTTTGCAATGTCAGTTTGTTTCTTTTTTTCTTTTTCCTTCTCCAGATCACATAACAACAGTTTCCTGCGTTTCTGCCTCAAACTTCAGTCAACAAATCACGAAGGCTATCTGCAGATAATAACATCTTTCCGTTCATCGGCCTGTTGTAACAGGCGGGCAGCCAAATAACACCACAGTAACTATGGCAGGTGCAAGATGCAGGGCAGTCCTGGACCTCTTTGGACATGCAAACACCATTAGCAAAAGCATCCGAGCACTTACCATTAAGGCTACTTGAAACTATCAGCCTTTGTTAGACTGAGCTGCAGGATGAAACCAGAAGCTCAGATCCTTCTGGGGAGAGCAGTCCTATGTTCTGTCCTGATTTATACCGGTTTGAGGGTCAGTGAGTGATTATTCGTATTCTGCAACTGTGTGCCAAGTCAGATAGCATTTCTAAAGGATGCAGGAGATTTGAGGAGAGCAGAGATCGGGCATCCCTTCAGAAGGGAAAATTCATACATCCCATTTCACCAAACCGTGCAGATTTGCTACACTTAGGAAAGAAGTGTAGCGCTTTGTTACTGTATTTTCCCCATGGAAAGTAAGGCCCTTATTCTGCAAACTGTAACGTACTGAAGTACATCGTGCATTCCATAGGACTGAATGCTGTGGATAAACAGATAGGTAACTGCTCATGAGATCAGAGATAAAGAGCTCAAAAAAAGGGGGAAAAAAAAAAAAGAAGAAGGCATGGAGATAGTTTTTGAAGTATGTGAGCAAAGTAAGGAGAACAGGAGCGATGCTTTCATACATCGATCTGGATCTCCGCTTTGCAGATTATTTCTGCGTCTTCACAATCCCTTATACGCAAAAGTTTGGGGGTGGGGGAGAAGGGGGGAGAAGCGGGCTCAGCCCGAGGCTTTCCATGCTCCCGGCCGGGGTTAAGCCTCGTGGCGGTGCTCACCCCGAGCAGCGCTCACATAATCCCCCAATGCCGCGGCCGTGAGCGGGGAAGCGGCGCGGGCCGCGGGTGGGCAGGACCGGGGGGGGCCGTCCTGGGGCCGCGGAGCGGCGGTATGGGGCTCTCGGGAAGCGCCAGCCAGCGCTTAAGGGCTGATTCTTCTCGGCATATTAATTCCATCGATTTAAGTAGGAGTATTTATCCTTTTTCTCGGCTCCATCCCCGCGTTCGGATGACAGCGCTATTGTCGTCCAAACGTGCAGTCGGCGGCTCTTTATTAAGTCTATATAAATACGACCCAGCGCCGCGTTCAATATTTACGGGGCGAGCGCGCTCTTAGGCGCACGATCCCGGGGAACCCCACGGCTCGGGGAAGGGGGGGCTGCGGCCGCCCAGCTCCTCGTCCGCCTCCCGCCTCGGCCGGGGCTCCCCCCGCCTGCAACCCCCCCGGAGCCGCCGTGTCACCCGGCGGGACGCCTCCCCCGTCCCCGCGCCGCCCCCTCCTCCCGCCCCCGCCCGCTCCCCCGGGGCGCCGCCGTCACCGCCGGCAGCCGGAGCAGCCGCTGAGCCGAGGGGCGGCGGGGCTTGCCCGCCTCTCCCCCTTCCCATCCCTTCCCTTCCCTCGCCTCTCCCCGGTGCCTATATATAGCTGCCTCTGCCCGAGCCAGCCGGGAGAGCGCTCTGTACCTGCAGGAGACAGAAAAGACAAAATAAGAGCGGAGCGGCGAGGAGCGACTCTCCAGGGCCAGAGGGAGGAAGAGGAGGCGGAGGACGGGCCCGGCGCCGGTGTCCCCGGTGCCGGCCAAGCCCCGCGGGGGCGGCCCTCCCGATCTCCCTTCCACCCCCCCGCCCTCCCTGCGCGGCGGCGCGGGGCGCGCATGGCTCAGACGCTGCCGGGGCCGGGCGCGGAGCCCGACCCCGGCCCCGGCGGCTCGGGCTGCGAGGGGAGGAGAGCTCCGTGCGGGCGGCGGCGCTAGGGGGGGGGGCCGCCCGGCATGTGCTGAAGTGGCCCGCAGCAGCCGCACAAGTTGCCGGAGCGGCCGGACGGCGCGGAGAGCCCGCAGCCGCCCCCCCGAGCCCGTCCCGTCCCGTCCCCCCGGCCGGGGCCGCGGGCGATGTGAGCGGCGCCGCCCGGGCCCCCCCGGCTCGCTGCCTCCCATGCCTTCGGGGCCCCCTCGGGGGGCGGCGGCCCCGCGGGAGGCGGAGGCGGCGCTGCCGTGATGGCCCTGGAGGAGAAGCGGGAGAAGCGGCCGCCCGTCACCCCCATGATGATCGAGGAGGAGGCAGCCCTGCGGAACGGCAGCCGGGGACTGCCGCCGGGCCCCTGGGCCGAGGCGGCGGGGCCGCGACCCCGCACGACGGAGCGGCACATCGCCGTGCACAAGCGCCTGGTGCTGGGCTTCGCCGTCTCCATCCTGGCGCTGCTGGCCGTGACCATGGTGGCCGTGCTGCTCAGCGTCCGCTTCGAGGAGTGCGGCGCGGCCGCCGACGGACCCCCGCGGGCCGCCAACAACGGGAGCCTGCCGGGACCCGCGGCCGGGCAGCCCCGCGGCCGGGCCGAGCCGCGGGAGGAGGCGCGGGGCGGGGAGGAGGCGGCGGAGCGGCGGCAGGAGGAGGAGGAGGAGGAGGAGGAGGAGTGGCAGCGGCGGCGGCAGCTGCCGCCCTGGGCCCGGCCGCGGCTGCCGCGGCACCTGCGGCCGCTGCACTACAACCTGATGCTGAGCGCCTTCATGGAGAACTTCACCTTCTGCGGGGAGGTGAACGTGCAGCTGGAGGTGCGCAACGCCAGCCGCTACATCGTGCTCCACGCCCACCGCATGCACATCGAGGCGGTGCGCGTGGCCGAGGACAAGCTGGCGGGCGCCGTGCGGGTGGCACGGTCCTTCCTCTACCCCCAGACCCAGGTCCTGGTCGTCGTCCTCAACCGCAGCCTGGAGGTGCAGCGGAGTTACAACCTCAAGATCATCTACAACGCGCTCATCGAAAACGAGCTGCTCGGCTTCTTCCGCAGCTCCTACGTCCTGCACGGCGAGCGCAGGTACGGCGGGAGGAGCCCGGCGGGCGACACGCCTCAGTCCGCGCCCCTCGGCGGCGGCCCGTGCACAACTTCGGGCGGCGCGGGGCGGCGCTAGGACCCGGCGGGAGCGGCGCTGCCAGGCGGGGAGGCGCTGAGGGCCGGCGCCGGGAGGGGCGGAGCTGCCGGAGTTGTGAGGGCCGAACGCGCTGCCCCGCTCCGCTCGCGCGGCCGGGGCGGGAGAGGGGCTCTCGGGCTGAGGGAAGGCGGTGGCGGCGCCTGGGGCCGAAGGGGCTCCTTCGCTCCCACAGTAAACCTTTATCGGTCGGTGTGGCTGAGAATTGGCCAAAAAAGTAAGGCAGAAAAAGAGCACTCGCCAGTTCAAATCGACAGCCCCCGCGGTAGTGCGTACTCTCGCTGCTTGTGGTTTTTGGCAGTTTTCACCAGTCTGATGCTGGAATCGCAAGTGGGGTTGAAATCGTCCGAGCCGTTTGTCACTGCAGTGAAATAAAACGAAAATTTGGAAGTGCACGGCTGTAGGAAAGGATGCAGATAAGGTGCCTTTATCGCAGAGCAGTGAGCGGGTGGGGTAATCGGTTTGTACAGACCTGTGTGGAAACGGGCACGTGGTAAGACAAGGCTGCTGACAGCAGGGGGGATAATTCGCTTTGCGAAAGCAACGAGAAGTTGTTGAAGCAGTTACTGCTCCTGCCGGTCTAAACGTCCTGTGGAAAAAGTGGAGCTGCTTCTGCTGTGACGTTTCTTCAGTTACTGCTGTGTGCTTCTATGCCAGTGCTCCAGTTGTGGTTTGGAGCGGGGGGGGGGGAATAAAAAGAGGAAAGTCTGTTTGCTTTCAGAGTCATCAGGAGAGTTTAAGGCACAGGAGTGGAAGGCAGTGGTACAATGTGCTTCCCACAGCTTTGTGTGTCACTTCTGGGATACAAGGCGCTTTGCTTTTAATGCACTCGAATGTAGTTACATTCATCAGGGTCCTTACCTTGTATACAGTAGCGTTGTTGTGTTGAAAGTGGTGGTGGTTTTTCTTTGCACCAGCTCCTGTGTTTCTTTCCATAAAGTGCTGAACTGGAATCAGTTCAGGGTTACAGTTTCAGATGTTTACTGTGAGCACTGTTTTTCCCCTTGAACAATCAAAAAGTTAATGACTCACCAGGGTACAAAGTAAGTAACGCACATTCTAAACCACAAAACTTCTTCATTAGAAGTGCCCTCTCGCATTTTGCATTTTGATTAGTGGCCCAATTGTAATGTAATTCATATAACCATTTGTGGTCCCGAAAAGTGGATGATTTCTGCTATGACAGGCGGCAGGGCTTCTCTCCTGCTCCCAGGGACCTTGATGTTCCAGCAGAATTTCAGCTTTCTGACATCTTTATATTCGATTAAAATACAGTGATGTGTCACTGGAGGAGTAGTTGCTGTAAAAGGGTCTAAAACCTCATTTTTCACTTTTGTTGTATGTGAGGAGTGAGTAATGGGTTAACTGTGAAGCTTTACAAGCATAACAGTGCCTTCGCTTCATAATTCTTTTTCTTCATAAAGTTAGTCCATTTATTGTGGTCTTCACGGGTGAAAGTCATAAATTAGCCTAAAGTGTTCACAGTAGCATGAAGTACTTATTTTCTTACTGCAATCTGTGCTACTTTAATTGAAAGCTGAAATTCAAGTGATAAGCTACAAACTTATTCTTCATTATGTGCTAGAATTTGCTGATTACTGAATCAACAAACATTTAATACAGAGCTCCTGTGGAGTACCGTAGCAATATGCACACATAATTTAAATGAACATCCACCTTGGGCATAAATGAAAAAGAGAAGAGAATCTTAGATTATTCAGACAAAACAAACAGACGTAGTCTTCCATCTTATCACTACTAAGATGTCAAAATAGATAGCTTGTTGAGGAAACACACGTCTTCCTTTA
Source organism: Gallus gallus (assembly GCF_016699485.2). Classification (NCBI taxonomy): domain Eukaryota; kingdom Metazoa; phylum Chordata; class Aves; order Galliformes; family Phasianidae; genus Gallus; species Gallus gallus. Next base: position 36,747,882 of record NC_052532.1, read on the forward strand.
ACAGATGAGGTGGAATTAAAATACCTGCAAATTACTGCCGTGGGTATGCTGAGCAGACAGGCTGCAAGGCTGTCATTCCCAGAAGTACCACTTCTTGTGGTGATATACTCGGGAATTAGAGATAAAAATGTCAGTGCCCGGAGAAGGATCTGGAGAACGAATTACTCAACCTGCTCTTCATTTTTGGTATGGGGTGGAAGTTTTGCTTGTTGTTCTTCCTAAAACTTAGGGGGAATAGATTAGAATCATAGAATGGCCTGGGTTGAAAAGGACCACGATGATCATCCAGTTTCAACCCCCCTGCTATGTGCATGGTTGCCAACGACTAGACCAGGCTGCCCAGAGACACATCCAGCCTGGCCTTGAAGCGTACTATTTTATTTTAAGTAGTTTAGTCTTTGGGAAGAAGTTTTAAACTTTCTGCTTGTTTTGCTTTATGGCACAATAAGCAAATCAGTATTTGATAGTAATGCCTGTGTTATAAACACCACTGTTATTGGTAGCTGGTGTATTTTTAGTATGGAATATCGACCATCCAGTGTTTGCCCGGTTACATCTATGTGGATGTTATCTGTTCCTCTGAATACAGAGGATGCAGAGTTCACTGGGTTTTGTCACTGGTGAAGAGATTGTTTCATTGGCATAACACCTAACAAGACTGCAGATAGGACGCCCAAAAAGTGGGAAAAATGCTCCCTTTCTTAGAGGGTGTCAGCATATATACAGTATTCTCTATTTATGCTTTTACATGTATATCTGAGCTCATTAAAATTGTTAATTGCAGCTGAAAGTTCATCATTCTGGCTTTATTAATAACAGGCTGGTGCAGGTTTCCAAGCTCACTTGAAGCTACTGTTGGTGTCTGTAGCTCTTTAGCGTGTGCCTAGAATGCAGAATCAGGACCACTTGAAATACTTTGCGTGTAAATGAAGTTGCTTTGCTTCATTTAATTGGCTGATTTGGCTTTGTTGCACGAGTGCAAATCCACTGATAATAAAGAAATTCCCCTGGATTAATGCTGGAATACCTGGCGCCAACTTTTTACTTTACATTGAACAACCTTATTCAGAATTGGGATGTAACTAATCCATATTTTATAGCGAGGCAAGACAAGTGCAGTGTGATGAATTCCTTCAGTAATGATTTGCCTAATGAAGCTTTTTGTTTTAGACAAAAAAAGAACAGCAAAACCTTCAGTGGTGGAAAAGAATCTCTTCCTTTTTAAATAGCTTTATGAGAGAGGTGATCATTTCACCTAAAAACACTTATCTGGTTCTGTTGGGCACAGATACTCCATAGCGAGATAAATGCAACGTTTCAAGAAGTTTTTCTTCATGAATTTTATAAAATAATGCTAAAAATATTTCTAAAACCCAAGAAGTTTTAGAAAAAAAAATAATTATCATTAAAGGTTTGCCGATTATTTATTTATTTCTATTTCCGCCTCGGGGTTTGAGAGCATCAGATATTACAGAATACGATATGGTGCCATTATTTGTACTGTAGAATAATGCCTGTGGACTGATGAATAATGAGTGCCACCGTTTTCATTTTATCAAATGTATCCACCTGCCCTCTTCCTCCGGAGGAGTAATAGGTGATTATTCAACCTCTGAAACTGTGGTAAATGTTTACCAGCTATCTAAAATTGCATGGTGATTTTCACTGATGGAATCTTGAAAATTGAGACATGATTCAATACTTCTCCAAAAGCCTTCGCACTTGGTTATGTTGTTTAGCTGTAGTTATTTCCTTGCCCTGTGCACCTCAGAAAATATTCCCATTGAACTCTACAGTTCAACCTTTTAAATGCAGCTCCTTTCTGCAGAGCGATCATCATATGTGGGGCTTTATCCAAACGGTGTAAATTTGGAGAAAGTCTCTACTTGCAAAGGTTCCTCTTCAGTATCTGCATTAAAATCTGCTTAGTTCCAAAGAAAATGATCACTGATATTATTAATAATTTTTTTTATTATAATAGAATTGAACTAAAGCTTTCCCATTTTATACAGTGGCTTAATAAGTGTCTTCCTCAGAAATCTTTCAATATTTTGACGTGTGAACTGATTTGTATTTGTCCTCTATAAAATACAGCACATAAGAAAAAAGGTAAACTACACCATGCTTGTGTAATTATTTGGTTATATTTGTGATTTTGCAAATGTCCCTGAATGTGTGGTGGTGGATTTTTTTTTTGAGGGGGGGGGGGGGTGGGACTATACACAGCAGCAATACTGCTGTATTGTAGCACAGCCTGTATGAGACCTATGCTACTTGCAGAGAAGTAATCAGCAGTGGAAGGCAACAACTCCCCTGAGTGCACTGTGTGGGTGTAAGTTCTAATGTCCAAGGAGAGGCAGAGTGTGCTGTCAATGTCTCATGGCAGAGTGAGCTCCCTGAAGGCTACTAAATCCTGGCTTTAGCTGAGGCTGTGATTGCATATGACCAATATTGGCCAACTTTTTTTTTTTTCCACATATAGAACAAAACTTCCGTGAGGTCCTGAAGTCTGATAGAAGGCAAGGGATTATTTAACATCAGTGTGATGCCAGCAAATTTGTACAAAATTTATAGGTCATTACTTTATATTGATTGTGTTACAGTACAGGTAGTAAGAATTCACATCAAGAAAGAAAGGCCACAATGATAAAGCAGCATTCAGTGCTGTATACTTGTACTGTTACATTTGTTGTTGTTAAACCACAAGAGTCAAGCGATGTCTTATTTACTATGCCCATGAATAGTGCTGGTCACAGTCAGTAACTGCCGTGTTGGCTTTTGTCTGCTTCTTTTCTAGGTTTCTTGGTGTTACGCAGTTTTCTCCTACTCATGCCAGAAAAGCCTTTCCTTGCTTTGATGAGCCCATCTACAAGGCCACTTTCAAAATCAGCATCAAGCATCAAGCAACTTATATATCTTTGTCCAACATGCCAGTTGAAACTTCTGTTTTTGAAGAAGATGGATGGGTTACAGATCACTTTTCACAAACCCCTCTCATGTCCACATATTACCTTGCTTGGGCAGTGTGCAATTTTACGTACCGGGAGACCATCACCAAGAGTGGAGTGGTTGTAAGTATTTCTGATGTTGTACCAGACGTGTTTTGCTACATCAAAAATCTTTGTTTTTTGCAAGGGATCATAGCATCAAGTACTTAAAGAACTTTCTTGCTTAGCGTTTCTAAAATTTGCCAGCTTATTCAATGATAGTGTGTATTGTTTGGATCATTTTCTAAAAGTTTACCTGATTTTTTTTTTGTTTATTTTGTTATTTTTTTTCTCCCAATACTTTTTTAATTGTTAAGCTTAGTAGGTTTTGCTGCCTGATGAAATTTTAAACTCTCAGGTATCCTTTTCAACTCACTTTTACTTTCTTACGATGTTTTCTCTTGCTTGTCCTACAGCCTATTCAATACCAGTGTTTGTGGTACAGTAATCGTGGAAGGGTTTGTAGTCTCCTTCTTTTAATATTGACAGTCCCTGTGGTGTTCTGTGTGCTAGCTTGAGAGGCTGCTTAAGTATTTCATCTTAGAACTTGTTTAGATGCAGGACTTTATGTCCTATCAGTCTCCATGGAGTGGAGTCCCATGTTGGTGGAAGCACTGAGTTTCTGGAGCTGTTGTTTCCAAGTTCAGCATCATTCCAGCAGTTATGCTGTGGAGGGGAAAAAAAAAAAAAAAAGGGAAATCCTTTATTTATGTCAGTTTTGTTTTTGTTTACAAATATCAAGCACAGAACTGTATAACAAGCCAAAACATACATGAGAAATGCTGTCAGCTTAATAGAATATTTCACAGTGCTGTCATCTTGATTTTTCAGGTGTATGTTCAGAGAAACACTTCCTTTTTAGTTTCTGTGAATAACAAAATTGATCTACTTTTGGAAGCTGAGGGCTAGGCTGGAGTTCTAGCTGTGTGCCTGAGCAAAGTGCATTTTTACCTTTATGCTTCTACAAATGCTCAATTACTTGTGTTGTAGTCTGGTGGCATAAAGAAGAACTGCCTGCCTCCTTTCCGCTGTTGATTAAGACATGGAATGTCTCCATAATCACTTTTAGCAAGCCTGAGCACTGAGCTGTTGCAGAGGGAGCTGATCCCACCTTCTCTCAGCCAGAAGTTTTCTTTGCTTTCTTGTGCCAGTGCTCACCTCTGCACAGCCCTACACAGTTCTCAGAACTGACCTGAAAAGGTTGCTTCTTTGATCCATCTTTTTGTGTGACTGCCTGAGACCTAGTAAGGATTCAAGGCTGTGCTGAAGATGAAGGAGTGTAGACCCAGCCTTCTTTGTTGGTGGCTCTCACTTGGGTCATACTGAAGTCATGAGGAAATCAGTCATCAGTCTTGGGTTTCCGTGTGTTTTTTTTTCCTGTGTGTGTGTTTTTTTTTTTTCCTGTGTGTATTTTTTCCCGTTTTTTTTTGCCCCTTTTATTTTTCTCGTTTTTTTTTTTTTGTTTTTTTTTTTTTTTTTGGCACTGGAACTGCTGGGGAAGACACTGGAGAGACTTTCATTCCCTTTCAGCTTTATCATTTAATGGCCAACAGACCTATGACACTGTCCTTTGGCTCCACTGAAGGGAAGGAAGAAACATGGTTAGGACATGGCTCTCTGAGATGATTCCCCCTAAGGAAGATAGTGATGTTGGAAATTCTGAGCCTGTGCTTGCAGTCCCACTGGTTACCTGTGATGGCTGTGCTGCTTGTGTAGCTCAGTGTTACTGAAAGAGAAAGGCTCATAGCCCTGCTTCTTCTGGCTGGGACCAGCTGTTCCTCTCTGTGCTATGGGGCTAGCAGAACCATTAGTTGAGTTGATTTCACTTAGTAGCTTGAAAAATGAAACCTCTGTCTCTTTCTCTCTTTCTCTCTTCTTTCTTTATTTTTTTTGCAAGAATATTTCTCTGCTAGTTCAGTGAGCTGAGTTAGTTTAGAAAAAGATTGCACAAGTGTCTGTGCAAAAAAATAAGAAGGGAAAATGGTGGAGCTGATGCCTAGTTCTTAGTGCTGCTACCTTCAGATTGATTGTCTGTGCAAGAAGCATTGCTCTTGGGATGAATAATTGGTTGCCTCAAGCTGTTGTAATAGTTGCAAGACTGACCTAAGCAGAACAGGCTGAGATTTCAGGCCATTTCTTTCTCCTTATCAATCAGTAAGGAAACAGACTTCTATCCAGGTTGGAGTTGATGATCTTCATTGTAATGTTTCTTCATTGTAATCCTTCCTGGTGAAGGATTTGGTCTTAAGCTCAGAACAATGTCATATTTTTCTGCTTCAGAAAACAGCAGTTACTTGTGTTTCTCCTGCAACTCCTCTAAGATGGAAGTTTTATATATATACTCTAGTAACTGTCTCATGTTCCTTGTGCTCTAATACAATGCATTATTTGCAAGTTCAGCATGCATAATACTGCTATATTATCTCTGACGTCCTCTACACATCCAAAAAAAAAAAGCAGTTCTAAGCTGTTCAACTTTCAGCATCAGTGTGAACAAATATGTGTGACATGGAGAATGAACTTCGGGACCATCAATTTGAAAGATACAGCCTATTTCTTCTTTATTTTCTTATAGTGTTGTTCACAGCTCATAACTCCTGAACTTATGCTGCTTGAGTATGTTTGATATCTTCAAGACAGAGGCATACTCGTGATATAGACATTAACTATTGCTTTCTGCTGTTCTCAAAGAGAGCATCCAAGTATTTATTTCATGAGAATTCTTGGCTACAATGGTCTCAGTTATGTTTGAGTTTCTTGCTTAGCACATGTAGGACATACAGATGTTTACTCCACAACCTTGAGTATACCACCATACAGAACTTTGTCAGCAGTTGCTGCAAATTAGTAGGTATTTTTAGGCAAAGACTTGAAAACTAAAAGCCTGCATAGATTGAGATAATCTCATATCCTGTAAGATTGTTCAGATTTGTGGAAAGAATACCTTATGTGTTAATGTATGGTAAACAGTTTAGAGCTGGCTTTGTTGATATGAATTGCTGAGGTAAGCCATCATTTTGTGGCCCTTATACTGTAATCCCAGGAGTCTGTGTCTATTATCTAGGTAAATTTTTGAAATTTGACCTCCTGGTACAGGCAAGTCTAAACTTCTTGGTTTCCTCTGAAGCTGTTTAGTCACTAAAATTTACTTGTTCCTGTATTCTTGGCAAGTGAACACAAATGTATGGTAAAGCAGTCAACTTCTAGAAATAAATGAATGTTCAAGAAAATTAAGCTAACCTCTGTGATGAAACATTTTGTTGGGTGTTGACTGGATGGTCAGAGCTACAGGATTGTGGTCAATGACTCTATGTCCAGGTGGAGGTTGGTCATGAATAGCGTACCCCAGACACACTGTGGGACCTGTGCTCTTCAAGATCTTTATCAACAGCATAGACAGTGGAATCAAGTGCACCCTCAGCAAATTTGCTAATGACACTAAGCTGAGGGGTGCAGCTGACACAACAGAAGGAAAGGATGCCATCCAGAGGGACCTGAACAGGCTCAAAAAGTGGGCACATAAAAATCTAATAAGGTTTAACAAGACCAAGTGTAAGGTGTTGCACTTGGGTCGAGGCAGTTCCAGATATGAGTACAGACTGGGAGAAGAACACATGCAGAGCATCCCTGCAGAGAAGGGTTTGTGGGTCTTGATGAACAAAAAGCTGGACATGAGCCAGCAGCGTGCTCTTGCAGCCTGGGTGGCCAACAGTGTTCTGGGCTGCATCAAAAGAGGAGTGGCCAGCAAGGAGAGGGAAGCAACTGTCCACCTCTACTCTGCCCTTCTGAGGCCCCCTCTGGAGTACTGCACCCAGGTCTGGGACCCCAGGCACAGTAAGGATGTGGAGCTGTTGGAGCAGGTGCAGAGAAGGCCACAGAGATAATCAAGTGACTGGAGTACTTCTTCTGTGAAGAGAGGTCAAGGGAGTTGGACTTATTTTGCTTGGAGAAGAGAAGGCTTCAGGGAGATCTCATTGCAGCCTTCCAGTAGCTGTAGGGAGCTTACAAGCAGGAGAGGGACCTACTTTTTACATGGTCTGATAGTGAATAGGACAAGGGGAAATTACTTCAGGCTAGAAGAGGTTTAGGTTAAAAATTAGGAATAAATTTTTTACTCAGAAGGCAGCAAGGTGCTAGAACAGGTTGTTCCAAGAGGTTGTGCGTGTCCCCATTCCTGGAGGTGTTCAATTCCAGGTTGGGGTAGGATCCTGGACAACTTGATCTAGTGGTTGGCAATCCTGCCTATGGCAGGGGGATTAGAACTAGATGGAGAGGTACCCTCCGATCTAAACCACTCTACATTTAAGGGGCCTGCCTTCAATTAATGGGATGTATATTATTTTATAGATCTCTGAAACACTTCAGCCTGTGTGTACTTTTGCTTTTGTTTTTGTACTTTCACAGACTTGATTTTGGTTGACAAAATGTTTAGAGAGGATCAGGGAAAATATCCTTTCAGATTTTGACAGTACTCTAATGCTTGAAATCTATTCTCTGTCCTGGGTGACCACTCTTAGTAAACTGCTGTGATCAAGGGTAGATGAACTTTCTAGGGAGTAAACAGAACAGTGAGTTTGTTTTGTTCAAACAAAAGCAGGTTTGTTCTTAAAAAATGATTAACTTTTAGCTGTTCAGTTTTTTTCAAAGAATGGCATTGACCTCAAAATTAATTTTAATCCATGCATGAGATTCAAATACATACCAAGTTAAAAGTAGAAACTGACTTGGAAAACTGAGCTAGCCAATCAAATAATAATATTGATATATCCTATATTATTCTTGCAGACATGAAGACGTATATTTCATACACTACAAATAATTTGAAAGAGGAATTAAGACAAGTAGTGCTTTTGTAGGAGCATAGTTCAGTGGCTGTGAGTCATTCACATAACTCTTTAGTCTGTATGGGTCTTATTGGAATCCCTTCCAGAGCAGGTCATATAAAAGCAGAATTGCCTTCTTATGTGCATTACAAGAACATAATTTGTTGCTCAGATTCATCTGGGATTACAGGGAATTATTCAAATAGTTGGTACTGCCTTTGTGTTTGAGCACAGCTTGATTCCTGTAGAAGAGCCTGTGGTTCAGATACCTGTGCTGCTGTGGACCAGAGAGCAGAGCAGTTCTACCGGGGTGCTCCCTGAGGTAATGCTATGTTGAGGGAGCAGGGACATCTTTCTGAGCAGGTTTAGCTGATCTCTGTATGTCTCTGTACTGCACTGCAGCTGTGCTAGCTGTAGTCAGTGAAAGTCATGGAATCTGTGTATTGTCATTTTTGCACAGTAAAATAATCCCAAAGAATTCACATACCTTCACATGCTTGCTGGCTTTTACTCAATATATTATGTTTCCTTATCGTACCTCATACATATGTTCTTTGTCAGTAATTCTTAAAAGCGAAATATTCCTGGTTGTATTGTAATATCTGTCACACCACCTCTGTGTCTCTTTCCTTCTTTGTTGCCTCTATTTGTCTTTCCCATTCATCAGTCCTTTGCCTCATTTTTCCCCTATCTGGATTGGTATTTACTCTACTTCATGTTTAGCAGTGCTTCTATTCTTCAAACCCTCTGTTTCTCATTGTTCCTTTGTCAGGTGGACATGGAAACTTACTATCTCCTTCACCTCTGTCTCAGGTTATTTTTCTTCCTTGCTTTTTTCCCTGCTTATTCTTTCAGTTAGTAGAAGGAGTGAACGCTCAGGGACAGAGTCTATCAGTGGAGATGAATGCATTGCCAGGGAGAGATGTTTCAGGGAGATACATCTTCTATCATTCTCTCGGTATGGATGGGATGTGGAGATAACTACAGAAATGAAGAAACAACTTGCAGCCTTAAAGTGTATGACTCTTGTCAGGGCTAATATCTGCTAGAAAGGAAAAGTGTGTGGAAAGGAGTGGTTTCAGGAAAAGTTCTGGGTGAACAGGTTAGGAGAATGTTGCAGGCAGTGCCGGAGCTGCTGAGAATGAGGAATAGTAGTAGAAAGTGGCTAGCTGACAACGTGGTGATGAGTGGGGTGAAGAATGCTGATGGAGGACAGTGCTGTAAAAATTTTGTGTGGTTTCTCTTTGGCTACTCCTGCTCCTGTTCCAAAATGGTGGCAGTGTGAACTGCAGGACTGGCAGCATGTGGGGCAACCCAGAGCTTGGTCAGCTATGTGGGGCAAGTCCTTCAATGGGTATCTGAATCCATGCACATTATATCTTAAGGAGAGCTCTAGTGCTGGGTGGGTCTTGGTTTTAGTTTTACTAAACATTACTGCACAGTCATCAGGGCTGAGTAATTTGTCATGATATAGAGAAAGACCTTGAGGCTAAGAAAGATCTTATGAGAAGAGTTATACCAGAATAAGGACAACCATTATTACACTGCTGTTATTTTGTTATTACTTTTTCTAAGATGTAATCAGAGATCACAGGCTTCTGGTTACTAACAATCTTAATTCTGTACTTTTGTATAACTTAGTCTTATCCTGACCAGTGAGAAGGAGCTGTGAAAAATCTGGCTAAAGGAAAATAATTACTGCTTCCATAGTGCTAACTAGCTTGCAGAGAGCCTGAATCAATATCCCTGCACTGAAGTATGTAAGGCTTGTGTTTGAGGGACTCAGTTTGGCTTGTCATCACACAAATACAGAGAGAGATCTTTACATGGGATCAGTGCACTGATCGTCACTTGGTTCCGCAGATGTAAAAAGTCCTTTTTACCTGGAAAGGGCTAGTGAATGGAGTTGCATCAGTAGATATAGGTCACAGTCAGCCAGCATCACACAGGAATTGTTAGTTTAGGTTCAGCTCCATGTGAGCATGGCTCTGTACTCACACTTATGTCGGGAGAACTGGAAGCACAGTCATGCTTCCAACCATTCATGAGATGCTGGAGAGCTAGGCATTTTCTTATCTGCAGTGCAGTTTGCCTGCAGTCTGGGTGATCAGTCTGATGAGACTGAAGAGCTGACTTTCATTAATAGTTGGAAAAAAAATAATAAAATCAGGTTGAACAACTATTCAGAATAACTTTCTCCCCAGTGTATTCTGTCATTTGTTAGAGGCTAAAAAAAGCCCATCAGTTCTCTCTAAAATAAATTCATGCTTATTGTACATCCTAGCCTGTAGATTTTAGCATATTATTCTGCACTTGAAAAATGTATTAATGCCTGTATGTAATAGCAATAATGACCTCAAGACCAGGCATTTTCTGTCAGTTAATGACTGCCTGGGTTAAAGGCCTGAGGCTCTGCCTTAGGCCTTCTCTTCTGCTGCTCGTTATTAACTGGCAGCAAATAGTCTCTCCATCAGTTATTATTTATTAATCAGTATTGATGCAATTATACACCAGATAGTTCTTTGTGAGTGAGCAAATTGGTTACAGCAGACTGATTTAGCTATCAAAAGTAGAATTAGTCCTCAATTAAAATTAAGTTTTCTTCCTCTGCAGCCTGAGTTTTGCCTGGCTTCAGAGTTGAGCCTTACTTTCTGAACCTACCTATATGTAAAAAATAACTTTTGTTAGTCCACCACTCACCACTGGGAGGCCACACATGTATCTGATAAACAGATAGCAGCTAATGCAGAAAGCACTGGACATATTTATAAAGCCTGATGCTGACTTTCAGCATTTAAACTTTGTATGTCCTGAAATGCTGCTATGGTAGTGATATGATGATACTCATTCATTTTTTTTTTTTGTCACAGCTGATGTCCTACCCTTGCATCCCCAAATAGCTTTCATCAACAGTTTAAAAATAAAAAAAAATAAAAAGTAAAGCATGTCACAAAGAATGTGTTTAGAGGCAGGAGCATTGAGCTAGGAAAACAAACAAATATGAACAGATTCATTGTACCTTCTTTTGCCTGTGGAATTTTCTCTGCAGTAACATCAGTGAAGGTTAGTTCTACACATGCTTTTCTACTCAGTTCAGTGCTTATTACTGTGAATTGTTTAAGTTAGGTGGGGAGCTCTAGGACGTCAGTAATCCACAGAAACGGTAGCTTTTCCAGGTTCATCACATCAATACTTGTTTGCCTATTCTGTTTCTTGTATATTGAAAATGACTTTTTGTTTATTAATTTTTAAATACTGTAGCTACAAAATATGCCACAAACAAACAAAAACCTATGCAATCAGCATCCATGCTAAACTGAATATGCCAGGCAATCTGTTAAAAACATAAATTGCAAACTTGCAGTCCATTGTTATTGATTTCTGGTTGAATTTGCAAGTCGAATGCCCTAGGAAAATACTGTATATGTATTGTGCTTACTGCTTTAAAAAAAATACTCTTGGTCAGCACTTGTAGTACATGCAATATTTAAATGCGATATTTATTTCATTAACAAACTCAGCTAAACTCCACAAATAATACTATTGAGTTGCAAAGCTTGAGTTTGGAAATGTTTGTTTTCTTTTTTTTTTGTTTTGCTAAGGAGCTCAGTATCTTGTGGTAGTGATGTACTTCGTATGTACAGCAAGAAGACTTAATTGAAGAGCACAAATTAGTTTATTAATTCATGGCTAATTCACTGTCTTGCAGTAATAAGGAGAGGAGGGAGAGGTAGCTCACGTGATTGCTTTTGTGACAGGCATCAGCCCAGGAGCTTGATTGCAATTCAGTACCTTTGAGAGCATTGCTTTATCTAGGGTTTGTTCTGGTTAATGGAAAGAAATGTCGAGGACTCTTTTCCACTTCTGCCACTTGCTTATAGGAGTAGTTCAAAGTCTCTGCAATTCCTTACGTTTTCCATATTATAAGCAGGGGAAGAAAGGAGGTGGAGGGGGAAAGACCATTTTCTTTTCATGTCCTAATGAGCATATGCTTGGTAGCACGTACTGTGTGAAGCCTGAGCACTCTGGCTGTGCTCTGCTCTGTATGAGTTTTTTTGTGTTTCCTTATGCCTCTTGTATTCTGCTGTCATATTTGACTTGATTAACTTATTCATTAAGGTCTCTGTCCTTGTCATCAGCATGAATCCTTCTTCTGACATCCATCGAAGCAGTAAGACTCTGTTAGCATGTTACTCTAAGAGTCATACTCTTTCTAGAGAAGCAAAAATGAAGGTCCAAATAATCCATAGGATCTCACTGCAGGACAGCATAAAGGTGCATGCATTCCAGCCCCAGCCTGAGCATCTGTCAGTCAAGCTAGTTTTATCCTGTATACCCACCATAGTAGCTGCTCTCTGGAGTGAAAATGGATTACTGAGGCAGGTGTCTTAGTTGACATCTAGTTGAGTGACAGATACAGCATTTGTGAAGGAGGAGAGTGATGTGTACTTTTATTTATTTATAGACCAGACTCTCCTCCAGGGTTTAGCTAAGTTTTAAATGTATTTTTTCATATAGAAACCAGAAATTTAGCCTGTTTATTTCCCGTTTTTATAGCCAGTGGTGAGAAAATAACCACTCATTTCAGAGATTGATAACTCTTGCCAGTCTAACCCCTAATTTTCTGACAGTCAAGTATCTGCAACATTTACTTTCTAGGTTTGCCTTTTACCTGACTTTTTTTTTTTTTGGTTAGAAAACTTCCTCAAAGGTCATCTCTTTTTTTTTTTTTTTTTTTTCTTTTTTTTTTTTTTTTTCCTGTCTGGAGTGTGGGAAAATCTCTCTGGTTGTTATCTCCATAGAGGAGCTAGTCAGTACATTTGATTTTTACATAAAGGTGTCCATAGCGTTAACAGAACTCTTCGATTCTTCCAGTTGGGTGCTTTGACACTTCAGGTGGAAGACTTTTAGCAGGTGCCACAGTGGCAAGGCTTCATAGTGAGAGCAGAGTTGGAGCAGTCTGACTGCAGTAGTCTGTGTTTTTTCCCTTGCTACTTTCTAAGGGAGTCATTTGCATGGGCTGAGCTTTGCCATTGTGGGAATAACTGTGGTGTCTACTGCCTGCCTTGTAGATGGTTTTTATTCTAGAATCCATGACATCTCGTGGTTGCTGCTGAATTGCTAGAGTACAGCACGCAGCCCCTTCCCCTGGCACCCTTCTTGAGCAGTGGGATGAGGACAGGTGGCAGAAAACCAGTTGCGTTGACATGGTTCCACCAAATGATGCCCTTAGGAAATCTTCAATTGCTCCTTTCTGGCTGCTCTGTGCTGTTGAGACATAGCAAGAGCAGTGAGAGATGAGAACTGAGTCCGTTCTCTTCTTATTTGGAACAGCATAATTTGAAAGCAGATTATGTTTCACTTTGAAGGGTGAATGACCTAATGTGTATTAAAGAAGTTATCCTACAGTGGATTATCCTGAAAAATATTTAGTGACATGTTTTGTTTAGTAGCATGCAGCAGAGCTGTGTGGCTGTTTAGGACAGGATGTGAAGGCTAATGCATTATTTGAAATGACTGCAGCTAGGGAGGGCCTAAGAAGCAAAAGGTAGTTATTAGCATTCATTGGGCACCTCTGGGAGTACCAGCACTTTCTCCCCTCCCATCCCCCTTTTCCAAGAGCAGTGAGTAGTTTGGTAGTCACAAGTCACAGCAACTTGCAACCTCAATTACTGCTGGTCTCCCTAGGACAGCAAACAGTACTTTGGTTAGTAAAGGTAAAAGAAGGGAGTAAAAGCTGGGACAAGAAGAAAGGAAGTGGATTCCTATGGAATGATTTTGAAAAAGAAGTATATTTAGTGAATCATTTGCATGCTTCGTGTTTCTTGTAGTTCTCCATTCCTCTGGCTAATTAGATCACACTTCATGGTTGAACAGTGGTAGATCATGCTGAGTTTTTTGCTGAGGATTGTTCTTATATGCAAAATATTTGATAATGTTGTTTTGCAGTAAATTCAATGTTTCCTTTTAAATATGATAGGAAAAAAAACAAGGAGACTGATCTATACATGGTGAGAAAATTTTATAGTTTTATTTTTCGGTCTTACCTGAATAATTCAGGTAGAAGCCTATGTGTGTGGGAATGTTACATACTGCTTCATGTAAAGTCATATGTATGAGTGTATATACGTTCATGAAACAAATACTTACATTTTTGGCTGCTAGTGTTCTCAGACTTTTTTCCCCAGACTAAAGGAATAATTTTCCTTGTCTTAATGCAGTTTTACTAACTGAATTCTGGTGATGGAAAGTGAGTGATGCCCAGCCTTGGTTTTCCTTTCTTCATTAATCTTTACTTTTTATTCCTTGGCACCTCCATGTGTTTAAAATGTGTTAAGAGTGCAGTTCTAGAGCAAGATAACAGGGGACTTGCAGGTAATATCTGGTATGTTTCAGACTGCAGAACTTTTACTGGATACCATTTTGAAATAGGCACCAGCAAAGGTAATGGTAGCAGCCTGCCCAAGTTTCCAAGTCTTCCTATGATTCTAATTTTGTGTGAGAATTGTGTTCATGTATACATTTGTTATCTACTTTCAAAGACTTTTCTCAAATTCTCTGAAGCTTAATTAGTGGTCCTCATGGGGCTGTGGTCATTAGTAGTATCCTTTATTGGGATGGGCTTTTACCCCTCACAAAATGTGGAATGCTACTTGCTTTTTATGCTTTGTTTAAAAATGCCAAACAAACAGAATAAAAACAAATAAAAAGAAATAAGATTAAAAAAATTAAAAAGAAAAAACAATAAAACAAACCCACCAACATTTAACATTTATTCTTTTCCTTACATCTGTCTATTATATGGCTTGTGATGATCCACAGAGAATTATTTTGGATTGATATGGGATGTATTATATAAGTTGTCTGCCAAGTGAAAATGCACTGACTTCTGGCATGAGAAATCTGTAAGGCATAAAGAGGAGATGAGGTAGTAGCTTGGAGTTAAGAACCTGATATGAACCTTTTCAGAACTTCAGTGGATAGCATGACAAGACTTGAAAAAGTGAAAAAGGATAAAGAAAGATTGTTCTGAGAAAGAAGCTGAGAAGGCTTGAGACTCCTTGCTATGAAAGCATTTCAAAACACCTAACTAGCTTGTACCTAAAAGCTGCTTGAGCAGCAGAAAAAATTCAGAGAAAGCACAATTTAGGTATGGAAATGAAGATTTGTAATTTGTGTGGTTACAATAGGGCATATTATTAACACTTGTCTTTACTACAAAATACTTTGATGAGTCACACATGACTGGAAATGATTATGCTACCATGAAGTACTGTGAGGATAAAAGGGATCAGTGAATCACAGTGCAGCTGGTAGAGTTGCATAGTTTCATAGTTCTGTTATTCAGGTGTTGATGGGTGAGAAGGAATATCTTGAGTATTGTTTTGTACATTCACGTGTGCTTCAGCAGCATTTGACGTATTTAAATGTGTTTAATTATTCAGTCTACTCTGTAACTGAAGTCAACAGTACCTTGAAATACCCAAGGGAGGAAGTCCAGAAAGGAACAAAACTAATTTCTGTAGAAAATCGATCTGCTCTGAAAAATGCTGCTTCTCAAATTCAGAGGATATTTATTAATGCTGGGGTGTTTTCACAAAACTTAATTACTATAGCAGTAGGGTAAACATTTACAAGTTGAAGTGTTTTTCTGTAATTGTTGAGCTTTTTCAACTAAACTTGGACAGGCTCTCCTCTACTGCCTAACCCCTAACCACAGATTTTCACTTGCTTGTCTTTTTTCTTCTGTGGCTGCCTTGTAGTATCTAGTCACTTCAGCTTCTCTGAAGTTCAAGTCCAAGTACTCCTGTGTTTTCCACAAAGTAGAACAAGTTCAAGTAATGTCGTTGAACCTCAGGTTGCAGCTTCATGCTGTGTGTAATGCAACGAGTTGTTGTTGTTGTCCTGTACCTTACCCTGCACACTTTTATTGTATAGTTTGTATTGGATCTAATGAACAGCAGCTAAACAGTGAGGTTGTTCAGTTCAGTAATCCAAAGGGAACTAGCCATAAAATTTGATAACTTTTGACTTAACCCCCAGTGTGTAGGTAGCCCACAGACCCAGCTTGGGAAGAAGAGGTGGAAATGTGTGAATGTCTTTTTTAATGATATGCTATCATAACTGGTGAGTAATTGCTACATAAAACTACATATACAGGTATTCGGGGAATCTGACTTGACATGTCATCCTTTTACATTCAGGCTGCTCTTGTTATCATTCAGGTCAAGAAGTTAATGCTAGATGCTTGATGTGTGTTGAATACAAGTGAGACCCTCCAGAGGAGTGAGGTGTTTCTTCCACTTTCTTTGCTTGTACCTCACTTTCCTGTTTGTTAAGAGCCCATTGCAGTTATTTCCTGAGTATAGTTGCCTTAGTTGGTCTTGGTAGCTGGGGAAAAAAACTTAGTATTCTTCACGATGAAGAGGTATTGTGCAAGGGTCCACAGACACAGCTGGCCTTCAAGTCATGTATTAGATCACATAGATTGTTTTCAGTCTTTTCAAAAACATGCCTATTTTAAAAACAGCTACACAGGATTGTATTTTGACATGCTCTGTGTGTCATGCCAGTTTGGAGGTGACAACCAGTTGAGTAGATCCCAGCTATCAATGACCTTGACCTGGTGGTGTTATACATGGGCTGCCAAAGGAACTGCTTTCTACGAATGTATGTTACGTTTTGGAAGCTGTTGCACTTTACTCTCTGTGACAGTTGATGGCAACAAGATTTACATACATGTCTCATTTACTTAAGTGCATTTATTCCACATATCCCTTGGCTACCCACTTCTTTCACTGTGAGGATCTATGACTGGTTCTTCATTTGCTTATTGTGTACCGGTCCTGATTTTACAGATGGCTTAGCTGTCCTTTTTCAGATCTCAGAAATACTTAATCTGGCCTTGTATGGGATTCATTTCCCATCTCTTCTTATTCTTATCATCCTTCTCTCTGCCTTTTAAGTTCTACAGTGTCTGTTTTGATATGCTGAGCAAGAGAGAGGGGTGGTGCCACAACTGCCTGCAGTGCTTGAGGTTTATAGATGTAAGTTTGTGCTGTGGCATAATGATGTTTTGTTTTTTATTCTTTTCTTAATCATTTGTAACAGTGTGTTTGCCTACTGAATATCTGCTGAGCATTGAGCTGACATTTTCAGGGAGTTACTCCAAGAATTCCTCCCTGAATTATAGCTAATTTAGATTCCATTATTGCGTATGTAGTTATGGCTTTTTTTTTTCCCATTTGCATTTCTCTGCACTTACCACTGTTGAATTTCATATGCCATTTTATCATCCAGTCACTCAGTATCATGAGATCCACCTGTAGTATTTTGTACCTATGACTATTCTAAGTAATTTTGTACAGACTGCGCACTTTTCTGATTATATGTCTGAGTCAATTCTGGACGCATTCCTTATTGCTTATCTCTGGTGGTGTGGCAGATGAGTCTGTGACTAGCAAGAAAATGCCAGTTGTGAATTCTGTTTTGTGGCAGGAAGCTTTCAAACAACCTTACTGAAAAGTCTTGCTGAATAAGATTTTGACAGTGTAATACTACGTGGCCGTGAAAAAGTGAACAGAGAATATAAAGTTTGCTACTGGAAGTCATTGGTTCACTGCCTTGTTACAAGTGTAGTAACATTAGCGGTTGCAAGACAGTTGTGACTGAAATCTGTAGTACTCTGAGTGTACTTTGTTTGGTCAGATTCAGTTGCCCAGATGTGGATGCTTCTGTTTTGGAATATTCAGAATCAATTTTTTGCCTTGTTTGGTTCTGTTGAACAGATCTCTGTTGATGTACTGTAGTGGTGCAAATATTGTCTCATATTTAGTCATCTCAGAGACCTTTAGGACCTGAAAGACATCTGAGGGTGAAGTATCACTTTAACCATAAGTTGTGATGTTGTGACTATTATATTGTTACATTTGTTCTTTTGAACAAATCCTAAGAAATGAAATATCTCCTTTATTTCAAGGAGGCATTGCCTGTCATGATGTACTTTGCCTTTGTTTTGGTGGGAGGCAGCACTATGGCAAATTCAATTCAGTCATGACAAATTAAGAGTGGCAAGTGTGGTTGGTGAATTGAAAAGTTAGTTGTCTGTGCATCCCTAGTGAGATGCTATCACACTGGGAAGATTCTTGTTCTTGTATTTTTTTTATTTTCATGATTTTAGAAAATGCTAGTGATCTACAAATATATCAAGTAGAATGCAAACAAAAGAAGTATGTTTTTGATGTGTGGAAAATTTTTGTATTGATCTCCCCCTGCCCCCCCTTTTTGTGTGTGTGTGGGAGGGCGTTACAACATCCAAGACTACACAGCAAGGAAGATTTCTCTTTTCTCTTCTTAACAGAGAGCATATTAGAACCATGAAAGAAACATCGCATCTTTGTCTGAAAGTCTTTTTAGTCTAAAGCAGGACAGCTAGTGAAGTATTTAACCAATCCCAATGTATCTGGACAATGCCACATATGCAGCTTCTGTGAGAACTCCAAAATGGAAAAAAGTTGGACCTTCCATAGCCGAACTTTTCATCTGAAAGAGACTGTCTGTGGTTTTGTACCATTTTCTGCTCATCAGCATTCAGCAACCCTGCAGGATAGAGGAAAAATACAGAAACATAAGAAAGAGAGATAAAAGCAGACTGGGAGCTGAAAAAAGATAAATGACTTTCCTGTCAGTGCAGCATAATGAAAATCAAATCAGTGCTTGGCAATGTGCAGTTGCCCAGTATGGCTAACCCCAGACAAGGTTTTAAGTGAAATATATGTATTTCATATTTTATTCTCATATTCATACAAAGATAAATGACTTTTTTTATTAGTTGATAGCAGTGAAAATAGAGGTCCTGATTCTGTAAAGTATTGAGAAAATATGTGACAGTGTTTAGTGTCTGTTCAGTTTATGGTTTTGCGAATAATAGAATTTGTTGTTGTAAATACAAGGCCTATTACAGCCCCTCTTTGGTTTCTTTGGGTATTGTTAACTGGGTATTCTGCAAACTGGAGATATCTTAAAAATGTAGAAGAATTATTAATTTGAGAAAGCACAAAGGAGATACTTAGGAGCTAATGATCTATTAGAATAGCTCAGTATTAGTGTGCTCACCATTGCTGACAGATACATAACAAAGCTTTGCAGGCCAGGCAGGCAGCAGCAAGGAAGGGAAGAGTTGTCCTGCATTGCTCCTTTCAGCAGACCCTCACTGTTCCTGAGCTGCCATCTTCTACCATCTCTGATGGCACTGTAGGCTAGAGGTATTGATTCCCAGTGGGGCCAGCTGTCCTCTCTTCTTATTTTTCCTCTGTGGTTTTATGTCATCCTGTGTTCGTGTTTTCTTCATGAGTCCCTCAGCTACAAATAATATTGTCTGGATAATCTTAACTCTGTAAGTTTCATGTTTTTATCTGCCTACAGACTTTTTTTTAGCTGTTCTTTGTTAGTTACAGAGGTAGGCAATATCATACCTGGACCTTGACATGTAGGCTGCTTAAAACCTGGATGGTGAAAGGAGTTACCTATGAGGGTTATAGTGGTAGTATTCACATCACCGAGCTATATCTGTAATTGAAAGTAGTGAGAAAATAATTTGAACAGATTTACTATCAATTTGATTTTATCAAAATAATTGGTAATTTTTATGTTATTTGCAAATAATTTTCATAGTTCAAATTATTATGTGTTGGCATAGTGCTACATTGTTTGTAGGAAATACACAGTGGAAACATAATTCATTCTAGAATGTGGTTATACTGAAATCAAAGCACAAAAAGGAATCCTCAACAACTTTGAAAGAGTTTTGCAAACTTGCATTTTGTTCCAGATTGAATCTGACTGTGTATTTTTAATGAATATAATGTTGAACATCTGCACTGTTTGCAAGCTGGGATTTTCTGTTTGAATAGCTGACTGTGGAATCAGACTCTATAATCACTGATGCTGTGTCTCCACAGTACCTATTTGCAATATAGTAATATAATAATCATAATAATAGCAATAATAAGATCCCTTCCCAGTTAAAACTCAGTGTTCTGGATAGCATTTCATAGTAGTATAATGTACAGTATTGTTTATTATGTCTCACATAAGACTGTGAATGGCCTCCAAACCCCATCTACAGCTGGAAATATATGCTTGTTTGCTGAATTCCTCCCTTCCAGCTTCTTCATTTTAGTAAACAAATCCCAGAATCAACAAGTGTACAAGAAACTTCTGAACTGGAGTTGTTATTTTCTTTCTTTCTTTTTTTTTCTTAACAGAGTGGATTATAATGTACAAACCTGTCAGGGGCATTCATTATACCACCACAGAATGAACCGAGGATACCACTGACTCTATCATGGAAGTTACAGAGGAGGGAGAGTTGTCACATTCTTCTATCCATTCCTGTCCTTCTTAAGTAATTGAATTGATAATGATTGTTCTAGATTTTAAAACTTTGAATACAACTGTATGAATGCAGTGCAAAGTATGGCTAGGAGAGCTACTGGTATATAAACCAGCAGGGGTAGGTAATGTACCTGCTTAGGTGAGGTGCAGAAACAGCACTCGTGTATATGTAGGGACTGTACAGTTATGATTATTCTACATAACATGGGAGTAAGCGCATTGCAGATCAAGTTTTAAACACTGCGATGTCCAGTGTAGACAATTCCTTCATCTCATACTTGCTCTTCTGGCTCATCTTTCGAAGCTGTAGGACTAAAAGGGAATGAAGGATATAAAATCTTTTCATTGCTATGCTTACTGGCTCATTTATGTGGGTGACCTAGTAACTCGATCTGTTTCTGTAATTCACCACTTAGAAGTTGGTTCCAAAATACCTACTTTTTCTTGTGTATGAAGATACTTCTTTTTTTTTTTTTTTTTATAAGCTCAAAGGCCAGCTATTAAACTGGTTTATTTCCACTTGATACTGTCCTAGAGATTTCAGGATGCCTACTTCTTGAGAATCTGAGAAACTCCTGGCAATCTCAACAGTAATGACCAAGCAAAAATCATAATTCATAGTTACTTTTTGGAGTCTGATGTAAGTGTGCTTGGTAAAGTGTATAAGTGCATCAGTGAAACTTGGTTTGGGGAAGACCAATGGAGCAGTGTTTTCTGATGCTTCAGGGCTTGTGATATGTTGTAGAGATGCTGAATGTGATGGAAGAGAATGTGGAAAATGATGGCTGTTGAGCTGACTTGCAGCTGTTGTATAGCTCATGTTTGACCCCATTCTTGCGTTGGTGTGAAATGAATAAAGCACATCTGTTCTTATAGGGGAAGATGAGTAATCCTCAGCAGAGCACAGCTCAAGTACAGCACAGTGATCCCTTAATTAGCACTGATTTAGCTGCCTCTGAAACAGAGTGGGATAACAGTGTCAGCAGAGCGTCACATCCTAGGCCATTTGCTGTGCTGTGTGCTGAGGCTCATTAGCTCCAACGCAGATCTGCATCTGTGCGATGCAGGGCTGTGTGATGCAGCAATGCCAGCCTGCTTGCCTGCTCCTCTGCACCTTGCTCACCCTCCTCTGCAGCAGTCACTCATGTCTCCATGTGCCCTCTCTTCCAAAAGCTTATTGGTTTCAGAGGCCAAGCTTACCATCTACAAACCCATAGTGACTTGTGGGTAGTTTTTTTTTGTTTGATGTTGTTTCTTTTTTTGTTTTTTTCCCCATTAACAAGGCCTTTTCATTTTGCTGAGAAGAAAACCAGAGGTGAAGTATCCAGGCAGTCATTTAACATTATCTCTGACCTACTAACCTGCTGATTTGTTATGAGTAAGCTGGGCAAAGATCAAATGCAGTAAAAGTCTGGAGGCCTGCTTGGATTTGTAAGTGTAATGCACAGAGGCACTTGGGAACAGCAGCTGGCTGAGAGTTCCTGAAATACCACAGCTGGATGCCGACTGCAGCACTGAGCTTGTAGGCTTCATCCTTCGGGGTACTCACAATGAGACTGTCTGGTTTTTGAACCAGGGAGGGCTTTCCACTTTACCCTTTCATTTAAGAAGGAATCAGTCAGCACTATGAGCACAGAAACCAGCAGTGATACTTCTCCCTGGGATTTCATTCTTACTCCCTCATCATTTTTTTTTTTTTCTTTGCTCTGCCTAATAGGAGACTGTGGCTTCGAAGACCCTCTTGGGAAAAGCACAGTAGATATCTTGTTGTTACTGCCTCTAAAATGCTTGAGAGCTTTAGGCAACACTGGCAGCAGAATATTAGTCAGTGGTATTTATGCAGATGTTTTCCTTAGAAGCTTCTGGTAGCAGTTTCCTTCACTTCAGAGGCTGATCTGAAGACTCTCAATTGCATATTAGTTTATACTTTCTCTGCCGAGCTCCTTCAGTCCCGGTTTTCTTTTTAATAACCTTCCCCCATGCCTGTGCATTAGTTGCAGTTCGAGTCTTAGAAAAATCAAATTTTCAAGAGCAAACTCCTGCTTCTCGCTGTTTAGAGTACAGAGTCTGAGGTGTAGGTCAGACTGTTTGTCCTCACTGGCTTGTCCTTCCAACAGCAGCTGAGCACCAATGAATCTTAGGAAAAAAACTGCAGGAGGTCTACTCTGAAATACACTGAACCTGGAAAAAGCTTTCTTATGAAGTCCCCACTTCATCCTTTACAGTGCTTTTATTCCATAAAAGCTTCCAAATGATTTTGCATTTGTCCATGTCAGTAATTGGTCAGGTGTGGAAATGCTTTTGCTTTCTGCTCTTACGCTCTTGATATTACCTGGAATAAACTGCTTTAACGTTTTTTAATATGGATACCTGGAGGTGCAAATCCTCTGGCTGTAAACACTGTTTATTCCGTGGGTGCGGATATGAGAGTAAACAAAGCCTGCCGTTTTAAAGGTTTGCTTTGTACTGTGCGGTTAGGGTATGTCTCACGAGAGGGAATGTTATCTTAGGCTCAAAGCAAGTGTTAAAAAGAAAGACTAATGAAGCTGTTACATTGACATGAGTGTCAGCTGGAAGATAAGCAGGGGAATAGCTTTCTGCTGCAGCTGAGAAAAGGGAAGGAAGGACTAAACAACAGCAATCTGCTCCGGTGTCAGCAAAGGAATGTATCTGTGCAGACTGTTTTGATGAACTAGGAAGTAAAGGAATAATTGTGGCAAAAATTCCACAGAATTCTGGCTTTCTGTTTGCTTGACTGATTAACTCTCTAACACTCTCTAACTTTTGTTTGGGCAGCACTGTGACTGCCTTGTTTGCAGCAAGTTTGGAAAGCTTGGTTTGGGAAACCTTTTTCTTCTTTCGTCTTACTATGATCTGTTGGACCGCATGTTTCAGGAAGAAATTGTTTACTGTGAGGGTGGTGAGACACTGGCACAGGTTGCCCAGAGTTTGTGGATGCCCCTCCCTGGAAGCATTCAAGGCCAGGCTGGGTGGGTCTTTGAGGAACCTGGTCTAGAGGGAGGTGTCCCTGCCTATAGAAGGGGGTTGGAACTAGGTGATCTTAAGGGTCCCTTCCAACCCAAACCACTCTATGATTCTGTGTTGCATTTTGTGCAAGTTTGCTTCCTCACAAAGGAATTGCTCTGGAATCACACTTTTTTTTTTTTTAAATAAAAACGTGGTTCTCATCCTGTTTTCTTTTTCTTAGACATTATCCTGTTTATTTATAACTTTATTCATCTAATGCATTCTAACAGTTCACTATGAATAAAGATGTAAGCTGGTGAGTTGTGACTAGTAGCTGTCCAGATGTAAGCCAGGTGTGGCATTTGAGCTGTATCTAATCAGAAATTGTTAGG
The DNA here is from genome assembly GCF_016699485.2 of Gallus gallus. NCBI lineage: Eukaryota > Metazoa > Chordata > Aves > Galliformes > Phasianidae > Gallus > Gallus gallus. The sequence goes on from NC_052532.1 coordinate 36,771,447, forward strand.
AAATCAGTAATCAACTTTTTCCATAGGTGTGTAGGTAATAACACTGATTAATTAGCCTCTTTCTAATAGGAGGTATACTGTTCAAATAGTGGACATTTTAAGATGGAGAATATAACTTGAATGACAAAATGTGCAAAAGTGTTATTTCATAGTCATCAATATCTGACCTTTTTGTATTCTGGAAGGGATTTGATAAACTCTGTAGTTAAATATTTTATATTATTTTCATTTTAATATAAACAATATGCTGTTACGTATTCAGTAGATCTTAGCCATCTTTATCATCTTTGTCCAAGTTTGCATATGTCAGAGTACTTGGATTTTGCAGCTTCTCTCTTAAGCAGCAAAAATCATCTATTTGCCAATCTACACTCTTTGCGTATGTATGATCTGCCACGTCTCATCTGCATCTCTGCTGGCTAGGTGGCTAGGTGATTAATCACTTTGATCCCTGGTTGTGGCCTTGATCTTTCTCAGATGGGAGTCCTCAAATCGTAATAGTATTCTAATTCATTCAGCCCTTCTATTTTGCTTTCTCTATTTACAATTATAATTTACCTTTCCTCCCCACGTCCCGCAGCCCCAATACCCATGTTTTACCCTGAGATTGGTGTGCCCAGAATAGGGCTGGAATCCTTCTAGCTGTGAGTTGGGACATTATTAATAGATTACCACTTCCGCCAATTTATCTTCTCTGGCTGAAGTGCTTGTTCTGCCTGTGGCTTTGTCAGAGGCTAGCTGTGCAAAAATATTTGGATGCTACTAAATACAGCCACCTTTTCATTTTCTTTTTTTTTTTTTTGTAATATTTGTCCACAGATTTGGAGAGTTTTTTAAAAGTTTATTTATTTTTTTTTTAAAGTGAGTTTTAGTAGGTATCAATATGAAAAAAGAATGATTTCTTCTTTCCCTATTTCATGATTTATAGATTTTTGCTTTTACTGGGCAAATGCTGTGTCTCTACTCTGACAAGTTTTTAGCCTGAAGAAACTCTTGCTGTTGATATGGTTTGCTGCTGTTATTGATGTTAACTGTTTTTGCTTTTGTTGTGGATTTTATACCAATCAGAGCACAAAATCTCCCATATGCAATTTTTTTTTCCCTCTAAAGGGCCAGTTTTTGGAAAAGTGTTATGGGCTGATTTCAGCACAACGCAAGGACCTGTTGTCTCTGAGAAAAGTCAGCACTTCAACAAGTTTCAAAGGGTAGAGCACTTTACAGTACTAATCTGTTTACTTTGCAAACAGTTTTTCTATTAAGTTTTGCTTTAGATCACAAAATAATTCCCTGTATTCCTTTACCTCACTTCTGTTACTATTAGCTATGCATTGAGTAAATGCATTTTCTTAGGGCTGTGCTTTGTCATGTTATATCAGAGTATTACTATACTGATTAGGGTTTACTGTAAATATATGATGAGTATGGCAAAGTTTATCTTAACTAGACTTCCAGTGAGGTTTTCCTGAATTAATGAGGAACATGAAAGTACTGACATGTCTTTGCCATAATCTTCCTGTTGTTGTGGACAGTCTTGCCTCTACTCCACTTTCTTTGCAGTCTTTGGACGATTGCTGTATGTTTCTTAGTGGCTATTTTGTGGGGAACCACTTAGCTGAAAACTCTTATAGTAATTCTTTCAAGTGAGTAAGAAAATATCCTTTCCTCTTAAAGCTAAATAGTCTCAGAACAGTAGCCACTTAACAAAAGGTGTTATGGGTGTGGAATGGTTGCTCTTAGATATGAGTGAACTTAGGGAACCTCTCTTTAGACAGACAGTAACCCTTGCTCCTATTTGTTTAACTAGATTAGCACAGTAGAGCCTTGCTGTCATGTTGATGGCCTTCTGACAATGCCAAAGTATAAATCATCAGTTATAATAGTTGCAGATTATAATTTCAGATGGAATTGCAGACTCTAGATGTGAAATTGGTTATACTATATAGTTTATTGAATGTTATAGGTCACTTTTCAGCACTTTTGCTAAACTTGTATGCTTTTCTACCTATTATTTTTTTTATCCAAAGGCAGATGAAAAATTATTTATGAATGATGTATAATGTCAACTGTTTGAGTATAAAATAGCCAATGAAAAATTCTCTGATTAAGAGAATTCTTTTAAATTTAAATCCCAGTCAATCCAAAGGATGTGGAAACTGATGTAAAGCCTTGGGATACGTCATCTGCAAAAGGCTTTCTTGGAGGAAAAAGCCATTCTCCTGTCATCAGGCACTAACATGTCAAGGCTTTTTGAGCAGGGAAGCTGGACTGCCTAGACACTACCTGTTCAGTTGATGTATTTACTCCACTCGTGGCTGAAAGCTTACTCTGTGATGAAATGAGTGCTGATATATGTAGGAAGAGTCAAGGCTGAATGACTATGTGAAGGGGTGGGATAGTGGCAGTCGTGGTTGACTTAAATGGCTCTGAAATGGCACCTGCAATTACGTTTGCTACACGTTAGTTGTTAACATGCTCACTTTCTGTCCCCGAGCCATTTCAGCAGTACCATACAGATCCTGAGTGTTCTAAATTAATGTAATGACACTATGGTCAGTGATATAGTCAGTATTTTATTTTATGCCAGTTGAGCATTGGTTGGATTTATATACGAGTGCAGCTCATTAACTTCTGAAAGTATTTTATGATCTCTTCTCAAGTTAGAAATTGTAGCATGTCTGCATGACAGTTTTGCCTTCTAGGAGAATATATTGTTGCACCTTTGGCTCCAGCAGTCAGCAAACACTGGGATTTGTTCTGTTCAGATGGGAAATTATGAGGCAACTAGATGCTTTTCCCATACACGTTTATTTGGAAAGGAGATGCACAAAAGTCTTTTTTACTATGAAAATACCTGACAATTTCTTTGCTTGATTGTCCTCATTTTCTCACTGGCAGTTGAGCTGTTTCAGAAGTTACTTTAACTTCTTTCTCTTTTGGGGTCACATTTGCTCTAAGCCTCTACCCTTCTGTCCTGCAGCAATGTTCAGGGACCTCTGTGTTTGCATTTAGTTTCCAGAGAAACCTCTTTACTACTATAACTCCATCCATGACCACTTTTCTCCTACAAACATTATTTTTAGTGATCAATTCTGTTATTTCAACTGGCTTATTAAGCCATTTAAAGCTGCCTTGAATGAGGATGCAGAGATGGTGCTTCTTTACTTCAAAAAGGTTGCACCTAATCTCCAGCAAAATGGTGTTTCCTTGGAAAACAACGGGTTATGGTTTCCACCTATCTTTAAAAAACAAAATTAAAAAAACATAGAGGTAATATACTTATAACCACAAGTATTTTATCTGAGAAGGCTCAGTAGTTATGTGTATGTCTACTCTGAGTTTGGAGGAAAATCTCCTTATAAAGATGATCTGTCCCTTTAGTATTCAGTGAACACATTTCATTACTGTACTGTCTCTTTTGGGTATTGTCCATGATGAATAATGAATGGGAGAATGAAACAAGGCATTTTTTTGTCATTTTTTTTCCCATTATCAAGTTTAAATATGTTCACTACAGCAGATTCGATATTTCACTATAGCTACTTCTCTCATTTTGTCCTCTCTCTGTTTTCTTCTTCCTTGCTCCATTGTAAAATTTATTGCATTTGAGCACACAAAACTCATGGAGTTATGCATGCAAGTGAAACAACTCATACTCTTTCTTAGTGGAGCTTGACTTGTAGCTTATTTACTTATGTAGAGAATATGTTGTCAATGTGTTAATTCTTCTGAATTTATCAGATTTTAAAAGTTGCTTGAGATGCAATGCTAAGTTTGCAGAAGTGACCCAGTGAAGGAGGTAGCAGGGGAAAACAGGGAAATCTACTATATTAAATGTATAAATGTGAACATTTATCTCTGTAATATTGATAAAAACAATACCTGTAGCTGAAGTACAATCAGTGAACAAAATAAGGGATCTCAAATTAGAAAGTAATAAAGGCTTTTGAGTACAGAGTAATTGCATGTTTGTAGCTTTCACTCACTACAGGAATACTGCAGATCTTCAAGTAAAGAGTATAAGACTATTTCCTCCCCCTTTATAAAATTCATAAGCTGCTGCTCTATTGAAATGTTAGAACCTGCTGAAATACTTAAGTGCATACTTAAGGTTAAAGACACATTTAAAATTTAACATATGCGTAAGTACTTTCCTGAACTGAGATATTTTTAAATCATTGTGAGTTAGACCCCAGATGTACAAGTGCTGGGCTGAGCCTGTGGGTATTGCCACACAGATGACAAGAGTGAGTCTAGAGAGGCCTTCCAAGAAGCTGTGCTTTATGTGTAGTCTACTAGCTTTGAGGAAGAGATTAAAGAACAAACATTATTCCCAGGATGGTATCACTGATACCAGCTGATGTGCAGAAACATCTGTTTTGTAATGTGAGAGCACTCTGAACTGCTTAAAACACCTGACAAAGTTACTTTTAATTCTGCTTGAAGTTAGTGGGAGGGGAAACTATCCTTAATTGTGGATTTCCGTGTTGATACCACATTACCTTATCTATGTTCATCTGAGAAAACAAGATCTAAGGTTATCACCTCACCTTTGGTCAATTTCCTTACTTTCATTTGTTCTCAATCCATTCAGAGCAAAGATAGAAAAATGGGAGAATTATACATGACAGCTAAATAGGCTCCACCCTTGGAACATTAGCCACATTCACTTGGAAAGTTGCTGTAATGTAGCCAAATTAAAGGAGAGAGAGTGAAATTTAGATCACTTGTGGTCCCATAGCCCTATGTGGCGTGATGTAGACAAAAGCTCTCTCTGTGGGTGAGAGTACTTTGGGAAGTGTTTTTGTTTAGTCTGTTATGTGGGAATGTCTATGGTATCAGATGGTGTGAACTGGGGGATGGGATTATAGATGCTTTTTCTCCCCTTCCTGGCATCAAAGCCAGTCTTGTTGTTCCTGATGCTGTGGCAGAGACAAATGAATGGCCATTACTTTGTAAAGTGTGTCAGGACGCTTATAAGCAGCAGAGAGTTATTTTCCTCATATCATGTTTGATATAAACATAAGATCCAGTCAGTAATTGTGTTTCCCATGATCTGAATAATCAGTGGTTGTGACCAGAGCACACACAGGATTGTTGAGGTTGGCAGGGACCTCTGGAGGCCATCAGATCCAACCACCTTGCCCAAGCGGAGTCATCTAGAGCATGTTATGCAGGATCCACTCATTTAACCCACATTTCCTGATCTTATCTATGAGGATGTTAGGGAGGACGATGTCAAAAACCTCACTGAAGCCAATATAGGCAGTTTCCACTGCTTTCCCTTCATCTTCCCAGCTGGTCATTCTATCATAGAAGGCTATCAGGTTGATTAAGCGTGGCTTTGCCTTGGTGAATCTATGCTGACTACTCCTGATCACCTTACTTTCCTCCACATGCTTAAGGATGACATCCAAAGTGAGCTTTTCTGTCACATTTCTAGGGATGGAGGTAAGGCTGGCTGGCTGGCCTTCAGTTTTCTCCTCCTTGCCCTTTTTGAAGACTGGAGAGACGCTGGCTTCCTTCCAGTCATTGGGTATCTCTCGTCTTCTCCGTTACCTTTCAGAAGTAATGCAGAGTGGCCTAGAAGTAACATCCACCAGCTCGTGAAGCACTCCTGGATGCATCCCATTGGGGTCTATGGACTTGTGGGTGTCAAGTTTGCCTAAATGATATCTGGCATTCTGGCATTTCAAAGATGTGTTGTTTTTTTCTTCTTTTTTCTTTCTTTTTTTTCCCTCCTCCATCCTTCTCATGCATAAGGACTACTGAAGCGGTGATCTGAAAACATGAACCGGAAACAGGGCATCTGCTGTTGGTGAAAGTTGTCTTGGAGAAAGCATCCATACCCCAGGGATTGAGTTGGTCATGCCTTGTCTCCTCCAGATTTAAAACCTCAGTAGTTAATGGGAGTCATTCCATTGAGTTCAACAGGTGTTGTGTTAGGTCATTAGAGCCCAATGAGCCATCTGTTCTCACAAGCCTTCCCTTGTTAAAACTGAGGTGCATTTTGTTCCCTTGGAGCAATGTTTCTCATTGAGTGAGATATAACTCCCCCCCAGGGCATCAGTGAAGGCAGTGATGGCAATTGCAGCTTTAAATCATGGAAAAGATGGTTTAAAAATTTAAAGAAAATATGAATTCCAGAATTATTTCAGGCTTTGTAGATCTTGAAAACTGAATCCAGAAACTCTTGGAGAAAGAAATATGTGGATTATCATGATCAGTAAACTTGTACTCTGTATTATGGCAGAGATGTAACAATGATCATCACTAAGTAAATTCTATGTGAGGATGCTTACAAGCAGCAGAGAGCTGTTTTCCTCATGGCAATTTCCTCACTGTTGAAATAAATTTAAAAAAAAAGAAAAAAAAAAAAAAGAAAAACAAACCAACCAATTCACCTTGAAATCAAGCAAGGTGCCCCTCCACTAAGGAGATAATACTACTGCAAGAGTGAACGTTTTTCAAAAGGAATGCACACAAAACAAAAAGATGACATAGAGAATGATGTCTTTAAGAACAGGCTTTAAATGTAAAAGTGGATATTTAATTCAAAATAAGCAGGAGGCTCTGGTGTATGGCATGCTTCAGGCCTGCAAGCATCTTCCTGTAATGTCCTGATTTCTGCCAAGCTTCCTTAATTCCCTGGGGGAGCAAATTCAGGCTTCTGGCACCTCTAGCAAAGGTTGGTTGCCTCTTCCCCTTGTGCCAGAGGGGAAACATACGTACATTCTCTTTGATCATCCTTCATCTTTGGTGATTCCTACAAAGGCAGGAGGTTGAACAACAGCCCCTTTTCAATTAGATATCTGTAAATAATATATTTTGATTCTCTATTTGCGTGGCTAAAATGTGGAATGTATTCCATATTGAAAAAAGCCTTCCGTTTGACCCAAAATATTTCACAGAATGGGGGAAAAAATGTTTTTTTTTCCTTACTATTCTTCATCCCTTCCATCCTTCTCTTTTTTAACATACTTCAATTGATGATAATGAAAAAGAAGCAGAGTTGCATTTTAAAATATCAAAATAGAACAGTTCTACTTCATCTTAACACCTTTCTCTGTTTATTATGTGCTGAAATTATCACTAGTCTTTGGTACACTGGAAAAATTTTTAGTGAACATGCTATTCACCAGAATAATTTTCATTGCTATTACAATTTGTACTTGTCAGACTTTGTCCATTGTACCTTGAATATTGTTACTAATCCTTATTTTCTTTGAAACTCTATGAAATAATAAGACAAGAACAAGTCTTTTAAGTGCTGACTTTCTTGATGATGAATAATTTTTGCAGCAGACAGGAAGATTTTTCTTGTATGCAGTATTTAATAGCCTACCTTTGGTTAGTTGTGGTTTGTTCTAAATCTGTTACATGTTTCTCAGCATACATCACAACTCATCACTCTGGGGAGTAGCTCTCAACCAAATTTATCTAATTTGATGACCTGACATTAAAGATATTTTTAAACTGCTTTGATATATTTAAAGTATCAAATGTTGAAATATTAAAAGACACTGTGTAAGCCGTCATAATATATAGAAATTATTTCTGAAACTGAAGTTTTTTGTACAACAAATACTTTTGAATTAAAATAGAGGTGGAGACTACTGAGTTATTACAACAGGTGTATGAAATTTGCCGTACAAGTTTGGGGAATGTTTTATGTTTTAACTGATAATACTGCCAAAGTCATTCAAAGAACCTGAGTAAGGTAACTGATATTTTGAAATTAATCTTCAAGGATGATTTTTCCATGGTGGTATCTGATTGTGGTTGTTGTATTGTCATTATCTAAAGTTCTAATGAAATTAGCCCAGAGTTTCTTGAAAGGAAACTAGTGGAAGCAGTGCTGTTTTGCTCATGCTAGAAAAGGAGAAAATCTGCAGTGCAGCAATCTCGTTTATAAGCTCTTAACTTCTTGCTCTGCTATTTGCAAAAGTGAAAATGTGTCATGTCTTCCATCGGGGCTGTGCTGCTTAAAAAGAACAACGTATAAATGCCAGAAGGAGCATAGGGCTGAAGATGCAAACCTAGTTATTCATGCTGGTGTTAGGAAGGGGGGAAACTGGTTCCATTTAAGGGATTTATAAAGGGGTTGGATTTTTTTCATAATAGTCACAAGTTCAGTTAAAAAATTGCTAATGGTGGCAAATATAGGTGGAGAGGAGCTAAGAAAAAGCAGAATTTACTTTGTACAAAGTTTGGTTTGTCCATGTATTCACAATGTCATGATAATATCATTACTAGGATGATCCCCCCATAAGATCTTTAATGTATTTACCTCATTCAGACACAGGAGGAGCAATGCAGCATCAGGACAGCACCACTGTGTAGTAAATATGCCTGTTGCATCAATGTCCCCACCTTACTCATCACCACCCTTGGAAGGAGCTTGGTGCAGGCTGTCAGGTGATCCTGAGGCTGAGTACCATCTTTGAATTTCTTCATTGTCTCTGCCTCTGAGCAAACTATATAAACTGATACAGTCTCATTTAGTAACAAATCATGTGTTATTAATTCTCTTCTTACCTGAACTAAGACACCCGTGACCAAACTTAGAGCTGTGTAGGGTTCGCTACTGCAGTAAGATGTAATGAGAACAGTGCTTTAAGTGTGTGCAATAAAAATGTTAAGTATACTTGACATAGTGAAGTGTCAAGATAGGTACCCAGAATAACTGTCTTTCTTTGTTCTCCACTTTCTTACATGAAAGTAATAATATCACTTAATCTTGCAAAGCTTGTGGAAAAGAGTTTCAGTAATATTTGCAAGGCTGTAGCATACTCAGGGGTTACCATATAAAAAGGGTAATAAAGAAAATCAAATAACTCTCTATACTTGAAAGAGCCAAATGTCATGTAGTAAAAAGACATCATGTGATGATGTAATCAAGGACTGCACAGGTATGTTAGAGGAAATGAGTTGTGTGGGTTGTCTTACAATGAACCTTTATAAACTTTTAAAATCCTTAACTTTGCGGCTGTGGCTTTCTACAGTTGTGTTTTGTAGTTATTAATGGCATGAAGAGTTATTCTGAACATTGCCCATTCAGTTCTGAGCTCCAGAAAACTGTGAGCACTGATCTTGTACCACTGTGTAGACATTCATTATGATGCACAGCCAGACATAAGCAAGTAATCATACTGATTTTGGTGGAAGACAAGGTCATGAACTGGATGTGAGTGCATTTGACATAGGCAGCTAATTTGTATCTTTGTTTTAGGTCTCTACCAAAATGGTCCTCTAAAGGGAGTGACTAAGTTTCTATTATAGGTTAGGAAGATAAAAGGATGCTTTTGAAGCATTCAAGAAGAGACTTTATTAGTTTAGCTTGGATGACCACCCTTACTGTGAAGGAATCTTTGTAAGTCTTCTAGGGCACCTTTCTCTCTCTACTCAGAGTGAACATGTGCTCTTTGGTAGGAAAAATAGGGCATGCATCCAAAGCACTAGCTGAGGTTGTAAAACAGTTTAGACTTCTTTGTATCAAGTTTTAAACAGTGTTCAGATTTACGTGTGTTAGAATGTGTGTGAGATGTGGTTAAGGGAGCAAAAATATAGAGGAAAGCTGAAGAAATCAGAAAATAACATTATTTTTAAGTGAATATCAATGCTGTCAACCCTTTCTTTTTGAATGGTCCTTATACTCTGACTTGTGCCATTGCAGTATTTGATGAATTATGCAGCTAGTCCAGAAGCCTCTTTATCTTTCCTAGCAGGACACATACTACTTTTATTTATGTTTAGGTCTGACCCTGCAGAAAAATTTCTTCTTGTTTATTATTTAAATTAATGTAAAATCAAATTCTTAGCATAATGATCAAACAGCCTGTGGGAAAATATGTAATAATTATGCATTGTTGTTGAGTCCAACATGCTTATAAAGTAATGCAGCTTATCTGCCTTCTGAAGTGAAAGCAGTAAACAAACAAACAAAAAAATATGCTAAACACAAATCTCATGTCTTAATCTTCATTCTGTTTTATCTGCTGAAGCTTCTTGTTAGAGCACTGTCTGAACAGACTACAGTCTGTATTGCTTAATGCTCCAGAATGTCTGCCTTCCCTCTGCTAACCCAGGGGTTAGGGTCTAGGGTTCCTTCGTATGTGTTATGTTCTGAGGCTGTTTAGGTGGAAGGCAGAAGCAGACCCAGCTCCTAGTAGAGTGAGTACCCTTCTGGCATGACTATCCCTGCTGCCTGGTTACTTTTCACTCCTTCATTTCCTTTATAATGCTTTCTGGACAGAATTTTGAATTATTTTCTGGGTAGTGCCACCATGCCAGATGTGTTAAATGAAGACTACACCATCATGCAGCCACTGTTGTTCAGAAAAACCTGTGGTTTTTATATACCCTAAGAGGTGCTTAGGGTATATTTTTTGGATATGCGATATTGAATTTTTTTAAGAAAGAGAATTTAAAATCAGGTCTCTCTTGGTTTTAGGCAAACAAACATAACTATCCTGTGAAGGAGCCAAAGAAGATGTGTTGTACCGGAAAGTATCAGCATTAACTGCATTTCATGTGGAGCTTTCCTGGCATTAGAAGATAGCTGGCATGCCTTGGGAATGCCTGTGAAAGATCTGGGAAAAGACACAGATAATTTCTGAACTATGTTCAAGCTTAGGTGTGATCTCTGTGTTCAGCAGTACAGTGCTGTCAATCTGGAGCTGTGCTAGGCAGGCAGAGAGGCACCAGGGAAACTTTACAGGAAAAATAAAACTATGCTCAACATTAAGTAGGTAGAAAATGAACATTTGCAGCATTGTGTTATTTGAGTTTTGGTACCTGGATCTAATCTTAAACATCTTTAAATGCATTTTCTGCATTTGCCAGAAGACACACATTGTAATGAAGTATGGTAAACTTTGATTTTTCTTGTATCCTTATTTTTTTTGATTCCCTTCTTTGTCCTGTTTTTCATAATGGACGTTTGGCCACTGTCAAACTGAATTATTTTTTGCATACTTTGTTGACTGAGTCTTCTTTTTCCAATACACTGATACAGTCAACTGTGACAGTAAAACAATTATGCAAAATTGTGTATAAAGGTTTAATGATACAAGACAGTATTCATCACAGATCTAATTGCAGTTCTTACTACCTTTTCATAAACTAAAGATTTCAAGAAGTTGTAATCTGTAACTGTGGTTAATTTTTGATTTTAGAAAATATACTTAATTTAGCAGACAGGAAATGTCTAAAATAAAGCCACTGTAAACTTTGGAAAGAAGCAATAAATGGAAGTAGTGAGTTGGAGGAGTTCTGGTGATGTTTTACGTGCTTTGAGGTGGTGATTATGAGAAGTCTGCATTATTGCATGTCTCATTAAGTTACACAGTGTTATCCATTTTACCTTACAAATCGTAACTATGTATGGCTGATTGTGCACTGGCTCTGTAATATGATACAAAGATGTAAATATAATGATTGAGATAGTTAGCAGCAAAGAATGATGACTTAATACACCCCAGAAAAAGAGAATAGATTAAAGCAGAATTGACAGGTACAGTGTATTGAGGTTTGACGTCTGATTTCTACTTGGGTAACTGAATTGGTTCAGAAAATGAGCAGTAAAGCACTGTTTAGTAATGCTTTCACTGAAGCTGAAAATCCCATGGGTTTTTCTTGGTCCGGAATAGAGCATTTAGAAATATTTCAAGACTGGTATTTCCACTTCATGTTTGCACTGGTATTTTCTGATTTCTGCCTTGCTGCTTTCCTTGGAACCCTGGGTGGGATTTAATCCTGCCACGGGAGGTAATAGAGACTTGTATTATTATTAGAACTGTCATTTTGTAGAGTCTCATTTTTGTCTGGTCATTATGAACTGCAGGGAGAGGCCTTCTGCCCCAGCCACCGCAGACAGAGCATGCTTCTCCCCATCCCTGCTGAGACTGTCAGGCTGTGTGTGAGGGAGGAGTATCGAAAGTGGCCCTCCTTTCTGAGCCTTTGTGGTTAACAGTTGTCGTAAGCTGTATGTTGTATTTGCCATAAGGAAGCGTTAAGGAACAGAAAGACTGGGAATAATGGATAGCCTCGTGATGCTTTGTGTTACCTTGTTCATTGAACATGAGCTGGTCAGCACATTTGGTGCTCCATGTTGTCAGATATGTGAGCATTTCTGTACTGAGCACAGCAGCTTGTATAAACAGCTTTAACTTACTGCTCTCTGAAAGCAAAGGCCTGAAGCAGTCGTATAAGACTGGGGAATGTTAATTGTTTGTGTACATGAATGAGCTTATAAATAGTTGTTTTTGCAGTCTTATGTAGCTCATCGAGGGTAGATGTGTCACTGCCAGAGAAAAGAAAGGAGAATGATTTTTCCTTTTTCTTCACAGTCTGCTAATACTTTCAGAGTTTGATGTAATGTGCCTTTAACAAACCGTGAACTTCTCTCCTACTGAGCCACTGCATCTTGCCTACATTCAGTGTAGGCAGAGAACCATTATACTAATCCACTCTACCATCATATCTCTAGCAAACACATGTAAGTGTTTTCTTTAAGTATTTTGATGCAAGCAGTGTTAATTCTTTTATTTGGCAACATAAACAAGCAGGAGATTTTGACTTCTCAACTTTTTAACCTTAGTTGTGTACATTATGATTTTCAGCTGCAGCGTGTTTTGACAAATGTATGAGAGTAACATTTGGAGACAGTTGAATTAATGTGCCACCTCATAACAACCTTAGAATAGTTCACCTCTGCAGGTAGCTTAACTTTCCTACGTAGGCGCTGAAATGATCAGTCTTTCACTTTGTTCTTTAACAGGTACGACTGTACGCAAGGCCTGATGCAATCCGAAGAGGATCAGGAGACTATGCCCTAAATATTACAAGAAGACTCATTGAATTTTATGAAGATTATTTTAAAGTGCCCTATTCCCTACCAAAATTAGGTAAGATTTTCCCTAGAACGTGAAGTTCGTGCAGAGCCCAGGAAAATTCCTGCTTGTTTAAAGGAAATTCATGACTGGAATGCACTAGACTTCAAAGTAAGGAATATTTAGGCTAACTTAGAAGGGTAAATAAGGATTGTTCATGTAGTTTATTTTTGATGGTTAACATACGTTTGTGCTGTAGCTTGCTGAAATAATTGGTGTAAACTGGTTTTTGCAGCTCAAGTTACCTAAAGTAGAAGCTGTCAATTTCTCTTATTTTTGAAATAGTTTCCTCTCTTCCTCCCTTTCACCGCAATCATGTATTCCCTGATGCAGTTGAATATTTTATGCTGTATTATTACACCTTCCCTATTTAGGGGCATGTTTGATCGAGATCCAGGAAAGCCTATTGCTCAGCAGCAGGAAGGAAACTTGTATTTGATCAGAAGTGTTAGAGTTGGAACCACAGGTGATCCTCCCAGGAGCTCAGGGTCTATTTCATTAAATCCTTTGCCTGGTGAGTAGTGTTATTAGACTTGCAACTAACGATGCAGGAGATAGATAAAGTAATTGATGTTGCTAGATGAGGGTGTTGCATGAATTTTTTATAGGGATGCTTTGGCATTTGTTTCTTGTTCTCTTTAAATGATGGGTTACAGGCAGTGTTCTCCTGGTGGTATATGCAAACAGATTTAAACATGGCATGTGCATTAGATTCCCCATGTATCCTTTGATGCACAGTTTCAGGTATGTGATGGTGACTTCATACTGTAAGTTATAGACTTACTGGTACTGAAAATTTAGAAGGAAAAGTATAATCAAAAACTTTTCTCTGAATGTAAATGAAGAGCAGTGGGACTCCAATCATTACTTCAGATAGTTTACTGTGGACGCCAGGTAACAACAGGCAGTAGTGGCTGTTTCTGTTTCAGAATATCTTTCACAATAGCAACATATGTCCTTTCAACTCAACGTGATTCATAGGTTATCATTATGCTGTTGCATTTCTTTTAAAACTATCTTATTAGAAACAAGTATGTTCAAGTTTGGATCTCTTTGCAACAGAACGGGGAGGTAGTCATTACAAGTGAATATGTATTTTTTCCATTAAGTATTCATAGTAAAACTGTGTTAATAGAAAGTACTGCTTGACAACTTGAGCTATCCTACAGTATCACTGCAAAATAGTTTGCAAAATTTATTATGCAATAATAGAGTTAAATTTATGTAGTGTAAAGGAATGTAATGTAAAATACAGATTTTAACACACACTCAGTGATGTCAATATTTTTGAAAATTTGAATTGAATGTGAAGTACTTTGTTCCCAGTTCAAGAGAATGCTAAGATCACTAAGCTTAAGAATATACTATTGCTTGTAACACAATAGAGTGCTGATACTTAATTACTTATTTTTACTGGAAAATGGAAGATTGGAGACAATAGCATGGCAGATGAATAGAAGATGAAAATACTGCAGTATTTCTACAATAGAGATTTTACAGTAATATTAAGTAATTTTTAGAAATCCATCTGAGGGGTCAAACAAGGCAAAAAAGAGCACTGTCTGCAGCTGTTGAGGGAGTGTTCATTGTGAGAATGCTTTGATACAGGAAACGTGCCTGTACTTTCTGAAGCAAAGAACTTCAGGGCTGTTACCTGGTATACTTCTGTCACCATTGCAAAGCATTGTGTACTTCATTAAGATTTCCATCTACAGGGCATATCTGAGGGCATTTAGGCTTTGAAAACGTTGCTTTATCAGAGGGACCTGTGTTCATTTGTAAATTTGCATTATTGCTCATCACCTGAGATTGTAGTAAACTAGCTAGGATTCTGTCCTGAGAGTTTTGACTACTTGCCTGTCCTTTGACCAGGCTTTTTTGCTGTACTTATTTGCTGTCAGACATTTGTGGTTGCTGTTTCTTGTTGTGGGCTTCTCTGAGATCTTGGCAGTGTTTATGGTTATCAGAAACTGTGGAGAATCTGGGGGAACCATTTTGTCACCCAGTGACAAACATTTTTAGGACTTACTCTGACTGATTCTGACTTCTCTGCACTCTGCTGACTTCTGAATATGCTGGGACACTAGATTTGTTTGCCAATTGAATTGAATTCTGGTAATGAATGTGAAATGGGGATTTTTTCTCATTTGAATAACCATTTTCCACTTTCAAAAGTTCTACTTAGCTTGTAGATATGCAGTTTTCTTCCATATCATACTCTGAACTTGAAGATGATCCTGTAGGGTTCTACAATCAGCAGATATACAGAGTGGTGTGGTTAGGCTGGTATTTTATAGATCATACAGCTAGAAAGATTATCACGGTGGAAAGAGGTAATAGAAAATAAATGAAAATGCTCACCCGTGTTGTAGGCTTGCAGGAAAAACTCCAAAGGGAGTGATCTCCAGAAAGAGATCCTTCCCCAGTGGCAGTCAGCCCTTAAATGGGGTCTAGGAGAGGTGCAGCCAGGCTACACCCCTTCCAGTCACAAAGGTGAATTGCCTTCACCTATGCTCCTGCGGCTGACTCAGTGCTTGCCTCAGGTGATCAATCAGAGGTTCAGGCTGTGATTCAACAGTTCCCGTACAAGGGTTTTAAACTAATAGCTCTTGTATGAATTTCATTTCTGAAAAATAATTCAAGTCTTTAAAAAAAACAAAACAAAACAGATTTTTCCAATATAATATTATTATAAACAATAGTTAAAATGAGGGGTGAATAAGGTATTGGATTTTACTTAACACTGAAAAGATATGTTGTAGGGTTTTTAATTGTGTTTCTATGGATATTGAATATAAAATACACTTCTATATTTGTGTCATATATTTAGTTTTAATCCAGTTTGCAGTACATAAAACATTTTCTTCATATCTGCAGAGCTTTTTCTAGCAGAGATCTTTGAGTCTGGAATAGTTTTTCTGTGGGGAATTATTAGGTAAGCAAAAGCTTTTCACACTTGGACGGTTGTGACTCTTTAAGCTGTGAATGATATGGAGTGGAGGGGCTGTCTCTTCTAGGGAAGAATAAAGGGCCATGCTGCGGGGTTGGCAGGAGACAGGTGCAGAGAGCACAAAAAGATTGCAGTTACTGAGGCAGGAGGTAGATTTGTGAAACTTGTCAAAAGAGATCGTAGATGCAATCCATAGGTCCAAAGAAAAATGTGAACAAATATATGGGTCGATCCAAAAGTAATGCCTCCTATTTATTTCAATGGAAACTACAACAGGTGCGAAGAGCACAGTAACTCTATTTGATAGAGCAAATTCTCAGCTATAAAACACTATTTTTGAACATGGCCGCCACTGTTAGCTGCACATTTTTGCCATCAGTGAACAAGAGCCTATGTGCCACACTGGTAAAGATCTGCATGGCCATCTATCTGCATGGCTCCTCTTTCATGTCACTGTCACCACTGCAGTAACACACCACCCACTGCCTCACTGTGCTCACATCCACTGTTTGGTCTCCACAGATGTTCAGCAAGCATCAATGAATGTCAGTGGTTATCATTTTTTCCACTTGGAGGAATTCAGTTATACACCTTTGCTTCCTATGCACTTCCATGTCAGATGCCATTCTGTCTGACTGCTCCTCTGCTGCCGTATGTCACACGGCAACAAAGTACAATGGAATATTGGTGGCAGTTGAGGTAGAACCTTCCCATACCTCCAACATCCACCTCTGATGTCACAGGCCAACATAATAACATAGGAGGCATTACTTTTGGAGCAGCCCTTGTAAGAGGCCTGACAAGGAGAAGGATGAACAATTGGTGAATCGAGTTTTAGATATAGAAAAAGGGTAGAAGAAGGTAAATACCTTTGCTGTTTTGTCTTGAGGGTTGTAGAGGTGAATCAATATTTAATCTATAAATGCTATAATGTGGTGTGTGAGTTAAAATAGATCTTAAAAAATGATATATTTTTCAGGAGTCGAGGAAATCTTTTTCTCTGCAGAATTACTTTGTGGCAACTTTAATGTTATTTAAGATAATCTAATGTGTGTGTTTTTTTTTTTTTTACGGGGGTGTTCAAGGTGCTAATTACCTTGTTTGTGCAAAAATGATATGGTCTTGTTTTCATTATACAGCACAAAACACTTTGAAGTTTTGAATGCAGACTCAGAAAGTGTTTTTCCAAGAGGTTCAGTTAGAATGCTGCACAATGGAAGACGAGATTGGGCCATTAACATTTACTCTTGGAGTATTTTTGAAGAACGGAGTTCAGATTTTGAAGTGTATTACAGAGGAGTTTATACTGTTTCCTACAGTGTAAGAAATTGGTCAACCATGTAAGAAAGAGGCTTAAAGGGGAACTGTTTTGATTTTTAAAGGAAACTCAGGTATATCTGATCTGTTTCCTGTTTGTTGGCAGTGAATGTATTGGTGAGCAAAAGTGATATTGCCTCTTGCAGTGTGATGCATTGGAAGTCCAGAATAAGATGTTGGGATGCTGCTGTATGGTGGCCAAGTGATTTGCTGATCATTTTTATTTGATTGCTTTACTATTACCTTGACTCTGACATTTTCCCGACCTGTACATTGGAATATTGCTTTCTGGCCTGCTATCCCATTCATCTACACTCTTTCCCGCTGTTACTGCTTTCTGACTTCCCTTTAGTTGTCCTTCCTCCTGTCTCTTGCTCCTTTTTGGATGAACCTAACTCCGTGTTCTTGCCTGAACTCTTTGTGTTAGTTCTATTGAGTTTCACAATTCCTACCCTTGTCTTTGGTCTTTGTCCCTAAAAAGGTAGCCTCTTCCTGCCACCTGTCCTATTCTGATGTGGAATTGCTGTATTACACCAAGTAAGATAGCTCATTTTTCTTTTTCTATCTATAAAATGAAAACAGTAAGCAATAGTTTTCTGGTCTTGTTTTAACAGTAGTGGAAAGTGATCGTCAGTTATTTCTTTGGTTCCCGTTTGATTGAGAGGTTGCCAACCTGAAAATTTACGAGATGCTGATCTGATCTAACCTCTAGCCAAGGGCTTCTAGAGTTTCATGGCATTCTTATGAGATCAGGGTTACAGTTTCTATCTGAGCTGCACGTAATCTTTTTGAAATATTTCCAGTCTTTCACTGAGAGACAATCCATCACAACCCTGTAGGAGAAAGGGAAAGGAACACTAAACTTAATAAAGTCTGAATGAGTGGTGTATTTTACAGTGTTCTGAATCTTGAAGGAAGAACTGTAAAAAGAGCGATGCCCTGGAAATGGGGGCATTTGACTTCTGGAATGAGAAAGGTGGAAGGGCAGACACTAAGGACTTGATTCATTTGCCTAAACATAGTTATCTGGTAATGTTTAAAATGTCTTGGTATATCCTGAATACCTCTAGTTCCTGCTCCTCATGGCCTCCAAGTGAGATGCTGTTGGTCTGTGGCAATTTCATGCCTGACAGCTCCACATGGATATTTTTAATAACTTGAAGCATCTCAAATGGGGCTATCATCCACGTTTAAGTAGTAGAGTCAGAATCTTCTTTGACTGGCTATTTGAAACGTGTCTGGTGGCTCTGTACACATTTTGGTTGATACAGAGCATTCGTACACAGAACAAACTATGTCACTTTTACCTTGACCTTTGCAGCTTCTGTTTTGAGACTGCTTTTCTTTTTTAACATTTCTAAACTCTGAATGCTTCAAAATAGCAACTGGTCAGTTCTCCAGAGGGAAAAAATCCTGCTCCAGCCTTAGCAAAAGACAATGTTTTTCTCTGAAAAGTGCTTT
Source organism: Gallus gallus (assembly GCF_016699485.2). NCBI lineage: Eukaryota > Metazoa > Chordata > Aves > Galliformes > Phasianidae > Gallus > Gallus gallus. The sequence continues at coordinate 36,790,065 of NC_052532.1, forward strand.
GAAGGATGAAAAGGAGCTGTGGGTTACTAAACTGAAACAAACAAACATCACCATAGTATGATGTTAAGAAAAAAAGGAAAAAAATAGTATTCACATAGGACTTTGTCTTACTGTACTGGTAGAAGCTATGATAAATGTTAAACTGATGCCTTCCAGTAATTAGTACAGTACAGGTCATAATGGGCATTGAAAATGGTTTCAGAAGTTTATTGAGAAGAAGCTGATCTCCCTTCCATGACTTGGCATGACGTAAGCTTCAATCTGATGCAGTTTGCAGGAGACAGGAAAAATGACATATAGAAATAAAGCAGGTTTATGTAGAATAAGATGAATAGGCACTGGTGGAAATAATCCTCTTCTAGTGAAATACTTTCTTTTTGTTATGTAGATATTGCCCTCTCCTCTTAATTAGGCCATGAATAGAATCCAAGCCTCTCAAACAAGGAAAATGCTCAGTGGTAGCATTATAGCCAGTAATGCTGTTCAGTCAGCCTATAGTGAAAAAAGAAAAGGTGACCAAATCGGACAGTGTCCCCATTGGCTACTCAGCTAAATCATCTTATGACACCAGTTGGCTTCTAAGTGATTAATTAAGAAGATAGGAGAGGGTGATGCTGTTATGAGATTGCTACAGAATGTGGCATTGTTGGAGACTTTACGGAAATGCCAGAGCTATTTGAGTCATGAGAATGTGTCATGCTCAATCCTTCCTGTGCATTTAAAGAGACTTTTTCCTACGTTTCTTGTGAGTAAAGCATTCGAGCAGTTGACGACAATGTAGAAGTGGATGCACTGAACTTTAGCAATCTGAAAGCAATGTCTACTCAAAGTACTTTACCTTGTGAGAAATGTAGATGCCTTCAGAAAAAGATGCTATTTTTTCTCCCACAATTAGCAGAAATGAATCATCTGCGCAGAGGTACCAGTGGAGGTATCTCTACTAACTGCAGAGAGAGGAAATCTGGCTAGTGTAAATTTGACATCTGATTTTTAGATGGCTGAAAGATGGGATGAATCCTTCCACAGAAGTTATAAAACACGAAAAAGTGTATGATAGATGTGGAAACTCTACAGAAATTCTGGCAACTCCCAGGAAAATGTGTGAACTTCTGCTTGGTAAGAGAGAGTTAACTATCTAAAAATGCAGCAATATAAAATACTTTTCAGGTAGCCGTGGCTAAAGTAGTTTTCATTATCGCTCTTTTCACTCTGCTACAGCAGAGCTGTCATCTGTGATTGTCTTCTCCAGGGCTGCAAGTGATTGTTTGTTAGCTTAATCATACTGTTCTTCTCCCGAGATGTTCACTTATGAATACCAGATTTTCAAGAATAATTGTGATCTCTGCTGTAAAACAGTATTGTTGGAACAGGAACCCTCTTGACCGTGTCCAACACAGGATATTTTTTTTTAATAAGAGCCTACTGAAGACTGTTAATAACTCTAAATCCGAGCGTTGAGAGAGTTCATCATGCTTTCACCAGCAGCTACAACCTTTTTTTATCAGTAACTTTGCTATATTTTAAAGAAACTTTTAGAAAAGAAGCTTAGGCCATGGCCCCACAATGAGTTTTGTGTTTTCATAGCCATTGGGAACTGCAGTTTCTATAATGGAATAGGGGCTGTAAGTTTCTAGGATATTGGGAGAGCTACTTTATGGGCATAGCATGGCACTTTGCAAATTAGGATGTGGAGATTAGGGTTCTGTGGAGGAAAAAACAAGTACAAAAGTGTTTGGGAGAAAGAGAAAATGATATAATGGGAATGTGATGGAATTAGATAACATGAGTGTTTGCATATGGATTTTTCGTCAGTGTGTAGGAAGACTGGATTTGCAGTAGGAAGTGCTAAACTAGGAATTTTCTTCTAGTAATCATAGACACAATATTCAAGTTGAATAGAAGTAGGTAGTGCAGTTGGTCTAAATCAGTTAATTAGAGCACTAAGGAGAATATGAAAGAACATAGTGGTCTATTTTTTTAGAATTAGGCTGGCGTGAGAGTTGGAAACACTATAGTCTCTACATGTGGAATATGTTGTAGAGGTGTTGTACAATAGGTTTGAGTGTATTGTCTGCTGATGGAAAAGGGAAATGACTGTTGACGTAATGAAACAAATGGTTCACTTCTGCAGTCTTTTGTAGTGAATGGTGTTTAAAAATCCCCGTCAAGATGGCTGTATATCCACAACAGAATGACAGTATGACACAGCTAAGAGACTAACAGAAGCTTGGTCATAATAGCACTATTTGAGTAAACATGAAAGTTCTGTGAGGAAGTACTTTGCTTGCTGTAACTTTGAAAAATCATATGATAAATTTAAAATAAAAATAGTTTATTGTAAGAAAAGTTCCAGTTTACATATAAACAGGGGATAAACCAAGGGTATGAGGCTGAGTTCTGACAAATTGGGGTTTTTCTGCACTGTGCATAAAGGAGAATCCATCAGAAACAACGCTGAATAATATCAAGGCATTTTGCCACAGGAAAAAAAAAATAAGAAAAACTATGCCAGATTATGTTGCTGCTTCATACTGGTCTACATCCAACACCAAAATAGCTCAGTCAGACAAATATCTGCAGTTTTAGTGCAGATGATTTTATTTTTTTGCTAAGGCTTTTTGTTGTGAATTGATTGAAATGAGTAGTTGTACTTATGGGAACAGCAGTATGTCTCAGTGGTATTGTCTTTTCTTTCAACATTGTGGTAACTGTTATTAATGTCTCTTGCATTTCATTTGGAAAGTGAAGAAGACCAAGTTTCAGGCCAGACTCAGAAGCATGTTCAAATGAGTCTAACAGGAGTTATAAATGGTTGCATTGAACTCTTTCCTTCAGTCTTATCTAAGCAGGTTTGTTTCAGCTCTCCCTGGTGTCAGCACTTGCTGAATGCTGTAGGTTGCTGCACTGGCTCTCCAAACCTGAAAGAGTTAATGCCATGCCAAAGCCTGTTCAGAACCTTATTTAAGATGCACAACTTATTTAGATTAAAACTCATATAGGAACACCAGTATAGCCTACTTTCTCAGTTCACACAGGCTAGAGAGGCTTTGAGGAGTTTTCTCTTGGCTTTTCCCCTCACTCCCAGTACTTAGAGCTGTTAATAGTTTGCTTAGCTCCCTGTCTTCCTTCTCCTAGGTAGATCTGACATTTGAAGAGTCATTACATGTGTGTTTTAAGACTTTGCTGTATTTTAAAAGATGCTCTGCCGCTTCTACTTATTCAGATGCCCTTAGTGGTTGGAATGACAACTTCCATGCAGAAAGACTAAAAGATAAGAGCAAGAGATTTCAACAATAATTGTGCTGTGTTCATTTTTTTTTCCCAAGAGAGTACAACTGATTCTACAGCAATTTTGAAAAGACTACCATCGTTTTCATGCTGATTAGAATGTGTAAGAATGTGTGATTTTAATTATTTTTAAAGTCAATACCATTTATGAATAAAATTTATAAAATTTTATAAAAAACATTATAAAAAACACTTAAAAAACAAGTTAATTGGATTTGTTTTGTTTTGTTCTGTTTGCTTTGTTTTTCTGCAGCATCAGAGAAGCATTCCTAGTAGCTCTCCAGGTTTTTAGTGTTAGAAGGATTGGTCTTCCTTGGCATAGCTTGTTATGCTCTCCGTGTGGTATTGTGACAAAATTTGCTTTCCAGTAGATGCTGGTTTGAAAGCATTAAACTTAACACTTTGAGAAACAAGTTTCACTAGGCAAAACCAACGAGAAAGCACTTTATCCATTGACTCACATAAACTGACTTACATTTGCTTTTGTTCATTTTTTTTTTTGATGTCTAGCTTGAAATTTGCATGTATATTTTAAAATCTTGATGTTATTCACTCTTACTGTTACACCAACGTCCTTAATTGTCCTACCAAAAACAATCATTCTTCTTCACTGAGGATATTATGTGCTGCAAAGAAAATAAGTGAGAGGAGCTCACAAAAAATTCTATACAGTTGTTATTTTTATTTTTTAAGAGTGATGCAGTACTAGTGCTGTGAGAGTCACAGGAAAGTAAACAACGTCTTGAATATTAGAAATAGTTAAAAGTCTGTATGCAGATGTATAAAATGAGCTTTCACATCTATCTTCTGTGCTGTAAAATACCACAGATACAGACGTAAAGCAGATATTTTCATATATCATCAAAGGGCATGAGGAGTTTCTTTCAAGAGATTATGACAGTGTCATGAAAAGATTATAACACATTAAAGTGGGACTTAAATAGGCCAGAGATTTCTGTCTGTACAAAAGATGTGAAGAATTGTATAACTACCAAGCTGAATAAACCTATTGCTGCTGCTTAGATTCTGTTGGCTTAGTTATAAACCTTCCACCTGTACTAGGTAGTTTCTGTAAGCTACTGAAATTCAAAGGGATGTATGTGCTCACCTTTTATTGCTTTCGCTAAGGATATTGTAACTGAAAAGATAACCTAACGCAATCAAGTATGCTGCGTTTGCAGCACCTTGCCTGAAGCAACTTCATTTTTGCATTAAAGAAACCAATGATTTCCAGCATAAAGATGAAAATATTAAGATGGCTGAACAACTTTCATTAAAACAAGTGAGCTGTCACTGTAGATACTTTTTTTTTTTTTTTTTTTTTTTTTTTAATGCATGCTGGAAAGCTTCTTAAGATGGTCTATGGACATTAAAAGATTCACTTGGGGAAAAAAACAACAAAAAACTGTGGAGGTCTCTGGCAGATACTGCTAAACTTACTTTTCCTGTTCTCCCTGGCTGTGCATATAGTTCCCCCTTTCTTTCCATCTAATATATTCAAATGCCATCTGCTTGTGTATTTAAAACATAAAATTTCCAGACTCGGGATCAGATCTGCGAAAGCTGCGTTTTCCTTCCCTCTCTCTGTAATTCTTATCAGTAATACTTTCTAGTGAAGCTGTCCTCATGAAGATATATATTTGTCATAGTGATAGCATGCTTCAGAAAGTGTATTAAGCTAAACCAACTCCCACTGTTCAGCTCAAAAATATGTTCCTTGTCATATGCTACTCCTCACTGAAATTAAACTTAGAAAATATTTTAGACTGGAGAGATTGAGTCACTTTTTTCCCATGGCGTGCTCCACTTTGGCATGGCTGTGCACACTTGTCCTATTTTACATTATGGGATGGTTGGATCCCAGAGCAAGTGGGAGGGGGGAGGGAAAGTTACACAAAGACTCATGAAAGACAAGTACTTTAAAAGGTATTCTGAAGACCTCTGTCACAAGTGTCTGCAGCTACTGCTATCTCTCTGATGGCATAGATAGACTTTTGGAAACCCTGTCAGAATAGCTTCTGAGTCTGTGGCTCTGTCACCAATCCCTCAGCTCTGTAATGACAGGTGCCTCGTAAATCAGCAATGCAAGTCAGTTGTTGAATTTCCCATATGAAATCATGTCAGATATTTTCATAATTGTCATAGTACATAAGCATTTTATAATCACTACTGTCTGTTTATGCGTAATGCATCTCAAAAACGAAGGAGTACTGTGGTTCTGCTGTACTATTCAGAGGCACAGTGGAAAGTCTCAGTGCTGAGAGGAGATGATGTTTTGTTGATCAGACCTGCATAGAGTTCACTTGTCAGATGAGATGTGAGTGCATACTGCAAGAGAAAAGAAACAGAAGGCAGTTGGAACTTAACATTCTTTCATAAGTAAGTATTGATTATTCAGTGGTATGAGAGGGCCATAAATGTGGTTCCAATATTTCCTACTTTAAATCTAGCCTGAGAGTTCTTCTTCATAGGGTGCTGTCAGGTGTGGAAATACATAAAAATTTCATAAGATTGTCAGAACTGCAACTGAGATACATAGAAAAATACATTATATGGCTTTTAACTGTTAATTTAACATGGTTTCCTAGGTGTTTCTTATCCATATTCTTGAAGTGGTTTAAGTTTTGGTTCTGTCTTAAGGTAATCACAGATAAGTTTTGTGAAGAAGCATAGCTGTTACTCAGTAACAACCAGATACACTAGGAATGCAGTTTTATGCTGCATGACATATCTCCAGGTATTTCTGTAGAAATTGTACAACAGTTTCCAAGTGATTAAGAGGATGTGAATTGTACACACACTGATTGATAACAGAATGTTATAATGTAGCTCTTAGTGAAAACTTCCAAAGGTAAGAATGTTGTCAGATGGCACCAAAGGATATCAGGATTTTCTGCAAGTCATTCAGAGTTACAATGATCAGACAGCTTCTTCTAATGCCCATATTGCATTGGGACACAGTTGGATGAAGGTCCAATCCCAAAATTCACTGCATTTTATTTCTACCAGTCCATTTCTTAAGAAAAAGAACGTAAAACTAAAGGACTCTTTCTTCATATTCAGAATACCCTTGCTATGTGGCAACTCTGTTATTTGTGAATATGAAATATAAAATAGTAAAATCCAAGTACTTAGCCAAAGGGAAATTTAATGTTACAGTTGTAAAGTGAAGACGTAAAACAGTACAAATGAATATAATGCAATTTTAAACAACAAAACTATCTCTGCAAGTAGTTCTTGCCTCTCAGAACTGTGTATATATATATTTGTCTGAGTTCTACTCCAACCATGCTCACATACATATAGGTAGACACACGCAAACATATACTCATTATTTTGGCTCTGTTTATATATGACACGATTAATCCTGTTAATTAAGATTTTATAAATATTATTTGGTTGTTAAAATCTCAACCAGCAGGTACCACACATTTCGGGAGGATCTCTTGGGTCATAGTTCCCATCTTCCTGCTGTTATGTGATAAAATAGATTGTGAGGGGTGGGGGGGGGGATTAGACATCCCACAGTCAAACATGGTTGCATAGCAGAGCAGGGAGTCTGGGAACACAGAATCTCACTTTCAGTCATTAGATGAGTTTGGAGCTGTTGATAATTAAGAACTGAGTCATTAGTGAGTCTGATCTCTTGCAGGCCCCCTTATGTGAAGGTCTTGTGAGGAAGATGGATCCTGTTTGCAGCTGTGGCTGTAGTCTTTCCTTTTTCTTGTGACCTTTTTCTAGCTGCCCTCTCCATTGTCAGGCCCTTCTTGGAGTACTGTTTCATCACATGCTAGAAAGATGAGGCACGCAGTCTGTATCTTACATGGAGAGTTTCATAAGGCAGCCACTTCAGTAGTATAACTTATTTTCTTCCCTTGTATTTTTGTGAGGTTATTTTTAACTAATGCTTTCCAGAGATCTGTTTTTCAGGCTGGTCCCTCAGTTTAAACTGCGCTGCTGAGCTGAAGTGAACTATAATGAAAAGACGGTGGCTGGGCTGAGGGTGTAATCTGGAAATTCTTAAAACAGCTTTCCTGTCAATGTTCATAAAACTATAACCTCAGGAAGATTATGGTCACAGATGTAGTGGCTCTAAGAATAAGTTTAATTCTAAAGTAACTCTTACAATCCATATGTAAAGAATACATGTGTGATATCTGTGTTAGAAAAATCAGGGGACCTCATTGTCAAACTCCCTGGTTGCTACCTGTTAACAAAGTAAAGGTGGCAGAATCAACTCACCTAAAGAACTGTCTCACATCATACCACCAGTTTGCTTCCATTATTTGGGTAGCCTGTAAGTAAAAGCCGACAGATGCAGAAGCTGTAAAATTGTTTCACTTCAATGATCATGTTTACGAAGAGAGTTCCCACAGAGAGATAGTAGGACTGGAGATAATATAAATGTCTCTTTCCATATCAAAAATTTTGACTTGACAACCAAGCTATTTTATATTTTGGAAGGTAATTCCATGTAGAAACAGTTTTGTGACAGCATATTCTTTGATCTTTGAGACTGGTGAGCTTTGCTGAAACTCATTTTAACACTCCTAGCTAGGAATTTGCCATTGCTGCACATCCAGGATCAAGTCATTTTGACCTGAGGATTATAAACAAGTCCAGACAGTGCAGTATTGCTCTTTCTTTGTGTGAAGATGGAAATATCTGTAATATCTGAATTAGTTCATGGGATTAAAATGAAAAACTGCATGTAGGTTTGTTTAAAGGCTTTTGGATGTCTTTATCTGTCTATTGTCAGTTATATGGAATAGTGCTTTTCTTGTCTTCGGGTTGCTGAAACCTCATCTCTCAGATAGACCATTATAAAATAGGATTTAAACAAATACCCACTGCATATTGCAAATGTCGTCTCTGCAGGAATATCTTTTCTCTTTCCTAGTACTCTAGCACTGTGTTCCTCCTTAAATTAAACATGCTGTGGCATGGAAGTGAGTTTAATTTGCTGGTGGCATTTCTTCAAGTTTCTAACAGTTCAGTCAGTAGCTTCTATCTCTTGCTGTGATGGAGGTGACACATTGTGCATTCACTTCAGATGCATTCGTTTCTTGTCTTCTGATTGACATTTGCCAGATGTGTAAATGGAGTTCCCCAGTAAGGGGAAGGCGTTCTCTTCACCCTCTCATATATCTGTTACAAAGGGGTACATTCTCAAATGAAGACGGTGATCCATTTCTTTCAGTTTGAATTGACTACATTTTTGTTATCATTTACATTACAGAGTTGTACCCATGAAGATACTTTCCTTGGCAGATATAGTGAAAATTAGATGCACAAATTGAGTTTTATAATAAATATTAGACCCTCAGCTTACATTTTTCTTTTTTGAAAGTATTTTAGTTTTTCCCTCTTTGCTTTTCTGGGAAGGACTGATTGTAGAGACTGGTTGCTGAGTGTCTTTATGATAGAGCTTATTGCCTCTTCTTTCTCTGATCTTTCCGTGAATGACATTTCAGAATGGTAACCAGTTCTGAGTTGAATTTTTTTTTCTCATTTGTATGTGTTATTGTGTGAAGGCAGTATAGCTGAAAAACTTAACGGCATATAAAGAACCTTTTGTTTACCTTTTCTGCTCTCAATGTTATCTTTGCGTCCACTGGAGCTGGTTTAATGTTGAACTCATCTGTCTGTCTTTAAACCTGAATGTGCAGCTCTTTTCCATAACAGCAATTTTTACTCGATTTCTTCCCTTTGTGTTTTTATGCATGGTGATCAGTAGTGAGATTGGAAATCCCAGGTGAGGTTAGACTAGAAATTCAGCACATGGCTGGAGAGCTGCCAGCAGCTTGCAGGTTTGAGAATTAATATGAAACACCTGATTTTGCTTGTGGTCTGCCAGCTGGTTGTCCTTTGTCCTCAGTATATATACCTGGTTGATGTTTTTAAACGGGATTGTACAAAAGCTTAGATGACTTCTGAAATGAAGATAATGTTCTTTCTGCTTGATCTTTAAAAGATGATGTCTTATTTGGGCTTTGGGGTTATCATACACATTTAGAATGTTTTCATTTAAGAGTCTCTATTCAATTTGGTGAGACTTCATTCACTTCCTTTATGTTTTTTTAAAATCTTGGTGTTACTATTAAAGGTTAACTTCTTATGCTTTTATGTACTATCCAAAGACAGAATGCTATACAGTTTTAGGAGATGAGATTAGGGAGCACTCATTTCCTGTACTGTATGTAGATACAGAGCTTTGTGAAGAAGAGTTCTGAACTACTGTACTGCAGTACAGGTAAGATGCATGACTCGTGTGCTTGGGTTTGTGCTTAAATTGCTCATTACTGTGTACTGGAACTGAGCAAAAACATAACATTAGAGTATTTTATGCTTTTATAGTCATCACTATTGATTAATGTACCATAGCTACTACCGGCACTTTTATGTATTGTGAGTTTCCTCAGCTAGGCTGTAATCCCATCAGCTATTATAAATCAAACAGGACTAGGAAGATCAAAATTTGCATGGAGGCTGTCCTATTGGCAAGACAGTCATTTTATTTCAGTAGGTGATGTTCTGCTTCTGATCAGCTCAATTATTCTGCTGCTATTGGATGAAGTGCAAGTGAAATAAATCCTTCAACACGTCATGCCTTAAAATAATTGTACACTTTGGGAGGAATTAAAATGGATGCTTACATTTGGTCAAATTCCAACATACCGTAAATCGTGCTTGTATTATATATAAATCTTCAACTTCTAAAACCACTCTAATCCAAAGTGGCTTCAAAATAGTAAGTGAAATGATTAAGTCAGCACTAAATTGTCATAAAATCTGTCATAACTCACTATTACCTAAGCTAAATTTTATAGTTTGCATAGAATTTAATTTGTGCTTGTTTTTTTCTTCAGTGAAATTGTATAATTGGATTCACAGATTTTTTTTTCTGTATATTGTCTACTGAATGTATAGAGTACAAGTTTACAAAATGAAAGTCTTATGTCATACTAAAATTGCCAGAAAAAACTATACCCCATATATATTTTTGTACAGTTATGGGCAATTTTGGAAGAACCTAATAATGTCAGATATTTCTGATCACAAAGAAGTGTGATGACTCTGAGATTGTAGGTTTTACAAGTTTTTATAGCTTGCAAATTTGATTTATTACTGAGTGATTTTCTGGGATGGATAACAAAGCGAAGATTGATACCTAAATATATTAAAAGCATTCCTGTTGAATAACAATTGAATAAATATTCTTGTATTTTATAATTGAAAATAACACTGTTAATTTTAGTTTTTCAGGTGTCAATAAAACTTTTTTTTTTTTTTTTTTTTTTTTTTTTTTTTTTTTTTTTTTTTTTTTTAGAAAGGCAGTTTTAAAATGTATCCAGTGTTTTCTTTGGACCAGTTAACACGCATACCCCCACTGGATATATAAAAGTAGCTACTTTTGTCAGTAATAGAAGAAAAGAAGTTGTGTTGTGCTGCACGTTCAGTTGAGTAATTTGCCAATGGAAGTTTTATTTTGGGAGCTATTTCAACAAGTCACGTACTTGACTGAATATAATAAGTAGATGATTATTTTAACTAACCTAAACATAATATGTTTAAAATGTTAGTGCCCTAATCTTTCAAACACATTGCTGGTAGAAGCCAATGGGTGATTTCTATCTCCAGTGGTATTAAATTTATGTAAGTTTGGTAGCTAACAGATGTCAAGAAGAAATGTTTAAAATTCATGAAATAAAGTATAAATGAAGAGGAAATTGTAACAGAACATTTATTTACTTGCAAGAGATTTCATTTTTGAAGAAATGGATGTGTTTTCCTTCATTGACTCTGACTGCATTGAGGCTTATCCTATGTTTCATAGCTCTTGCAACACTCTGGCCATCAGGATTTTCCCTTCCTAGAAATGCATATATTAGCTGCATGAGTAACAGAGCAGCAACCTTTTCAGTGCCGCTTGGATTTCCTCAAAATTACTGGCTGGAGGACCAAATCTTACATGCCTCAAATGCAGATGAACATTAATTAAAAATCAGTTTAATTTCCAGGCTAAAGGACTTTTTAGTTGAGTATTTGAATCCATGGTCCAGGAAACTTGCCCTGTTTTGTCCTCTCAGAGTTTATTTCTATCATGTACTGGCTTCAGGATTTAATCTGGTTTATGAAGCTGTTTAGCCCATTACTGTTTGCTGCTTTTCCCCCACATGGGCCATTAAAACTGTTAATTGGATGTTGCTGTAAATCAGCATGTTGAAATGACACAGGTTACAATAAGCTATCTGGAAAGATTCCCTTTGACATTTGCATTTTTTTAGAGATACACTTCCACCTTTGCTTTTTAAAGATACATGAAGAAAAGATTACCTTAGAGGAAATAATTAACCTCCCCCAGTATGTTGCATGTTAACATGGGGTGATATTTCATGAAGGAGTGTCTGCAGTCTGTTATTTCAAAATGCAAAAGAAATTGACAGAAATGAGCTTTTATCTAAACTACTTACATAAACACGTTGGTATTCTTTGACAGCCCTTTTTCTACAGGTCAGCTTTTTCCTATGAATTTTGTTTTGCTTTCTGCCAAAAAAAGGTATTTTATTAGCATTATATTTTTTCTTGTTGTTTGTTTGTTTTGGGGCCTATGCAACTTGTTATTTCTTCACAAAAATAAGAAAATTCTGTTTCCTTTTGCACATTAGCCTGAAGTGAGTCACTTCTTTCTCGTGTGCCTGAGATGATGTTAAAGTAGTTGGGGAAGGAATGGGATAGGTTGTTGTTGGTACAAAGTCGTTATCAGCTGAGAAATGTTCTTTCTCTGTGATTTTTTTTTTTTCCCTCTGTTTGCAAGATCTTTCTTCAGGCTGGTGTTGACAAGATAACAGTGAGAAAGGTTGTTGAGAAGGATACGGCTGTAGTCCCCTGGAGAATTGCTATATTCCCCTGTACATCAAAAGTTACTGCATGCCAAGTAATCTATGTGAAAAGAGAGAATGATTTGCCATTGACTTTTTACTGTCTGAGAAAGCAAATTGTCTTTTCTGTAGTGTTGCAGAGAATTTGTGTTATTTTGTTAAATGATTTCTAGGGTAGAATAAAAGCATCTGGAGGAAACAATTGCAGTGAAAAGCCCAAGGGATAATCTTCAGGTACAGCCAGATAATTAGAGCTTTAGCTATACAGGCTGTTTGACGTGTGATTGCATGCCCAGTGGAGTCAACGGGAAAAACCTGAAATGGAGTCCACAGACATCGTTTCAAAGCTTTAGGCTGGCAGATGAAAGAAGCCAATTTCTTGCAACAGTCCTGTTGTGAAAAAAACCACACTCTTCTTCCATTAAGCAATGTTTCAAATTCAGAATTTCTTCACAAGAAATTTGGTTCTGGACCAAAGAGCGTTGCTTTGCCTTTTTTACTTTTTCTATGGCTAAAAACACTATTGCAGGGGAACATTACAAAAATCCCTAGAAAGAAAATACTTTATGTAATTATTGTTTTTTTTATTATTTTTTTTTCCCTTCTTGTGTTAGGCCTGGATTCTTAAGACCACAGATTGTCTGTGTAATAGGTGAAAATAGGGACCTGCTTATACAGCAAGACACATGCTGGGCTCCTGGTAGATAGGCCTCCTCAGCTGCTTGTGTTCATGTGCAATAACTCTACTGTACCTTTGTGTTCTAGATGGCCTGCTGGGCATTGTGAAAATGAGGTGCCCAATGGACTGCTCAGGGAACACCGTACTGTTGTATTTCTAAATATTGGAAGAGGCAGTTGGCAGAACATGGAGAGTCCACGTGACATACAGCACGAAGCTCTTCAGACATATCTGAAATCCTAGTTTACTGTAAATTTGGCTCCAGCTTTAATTTTGTAGATGGTAGCAGTGAATATGAAATCCTTTCTGGACTGGGGAAGTAACAGGGATTTCTCTAGTGTTGCCTTCTGCAACTGTGATGCTAATCTCCTGTGTTAGCCCTAGCGCGCACTGACTAATTACCTGATCGGGGCCAAATGACTGCAGACGCACACCAATCTGATGAGCAGTAAAATGGCATTTGTTCACTAATACACACAGCTTATATACTTTTACTTAAGCTATCGTGCCCTGTCCTGATTCATCCGTACTGGATCTTAACCCCTTACCACAATTCCTTATTTGGCTCCTATTGTCTCCTCATTCCTTCGCCTTCTTATCTTGTTTACTTTGTTAGCAAGGACAGTCTGTCTGAGCACAACAGCACCCTTTCACTATGCTTAGGGAGAGGCCTATCCTGTACAGCATGTATCCCCGTCAAGCGCCTACTACAACACTCTAGGGACTGCAGAATGGAGAATATATGCTTAGAAATCATTTTGCAGGACAGACAGTTTACTGTTCGGGTGCTGCTGTCAAGCTATTGTGAGCCAAAATGACAAGAGCCTTCTTGAGCTGTGATACAAAGCCAGTGTAAAGTACATTGCTGCTGCTGTTGCTAAACTGTCATCCCGCTCTGTGAATTGGTATTTCTAGAAGTAGATTCTTTGGTCAAAGGTTATTTTATCTAGGGAAATGCTGAGTGAGTACTTCCTCCCATCTGTCACTTCCTTCTGAACATCAAGTAGTATGTTCATGTTCTCTAGTGCAGTATCCTTTCAGAGGACATTAAATAAAGGAACTGAAAAAAATAAAAGTAGAGTGCACATCACCTGTTAATATATAATTTTTGCAGTGTTTGTGTAAACATCCAGACTATGTCTGTCAAGGATGGGGATGGTGTCTGTACCCCTTGCTAATTGTGGGAAATGTCAAGTGGTGGAAACAGCTTTACTAATATTTGTTTGCTTTCCATGTAGACAAGTGGCTTTTTTACGGTGGTTAATTTATGGGTCAGAATCTTGAGTATCAAAGTTGTTATTTTTTGCTCTGAGTGTTAAACAAAAAAACAATAAAACAGACCTTTTGGTATCAGATTTCCCAACAGGCTACACATGACTTCAGTTGACTCTTCTTGGCATATATGTACTATTGGCATCCGTCAGGTAAGTGACTGGGAAGAGCGCATAAGCAAACAGAAATAGCTGTTTATCTCTGTGTACCACTGTGGTTGTATTTCTTTTTCCTTTCTTATTTATTTATTTTTCCTATCCTTTCCTTCCTTTCCTATTCTTCTGGGCAGCAGCCCCAGAGAGATAGCTTGTACACCTGGTGTAATTAAATAGGCTTATTTTCAAAGCAGTAGAAATGGACTTGCTGTGAGACAACCTCAAATAGCAGAGAACATGCAGGGATTGTGAAGGCCAGGCTGATAAATGGCACAATATAGGTAGAGTTTGGAAAGGGACCTCTTGGGTCAGGGAGCGCAGTCCTATTTTTGTGTCTAACTGCGAAATACATTTCAGCAACTCATCAAACTCCACTTTACGTATGACTGCTATGAGTTTTCTGCTACTGATAATCTCACTGGAGGAATACTGTGGATTTAGAATTGCTTGACATAAGTGAATACCGTGGAGTCTAAATCCTAGTTGCAGGTTTCTCCAAATTCATTATAGTCTTAAATATTTAATTTTACAGTACTTCTTGGAAGAAAATTTAAACATTTACTTCGAACCAGTGTGTATATATTTGAAAAGGTAATATTTTCCTACCACATAAAATGTATCCTGACTCGTTAAAGGAATGGCAGAACTGTGTGCAAACAAATTGTTTATTATTTAAAATCAATAGCTATCACTAGTTTGTAAGGAGTGGGAAAGACTGAACCTAGCCCTGATGTGGTAATTCACTGATTTGAAGCAAATCCTTTTGACTCACTGGAGCTAAAAGGAGAAACAAGTCAGTGAAAAAGGACTCCTGTTAATCAAGGAAAAGTCCGAGAATATAGGCTTGATATTGTAACCTATTTCTTCCCGGGACTGCTAGCTGCTTAAAAACACTAAAGACAAAATCCAAATGTCCTACTTTTGGCACTTAAATTTGATGTTGCAACTCAGGTCCAGAAGTAGTAGTAACCGTATCAGTGATGTTTTTCTGTACTGCGGAATACTAGAATATTGATTGAAGTGTATATTCTCTAGGTACTATATTCTTTCTCCCTTTCAAACAATGAAAGTTCTATATCTTTTCCAAATCCACTCAGTTTTTTCTTCGTTACATATTGGTTGGGGCCATAGCCAGCATTACTACAGGCATTTCTTTCCCAGAGCTGGGTCTTAGAAAAAATCATGCCCTAGCTGGAGAGGCAGGATCATTTATAAAACCTGGTGCTTCCAGTTCTCATCAAGGCCAGAACCTTGCAGGCACTGTGAAGAGGAAGATTCAGATGAATAAAAGCATTAATTTATAGTAGACTATCTGAGTCTTTGTAAGAGATGTAAACCCTCTTGCTTCAGCTCGTAATGCAACTGCTGACTGACAGGGAAGGAAGGGCAGAAAGCAGAGAGAGGATGGTAATTGCAAAAAGGGAAAAAAGTTTTTTTGGTGTGTGTTTTTTGCAATGATTTGTTCCCAGTGGTGCTACCCACTGAAGTGTTTGAATAAAGCCAGATGCAGGAGTAGTCACCTCCAGTGATGACTGATTGCAGTTTGGGTGCAAAAGCAGTTTAAGATATTTTTTAGGGTATTGTGCCCTTTCTGGCAGAATTAGGATCAATACATCTTAAGCTCGTTATCATCTGAAAGGGACTTGTTACTGCCAAAGCTGTTCTCAGAAGACAGCACTGCATTTTGTGTAGGCAATAGATGTCTCCTGTGCATCTATTTCCTTAAAATAAGAGAGATCAGCATGTTTCTGTTAGTGTCAGGGTATGAGTATGGAGTGGTTCCTGCTCAAATGGAAGTAGTCTTACTCCTCAAAGCAAATTATTTGTGCAGGATTCACTCACTGACAGTCCAGGCAGCTACCGCAATTTGTCAGCTTACATGTACAACTTCCAAGGCAGGATATAGCAAGAAGAGGAGAGGAGATACTAAGTTTTTTCCTGCCTGGCTTGAAGTGTGCAAATAAGCTGTTTTCTGGCAAAATGGGGAGTTGAGAGAAGGATTTAGAATGGTAGTGGTTCCAAAGTTAGATTTCTGTTATAGAGGTATGAATGGATCTTGTTATTTGGGTTCCTTTCTGAAGAGGAATGAAGGCTACTCTAGAAAATGGAACACATACGAAAACCAGAATGTTCAGACAGAAAAGATGTTGGCTTACTAACCAAATCATAGTGTGGGGAAAACTCTCAAGATGGTTAAAATGCAAAGCAGAGGAGAGCCTGCTTCTTCCAAGTTATCATTTTTTATATATGTATGTATTAATATATATATCTCTGCAAACTGGTGCTTGAATCTAGAAAATTAGTTTTTTTATTTTCTTTTATCTTCTTATAAAGCTGATTTAAGAAATTGCTAGATAGCTAGCTAGTATCAAGATGCCATTCCCTATTGCTCATAACTTTTCTTAAAAATTGGATACTGGAATACCCTATCAGTAAAATATCTACCTTCCATATTCAAGGGCATTGAATAAGCTGTTTCTTCCCTTAAATGCATTGGGTAATTTTGAATCATTGATATGGGAGAAGTACTCACCGCTGATGAGTATTAATGGGGGAATACGTCTGCACACTGAAGCACACAGAGTGATTCTCTGATTTTTGTGAGATACATGCCAAGCATAATGTGTACACACTGGGGGCAGAGTAAGACAAAGATATATGCAGTACTGGAGCAAATGTAGAAGTCTAGGTTCTTGTAGACCTCAGAGGCCTGATTGCATCTGTTTATGTTTCCTTGGCCTACTTTGCAGGAAAATAGCTACTTAAACAAAACAACAACAACAACAAAATCCTAAAACCCCCAAACCAATGAACAACAATAGCAACTGTAAATGGAAGTATTTTTTCTTTGGCTCATGGATTAGTTTTGTTGACAGAGTACTCATTTGTTGCCTCCAGGTTGTTACTGTAAGTTGAAAGCCTCTGGCAATTTTGTCAGGGACTGAAATTGTTTAAGAAGAAATGGAAAAAAAAGGAATGGAAAGGGGAAAAATGGAGGATTTCCTAGAGGGGTGTTTTCAAATGCTGTCTCTGTGCTTTGTACTTGCTGAGGACATAGAACTTAAGCTATCCTCTGTTCCCTATGGCTACTTGTTGTCAGTGCCTGTTTTGGCAACCTCTGAGCAAACAACATGGAACAGCTTTGATTCTGTTTCTTCTCCCCTCCTTTCCATCTGTTGCTTCACTCTGGATCACGAGGTGTGCCAGCCTTCTTCTGCTGGGAGTGAGACCAAGCAAAGGCTTTTCAACAAATGCTGCAGGAGTCTGAGGCCTGTGTAATTGGCAATATCTGTGATATCCCAAATCAGGTAGCAGCAGAGGATCAATGCACGCAGTGCAGAGAAAACTCTCAGAGCCATTGCACCAGTGTGAGCAGGCTGCTGAGAAATGAAAACTGATCCTACAACTTTCTTGCAACCTCCCTGTAAGGCATTAAGAATATCAGTGTTCTCTGAGGCCGTTACTGCTCAGGAATCAATCTTAGAGATGAAGTTTTGAATTAAAGTTCTATTCCCTCCCCCCCCCCCCCCCCCAGTATATTTCACACTAGGACAAATGCCAGGCTAAAGACAAAAATGGAAAAGGGTGGCATGTGTATACTTCAAACTTCAGAAAGAGATAATCTTTCCTGTTTTGTTTTTTAAATTGAGCCATTTTCTACCAAAATTGAGAGCAGAAGAGCAACCAGGTATGAGTGAATTCAAGGTGCAGGAGCAGTGCCAGACATGGGTGATCAGAGAATAGGAGAAATGTTTTACTTTCTTCATTAGCTACATACTCAAGTATTTCAATTGTGATTATGAAATTCTTCTAGAAGCACATGAATCTAATGTTTTTATTCTGACTAGTTTTATTCAGGAAAACCCCTTTACAGAGTGAAGGCTCCTTCCTGCTTACATGAATTTAGAAAGCTAGTTGATATGCTGACTATTCGGGGTTTAAAAAGCTGTGTCACATAAACACAGCATTACAAATTTGGCTGCACCTTTCAGCACTGACTGCTGAGCCTCTTTATTTTATTACTTTTTGGAGGGGGAAAGTGTTGCAAAATAAGAATTATTCTGGGATGGAATTAAACATGGAAAAAAACCAAACAAAACAACACCTTAAATTCTTTCTCCATTCTTTCTAGTCTTCCCTAATTTTATCCAAAACTGTTTTGTCTTTGAGAGTATGAACTGTATTATTAAAGGGGGCCCTTCATGGAGTATGTTAAAGGGAAAAATAAAGCTGTAAAAGAAGTAATACAGAGCTATTGTTCCTCAGGTTATACATGGGATATTACTACTTGTGGTAGTCATTGAAAGTGATAGGAGATTGGAGACAGGTAAAATACTTTTTTTTACAAAATTGCTTGTAAATTATCAGAGAATTTTTGATGAATTGACTTCAATATGAATTCAGAAGTAAGTTGCCGCTTTTTTTATTAGTTTCTGAGACTGAGGTTGTAGTTATACAAATTTTATTTTTAACATTTTCGTGGTGTACTAGTGTCTTCTAACATTGATTTGCTGGTTGCTGGAAGTTCAAACAGCACTATTTATGTTTTTGTTTATCTCTGATGGTAACTCTGCTCGATATACTTATGAAATAAAAAAGGAATGAACAGCTCTTGCAGTTTCCAAAATTGTCATGCTAAAATAAATCAGAAGCATAATTTGGGAAACTTGTCAAACCATAATTAGGATTAGTTTTATTGAAGATTGTGTTGTGGTGGTTACTAAGCAAAAGGTAGAACATAATTAATGACCACCACTTCAAGTCACCTCGTATTATATGCCTTTTAACTGTTGATTTATTGATGCAAAATTACAATGAGATGGCAATGCCTGCCAGTTCAGCATATTTGGGTGAGCCATTCAATCACCTCCAACACATTTTATATGTGGGCTGGCAGACATATCTGCATCAAGTGGCTTCACTGCCAAGGGAAGGATAGATACAGCCTGGAACTGTGCAGACAAATGCTGCTTCAAGTATGTGCTAAATTGGTACATTTCCTGAGAACCTTGGCTTAATCATTTCTACTTCACCAACAGGATCTTTGTTCATGTACCCATACACAGCCTTGACATAAAGAGTCTGGAAAAAGCACTTTGCAACTGGGTGGCTCTTTTAGATTTGCCATGGTGCAAGGAGGAAGAAAGATCAGTGGTCCCGCTTCAGCTGAAAGAACACACAGACTCGAGCAAATTTAGTATCCCACTGAAAGAAGCAGACCTTGAGAGGGTATGGAGCCAAGGAAGTGGCAGATAATTACAGTCTTAAGTTGATGTCAGTTTGTGACCTTCAACCTCAAATGTCATCATATACATATCTGTGTTTTTTTTTCATATCCTTGCTGGAAAAAGAGCAAAGGTTACAAAATTATCAGGTCCTAAAGTAACCAACAGAGTGAATGAATTTGGTCACCTTCAGTTATAGGTAACTACTTAATAGTTGTTTAATCCATAAGAAACCACCATAAGAAAATACATCCCAACTGCTTACAGCATACTTAAAACTTTCAGTGCAAAATGCAGAAGCCTCAAAGGTTGCATAGGAAGCAGGAAGGACTGAAAATCTTCATTGTATCTGGAAATGTATTGAAAAAATTTCCCAGAGAAGCCTGGTAATCTTCTCATAGTTCATCTTATGGACTGAATTAGAATACATTACTATTGATCTGTGCCAGTGTGACCCAGGTAGAAGTTCCTGGCGTGTCGGTGTGATAGACCAACAGGGCAGCAAGTGTGATACATTAGCAGGGCAGCAAAAAAAGATGTAATTGCTGATGCTGTGGAGGAAAGGCTGATAAAACTGTTACAATGGAGATTATTTCATGTGTATGAGTACATACATGTGGTTGAAATTAAGGACAGATGACTCTCCTGCTCTTTCTTCCTTACCTCAATTGAAACTTGCTCCAAGAAACTATTTAAGAAGATAAGTTCATTCATCAATCCTGAGTGTATACATCCTATATCTTAGCTGATGGCAGATTCACAGAGACAATGCCATACTGTTTTGTTACAAAATAATCCCTTACATGTGCTAAGGCTTTGTATACAGATCTCTCCCTCAACAAGAGTAATTGTCATCAAATAGGTGGTGACAATTCATGGCAGCACAGGAAAAATCCAACTTGGTAGGAGAAAGCCTCCTGAGGGTTGATGATGCCACTACTTTTCTTTCTTGTGGAAGGACACAAGGTGCAGTTATTTCCTCAGTTTTCTCTTCATTCTCTGCCAGTATCCAAACATAGTAAATTGAAATAGTGGAAATGCATCTGAGGATGTGAAAGATAGCAATGAGGGAAAAAAGGATTTTGATCAACAGGGAAGCATAACTGAAGTACTGAAAAATGGGAGGAAAAAATAAGAAGATGAGCTGGAAGAGAGATTTTGGAATTGACAATGAGATTTATGAGGAGGCCAGAGTATCCAGAAAAGCTTGGATTTTCTGCAGGCCTAGTAGAAATATCTAGGTGCCTATAGACAATTTGAGACATTTATTTGACTCTGAAAAAACATTTGAATAGATGGAATCTGTAGGAATAACAGCTTTTATCACTGTTGAGAGAATACTATTGTATGGCCTAAGTAGCAAGTTGTTGTGATAACTTTTGTTATGAGGGTTCCTTGTCTTGGTGCTAAGTCATTGTTTGAAACAGTAACTGAGCACCTGGTGGGAAGGCAGGGCCAACCCAGGGGAGCTCAGGTATGTGCAATGCTCCTGAGTGACCAGAAGGGGTGGATCCTGGCTCCACCCCTTCCCAGACCTCAGTTAGGAGGTGGCAGTGGAGGTAAGGGTATCTTTTTGAAGATTTTTGTATATCTGAGGCCTTCTGACGGTAAGCAGCTTCTTTCCTTTCTTTCTGTGCCCATGGCTGTTGCATTTGAGCAAGTCCTTGCTTGCTGCAGTCTAGGACCTTGCTGCTCTGCTGTTATTGCTGCACTTTCCATCATGTCATACCATGTGTTTCAGTGGATTATGGAATGTCTGCAATTAATTCATTGTATTTGAACATTTGTTTTCAAATGAAGCTACTTGGTATGCTTACTGTAACTGCATAGATTAGATTGGAATTTATGAGAAAATGTATCTGAAGAAAGGTGAATATCTGCCACACTGAATACTAAAGGAATGAATTTGATCTTTAGGAAGTGATGGTAGGGACTGTTCGTCTTTTGTCTGAAGCTTCTAAAGTTTTTCACTTGTAACTTCAAGTGCTGAAATTTGGAAGGGAAAGTTATAACTTTCTTTCAACACTGTCAGGCATATAATTAAATCCACTGAAATTTGTGTTATTACTGTACACTGAATATTCACTGGTAAATGAAATAGCTATGGCAAAAGATAAAAGTACCTTTCACTAGATACATTTATTTATTGTTTTTTTTGTTCTGGCAGAGTAGCTGGTTTTCATGAAGTCTCTAGTAATTTATCTCTCTGGATGACTATCTTTGGGGTCATCATTGTAATACCTGTGAGCTGACATATAGCTGAACTCCACATCAGAGCAGACAACAAGGAATGTACTGAGGCCATGTATGGTGATGCAAAGTGAACCATCATATCTATTGGTTTTGAAGAAGAATGCATTGCACTTCTTTTAAATAGCTATTGAAGCATTATAGATGAGGAAAAAAAATATGAAATCGGGATACCCATAAAGAACTAATCACAGTTGTGGATATGTATGTCGTATAGTCAGAGAAGTTTCAGCATCTTTGAAAGTAGTAAACAAAACAAGCCCTTCTTGTTTCAGCTCTATCTGAAATGCAAACAGGGGGAAAAAAATCAATGTTTGCTAAATGAGAGAGAACAAAATTGACTTTAAGAGTAAAATATCTTCTTGGGGAGCACCTAAATAATAGCAGGAAAAAATAAACTGAAACAAACTCTCCTCCTACAGAAATACTGTATTGCAACTTTAATCAAATAGAACTGAGATAAGGAGGTGACTCCTTCACTGATATCATTGCTTCATTTAAACCTCTACGTTTATAATTTATGGGAAAGTATCCCAGGTTTGTCCTCTGTCTTCATCTATCTTTGTTTCTTTTATTTGTACTCCTAGTAAAGTGCTAGGCTTCGATCTTCCATATACTTAATCATTTGATTTAAGCAAGTTCTTAGTTTTATTAAATGTGAATTACATTTGAACCAGCACTGCTAAGTGCTGTTCCAACACTGAAAAGGTACCAGGAAGAGCATAAAACCACTGTTTCATTATGGCTGTTTTATAGACTGTCTTTTAGAAAGTGGAGATGATGTCTTCAGTGTAAAGGAGAACTTGATTTGTAGACTTCAGTGTGAATCTTTCATACTTGCAGTGTGGATAATTCAGTGACTTGGATTGCTAGCTGACTTTTCACTAGAGGACTGTGAGAACTCTATGCGTGGTATTAAGGTCTTTAAGAACACTTTCATGGTGCCCACTGAATTGTCAATGCAGCCTGAAATGTGTTGATAGGAGCCAGAATACAAAAGCCTTCCAGAATCAAGGGTTATTAAATCCTCATCCCATACCAGTTGTTCTTTTGTGGTTTCATTTTAATTCAAGATAAATTATTTAGCTAATATCTCCTTTATTAAATAAAAATCTCAAGGCAACAGTTTCTTGAATAAGTTACATTTTACTCGTTTTCATAGTTATTATGGAGTGAATAAATTTGTCTTATGCAAATTTGGCTTTTAGGTATCAAGTTGTTTGAGCTACCTATTGCATTAATCTCTGCTCCTTTGAGGAATGTTTGGCATGAGTTAAATATGTTCAGGGATTTCTGAAACAATAGGACTAAAATCAGAAGATATGCTGAGGGAATTACATGATAGCAAATGAGTTAGGTTTCTATCGTACGTTTGTCCTTCCTTATTCTCCATCATCTCCTTTCCTTCACATTCTTGATGTTCCCAGTTTTTGAATAACTGAACTGAGTGAGTGGTAACACTGACTTCTCTCAAGCTCCTCATGTTCTTCCTGCTCAAGCTCGTGTGCCATTACACTAGTAAATTCAAGCTAGATAGGAGGAAAGACTCTTCTTTTATCAATCAGTCATAGAATGATAGAAAGTCTTGAGATGGACTCAGAGATCCCTACGGATCCCTTCCATCTCCTGGCCCTATTGCAGGATCACCCAAAATTCAAACCATTTTCTGAGCATTGTCCAAATGCTTTTTGAACTCTGGCAGCTTGGTGCCATGTCCACTGGCCTGGGCAGACAGTTCCAGTACCCGACCACCCTCTGGTGCAGAACCGTTCCCTAACCCCAGCTGCCCCTCCCGTCACACAGCTCCATGCCGTCCCCTCGGGCCCTGTCACTGTTACAAAGAGCAGAGCTCAGCGCTGCCCCTCCACTCCCTGTGAGGAGCTGCAGCCACCATGAGGCCTCCACTCAGCTCCTCCGCGCTGAGCACACCCCTTCCCTTGCCCAGCTGGCAATGCTGAGCCTGGTGCACCCCCAGGTATGGCTGGCCCTTTCAACTGCAAGGGCAAACTACTGACTTACATTCAACTTGCTTTCAACCTGAACCCCTAGACTCCTTTCTGCGGGGATACCGTCCAGCTTCTTCACGAATCTGTATATGGAGCCAGGGTTGCCCCATCCAAGCTGCAGAATCTGATACTTGCTCTAGTTAAAGTTCATATGTCTAGTAATTGCCCAGAACTCTAATTTTTCAAGAATTCTCTGCAACTCCTCTCTACCCTTGAGGGTGTCATCCTCACAATTTAGCAAATTTAGCACTGTCCAAAAACTTACTTAGTATACCTTCAGGTCCTGTATCCAAGTTACTGATGAAAACATTGAAGGGAACTGGCCCTATCTCTCGCTCCAATTTATAGGAGGGAGAGGAGGTTCTTTGAAATATCTATGCCCAGCGTGAGATTAAGAAACAGCAGTTGGTTGGTCCGGCCAGTTTATTACAAATGTTAATAAGGGAGATGAAGAAAGGGGAGGACGGACACTATTGCGGATTGGGGTGATGGGAAGGGAAAGAGAGCGATAGAAAAGATAGAAAGAAGCAAGAGTTGTGTAAAGCGGGGATAGTCACCACCAGGATCCGGCAGTGGTCCCGTTGCACGACGTTCCGATGGTCCGAGGCCGAAGGGCAGGAGCAGCGAGGCTGGTCTTCGGCAACGAGAGGGTGCAGGTACCGGGTGGGTCCAGGAAGAAGCCGCAGAGTAAGCCCGGGAGGAAGCAGCAGGTCTCAGGTAGCAGGCCCAGGGAAGTCCGTCAGCATATGGTCCGTAGTGAAGGATCTGATGGCAGAAACCTTGAGTCCGTCGTGGTGAGGGATCTGATGGCAGAAAACCCCTCTTTTATCCTCCTTTTTTTCCTGCCTACATGACATCCCTGGGTGCTTGAGCAAGAGTCATGTGCCTACCTCCTGAGATGGCCATCTTCCTGGAGATCAGTCCACACAAAAGACCGTTTCCCGGCCATTATCAGCAGCTTATCCCTCTCTTGTTGCCCCTGGCCTTGTCCATCTGTGCTCCTTAAAGGATTTCACAACCCTCAGCCAGGACCTGTCCATCAGTGTCCTCCAGACAGAAGATTTCTCCACCTTTGCCCAGGACTTGCCTGGACTTGTTCCTCAGCAAACTTTGAGTCAATCATATAAAAGAATAATCTCTTACACCCTATAATGTAGCCCCCTGGAACCCGACTAGCAAATGGCTGCCAGCCTGATGTAGCCCCATTTACTATAACTCTGCATCTGAGCTGCCAGCCAAATTTTCATTCATTGTGTTATGTTTTTGTCTAGCTGCATGCTGGACCTTTTGTCCAGGAGAATACTGTCAGAAACTGTTTTGAAGGCTTTGCTGAAATCTAAAAACATTGTATTAACTGACTTCCTGTGATGAATTAGGTGGATAACCTTGCTGTTAATTCTTAAACTTTTATATTCTCTGGTGACTTCTGTTGTTATATTTTGCTGTTCTAATTCTTCTACTCTCTGTCATATGTCAGAAGGGGCTGCAGCTGTGCTGACAAATGGAATTTATAGTTTCAGAAGAGCCTTGGTAGTGATACTATGATCATCATAATATTATTTTGTGTTGACAAAATGTGTTAATATTATGGCTGTCTGGGAATGCAAGTGGCCTTCAAGTGATTATGCCTACTTACAGATACCCTATTTTGAACGCTTGTATGTGTGGCACTTATGCGAAGGCTTGGGATCATAGTTTAAATGGGCAATGACCAACCTAGTGTCATTTTATTGAAGGCTTAGCAGATTGTTCTCTATCTCCTAATAGATTTTACAATAATTTTGTCATGCAAGTTATTCTTATATTTTCTGGAAATAAAGGCGCCTATGGTCTTTTATTGAAATAGCGCTGATTCAGCAAAATCTTTAATTGGATTATTTTTCTTTTAAGTGGAATGTTGAAACTGTCTTTTCTGTAAATACTACTGAAGCAAGATGGTATGGAAAAACTATGATTTTGAAACAAAAACATATAAAGGAAACACTTTAAAATGAAAACTATTATTTTCATGTAAATTATTCATAGGTTATCAAGTCTAGATGAGGTTTGTGAAGGCAATTTTGTCACGCTTCTTTAATATAATTTTAATATAACTTAATGTGTAAATCTATGATGCAGGGAATGAAATTCTACTCGGAAAACCATTGAGATTTCTGTACAATTGGAAAAGTTTAAGTATTCAGTGGGCTACTGGTATGGAGAGAAGGTATTTATCTCCAAGACTTTGCAACTTGGCAGTATAACATTGGACACAGACAAGATTGAACTCGGAATGCTCTTTCAGGGGAATAACATGCTACACCTATTTTAGTGTCTTTCTTGTACTGAATTAAAGGACTGATCAGAAGGGTTTTCAGTTTCTGTTATCTGGTAGGTGCAGTTGATTGTACAAAATTTCTGTCTGCTTTACTTTAACTTTCGTTGTTTTTTTTTTTTTTTTTTTTTTTTTTTCCCCCAACCGGCTTCGTTTGCTGGTCATGCTTATTTAACTGCCAGTTTTTCCTTTGACATCTTTGATGCCCATGTGAATGTTGCATTCTCTGTCACTGCCTTCTGTTTGTATAATTTACTCTCAAATACAACTTCACCATGTAAAGCTGTTCCTTTAGTAGTCTTCAAGCTACCATCCATCCAAGGTTTTATTGGTTCCCAGAGTTCCTGAGAACTTGTCTGCAGCAATTCTAACTGTGTAAAGATTTTAAGAGAGGTAAAATGCAAGAATATCTAGAGTGTTTACATCTGTTGTGAATAACTAAACAATTAGTAGCTCAAAATAGTGCTTTTCTGGTGTTCCAAGCTACCTTCTCAGATCTGTGGTTATTGCTTTAAAATTTTTGAAACATAGATTGACTGGAGCAGATGCAGGAATAGCCGCTTTGCAATTCTTATGGATGTTGAGTACAGAAAAAGATAACTTAATATGAACCTTACAGAAGTTTCTTGATACCATCCAAAGTAATGTTCTGAATAAAACATGCTCAGCAACAGAAATATGTTTTCCAGCAAAGATGTGAATAAGGTGCTGTTATCTAAAGCGTTATGCTTAGATAATAGTTTTCAAATTTTCAATTTCAAACAAAGTATTCTCTTGAGATTTTAACTGATTGTAAGTTATTGTTTTTCTTTTTTCCATGCCTGACCCATCTTCTTTCATGCTCTTTTAAATTAAAAGTATACTAATTATTATACAATAATAACTGCTTAATCTTGCTTTTGACATCTTAAAGAGTATTGGACTACTAAATATGGAAAGATAGTTTGCTAAACTCCATAAAATAGGGATTGTTGACATTGCTATATCAGTTTTTGGTAGTTGTAGCTTCTTGTAGTATTGGAAAAATAAAGTTTTATTTGTGTTGATTTACTCTGTTCAATGAGTTGTTCAACTTGGAGCTGAAAAAACAGGAAAGCTGACTCTCCTTTTTCAATTTATGTTGAAGAACAAAATTATGAGAGGGTGAGATTTATTAGTTTGGAAATCAAGAAGGACATACTGACTGAAGAAACCTGTTTAATTTGTATCCTGCAGATAGCAGTGATGGGTGATTCATCAATAGTGTGACTGTACTGCATCTCCAAATGTGGATGATTCTATATTCCAAATTATTATTCATAGATGCTGAAGCTAAATATTACTATATTTTTTATAATGGTCTTATCTCTGTGTCTTTATAATTGTGCCTTGTTTGACCTTCCTCCAAGTCTGTTTCCCTGACAAGAGCTGAGCTGTACTGTGTTCACATATCTGGAGTCAGTTCCCCAAAAGGGAATGTTTGGGAATTGCACTAGAAGAAAGAGGTCAGAAGAAGAGGACTGTAGCCACAGATTACAGTGTGAACTTGCACTGAAGTCCCTAGCACAGGGTGGATTTCCTGTGGATCAGGTCTCAGCTGTGGGAACATGAGATTGCAGAGAAGAAAGAGTCGTCTCAGTGAAGAGAGACCCTGGCTCTGTTCATTGCCTTGTTCAAACATTCTTTTTGCTTCCTCAAATTATTTAATAGCACTGTGATCCTTTTAAAATTCTCAATATGGTAAAAGTTTGAGATGTCATTACACATCTCTAACAGGTAGTACTTTAGATAATAAATGAGTGCATTTTAAATGAATACGGTGTTATTTTTTCTCCACATCTTTATCATGCTTAAAATTGTTTTATTAAACTCATGTTAAAAATGCTGTTTTCCTGCATTTTAACTTTTTATTCCAATTCCCATCTAAAGCCAATTAAATAGAAAACATAGCTAAAATAATTAATAGTTTATCATTTGGTAAATAATAAATTTTATTCAGCATTTCTTCCATAATTGCATTTAAAAAAATGATACTCTTAATAGATGATTCTCAACCTACAAAATTTTTAGTTGAAAGATGGATACAGCGAGGATTGCTTTGAGCAGAGAAACCATACAACTTCTTCTTAAAAGTGTGAAAATACAGCCTCTTGAACTTGTAATGCTAATGGGAATTGCAATGGTAGGACAGGGGTCAGTCCTGTAATCTCTTCACTGTATGTCTGTATACTATACGTACTCCAAATGTACTCTCTTGGTTAGCTAAAAGCAATACCACTCTGGGGAAGCCATTGCCTAGAGAAACCCAAGCTTGCAAGACAACTTGCAGAAAAATACTTCAGGCACTCTTGTGTCCTCTGCCTTCATTTCCTCTTTCATGCTTCAGATAAATCTCATCCCTGCCACTCCCTTGCTCAACTGTCTCCCCTTCCAAAGGTTAAACCTATAAAAATTCAGAAAATGCACCTTGGCTTGCATGAATAACAGGGAAACAGCTGGTGATTTAAAACCTGTGAGTGTCCTAGTGAGCTAGTATCTGCTTTTTCAACTAGTTAGCCTCCAGCTAGGAGGCACGCAGCCTCCAGTATCTATTAACCAAAAGATGTGTTAGGGGAAGAACCTTACCTATAATTCGAAAGATGTGCTAGAGGAAGAACTTTGCCTATAGGTTGAACTTTGAAAGAATCTGTTGTGTATATCGTGTTAAATCTAGGATATCTTACCTTCACAGGTGTGTCTGAAACTTCCTCTTCTGACCAGAAAACGGGCATTGTCTGAATGCCTTCTTGTATTAATTTTGTCTGGGAAGGAGATCCACTTACAGATAAAATTCTGGGGAAAAAATTATAGATAGAGGAAGTGGGCTGACAGGAACCTCATGAAGTTTAGGAAGAGGGAAGTGCAAAGCCCTGCACCTGAGGATAAACGAAGCCATAACATGCACATGTTTTGGGTTGCCCAGCTGGAAAGCAGCTTTGCAGAAGGGGCCTGGAGGTGGACACCAAGCTGAACTTGAACCAGTACCATCTCCTCATACCAAAGAAAGTTAGTTGTATCTTGAGCTGCAGAAGGAGTAGCGTTGTCAGGTTGAGGTGATCTTTTCCCTCTATTTATCATTGGCGAGACTGTACCTGGAGTGCTCTGTTCAGTTCTGGGCCCCTCAGTACATGATAGATATGGATCTCTTGGAGAGTGTTTGTTAAGGGGTTTCTGAGATTAAGAGGTTAGAGCATCTCCCATACAAGGGATGGCTAAGAGAGTAGG
Organism: Gallus gallus; assembly: GCF_016699485.2. NCBI lineage: Eukaryota > Metazoa > Chordata > Aves > Galliformes > Phasianidae > Gallus > Gallus gallus. The sequence continues at coordinate 36,819,379 of NC_052532.1, forward strand.
GCTGACTTATTTTCAATGGAGCTCAGTGCCATGACAAGAGCTTGGGCCAGATGGACCTCCATCTTTCCTTTCCAACCTCAGACATTTTATTAGAGCATTTTACTGATATTACATTACATGTGTACTTGAACAATTTAGTTTTAGGTTTCCTGTCATACTGTTTCTGAATCGGCTGTTGGAATACAGGGAGACCTCTGTTTAGTACTTTCAATTCTTGTTGCCTTGTCTTAGACTTCTCTAAAGTCCATAAGTGGGATTTCCTGGTACTACTTACAGTAATTGCTTATTTAAAAAAATTACATTTTGTACAAATTTTGTCAGCTATGACATCATTCCAAGGAATAGAAATATCTTTTCTGTGAACTATACATGAAGCAAGGGAAGGCATGCTATTTTTGTTGTCATACTTATTAGATCCTGCAGTTTTCTCACTGTACTCTCTGATTTTGAGAGCACTGAGCTTGCTTGTCCCAAACTTATCCATTACTGTTGTATATGATCTCACTTAGCAGTCAGTAATAAGCTGCATACATTTTATTCTTTGCATAATGTAGAGATTGATGCAGAATGTTGGCTCCAATGAAAATCATGGTATATCCTGAAAAATGTGTATGAATTAGGAAAGGAAGGATATAATGCTTTTATTTCTTCATTGAAGTTGCTGAATTAAAAAGCTACTTACTGGGCAGTTTAGTATGGAAGATAACTTTTAGTCTAATGAAAAGGGATTTGCATATTTCTGGAAGTAAACAAGTATGTTTAAGAAGAATGGACAGACTGTGTCTTGGAAATCCAAGAAATAGAAGGAATCAAGATGAAAGATTATTCTTTTGGATCTCAGGAGCATTTCAAATATAAAATTAGCTAAAAACCTGTTGTGGTTTGACTAAAGGACGTAGAGGAATGTGAAGATCTGAGAGTGACAGGAGGAGTGCACCTGAAAGCAGTCTTTGAGTATGTCTCTTGTAGATGAGTTCTCAGACCAGGACTTCTGAATCATTTTTCAGTGCAAGTGAAAACATGAAGCACAAGGAATTCTCAAGGACTGAAACCACGATTGCCTGCTTGTTAGTAGTAAGGATAGATGCGAGTATGGATTACTGTAAATATGTTAAGTACAGATTTTTTTCTTTTATCTGGTAGTAATTTTCATAGAATCATAGAATCATGAAGGTTGGAAAAGATCTCCAAGATCATCCAGTTCAACTGTCCACTTGTCTTCAATGTTTCCCACTAAAACATGTACCTTAGTACAACATCTAAATGTTTCTTGAACGCTTCCAGGGACGATGACTCCACCACCTCCCTGGGCAGCCCATTCCAGTGCCTGACCACTCTCTTGGAGAGCAAGATTTCCTAATGTCCAACCTGAATCTCCCCTGGCACAACTTGAGGCCTTTCCCTTTAGTCCTATTGCTGTTTACACAGGAGAAGAGGTTGACTTCTTCTTCACCACAACCTCCTTTCAGGTAGCTGTGGAGAACAATAAGGTCACCCCTGAGCCTCTTCTTCTCCAGTCTGAACAATCTCAGCTCCCTCAGCTGCTCCTCATAAGACTTGTGCTCCAGACACCTCACCGGCTTTATTGCCCTTCTCTTAATGTGTTCCAGGCCTTAATGTTTTTCTTGTAATGAGGGGCACAGTACTCACTCAATTCACAGTATTGAATACAATACTTGAGATGTGACCTCATGAGAGCTGAGAAAGAGGGATGATCACTTCCCTGCTTCTGCTGGCAACACTATTTCTGATACAAGCCAGGATGCCACCTACCTTCTTGGTCACCTGGGCACACTGCTGGCTCGTATTCAGCCAAGCATCAACCAATACCCTGAGGTCCATTTCTTCTACTCTGCCCCAAGCCTGTAGCATTGCCTGGGGTTGTTGTTGCCAAAGTGCAGGACCTGGCGCTTGGTCTTGTTGAACCTCATCTCAGTGGCCTCTGCCCAGCGATCCTACCTGTCCATATCCCTCTGTAGGGCCTCGCTACCCCCCAGGCATATCAATACTTCCTGCCATTTGTCATTTGCAAACTTAACTGAGGGTGCACTCAGTGCCCTTATCCAGGTCATAAAGCTATTGAAAAGAACATACCCGAGCCTGTCATAAGTATTTGTTACAGTGTTGTTTGTTTTGAAAATTATTGAAAAATTTTACCTGCTTTTGAGCTTAATTTGGCTTAAATGTGATTTAATGGAACTAGCAAGGCATATTTTTTGCTCAGGTGTAACAATTCCATACCCTAGGGCATTTAGGTATCAAACAAGTACCCAGGAAATGCTAGTCAGTGTTGCTGTCATCATCACCTTTTGTCAGCAGAATATACTCATTTCATCCATGAAGTGATTTAACATATAATCTTTCCAATATTTCTTCCCTCACGCTGATCACTATTCTCACTGACAGTCCTGACTGTCACTGTGCGTGCAGCTCCTGTGTTCTCTGAGCTCTGCGTGATTTTCTGTCTCGGATTTCTTTTCTGGTGGGATATTGGGTTATCAGTCTTATTCACTGTGTCAGAGATCTGTCATCTCTGTGTACTTTATTCAGATGACTCCTGTTGATGGCAGACTCAACTCTTCCTTATTTCTGTATCCTTGTTCCAAGTTCTGCTACAGCCTCTTCTGTTCTCAGCTGTTACTAGCTCCTTGCCACACTTCATTAGTATGCTTAAGTTTGTGTTAGTCACCAGCTTCTCTACAGCATATTTTCTTTTAAAACTTTGAATTAAAATATGTTCCTTCTTAAGTTTAGTTTTTATATGGATTGCAGTATCCTTCCATTTTTGTAATGAATTTTCATGTTTGGGTTCTACTCTGAGTTAATTGAAACTATTAAACACATCATGTATATCTGAAACCACAACTGTCTTTCTCTTCACCTGTTGTTTCCAGGTAAAGAACGAGGCAGCATTTAAATGTCTTACCATTGTTTTCCATTCATAGATTTTCAGACCCAATGGATAGTTCAGGTGCTCTGTTTTTTCATTCTGCTTATTTATTTGCCTTTGCTGCATATAATCATAGAATGGCCTGGGTTGAAAAGGACCACAATAATCATCGAGTTTCAACCCCCCTGCTGTGTGCAGGATCACCAACCACCAGACCAGGCTGCCCAGAGCCACATCCAGCCTGGCCTTGAATGCATCAGAGAAGTTACACTTTTTCAAATTTCAGGTTCTAGCCCTTCAAGCGCTGTGAGAAATCCTGAATAACCGTTCATTGGAGAATGTTGGTTTTTTTTCTGTTAAACTGTTGCATTTCTGCTTTTTATCGTGATTTTGCATATGTGATGGGTAACAGTGCACGCAGCATGTTGCTGGTAGCCTGTGTTCATGCTGATCTGGACGAGAATGGATGAATAAATGCATTCTGGATATCTAAATTCACCAAGAAATTTAGCTTTGACTTTCATAGTTTGGCCCTACTGGCTCACAGGGGAACCACTTGTAAGGGTGAATATCAACTCTGCTCCAAGGCTTAATGTAAGTTGTTACATCCTCAGGCGCAAGAAAGGAGGGAGTGGTGTGGATTTCTATGAGAACAGAATGACTGTGTCCTCTGTTAGTGGTAGTTCTTTAGTCTACAGGATAATGTTTTTGTGTGATAAGTCTCAGAAAGTTATTCTAGTATTAAACTAGTGAGTAGGTAGATACATGCTCGCTTTAATAAGAAAAGTTTTCTGATAATTTTTAAAGATTTAACTATTCAGCAAGAGTAGAGGAAATGCTCTTACTGTGAAAATTTATCCTGATGATTTATTGTCTAAAGAATTTGTGTAGGAATATAAGATAAATTTTATTTTAGAACTTACTGTAAGCAGCAAGATCAAAATCAGTATCTGAGAAACTATCCTAGAGTTTTTGTCCCAGGTCAGTCCATTCTTCCTTCATCTTCTGAAGGAGAGGAGGAGAGAAATGATACACATTATCCACAAAAACATTGCCTTCAGATGTAGTGCATATGATCAACTACACTGTAATTTACTCTCTGAGTGGAATATTGTGATAGATATTGTGAGACAATGGTAATGCAATACTTCCGCTTATCTTCCCTAAATCCCTATTCATATTTATTTTTCTGTTGTTGTTAAAATGTGCCCATTGTCTGCGAATATAATCTCACTTGGAAGCAAACAGGAGAGGTAAATCTAGGTATACAGAGTAGGTTTCTAATGAAAATATTTGTGTCCTTGTCATTGCAGTGCAAATCAGTTTTATGTCATTTACGTAAGAAGAAAAAAATATTGTACATCATTATTATAATTCTCAAGTAATAAGAATTTCTGGAGGTTTTCTATGTATTTGCACCTTGGTTTTGCAGTGACAATAGTAAAGCAGCAACGCTTGATCATTTTCTTTGCAGCAGTATTCATACTGTAAGTGTTCAGTAATCAGCAGTGTGTTGTTTTCAGCTGTGGAGTCCTTATGCTCTATTAACTGTGGTGTTAGGAAAATGGCTGTTGGCAATTTTCCATCATGTCAATGCTTTTAGTACTTACGTTAGAAATTGTATTTATGAAGGCAACAGAAGTCACTCTCATTTTTTCCTCTCTCCAAATATTTTGGTGTTGAGAATGGGAATGCATTTTCTCTGTTCATATGTAGTATATGTTCCGTATCTAGAACTGTGACTGAGAGAAACAGAACACTGAGTTTGTTTCAGTCTGTGTCTTAGTTAGTTCTGTGTAACACTTTTTTTCCAGTGTAGATATGAGAAGAGTTTAGAATACCCACATCTGGCTGAGGGCTGAGGATAAAAAGGTTTCTATGACATGCTGTAGTGTTGTTCCTTACTAGAAATTTTGTGAAAGATATTTTTTTGTCCTTGTTTGTTATTGCGCAGCAATTCATAATGATCTGTCTAGGTATTATTTAGACGAAAGGCACTGTTCATGTAGAGATCGATACAACCAAGATGATACATAATTCAGCCTCAATGGGCTATTGCACTCATATTTCATTTCAACATTGAACCATTTGATACACTTCAAAATAACAAAGCAATGATCTATAGATTGGGATTATGAAAATTGAAAGCAATTTAATAATATGCATGTCAAATAAAATCAACAGGTTTCCATTCTATTTTCTTAAACTGTATACCAGCCATCACCCAGATCAAGGCTCCATTGCTTGAAAAATAGCAGTTTTCTTTTTATATTTCTGCTTATTCTTCCTTTCTCTCCCACATAATTTTTCCCTCTTGGAACCTTTGGTATTCACGTTTTATTAACCATCCGCTATTCACATCAACCACTCTGGAAATCCATCCATTGTTTATGTCACTTAATGTTAAGTAATACTTTGTACAACAATAAGAAGCAATAAAAATACCAGCAATAAACCGCTGTGTGTCAGTGATTTCTCCTCAGGGTCTGCAACAAGGCATTTGATTTGACTGAAATAATGGCAAACAGGTTTAGACCTTTGCATTAACTCTGCAGGCTCGCATCCATGTGCGCCTGCTAAGTGTTACGTTTGCAGAAGGACATCAGTGCTGTAGCCCTAAAGATAAAATCGGTGCCAGAAAAAGCATTTGGGAAAACAGAAGTGTTACTCAAAAAGTTCCCGTGTCACCTGTCATCCAGGTGGTCTGCAACTTCTGTGTGTTTGAATAATTCACATACAGAGAGAAAGTATTAAAATACTCTTTAGTAGTAATTTAAATAAAAATACAAGTTAAAAAGACGGCTAATTTAGGGTACCCAGCTGCTAAGTGCTCAAAGTCAGGTAATGAAAGTGGTTTAGTTTTCAGGAAGCATATACCTAGTATTTCCTGCAGTGTCTCCTTAAAGTTTCTCAAAGTAGGCATTCAAATCCATTAGTTGCGCTTTGTTCTGCAGTTGAAGTCAGGTGGAGACCCTCCTATTGGCTTCAGAAGTATTTTGTCTAGGCCCGGGATGGCTTCTTTTTCCCTGAAGACTTTTTAAAGGAGTGAAAGCATATATATCAGGAAAACCTACTTTCTCTGGTACATATTCCTCTGTTACACCAAGAAAACAATACAAGAAAGAAAGCTTTTGAGTAGCAAATTTAGACGTTTCTTATGAGGGCTATTATCTGTAGTTCTTTCTGAGTTACCAATTTGTATATTTCCTTACAGTATCTACTATTTGGCATAGCGATTTTTAACCCATGCTGCCACTTCTGGTAGTTGCCTTTTTCTTTTAAAATCATTGAATTTCCTTAAATCATTGAGTGGTATTCTGTTTCAGAAAAGCACATTCTACTTACTGTTAATAAAGAAATGCCTTTGATTAAGGAATCTGGTGGCACAAATATAAACTCTTTTAGCAAATAGTTTGTATTTTTGTTCAACAGCATTCATTTGCACGAGACCTTTAGGGAGATTTAATAAATCTATTGATTGCATTATGCAGCATTATGAAAGGGCAAAAACATACTTGAGATTTTCATTTGTCAAGATTGAAATTACCTGATACTAGACAAACTTTCCATTAATTAGTCAAAGTCACCGTCAAAAAAATGAAATACCTGGCGTCAAGAGATCTATGCTTGAGATGTTGAAGAAAGCCTCTCTGAAGAAAGGTGTGAAAACAATGTTCTGAGAGGCATGTGGGTAAATTCAGATTTTTAGTCTAATTTTTGAAATAAATATGAGGACTAGAAAAGAAAAATGTGGAGTTCACACAGTGAACAGTTTATCTCGGTATGCCTCCTAGTTTTAATAAGGAAATGTGTAAAGATGTTTGTCAGAAAATTACAGTTTCTCACTGTATGCTCTTGTTTAAAGTTGGAGTGTTTTAGGGCTCTTCTGTTCATTTGGATTTATTTTTTTTTCCCTCATTTGGGTCTATTTTTTTTTCCCTCAGTAGCTGCTTTTTCTTTCTCCTTGATTACAAGAACTTTAATGCTATGTCTGTGTCCTGCAGGATCTATCCCTTGCTTACATTTCAATGAGCAGCTAAAACAAAATCACAGTGTATCTACTAGTAAATATGTTCATTTGTGTGGATAACTGTGTTTGTGTGCACAGTTGAACTCATGCATAGTAAGGATATGTGTACAAACATTTAAAACAAAGATGGTTAAACACAGTAGAATGATAGGGGTGAAACAGATGAAGAAGTGAAGGAAAAAACTTCAAATTCAAGGTACTCTGAGACCCTTGCATCTTGTTTTGCATTTAATCATATTCAGTTCTAATTCTGCTCTCATTTAAAGTTAGAATGATCACAGTTGGGGAATTTAATACTATAAATGAGTAGAAAAAGAGAAAAAACAGTGTCATATCTTCAATTTACACCAATGCTAAATTAATAGGTAGTCACGCTGAAGGTGGATTCTCTTTGTGACCAAGTTAGGTGATGAATTGGTAATTTCTATTTTGCACTATGATGATACTTGGTAATAATGTCAGACAATTATATTTTGATTTAAGCTCACATAGTTATGATGCCTTAATTGAATGTTTGGAAGTAAAAGGAGCTGCTGAGCTATTTACAGTTCTTGTAGCCTGAACTGCTGAAAAATGAGATTCGCACGGGAGCATATTTCAGAAATATCTGTATGTATTTGAATAATTTCAATCTGAGTAATTTTTCCACTATTGTACATTAATGTGATGTTCCAGCGCCTTTTAGTTTGGATGGCTTTTGTGGTGGTTTTATTTTAGCTGTTTAGTTTTTACTTCAGAATCATGAATTTAGTCTCTGTGAAGGCCAAGAGGTGGAAACCCTCTATTATTCCAGCAGTGCACAGGACTCTGCACTGCTGTATCAGGAAATCTCAAGTAACGCTTTTATGATGTATGAGGATATTATTCTCTGCAAGCAATAACAAGCACTTCTATTTCCCCTGCAATATCTACATAATCAAACATTCACGAGTGCTTTACAAAGAATTTAATTAAATACTGTGCAGAGTAACTGGATACAGCGTGTGCACAAGCTGTTATATATTCAGTAGTTCACATTTCTGCAGTTAGTATAGAATGCTTTTGAGCAATACAATACAATGTGTGAATAACATTTGTATCAAAATGTTCATCATCACCCCTCCTTTTTTACCTTGCTCCTCAAAAATTACCTTAAAACCTTAGTAGGTGTCACCTTGAGGATCATTAGAGACCTTCCTCAGTTCTTTAGCGGTATGGTTGGCAGAGGGAAATACAAATCCTCTGATGAGACTTGAACATCAAACATTGTTTCTCTGAAATGAAATATTTTTGCTCCCCGGATAATAGAACAGGTGATTGTCTTGGATCCAAATTAGGGATTTTGTTTAAAGGTGGTAGAACTCTGGGGAGCAATCAAGGTCGACCTCTGGAGAATTTTGTTTCTAAATTAACAGGAAGACTGGGAATTCTGATTTTAGATGTGGACAATGAGAAGAAAAGGAGTTCTCGTGTTGTAGTAACAAGTATGTCCAGAGTTCAGTTTGTCAGTTGCTGGAGATTAAGAAAGCCGTCTTCTTGGCATTACAGTGCATTAGCTGATGAGTGAAAGGAATGTCAAGGCTTGCAGAGCAAGCACTGTGCAAGAGGAATGTGATTTAGAGTATTTCTCTGCTGTTGTCTGCCTGGAAGGCAGCTAGCCATCCATCAGATTGGAGGGTTTTCTGGTATGTTAGTGGTACCATGCATCCATCTAAGCCAGCAGACCATTACCAGTGGAACAAATGCTGAAACAGTCAGTAATAAGCTAAATAAATACCTTTGTATTTAGCTGGCGGTGAACTCCTTTCCTGAACAGCACGAGACCTCAGTTTCCCAGTGCCACAGAGTTATTTCAGTTTATTACTGGCTGACACTACCAAAATGTGTCTGTCATGACTGACAGGAAAGACGAGAAACTTGAAATGAATGCAAAAGAGAGAAAGGAAACAAAACAATCAGTGCAAGTATGAAATAGTTGGAATTTCTTTTCTTCACAAAAATTTCTTTTGTGTTAGTTTTATGTTGGTATCACTTTGCTGATTTTAAGGGAGTTGTTGAAAACTGGGAGTAAATTAGAATCATTCTTTCTGTGTTCTTCTGAAGATACTTTTAAAATGAAAGTTTAGTCACTGCAGGAAAGGTTATGGCTTTCTTTACAGAGCTAAGAATAGGAAAGGCCCCTGTTTAAATTTAATGAATATTTGCCATTAAGTTCAGTGATTTCACCCTGTAACCTTTGCGTCTTCTTTTAATGCTTATTCTTCCTTTGTATAGCAGACAGCAATTTTTCATGTTAGTAATAACAAATTGCAGTTATTCTATGAAAGTAGTATGTTTCAAACTTCAACTGAAGAAGAAAATTAAAGCATGTAATTTTGAATTAACTGGCAGTCTCCTCTCGAACACCATGCTTTGGATTTTTGCTTTGCTCTCCTTAATTAGGTTCTTGTTCTAGTGTTTGCCTTTATATAAATATTTGTTATTTATCTCTTGTAGTTTGTCCCTGCAATTTGGCTATTTTCAGGGTTTTTTTTTTTTTTTTTTTTTTTTTTTTTTTGTATTTGGAAGTAGCTGTTATGCTCTCTCTGTGCTTCCACTTGAGATCTGTGTTTTTTTTACTACTTGCAAAAAATTTTATTCCCCTTTTGGGGAGTACTGAGATATATCTGAGTTCTTTACGTACTCCTAGTATTTTGGTGGATGCTTCTATGAATCCTGAAGCAGAGCTCCTGCTGTCATGTTGTTCTTCAAGCCAATTCTACCACGTATAACAGAAAGCCAAAATAGGAGAATGTAGAAAGTCAAAAAAGGAGAATGTGTGTGCTGTAATAGAATTGCTGTCTATAAGCAAGTCAGAATTTCTCTTCTTTGGAAGAAGTCAGTCCAGAGACCATTCATCCCACACAGTGAAGCGCTGCCTAAATCTACTTGTGTTGATTATGAATGAACTGGCTTTGGAACCAGAAGTAACATAGCCAAATGAGAGGAGTACAACATCCAGGCTAATTAATTAAGAAGACAAGCTAATTAATTCAACCAGAAAAAAGCACCATGCTGATATGACAGTATAGCTTCCAAAATTCTGGCTGACTTGTACTGGGTTTCTTGTAGACTTAGAGGCTGTTTCTAGGCTCTCTCGGGTATTTTTGCTGTGGAGCAGCACTGTGTGTTTGTTTAGTCCTTCTGTCGGTTTACTCTAATTTTATTTCCAGGCTGGTCAGTTTGAGTTTCTTCTCAGCCACCTTCTGTAGGTTTTTACTAGCATTTGGATAGCCATTGTAATATTGCCTTCTTGAACCTCTTGCCACTGAGAGAAATTTCCTGTCACTCAATTTTTTAATATATATATTTTTTAATAAGATGGAGGACCTTCCCATCTTCTTCATACTATTTTATCTCTTACTGGATACTCAGCTGAAGTAACTCATCTTTGATTGCATCTAGCACCATTGTTCCAGCCTGTGGAGCTGAAACAGGGCTGTCAGCAGCTCCATCCTCAGAGGGGCTGCTGGCAGTACTACCTACTGAAAAATGCCTTGTTTCAGCAAGGGGATTCTGAACAGCTTGTGAACTTTCTGGTTGTTATGAAACAGGATTTCTTCAGTTCTCTCTTATTGTAAATCCTTACATATAGTTTGACTTGAAAGATGTTCATAAAGGAGTCACTTTAATGAAAAGGTAAACAACACTTTTGTTAAAATCTGTGTTACTGCTTTGATTGTGGTGTAGTAAACATGAGAAGTAGCATCAAACTCAGCAGCAAATAACAATCAAGATATTTTAAAATAATCTGTATTCTATATAGATAACTTCTTCAATTAGAATTACTAAATACTGTTACATAAATAACATAACAATCATTAATAGGTAGTGATATAAGAACAAAAATTGCTATTAATGTTTCCTAAGTAGAAATGCTAGAGAGCTGAAATTAACAGTCCTGTTTTTATGTTTACGTTATTTAAAATGTTTTTAATGATAGTTAATGGCTTTATCTGCAATAACTCTTCAGTAAAATATCTTTCACAGGATGTTAACATATTTTTTTTTATTTTCAGATCTGTTAGCTGTGCCTAAACATCCCTATGCTGCTATGGAGAACTGGGGACTGAGTGTTTTTGTGGAGCAAAGGATACTACTGGATCCAAGCATTTCTTCTATATCATACCTGTTGGATGTCACCATGGTCATCGTACATGAGCTATGTCATCAGGTATTAGAAGAGTTCAAATACATAGTACTTATATCAGAAACCATGTGTTCCTTTTCGAAACTGAAAGTGAATTTGCACAAACAGTTACAGCTTTTATTGTGAGTGTAGTTCAAGTAGCAGAAGGATCTGTAAGATACATAACTAGAATGCAAAAACAAGGAAGAGTCAGAATGGGGATAAAGAAGAAAATTAGCAACAAAGAGCGTGTATGATGATCTTCTGTATGATTTTAACCTATGTGCTTGTGTGTTGTTCGATAGATCATGCACATGGATAACTGTAGAGAAGAATTTATTGCAGAACCATAGCAGATTCATACTGAATTGCTCGTTCATGTCAAAAAATGCTTTGACTGAAATCAGTTCGATAGTCTTACTCCTCTCATCTCACATACATACACACTTTCCTTTTCCTTTTTTAAGTTTGATATTAACCCTCTGTTCACTCATGACGGACAATTGAGTCTTTATATGTACAGAAACCTTTTTATCAATAAAAACACTTTGTAATAAATCCATATTACAATTTGTTTCACATTTCCTCCATCTTATCTCCAACTAAACACATTATGACAGTTTAGTAATATTGAGTTGAATGCAAATGTTATTGAAGAAATGTGCTTGGGGGCCAGGAAACCCTTTCTTACACTCATAACAGGCATAATCATAGCCCTCAGGTTAAAATCCTACTGTGTAATCAGCATGGCTTACATCTGTGACTTTACACAGTATTCTTAAAAATGCAATGCATATTCTTAACACTTTCTGCAAATAAAAGTACCATATAAAAGGGAGCCTTCATAATAGAGTTATGGTAGATGAACCTGGAAATCATAATGCTTGGTTCATATTCATGTTTCACATTAAATCTGTAGATGAATATTAAATCCTCAGCTAAAACATGACATTTTAATTGAAAGTTATTGCTGGTTTGTTCTCAGTGTGATCATCTTATTTTGTTATATGCTCTTTATTGTGCAGTACAATAGAGTAGCACACTGTTCAGCCAGAAAAATCACGGTGCCTTAGGAATAAGATGTGGAAAGCACATATTCGGTCATCAAATCCAAACTCTGGATAGTATTACATTCTGCCACATAGTGTTTTTTTTCTAGTGTGGGGTTCAGTGTTCCTGATTGCAGGGTTTTTGCAGACTCCTTCAGAACCTTTTCTGTAACTCTTTAAATCCAACGATTGATAACTTTTTCTTTGCATTCTGCTCAAGTCTTCCTTTTTCTGAAGTCATTCCATTACTTCCAGTTATTCTTTTCACTGCTGAAATAATTTCCTCTCCTTCCAAAGCAATTCATACGTAATATGTGGGCAATTATAACATCAATACCTTGCAAAGTTTATTTGTTTGATTCTCATTGAAACTGATTCTCATTGAGCATCTCTTACGTTGTTTTAGGAATATCAGAGGATATCGAAGTTGGTGAAAACTGTACTTGAGTTTATTTTACGGTAGCTGTGTGCTCTTATGTGACCTTAAAAGTGCAAATGAGAAACTTACTTGGTGTCTGTTCTCATATTACTTCCAGTAAGGTTCACTTAATTAGAAGTATCTTCCTCCATTCTTGTTGCTGCAGTTTCTGTTTTAGTACCATGCATATCAAGGCTGTGTTCAGCTACTTTACAGGGCAAACTGACACAGTAGTTAATGCTCAAACTGAAGAAATACTATTTCTACATTTTAGATGCAGAATTGAGTCACAGAATATGGATCATTCAACTACAAATACAGTTTAAAGACAGAAGCCACAGATATACCAAATATACCAATTTATACTCCAAAAATACATGCCACAAAACACTAATGTCAGCAAGACAGTATCTTTTATTCTGTAGCCAGTGTTTTCTGCTGCAGCTTCCTCAAGGAAACTATAACTCTGGCTCACATAGGTCAGAAGCATAAGTGATATTATCTTTGCTGTATGTTGAACTGAGGCCATATTGGGTCTAAGATCTCTTGCCTCTGCTGTTTAATTGTTAATTACTCTATGTATTTTTCGTTCTCTTGTTCATAGCCTCGTCTTCTAAACTTGGTGATTCAGGAATATTGCTTCACTGATTTTTACACATTGAAGACTAATGAAAATCTCTACTGACATTGCCAAAAGTAGATTCCATATCTACTGCTTTCCTTTATATTTAATATAGTTTTTAAGATTTCCAATAAGACAAAAGGGAACTTCCCTAAAATATGTTTTTATTCTTTTTGTTATTAAAGAATAACTATATCGTTGCCCCATTTCATCATAGAATGCTCCTTGATTTTAAACTCTACTTGAATACATACACAGCATATCTTAGTACAGTATGAAACTGCCCCATATGATACCTTTGTCCCTTACAGTAACACAGCAAATGTGTTACTGTAATTAGCAAATAATTTTGCTAATTATATACCTGCGATTCAAAGAAATGGATAAAATTAAGAATTGGGACTGTAAACTAAACGTGACTGTTTAAGATTGGAATTCCTAAGACTACTGGGCACTTTATATGCATTTGGTTGTGAAGTGCAGTTTTTAGAACAGAGAGGCATCATTGCAGAATTACAAAGAAATTCTGTGGTCATCAGGTACACGTGCAAAGAATGTAAGAGAATTTTATGCCTGATTTCTTCACAGGTGACTTTGTAATGCTTGACTAGATTGTTATTTTAGGTACAACTTTTAGGAAGGACGTATTTAATGCAGCTAGCTTTAGTTTCATCATTTTTGGGCTAGTAGTGCTTGATATTACAGCTTGAATGCTTTAGAACACTTCAAGTGTTTAATTAAAAAATTAATAATTGGCAGAAGGTGGAGTATTTCTGCATTAAAGCTTTCCCTCCGAGCCCCAGAACACAAATGATATATTAGTCAATACGCACATATTTATAGCATCTTAAGTTAATAGCTTTAAATAATTACCATAATTTATTAAAATAATTCTGTTGAAGTAGCAATCCATTTTATTTGCATATCACAGATCAACCCCACCTACAGCCTTTGAAGGAAAAGTTGTTTGAATTTAATCACCATAATTTTTTGTTAGTTCTCCCCCCTGAGCACAAAACTTGAGTTAAACATGCATGAATGCAGAAGGAAAATTAAAAAACCCTAAGCCACAGGTTTTTTTTTTTTTTTTTTTTAAAATAATCTGTAAGGAAAGTGCATGGGAAGGAGTACCTTTTCAGTGTGTCTGTAATGAAGGTAAGTGCCTTTTGTGTCAGGATGAACACAGTAGCTGAGGGAAATGAGCAATTTATGTAACCAATACATTTCAATTCATTTTTCTTTCTGAAAATGAAAAGAAATAATCATTGTCACTCAGGGCGAATAGTGTCCCTCTTCAAACACACAAATAAATAAATAAATGAGCAATTACTTGAATGAAACACTTCACTTAATGTTTCCCTTTCAGACATGTAACACCTAGGACAATAATAATACAATTTTTCGTGAATATTGGTCTTCATTAATTACATTCTCTGAAACTGCTCTCTCTAACAGTAATATTCTCTATGATATTCAAGTCTAGTTAGGCAAATTCCTTATGTTTTCATATTGGTATCATATGCTGTTTTAATTCCTGTTAAATAATTTTCCTCCTGGATGATTAAATGAAAATGAAAACTTTTAATTGTATTATTACTAAATAAGCACGTTAATCTCCCAGAGGAATAAATGAAATACTTGATTGTGACATCATATATTGGGAATGCAGCAAAATTCATATTTTCCACTTTTCAGCTAAGATGACAAAGTAGGTTCCTTCTTAAGCCAAATTTTTTTTATCTAACTTTAAAATACTTCACTGTTCTACTTTAGCAAATAACTTTACAAATTCTTTTAAGTTGCAAGGATATGTATTACAAACTTGATAAGTTTTACTGTTTAAACCTCTCTCTGAATAGTCATAGTATACCCTGACTGTTACTGGTTTCTAATCTGTTCAGCAGTCTTGTAATTCAAGGCATAAACACTGAGATTTTGTGTTTAACCTTTTTAGCATTAGAAAAGATTTAGTCAATCTATTCTAGAATAAGTATAATTTTCATACAACTTTGATAGCACGTTACTCTAACTTTTAAAATTGTGCATTATATACATAAACTGATTTTCCGTAGTTCTTTATCTTTTCAGATGAATATTCTTAAGATCAATCTTTATCTCTTTCAGTCCTGTAGAGAGTTAATTTAATAACCTTTAACTATGGTATGTTCAACTGTCCATTAAGTTTGTTTCACTTATCATGTGAATATGACTTTTGTCAACCCCATCTTTTATCCTGAAATTCTTCAGTTCATTGCTGCTGACGTTCATTTTCACATTTCGCTTCGTTTTTTCTTCAAATCCTATTTACTGAACATTGTGTGGCAATCTGATAATCTCTGTTTCTGTGGTCTGTTCTTTGGAGCTCTTGTGTTCATTTCATGAAGGATCGTAGTCATGGCATTGATCCTCCCTGTACGCTATTCTCCCTCAACAAAGACATGCACAGAAGCAAGATCTTTCACTGAGATGCTGGACAAAGCCTTCAGATATGCCAATCATCCTGAAAAGAAACTGCTTACTTGGCCAACCCCATGTTCCTTCATTTTCTTTCACTAGTGTCAGCAGCAGCACCTGTCCTCAGACGCGTTGCCTCCCTCTGGAATACTTATTTGCTCCCTTTCTGTTTATTATCAGCTTAAAGCTTACAAGAAAGCTCAAAATTATATTGGTTGATTATTAATGACTTATTAATAATCACATTAAAAATAAGTTTGTTTCCAGGAGCAAAAGTTTGGTTTTTGGCAAAAGATTTTACGGAGACTGTGAAATAACTTTCCATAATAATGTGTGTGTGTTTCTGCTCTTGTCACTTGTGTTAAGATATTCCAGGTTGCCCATAGTTGTTACAATCATTTATGCAGTGTGATTCATGAGCAGTAGAACTGATGAGGCCTGATTTCCTGTATTTGTTTGTCCCCATTCCTTTTCTGGTGATCATCTGATCTTTGGTTAAAATCCTTATGACATCTACCTGTCCTCTGCCGTGATAGGTTTATGGCTACACCCCAGCTAAACTCCCTGTTTTGAGAGGGCTGAGGCTTACTGATGGAGAGGGTTGCATGAAACAGCTTTCCTTAGGAAACTGGCCAATGAATGTCAGTATCATTGTGCATCTTAACAGGCAGACATTACAAAGGAAGAAATGCTAAAATACAGGTTTGGAATAGAAAGGTTATGTTTCCAGTTTTTAAGTATTCACACTATACATAATGAAGTTTCCAGGTGTTAAATCAGCTTACTTGAGCTAGGAAGATTTTTCTCTCATTGTATGGGTTAGTTCCTTAAACTGAGGTGAACATTTACTTTAGATAAGTAAAGCAATTCTGTGCATGATCTCCTCAATACTTCTTTTCCCTTACTAGTTCTTTTCTAATATTTTATTTTAGTAACTTATGTGCATCTTGTAAAAAAGACTTAATTCAGTAGTGTATGAAAAAGATCTGCTTGTTGTCTGAATGGCTGGTATAAGCTACTGCTTTTATTGAAACTTGTGAAGAATCTTCTCTGTGTAAGTGACATATATGCATGATTTTCTAAAAGTTTTTTATCTAAACTTTCTTTGCAGTGGTTTGGTGACCTTGTGACTCCAGTTTGGTGGGAGGATGTGTGGTTGAAAGAGGGTTTTGCTCACTATTTTGAATTTATCGGGACAGACTACCTCTACCCAGGATGGAACATGGTACGTTTGTTTTATTTCATTTATACTGAAACTCCACAGCAAAGTTTCTTTCGTGGTGTACTCCTGCTTCTGTTATAGACAGGGACTGCTGGAAAATAAGAAATGATGCATGAAAGTATCAGATGTCCAATAAAGCAAACTCACAAGGTGTGAAATAATTTGAAAGCATTCCAAAAGTGTAATCTGCAATTTATTACAAAAGAAGTAAGGTCATGTCTATCATACCCAGTGTTAAAATAACTACTGTCTCTTTGCTGAAAAACATTTTGGATTACGGTGGTTATGATTTAACATGGACTGTTTTTAAAAATAGACAGAATGTTGAATTTAATCCAGACCAAAAATGTAAAAGAGATGTTTGGCTGAAGCAAACTGTGAACTTGAAAATATATTTTCTTAGAATATTCTGTTCTCCCCTCTCTAAGTTTACCCTGATTGTTGTATATAGGTAATCTTGTTTATGTATGCTTCTTGTGCAGTTCAAATTCTTTGTAGTAGTTTAATATTTTGTTGTAGGTGTAAGATTAGATTTATAATTGCAGTAGGAAATAGGAAAATAAATCTTCATCTGAACTGACATCTGTCTTGTATAGGTAAACTTACTTGGTTCACCTGGCTTTGGTTGTATTAAAACTCGTTCTCTTCATCTTTATGAAAAACACACCCTGAATTACAATGTAATCATTCTAATTATGAATGCAATGGAACCTGGCAGTCCTTTATGATATTAACATAGTGAAATGTCGTAGATGACAATATTTATACACTGAATTTTATCTTCAAATCATCCATCATTTGTTCTTCACATAATCAGTTCAACAAATGAATAATAACTTTGTTTTAGAAGTCATTTGGAATATAGAATTTTTGCTTGAGATTTCTGTGGAATGAATAAAATATTCACTGTTATGCAAATGACATGCCCATCATGTGAAGTCCTCGTATCTTAGCAGGATACAGGCAGAACAAATGGATTGAACAAGGTATGACTGTTAAACTTGGAAATTAGACACATGCTGCATAAATTAGAATTAGCTGAAGTAATATCTCTGTGCCTGGAAAAATACTGTTCTGTCAGTTTTTTCCCTTATATTAAAAAAAAAGGTAGAAATAAACTTTTAATAAACATTTAATAATTAGAAATAATTGGAAAAATTGTTATAAGATGAAACACTTGTTGAGTTAAACATTTAAATATGCTGCATTCTTTTGCAGACTACAGTAGAAATGCATATTCTGACCTTTCCGCCTTATACAGATTGTAAGAATAGGAAACAAAAGCTACTGTAACTGGAATTTGGCTTGCTGGATGTTTTTGTAATTGATATAAAAGAGTATTTCCTGTTTAGGTCGTAGAGACATTTATTAAGTTGGACAAACAAAAAATGAGCCTTTATAAAATGAAAAGCTGTTCCAAACAACTTAGGTATTTTTTGTTGTTGTTGTTTGTTTTGTTTTGTTTTGTTTTCAAAAATGAAGGATACAAGCTTCATGGATCAGTTGTAAAAACAAGAACTACAAATCTTATTTTCTATAATGTTGGTTAAACAGAACAATATTCCAACCTTCTGGTTGGTGTTTTGTCAGCAGTTATTGTGAAATAAAAATAAAAGATGCTGTGGTGTATGATCATAGAACTCTTTGCTTCAAGAAAATGGAGAGTGCTATGCCAAAATCCTCTTTCTTTCTAAAGAATGGGAAAAGTTAGTTCATTCCTTTGTCTTGCAGTTTTGAAATTTTACTCTTGGAACTTTCTTTAAGAAGTCTATAAATTAAAATATCAAATTCAGTTTCATTTCAGTTTATTAGAGAATATTTGTCATCTTTTCACTGAAGACTGCAAGCAGATTCCTGGAAAAGGGCTTTTGTTTAGAAATGCAACCTGGATAGTATGGATAAATCTGAAACAAATATCTACAGTTTCCTATCTAAATTGTAGGAGGTTTATTGGCTAAAGACACATAAGCCTTTACTGCTGAAATGACATAAACTTCTAATATTTTGCTTCTTCTTGTCTAGAGATGCTACTCTTTAGTGAAGCTAAGTATTTTTTGCGGTGTGCATCTTACGTGGAATTCATTCATTGGAGTTCATAGATTTTGTTCATTATGTGGAATTCATAGATATCATTTTCTTCTTCTCTACATTCTTTAAGTTGCTTAAACATTTCTTCCTCTTCTGATGTTTTTGATTTCATTGGTTTTCCCTCATTTGTTTTATTAACTCTTATTTTACCAGGGGATAGATGATTAGATATCAGGATTGCCAAAACTGCCATGGAACATTGGCACAACTGCTGTTACACCTTATTGAGTCTTCCAGAAAGTTTAGATTCTTGTTCCGTCCCCAAGGCATCTACGTAGTTCACTGGGATATGTAATCTTAATGAGAAAGGAAGCCCAATTTTTAATAAACTCTGTCCATTTTTATGCTGTGTTAAAATTTTGAATAAACAGTTTCAAGAACAGAATGAGAAGAGTCATTCTGACAGAGGCTTCT
This sequence comes from Gallus gallus, assembly GCF_016699485.2. Taxonomy (NCBI): domain Eukaryota; kingdom Metazoa; phylum Chordata; class Aves; order Galliformes; family Phasianidae; genus Gallus; species Gallus gallus. The sequence continues at coordinate 36,838,713 of NC_052532.1, forward strand.
GTTGTCTGTTGCAGTTAATGTAAGGTTCATCAGAACTCTCCTGAAGAAGTGGACAAAGTTTTGCTAGTTTCAAAACAGAAAGGTGAGCTTTCTGTACTGAGATCTGTCATGATCTCACCATTGGTTTTAATATCCTTTTTAAAAATTAAGTTACCTCAGGTCAAAGCTAGAAAGTCTCACTTCATTCCCTCAGCTAAATATTAAGGCCCTGAATGTTAATTTTTACTTCTTGAAGGTGAAGCTACCTTTGATTTTCTAAGAGATATGTCCCTGCTGGCTACTCATCAGACATTTGCAATAGTCTTCCCATTTCAGCCTTTTACCTTGTCTGTACCCCAAATTAAGTGTTTTTTGAAATTTTTATTTTGTACTGTTTCAAACCTTATTCTGAAATCTCATTCTTCAAGGTCTTTGAATTTTAAAACATTGATTTTGTGTTGTCAGAACTGTTTTATAAAGAAAGTTTGTGCTGCAAGCTGTTTTCCCCAAAGATCAGAGAATATTGGTCAATTGTGTGTACTCCAATTAACCATACTGTATGCAAGTACCTTGACTGTTGCTGTTTCATGACGTTGAAATTCAGAGATGAGGTTTCTGTATTAGAGGTGTACCATATAACTTTTTGGTTATCTCTTCATGCCATAAAAAGCAGCAGCAGCTTAATATAAGTTCTTGAGGTGTGAGATCCTCTGACTGCTACAAAAAAGGAAATCCTGACTTTGTGAAAGGGTTTTTTTTAGGATCAGAGAAAGGAGAAAATTAAAGTGAAAAAGTACATACTGCTAATTTGATCTTCATAGCCCTGTCATTTCTCATCCACCTTACTCCTTTTAGAGGCCCAACAGCAAGTATATATTCCTTCTTCCTCTTTGCTAGTTTCTGGTGTTATCTTGAACTCCTTTGTATATGGCTGTCTAAAGGAGGGAATTCAACAGAGACTTTCAGATCCATGAATTTATTGATTGATCTTTTGCCTCCTTATTTACTAGTAGAAGGAACCATCATGTTTGTCCTTGAAAGTCTCTGGCACAGGGCTAGGTATTGAGGACTATGACAGCAGGAATTACTGACATGTAATTTTCCCTTTCATCCATCAAATGAGTGTCAAATACTCTAGCAGTCAGTACTCTGCTTGATGCTGAGAAAGCACTTCACAGAGTCTCACTGCCTTCTCCCCCCTTTTTTTTATTAAATGAAAGTTGGCTTTAGTGAAAACTTTAATGGATGAGTCAGGGTGTAGTACATCCATGACTGCTTTGAATCCCTCGCCTTCTCTGTCAGTTGAAATTCTGGGATAAGGTCTCCCACTTTATTGTGTGCTTACTGCTTTTTCAGATAAGGATGGTTGTGTTTGTCAGAGATTTTCTTACTATTAAACAACTGTGATTAAAATATTTGCAGTAAGATTTTGTGTCTACCTGGAAGGACATCCTTCACCCTTCTTAAAGTGAATTGCACTTCATTCACACCATAAGGTTCCACACTCTAGGTGTTTCTGTTATTACTGCAGGCAGCTGAAAATAATAATGATGTTACATATCAACATTTTTGTTTTTAAAATGCAAGAAATTACCTGTGCCTGGAAAGTTATTAGAAAGCTATTTAACTAAACTTCATTACATTAAGTACTTTGAATGTCATGGAACACTTTGCACAAATCCTTGATAAATGGTCCTAATTGCTTATCCTTCTAATTGACAGGATTGAAATAATGAAAGTGAATATTGTCATTAAGCACATGCTTATCTTTAATGTGCTTTGACTTACGTTGCCTCCTAAAGTGTTTGTCCTCCTTGACAATTTTTTAGACATCATTTGGCTCATAGAAAACCCCCCAGAAACACTGTAAGTTAAGACATGTACCTTTTCAATTTACTTCGTTATTATTTTGGCCATTCAGACCTGAGGTGGAGCCTGCTTGACCCTTCTAACTCAACTTAAATAACATGCTGACTCAGCATTGAGAGATTCAGTCTTTTTTTTTTTAAATCTGCTTTTATCATTCCTTTTTTTTTTTTTTTTTTTTTTTTTTTTTTAATGTTTAAAGGCTTCCTAATGCCTGTAAGAAGTAAGACCTTAGTACCACATGGAGTGTTTTGGCCCCAGTAACTTCTAGCTGAAGTCAATTGTTGTATGGTTTTCTGTTTGAACTCAACTATGGAGGAAGGTTTCAGTGTAAAATTAACCAGAATCTCAAGTAGAATTGACTTTGTCAGGAAAGAAGGGGTATGTAAAGGTAAGCTGTGAGATCTTCTAGCTTCTCATTACCTGTTCTTTTTAAGTACATGAGTTCAGAAATCCTTATGCTAAATTTAGCCTATAACAATGAAAATAAATTTCAATTTCCAAATGATCTTTCTTAATAAATTTTCCCTTTGTTTGCTCTGGCAAGTTGCATTAGTTGGAATACTTAGCTTTAAATAGTTAAACTCTTAACATTTAGAGATCAGACAAATGCATATCAACATATAGATGAAACATTTATTCAAGAGGTTGAGTACAGGTTTGGAGAACGCCAATGCCTCTTCTTTCTCCATGTCATTATCGGCTCATCTTGAGAAAGCAGTTGAAATTGCATTATTATGAAAGCTTTTCAGTCATATGGTTTTCATTCTCCCGAGTTCAGGGTTTGTATTTATATTTCAGAAAGAAACTTCACTGAACTTGCTGAATTTCACACAATTTTGATTTTTTTTTAACCAATTTGTCATCTGTAATTTGAGAAAGAATGTTTGTGACAACTTTTGACTTCCATATAGGAGGAAGATCAAGGCATGGACTCAATTTAGGGCAACCCTAGTGAAACGAAGATACACACTTCAGGACATATAGTCGCTGTGGGAAGTTCAGCGGATAAACAGTTAGATGTATAAAATGAGTGGCATCCTTATTGAAAGACTGCTTTTTGAATTTTCATTTGTTGCGAATGTGCTACTCATTTGTTTTAAAATTGTATGCAATGTGCAGTTATGAAACATGAACTGATATATAATTTTTGGTTTATCTGCAAAACATTTTGGTGCCTTCAAAGCTCAGCTCACTGAGCCTCATCACTTTCAGGATGGAAAAATACTCTCATTAGTAATTGCGTTTGTCAGTTGTAGCTGGAAGTTGCTTCAGTGTACCAAACATAGTTAAAAGTGACTTTTTATTTAGATAATATTTACTGCTTCTTAAGGGTGAGAGGATTTTTCTCTACAGGTTCTCCCAGTGGATACATTGGAAGACAAACTTTGTACGTTGTCGCCTAACTTTTTAAAATGTTTTGGGGACAAATATATGAAGATAAAGTAGATCTGTGTTAATCTCTTATTTTTGTTCAACTCTTATTTCTTTGAAGTCAACTACATACAAGATAGCAAAACAGATTCTTTGAGTGAAAGAGTAAAAGCAGTTTTCCTTGAGGCATTTTGGGGCAGTAGGGGATGTTTCCTTTCATAATGTTTACTGTTTTGTACTGTGTCCTTAGTTTCTATAGGTCTGTATTTGGCAAAATGAGTCAGGTATACAACCAAATTAGTGTTATACTTGAAAACCAGAACGCTGACAGGAAACTGCAGTTGAAGTAGCTGGTGAAATTGCACAAAACCTCCTAGGTGATATATCTATGCTATTTATACTATAAATAGTATACTATATATATATACCACCTGGTATATCACCTGGGGGACCTGGTAGACATTATCTGGTTTGGTATTTCATTCAAAAGAAAATACATTTCAAATTCTCTTTCCTGATATAAGAGAGTTATGGAGGTAGATGTAGGAGTCGTGATGTATTCATAGTTGATAAAAGTAGAATGTGCTGCAGGCCTCCTTCAACAAACTATGCACATAACTGAGGCACACATGCAGAGATATAAATTAAAGAAGTTGTTTGTAATCTTCTCAAAATGCAGTTGGGAGGAGAAAGAGAGAAAAATACTATGTTCATTTGCAAGTACTCAGGAGACATCCTACACTATGACAATGTAGTATTTATAAATATATAGACAAGAAGGACTTTATTTTGGCCCCCACTGGATCTTTTCTGGCCTTAAGGTATTTTTTTTTTTAAGCTATGGTATTCTAACAGATTATATTCCCTTGCAGTTTGTTAAGCTTCACCCTAAAATGTACTGTATTTGAACTGCAACTTCCTGGTATTGTATATGCTAGAATTCTTAGATTGCTTTCAAACTCTGCCCCTATTTCCTTTTCCCTAGGGTGTGCTTTTCCTATAAATCGAAGTACCACATATTGCAAATGCTGATTTTTGTCAGGCATGAGAGATCACTCATCTCCTTTGTGTTGCTGATGGCTAGTAAAGTTTGAATAAGATATTTCCAGCAAGTTTGTCAGGGAAATCATTTGCAGGTTTGCACATGAATATTAAGCTTTATTTATGTAGATTTCCCAGTCCATAAGCCATTTGAATGGCAGTCCCAGATTAAAGGCAGTGCCTTTAATATTGAGGCGTTTGATGTCTTCTGCGTACTAATTATCAGTTTTGGCTTTTATTGTGTTATTCTTTTTGTTTCACTCTTGGATGTTTTCTTATCTTTTTTTTTTTTCATTTTAATTATTTTGCTGCTATTTCATATTAATTTTTAGAAATTATTTTAATGTGTCTAACAAGTATTACATTATTGTCATGCTAACTAACTTGCACATTATGTCTCAATATGGTATCTCAGTCTCTTTCCATTACATCATTGTTATCCTATTACATGCAAAACATTTTTATTGGCTCTTGAAAGTACAGTCTTTTCTGCCAAAACATGTTATTTCACAATTTATTTCTTTCAATTTAGAGATATACTACTTGAACGGTAGGCAGCATGTTGGAGGGTAATACACAAAGAGTAACCACATCCTTTCCATAAAGCTTCCTCCCTGGAACAAAATGAAAACAAAACAGAACAAGAAGACTTTTACATGGTTAGCCAGTTTCATATTCCTCCTTCTTATTGCTATGGAATGATTTATAGATCCACATTTAAAAATCTACAGATTATTTCCATTGTGTGAAAGAATTGCGATACCTACCCTGTTATCCATATCATTTTCACCCATAGCAGTGAAGTTTGAATATTCATATTGTTTAAAAGTTAGCTAAGGAAGGAAGAACTCAGAAAAGGACTGGGCATTTCAAGACAACCATGTACCAAACAAAGAAAGTCTTATCAGCCAAGAGAACAAGTAATTCTTGTGAAGGGACAAGCACGTGAATCTTGTGACCACTGATGTTTGGGCAATAATCTGAACATGTAAATGTTCAAAAGGCATGCTGATCTGATAAAAACACTTCAGTCTCTTCATCTGGAAGTACAAGAGGGAAAGCAGCAGTAGGTAATCAGCATATCTTTTCCTTCTCAATGCAAGAGAATCTGGCCTTCCAGACTTGACTACCCTCAGATCCAGGAAGGTGCCAGGGAGAGGAAAAAAAGAGTCTGGACACCAAGTGGGCAGTAGGAAGATAAGAAATGGAGTAGCTTCCTGCTTGCCTTTAAAGGAAAGCATAGGTTTGCGTGGAAGCATTTCTGTCCTTATTTCAGTCTTATTTCAGAATAGGCTTCTGCTGTTATCATCACCAAATCCTGCTCAGTGCATTGCCTTGCGCTTATATACAGCTACTGAGTTTCCAGGCAAAACCCCAGAGACTTTTCTGAAGCCTTCTTTTCTTTACAGGCGAATCACAGTCTTTGGCTTCTCTTTTGCAGCCGAACTCCCTTGGAGGAGAGTGATCTTCAACAACATTTTGTAATTGTTTCATGTTTAGCTGCAAACCTGTCACCTACCAAGTTGGCAGCTCACTGGCCTCATTAAATGCATTCCAAAATTGATTTTCTTTTCTGTGCTACGTGTTTCTTTAGTCCGCTAGATATCATGCTAAATCAGATCAATTCCACGGTACTGCATCAGGTAAAATAACTAGGGAATAAAAGGCCCCTCTTCTATCATTATAAGCAATTTGGTCACATGTGTTGCCCTTTTTCCCCTTAATGTTTGGATATGACTCTAATAGCTGAAGTGGTGTTTCTTCAACAAAATAATTAAGGTGGTTTTAGTTTCTTTCTGCAGTTCAGTTTTCTGCTATCTCTTCAAGCTGAATGCCTGCTCTCAACTGGGAAACTCTTTTCTCAGAATCTCCCTGGAGTTCTGCAGATATTAGAGTCTCCTTTTGAAATCTACTCTCAGAGGTTGTATATTGAAGGGAAAAGGTGGGAATACTTTGGAAATTCTTTTATTTCAAAGAAATTAGCTTTATAGCTCAAAAGCCACCTTAATTCTCACTAAAATGCATGCAAACATGTTTGAAGACATAGTAGGTATTCCTGTTTATGCCACTGTTATGGTCTGCCATAAATTTTAAGGAAAACTTTCCAGTTACTGTAACTCGAGTGAACAATGATGAATCTAAAATGCTCCTTTCCTGCTCATCAAAGGCTAACATAAGAAAAAAACTGACACAACAGAAAACAAAAGTGTATCCTTTGTTTTTTAGTATCTTATATATCTTTATAGCTTTGCTTTATGCTTATGACGTTCATTTTCTTGATTTCGTATTTTAAAGTATTCCTGTGTAATTAACAAATATCCTTTTGATGAGTAAATTCCTAGCAGCAACAATCCACTCCCAAACCTGTTCATTAGTTGTGATATTCAGACATGAATTTTGGAGGCCGATCTATACCTATGTGTGCTTATACCTGCATGAGTTACATATCGTACTTCTGATGAAATAGGTGTTCTGCTACTAGTAGAGAACGTGACTAAGATGTAACCAAAGCATCTGCAATCCTTTCTACCTCAGTAGTTTTCCCCTGAGTGGGACTGTCATAATACTTGTTTCCCTATGCTTCTTGTTTTCCCATAAAAACGTACAGTTACTAACTATGCATGCCTGAGAAAATTTGGTAACGAACAATAATATGAACAAGACATTACTTTTCCCTTCACAAACCTTACCTCATGCAGCCAGCTGAGAACACTAAATGTGTGTTGGGTAATTGGCTTCCCTACATCCTATGTTTTTAATTGCCTGAATATACAATCAACTCAAGGTACATTTCTTGTGCTCTAATGAATTTTAACATAGAGGTTTATTTCCAGATGGATCAGCATTGAAACAGCTCTTCAGCTTCTTATAAATATGATTTAAATTAACACATTGATACCAAAACCTTACCGCCCAAGAAATTAAATATAGAATTTATTACGTAATTGTGTGACTGGTTTATCTGTGGACATCAAAATAGCTTTTGAAAAAAAAATGCACCACTCTCTAGAGTACACTATGGCACTAGAGGAGCATTAATGCAGGAAATGTTGTACTTACATAAAGTTTGAGATATGTCATTTCAGGGGGAAAAAGATCTTCCATAATTTTTAATTCACTCTTTGCATTTATTTGTGACTTGAAAAACCAAGGAAATGAAGCTCTTCATTCCTGACGCAGCATGTTGGAGTAGAGACATCTATATGAATGCAAGATGAGGACTTTTTACAGCATGTCATTTCTCAACTGAAAAAGTCACATCTACTTGTACTCTAAGAGTGAATGCGCCACAGTTCATAGAGTATATCTGAACATTTAATTAATGTTGCTGCCAGAGTAAATATGCAGCAGTTTTGACATACCTCTGCAATCCATATTTATAGAGGATATAGGAATAAATTAGTAGTATGTTAGATATTGTTTGGGACGCACCTGCCTCTAATGAAGCCGTGACTTTGACTATATCATTTGACTTCTACATGTAGCGGTAGTCTCACTCATAAAGAGACATAGTAGTGGTTTTCTCTAGATGGAGATTATGAAATAAAGGAGATAATGTTTGTAGAGTAAATGAGCTTATGTGGAGAAATGACTTCTTTACAGGATTTAAGAAAGATGATGCAGATATTTGCTGTGACACTTTGGGCTCTGTTCATCGTTCAGTCCCATGTTGACCTGCTCTGTGAATTTGATACCGAGAGTCAAGTGACTTAAGCCTTACTACGTCTTTGATCTACACAATAAAGCAATAATGATTGTATTTACTCATCTTTGTTAAAAGCATTTGTACCTGTGTATGCAGTGAGCTCCCTGAGTGCTAATTTGTAGCATCCGTAGGTTTTTGTGATTGAAGATTATACCACTTTCTCCTTTGTCCCCAGCCTGAGTAACTGGGAGTGAATAGTTATGGTAAATCAGAATTGCAGTCTATACCTGTAGATGCATTTTGACTCACTTAATAGTAGTCTGTAATATTTGAACTAACTTATTTCAGCAAATGAACTCAAGTCAGAGGGGTCTCTGATGCTAGAGTTAGTTCCTGACTGTTTTGTAGACCTGTTCAAGATTTTAAGATGTGATGGTGGCTTACATTCAAACCAGAAGGTCACGTTTTAGTTAACTGTCATATAGAGACTGCCTCTGGTACCCATGCATCATTTCTACATTATTGTAAATGTGTATATGATGCTATTGCTTATGCTGTATTTCAGGAAAAGCAGAGATTTCTGACAGATGTTCTACATGAAGTGATGTTGCTGGATGGTTTGACCAGTTCGCATCCAGTATCCCAGGAGGTGCAGCAAGCCACGGACATTGACAGGGTGTTTGACTGGATTGCATATAAAAAGGTGGGACTAATTAAACCTATCTATTTCTATAGAAATTTGTCAGTAGCTATTAGAAGATTATGTTCTGTCTGTAGAACAAATGCTCAAGAATGCATTCATAATTGTTACTAGGTGGTAAACTTTAATTTGTGTGGAATATGTTTTGCGATATACTACAGCATGACACTACAGTAATTTTATCCCATGACATTCAACAGAGCAGTGTTAATGTTCTTTTAATTACTATTCATTTTGTGGCAGTGTCTGAAATGTGTTAAATGCTTTAAAAAGCAAAAGGATATGTAGTCTTTACCCTATTGAAACTCTTAAGATTTCTCAAGTATTGAATTTAATATTTTTTCCTTTTTTTTTTTTTTTTTTTGACGTATGAGATGTTTTTTTCTATCATCCAGTGAAAACTCATGTCATTGCAGAAGAGCGAGAGCAGAGGAATGGAATTCTGCTGTGGAGAAGGGCTGTGTATTAATTCAGGCAATTTCAAATTGTATTTCAGTGTTAGGAATGATTCAGCCAACTCTGGGACTTTTATGGAAGAGTGGGAGATGATGACAATTCCACCTTCTCCATCCTATGATAGGGCTTGCTGTTAGCCTATGACCCCAAAACTGGAGATTTCCATCATACCGCACGATGATTCTCTGCTGTGCGGTATGGTGTCTGATACTGTGCTTTAATTTCATGACTAAATGTGCTTGATGCATGATTCAGATGCTGTTTCCTGCAGCTTTCCACTAGGAAGGTTGTACTGAAACTCTCTGCTCCAGACAATAAGTCTTTTGACTGTTACCCTTGTACTGGATAATATTTTCCTTCTGCATCATTAGCTGCCTAGCATCAGACTGTAACAAGATAGCTGTAGCATAGCATTGACTTGCCTGCTGAGCTCCCAGTTTATCTAGCAGATATTTAGGGCTAAAAGAGAGTATATCCTCTCTTGCAGTCGCCAGTTATTCCCATCAGCAACAAATTCAAGATGTTCATCTTCTGTTAGAGGTTCTTATTCCTTTAGGGGTGGACAGATGAGAGTGTCTGTGTATAAATGTTTAATAGATATAGAATGTAATATTTGAACATAAATAGGAAAATATTCTAAAATACTGGAGTAGCTCAAGAGCCCAAATAACATTTTCAAAAATGTTTTAGCTGCCTTTGAAAATATTATTCTTGGTCAATTAAGTGATAATAAACAGCAAGTTTTTGATTATTGAAGTGTTCTCATTGTTTAAATATTTTAATCATGTTTGCTGGTGATGGCTGAACCTCAGTTGATTCAAAGGTTTGTCTCACATCAGTATCTTAATATCTCAAGCTAATGATTTTTTCTAATTAATATGATAATAGTAATATCACACAGTACACTGTAATACTTAGCACTAATCTTTTCATCATGTGAACATTATACAAAAGCCAAGAATTTTTTATTTACATTGAAATGGTAAATAGGGCTGTAAGACACAACCCTATACTGCTAGCTATTTTACACAGGCCAATAGGATCACTGTGTTTTCTCTTAGAGTACAATCTGCGGATTGTATCTGTCTGTTTATTTAGAGGTTCATTTTTACTGTAACAGTGTCCATGCTCAGTGGATTATAGCAGTATCTCCAGTCAGCTTCTCTGATGGCCAGCTCTCCCAGAGCCCTGAGTGATATTGAGTGAGTTCGTATCAGGGTCTGTCCTTGTAAATTTTAACTCATTTACCTGATCTAGCAAACCAACCTGAGAAATGGCAATGAAAGAATTTACTTTTGAACTTTCTGAGGCAAGGAGATTAAAACGAAGACACTTTCACCCATAAATTCTTTGTTTTGCTGTCTAATAAGTTATCCATCTGCTTTTCTGTCAAACCATTCATCCTTTTGTTTTGAATACAGTCTCTCATGGGAAGAAACTTTACCAGTGACTTCATAGCTGCTTTTTTCCATGTTTCTGTACTTTCCTGTGAGCATCTGACACTGTTCCCTTCTGAGAATAAATTAGAACAAACTTAACGTTCTGTGGATCCTGTATTCTTGTTTCATTCCTATGCAATCTTGTATGCAAGCATGCACAGCTTGCACTTAAAATCAATTCGCTTGTTGATGAAATGTACTCTTTTATGAGATAGCTAGAACTTTTTGCCTATCCTTCTAGCTCTCAAATCTCTGCCAATATCAATACTGTGACGAAATGTATGTCAATAAAATCCAAAATGTACCTGATCAGGTGTTTGTTCAAATATTTTCTGGTGCCTCAAAACCCTCTTTAAACAGTGAGCCCTGAGTGAGGGATTTTATTGCTGATATTTCATGGATGGCTTTTTAGTTGATTGCTGACTTACTTTTTAAATTACTGAAAAATACCAAGTTCTTGGGAATTTGTTGCTTTTGACTCTAGTAAACTTTTGGTCAGGACCATTAATGAAGTCTTTTCTACTGTCTTTATTAGAATGTTAATTTTCAAGCAGTCTAGCACTACATGCAGTATCTTTGTATCTTTTCCCTACCTTTTTTTTTTTTTTTTTTTTTTTTGCTTTTTTTTGCATTCTCTTTAATTTTTTATTCAAAATATCCACCTGATATTCCCAGGGACCTTAGGTTATCCATGTGATCTCTTTTCTCTCTAGTATTTTCTACTGGAAATTGAAATTGTGAAACTTTCTCCCATCTCATTTTTCTGCAGTGAAATGACAGTCATAGATTGTCATTGTCATTTCATTATCTTTACTGTCATCAATATGGCATAAATCAATTAGAAACCATTAAAATGCCTGTGTCTGCTAGACACTCAGCTGTCATTACTCTTTCTATACATTTCAGAGGGAACCATTGAAACTGTGCTATTTAAATGCCTTGGAGCTGAATATACTTTTCATTTCCACTTTCTTGTCCTCAGTGATTGCATGTGTTAAAAGGTTCATGACTAAACCCCCAAAGAATGGTATTCAGGTAATCCCATTAGCAGAGTGAAACAGGCACTGCAGCACACAGTATTTCCACTTATGCTGTTGACAGTGGTGCTTGGCTCTTTTGAAAGCCAAACACGATCATAGCAGTCCTTCACATAAGAGCATGTCATCCTCCATTAAGGCCACAAATATGTAGAAATAAGCAAAAAGTCATGATAGTACATTAATAAGCAAACAATAGTGGTAGATGATTCAAGGCTCTCAGTGCACATCAGAGAGTGGCTATATTTTCCTAGTGCAGCTGGAAGTAAGAGAGTGTCCTCCCACAATGACAGGAAAAGTGGTTATATCCCAAGTGCAGCGGGAAATATAGCCTGTTGAACACAAGAGTGGATCTGAGAATTATTAAATCAAAGCAAAAAGCGTGACAGCCTTTCCACACCAGAAATAACTGACAGCAGGAATGAGCCCTGGAGAGCTACATCAACAGAGGAGAGAGTGCAACAAGGATAACATGAGGAACAACAATCAGCAAGGAAGAACCAGCTGTAATGAAACAGAGAAACAAGACAGATGCATCACAGAGAGAGCAACTAGACCCAGAACAGTGTTAGAGAGATATCACAGATCACAGAATCACAGAACAGGCCGGGTTGGAAGGGACCTCAAGGATCATGAATCTCCAACCCCCCTGCCACAGGCAGGGCCACCAACCTCCACATGTAATACTAGACCAGGCTGTTCAGGGCCCCATCCGACCTGGTCTTGAACACCTCCAGGGACTGGGCATCCACAGCCTCTCTGGGCAGGCTGTGCCAGCACCTCACCACTCTCATAGTAAAGAACTTCCCCCTGACATCCAACCTAAATCTCCCCTCCCTCAACTTAAAACCATTTCCTCTTGTCCTGCTGTTATCTACCTTTTCAAAGAGTTGACTCCCTGCCTGTTTGTAGGCTCCCTTTAGGTACTGAAATGCTGCAATTAAATATACCCCGCAGCCTTTTTTTCTCCAGGCTGAACAAGCCCAGCTCCCTCAGCCTGTGTTTGTGGGGGAGGTGTGCCAGCCCTCTGATCATCTTTGTGGCTCTCCTCTGGACCCTCTCTAACAGCTCACTGTCTTTCTTGTACTGTGGGCTCCAGACCTGGATGCAGTACTCCAGATGGGGCCTCACAAGAGCAGAGTAGAGAGGGACAACCACCTCCCTGTCCCTGCTGGCCACCCCTCTTCTGATGGAGCCCAGGATACCATTTGCTTTCTGAGCTGCAAGAGCACACTGCTGGCTCATGTTAAGTTTTTCATCCATCAGGACCCCCGGGTCCTTCTCTGCAGGGCTACTCTCAAGGACTGCTCCTTCCAGTCTGTATAAATGCCTGGGATTCCTCTGGCCCAAGTGCAAAACCTTGCACTTTGCTGTGTTGAACCTCATTGGGTTCACCTGGGCCCACCTTTCAAGTCTGTTGAGGTCCCTCTGAATGGCATCCCTTCCTTCCTCCATGTCAACCGCACCACTCAGCTTGGTGCCATCAGCAAACTTGCTGAGGGTGCACTCAATTATGTCATTGATGTCATTGATAAAGATGTTAAAGAGCACCAGTCCCAAGACAGATGCCCGGGGGCTGCTGCTTGTTACCAGCCTCCACCTGGGCATAGAACCATTAATCACCACCCTCTGTCTGCAGCCTTTCAAGAAGTCATACTGTACATGAGCAGTCACAGCCAGATAAGAGAAAGGATGAAAGGGCACCAAGGACAGTGTAGAGAGTTAGATAATATCTGAAGTTGTTTCCATCATGCTTCTGAATGCTTTTAAGTGTGCTGGTTGCAGATCCTGGTAGCAGTCAGAGCAGGCAAGTCCAGTATGCTGAAGTGTAGCTATCAAAGTGTACTCCCAGCAGAGTATGTCTTGGCAAGTGACAAGCAGTAATCAAAGCAAGGAAGAGTGTGGTTGGAATAGAGAAGAATATTCATTTTTTCTTCCCTGTAAGCTAAGTGAGCTTCTGTAGTGATATCAGTTACTGGTCCAGACTTTGCAACCCAAGTAATTATTTTCTAAACATTTTTCTGTATAATTTCTGTTTCATTGTAACTCTGTGCCACTTCTTTAAAAAAGCTTTTTTTCCTGCTTTCTGCAACAGACTGATGGAAGGAGGATGTATTTCTAACAGTTATAAAGAAAGGGGGATGCACCCCTCCTTCCCCCCATAGGTAATGTTAGAAGAACTATAAAACTAAAAATCGCAATAAGCAGTTCCGGCAAAAGAAGATTTAAGACACTGAAAGTAGTGACTTGCTCTCTCCATAGTTCTCTCTGAAAATTCACAGTGTATCATGTTTTGCAAGAAAAGTCAGTGGAAAGGCTCTCTAAAATCTTCATTCTTTTCACTTCTATTCCTCAGAAAACTGGAAGAATCCTGATGCTGAAATAAACAAACAAAAACTGAAACATCTATTCTGACCAGTGAAACCAATTGATAAGAAATCCACTCAATTCATAAGTAATGAGATTGTGACAATCCTTGCCTGACAAAATGGTTGTGTGCAGTGACCACTTGAAAGTGAGAGCAGCTCATGAACACTATAAGAAATACTAGAGAAACACTAGCAAATAATAAAATATAGTGAAGCAGATTACATTTTTAATTATTCACATAACTAAATCAGGAATGTGAGATGACATTCAGCTAGCCAGTTAAAATTCTTACAATAGTTTCAGGTCACTTTGCAACCCGTTCCCTTACTACAGTGTAAAGGTTTTTTCTTCCTGACTAATTTAGCTGTGATGTCACCCGTGAATGCCATGAAGCTGAGTGCGTTTGATGGTCATGTCTGTTCCTTGACTTGCTAGCACAGAAAGTCAGTGTCCAGATTGCAGAAGGTGCTTCCAAGACCCGTTTGAGGGTAATGCAATATATCAGAGGATGTATCTTGTAATGAAAACAATTTCTGTTTAGATGAAAATGTTATAGATCTTCACAGCTTTCAGTATGAAAGCCATTGAAATATGAAATTGGTGAAATTTTTATGTTCAGAGCAGTCCCAAGAGTGCCTGACTTCAAGTACTCAGGAAATCCTGCTCCAGCCCATGGGGTGCTAGTATATAAGGCCAAGCAAGTACGTTTGAGCACCTTCCATTCTCAAAACAGTAACCTACTAAACTGCACTGCTAAACATATACTTATGTAGTATTTTCTGAAGAAGAATCATAGAGACCTCTGTGTGAGATGTATAAACAGCTACACACCTGGAGTGATTCAGGAGTACTAGTTTCCCCATGCTGGGGAAAATTATGCATAGAAGAAGTAATAACAATGGAAAACAAATGTTAATCGAAGCACTATTTTAAAGAAGAGTACATTAGACTAGATTACTCGGTCAGGCCGGTGCAAGGCAGAGCAATCAGGAAGAGGCAGCCATGACTGTCTTCCACTTGTTCCTCCTCAAAGGCAATGGCAAATGGCAGCTCTCAAGGCCTGGAGCAGGCGATCAAAGCAAAAAACTGCATCAGTACCTCAAGATGTACCCTGCCATCCTTTGTCATGCTTCTATCCCCAGTGGGGAGTTAAGGAGTGGAATTGTGTGGCTGTGGCTCAGATGTTTTCATGGCATACGTGTTGATGAAGGTGGGCTAGCACCAAGTACACACTTAAGCACTGGAATTCCTGAAGAGTACTTACATTCTCTGTCTCCCCAACTCTACTTTGTAATGGTAATTTTTAGCAAAGGGCAAAACAGAAAGCTTAGTGTGGTACCTTCTTAAGCCTTTATGGATAGTTTGTTTTTTTCCCTGACAGTGACAAAAAAGAAAAAAAACAACAACAATTCCATAATGAAGATGAGGGATAACTTTTGCAGATACCCATCCAAGTTCAGGTTGGTGAAAGAAGGACAACAATTACAGATGTTGAAGTAATCTTTTACAAATTGTAAGAATTGGAAATAGAAAATAAATTGTAGATAACTTACATAGAGTAAAAGAAAAAAAACTCAACAAAAAATATGAAGGCTGTCTGAAAATAATGCCTTCTCTCTTATTATGTTGTCTTACAGCATCAGAAGCAGATGTTAGTGGTATGAAAGTAGAGCTTGATCCTTCCCGCCAATATCCTGTCACATTTTGTTGCCATGTGACAGATGGCAGCAGAGAGGTGGTCTGATACAATGGCGTATGACATGGAAGTGCGTTTGAAAAAATTGTGTGTCACTGAATTCCTTCATGCAGAAAAATGGCACCCACTGACATGCACTGATGCTTGCTGAACATTTGTGGAGACAATGGAGCACAGTGAGGTGGTGGGTGGTGTGTTTCAGCAGTAGTGGCAACAACGTGAAAGACAAGTCACATTCAGGACACCGTGCAGACTTCTACAAGTGCAGCATGCAGGTGCTTGTTCATTGCTGGCAAAAATGCATAGTTAATGGTGGTGACTGTGTTGAGAAACACCGATTTGTAGCTGAGAATTTGCTCTCTCAAATAGAGTTATTCTGTTCTTTGTATCTGTTGTAGTTTCCATGGGAAGAAATTGCCATTGGAGCAGCCTATGTATGACAGAGTATTTGTAGATTTTGCAGGCCCGGAGGACCCCCGTTTGGGAGGCAGCTGTCTGGAACAATCTTAGCCCCACTGTTTTGTTCTTGTTATTCCAAGGGAATATTTGAATACTGGAGAACTTATGAAGCCTAAAGGATGTATTGAAAGAGGAGAAGTAGAATGGCATGCCTAGTTATAGTTAGTTGCAAATCAATCAGTTTTAGACAAATGGTTTGAGATGCTTAAGTGATGTTTATTTAACTAAAAATATGAAGGAATGTTTATCTTCATGCTTCATAAAAATAAAAGTAGTCAAACAGGCTTGATTTCAATCTTTGATAAGATTGTGTGGTTGGTAAAGATAAATTGTGTGGAGACATAGACTTTTAAAATCTGTTCAATTATAGCAAAATATTCTATTAAAAAAACAGTGCTACATGGTATCACTACAGAACACATTGACTGGATTAACAGCTATCTGATAATACTGATCTCCGCAATAATTGGTGGAGAATCATCACAAATTTTTGGTTCTATTTTACTTAATTTGCTTTTAGATTCTCAGTGGAGTTGGTTGGCAAAATGGTGATATGTTTCTTCTTTAAAGTAAAGCAACAGTGATCGTGGAAGCACTTTAGTAAATGTTCCATCATAAACGGGAAAGTCTTCATCTATTACTTCTAATGGAAGACATGGAATTGTGGAGCTAGTTTTATCATTAGAGGAGATTCTTAATACAGTGGATTTTAAGACACACTGGTTTATTCAATGCTTACTTGTACTATGATGATGGCTGTCTATGTAAATAATGTCGTAACCTTTTGCGCTTATAATTTCTTGAGGGTTTCCTCATCCATAATGAAGAAGTACAAAGTGTTTTTCCTTGGTGGTGTTGTCAGCACATATAACAGATTGTGATGGCCAGGCTAAATAAAACTGCAGTTGTAAATGGGGCCCTAGTCTAGGTGACTGATGCATTTTATTATTCAAAGAAAGTGGTATGACAACACCTGAAGAACATGATGGTCATTTACTCCTGAATTTTATTCACTGTGTTGTGTTCCTAAAATTTACAAGAGAATTTTTGTCTAAGACAAACATTTCACCAAAGCTCATCTTGCCATCTGACCATTTTGATATTATCCAGGCCTAGAACAGCTGTGTTTGTCAGAATAGAAAATGATTATGATTTCTCAGTGAAAAGCTCTCCTTGAATATAATGTTGCTTTTCCAGTGATGTTTTGGCATCAGATAAATGGCCTTACAGTCTATAAAAACAACATAAGATGCCATTATGCATCTTAGATGATTTAGCACAGTAAATTACAGGTTTATAGGTGTACTTGCTGGTTTTAAAAATATCGACTCAACTAGACTGCAAGTAAAGTTTTAAGAACAGAGTAAGATTAATTTGTTTATTAAAATGTATCCTGGTTTTATTGCTGAATATCAGCAGCATGTTCACTTGTGCGTATGCACTTCTTGATAAGCAAGTATCAATTGGAAATGATATTTTATAAAGTAAATAAGATGAAAATACCTTTTTTTTTTTTCTCTAGTCTGTGTCATAAAAAATAAAGAGGTCGTTTTTTAGCTCCTTTCAGTGACGGTAGCCACTTTTTAATAATTCATTACTGATATCATGGAAATCAGTCAGACTCAAATTCAGCTGATTGTGTAGTTACTTGTTTAAGTTTATGTGCGTAATCTGTGTAGTTATTTTCCTTGTCTTTTTAAGGTAATTCAGCTTGTCACTAAATGATGGTCTGGAATAAGAATTTAAGTATTAGGCTCATGTTGTCACATCCTGTACTTGTACACATAGTCTGCGTATACCGATCTTCTTCCTCACTTTTTCTCAAAGCTTTTACATGGATTTTCCAAAGCGAAAGCCTCTAGGAATTCATTTGAACATGTTATGTTTTTGCCATATTATTGGGATTGGGGGATTGTTCAGTCTGGAGAAGAGAAGGCTCAGGGGAGACCTTATTGCTCTCTATAACTACCTGAAGGGAGGTTGCAGTGAGCTGGGGGTCAGCCTCTTCTCTTGTGTAAATAGTCATAAGACAAGAGGGAATGGCTTCAAGGTGCTCCAGGGGAGGTTCAGGCTGGATGTTAGGAAATACTGCTTCTCTGAAAGAGTGTACAGGCACTGGAAAGGGCTGCCCAGTTAGTTGGTGGAGTCACTGACCCTGGAGGTGTTCAAGAATGTTTGGACGTTGTGTTGAGAGACATGGTTTAATGAGAGCTATTGGTGATGGATGGATGGTTGGACTGGGTGATCTTGTGGGTCTTTTCCAAACTTGGTGATTCTATGGTTCTATGATATATTAGGATAACATTAAGTTACTGTCATCAAATAAGGAAACATTCACATTCATGAAATTCATTTGTATTAAGCTTCATTTTTCTTCTAGTATTTTGAAGTGCTGTTGTAGAATACAGTACATCACACTGATGTACTGAAGTGCTCAGTTTCTGAAAATGAAAGACTTGGTGCTGGTACCTCATATTGCAGTCTATTTCATTCCCTGAAAAGAATTTATCTGTGAGTACTTCTAAAGTTTCCAGAGCTGAGCTACAGAAACACTTCAGGAACTCCAGAGAAGGCTTTGCAGTGATCTCTGCTCCATGGAAGAGCTTCAATAGATGTGTCTCAGGCACTGCCCATAGTACCGTATTGGAGTGGAAAGTGTGAACAGGGCACTTGTTCCAAGACTATCAGTGAGGCTATCGACCAAAAAAGATGGTACATATTACAAAAATAGGAAGGCAGAGCACATTTCAGCATGATCTTCTGAGTGGGAGATGAGGAATGACTGGACTTCTTCTGTGGAAAAAGAAGTGTATATGGCAAATATGTTGGCTTAAGAAAGCTCAATTTAAATGCAACCACCTGGATTTGATGGTGGTTACCTAGCTGTCAGTTGCTCTCACAGGAGAACTGAAGAGATATCAGTTGATTTAAGGTCACATCAGTTGCTCAACAGACGCTGCACCAGGCTACTCACATCTCTCACTCCTCTTCTTTAAAATGCTGAGTGGTAGTTAAGTTAATTCAGTGCATTACTTGTGGTGTAACACAACGATTCCGTTGAACAGGTTTTTAAAAAGATGTTTACACAAATGCACACTGTTCTGTATCTGCAGTGAAATAAATTCTGCAGATGTGACTTAGTCAAAACATATTTTTTATGTCAGATTTTCTGCAAGATTTGGCAGACTTCATTTTGGTTCCTAATTTTATGTAAAGGTTCTTTTTTAAATGTCACATTCTTGTTACATGTCTGATGTACATTGTTCTTTCAGTTTAATTCATGCTGTGTTTTTTCCCAATAAGCTAAATTTCATAAAGCATCCAGCTGTGGTTGCTTAGTACCAACAAAGAATGATTGTTTTGAAAAACGTGGCTTGGATACTACATGTTGGCTAGAGTTCAGATTACAAAAATAATGTGCAAATGTACATTCTTTGTATGAGTGCTTTGTAACATGCTCTTTTAATATTTTAAATGAACCTTGAATCAGGGAGTTATCTATTCCGTATTTAAAAAAATACACAATAGTGCATGAATTCAGGAAGTTTGAGGTGAAATGAAATTATATTCATTTTCTTAAAAACCTATTTGATTGTGGATATCCTTAGGCTTTCACTTGACAGAACACTATAAAAATATGTTCAACATTCTTAAGAAAAAGAAATGCTGTTTTTATTACATTTGGAGTTCTGAAAAAATCTTTTTCTTCAGCATGTTTCATGAAGAAGAGATGCATTTCAATCAGTATTCAGAACATTTTAGTCAGAATTTGGAAGTGTTTTCTTCAGTGTGTGTGATCTTCGTTGATTTTCTTAAGGTTGTTCATGCCTTGAGTGCAGACAGCAAGCATACCTTGGGGTTACTGGGTGAGTGGCTGCTTAATGGTCAGTGTGTAAAAAGGGGAATTCAGATTTTTAAGATGAATTAGTTGTATTGGACTTGCCTGATTCACATGCTTGTGGGAGATGGAGAGGTTGGCTCGACCTCGTCAAATGTCAACTTGGTGATAATACGGCACTGGGAAAGAGAAATAGATAGAATAAACAGGGATGTTTTGTAGCTAGGCATAAGATAAGCTCTCTGCTGTTTATGGAGACTTGTTATGGAACTTTCTTGCTTTCTAGCCAATGGATTGCTAGTGGAAATGTACTGAATATTTGTGTTAGAATATAAAAGGCTTGCTTGAGAAAGTAGATGGAGACACGGCAATAAATAAATCTTCCTTGCACGAGAAACCTGTGTCACGTTGCTAACTTGAGACACATGCTGAGTTTATTCTTTGTAACAGGTTGCAGGAACTATCAGTTTGAGGTAGATATATGGGAAATACTAATCAAAATACCTCAGTTAGTTGTTAGAAAGTCTGAAGATCGGGGTTGCATCCATCTACTTGTTCTGGAAGTACCCAAGTGTGGAGTGCAGAACTTCTGGAAATGGGATGTAGACTGTCCATGAAAACAGGCTCTGTCAGAGAGTTGCCAGGGGCAGTTTAGTTCCTAGAATTTCTCCTAGAGCCTATTCTGTATAGACTGATGGGTACAGCTTCTTATTCCAGCAAGGTGCAGTCTATAAAGCATGTGAAGGATAAGTAACTCAGTACATGTATAACTTAGTTGCTTTAATGTTAACTTCTGCAAAAGGAGATTTTGTCTCCCTATCCAGTTCCAGTTTTTATAGGAAATTAGGAGACTCCGGGTTTTCAGAAATTCTTTGGCCAGTCACCATGCCAAAGGCTTTTGACTCTCCTACATGGAGCTGCAGAGCAACTAGCATTGCTGCAGACTGGAGGAAGGTCCTTTTACATACTGGAAATGAGATGAGCAAATGATTTGGAACAAATACAGTTTATGGCCTTGTCTCCTACCTGTCTACTTGCCCACGGAATATTTTCTCCAAAATGCGATGGGCCTTTCCATGCTATTCCTTCAAATCTTTCTTCTCAAAACTTTTTCAGTTATATTCAGTTGTAGTATGGCACAGAATAAATAGTTTAAGGAGGGAAATGTTTGTGTATGTTTAACGTAACTGATTCATATTAAAAAAAAAAGTAGCAATCAAACTGTGTATTGGTTCTAATCTTAAATCAGGAGCTTTAGGAAAGAATGGAGCATTTGTTAGTGCCTGTATGTGATCTGAGCTTTGTTATTATCACTTCAGATCAACGTGAGTACAAGAAATTATTATTGATAATAAAAGCTCTAACAATAATATGATTTTTTTTTTTTAATGAGAGAAGCAAAAGCAAAGTGGGTCATTGGAGGTTTTGTAGAAAATTGGTATGTTAGATTTTTTCTTTGAAATTCAATTATGTAATTTTTGTTGGCAGTCCAGTGCTCTTCTCCTCAGTATCTCACTCTGCTCTTTTACCTTGGGTACCGTGGTGGTGGTTTCCATAACAAGATACTTCCTGATTTTAGTTTCTATGTCAAAGCAATTGGCTTTTATCCCTAAACCAGTGCAGCAAGGTGGACATTTGATGAGAAAGACTTATATTGAGATCTGCATGATTGTTATTCCTGATATTTGATGTTACTTGAAATAAATTTATAAGTGAGCCTGCAAGATACTGTCTCAGACTTTACAAACTCAGGGAGATGTTTTTGCACTGTTTACACTTTATCTGTGCTATTTCAGATGTATTTCTTCAGATGAGATGAATCAAGAGTAGCTGAAATGCTTGCTTCTCTTTCCATTGCCTTTAAAGGGAATCTATGCAGCTGGCTCAGCTTTGTAAAACTGAGTAAGCATTAGGTAGTTACAGTGTAGGCATCTGCATTCAGTCACATGAACCTCCATCCTGCGGTTAAAAGAAACAACAAAACTCACAAAAGCAGAAGCAGAAAGAAAAAAAAATGATATTCTAGAGAAAAAAGTGACAAAATTTGATGGGAATGAGGATGAAAAAACTATGCTAGTTAGCCTTTTATGCTCTCTGTTACATTACAAAATGATATTTTACTCTTCTGAGAGTCAACTGTAGTTCACAGTTTCTCTTCTGTGTTGGTGACATTTTTCTCTCATAAGCACTTTTTAGAATACTGACATAATTTTTGATCCTTAAAATAATAATGCTGGGAGAGTTTACAGCTCAACTGTATCTATTCACATCTGACCCCTTGTCCTTGCCTCCTAGCTTCTGCATAGTTCTGTGTACCCATCTGCTGATTTTCACAGTATCTGCTTCTCCAAAATAACTTCATGCATTCATTGTTTTTAGTAGTTTTATTTGCTGCCTGTTTGGTACAGAACATCCACCTCCAGTTAAAAAGCACACTGCCCTATCTCCAGGACACTCTCTTGAGTACCTGGCTGTGGTTTTCTTATGAGAAAGTATGATAAACTGAGATATGATTCATTGTTTTCCTCTTTATATATGAGAGGATGGTATCCCAACAGTTTTGTATCTTAATTCTTCAGAAATTCTTGGGAACTACCTACTAGTATAGAATTCCTGTAACAGTGGGGAATCAATCTGCGTATGGCCTTTTTGAGCAGTGCAGTTGAATTAATCTCACCTAACTTTAGATGTCTGCAGTGCAGATTGGTACATATAAGCTAGTCACCCAAGGGTCATTTTGGAGTCAAATATAAGAGATAGTGCATTTAGTGTACGACTCATCTGTTTTGAGATAAAGTACACCCAGAATTGACTTATTCTGTCTGTTAACAGCATCTAGAAGTCTAAACAACTAAACTACCTGTAGACAGAGATGCTACAGATACCTGCATTTGGTATCCCATGCTGTGTGGCTGTGTAACAGTACTTTTTAGTAAGCAGCAGTGATATTTTTGTGGTTTCAAACTTAAAACATTTTTGTCTGTTTGTTTGTTTTTTTCCACTGAAGAAAATTCCATTTAGTATTTTCTTTTGTATAAGAAGTGATTGCAGGATGCAAATTGCAAGTGAAATAATTAGTTTAAGAATTCAGATACAGTAAAATCAGATCACCTAATTAGGGAATTGAATTAACTCACAGTATTTGTGACCTACAGTGATGCCACAGGATCACAAAATGTAGGAGTGAGTCTTTAAAAATTAACTTCATTTAATCTGAGATCAAACTTGCAACCTCATTATTATTATTATTATTTTTAATGTGGGGCAATTAGACTGAATGCCTTCACTGTGCTTCTGCATTTTCTGGATATCAAAGGCAAATTCAGCTCACATATAAAGGAATGTGTATCCTGCTTTTAATAATGGATGATCTTTACTATAGTGTAGGTGTGCAAACAAGTTTGTTCAGAGAAATAAATGTATATAACATTTACTGCATAAACTTACAGCGGGTTAGCCACTGTTGACTAATTGCCCATGAGCCGGCTTTCCCAGGAGTGCTTTGCAGACAAGGAGTGCACATGCAATTAATTTCCGTGAGACAGCTGATCTTCTGCCTTCCTTCCCTATAGCATCTGTCTCATTGCTGAAGCTGAGGAAGCTCCAGCTGTGTCACAGTCTGTAGGATGAACATGCTAGGTGACCCTCACTATATGATTTCACTGTCATGTTGCTCAGTTTCCATTTATGTAATGGGAAGGATATTGATATTGCCGTCTCACAAAGCACTTTAAAATCTGCTAATGAAAGGCATTTCACCAGAACCAGGTAGTGCCATTACTCATTGACATTGAGTGAACTTTCATTAAAGCATGGTACATAGTTTTTCCCTGGCTTGAGTAAGCTTTTGTATTGTCAGGAACATAGATACATTTTGTGAATAGGAAATAATTACTTTCCACTAGACCTGTTAAAACCAATGCACTTTACCTCTTGACAGAGTACTGAGTCATCTACTGCCTTGAGGAAAGCACTTAAATCATCAGTAAGTGGTCATGGTGCCCTGTGAGGGAGCCAGATTCACTTCTCAAGACTACATACATCATTCCTCAGCTGGACAAGTGCTGGCAGAGCAGAGGTGGCCCTGAGAGTGAAGTAAGAAGCAGACCAGTTGTGTGTCAGGGCATTCAGGGAATTATGCTGACAGGTTCCAAAGAGCATCCTCTGCAGTAGGACAGGTTTGTTGTGATTTAGGATTTATACATATGTAGGTTTAGGTCTACGTTAGAGAAGCTTTCAAAAGTATGGAAGCAGAAGTTCTCTGGATTCCATATAGTTTACTGCTTGGTAGGTGAATATACAGTGAAAATGCCAGCATTTGGGCCATTCAGATAATCTGAAGGTTATATATTCAATCGCTCCTGTGACTGAAGATACTTTACATACCTTCTTTCCCTCCTTAGGATCCTCTAATTAGGGTCATCCTCCATGCCCATCTTTTAGGAAGTCCTTCTTCTTTATTTCACTTACTCTGACCTTTTAATCCTTATCTGTAAATCTATTTCTTTTCATGTCCTGTCAGTATCTGTATTTCTTGTCTTTTCCTTCCCCTCTCAGAGCTGAGAATATCAATTGCATCTTCTTTGGAATGTATCACTATTCTCTCTTCTGCCTCCTTTCAAAGTAGAAAAAAATAACGGTGAAATACGTGGTTTTCTCCCATTCCTTTCCCCCATCTCTTTTCACTCCACACCAAGAGCTGCATTTGCTCCTCTGTTTCTTGCCCCTTTTCTGGTTGTCTGGTTTTCTCTTTTTCTTCTTTTCTTTAGAATCCCTTTCCTTTCTCTCTCTCTTGTTTCCTATACTATTCTACATTCTACAGCAAATAAGTCATCCAGATAGGTAAGCTGTGTGGAGAAGATAGCGGAACTGGGACAAGCACATTGTTGTTCTGGATGTTATAAATGGACTTCTGGGTTTCCTGGAGGTAATTAGAAAGAAATTCTAAAGTATCTGTGAAAATGAATAGATCTGGAGAGAGTATTCGTGTCTTTGTATCTTAGAACTCCTATTCAATCTTTATTTGCTTTTTTACTTTATTTGCTATGTAAAGGCCAGTCACAGTTCCATCCACGATGTGACTAAATGAGAGCTATGAGAGCAATTTTATATTTATTTCATGTCTTTCTGATGGTTCTTGGTCTCTGGATAGAAAAGACTGTATGGGAAAGATCACAGGTATTTGCTTACTTTTCACAGAAATTGGTAGAGATAACGTACATATATGAATATGCAGCCATTATTAATATGTGAAATTTAGATACTGATAGGAGGGACAGAGGGACCCCAGAATACTGACAAATGAGTGTCAAAAAGAATATGTTTATTGTTAAGGATTTGGACTGATATATTTAATGTATTGTGCTTTTTTGGTTCTGCTTCAAATATTTCTGGTTGCACTGCCTAAATTACTTACCAAATAAATTGGATTTATCTGCTTATTAGATTCTTTTCTGTCTGCTGTTTATCTGCTTACATAGATTTATCTGCAATTTATCTGCTTAAGCATCTCAGAGAACTTTACTCACTCAGTTCCTCTGGTAAAATGAGGGTAATAACACTTCCTGACCTATAGTCTTGACTGTTCAGGTAATAATCTGTGTGGACAGGAAGAATTTTCCATAGTGCTTTGTGTTCCTGATATGATTGCTCTCTCTGTAAGATTAGGTACTACCATAAAAACACAGCACAGTGTTAATAATGGAAGCATCTTTTTTTCTTTTTTCTTTTTTGCTTTTTCCAGTGTTCATTTCTCATAAGCAAATACAAACATTTCCTGGATTCATTCCTTTTTTTTTTTACCTTCATTTGCTTTATGAACTACAGATTATTTGTTGCTATGTATGTGAAGAAGAGCTTATGATCTGATGATTACCAACAATGTACTAATCTTTTTGATTTATACTGTGATTTAAAATAATTATTATTATAGGTGCTTCGTTACTTCAGAAATAGGCACTGCACTGAAAATTGGTAGAATATGGGTCAAACTGTTTAAAAATTGGACAACTACTGAATTCCAAAACTAATCTGAACTTTAACAGGAAAAGACATTAAATGTGGTCGTGAAAGTTGCAGCTACAGAAATTCAAATTAGAAAAAAAAAATTGCACATTTTAACCATTGGAGTAAGTATTAGCTTTGACACATGATGTAGTACTGTGAAACACTTTCCTTTTCTTGAATCTTTCTAAAGTAGGTGCTGTTATGTGAAGAGAAGCAGTAAGGTTTTTGCCTAGCTTGCTGTTTGACCTCTATTAATGCAGGAAGTCAGATTATATTATTGGAACAGTCCTTTTGGCTTTAGTACCTGATAATTTTTGAATCTGTGTAATGTAACTTTTTTTTCCCCTTAATTAGCATCAGTCTAATTCCTGAGCCTACATCTGTAGCAGAGGTTGTTGAATTCTAACGTTGTGTTTTCTTGCAGCCTTTTATTCACTGTTTTTAAATGAAAAGTGTCCTCCCTCTCATATAGAGATCGTTACTAAGTGTAACATTTGATTAATGGGACTGGGATTTTCCTGATTTGACTGCAAAGTAAGATATTATAGCTAGATCATCTGTTCTGCAAAGGTATTTTTGCTTGAAATAGAGCACTTGTGCAGGGGGAAAATATACAGAAGTTGTGGTCATACTGAGAGGGAGTAAGAAAGCCCATGGGCTGCCTTAAAGAAAGCTAGTCTGGCAAGTGTGTGTGTGGTTCTTGATGTAAATACTGACAATTGAAATCATTTGTAAAACAAAAGAAATTTTTTAGATCTCAATCCTTTGCCTGAAGGGACAAGAGGTAAAAATTGATATAAGTACAGTAAGTGTATTATACAAATGCTTACATCTTTGGAAGAAAGTGTGGGAGATAAACTGACTGTTAATGAAGTGAAGTATGGATATCAATGTCTTAAAAATGAAAATGAAACGATCCACTTCTAGATCACCACATCTTGAAGGCTTTTTTGAGGGAAAATATTATTACTAAATCCTGATTTACAATAATGTAAGTAAAATAAGAATATTACGAATAACCACTGTTGTATATTTTATCATGGACATTATGTTTTGCCCTCACTGAAAACTGCACAGTAGTACTAAGTGCACATGAGGCTGGGGACAACCCAATCATTTTTCCTTGTAAATCTTTGTGTTATCTTTTATCTCATTGTTTTTTCATTTGAATGAAGTTAAAGATTATAATAGTCACAAGTTTCTAAGGTGATATTGTTGGATACAATTGCATACTTCAAATTGTTGTTATTACTTTTGCACATCAATATTTAACAATAACAGCTTTTTTGAATTATTTCCCACAGGGTGCAGCTTTAATTCGAATGTTGGCTAATTTTATGGGTCACTCTGTGTTTCAAATGGGCTTGCAAGTAAGTAAGATATTTTTGTCTTTGTGCAAGTGTGTATTTCTAGCAGCTTGTCTCATTTGTTCTTTTTTTCTTTTTAAACCATATTCTCTTATATTTGTGGAAATGTTTCTTTAATTCAGGACTGTTGGAGGCACCAACATATCCCTGAAGCTGACTTTGATAGAAAATGCTGGGCGGTATAGCACACAAGGTGGTGCCCCTGTAAATGAAAGCTTCACCTCTATTTCTTGGTGTACGTAGATATTACGCTTTAGGTAACACACTATTTTGTGTCTGGTTTGTGTACATTGCCAGGTAGAGACCGTTTTAGCCATATGACAGCTGTGTGGAAGGCTACTGAGGAAGGAGCTACTTCTGTTCAATTACATTTGCATGCTGATATGCAGTCAAGGCAGCTAGAAATTACATAGCCCTAGAAACTAGTAATGCTTTTCAGATAAATACTTTTGCCTTTTCCTGCCCTACAAATAAAAATCCTTGAGCTTTATTTTTACCTTTGATAAACATGGAGCGCTCTCTACCTTAACAACGTTTTCAAAGCTCATTTTACCTTTTAAAAGAAATCTGAGGAGGTAACAATTCTGTATGAAGAAATTCAACATGCTGATTATCAAGGATGAACTATTTTCAGCAATAATTCAGTGCAAATGAGTATTTCATAAACTATTTAAAAACAAACAGGCCAAAGCATAAAAAACAATGCAACTCCCTCTATTCCATGGAATTCTGCTTGAGTAAATCATGTTACAGGCAGCTGTGATTGATGAATTATGTATGATGCAGCCTGCTACTTAGAAGTGTCCTTTAAAGTAAATTGATGTTCACCTGAAATACAATTATGCTAAGATGGAAAGAGCAATCAATCTTATCTGTTCTTAGTAAGCTTTTCATTTTGAAATTTAAATAAACTATGTCTGGGATCAGGTCATTTTTTAACACAATAATTCTACATCTAACCAAAATGAATTGAAAGACAAAAATATAAAACAAAGTTCCATAAATGCATTAGTTATATTGCAGAGAGGTATATTCCATGCCATAGGCAATGAAAGGAAAAGAGGAAAATATGGCTTTTTGGAGGGTTTATAGGACATTCATGTTTTGCATGGGATCCGTTTAAATCATTTCCTTAGATATAACATTTAGTCTGATCATTTAGTTAACTTCATCCAGATTTTTTCTGCGTAAGATCTTTTATATGTAGATGTTCAAATCCTCATCTAATTTAAGCCAATAAGACTTCTGTTATCAGTCCAGCAAAGTCTTTATTTCAACTACATTTCATGAGGAAATTCAGTTTTACTAAAATGGCATTTCACTCAGGCTTGAAGAAAGGGAACATTTTCATGCATATATCCCAAACCTCCTTTGTCTGTTTGCCTTGAACAGTGTTAAAGTTGTCCTGGAATAAATAAAAGAAAATTACTTTAAGTCAAACAAAATAATTATAATTTAAAAAATCAAAGTGGTAGTAGAGTTGGGTTTTTTTTAGTGTTTTCCTATTATTTTTCCTTTTCACTGTTTCTACTCTAATAGAAACTCTTCCTTTATCAAAGTCAGTGAAAAATCTGTGAAAATCTAACTCGTGGAAGTCTTGGCTTCAGTTCAGTAGGATGATATTCTGCTTCTGTTTATAAAAAATGTTTGAAATCCAGATGGAGATTTTCTGTGTGTCTGACTCCAAGTTGAACAAAATAAAGCACAGTGCTCATGAGCTTGTTCATAAGCTACAAGTTATGTAATTGGAAGTGGATGTCATTCATTTAATTATTTTGATTCTTTGTGAGTATAAGAAAACAGCATTCACTATGTTCTGTAGAGTTGGGATGCTAGCTTTGCTAATGGTATGGGAAACTGGGTAACTGATTTACCCTTTCTATCATTTGTTAGGGCTTTTTAGCTCCTTAGTCCCAGTACTGCTACTTGGGATTTAGCATCAAGATCCCTCAAATCCAGTTTTGTTACGGAATTCCAGTGTTAGCAGCTAAGTGGCATTTTTCACATATTGCTGCCAAAGTAAAGCATCATTACTATTATTTAGAAATCTCTTCAAGTAGCAAATAAAAAGTACAAAAGTGTACTTTCTGGTTCATTCATGCTCATTCTAATGGCTTTCTGAGAAACTGAGTTCTGAAAGACCTCCACTTTTATCTTATTGACCTTATTTGTTATTAGCCTCCAGTATGTAAAACACATCAGTTTTAATATTACCATTATTTCTGTTCTTTTTAGTGTGTTAGTTATGTCCTTAGTGTTTCACAGATGATAAAAAAAAGAGTATTTGTATAGTCTTATTGTACCACCATAAACCCAAATGAGTAACCTTTTATATGCATTTGTGTGGAATGCTTGTGGTTTAATCGAAGTCAAGGTATGATTCATCATCTAATTAAGAATTGCAAAATTAGAGCTTTTATACAATGCTAACAAGCCTTTGGGTTAAGGAGAGGAAAGTATAAAATTTATAGCAAGCAGCTAGTGGGATATCTACCTTTTCTTGTTCCTTGCCACTTACATTTTCTGAATTTAATTACGTGCTATCACCTGGCAGCTGGGTATTACAAAGAATTCAAGATTGTCTTTTAGAGAAAACAATCAGTTGTGTTAAAAAGGAAACTAAAAAGTTGGTGAAGGGAAGCATGGCTCATTGCTGGATATTATTTGATAATCAATGTGAACTAAAGAATGCGTACAAAGGTGCCCACGAAGCCCGGAATTCAGCAAACCATTTTATGGACAAGTCTGTGAGGACATAAAATATTAGCAGAGGCAGTTTTATAGAATATATGGTTTGGATAGATTCATATTTATTGAGGATAACTGGCCCATTACTATCACAGTAAATATACAGTGAATATATAGTGTAGAACTTCCATTGTAAAAGTGTAGCCAAGAGAATACCTAATGAAGATATGATTTTCTGGAAGCCCTTCAGAAACATAGGATGTCTTGAATCATGTGACATTATCAAACACAAGATTTAGTAACAAAGACAGATCTTTTTCACTGTTTTCAGATAGCGTGCCACAGACAAATGCAAGAGAGAATCTATCTATATTTAATGACTGAATAACAACGGTAAGTGTTACCACAGCTGGTAACTGTTGGATACAAAAAAGTCACAGCTATCCTTTCTGTAGAAAAAAATCTAAGGACTCCTTCCTTCTCATACTGGGTGATACATTTCTTGTTAGAAGTCCTGACATCTTTCTTGATGTGCCAAGTTTACTGTGCTCCAGGGAAACTGAAAGGATGAATGTCACTAAATACCAGTACTCTTCTTACAAAGTGTTACTTTTCAGTCAAAATGCCATTAATCAGGTAGGATATCAGTTGGAGTATGGAGTAGCTTGGTCAGCAGAAGGCACCAAAGTTGGACTTATCATTCAGTCATCACCCAGGGCAGTAATATGCAATAGAATTTTAGATTTTTATGAGATTTTCATCTGTAGGTTATTGTTCTTAATCTGTGTGCTTGAAATGAATTATTGCTTACTTAACTTAGAATCATAGAATCATAGAATCACTAAGGTTGGAAAAGACCCACAGGATCATCCAGTCCAACCATCCGCCCTTCATCAATGGTTCTCGCTAAACCATGTTCCTTAACACAACATCCAAACACTCTTTGAACACCACCAGGCTCGGTGACTCCACCACCTCTCTGGGCAGCCCATTCCAGTGCCTGACCACCCTTTCAGAGAAGTAGTATTTCCTAACGTCCAGCCTGAATCTTCCCTGATGCAGCTTGAAGCCATTCCCTCTCGTCCTATCATTAGTCACCCGGGAGAAGAGGCTGACCCCCAGCTCACCACAACCTCCCTTCAGGTAGTTATAGAGAGCAATATTGTCTCCCCTGAGCCTCCTGTTCTCTAGACTGAACAACCCCAGCTCCTTCAGCCGCTCTTCATAAGGTGTGTGCTCCAGACTCCTCACCAGCTTTGTTGCCCTCCTCTGGACACGCTCCATGGCCTCGATGTCTTTCTTACAGTGAGGGGCCCAAAACTGGACACAGTACTCAAGGTGTGGCCTCACCAGTGCTGAGTACAGGGGAATAATTACTTCCCTGTTCCTGCTGGCCACACTATTTCTGATACAAGCCAGGATGCCATTGGCCTTCTTGGCCACCTGGGCACACTGCTGGCTCATGTTCAGTCTAGCGTCAATCAACACCCCCAGGTCCATTTCCTCTACACAGTTTTCCAGCCACTCTGCCCCAAGCCTGTAGCGTTGCCTGGGGTTGTTGTGGCCAAAGAGCAGGACTCGGCATTTGGTCTTGTTGAATCCCATCCCATTGGCTTCAGCCCAGCTATCCAACCTATCCAGATCCCTCTGTAGGGCCTCGCTACCCTCAGGCAGATCAACACTTCCAGCCAGCTTGGTGTCATCTGCAACCTTACTGAGGGTGCACTCAATACCCACATCCAGGTCATCAATAAAGATATTAAACAGGACAGGCCCCAGCACTGACCCCTGGGGAACACCACTCATGACCGGTCGCCAGCTGGATTTAACTCCATTTACCACCACTCTCTGGGCCCGGCCCTCCAGCCAGTTCCTTACCTAGCGAAGAATGTATCTGTCCAAGCCACGATCTGCCAGCTTCTGGAGGAGAATACTGTGGGAGACAGTGTCAAAGGCTTTGCTGAAGTCTAGGTAGACCACATCAACAGCCTTTCCCTCATCCACCAGACGGATCACTGGATCATAGAAGGAAATCAGGTTGGTCAAGCAGGACTTGCCCTTCGTAAACCCATGCTGGCTAGGCCTGATCCCTCAGCTGTCCCGCACGTGCCGCGTGATCTCCCTCAAGACAATCTGCTCCATGATCTTCCCTGGCACCGAGGTCAGGCTAACAGGCCTGTAGTTCCCTGGATCCTCCTTGCAGCCCTTCTTGTAGATAACTTGTGTCACTGTATTACTTTTCTAGGAAAGTTTTATTGCTCTACTACAAGACACCTCTTAAAGTTATCAGTGTTTTTATTTTTTTCTTGTATCAAATACAGAGAAAAAGCCTAGTGATTTGGAGGTCTGGTACTTAGATGTGTGTGAAGAAACACCCTCAGCTCTGTAAAGAGACCATTCTGCAGTGGTTAATTTACATTTTTCTTGTATTAGGTTGATTATTTTGGAGATTCATCTCTATTACTCTGTATCTGTCAACACCACATTTCATTTGCCACGTGGCAGCTCATTGATCACGCAGATCTGTATCCTTTTGAACTTCACTTGCTGCTATGTATGTGTTCATCACTCACTCTGATTTAGTGCATCATCAGCAGTTTGAATTAGTTACCAAAGGAATCCCTGCTTCTCTGATAAATTAACTGCTTTTGTACTTCAGGCTTCACATTGTGAAGAAAAATTTCCATACTGTTCTTTGGATAGACACTGGCTTTTTTTGGTGCTGCTGAGTGGTCACCGTATTGAAACAAATTGGTCAACCTTTCAGTAGCGCTGACTGGGGAAATCTGCCGTGTAGGCTGTTAAATACAGCAAGGTTAAAATTTCAGACAATTTTTACTGTCATAAAGCTGGCTAGTTAGACTGAGCTTCTTTCATCTACACTACTTAGTATTTCCTACTTTTTAGACACCTCTGTGCGTACCTGTACTCTTTGAATTGTTGCAGCACTTAATGTGGAACTCTATCTAAAACTTTCTAGGTTTAAAATAGAGCTCTACGTGCTACCGTCTGTATTGTTCACTGCTTCTATCCAAAAGCCTACTAGTTCTATATGATATATTAAACAGACTTAAATGTACCCATTTTATCTTACCTATTTATTACATATTTATTCCCAATTCAGCTGTATACTGTTAAAAATTATACATCATTAAAGACTTACTAATGGAGTTTTCTGTAAAAACAAAAAGTCAGGCACCTTTGGATCAGGCTCAATGAAGTAGTCTTCTGTCATGCTCTCTCTAGAACAACAGTGAACATGGAACTCTCTGGGGTCTTCCTCAGCTCAGTGAGAAGACACAACTTTTGTGACCAGGCAGTAGCACCTTCACAGCTGGCAGTCCTCTGATGTTGCAGTTCTGCTGTCTGGTGCATTTAGTAGATGTTGAGTGAAGTACTTTTCCGCTAATTCAGCATCCATTTGCTTGGATTTAGAAGAGCACAGAGTATATGACTTTGACAAACATCATGGGTCATACTGGCTATGACCTGTACTTTAGTTGCTACTGATCCCTTTATTTTTTAAACTCTTTCACTTTTACTGACTGTTGTCAACAGAACAGCTTGAGTTTGTTAAAAGCAGGACATAGGAAATCATAGGAATCTCATAGGAGCTGACATCACTGTTTTCTACACTGCATGTCATATGAGACTGATAATATCTTTTGCCTTTTCTGGCCCCTCAGCATTTATTGTTCTTCTATTTTACATCATTCTGGATTTTAGGTTTACATTTTTAAATGAATTCAGTGCTATGAAGTTTTTCTGTAGCTTTTTGCACCATGAGTTAAATAGCTCAGTAAAAGTTTACCTAACGAATCTTTTGTATGTTGAAGATCACCATGTTGGTTTTTCTTCCATTGAAAGTGTTAAGATGTGCAGCACAGTAAGGGCCAGACCCATATTTCTATAGAAAACTGAAGTCCTTTCTCACGTGGATTTGGAGTATTCCACATATATAGCAAAATACTTCTGTTTAAAGAAAAATTATGGTTGAGGATGCATAATTAAATGCAGAATTATTGAGAAATGCTAAAGATAATTTAATGTTAATTGCTTCCTCTTCTTTATACATCTTAGCCAGTGCTTCTATTTACGCAATTGCCCAGTATTTTCTACACATGATGATGTCTGATACAACTCACAAAGTGGACCATGCGACCATGCTAACTTAATTGTCCTATGCCTTTTTTTCCCCTATACTTTTCACTCACTCTGTAGTCCCTGTTTGTAACTACTGCATATGATTTTCTTAGTTGCCAGCCAGCATGATTTCAGAGCATATCACTAACAGTCAGTGGACAGAAGACTTCAGCCTCCTACGAAGGGTAGGAGTGATGCTAGACACCTATTTATAAAGGAGATCTAGGCCCACAGAAATGTAAGTTAAAAGTTACATATCTGTGGAATATGCAATAAGAGATACTCAGTACAGCATTTTTTTTTCTCTCGTGTTTCTCATCACTTACAGATCAGAGCAGTTTATGTGTTTAATAGCACTTCTTTCACTGGTTTCATCTTCAGCTTCTGGGACTCCACATGGCTGCAGCTCAGCCTGTAGAGGTATCCTATAATTGCAGTGCAGGGAAAAATTCTTCCTAAAATGCTGCATCATAAAAATATTTCCATTTGATTATATTAACTTATTTGCCTACTTTCTGATCTTCTCTTTGTTCCCTGTGCATTTGAGTCACATGTTTTTCTTCCCAGGCTATCAGAGTGCCTTCAGTCCATAGAATTGCTGAAAGATGGGGGAGTTGGGCTCTTCGATTTCTGTTTAAAGGCTCTAACCTCATCCTAAGCTAAAACAACTGTGAATTATTGATGTAGAGGGAATGTAGGACTCTCTTGCTGCTAGATCATCTAAAGTTGATCATGTTAAGAAAAATCATGGCTGTGAAATAAGATCACTTTCCTTCTTGCCTTTAGATCTCTGCTACAGTGCACGGAGATGGTAGAGCTTTTCAAAGAAAAGAGTGCCAAGAAAGGGCAAAACTAATGATTTTTCCATACTTTCATTCTGTTGAATAAAATTTTTGAGCATTCAGTCTGGGACAAACATTTTAGATGATAGGATTTCAGCTAAGATAGAAATTTTAGCTAAGATTGAAAGATACAAAGATAGGATTTCAGCTCGAGCAATTACATTTTGGCCAAATTGGAAGTCACAACAGGGAGTGCTATATGTAAAGAGTTGTAATGGCAAGTGCTGCTAAACCTCAGAAGCAGGTGACATTCCCAGTGTCGAATGTCAGAGCAACATTACAGTCAGTGTCATGTTCATTAAGAGGACATCATGCTGTTGTTCAGCTACCATAAAATGTTGCTTTATTTCTCCATTGTTAGAACTTCTTCCAAAAAGAAAAACAATTATTGTAAACACAGCTTAAGTTGTTAAATGTGTTTCCTCAGAACGTGATCGGCCTTTACAACATTACAATCAACCATATTACACATAATGCATACATATCCATTTGGTATGCTTTCAGTAAGCTTTATTTCCTTATTTTGTTGCATGGAAAATTCAATTATGGCTATTTTCTCCATTTCTATTATAGGAATTATTAAGAGAAAGAATTGCAGGTATGAATTCTCAGATAACATCAGCAGGCTGAGTGGCTATTTAAGAAAATGCTTTCTTTTGGAATAAAATTATACTGTTTTCCCAGTACAAGCTTACTAGCAACTTCATCTCTGTTGCTATGAAGCAGCACAATGGAATTTACACAGTGCTGGAAGTACATGTTTTACTGTGATTCTGCCATCCTTGTGCAATCAAAATTTCCATTAGCTCTTTAGAAGTCAGTGGGAATGTTTCCAGCACAAAGATTGCAGGATTGAACTCCAAGTTAATATTTAGTACACATAAGAAATGAAATAAATCTACTTCTGTTTAACGTGATGGAGGACATACAAAATAAAGCTGAATCTCTACTGAGGAAAAGAGTCTGTCGTTGAAATTCTCTTTCTCTACACTCAAAGTTAAGCTACTGTAGTAGCCAGTCATATATCCATGCCATAGCAAGAGAAATCTAGGGATGAGTCTTAGATGGAATTTCTATAGTCCAACCAGTGTAAGCACTATGGGAAGGATATAGTTCCAAACCATACCAGAAAGTACCCTCAGTGCCTTCAGTTGTGTTCCTGTGCTGCTCCATACTCATGTTCCACTCTCAATGTCATTTGTTGAATTTTGATTTGATCACTTTTGAGAAAAAGCAAAGACAGTCTTCCTGTCAGGATCTTGCTTTTTGCCCTCCCAGCTTAGCATCTTAAGCAGAGTGTCCTCAGCAGTGTCCCAGAAAGAAAGCTTCAGTTCAGTGTACTTGTGTTGTCTATCTGTCTAGCTGAGGACCCCCACAGGCTTGACCTGGAAAAGAGTTTCATTTATTTTTTGACTATATTTTAAGGACCAAATTTGTTGCGGTAAATTGAAGTAATGAGGCCACAGACTTAAAATATGACAATAAAATGTATCAGTTTTTACTATTTGTTATAGTGCAATCTACTTAAACAATGAGGATTACCGAGTGGATTGTTGAAGAAGCAAATAGAATTAGTTAGACATAGTAACATGTAGACACATGTAAATGATAATGATTTTTAAAGGGTTCTACATTTTGCAAAATCAAATACAGCTTTAGTCACGGTACTGCATGATAGTGTTTTGCACCGTGTTTGCTAGATCAACATAAACAACCTAAAACATAGCAAAGTTGAAGCTCCACTGTTACTGCTTCCCCATCTGCTACTCACTGTTAATGTAAAAATGTTGCAGGTGCTTGTGATCTAAACACAGTGACATGCAAATCATGTTTACAGTAAGTTTTCTTAAGTGATTAATGATGACCTCTTCAGAGTAAGTAGTATTGATTTCTTTCTGATTTTGGGGTTTCTACAGAAAAGAATATTGTGGAATAAAAAGCACAGACTTTTTGCATTGTTAACAATCCCTGGGCATATTTCAAGTTAATACAGAGAAATGAGCAGCCAACTTGTCACAATTAGCAGGTGCTGTCCAAATATCTCTGGAAAAAGTTCCATCATTTTTTTTTGTTTTCATTGCAAATGTATTTATTGAGCATTATCTGGCTTTAGGCTCAAATGCATTGTGCAACCAAACAAGGCAGAACTAAAATGAATGAACAATTTCAGACAAATATATGCAGTTCAATTTCAAAGAGTACTTTATTCCTGTAAGGTTTTTTCTTAGTTCAGTAGTTTAGTACCACTACCAAATAATACATCAAATAAATTTCTTCTTAAAGCCAAGCTTAATATACTAGCAAGTGTCTCACTACATAGCAGACACCATCAGACTCTGCTCAGCAATAACTCTGCAGTCCTTCCAACAGTTCCCTTTAGACTTCTAATGCAAATTGTTTTGCCACAACTCTGTGATTGCTATTGCCATATTTCAAAATGGAACCTCCTTCTTTGCGTTAATAGCTAATAGGTGAAGCGGAATTCAGTAAGGCAAATAAAGCTCTCCATATAATAATTCTGATCTTTCAATATGGATTCCAAGCAAGGCAGGATAAATTTTGACTCTGAAAAATTGCCTGAGTACAAATTTTGAATCTTTTATTTAGATGCCCCATTCATATTGAATTCACTGAGTTGTAAGGCAGGAGATTTATGAATTATAAAACCGTGTGCCTTAGAAGTATTTGGAGATTTGATTCTTCTGTTATGTAAGAATGAAAATGACAAGGCTGTGTTGATTTCAGTTGGGTTACTTCTGATTTACAATTCTGGTCTCTTATCAACAACAAGCAGAGCAAAGCGAATAGTCCCAGTGACTTAATGATGGCTTTTTATTCCTCCTTTCTCTTACTAATTTCTCTTGGGTCTCAGCCTGAATAGAGAGCTGTTTAGGACAGGGCTCAATCTTTTAAATGAATGTCACATTTGCAACACCATGGATGAAATATTCTCAGCATTGCCCTAATTCTGTTCCCACTGAAATTAATGCTAAAAGTCCTACTGACCCATATAGCTCCAAAAATGTCAGTTCTACTGATCTAATTATTATAACACATAGGAGTAATGAATTACAAAGAACAAAAATATTATAATTATGCTGGTATATTCAGCATCATTGGTTCTAGAGAAAATTAAGATATATTTCCGTATGTGATTCCAGTATCGCTCTTCCTGATTAGTAGTTACAGCTTACTGCTCACATATAATGATTTAATTGTATATATGACATGTTGACAGTGGATATTTTCCAGTTGCTGATGATTGTGAGCATTCTATCACTGTTATGTGTGGAAAAAATAAAGGTCTGGGATTTCAGCTGGTGTACATTGATGGGATTCTACTGATTTCCATCCCCAGGATTTTATGCATTGCCTGAGATACTATCCCAAAGAGAAGGCAAAACGCAGCTGAAGTGAGTACTTGCATGATAGATCTGAAGTATGCAGAATGCCCTTTTAGGCTGTGATTTTTAACCAATTATGCATTTGTATCTGTAAGTTAGCTAAGATGTTACTGATACATTAGGTGTTTTAAACATGATTCTCCTGTGGTAACTCAGTAGAATTATTAAGAACACTGAAATTGCTACTTGCTATTAAGAATTTCTACTTGTGTAATGCACCTAATGATAAAAATACAAACTGGATAAAATATCAGTTGAGAAAGTGTGGTTGTATAAAGAGCAGATCAAGTATTAAGTCTGTGTAATTATTATTATTTTTTTAAAAGACAAAATGCGTTAGAGAAGATCTAAAAAAAAAAAAAAAAAAAAGAAGCAATTCTGTCCACCAGACCAGGAAGTTTTACAAGGAATCCACTTTCAGAAAATGAAAAGATGGGCAGAGTCATTTATCACTTTACAAAATGTTGGCCAATTAATCTTTATTTGGAGGAAATTCAACAGGTGTGTGCAGAATTATGAGAATTAAGGAGAAAAAAAATAGCAGCAACGTGCTTTGATTTTCCAAATCTTTGTAAAATGCTAATTCAGAGTTTTGTTTCTGATATCAAACAAGCAAGTCTGAAGCTGGATTTATACAGGCATGCATGAAAGTTCATTCAAGGTGTGAATTGTAATCTGATTAGTTAAACCTCATTATAGCCCCATGTGGACACTTTCAAAACTGAAGCTGTTTCATTTATTTCAATTCATCATGAAGTTTTCAGTGTGACTCAATGTTACTGAGTTTTGTCAGTTTCATTTCTAAATTTGAGTGTCAATAAATAAGGTTTAGCATATGTTAAATAATTAGTTGTAAAAGTTAGCATATTGATGAGGAATGGTAACATCAACCATTAGTATTAAAAGAACGTCTGAACATCCCCATTAGAGAAAGGTATTTCAAGGTAAACTTTTCCCTCAAATATTTGAGACCTGCTGACGAAAACCTCTGATTTCATTGATCATTTTTCTCTTAACTGTCTTCTAAAATCACCACCATATTTTCTTCTGTCTGACCTTTTTCATAACGCTCACTTTCACAGGACAATAGTTTCATGAGGTACCTCTCTTTGTTTTCCCCAGTGTTGCCTCCAGCTGCTCATTTCTGTCCAGGTAAAAACCACCCAGTGCCTCTTCATTTGTACTGGAAGACTTTGTAGTTCTTTTTGTTAAACTTAGTCAAGGAAGTAAGTGCCCTTGTCGGAGAATTATAGCGCTACCTCCTATTCAGGTCATTACAGAGTTCTTGTTTATGAAATCGCCTTGCAAACAGGGAGATTTGGGCAAGAAGAAGCAGACAATTGTTGTGGAAGGCACTTAATTTGATTGCTCTACCAAAGTGTCTTCAGACTGTAGCTTGAGGGAAATGCAAAAACATATTTGATGCTGTGTCTGTATATAAAACATATGTGAGAGTTTTAGTACTAGGCGGGAACAGGCATGGCCTTATACTCATATGCTTGCTATTTCAGTATCATTTTGATGCTTGCTTTTATTACTGTAGATTAAAATGCCTTTTATGTGTTTATTGTGTTTATTTGTTTGTTTATTTAATTTAATTCTTGGATTGTTGCCCAATGAGTAACTTCTTTGTTGTTGTGGGAGGAATACATTTTAATGTATTTAGATTGAAGTGGAGGAAGGATGTCAACATTTTTGATCCTCTGATAGAATTCACTCTTGAAATCTAAAATTTATGTATGACTCCAGAATGTTCTGTAGGTTAGCAGTTTCTGGCAAGACTACCTGGAATAAGTTTTGTGCATTGATAGCAAAGCTGATGTAGAAGATGAAGAAGTTATTCAGAATATATGACCTAGAAAAAATCTGTCTCCAAGTGTTTTTTTGTTGACTTTTCAGTGCTGTTTTGGTACATGGTTTCTTCATACCTGTTCTTTTGGTTTATAGGTAGCTCTGACACAAGTAGTGTCAACATCCATCTAATTTGCCTGATACAATGTTTACCAGGACCAATAAGGTGAACATATGTACCCCTTATTTTGTAATCTTTGTCTGACTACTTAGCTATGAGAGTGATCACGTCTCTTCCATCAGGCTCTTCTTCCTCAGGGGTTAGTCTGTTGTATAGCTCAAAAATACTTCAAAACTAGTTGGTTATATTAGTTTTTCTGTTGGTGGTCTTTCTCTCATATATAGTATCTTCTAATCTTTGTCCCTTGCTGAAGCTTTTTTATGTGATTGTTAGTGTCAAGGTAACATTAGATAGCAATTTTGATGTTAGCAGTGTGAGGTCAAGGGTTAAAAAAAAGTAGTATCTAATTTTCAGTGTCAGTTAGATGACATCTGGTAGCCTAAGATTAAGTACAGAATTTCCTAGAAAGCTAACACATTGGATTTGATAGTCAGAATGTTAGAGCGTGATTTCCACCTGAACTAAATATTTTTATTCTTTACTCTAAATCTTTGGTCAGATATAGCAGTTAGATATAAAAATGTTCAACAAGAACACATGGTAAACTGAAGGAAAGAGATCAAGGATCCAGGAGTAGGCATGAAAGACAAACGAGGGAGAGAGAGGCGGGACTACTGTTTCCTGAGCCCTGAAAAATATGGACATACAGAAAAATGTTTCTGTGAAATATGTTGCTAGTTTTTCGTCATTTGTGCCATAAAGCAGAATCTCTCAGTTATCTTTAGGAGAAAAAGTTATTCAATGTTAATCTGATTTAGATCTCAGCACCGCTCATGTAAGTCAGGATCCATTGATTGGTTCAGTCAAATAATCAGCTTTATACAGATAAACTGAGAAAGGAATTTGGTCCTGGTTATAGATCTGAAGTCTTCCTGAAAGTAAGATATATGTTTGGAGGCTTATTTCCCCCTCACAGTTTTGTAACCTCTTCACATTTATCAGTAACTCTCTTTTATTAGTTGTGAGTGTTATCCTATTTGGATGGTGGGGTAGTTCATTTTCTCGAAACCAAGCTCAACGCTAGGAGTACTGAGGGAACTAAGATTGCAAAGGGATAAAAGACTTCTTCCTTTAAAATAATCTCCTTTTCTTAAAAGAAGTCTGATGCAAGGATGGGCCTAGAAGTTTAATCAATACAATATTACTGAAAATATCTTTCAAAATCCTTCGGCACTTTTCAGTATGTTCTCATTTTTACTGCTGTTCAAGCCGTCTGCTTCAATATTCAAGTAAAAAAAAAACAAACAAATTCTAGTAATAAAATAGTTTTGAATTATTTTCTGGGGAGGATTAAGATTGCTCTTTGACAAAACATTATATAATAGTCCAAATCTTGGAATTTTTTTCTAGATCTTTGATTTTGCTTGTGTAATAGTTGGAATTTGTTTTCATGGCACAACAGAGTTTGGATTTCTTCTTGGTATCTGACATTAAAAGTAGTGAAACAAGTGTCACAAAGCCACATTGTCCTATCACATATTTTATTGATAGAAGTGAAGGCATTGTGGGGTGTGTGATTAATTTTCATGTTAAGTGACACCATGCCAGGGTCTAGGAACTTTCTACTTTCCCCATGACAAAGAAAGCATTTAAAGGTGACATTACAGTGAGAGAGAAAGGCGGATATGTAGAAGAGCTGCCTTGAATCTTGAGTTGTTAAAGTGATTTTCATGCCACCTTTTCTCCTGACACATAACCTAGGGTTATAGAAAAGTGGCTGAGGCATCTCTCCATACTCCAGCATACTCCAGTTGATAAAACAGCTTTTGTAGATGCTAGATATGCAATTTTATGATGGGAAGCAGCCTTGCAGCCATACGGTTCTGGACATACATGGTTATGAGAAAGCTGCTTTAAGTCACTTTACCACCTTTGGAGCAGTGCTGAGCACAGTTTATATTCAGGCAGCTGTGATTTTAGTGCCCTCTTTCTTTCACGTTCTGTGGATTGCATCTCCTGTTTGCTTTAGTTCTTTGTTTTTTGTTCATTGTAGAGTTGAAGGTATGGCAAGCATTCCTGCCCTTGAGAATTACAGAGAATGAGAATGTCTTCTGCCCCTTTGGAAGCTTCATAAGGCTTAGATATGGATCCCCAGAATGAACAATGTATTATGTGCCTTCTTGTTCCATCCTTAGAACAAACAAGTAGGATGTGGACTTAGATAGCAGTTTTAATACTTCATGGAATGTATTTGATGTAGATGTCTACAAGCTTCTTCTTATTTTATGTTAAGAAACTATCCGTGATAGGTACTGCAAAAGGGACTACCAGTTTGTTAATGGAAGTTAAGATTGGATCATAGTAACCCTAGCTAGGATGGAAGTCATTAGCTTGAATTATAAATTGGCAATGTAGCGGAGAGTTCTGGTGATGTCCTCAGTTTAAAATCAAACTCTGGTATGAGGACACTCATAGTAGAGATCTGTAAAAGCAATGATGATTTGGAGAGAATGGAATAGGAAACAGTAGTTCACTGTCTCTTCTAGTGTCAAAGGTAGGCAGCAGCAGATGAAACCAGCAGATTGACAGATGGTTCAAACAAAGCTACTTTCACACAGTAGTTCACTACAGTGTGACATGTTTTTATAATATATTGCAAATGCGCAAAATTTATATGGGTTCAGAAAGTGATTGGCCAAATTCATGGAAGATGATTCTGAAAGCAAAGATTAATCTGCTCAGGATTTGTTGTGCCATGATGTACTAGATGCTGGCAGAGCATAGTGGGGAACTCTCATTGGATTCTTGCCCAGTTTTATATCCTTTCTTGGTGTCTGCTACTGGTTATTATTGAAAACAGAACACTAATAGCTGAGGACTTTTGATTTGACTTGTTTTAATATCTTTGCAAAATCATTAAATCATGGAGTTACAGAATATCCTGATTTGGAAGGAACCTACAAAGATCATCAAGTTCAACTCCCAGTTCCACACAGGACCCCCCAGAATCTAAACCCCATGTCTGAGAGCATTGTCCAAATGCTCCTTGAACTCCAGCAGCTTGTGGTCATGACCACTGCCCTAGGGAGCCTGTTCCATTGCCCAACTTCCCCTATGGTGAGGAAACTTCTCCTAATTCCCAATCTGACCCTCCCCTGATGCTGTTCCTGCTGTTCAGTCAGGTCCTGTCACTGTCACCAGAGAGCAGATCAGTTCTGTCCCTCTGGTCCCCTCGGCAGGAGCCACTATGATGCCTCTCCTTAGCTTCCTCTTCTCTGGTACCTCAACCACTTCTCATACATTTTGTCCTCC
This sequence comes from Gallus gallus, assembly GCF_016699485.2. Lineage (NCBI taxonomy): Eukaryota > Metazoa > Chordata > Aves > Galliformes > Phasianidae > Gallus > Gallus gallus. The sequence continues at coordinate 36,882,288 of NC_052532.1, forward strand.
AGCCCCTTCACCTTCTTTGTAGCCCTCCTTTGGATGCTCTCTGATAGTTTTATGTCCTTATGTTGTGTCACCCAAAACTGCACACTGTGTTTGAGGTTTATGCATATTATCACTTTAAGGTTGCTGTTTGTATAATATGTATTAGGTACCACTCCTAGGTTGTTGTTATGCATAGGGTCTATATGGTCTAAATGTATCTTTACTGAAATAATTAAAAAATCTACAATCAAGTTGTGTTTTCTCAAGGCTGTATATTCTTATGTTGTGTTGACTGTATTTTATTTCTTGATAAGTGTTATAATTATTTTTGTTTTCCATAATTTAATGAACATGTTAGATTGGAGGATAATGAATTTTTAAAAGTCAGTGATGATCTGTATCTAAACATACCAATGCATGTGTTGATAGCTAAAAAAATTAAAGGAAAGAAACATTTAATCCATTTGTGATTTCTCTGGATGCAAAAAGCAAAAGTCACAATGTCTAAATGGTAGGCTGGTAAAAAGGATGATTGCCTGTATCACATAAATCCTCAAGTGCCCCACTCATTTTATTTTGCTGTGTAACAGTTCTGAAAGCAACTCTCAGAAGAACCAATATGTGCTGCATTTTCTAGCACAACTTAGAGTGCACATGTACATTTGTTGTTATTTATTTACCTTGCCCTACTTTTGTTGATTCCTATTTTAGCTTTTTAATTTGGAATTCAACTTCTTCAGCGTTGAAAGTTATTGAATATTTCACTGTGTCTCAGATTACTGTATTTTTAGACAAAATGGAAGCACGGCGTACTATAGGTGCAGCCTGTATTGTATTGTCTTTCTTCCGAGTTATTCTCATGACATTGTGAAGACTAGGCACTGCATTTAGAGAGTCAGTGTTCTCTTTTAGCCTTCCTAGCCTGTGATTAAGTGGGAGTTGCTGCCTGTTGTACTATGAGTCGTGTGACAAAAGCTAAATCTGTCACAGGTGCTACAATTTGTATATCAGAAAATTTGCTTCCCAAACACTAATTATTCCCAAAGTATTTTACTTCACACAAAGCACAGATAACAGAGTCAGCAAATTTATCTCAGTTTTATCATTGTGTTGTAAATTAGGGTTTGTCTCCTACCATTGTGTAAAGTGAAGATGGTGAAAATTCAAGTGCAGTGAAATCCATTGATTTACCACCTCTATGATGTGGTTTTTTTTTTTTTTCATTTAATTTTTCCAATCAATACGCTGGAAATATACGTTATTCAAACAATCACTGCTGAATTCCACCAGTGTAAATGAATGAGCTGTTGTCTAGTGACAGAAGAAGGTAGGAAACAGTGTTGTTTCTCCAGGTGACTGTAAAAAAAATAGAAGCATTTTGTGCCTGAATAGCCCAGACTCAACTTCGTGATATGAATAAACTATTAATTTTGGATGTTAATTTGTTATGATTATAGCTTATCAAGCTTTATATTTCTGGTTGCTGTGGGAGAAGAATGGACCCTCAGCCACTGAAACTGTGAATAAGTGAAAGCATTCAATTTTTATCCCTCTCAGACCTTCAGTTACATATGCAATGAAAATACACATGTATACCTGTGCTTTGTTCCAGCCAGCCCTTTTCCACTGTATCCTTCCACTGCGAAGGTGGAGAACCTTTGTGATAAAGTGTTATATCCTACATTACCAATGTTAGGTATTTTGACACTGAAATACCAGAATCTCTCTATGTAAGAGTTTGTAGTTCTGACGATAACCTATTGTTCAGTTAAGTCTTTTGTTACAAATCTAGCAATCATCAGAGTGAGCATATTGTTAATACTAGACACAGAATGTCCCCATCTCAAATAATAATTGGAACTAAGTTTCAGAGGCTTCTCCTTTTCATTGTGACAATTGCCCAGGAATCCATTCTGAGAACAGACTGTTATTAAAAAAAAGATGTATTCAAAATTTTTAGTTTATAGAGTGACTTACAATGAAAAAGAAGAACATTGAATGCTGTAAATGAAATTCTTAGCAACAATTTTTGCATTGTAAACTAGCTTAAGAAACTGTTTATTTTCTCCCTTAGGATAAACATATTGTATATTTCTAGGTTTCTGACAAATGAAAACATTAATGTGATTTAACTTATACTAGCAGTGATTCACGGCTCTAGGTGTTTGGCTTGTGTATGGTAATACTGATTTGTATTTTTATTTTGTTTCTGTAGGACTATTTAACCATTCACAAGTATGGCAATGCAGCCAGAAACGATCTCTGGAACACATTGTCAAAGGTAAAATGCTTTAATCTATTGCACTGAGGATGAAGCAAGAGTATACTGTGGTATTTTTCTTGGTGAGCTTAGGACTGAATAGAGCATAATGAGATCTTCAGACCCCAGAGCAAATTTAAAAATTGATGCAAAGAGATTCCATTAGAGTTAACAGAGTGGCGACACTGAAATATGCTTTCTTCAGTATTTCAGTTCTTTATTACGTTGGAATATATTTCTTTGCTTGTGCTGTGTCATTGATGTGCAGTAAAAGCTAGTTTGTGGAACCTACTATCATTGCCTTTAGTGGCAGCAGGTTGAGGCCCATAAGCTGGAAAGCGCGTGAAAGTGCTGCATGTTGGCATTTACATCAGCTGTGTTTTTTATTTTTGTATGGAGTTATGATTTGTCTGAAAGAAAAAGTATTAAAGCTTTAAAGTTTACTCTAAACAGGTAACTATTTAATGTAACATTATGTGTCCTGCAGAGGATTCTAATTTCTATGTCCACGTTCACTTTCAATGCTGTACCCACACTTGGTTTCTAGACTCATTTCCAGAAGTATGTATTTAAGGGCAGAGCTTGAATTTCGAAAGTGGGAGCCAACCATGCCTAAATTACCTGCCTACAGAGCTAGTCTGGACAACCCAGAAGAGAGACAGAGCGTAAGTGAATGTAGAGAACAGAAAGGAAGTTTGGGCACAAGTACCAACTCAAGCCATACATAAACATGGCTGTCTAGTAACCATTGACAGCAAAGCTAGCATCCAGCTGGAGTTGAAGACATATGTTTATCTAGATTAGCAGGTATCTATGTGGCTTCCAGATACCACAAGAGATATCAGTATCTGCTGTGTCTCCACCAGTTCTGTGAAGATGTGTTGAATACTGTAGGACATCTTAACTGACATTTGTTAAATAGGAATAACTAGAGTCCCAAAAACCCACTCCATATGATCAGCAAGGTATAGGCAATGATTCATTTGACTAGCCACTAGATGATGAACCTGAACCACTAGCTGCTTTAAGATGAGCCCTGGTATCTTCCTCTGGTAAAGCCTTTGGAGAAATGCTGGGCAATGAGAGGGGAGGGAGATGCTCTTGAAAGAGCAGAAGAACCCACAACTAATAGAACAAAAACAAGACTTCATTCTGGACCCTGAATGCTAGGGCTACATTTTATGCTTAATACTATTGTTAAGTCTAATAATTACTTCTTTCTCTTACCTATAACCATGTTTATGCTCAGCATCTTTTTTCCTAATACACTGCAATTGTTTCTCCAGTTCAGAAGACTTCTTGCTGGTTTCTGCTCACATTCATCAGAGGTTAATTCATCTGTGATCAAGGGCTATTCAGCAGCTAGACATATTTCTGTCCCTGAATAGCAACTGATGCCTGTCATTCTTGTATCCAGTCTCATCTCCCATGAAGCTATAGCATCTCTTTTTATTTCACATGAAGTTCCAACTGTAAACTAACAGTTCACTGACATACTTTATCAAATATGGACACATTAATCCTATAGTGTTATGACATACAGTTTTTGAAGGAGCTGGGGATATTGTATGCATGGTCTCACTTTGGACAGGAGGGACAGTATTTTCAAATAAGGGCAGACATTTGATTTTCAGAACAGAGAAGCTCTATATTTTCAGAAATCAAACACTTTGAAACGTTCCTTGCCACAAATAGACATGATCAACTAACACTGTTAAAAATGTGTGGTTTTTTTTAACATTATCTGGCCAAGAATATCTTCTGGAAGTAGACACCCAGTACTTCTGCTGTGCTTGTAAAGACCCTCTAAAGGGGATTGTTTCTTCCTTTCCAGCAAAAGTGCTTGAATGATTTGTGAAAATGTTGACTTTTCCCTGTGAAAGATTGTTTGATAATTAAGATACACAGGCAGTGTTGGTGTAATTTTGTGGTTTGTGTATATTTACTGATTATAAATGTGGGTATGTGTGCATGTGTGATAGTTATGAAACCACTGAAATTAATTATGCTTTTCTAGGACAAACAAACAAACAAAAACAACAACAAAAAAAACAGTTCTACATTTTGGATTGTGGTTCTGCTTCAACATACCCAAACTTTTCTTTTTTCTTGAAGGCTTTAAAAAGGGTTGGAAAATCTGTAAATATCCAAGAAGTAATGGATCAGTGGACGCTACAGATGGGTTATCCTGTTATCACCATCTTGGGAAATGAAACTACAGACAATGTCATAGTAATCTCCCAGGAGCGTTTTGTTTATGATAGCGATACTAAAACCAAGGATTCTGGCCTTGGAGACAACAGGTACTTATTTTTCTCAATGAATATCTTTCAAGAGTCTGTAGTAGTTTAAATGCTTTTGTGTGTATTTTTGTAGAGTTGCCTCTGCAGAAAACTGTGCTTTGCATGGAATCAGTAGCATGTTGTGGTACTTCCATTTGAATTTTATTAAAGATTAGGCTAGTTAAAAGAATTGACCAAAATCATTAGAGTGATGGAACAAGATAAAGCTTTGATGTCCATTTGCATTCTGACAGCTCTATCTCTGACTTTTATGCAGTCTTATGTCATGCATCTGTTTCCTCTTCATCTCTTTTGATTTTGTCACACTCCATGAAATAACTTGGAATATGGTTGGAAGGTCTGATATTTTTTTAAGCAATTGCTTGGACTAGACCTCTCCATGCTCATAGATTAAGTAGGAAGATGTAACCACATTTTGGCTAGATATATCACTTGACTTGGGAAGCAGTCAAGAGCTATACTGGACTGCTATACATGACAGGGAGTTCCAGTTGTTCCATTTTTAAAATCAGCTGAATTAGTCCTGCAGGTCCACTGGTCCACTGAACAAAATCAGGAAGCGCTGACACGTCTCCACCTCTGTCCTTTTTCCACTTCTTAGCTGGATTCCTTGCCACTCTCAGGTGGCTCCACCCCATTCCTTTGTCCCAGGAACAAACTGATGTTCCTTGATCAAGCTGGAGAATCCTCATCTTTTTTAAAGTAATTCTGCTGTGCTATTTTAGTGCCAAGCATTTAGAGCTGTTTGTAGAGAATTACAGTTCATCCTTAGAAGCTTCCACATTCACTGCTTCTTGCTTAGTGTGGAAGAAGACATACTCTGAACCTTGAGTTCTGCATGTTTGTCCCATAGATTTAAATCATTGGTACTGAATTTTGCTTGACACATCTCAAGTTTATAGAATATTTCTGCCCCAAAATATAATTAAATATACTGAGAAATATTTATAACTAACTCACTGTTTTTTTATAAAACAAATACTGTAGAACTCAAACATGACACAGTAATTTTTTTTTTTTTTTCTGACTGTGTCAAACAATCTAGTTTGGTCTTAAGGAAATGTTCAAGTCCTGGACTGAAATGAGTTTGACTGTGAATACTATCACAGAATTGTAGGGGCTGGAAGGGACCTCTAATACTATATAAAACAAGTTACTGTAGACAGTTGGAAATGATCTTGACTCAATTCAGTGCAACACTTCGTAAGCTTCACTTCAGAATTTAATTTCTGCACCCATATGTTTCCATATGTAATATTAATGGATTTGTTACTCAGAAAAACAGATATTAATATTTTCTGATTGCTTAAAACAGAGATGTTAAGTCCTTTAAGTATTGTGGAGATACTCTTAAATAGATTTGTTAGGTATTCAGAACTGATTGTATTAACTGTAACTGTAATTCATGAGTAAAGACTACTGGGCATGAAAGCATTTTGTGTGGTAGAATATTAGGAGTGAGAAGTAGACTCTTTATAGTTTTATTTTCACACGTGACATTAATTCAGAATTCACAGAATCATGGAATTGCAGGGGTTGGAAGGGACCTCTAGAGATCATCGAGTCCAACCCCTTGCTAAAGCTGGTTCCCTACAGTGGGTTGTACAGGTAAGCATCCAAATGGGTCTTGAATATCTCCAAAGAAAGAGACTCCAAAACCTCTTTGGGCAACCTGTTCCAGTTCTCCGTCACCCTCACTGTAAAGAAGTTCTTCCACGTATTTGTGTGGAACTTCTTATGTTCAAGTTTTCAGTCATTGTTCCTTGTCCTGTCATTACACACCACTGAAAAGTCTGGCCTCATCAAATTGCCGCCTGTACTTTAGATATTTATAAACATTTATCAGATCCCCTCTCAGTCTTCTTTTCTCCATGTTAAACAGACCCAGGTTACTCAGCCTTTCCTCATATGGGAGATGCTTCAGGCCCTTTATCATCTTTGTGGCCCTCCACTAGACTCCTTCAAGGAGATCCCTGTCTTTTTTGAACTGAGGAGCCTAGAACTCTACACAGTATTCCAGATATGGCCTTACCAGAGCAGAGTAGAGGGGGAGGATCACCTCCCTCCATCTGCTGGCTACCCTCTTTTTAATGCATCCCAAGATACCATTGGCCTTTTTTGCCACAAGGGGACACTGCTGGCTCATGGCCAACCTGTCATCCGTCAGGACCCCTACCTCCTTCTATGCAAAGCTCCTCTCCAGCAAGTCATCCTCTAACCTGTACTGGCGCATGTGGTTGTTCCTCTCTAGGTTCAAGACTCTCACTTGCTGTTGTTGAACCTCATAAGATTTCTCTCCGCTCAACTCTCCAGACTGTCTATGTCCTGTTGAATAGCAGCACAGCCTGCTGGCTTGTCAGCCACTCCTCCCCGCTTTGTATCATCAACAAACTTGCTGAGGGTGGACTCCATCCCATCATCCAGTTCATTGATGAAGAAGTTGAACAAGACTGAACCCAGCACATACCCCCTGGGAGCACCACTAGGTACAGGGCTTCAACTAGACTCATACCACTGATCACAACTCTCTGAGCTATGCCAGTCAACGAGTTCTCAACCCACCTCACCATTCACTCATCTGTCCTACACTTTCTAAGCTTAACTACAAAGATGCTGTGGGATACAGTGTCAAACCCTTGCTGAAGTCAAGATATACTGCTCTTCCCTATTCTACCCAGCCAATAATGACATCATAGAAAGCTATCAAGTTGATCAAGCACAATTTCCCCTTGGTGCATCCATGCTGACTACTGACATCCTTCTTCCAATTGTTTTGAGATGGCATCCAGAGTAAGATGTTTCATCCCCTTTCAAGAGAGGGAGGTGAGGCTGACTGGATTGTAGTTTCCTGGATTGTCCATCTTGCCCTTTTTGAAGACTGGCATGACACTGTTTATCCTCCAGTCCTCAGGCACCTCTCTTGTTCTCCAAGACCTTCCGAAGATGGTAGACTGATGGTAGTTCATCAGTCCCCTCTGCCAGCTCCATCACCACATGTGGGTGCATCCCATTGGGGCCCATAGATGTGTGCACATTGATTTTGGCTAGAAGGTCTTTGACCGTATCTTACTTGACCAAAAGGAAGTTTTCCATTTCCCAGATTCTCTCTTACCTCAAGAATCTGTGATTCCCAGGGGGGCAATCTTTGTAGTAAAGACAGAAGCAAAGAAGATATTCAGTATCACCACCTTCTCAGCATCCCCTATTACCAGGGCACTCACCTCATTTAGTAGCAGACTCACATTTTCCCAAGTTTTCCTTTTACTGTTGACATACTTAAAAAACCTTTCTTGCCCTTCTTTACCTCCTTTGCCAGATTAAATTCTGAGTGGGCCTTAGCCTTCCTCATTGCATCCCTATGTGCTCTAACAACATTCTTCCCAAATGGACAGGCCCTTTTTTCACATTTTGTGGACCTTCTTCTTTCGTGTTATCCATTAGCTCCTTGCACATCCACACGGGTCTCCTGCCTGTGTGGATGAGCAAGGATTTTCTCATCCCTTTCCCTGATTTCTTACTCTTGAGGATTCACTGATCTTGAGCTTGGAAGAAGTAATGTTTGAGTGCTGACCAGCTCTCATGGGCTCCCTTTCCCTCCAGTGCTCTTAGTCCATAGGATACCTCCAGGTAGGTCCTTGAAGAGGTCAAAGTTGTCTCTCCTGAATTTCAGGACTGCAATCCTTCTTATTGCTTTACTTCTTCCACACAAGATCCTGATCTTCACCATCTCATAATCGCTGCATCCCAAACTGCTCCCAGCTATCACATCTCCAGCCAATCCTTCCTTGTAAGAACAAGGCCCAGCAGCACACCTCTCCTTGTTGGCTTCTCCACCATCTGCATTAGAAAGTTACCTTCAACACACTGCAGGAACCTCCTGGACTATGCATGCCTGATCATGTTCCTAATCCAACAAATATCAGGATGGTTGAAGTCCCCCATAAGAACCAGTGTCTGGGACCACGAGGCTACTTCCATTTGTAGAAGGCCTTATCAACTTTTTCCTTCTGATCAGGAGGCCTGTAGTGTACACCCATAACAGTGTAACCCATATTAGACTGCCCCTTAATCTTACCTACAAGCTATCCACTCCATCATCATTCACCGAGAGGTGGAGCTTGATACATCCTAGTTGCTTTCTCACATAAAGAGCAACTCCACCATTTTGTAGAATCATGGAATCATCAAAGCTGGAAAAAACCTCCAAGATCATCCAATCACCCACCTAACACCAATATTTCCCCACTAAACCATGTCCCTTAGTACAACATCTGAATGTTTCTTGAACAGCTGCAGGGATGGTGACTCAACGGGACAGGCCCCAATACCAACCCCCTGGGGAACACCACTGGTGACAGGTTGCCATCTGGATTTACCTCCACTAACTACCACTCTCTGGGCCTGGTCATCCAGCCAGTTCTTTACCCAGTCAAGAATGTACCTGTCCAAGTCACGGACTGCCAGCTTTTCTAGGAGAATACTGTGGGAGACAGTGTCAAAGGCTTTGCTGAATTCTAGGTAGTCTACCTAGAGATTTTGCCAACCCGTCCTTTCCTAAAAAGGACGTGGCCATCCACGACAGCATTCCAGTCATGCAAGCTGTCGCACCATGTCTCCATGATCACAATGGGATCATGGTTCTGTGACTGCACACGTCTAGTTCTTCCTGTCTATTTACCATTCTGTGTGCATTACTATACAGGCGCTTGAGGGAAGAGGGTTGCAGGTATCCCTAGAGGGATACTACAAGATTTCACATGGGCATATTCAGGCAGCTAAGAAACATTTGTTACTGTTGTCTTGGCTCATTCCTTAGTCTGTTGCAGTGGCATTGCCATTATGTACCCCACCTCTCAATTTCTTCAGTTTAAAGCATGCTTCACTAGGTTAGCCAGCCTGTTCACAAAAATTGCCCTTCCCCTTCTAGACAGAGGGATTCCATCCCTCTCTAACAGTTTATAATCTTCATAGAAGGTTCCATTATCATAAAACCCCAAACCATTACGATGGCACCAGCCACATGGCTAGGAGTTAATGTGTATTATGCATCTGTTCCTGGCTTCCCTCCTTCCTCCAAATAGTAAAATGGAGGAGAAGATAAACTGGGCTCGAATGTTTTTCACTTTTGCTCCCAGGGCTTTTGTAGTCATTTTTGATTCTTCTCATATTCTGCCTTCCAGCATTGTACCCACATGGAACAGCAACAGGGGATTGTAGTCTGTGCTCTTGATCATCTGTGGCACCCTTGAATCAGTGTTTCAAATCTTGGCTCCGGCAGGCAGCAGGCATCTTGAGACAACTTGTCAGTAGTCTCTTTTAAAAGTGACCCACCACCTGGCATTTCTTTTTATGAAACTTCAAACTGTTATTTGCAGATAATGTGGATGGGTAGTGTTCTGCACCAACAGAGAAAGATATGCTGAGTTTCTTAGGTGATTTTGCCTAAAAATTGTATTACAGTTGTAAGTTCTAAACAGTGTGAAATTCAGTGCAATGTAGAGCACAGAAAAAGAAGGTATCAGAATGGGCTCTGCCTGGAGTTTATCGTCCAAATAGACAATACAGTACATGTGCGTATCTTCTTTGACAAGTCTGTTTACTGTCTTCTTCCTGCCTCAGGTTTGTTTTTCTCTGTGCTTCCATGGTATTCTAACCACAAATGAGAGAAGTTGCTAGCCTAGGGAAGGCTTTGCAGATGAAATGTTTACTCCAGACAGTTAAATGGTGGAGCTAGTTTGCTACCTCCCAGTTAGTTACTTGAAAGTAATTTTATGTAAATATAAATACCAAAGAGCAGGAGCCATATGCTTTTAGCAAAAGATGAAACTTTCCCATTCCATTCATCTTTCAAAAATCACTCACCATTTTATATTAAAGTCCTGTGACTTAGTTATAAATAAGAGTCTAAGGTGTTAGAAAAATGAGCTTACCATTCACTCGTGCGCATGTGATTTGATATGCACAATGCCCTCGTGTCATTAAATGCCCTCTCCTACCATCAAATTAAGTAGAAAAGCAAGATTGACAGACTGAAAATAAATTTAATCTTTCTGTCAGCAGTGGCAGTTCTTTTTGTTGTTGTTGTTGTTCTTTTCTTTTTGTTCATTGAAAAAGTCACTGTTTTTTCGATTCTTGTGAAAGTGGTAGACAGGGAAAATCACATTAATGGGATGTCATTTGATAATTCATGATATATTGCTCCCATTGTTTTTTTTTTAACTTTGCAAGAGCTGGATCTTGTGTGAAATGATAAAAGAGGGTAGTTTTCCTGCAAGTACACAATGTGGGACAATAACTGGAATTGAAACAAGACTTTGATGGACACTTGATGCAGCACTCTGTCTGAGTCTGCTGGTCATTACGGTCAGGGAGTTGCAAGGATTTGGTAGAACCAGATAGCTCAAATGGGTGTTATGGGAGGCACAGAGATGTATATAACGTGAGGCTGCAGGCCTGGGGATTATGTATCAGCAGCTTATCTCTTAGTCCAGTAAAGTCAGTGTTCAGCCTCTCTAAGTGACCCATGAATTCAGCCTTAGACGGATGGCTTCCCAGGGAGCCATAATAGTCACTGCAAACAGTGGGAAGCAGATTGCATTTACGCCACATTTGGGGCCCTGTCCTTGCAGAACATGTGACATTGACTTCGTTAGGACAGTTTATATCTGGGTAAAATTACAGTAATTTTCATCACTGTAGATAGTAGAACTGTACAAAACACAGCAAAATGTACCAGTACAATCCTTTCCAGGAGTTTATCATCTAAATAGACAACACGATATGTACTGGAAGGCTCGAGGGAGGGCTCTTAAAGCACACATCTGCCACACAGTCATAAATTATGCAGAGGTGGGGCTGTAGTTTAGCATGGCACAGCAATAAGTTGGTGCATTAAAAAGAGCATAGCCAGCAGATGGAGGGAGGTGATCCTCCCCCTCTACTCTGCTCTGGTAAGGCCGTATCTGTAATACTGTGTAGAGTTCTAGGCTCCTCAGTTCAAAAAAGACGGGGATCTCCTAGAAGGAGTCCAGTGGACGGCCACAAAGATGATAAAGGGCCTGAAGCATCTCCCATATGAGGAAAGGCTGAGTAACCTGGGTCTGTTTAACATGGAGGAAGAAGACTGAGAGGGGATCTGATAAATGTTTATAAATATCTGAAGGGGGGAGGGAGGCAAATGGATGAGGCCAAGCTCTTCTTCGTGATGTGTAGCAATAGGACAAGTTGCTGTGGCCTAAAACTTGAACACAGGAGGTTTTGTACTACCATACAGAAGAACTTTACAGTGAGGGTGATGGAGCACTGGAACATGATATCAGAGAGGTTCTGGAGTCTCCTTCTGGAGATATTCATCACCTGTCTGGATGCCTACCTGTGCAAACTGTTGTAAGGTACCTGTTTTGGCAGGAGGTTTGGAGTCAATGGTCTCTAAAGGTCACTTCCAACCTCTGTGATTCTGTTGGTTCTGTTATCTTAAAAGCAATGCTGTTCAGTCCCTTTCTTGGCAAATTTAACTTTGCCTTCCTTTAGAAAGCTTTAGGCAGCACAACGAGAAAAGGACATAAAATTATTAGAGAGCATCCAATTGAGGATATAAAATTGTAGAAGGGCTTGGCAGCAAGAGATGCGAGGAGCAGCTGAGGTCCCTGGGTTGGTTCAGTCCAGAGCAGAGGAGCTGAGGGGAGGCCTCACGGTGGCTGCAGCTCCTCACGGGGAGCGGAGGGGCAGCGCTGAGCTCTGCTCTCTGTGGCAGCGACAGGGCTGAGAGAACAGCATGGAGGTGTGTCAGGGGAGGGACAGCTGGGAAGGGACAGGTTAGGGACAGGGTCTGCACCAGAAGGCGGTGGGCATGGAACAGTCTGCCCAGGGCAGTGGACATGGCCCTAAGCTGCTGGAGTTCAAGGAGTATTTGGAGAACGCTCCTTGGCATAGGATTTGGATTTTGGGAGGTCCTGTGTGAAGCCAGAAATTGGACTCAGTGGTCCTTGTGGGTCCCTTCCAACTCAGGTTATTCTGTGATTCTCTGAAAGAGTTGGTTTAGAGTAGATTTTTCAGAGGGATTTGCATAAGAAATGCAAATAAAGAGGTAAATGAATATTCAGAATTATACAACTTTTATAAAGTCTCTGTGCTTTTATGCATACTATATATTTATGCAGCAGTTAACTATTAAAATGAAATTCAAAGTAGCACATTCCATTTTTTTTCCCTAAAGTCTTATTGAGGCACACACACGAGCAGGCAGTTTTTTCTGAGTGAGTAATATTTAAAATAAAAACTGTTGATACCTTTGACAGTGTCTTACCTCTAATGTATAATAATGTATCTAATGTATATAATGCATCTACTATAAGTGTCTTTAATTTTACTGTGGAAGAGAATGATTAAATATAGTTAAGTTTAAATATAGTTGATTTTTCCACATTGTGTATAATTGAAATTGTCATCTCTCTGTAGCTGTAGAAAAGTATGCTTCAAGATACACACATATGCATCTACTGTGAATTATTAGTGTGCTTAGAATCGACTGTATGGCATTCCAGGCTCTAGTGCTTAGCTTGGAATTACAGAAGGTACACAGTTTCACTTCTTTGCAAACTGAGCATAGATTTTTCTTGACAGTCATACCTTTTACATCATAAGCATTTTTATTTTGTGAAGAAAAAAGCTAACAATGACAGACACCATTTCTAGGAATAACATTCCTCAGAAGGGACAAAGTCACTGAGCTTTATTTTAAACATCAAAGTCTGCAGTGGAACAGTTCAGTTGCAATTTCAGTTTATCCGAGCAAAAATTTAAAACTCCAGTAACAGATGTATAGTTCATATTCTTCTCCTGAGTAACAATCTTTTTAGTATGTGTAGGTTCCATCCTGCACTCATGTACACCTCTCTGAGAATGGATTATTCACTTACATCATGTGAGGCTACAGGGGATGAGGTGATATTCCATCTGACAGGGTTCAGTGGTTTTCCCTGCTGACAGAGAAAGTTATGATTTTAAGACACCAGACTCATCCATCATTACAAGAATGGCTCACAGATATGACAAAAAATCTTATAAAAATAATCTGTGGTCTAGACAATGAACTAATCAGCTTTGATGAAATCCATAAGCCATTTATACGCTGTATTGAAGAGTAGACCAGAGCTTTTTGGTTATGAATATGTTTTGTATTTTAAAAATATGAAGAGCTTGTCTCTTCAAAAGCAGAGAAATAACCTTTTCAATATTATCAGTATAATTATGTTCACGTTGCTTAGCTAATATTAACTTGTATAGAGTTCTTATCATGCACTCTACTTCTGTAGCCAATCTTTGCTTGTTCGTGATAAGGTACCAAGGGGAAACACTGAATAGAGCTAGCTGTGAGGAAAGAGAAAAGAGAGAAATGTACAAACTGGGATATGGACAACGCATTCATATGTGCTGAAGTGCAGTAATCCTTGGTGCCTTTCTCCACGTGGTTGGTCAAGGGAAAATTTAGTGGAATGGCACAAGGCAGGGACATGACCACCAAAACTGGACTGCTGCATCGAGCACCATATAGTAGTAAAAACTGAAAGGAATTACAACTGGCAGCAGAGATGCTTAGCAGTCACTCCACTCGAAGATGAATGATAAACTACAGAATTTATTTCCCTTCAATTCTCTTCTGAATTTCTTACACAAAGCTCATATATACAGGCTTTGCAGAAAAAGGCTATGCTTGTCCCTTTACTGATAATTATTTGAATAGTGAAAACCTAGCTGTGTTTAGATATTACTGTGAGTATTCTTACTTGCTGGCATAACATTATAATGAACAGAAACAGGAAAAATACTGTGGCCACTTATCAGCTGAGGGGTTGCTTAAACATAGGCACACAAGGTGGGTACTAATAAGATATTTGAGATTTTCTTATAACAATCATAGAATAATGTAACATATGTAGTATTTATTATGTGATTAAAAAGGAACAGAAGTATGGACCATATTGTTTTATAAGCAGAAGATTCATTTACCAAATATTTTCCTATAGTGGAAAGACCTCCCCATCTTTGAGAAATTTTCTCTAATCTTACATTTTCTCATGTTCTTTGAGTGTTTTCCTGTTGAGTGTCTCTTTTTTGCTATACCTGAGAGAATAAGTTTACATCAGCATTTCTACTAGAAGCCACTTGTGTGTTGTGACCTAGAGAGTAGATGTGGTACCCAGGTTCATCTTGACTAACCTGAATGTCTCTTATCAGCTATAACAACAATGAAGGCAATGGGGCTCTAGGAGAAGAAGCTACTTTGTGTAGTAGAGACAGAGAAAATTGAATTATCAAAAGAAGGTTAAAAAATCAACAGGCCTTAGTGAAGCACAGGACTGCCCATGAACACAGCCAGATACTGATTTAGCCATTTTTTTTTGTTGGTCAAGTAGGTACTTGAAAATATTTATTTTTACAGAAGAGTGAAAAAGCATGGGGAGCTCCTTCTTATTTCATGTACACTGGTGTAGGGTACAGCTCTATTACACCAGCAGATTTTGTCTTTCAGTATGTTTAGGGACAGTCCTTAATCCCAACAGCCTGACAGAGCACAATGCTTGCAGTGTCCTCAAAACCAGCAGACATAGCACTGCTTCTGTGAGGGACCTGGAGGAACCCTGCCTTCCTCAGGCACCTGTGGGAGCATTGCTCTTACTGTTGGATAATTGCAGTTGCTAGCCCAATAGCTGTAGCTCACATTTAGCCTGCTGCAAAATTTTATTTATTTATTTATTTGTTCTCATTTGGACGTCAATGAAGGGTCCTCAGTCTTGTGTCTTGCCCCTTTGTTCCTTGGAGCCTCTTCTCATTATAGCGGTATTATTAAATCAGAACAGAGAGTGCTCTTCAAATTTGTTCATGCATTTTTCTGTGCTGATGTATCTTAAGGAAGATTTTGCTGCTAGCAAAGATCTCAGAAATGTCAATTTTAATTTAACGCTTTGTTTCCAAAACTATTTCACAGCTTCTGTTTATGAGAAACACTTTCACTAGGCAAACATCCAAGCTGCTCTGATGTGCAGGATGTAGGCAGCATTCAGTGTTATAATTTGCTGAACGCTAGAAAAGATAAAATTGGGATATTGTGTCATTGCTTCCTATGTGGTGGCAACACTCATATCCTGGCAGAAGTTAGACTGACAGTGAAAAGCTGCTGGTGTATTTTATTATCGCTGTGGACTATGTCCCTTTTCTCATCTTATTTGCTTATACTGACTCCTGGGAATTGCTAGATACCCAAACAAATTAATTAACACACATTAATTAGATCAGTTTCATGGTGAGGAAAGGAGTGTGTACTCGAGTGCAAGTAATGTATTTTAATTCAGAGCAGGATGGGGAGGTGAATCGAAGAATTGAGGTAGCAGTGTTAGAGAAGAGCTGCCCAACATTCAAGGAGAAGAAAGGGGAGTGCAGTGTGGCAGGGCACAGCCTGAATCATTAAAATGGTGGAGCTATACTAGGCAAATGCAGAGAACCAGGAAAATGAAGGCAGTAAAGATGGTGGCTTTACTGAAGTAAAGAAAGGTTGAGGAAAGTACTGACAGTGGTTGGATGACAGAAAGGTAACAGGAATGATGAAGGTGGATGAATGCCATATTTTGTTGTGTTTGATGAAATAGTTTGTATGCTATTTTTTTTACAACTTCTTCCAGTTGCAGTCTTAAAGGGAAAAAAAAAATATATGTTATTAGGAACCTATCTGTGTATTTGAGCCTTCAGGGTCAATAATAGAATCTCACATTTTATTGAGAAGATATTTTGGTTGGAGGCTGTTAGGGAAATTTACTGAGGAAGCAGAAACTACCTTAGGAATTATATTTTAATCTTGGTTAAACTCATAATGTTAATGTTCTGGGGAAAAATCAAAGTTTGAATACACTAACAAATGCTTGGAAGTAAGTTTCTGAAAACGTGTTGGAGGACGATAGACAGATACAGTGCTACTCATATTCCTGTAGCTGACAAGGGTATCACAGGCAGTACCAGTTCCTACTCATCCCATAAGACATCCTTCCACTCATCATAATGCTCAGATGTCTCAGATCTCTGCTCTGTATGCTCTTGAGTAAAGTATATCACAGAGACAGGGGGTTGCATGGTCAGCACCACATGTGCAATTTTGCAAGGACATTTTACACTGGAGCAAGACAGAACACAGGGTGCTGGAGAGAGAAATGAAGAGCTTTTACTGGAGGGTAAAGAGGCAGCTGTTGTAGTACACACTTAAAAGTGCTTAAAACCAGCTTCTTTCTATCTGTCTCTGACTCAGCACCCAAAATTGCTTGTCACTTTCAAAAATGAAGTCTTTTGTGTTCTGATGTAAAAAGGTTATGTAGGGAGAAGAAAGAATTTGTAGTATTTGTTCTTTGCCCACAACATTTCTCTAAATTCAGTAAGGTACTCAACTGGTGGTGACACTGAAATGAGTCAGTTTTAAAGAGTCCCTTAACATTTATAACTATTTTGTTTGTCACTTGTTTTGGTATGAAATGTTAAGCTAAAACTACAGATAAGTTTTTAAAGGTTCACTGAGAAGGTTGCCTCCCCTCTACTCTGTTCCTGTGAGGCCTTATCTGCAATACTGCATCCCAGCCTGGGCCTCCAGCCCAAGAAAGATGTGGAGTTCTTAGAGGGGGTCCAGAGGAGGGCCACAAAGATGATCAAAGGGCCAAAGCACCTCTCCTATGAGGACAGATTGAGGGAGTTGGGCTTGTTCTGCCTGGAGAAGGCTCTGGTGAGATGTCACTGTGGCCGTCTAGTACTTGAGGAGAGACACTGACTTTTTACAAAGTCTGATAATGATAGGTTTAGGGGGAAATGGTTTTAAACTAAAAGAGAGGAGATCTAGATTAAATTTTAGGTGGAAATGTTTTACTCAGTGTGGTGAGATACTGGCATAGGCTGTCCAGAGAAGCAGTGGATGCCCCATCCCTGAAGGCATTCAAGGCCGGGATGAATGGGGCCCTGGGCAGCCTGATCCAGTGGGTGGCAACTAGCCCATGGCAGGGGATTGGAACTGGATGGTCTTTAAGGTCCCTTCCAACCCAAGTCAACTGATGATTTGTTGATTCAATATTGTAATTATAAGACAGTAGTATATTATTTTTAGACAACATAATTACTTTCAGATTGAGTAATTTAATTGAAATAAACTCATTTAAATTACCTCAACCCTTAAATAATTATCAGATCAAAGGGAGAGTAGGTTTTATCTAGGATGGCCGAAGACACACAGCTGTTTTCTAACAGAATACGTGTGCTTTCATCACAAGGCAATCCCAAAGCACAGAGACACACATGAGCTCTTTCATGATAGTGCTAAAGGCACTGAAACATTTCTTTATGTGTGGGAATTAGTGGCTTCATTGCACTGTTAACGGAATTATATTTGGCTTAAAAATCCTGAAGAATGTAAATTGTTTTCCCTGTTCCAACTGTAGTACTTATTTATGGCTGAAAAGTATTCCATAGATTCTTGTAAAATCCAGGAATGATTATGTCTGTGCCATTGTGAAAGAGAACCACAAAATATGCATCTCTAATATGTTTCTGTTAAATATGTTAATTACTGCTCTGGCTATAGATTAATTCTAGTGTCAGTGATTGTATTAAAATACATGATCTGTTTGGTGCTTTCAGCAATATCATATTGACACTGAAAATCATTTTCCTTCCATACTTTTCATTACACAGAAAAAAAAAAAAAACAATAACAACAACAAAAAAAAAACACAGAATCCATTATCTATCCTAGAAATAGTTTCTCTTAGAAACAACAATCAAGCCTTATTTTACATTGTACCAATATGATTGCCTTTTTAAACATGAATTTCTAAATGAAATCATACATAATACAAGAATATATAAAATTAGCAGCTGGATTGAGGCAGAACTGCAAATAAAGAGGCTTACCATCAGAAGTAAGTCTTCTTGAAAGTGCTAGCATCTTTCAAGGCTAGAATATGAACTTCTTATTCATCCTGTCATGCAATTTTAAATATTTCTTCAGCTTACAAATATTATCTGTAGTCACCTTCGTGCATGGAGATAAGTATAATTTATATTCAAAATGATAACAGGCCCACAATTTTGAATACCTTCAAAATTCTCAAGTTTTATTTCCATCTGAAATGAAAAAAGTAGTTGGACCCAGCTACTGATTTCTGGTCATCTGTGACGCATCAGTGAATTCCACATCTAATAAAATTCATAGCTCGTGATACTCTGCAAAAACTGAGGTCTGTAACTCTTCTGAGCTCAGAGGGTGGGTGAGCCCACTCAGATCCATCAGCTCTATGATTTGCGGCAAGTATCCTCTGCTTTTGCTAAGGAGCTGGAACTGCATCTGGCTAGCATCGGCCAGGATAATCTTGGAATGAACACTTCCTCAATCTTTTTATTGCAATCTTTTTTTTAGTTGGAAAAGAATCCCAACCCTAGCACCATGTTTTCCCAGTTTTGTTAAGTCCATAAAATTATTGATATGCATCCCACAGTTAATGTGGCACCATTACCGTGTCCTGATATCTTCATTTCCTCATCGATGTCGTTTTAGACAAGTTTTTCATCCACTGGTATTGGGGAAGTCCTGTTCAATTTGGACACAGGCAGTCTTTCTTCAGTTAGTAAAACCTATGTACTTTCCTTTCAGAATTCAAGTTGGCTAATTATTATTTGATTAAAAAGTCTACTGTTGTCTGCTGTTTCATCCAACTCGTAAGGGAATCTATCTTAATCAGTTACTTTCGCCAGTGTTTTTCACTTACTTCTTGTTGCTGTGAACCTAAGAGTTGACACTGGACATGTCCAGATGACTGGTAAATAAGCTCCAAGTTGTACTGAGTTATTTCAAATTGTTATCCTTCAATCCTTTTCCATCTTTTATTTGTCGTTCCTACAAGGTTAGTGCTACCTTCCCTTCCTATCTGCTGTCATCCGTGCTGACTGAGTTCTTGGAATCCCTTGACACCCTGGCACAGCGTAGGATGTGTGATGCTTGTGTGAGTGGGAATAAAATCCTTTTCTGTTGTGTTGTGCCTCTGGGCACAGCCTACAATTACTTTGCTGGCACGTATTATATCTAATGAAATCTTTGCGTTCTTGTGAGAATTATATTCACAGCATGAATGTATCATCAGCTCATTTTCCATTAAACAGAACTAACACACTGTAGAATCACACTTAAGAACATTACGTGATTTCTTGTGATATTCACATGAGCTTCCCCTGAAACCTGAAATACTCTTTACTGAATTAGATGCTCTACTGTATAACAACCTGAAAAAATCTCTGTCATGTTTTAAATTGCCTTTCCCAAAACTATGTCTAGAATGAGTGTTGTACAAAATTTTACTTCAGTACTGCTGAATTCTACTTCATATGTGATCTCTTTCTGTGTACAGATGCTCTAAAGCTGTTATGCTGTTGAATAGCGTTAGTTGTTTCTCATTTACCACTTTGCCTCTACTTGTGCTCTCAGCCTAGGAATAAATGCCTCTTGATGTCACAGCAACAAGGCTCGTAGTTTCATAGGTTACTTGAATACACTTTCAGGTTTTCCTTAAACAATTTTTCTTTCAACTTTCCATTATCTTAATATTCCAAATTTGCATAATACTGAGGCCTTCTTTTGCCTTGCTAATATAAACAGTAGTAGGAAAGGAGAAAAAAAAGGAGCTCTCTACTCTGTTTTTACTATCCCAATGGAATGTCCAAACTACATGCTATCTTTTAGTTCACAAGTTATAAACTGTCTCTTACTTTACAATAGATTTTAAGATTATTAGTCAGAAACTTCTGCAGCTTTGCAGTTGGATGCTTCTTCTTCCTGCTGTTATCTGTGCCTGTCTTGCAAATCAGCCAAATATGCAACTGTAGCAAAAATACACATCTTTAATTCTTGGATTTCCATTTGTTCTGTAAGACTTGTTTGCTTTCAAAATGTCAGATTTTCTCATTTCTGTGCTTTTGTGTTCTTTATTTTCTGAAATACTAACAGTTCGTGTGGATGGCTAGTGAGGTATTCCCTCTGTAGGAAATGTCCCTGTCAGCATCATAATATACTGCCAGAGTTGTGACTACTGGGAAAGACTGGGAGGTTGTTGCCCTCTCAGACTTAGTACTGCTTACCCAAGCATCATGTCTTTGTGCATATGAAATCTGAGCATTCTCCATCTGGAGACATGAGAATGAGAAGCAAATGCTAAGTAGACCTTATCTCTCAGCTTCAGCCACTTTGGATGTACCAGTTCTGTCTTTAACTGAATAGACAGGGTAGGCATTTTGGGTAATAAGATTTCATTGTTAAAGTAAGGAGGCAGGAGTCTTAACCAGCCTGTTTTACTCTTAGATATTCTTTTTATCCTTTATACTTCTAAATTATTTTTATGCCTTGCTTTATCTCTGTGCTAAATAGCTTTAATCGTATCTTTCAATCTTAGATTGCTATGTTCTCAAAATACTTTACAAAGATTAGTTAGTGTTGTAGATGAGCAAGAAATGGATTCTCATCCCACAGAAATTTTCAACATATCAAAACATTTTCCTGTACTGAATCAGGACAAAAATCAAGGCAAAGATTGAGGGAAAAATGGTTTAGAACATTCATTTCAATTCTGTAATGTCAGTACCTTACATTTCAGTTTTATTTTATCTTGCTCCTTTAACGTATCATTTCAAGCCAAGATTTTGAATCAGTAAACTGGAAATTTTTATTTAAAACTGTGATTATGTTTAAGCAATGTCTATTTTAAATGTTATCTTTGAAAATATATGTTGAAGACTTCTTTTTCCAATGAAATGCTTTGTTTTGAAAATTTGCCATTTTCAGGGAAACTTAATTTAATTGTGGAAGGTGTAGTTACCAACATTGAGCAGATGAAGAGGCCAATTCAGTTGCTTGTGCAGGTAACTGTTGCCACTGGAGGTGCCCTGGGGTACTTTGTTTGACCATGTGCTGCCTCTTACATGGGCAGGACCATCCATAGGTGCTGTCATCCCATGGCAGCTCAAATATGCTTCGGCAACTCAATAATACCACCTTTCACAACTCAATTTAACCCAGAGAAACTAAGTCACAGCAGAATGATGACTGAGATTTCACTAGGACAGCTGATGGAAGATAGATGATTTCTATTTTACCAATCTCAGATAGTTTGGACAATTCAGAATTTTGTTTCTCAGCTTAATAAGTTGTTTGAAGGTACATACAGATTTTGATGTCCAGCTTGTTTTGTACATCATTTTGTATGTGCTTCACAATAGGAAGGATTAGGAAAAAAAGCAGATGGTAACTCATCTGCCACATCTGAAGATTTGGACCTTACTGACTTCATGCAGTGCAGCTGAAAATATAGCCTTTGTATTCTCCTGTGATCTTATGTTCTAGCTGCAGTGAAACTCTGCTTTCTTGTGCTGTTAGCACATTTAAGCAGAAGACTGGATCTCCTAAGGTCCCTTTCCACCTAAATCATTCTATGTTTTAGCTTCCTGATTGTCCCTGCTCTTTAAAATAATTATGCTTACTATATTCTGCTAGGAGAGAGATCACATAACATACTTTCGTGCATAACATTCTAATTTTGTCCCTTGATCTGCTGTTAGATGTATTAAAACAGTGTTTTTTTGTGAAGTCTCTACATTGTTCTGTTTTTCTACCTTGTCACTGTTCTTTTCCTTCAGTTCTCAAGCTAAGTATATAATCAAAAACTATTACTAGGTGTCTTCTATTTCTAGATAGATCTAGCTTCTTGTAATTTTAACTGTTCTTTATGTATGTGTGGAAGTCCAACTCTCATTAAAGGATCCTGGAGAAAGTAATCTGTTCTGGGATAAGAGGAAAGATCCCAATTGTGAAAAAAAAATGCAAAAAGTGAGAAATTAAATGTTGAAATTTATCAGTGGAGGGCAATAACACATGAAATTCTTGAGAAAACCATGTTGAAGTTGCTGTTCATTGATAAAGGCCATGGAAGTATACGCTGCCAATTTTCCGGTAATATGAGGTGCGTGAGGATAGTGAAAACACAAGGCAATTACTAAGATTGAAGAAGCATGCCTCCGTGCTGTTGACGTGGTCGTTAAATGACAGGTGAAACAATGTTGATGAGTGTAGCAATGATACACATGAGAAAAACAGGATGGATTCAAAATAAACTGTTCTCCCCCAAGGAGGAGATCAAGAAGCTGTGATAGGTACCATCAAGCAACTAAATAGAGCAGTGGTACCTATTGCTGTGGACTTGTAGAAACATAGAATTGTTGAATTATAGAATCATAGAATGGCTTGGGTTGAAATGGACCTTAAAGATGAACTGTTTCCAAGCCCCCTGCTGTGGGCAGGGTTGCCACCC
Organism: Gallus gallus; assembly: GCF_016699485.2. NCBI lineage: Eukaryota > Metazoa > Chordata > Aves > Galliformes > Phasianidae > Gallus > Gallus gallus. Next base: position 36,905,207 of record NC_052532.1, read on the forward strand.
ACTAGATCAGGTAGTTCAGAGCCTCATAAAGCCTGGCCTTGAATGCCTCCAGGAAAAGAGTGTGTAGGAAATGTTAGCCTAGAAGAGCAAAGAATTATGACATGCTGATTGCTTGGTAGACCTGCCTTCAAAACACCAATAGCAAGTCTGATTTTCTAAACTGGAAAAGAGTGTAATAGATAGAAAAAACAAAGAGATGGCCAACAAAACACGTTAAGTATAGTTGCTGTATATAGAACAGTAGAATAGACTTCAACCCAGAGTCTTTAATCCAGAAAAGGAGATGGCTTTAGGGAGTATAGTCTGTAAAAGCCCAAGGTTATAAAGAGAGAAGTGATTTTTCACATTCTCTCCCATTCAAAAAGCAGGTTAGTTAAACTCTGTGGTAGTATTTTAGATCATACAAAGTTCTGTTTATGTAAAGCAATTATATTACTTGTATACTCTTTATAATATAGCCAGTGATAATAGGCTTCTGAATATTGAGTGGATACCTTTATTTTTCTGTGAGTAATGACTAAGAGCAACTGAACTTCTTTGGTTAGCTTTGAGTCCGGGGAAAGCAAAAGAAATGTCATCAGAAAAATGCAGCATTCATTACAGGCAGTGGGTGGAGAACTGCTACCGGGAAGATGTCTCTTGAAAGCATATGGGTTTACATCTCAGCAAAATTGTTTGTTAATGTGGAAGAGTAGTTGAAGAGATGTGTAAAATCTGAAACTCCAAGAGCCTTTTATTTTCTTCTTTAATGACCTAGGATCTTTGTTTTGTCAGCTGATGAACTGAACTACTACCCTTTTTAAGCTTTATGTAACTCTTTACAAAGAAGCCAACTAAATGTTACACTGAAAATCCAAATTTGCCAGTTATAACAGGCAGGAGTGTGAGACATTCTTGCTTAATACGCCGTGGTCTCAGAATTTACCCACAAAAGGATCCCAATTCTTATCTGTTGACAGTCAAGGTGTAAGCAAGAGCTTGTCATAAATATAATCATTTTCTGAAGAGGACAGAATACCTCAATACAGGCTATATAGTCACAATGTAAGGCTAAAGGAAAAATAAAAATAAAAATCTGTGTAATGCAAGCAGTGCATAATTATTTACCCTCTGATATTTTGTGCATCTTGGCAGCTGCAAGTTTGTATTGCTAAATGAAGCAAGTTGCCCATAATTATTGTGTAAGCTAAATGAAAATACTAACAAAATACTAACACACTTTGATATTATGTATTGATACAATGCTACCAAAAAATGCAAAAGGTACCAATGCTTTCCCTTTAATTGTGAATGTTATCCTCTATTAACCTTTATACTAGCTTTTAACAGCATTCCCCTCTCCTCCATCTCTTCCTATATGACTGAACAGTATTTTGTACAACACCGTTCATATAATGTATCTATTCAAATTTTAAATGTCTCCTTCACCCTTAGAAGTAATTCCTTAATTTTCTGAAATAACCCTTAACTCCTCAAAATTTGAGGAAATCTGCACTGAGTTCCCTGTTAAGGCAATCCAGTTTTTATCCTGAGGGACATTATATACAGACATCTCTGAAGCCCTGCAGCATCTCAGGCAGTTTGGATGCATCATTTCTTAACTTCATTTTACCCAGGGACTGTGTGCTACTTTGACAGACATCCGATTCTTGCAGATGTACTTTTGAGAATAGGAAGACCACATGGATTTTTCCAATCCCACTACTTCAAGACTGGATTCTTATTTTCACTGGAATTAGTTTGTCAGAGCAGGCAGCAGACAGCAAAATGAAGAACACTGATCTGATCCTTTTTTCCCCTGGCCAGTTGCTCTGAAAGTAATGCCTCCTATTTATTTCCATGGAAACTACGGCAGATACAAAGAACAAAATAAAACTATTTGATAGAGCACATTCTCAGCTACAAAGCACTATTTTTAAACATAACCATCACCATTAGCAATGCATTTTCACCAGCAATGATCAAGAGCCTGTGTGCTGCACTCTTAAAAATATGCATAGCTGTCCAGAATGTGGCTTGTCTTTCACATTGCTGTTGCCACTGCTGAAACACACTGCCCACCACCTCACTGTGCTCACATCCACTGTTTGGCCTCCATAAATGTATAGAAGCATCAATGAATGTCAGTGAATGCAATTTTTTTCCTCATGAAGGAATTCAGTTCCACACCTTTGCTTTATATACACTTCCATGTCAGACTGCATTCTGTCAGTCTGCCTCTCTGCTGCTATACCACCAACATCTGCCTCTGATGTCATGGGCCAGTGTAATAAAATAGGAGGCATTACTTTCAGACCAGTCTTCATACATACGTAGAGTACAACAGTGGTGCTCCCAAAATGTAACAGAATAATCAAAATACGTTTACTACTAACAACCAAAACAAGAGAAGAGGTGAATGGATCTCTTTCCTCTTTAAACTAGAAGAGTACCAACGTACATCTGCAAAAAAGTTTTCTTTTTCCAAGTCACACCTGGAGAACATAGTTCACACATCATTCAGAGATGGTATGCAGAAGTTATCCTAATAAAAATACTTGACAGGTGAGCCAGATACATCTCTGTGACATATAAATAAAATAGTTTGTTAAGTCTTGTTCTGCAGTAGTAGTAGAAGATACTCTGAGAACGAAGGTGAATGGAAGGAAAAAGCCCATAAACATGCAGAGACCAGCAGCACTACAGGTGAAAAAAATGGGCTTCTGGAGAGGTCCATTGAATGGAAATCTGTGGTTCCACTGGTAAATCAATAACCAAGAAGATGAAATTTGGATGTTCTGGGGAGGGTTAGGAATATTAGGAGCTCCCAAATCTTGATGAGGTACATATAAAGGTAAATCTACCAATGCTGATCTTGCCAACTAAATCCACACATTTTCTGAGAAGGTGTGGCTTGCCTGACTCCAGTTCCATAGCAAAATCTTCTTTCAGAGATTTCTGTGGGAGTTTCCTTAATTGGAGGTAACACAGTAATCTAAGGTAGTTTAAAATTCTTCTCTGCAGTTATTGCAGTGTACAAAAAATATCTTTTTATGATGTTCTTTCTCAAAATTATGAGTGTCTGTGTATATACTCATACGCATGTATCTGTATAGGTTTAAATGTGTTTAAATCAGCAATGTAGGCAATTCTCAGTATCTTTTATTTGGTAGTATACAATTTTTCAGTAGGTCTTTATCTCAAGAGTCATAAAAATACTGTGCAAATGCAGTTCTTTCAAATTTCTCATATACAAAAGTTCTTTCCTTTCAAATAAGTTATTGGCTTTGTGCTCATTTTTGTCTCATTTTTCTTGATCATAGTCTGCCAGTGTCTTTTTCATTCTAGAGACCTAACTGTTGAGAACTGTGTGTGCTTTTAAAGATGATATATTTCCTAAAATACTTTTAGTAAAGATGGAATCTTAATATGCTATAGGTGTATAGTAAGGTATAAGCTGCTTAAGAGAGTAGTGCATATTCTCCACTGCATCACTTTTACAGCATCTTCTGACTGCCTTCACTTATTGAACCCAGAAGTTATTACTACTGTAACAGAAGCATCAGAACTGAGTACATTTTTTGCCTCATTAATCCAGTTCTGAGTCCAAAGTAGGTCAACAATGAAGCTAACTTTGTGTGAAGACTCCAGACTGAGAACTGGAGAAATGAATGCACCAGTGGACATTCTTTTCTGCTGGCTGTGCTGGTTGGCAATCTGCAGCAGAAGAGATGGGTGGGTAGTAGCATCTTCAGATGCCACAGCTTAATTATCCAGAAAGTATCTGCCAGAGCATGTGCTCACATAAAACATGTCTTTGGTGCAGCAGTCAATCTATTAGCTTTCCCAGTGTGTCATTGTACTTATATTCAGACAACCCAGAATCACTTGAGACTTTTTTTCTTCTCCCATATGGCAATAAATGCCATTTTTTTTCTTTGCACTGTCACTCATATCTCTTTCAGATGTGCACTTTTGCAAATATCTCCCCCTCTCTGCTGAATCACTGCTGTACTGAAAACTGCTTCTCTACATATACAGTCCAGTTTTGCATGCTGCAAAACTCTATGCTTGAGGAGTCAGGCATCAGGGCACAGTGAAGGATGGCTTTGTGTGAAGGCATTGGGATCCAGTACCCCAGCAAGGCTGGGGATGGAGTGGCAGCCAGACTCAGACTGGAGTCCAGGTCACTGGTCAGGTCCATGGAGATGATGCCAGGATGGGGACATTGACCCCAAGATCTTACAGCCAGACCTCCCAGAACAAGGCTCTCATGGTGTGCACATGAAATGTGCAGAGTTACTCATTTATGGAAGTTCGTGCTGGATATGGCCTTTGAAATAACAGAAGCAAATAATCCTTGTGTTATTGATGAAATGTGGGAGAGAATAGCAATTGTAGAAGTCTACTGTTTCTCTCTGAGTCCGCACAGAAGGAGTTCAGTGTTACATGTTACATGACCCATGTGATTTCCAGTACTGAATGACAGGTGTGCTTTCAGGCACAATCCTTGCAGACCATCATACTCTGACTCCAGTTATGGCACAGTTGGGTAGTGCTTATACAGTTCATCTGAGCATATGTGAGCAAACCTAATTTTTTAGGTACTGTAGGCTATCTGCAGTAATGGCAAGAGGGAAGCTGATGTAGACGTTGAGAACTTGCCTGTATTTGTCTTTGCACCATTTTAACTGTCAGTCTAAAGTGATATACTTATTTGGTATCTGAGCAGTAATCTACAGTGATATCTGAGTTGGAGCGATTTTCTTGCTGTGCTGCCTTGCTAATGCAGATGTACTCCCTGCATACAGAGATCATGCAAACCATTACTGTGTGTCTTCCTTCAGTACACCAAATGACAAAGCAGCCCTGTAAGGGAGGAGTTCGTTCTTTCACAGTAGTTTGGGAGTAGAGATAATGATGAAGACACGCAAGAGTTCCTCTTTTCCATCTGCCTTAAAATATCAGCTTCATACAGTCAACTTCTGTTTGTTGAGATAAATATGTTTCAAAAAACTTAGGTAAATTATAACATTTATTCCAAATGAGAAAAAAAAAATGATACCCTGGATGGAAGTTGTGGTTGTGATTATACCAGCTTATCTCCAAATCCACATTTAGCATGTCTTGTCCAGGTTGCAAACACATCAGTGATAACAAACAGTGCACAGAAGCAGAGAAGCAATTGTGTTCATTTTTTTATAAACCAGCAGCTATGAAAGCCCATCATACCTATTTAAGAAGTTGCTAAATATGTATGTTATTTTTAAACTTTGAAGTCCTTACAAATCCAAGGATGTTTTATCTGGAAGTTCTCTCTTTCTAAGCAAATGTAACAAGGTTTATTCATTCTATAGGATATCATTATTTCCTCTTCTGTGAATTCTTTTGTTAAATTAGGAAAGCCTTGCAAAAAAGTCCTCATATAATGATAGTGTGTGAAAAATGTAAAATACCTTTTTAAAAAAATATGAATGACTTTTTCATTGTCTTACTGCTATTAGCAAATGCATTTCAAAATCAAAATAACTTGTTAGAATCCACATCTTTACACTGCTACTGAAATTGTGTTTTGATTTCTTTGACATGATCCCTGATTGCTGTGAGAAGAATCAGTTCAGTATTTTTGTTCTTAGATTCCCCCTCCTTTGTCTTGCAGCTACTTGTGGCAGATTCCATTAACAATTGCAGTAGGAAATACGAGCCACATCTCATCAGAGGCAATTATATGGGTGTCTAACAAATCAGGTAAAACTAAACTTTCCTCCCAGTGGAATCTCATAAAGCATACTTGTGTTTTCCTCAACTGTTTCTTTGGAATTGATCCTAGATAATTGTTTAGTTGCTCTGCACCCAATTTTAGCTACCTGAAATGAATTACTAAGGAAGTATTGGGAAGGGAGGGAGGAGGAATGAAGTATAAGCAGCAAGCAAGGTTTATATTATCACAGATATTAGACAGTATAGTGAAAAGTTTTTACATAGTAATGTGTACTTAAGTGCTAAATATTTTGTATTTAGCAATACATATCAAATTATTGATGAATGCAATTCAATTTATTTATTTGTGAAAGTTAAATGTAATATTCTTGTAGCAAAGTATCTGATGAGTATGACTTAGTAAATGCAAAACATTTGCAATTTGTCATTTTGTAACTCCAATCCATGGTCAGAACCAGGCCTAAGAAATACTGACTGTTGCTAAAAAAATTCCTTATTGATCTGACAAAATTTTTGTATTCTTATTAGATAACCAGATACTGGACCTTGAAATTGCATTATTCTGCTTACCGCTTATTCTCTCCCTTCTCAATTCTTACATGATCATAATAGCTATTGTCCTGAGAACAGCTAGGGCTGGATACTAGTGGTTTTTTGTCATCTATAAAAAGGAATCTCACTGTAAAAATTTTATGAAATATTTATTTCCTTAGCAGTTCATGGTACATCAGCTGACAGTTTTGAACTGGAATTGGAGTGGATGAGGAAACAAATGCGGAGACTTAAGTAAAATGAGTGTAAGGGTAGGAAAAGAAATAGCCGTATGTCCCCATGACACATGACTTATAAAGGGTGAACTTACACCTTCTTGTAAAATTAAAAGGCTGTAAAGTCTTCCCTCCAACAGATATTTAACTGGAGAGAGGAGTGAGTCAAACCTGTATGTGTCTGTGTTTTTCCTTTTTCTCTTTTATAAGACACCAAAAGGTAGTAGTCACATAATGCTTAGCAACAAGCAGAAGCAGAGATGAATGGTGTAAGATTAGTAAAAATCTGAATAAACCAACTTTCTAGTGGTATGAAGTATGTTGTCCTTTGCCCTGATCATTTGCAACCCATTAGAATGTAGCATGTTTGATGTAATGGTCTAGAAGTGTGCCTGGGACCAAGGTGCTTTTCTTAAATGGGAAACATACTCTAGTTAAAGTATACTAAGATGCTGTCCTGCTTTGCAGAAGTATATTGCATTGGCTGTACTTCTTTATATGAACACCTTAGGAATACTTGAAAACCTCTTTGAGCTTTCAGTCTGCCTCAATGACCTGCTCCATTCTCGTCCTTTAAGACTTAACTGAATTTGCTTGAAGTTAATAGAAAGATTCCCATTGACTTCAGAGAGGGCTGATCTTCTCAACTCATCTCATTAGACTGTACTCCTGATGCCTCCTTGATGCCTCCTTCCCTTCACTCCTGCCTCGAAAGTTCAATATATCACTATTATCTGCACAGTTGCCTTTTGCTTGCAGAGTGCTGTGAAGGAACAAGATCATAAAACCTCTACACGCTCTTTTAAGATCTACTTACTCCCATTCAAGTGCCTTCAAGAAAACAACAATTAGTGATAGCCAGTGTGAGCAATCATTTTGATGTGGCTGCTAGTATAGAAATTAAAGAGGAACTGTCTAAGTCATCAGTTTCCAGTGTAGCAGATCAATGCCATCGTGATCTGTTGCCATTATCCACGTTCATTGTCGTAACTTTCTCACTTACCTGCTACATCTCATTAAAATGAGACTGTAAAATGATGAGTATTGTAAGGATGTAGTTCTCTTGCTTATATTTGTTGTTGTCTAGTTCATTTGGAGGATTTCTCAACATTAAAAAGACAAGCATGTATGTCCCTACATGTGCTCAGTATCTGATTCGTTGTGTATGCTGCTATATATTAGGGTAGCTATAGATTCTTCTGTTGCACTCCTGGAGATTTCTGCAGCTCGTATGTTTGTTTCATGAGGATCTGGAAGGGACTGTGAGACTGGAAAGGGCAGTTTTCAGGCCTGATTTGTCTGGGAAGGAATAATCCTGTAGAATTTCTGTTGTGTTGAGGATACATGTTTTTGTGTTGCTCCAAAGAGCAGCCAAAGAACAACCATGCAATTCCTAAGTGGAACAAAGCATTCCAGAGGGCGTTTGGAAGATTGGAATCAATCACAGTGCCCTTCAAGTGAGTGTAATTGAATACAGACACTCAGATCAAACTTGTCAGACTTTCTTCAAGATCCAGTATTGTAAGAGAAATAAAAAAATCCCATAACACTGAAGTTTAAAGTGGAAATTATTATTGTTAGGAACTTCTGCTCTGTCATAGATCCAGGTCCTGTTTCTTTTTCTTTTAAGTATGTGCCCTCTTTCCTATTCTCTGTAATGATGTGCAGTTGGTAAAAAATCAAGAATCAGCTTTGATCTTGTCTCCACAAGACAACTGTATTGCAGGTCTCAAGGGAAGATTTTGAGCCATTCTGTGGAAAGAGTACTAAGTGTGAAAGAACAGTTCCACCCATTACATTTCTGCATATCCAAGAGAAGCATACAGATGTCTTAAGTGAGGAGGCTTAGCTAGCATCCATTTCATTTAGAAAAGCAAAGCTGTGGACTAAGGCCTACTTGCTGTTTCCTGGGCAGGAGTACTCTGGCAGTCAGGCTCCAGCTAGGAAATAGGACTCGGGAGATGCTGCTGAACTTAGTGAAGTTTCCAATCTCACCTCGTGTACCTTGACTCATTTGTAATGTTCCAGGGAGGCAGTCCTCTGATGGACCTCTCTGTCTCTGATAAAATGAGTCATTCAGACCCCTCTGATTATCTGTGTAAGGTTGCCAGGAGATGGAGGAAAGAATGTTCAGCAGGACAATTGCCCTTCAATCAGCAAGTATCAACTTACCTACAATCCTGGCACAATTTTGACAGGATGAGGAAAAAATTAATCCCTTTATCCCAACTTTTACTCCCGGTATCACAGTGAAGATCCTAACAGGAAACTGCTACTTACACTTGTGTAACATCACCTTAGGTGTTAGCTGTTCCACTATGTAGGAATGTTAATAATGTAAGGGTAGTCTGAGGTAAGACTATGAAACAGAGCATGATTGTATTTGCTGATATGATCCATTTACTATAGAGTTCACTATACTAAAATATTTTTTCCAATGTGGAACTAAGGCAACATGGCAAGTGAGATGGAAAGAACATTCTGTTCTGGTTTGCCTTTTCTGAGTACGAAAAGTTGAATTCTCTATTAATCTCTATATGAATTCTGCAAAAAGTTTTGCAGATTTTAGTTAATATCAGTATCTTTACACACACAAAAAAAATGTTATTGTGATGAAATTCCTTATGGAACATTTTCTCAGAAAATTTTCACTTGCTGTTCTTGGCATGAAATTGTGTTATTCTTCTGTAGTTATTTTTACAAGAAAATGGAATCAGCTCCATCAATAGTGATTGTACCAGCACAAGCCAATTTCCCAGTGTGCTAAGAGTTGTATAAAATGAAAAGTTAAAAGAAAATAACAACTGTGAGTCTAAACACTTGAAGTGGTAGTGTTTAGCCCACGCTCTTGTCAGCACGGGAGTAGTTTCTTGCAGAAGGGTGCCCTTCACCCAGAGCTGCCTCGTGTTGCTGTTTGGAGGAGCAGGCTTCCATCATGCCTGCTGGTTTTAATGGAGTGGAAGTTGCTGGAGAGCTGTGAGAACTTGAACTTCGAGCCACTTGAAGTTAACACCAGCTGGAGGATTGTCTCACACTTCCAGAGCAGAGAAAATGAGAATCAGACCCTAACTGATTTTTTTTTTTTTAACTTCAAAACAAATGTTGTAAAAATTAACTATTTTCATCTAAATATCTCATGTATACATGAGGCAAAACTGAAAGTTTCAGAGCAGTGCTGTTTTCTGAGGTATCCACGCAAAACATGGCCATGAGAAAATACTTTTTGATGGAAGAGGATTAAAAACAAATCCCTTTAAACTGAAATATTGTATATGTATTTATATGAATTTTCAATGGTGAACCAAAGCCATCAAAGATAGACTTCTTCCCAAATGAAATCTTTGTCACTGTTTAGGAAGTCATGAATGGTTTAATATAGGGTTTAATGCTGAATGACTACCTTTTCCCTAACTGTGATACTTTAAATGAGAAACTAATAGATGTGTTTGTGATAAATGGAGAAATTGCCTGGGTGTATAGAAGTTTTCTGTGCTGTAATCACCAAAAGAAAGATTTTTTTTTTTTTTTTTTTTTTTAATAAGAAGGAGTGAGGATTGACAGATTCAAACATCAAATTCCGGTAAATTATATAGAACTATGTGAAGCACATGCATCCTACAGTCCCTTAAAATAACCACCTGCTTACATGAACTGGAAAGGCATGAATGATTTCTGTCCTGTATTTCAGGAGGAGGTCAACACTTGAGTGGTCTTATCAAAAAATAATAGCAAGTAGTATTGGTTGGATTTAGGCTGACCAAAACAACAATAATGCCATCAGGCTTTGAAATGATACCATTCTCCATTAAAGCTGTATGTGTTGGAGAAGGTCCACAGCTGTTGTTTACAAGATAGGTTTTTTTAAAGTTTTCATGTTTGACTGGCTAGTATCGTTCAGTACTGTATTAAAGCAAAAGTGATTTCCTCACTGCAGTGTGCAAAACAATGCACATACTGAGATGAGAAAAAATACAAGTACGTGTTTTTTGTATTTCATCTGATCTAGAAAATTTCTATGTATTGTTTTTTGGTTTTGTTTTTACCCAGAATGGATTACTGTGTGCTCAGAGCTGATAGGTTTTTAAGTGTCAGAGAGGTGCTGGGATTATCCAGTTACAAGTAGCTCTTTCCAGCTATGGTGGCATTTAAAGGCTAGTTTGCAGTAGGAAAACATGGACAGAAAGTAGCACAACATTAGCACAGGACGAATTTCTGCCATGTAAGAACAGTCTCCTCTTGACTCCACAAGACAGTACACCCCTGAAGACACAGGGAAATTCTAAAAGTTTTTGTTTCCCTCAGCAGCCTCTCCAAGATAAAAAGTGGGTATTTTTGCTGTTGCTTTTAAGAAATCCAATGGTTTGATTCAGGACATAGCTGAGATTTAACAGGGATAGACTCTATTCACAGTACCATTCTGCGTATAATAAATAGGGTGGAGGTACATCCAGATTCAAATTCCTTTTTCTCTTTCTGTTTTATAGCAGGTATTTGAACCAGTTCCTTTATAAGGAAGTGCTTTTAGCACTGTGGTGTAAATTGTTACTATTTTTTACAGACTGTCTACGTGTGTTTTTCTTTGTATAAAATAATTGAATCTTATACAATCAAACCAGGAACCAGGATTTGAGTCTTTTGTGAGGAGGCTGGACATGAACAGCTGGTGATTCTCATTTCAGGTCCAGTATTCAATGTATTTAAGTAGAACAACCTCAGTCTTAGAGAGTTTTTTTAGAACTGAACTGCAGCCCAGTGTTTAACAAACCTTTGTGGAAGAGAAGGCACCTGATGTTAAAATCATCTTCCAAATCAGATTGTGGCAGTAGCAGCTTAGTGTATGCTGGGTACACCGGGTATGCTGGAAACAAGGAGTCTGCAGGGCCACAGGTTGTAAATTCTGAGCTGCGGAGCCACATGTGTATGGTTTGGATTTAGATGCCCTGTTACTCCTGGAAGGCTAGAACTTGGCATACCCCAGTAATGAGCTCATACAGGTCCTCCTACAGTTTAGTTACCCTATACCTTATAGTCTTAGCTAGCTATGTCTCTCCACCTAACACTGGGCTTGCCCTTTTCAGGGCTGCTGATCATACAGAATTGTAGGAAGCCAACCAAGCCAGGCTGGATGGGGATTTAAGCGATCTGTGCTAGTGGGAGGTGGTGTAGAGTTTGAAAGTAGATGAGATTTAAGGTCTCTTCCAACCCAAGCCATTTTATGACTTAGTTCTGTTTTTTTTTCAACTAGTCTTATTTCAGCACATAAAGAGTATATTGGTACTTTCTAAGGTAACTAGGTGGATAAAGTAAATATTTTAACTAAATACAAGAATGTTTGTTTTTTTTCTCAAACATAGTTAGACTGAGCTAGTGCAAATCAGTTAGACAAACCCTAAAAGAACAGTAAAAAATTAAATTGAGTAGGCAACAACTGAGTTTTCTAGATATAATATTTCTAAGCAGGTTATTTTGAAGAGATTTTAATGATATTAGAACTACCTAGATGAGAAGAGGACTTCAATTTTTAATCCTTCAGCCTTTAATCTGAATTCATGTGCATAAAACAGCTCCATGAATTTAAAGATAAACACATAATTTGGTGTTTTTAGAATTGGATCTTGTTGCTTTCTGTATTTTTTTGCACCTTTATACCATAGCTATTTCTTTTTGAGATAGTTATTTAGTCAAGAGAGAACCATAACTTTTATCTGTAGTTCTAATCATCTATTATTTCCTCAGAAATTACTTTTCTCCAAGAAAGGCTGTAAACAAATCCATTTCTTCAGTAAGTCTAGGTATGAGACAGTGTATTTGAATTGTTAAGACAGTAGTGTAAACTTGTCTTTTTCCACGTGTTACTTTCAAAGAATCGAAGCATACAAAACAATTTCCTTTTGGAATTGTATTTTGGAATATTTGAAACAAATTTCTTTTGTTTTGTTTTTAAATTCATGACAAGACCATTCCTTTTGTCAACAGTGTGCAAGCTAGTTTATTATAGCAGAAAAATGTGTTGCTGAATTCTTACAGTTGTTTCACAATCAGTTATACCAGAATAATTTACTGAATTGAGAGATTATTCAAGGGACATAGACGTCTGATGCTTCATTCTGTGATGACTCTTCCCATAGTGAAAAAAGCATGCGATGTGAGTTGAGGGTATTTTTGTTGTTGGCATCCTTAGTCCTGCAAATAGTGATGGACTGGCTGCATTCTTGCTTGTTGAAGTACTGGAATATACGCTTTCAGTCCCTAGGTGATTACTTAAAAAGAGGGGAAAGAGGAAGAGCAGGTTAATGCAAGGTTAATTGGTATAGTTCTAGAAGAGAGCCTCTCAGTGGTTAGTTAGCTAGAAACTATACAACTGGAAAATCCAATAACAAAAGCTTCATTGACTACATGCAGAAACAGTTAAGATTTTTATTTATTTATTTATTTATTTATTTTAATCACAGCTTTAATCTTCTCTGTGTAGCAAATCCACTGAATTACTAGAACTGTATAAAGCTATTGTAGCATGTCTAGCATCAGGGTACCAGATTTAAATGGGCATGTCTTTGATAAATATTAGTAGCCAGAAAAAGGAGCCCTTGGAGACTTTTGTGGGTAGAGGTTCTCTGTAGGAGCCTCAACTGGTGTCTCTATGTGAGTACAGATAAATATATATATATTATATATACATCTGTATATATACAGATAAATATATATATATATTAGTCCCTGTGATTTTCTTAGTTTTATCTTACTAGCTTAGTAAGTTTATCTTCCTAACTTACGGATATTTAAAGAAGGACAGAATTTAACAAATACACCTTTAGAATTTTTCGTATAAAACTAAGTCCCATTCCCATGTTCTTCTTTGTTTCCAGAACACCACAGAATTCCTGCTTTGGAAGAGGCAAGTTGGTTGCTGGGGAATATCAACCAGACTGGCTACTTCAGAGTTAATTATGATATTAGGAATTGGAGGCTGCTGATTAATCAGCTGACAAGGAACCACGAGGTAAGCTCTTCTTCTCAACCCTAAAATCTGCTTTGATATGTGAACTTTCATTATTTTATCACCCTAAATGGTTCCATTTTTCTGGTTGCTCCTCATAGGTTATCTCTGTCAGCGATCGAGCAGGCTTGATCGATGATGCATTCAATCTAGCCAGGTATGTTTGCTTGCGGATAATCTATCTTCATACACATTCCTGCAACAACTCATGCAATCACTAACTCAGCAGTAGAGTGTGTTTTGAAGCTAAATATGTATTAAATACACTGTTGTTCTTTTCCCTTTTTTTTTTTTTTTTGTAAGTGTGTGTGTGTATGTGTATAGTGCATAAACGTGGTGTGTAGCACATTCACTGCTCTTGATCAATATTTGCTGTAGGGTATTTCCCAGTCTGGAGAGGTCTGATCAATTTTGCACCTAGTTCAATTTAACACTGTGGAAGTAAATAATCACCTTCCACTTTCTCAAATGAACAAGGAATGAGTTCTTTTTTTTTTCTTCTTTTTCTCCCTAAAGCTCCCTCCCTCCTTTTCTTTTTTTCTTTTCTTTTCCTTCTAAGTGACCCTTTTGCTGTATTTTACTTGTGTCAGAAAGCACTTTCAAGCTCCAGGAGGCTTTTTTTTTTTTTGCTCTGACTTACGGTGTTATATCATTTTTCCAATATCTTTCTTTTGTTGTAATCTTTTAAAAGAGACTATTTTTCTGTATGATCTTTTTCACATGAAATGAAAAGTCAGAGAATGCATACATCTTTTTGTGTTTTATTATGACTAGAGTTATGTAAATTAACACACTCACTGCTGGTTAATGCTTTCTTTATGAATTGAGACAATTGAATCATCCCTGTTTTGAACTCAAAACATTCAGTACATTGATAGTCAAAGTGAAAAATGAGAGAAAAGTAGAAGAACTTTTCAAACTTTGAGATTTTAGAGATTCCTGGGAACACTGCATCAATAAAATGTTGTGATGTCAAAGTCTGTGAGAAGAATTCCTGATATAACTGGCTTTTATGTTTACCCATGTATTTATAGCCGTATTTGAGCAGGAGCTTGAAAGAATTGGCAGGATAGAGGTACATTTCAGTAGAAATGGTCATCAGAGATTTTTGAGATTCAGGCACAATGTCACACAAATTATGGCTCTGTGATGTTCCAGCTTCTTTGCGGCAAAGAATAGTTGTGTGCCCTATCACTCTGTTCTTACTGCCAGTCTAGCCTGAATACATGTCATAAACTAGAGATTAGCCCTTATTTAACAGTCTGGCAATGTAGTAGGGAAGAAGACATCACAGGGAGAAGATGAGCACTCTTTTTCTTTTTGCACTGCTCTTCATTCTTGTCTTGTAGCTTCTTCAGCAATGCTACATTATTAGTAGTAGGTCGCCATTTCGCCATTTCAGTTTTCAGTGGACTGTGAGCCAAGTACTCCTTGGCTAGAAGAATACTACAGAATATTCCAAAACACCTAGGCTATTGGAAAAACTGATATATACTCAGCAATGTAACAGTCTCTTGCAGTTATCAGTGTGCGACTTTCTTCTTTTTCCATGAACTGAATGCAGTCAGATGTGATTTTACTTAACTGAAAATCTAAGCACTGAAAAAAACCTGTTTCTGAAGCTGATTCTGGAAGGTTCGGGTTTTTCTTCTGAGTGAGTACTGAGCCAATGATCTAGGATGTCTTCTTCATGAAACATAAGGAGAAGGTCTTGATTAATGTTGCAACCTGCATAATCTGGCCACATTTTCCTACCTAAAAAACACACAGACATAGATAAGAAGCTCATTCCCAACCTGCTTTCCTAAGCACTTTGGTGATAATACTGGATCCAGGTGGCTTTTTTTTCACAGGTAGTTTTGTGAGAACACTGTGAGTTTGTTCACAAGATTTTGTGTTGTAAAAACTTGACATTCTGTTTTTAATGTTGAGCTGCAGTGGTCATCTACTGCATTTGTTAATCATGCGCCATGGAAAAAATCAGTTGTGATAAATATTTGCACTGTATACCCATATGTATCTTTAGTTAAGCAGTAATACTCTTTTACCAGGGATACACAGATAGATTCCTGCTTCTTTTAAATTTTTGGACAGACTCCTGTCACTAATACTACCTTGAATATACATCTCACAAGCTAGTCTTGCTGAGACAGAATTGGCTGAAGTAGAGATAGAGAGATGCACATGTTTGCAACCAGTAAATTTATAGACAGTATTCAAAGGGTAGCAATAAGTTACATGGACCTGACTAAACTTGGCATGTAGGCTGTACTGTTAATCTTTTTTACTTAATTCATCTATCACTTTCCTAAAGGAAGAAAGAATCCTCAGCTGATTATGATCATGCTTAAGATGCTCTTATTAGATAGTTTGGTGTCTGGTATAACTTTGTAAGAAGACCGGTATTTTTTGTTTTCATTTCCCCTCATGAGACAAAGAAAGACCAGGGACAGACCTACTCATTCCTTTGCTGCTCTATCATGAGCAGGACTAGAGAGGCACTGAGAGCGTTAGGAGTGTTTTGGGGCAGGCCTAGGTAGCAGAGCACCTCTGGGAATATGAAAGCATGTGTGGAAGTTCTTGTGGGGGCAAGTGGTAGGAAGTCACACACTGTACTACAGTACAGTTCAGTGGCCTCGCTGTGTCAGATGCTCAGCAGTGTTCCAAAACAAGCTCTGAGGACTATCTAAATGACACTGACAGTCTCAGTTTCCTCAAAAAGTTCATGTTCAGAAGGCCACCATTAGCCTAAGAGCAGTCTACCTTTTACTCTTGGCTGCAATGCACTGTGCACAGTTGCTTTGCTTTTTGTCAGAGCAGAGCCATACTTTGGATGTTACCTGCCTCGTGGATGCAGCACTGATTCAATCTAGTGTCTGATGCACAGAGTGTGTTTCTCCCTCTCCATATAATGTTATGTGATAGGAAGATTAAACACAGACAGTTGTCTCTGACTGCAACATGTGAAAAGGTGAGTAACCTTATTGACCAGACACAGAGGTAGTAATTGGTAGTTTAAACCTGACTTTGGAGAAGACTGCTGTTTTTAAGGCTAATTCTGTCCTCTGATGTAGTCCCTAGTGGTACAAATATGTTATCTTCTTGTCTGCCTCTATAAACATAGACATTTTGAGTGAGGAGAGAGCTCTGGAACATATACTTTTATATTAATCCCTAGACATTATTTTCTATGATCAAATAATGTATAAATGAAAACATAACTTTTTAAATCTGTGCATGTCCCTTTTAAAACACTTTGCAATGCAAGCAGGTTTTTTACTGTATTAAATACTGTATTTCTTTAAAATGCCCTGTACTTAGAGATTTCTGAAGTACCCCCTAATGTGCTGTTGAACTTGATAATGTCCTCTCCACAGCAGAAAGGTTCAACTCTAATTTTCCTGTGTCGTAATATGATAAGTCCTAATGTGGCATTTCTATATACTGTTAATGCAAATTGATTTTGTTTCTGAAACATGTACATGTCTTATCTCTAGTAAAACATTGAGATCTGGAGGAAGCTGAAAAAAGATAATTTATTTTGAGCACAGTTTTTTTTTTTTTTCCAGAAGATGTGTTTGATTTTATTCCTCCAAAATGTTTATTATCCTTTTATTGTCCAGCATAATGATTACTCAAAAATAAGTATAAATGAATTGATAACTTCAAGGAACATTTTAAGCACTATAAATTTAATTTCCTAAGCTTTTGCCCATTTTCTATGTAAATATATTCCTTCTTTCTTCTTGGTGTATTTTGGTTCCATAAAATCAATCAAGCAAAGTTGAACTGAATAATAACAATAAAAGAAAGCTACAGCTTGCCCACTGTGTTCGAATTCTCACAAACTTGTTTGTTTTTTCAAATTTTTTAAGCATAATTTTGTTCTCAGCTGTAATGCGTATGTGCACCCTGAGGATCTGGAGTGTTGTAGCTTTGGCAGTAACATCACTTAGGGAAATATATGCCCAAAATTCTTGAGCTGGAACAGAACCTTAGCACTCTCTCTTTCCATCTCATTGACGATCCTTTATCTTTTTGGAATGTTTTGTGTGAGATTTCAGAACAATTTGAAATGATGTTGATTGTATTAAATGAGCTGGGTGTATTGGTAGTAGACTGAGATAGCCAGAAGAAAAACGGAACTGTGTATTTTCTCTAAGCTTTGATTGAGCAAAGGTAGTGTCACAGGAAGAAAGTGTTTCTTGAGAGTGTGAACAATGCTGTCAGGTTATCCTGTCTTTCTCTTTTCTTGGAGTAGGGTATCAGTGAATATGTGAGATGGGATGCTTCTCACTTTACTTCAGACATCCCACAGGTAGACTTGTAAATCTGAACTCATCATCCTGGACTACACTGACAGATAGTGGAGAGAAATGTGCACTTGACCTCTTGAAACCACTTAATACAGAATTAAATAAATTACCCTCCTGATGTCCACAGCCTTGTGCCACCCCTAACTCTTATTTGCATTCTCTAAATCTTCATATTCACTTCCACTCATTAAACTGGTTTAATTAATCCATTGTTATGTCAAAGAAGTATGTCTGGTTTTATTCAGTGCTAATCAGTGTTGAATCGGATGATCAGATGTGAATGTGGATACCTATTTTACTCTCATTTATAATATTGTTCCTTCCTGCCTGTAAGAAGCCACCTGTTCTGTCTCTTGAAACCTGAAGTGTATCTAATACTCCACTTTCCTGCCTGCACCATAGTCACGTTAAGGTGATAGCTGCCTGGTTTGCAGGGCAGTTTCTCAGGAATGAGGCTCTGATGCTGACAGTCTGCCTAGGTATTGATCAGTATCTTCTCTTCTGCCACTGAAGTGGTTGTGTAGTTCTTTGGATACTCAGATTTTTCTGACAGTTCAAATTGCCGAGTGACAGTGTGGAACATGCCAAGACTAAACTCATTGATTACACATTAACAAAGGCCAAAGATAAAATTTGGTGGTAGATTTTGTGTATTTCTTATCAATATTTCTTAAGTGGATTCATGAAAAATCATGAAGTGGTATTGTTCTTCTGCTGCAGGGTTTCTTCACTGCCCACAGAAGTCTCTTTTCTTGGCATTCAGTTCTGAGAGCCCTTTTTGAGCATTAGAGAACAGCAGAGAAAACCTGCATGCCCTTGATCAACATAGAACAGAGAAAAAAAAAAACCTAGTATCTATGTAACTGAGGGATAATAAACGGTGTGACAGTGACTCAGTGTTTGAGGAAGTAGGTGGGTAAATTAGTAAAAGTGAGGAAAGTCTGCTCTTACTGGAAGAGTAAGAAGCAGCCTGACCATACTGCGGTTCTGCCTATTTCACAGCTTATGAGGGGAGGGAGCTGTTGTCTATCCAATCTAAGTTCTTTTTAGGACAAGCAAGCCTGCTGCTGTAGACTTTACAAACACAGAGAGTGATGTCAGAAATAAGCCATGACAAAAAAACACCTTCAGAATTACCTGTGAACTAAAGAGCTTTCCTTTTTGCTTGGCTTTCATGAAAGTTCCTCTTAGAATCTTACTCACCAGACCAAAATCAGGAACCTGATGCAGGTAGGTAATAAGTTACCGTGATTGTTTTCCTGCCTTTAATCAGTTCCTGGCTTGCTTCTTTCCAAGTTCTGAGTACTGCTAGCCCTAGAAAACCAAAGTCTGAGGGTAAGGTGTCAACCTGACTTTCAGATCAAAATCCAGATTCTCTACCTTGACACAAATTTGTCTTTAACAGGTGAGGTATTTGACTACAAGGTTGGTTCCAGAAGTAAAATGCAGAAATAAGCTATAACAGTATGTCCAACGTTCACACAGAAGCAGCTGCTGACCAGTGGAATTCCTGACTGTAGTTATCGTGTAACTTACTCTCTAATTTGTATGATCTAATTCATAAGAAAGCATATAAATCCACAGTTCTTACTGATATATTTGAAGAATATTTTCTCGAAGAGGGAAGTGGTTGTCCCTCTCTACACTGTACTGGTTGGGCATTTCTGTGAGCACTGTTTGCAGTTTGGGCACCCCAGTACAAAAGGACGTAAACTTTTGGAGGGTGTCCAAAGGAGAGCTACAAAGATGGTGAAAGGTCTGGAAGGCAAGATGTATGAGGAGCAGCTGAGGTTCCTGGGTCTGCTCAGCACAGAGCTGAGGGGAGGCCTCATGGCTGCTCCTCACAGGGAGCACAGGGGCAGTGCTGAGCTCTGCTCTCTGTGACAGTGACAGGACCTGAGGGAATGGCATGGAACTGTGTCAGGGGAGGGACGGGTTGGGTGTAAGGGATGGGTTCTTCACCAGAGGGCGGTGGGCATGGAACAGGCTGCCTAGAGCAGTGGGCACAGCCCCAAGCTGCCAGAGATCAAGGAGCGTTTGGACAGTGCACTCAGACATAGGTTTTTGGATTGTTCTGTGTGGAACTAGGAGTTTGATTTGATGGTCCTTGTGGATCCCTTCCAACTCAAGATATTCTGTGATTCTATGGTTCTACTAAATATGTGCATATCAAAATTAATGAAGTGATGTACATTGTCGTTTTCCACAGCTTAAGATGTCATTTATGGTAGCACTTGTAGCAAGTCTTCCAGCATGTCTAGGATAATTAGCTCCATGTTACACTTGATAACATTACTTAAAGTCCTGTTCAGTGTAATGTCAGGAAAAGTCAAGGCATTTGAGGCCCCATTTAAAACACTGGGCTTAGATAACATGTAGGCAACAAAGATAGAAGTTCTCATCTAGCCTAAGTACTGTACTGCAAATTGTTTCCAAATTTCAGCAGCCATATCCAGGGTTATTGACATTGTTTGACTTGGGTCATTCATAAATAATCATATAGAGTTCATTTAAATGAATAAACTGTGCAGTTAAATTCTAGCCATCATTACTATTCCTGATACCATTTGCTGGTAATTCAACACAGAAAAACAGCAGATATGTTAAGTAGCTTCCCTTCCTTAATTAGTGCCTCTGAGTACTAGTTAATGGAGCAAGTATTAGATTGATAGTTTGCATCATGCTTGATTAATAGTGGTATAGACTTAGTATTTTAATAAATAAGGCCTCATTAAAAGTATTTCAGCAGATAACTTTTCACTGTCATGAAAATTTTAGTGATGGTTCTACATGAGCTTGATTTAGATATGTTTTCCTTTAGCTTTAGATTTTGATATGTTTTCCTGCAAGAGTTGATTTTGGTTTTCCTTTGATATAAATACTTTCTCAGTGAACCACAGCAGTTGTACCTTTCTGAGAGAAAATAGAAAGCCACAAATACTTTAAGGTAGCCTTCATTCATTCCATATGCTGTGTATCCATCCATATGTTCTTTGACATATCACAGCCTTGATATCTGCTTTACACGGAGATACACTTTTCAGCTTACATTTACATATGTTCATAAAAGAAGAATCAAACTGATTCTTGACAGTAAGCATTCTAAAAGTCAGTTCTGTTATTGGAGTTATGTATCATTTTTGCATCTGATTTTCTTGTGTAGATAAGAGCAGTGCAGCAAATTCTACAACACGTTTCAGGGAATCACTGGTGCTGCAAGAGCATTCTGGAGAATAGAAAAACCTACTGAGAGCAGCTGAAGAAGTTGAATAAGAGTCTTTGGCATGCACAAAAGAGAAGCTGTAGATCTCAGTTCTCTGCAGAGAGTTTAGTGCAGTGGGTAGGTCTGGGTGTAACATGCATCTATCCTGTAGAAGTGGGTGATATTGTTAATCCACATTCCCACAAAATTTGCCTATGCATCGATTATTCCTTGTACAATTATAGCAGTAATTTTGTCTTATAACCTATGTTAACTCTGTCCTTAGCAGAAGACCAAAATAAACTCTTTCAGGAAAACATGACAGTAGTTTCAAGGGAGTGCAAGAATTATTTTTAGTTGCTGGCTGTCAGCCTGTTGTCTTTTCAACTCATGCTCTTGGTCTGTTCAAGGTACTCGCTGAAATTAGCTTGATATGTGTGTATTCATGTTGCAGTGCAGATGCTATGGACTGTTGCATAATGACAGCAGTGGAGAACAGTCTCTGGAATCAGCTTTGGGAGGGTTAATCAAAACACTTCTGAATTGCACTTCGAGAGATTGCCTAGCTTGGTGTTTCAGGTTGAACAAGGAAGGTGGTGTGAGTGGAGCTTGTTGAAGGCTTCTTAGCCTTAGGTAGGGGGCTGAAAAATGCAAATATAATGTGTGTGTTTGTGATGCAGTCCAAGTCTTTGTCCATCCTCACAACTTCTGGCATTGTATTGGGGCTCTGTTGTCCCCTTCTTAGTTGTGCTTGCTCCCTGTGCTTTGCTCTCATCTATAATACCCTTTTTCTTTCCTGCAGGTCTGTTCACTGCCTTTCCCCACCTCCTTCACTTCTGCTCTTATAATAAGTAGCTTTTTTCCCTTCTTCTAGAATGCCATTACTTTTTGACCAGAGTAGAGAGCAAGAGACCCTGCTTCTCCTTCTGACAGGGAGGCTGGAAGTGCCACTCCAAATATCCTGTCCTTTCCCTTTTTAACAGCACCAACAAAGGCAGTATGAATTAGAACCAGCTTCTCTAGCTAGAGAGAACTATCATCAGTAAACAAAAATCTGCCACCTTAGGCTGCTAACCGCTTTGCCTGCAACTATGCTACTTTCTGGGCTCACCCAGTTACGCTATGCCAGAGTTGTTATCATCTGGAAGAGGTTTGATCTTTGGCAGTATGTGCTCTGTCTGCTTGGCAGAACATACCCTAATAGCTGCCAGGATACACTTCTGAACTGAAAGTGCAGGTTGTACTTTCAAGTTATTTGGTTATCATTTGGTGATTTTATAAAGCAATTTTTGAAAGTGTATGCTAGGATTTATTGGTAGCTCACATAGAGGAGTAAGGTCTCTTTTCTGAGTAGAATGTAACTCTTCAGAATTAATGCTGTATGAGTTTGTCTTCATCATATTTGGCTAGATTTGTATTTTCCACTAAGTAAAGCAGTAAATGGAAGGACTGTGTGAAGAGCAATGCGCTGGACAGAGACTAGAGTAATCTCAGGTGCTGTTTCTGCTATGGAATCGTTATGTGACCTTGGTAAAATCACTTAAACTGTTTGTGTGCCAGTTTTCTCTCTGTAAAGTGGAGATAAGAGAATAGGTGAGGGGTTGTAAGAATTTCACAGACTCTTTTATTATAAATATGTTTATAGAGAATTGCTTTTATAGAAGTGATATCCAACTGTGTAGATATTCTTGCAAACAAAATTCAGATTGTATGCTTGTTTTCAGGATCACACTTTTGTACTTTCCACATGAAGTTCCTGGCTTTTAAACAGAAATTTCACTTGGCTGATTGATGCACGAATTGTAAACATTAGAAAAGGGAAGGAAAGAGAGATATGAAAATGTTTGGTGCATAATAATAAATGAATTCAATTCTGAATGTGCTCAAACATGCTTTTGTAGGCATCATTACTCATTGACAACTTCAGGACTAGAAGGGCTGTTTCATTCTAACCCTCCCAAAAATCACTGTGAAATAAAATAAATAACACTTTTAATAGCCTGGACATCTGAAAATGACCTCCACCAGCTTCTGAAGTATATTCAGATTTCATCGATTAATTTAAGTGACAGACACACCTACAGAATCAGGGTTTGGCAGTGATGAAAAACATGACATTATCCAACTTAGGGCAAAGTGTTAATTTTCAGCTGTAACATCATTCCTTTTTATCTTGTACTCCTCCTCTGCTTTTTTTTTTTTTTTTTTTTCCATATGGAAAAGAAGAGGAAAGGAGAGATACTACGTCCAATCTGAGGATTTTTTGTTGTTTTATTTTTACAGATGCTGGCTTTTAAAGGTGTTTCTTTTTTTTTTTTTTCCCTCTTTTCAACAAAGGTGATTAATTCAAATTAACACTGGCCTTCACTTACGTCACAACTCTGAATCTATGAAAGATAATTTAAACCATGTCATTACACTGATAATTGCATTGAATTTGAACTACTTACTGCTTAAAATGCTCTTGCGTGGAGTTGAACGGCACTTGAAAAGTCCTCAAATATTATGCATGTAAGAAAACATAATAATAAGCGTGCTTCACTTAACATTGTCATATTTTCTGAATCCTTTGATGTTAGAGAGGTTGAATGCTGATTAAATTTAGCACTTACAGTGAGCTTGTAAGCCAAATGGTGCTGTTGTACTTATCAAAGAGCAGATGTGCATTCTTGTCCTGTTTATGTGGAAGTCCACAGCTGGTACAAGTCATAATGCCTCCATTATGCCACTTTGGATGTCTTAGAAAAGCGGAGTCCTCATGTGGACCTAAGTCAGCCCAGCACCGGGAGTGGAAGATGGTGCTTTTATTCTCAAGGTCCTTGGGCCCATTTTACAGTTTGCTCATCAGCTTTCTATGCAAAAGTGTTATTTTTTCCAGCTTCCTTTCCTGAATATGGATGACAGACATCTCTAAGGTTTTAATCTTTGAACTTCCAGACTATTTAGAAGTGGAAGGTGACATATGTGAATTCAGGAGTTCATTTCACTCTTGTGTAGGTTGTCTTGTTCAAAGCTTTTTTTTCTGTGCCAACATTCAACATACTGTTTCTACTGAGCTGCCACAGAATTGCTGTTAAAGCAATGTGTGAAAATATATCCTGAATGCATCAATAGGGGCACCAGTCCTTGGTATTTCCAGAAGAAATGAATAAGGTTAGAAAAAGCCAAATACAGTTATGTTTCTCGGTGACTTAAACTAATCCAGACACTTGACCTTAAAGGTAAAGGAATGAATCAGTGAATAAGAGTCTGACTTATTTTAAAATACCCCACTGTGGGTTAATGAATATTTCCAGTTATTCATACATTGCATATGCACAGAAATGTAACTGAAGTTAATCTGAGTTGCACATCTATGTTCTGAAGAGCTGCATTTTTTTCTCTTTAAAATTATCCAAACAGAAAGCTAGTCATATGTTATTTCATGGGAAACAGATGATGCAGGGTGAGTTTTAAACCAGTGGCAAGTAAATCACTTCATTTCCATTGTTTCAACAACGTCGACCAGTTTGCTGCCAGCTTGGATTTTCTAATTTTGATTTAAACACAAGATTTATAATGGCTTTGTTTGGTGATGGGACTAAGGGATTGATGGTACTCGCGTATATGGGATTCTCATCACTGTAAGGCAACACTGTCGTTTTTGTGACAGAGTCTGTTTGACTGGTGTGGGATTTATGATAGAAATAATTCAGAACAGAGTAATAATTTTCCCTTGGCAATTACACTGCCATTTGGTACTTTGTCCCTAAGGGGAAAATGAATGTGCTGGGATCTGTCCATAAGTTCAGCGCCTCAGTGTAAAGAACAAATCAAGGTCAAAATGCAGCTGAATGCACACTGATGTTTCATAACATAGTCTAGATCTCTAGCTTTTGTCTGACTTGTTAAGAGCTCATGTAACTTAAAGATAATTTTGGATTGGTATACGATTTTTAGTGGGATATTTTTGTGATGAATATTTCATTACCGCATTCATTGCTTTCTATTCATTGTCTTTTTTCTTTATAGCAATGGTCACTGTAGCAGTTTCTACAACGTAAGCAGAATAGTAGCTTGTTTAAGGGTCGGTGCTTATGATATTATATAATGTCCTACACAACTTTATATTCATATTACTTTTGAGAGGTCTTCGTCTGTCTCTGCTCTTGTCCTAAAAATAGGGAACAACCTTTTTACCACAGTTTGTCAGCAGCCTCTTTAGGCATGAAAAACCTGCTGGGCCAGGATGCTTTTCTGGAGATAATTTTTCTAATAACTAAAACAGATTTCTTTGCTTGCCTGTGTTCTTGTTCTCTTCTTTAGTCACTGATGTTCCACTGACACTGATGGAAAAGACTGATAAATCAAGCTGCATGTGTAGAGTGAAAAACTTAACGTAGGATATTTGCTACCTTTGAATGAATAATACCAGACAATTATATGACAGGGAAATTATTTTATGTTTTTCCCCTTGATGGGAAAGTTGCTACTATTACTTTTCTTTTTGTTGTAATGATAATTGTTAAACATTCTGTTAAGAATTTATGCAGGTCTGAATATGAGTTTGCAGAGAAATGTAGAACAGGATCATTCTGTATTCTGCCTTCTTTCTTCATCTTAGTTGTCATCCTGTTCCATAAATGAGACAAGTGGTTTCAATTAGCAGTTGTCAGCCAGCTGGTGGTATTTCTTTGTCACAAGTCCTGTGACTTTCATTCCTTTGACCATTCCTTCCTACTTTACCAGGGACAAATGTTTTGCTATTGCTGACTGGATTCTACATAACCATTTTTGAAACTATTTCACTATTCACTATTCACAGACAGTGAAGGAGAATCCTGGAAGCACATCAGGACACCTTGGCTCATAGATGAATTTTCCAATGCTCAAGTGAGCCAGTATGTCTTGCTGGATTCAGTGTCTCCAGGGAAGGAGAGTCTTGAAATCAGTGTTAGCGCTGAACAAACTTTTAATGTAAATAATGTAATTATACAAAAATACTAAGCTTGAGAAATAGCTGCTCAGTTTTGTAAAGATGTAGAATCATAGAATGGTTTGGATTGGAAGGGACCTTTAAGATCCTCTGATTCCAACCCCCTGCTATGGGCAGGGACACCTCCATCTAGACCAGGTTGCTCACAACCACAGCCAACCTGGCCTTGAATGCTTCCAGGGAGGGGCATCCACAACCTCACTGGGCAACCTGTTCCAGTGTTTCACCACCCTCACTGTAAAGAATTTCTTCCTAATATCTAGGCTAAATCTACCCTATTCCAGTTTAAAACCACTTTTCCTTGTTCTGTCACTACCTGCCCTTCTAAAAAGTCCCTCCCCAGCTTTCCTGTAGACCCCCTTCAGGTACTGGAAGGCCATTCTATGGTCTCCCTGGAGCCTTCTCTTCTCCGGGCTGAAGAGCCCCAGCTCTCTCAGCCTGTCTTTGTAAGGGAGATGCTCCAGTCCTCTGGTCACCTTTGTGGCCCTCCTCTGGACTCACTACAACAGCTCCATGTCCTTCTTGTGTTGGCAGCTCCAGAACTGGACACAGTACTTCAGGTGAGATCCTCCAAGAGCAGATTAGAGGGGTAGAATCACCTTCCTCGACCTGCTGGTCACTGGAGCTCAGTCATTCTGTTTTGACTGGTTCCTGTCTTCTGCTGAGCTGTTTGGTGTGGCAGTCCTATTACCACTAGGACAGCTCACAAAACTGTTAGATCTGTGATTTAGATTTTAGGATTTCTGAACTGTCAGAAATGTTATGGTTCACGGTTTACCTCTAAAAAAATATTATTTTTTTTAAGGTTTAGAGTGAGATCTTCTTTTACCTTGTTTTCTAAGCAATGAATGCCAAAAAGTAGCAGTCTTTGAGTTTGACCTGACTGTTACTAAACTCTTTCCATTTTTTTTGAATGACAATCTTCCTCAAACTTCTTAAGCTGTAGTATACATCAAAGATTTTATAGCACATATGTTATATCCTACATTTTGCACAAAAAGTCAGACAATTATTTCTTGTCAGAAACTATTCAATGGCAAATAATGTGGAAAAGAAATGTATTCAGAGTAGAATGTCCATGAACAAAACTTAGTGGCTGAAGCTGAAAAGCTTGGACTGTCACAGTTTTCTGTTCTTCGAAATCTGTTGGCATGTCTTCCACAGGGACATGCTCTTAGCATTGATTCTGTTGATCTGTGAAGTTGATTTTATGATATTGTGCATAGGTGTTTTTCAAGAGTGAGGTGCAGGAAGAGAAGGAAATTCAGGATGAAATAGGAAAAGCTCAGTCTTTGCCATGATCTGTTAAGTATGGAAGTTTGAAATGGTGAGATGATGAGAGCAGCAGTTTCCATTGTGAATAGGATGAGTAGCATCGGCTTAGAATCACAATTCTAAAACTGATTAGGAAAGCCAAAAGCTCATGAATAAGTAATAGATCTCTGAGTTCACTGAATTTGCTTCTTTATGGAGAAGTTAAACTTACAAAGAAAAGGAAACAATCTGTTTGTTTTGCAGTGATGATTCCCCTTTTGTGATTAGCATAGAGAGACTCAATTTAGGCATGATCCTAAGTGTCCATTAGTGCAGCTATAATAAACATTCATGTGCTTATTTCTTATGTAGCATGATTTCTAGAGCCATTCCTCCTGTTCTTTGCTCCACATTTTCTCATGTCAATCAAATTATCACTAACAATAATCACAAATCCCATTAGGATCTAATTACGTATATGGAACTTCGAGCTAGTTTACCTCTTTGCTAACATTACCTCCAAGATGTTTAACTCTGCAGTCAATCAAGTTTGCTTCTGGCTCCCATGATTATAGTTACACATCTTTACAGGGTATTAAGACCTAAAATTCATCTTGATATTTTACTGCTTCAGAAATAAGAAAGGTCTGTAAGATGAAGTAATTCCTATTTAGCTTACTTTCTCAGTTTTCAGATGTACTGAACTCTCTCACTATCCACTCTGAGAGCCCCATTCTCCTTTCACATATGTTAAGTGGCTGAGTGAGTTGGTGAACTCAAGTGATTTTAACTTTCCTTGCTTGAGTCTGCTTTGCAACTGGAACTGAGAACAGAACCTGGCTGACAAATTGGAGACAAAGATGACAGCATACTGGAGATCATGTCATGAGGATGTGGCATAGATAATTTTGAAATATCATACATGAACTCACTTATTCCACAAGAATTTGAAGGGAAGAGGATTATGAAGCACAATGACTTGCATGGATGTGCCACACTTTACAAGAAAACTCTGGTTTTGGATCAGTCTATTCCAAAGATTTTAGCAAAGTAGTTCTTAAAAGAACTGATGTTACAGTTGAGATCACAATTTATCTCTGTATGCATGTATCAAGTCATTTCTGTTAAAATCTGTTATTTTCTTTATTTGCTATACCAAGCATTCAAGTATGCATCTTTTCCATGTGATGGAAATTAAGAGGACCATTGGTGACCAACAAGGACAAAATATATATATCATACTGAAGCCTATGTTAAATTGAAACTTGTAGACTCCAGCTTCCCAAGTTTAAGTGTTTAATGAAAATGAAATAATTATCTCCTCTCTAGGCAGGTAGAGAACTCCTGTGGGATTTAAACACATGCATCAGCAGAAGAACAGTCTTGTGTGTTCTGGCAAGTTCACACATACAGGGTTACACCTTGTTTTTGCAATCTGGGTAGTTAAGAAAAAATACTGTTTTGAAAAAGAAAATGCATACAAATCCTAAAATGTGATGTTTCCAGTACTTAGATCTAAAAAGCAGGTTCCAAATGCTGTATTGCACTTTACTTGTAAATCTAAAGCTATTAATATAAAAAAAAAAAAAAAAAAAAAAGTTCTTGAAACCCTTCTAAACTCTTTTCATTTCAGGGAGAGGTTTTTTTATGTCAGTAAAAGAACAGGGCAAAATTCTACCTGATTGATTGATAAACCTGTGAAAAAAATTGCTTTCTTGGAAAGAGCTGAAAAACTCTTAACCAAAATATGTCATTGGATGCTATTTCAGTTTAATACAGTAAGTTGTTCTAAAATGGCTTACAGTTAGAAGACAAGGCAGCTATGAAGGAAAGAGAAAAGTGTGGGGAGGAAAACTATGAAACTAAAGGAACCTTATTCACTATTAGTTCTTCTGAGCTGACTGAGGCCGTTTGAAATGATCTCTGAAACAATATACCTTGGCTTGCTGATCTTATACAGACAACTTTAATTCATTGTTTATATTTTCTATAGCTATTAAAATCTATATATATTAAGGATATCTTGTTTAGTTTTCTTTCATGTGTTCTCATGCCTTCCTTCATCCAGTGTGTAGGTTTTCACATGTGTTGGGAGAGACTGTGTGTTCTGTTTTTTATGCGATTGTCTTTTATGTCATTGTAGTGTGATGAGTTTATCACGTTTATCTGCCTTTTAATTTCATTTAGGGAAAAAAAAAGTCATTTTTGCCTTATAATGTATCTCCCGCAAAATCAATTTAATACTAACTTCATTTATTGTGCAGAGCTGGTTATTTGCCTCAGAATATTCCTTTGGAGATTATCAGATACCTTTCAGAGGAGAAGGATTTTCTTCCTTGGCATGCAGCCAGCCAAGCTCTTTATCCTCTAGATAAATTACTGGACCGCACAGAAAACTACAACATCTTCAGTGTAAGAGATGCATAGTCTCCCTCTCTCTTTCCCTCTTCCCTCACTCCCTTTTATTACCAAGAATTGAACTATTCTCCAGTTAGATTCTGTAAGTGACCTAGGGATACTAACTTCCTTCCTAATTATTCCTTATTTAAACATACCAGTTGTCAAGCTTTGGTTCATTTGCATTTGAACAGTAATAACTTGTTGGAGACGCATATGATAAATAGAAGGACAAGTAATTATTTCTGCTATAGAACACTACAACAAATAAAGTATTTTACTTAAAAGAACCAAAGTAATCTATTTGCAGATTTTCATCTGTTGAGGAGCCCCTCAGCTGTATTTGGATTGATGCCCAGCAAGAACATCAAATGCAGGCACAACTTAAACAGGATGCATGCCGCTGAAGTAAAGATTTGTAGTCATTATTTTCTCCAAAAAGCCATAGTGAATTCAGTGCAGTTACCTTAATTAACTAGGATTAGATCACCATTGAATCAGAAGCCCATTCATAATTGGGTCCGAAGGGACAGCAGTAGCAACTAATGATAGGTAATTAAGATGGACATGACAAATATTTTACTAGGGGAAAAAAAATCCTAGCTATGCTGAAATATGTTTAATGAAAGTACAGTGAAGTTTATGTACAGTACTTATTTCAAATGTTGCATAATTTAGTAAAGATACGTGGATGAGAGAACACTCTAAAGCTTGAAATGTTTAGATGTGCTTTTTTCTTCTTAGATGTGTATTTATTTGTGTGTGTGTACATGTGTTTATACACACGTGCTCAGAAAGCAGGAAGCTAGAGGTGACTGGGTATATGTATGGATGTATAACTCCATACTTGTATATAAATATATGTGCAGAGCTACCTGCTCTCTATGTTGTAAGTCTACATGCAAGCCAGAGCCTTATCATAAAAAGATATTGAATTAATTTGCATTTTCAGTCTGTTATTAACTACACAGAAGAATTCTTACCAGACTGCCATTGGTATTTCACTTTTAACCATGCCTGTGTAAAGAAAAGACAATTTTAATAAATAAAAACAGTAAAATTCACAGCTGGCTTGTGTTTTATCACTACTGATGAGAGCTTTGAAAGCAGAGGTGATAGCAGAGGAAATAAAAAGTCATTTTAGTCACAGAATAACGTATCTGCTAGGGAAAGTGGCACTATGAATCTCCTTTTGTCCTAACATCACATATACGTGCCCATGCATCTATAATAATAAAACAGATGCTATTCTGTGCAGTTCTTTATATTTCAGTTCTGTTTTTCAAATTGGTGAGTTTCACTGGCAGAAGATTATGCTGAATACAATGACAGTTGTTTTCTTCACAACTGGTCAGAATATGTAAATGCATCTCCTGTGTAAAAAATAAAATAAGCTAAAATACATCTTGTGCTGGCTTTGTTGTTTAAGCACACCAAGAACCTGAACTTAAAATATAGTGTCATTAAATGTACAAAGCTCATTTACAGCCATGTTATTCAATATTTTGAAGTCAATTGACTGTACCTATGGACCATTTTTGCCCTTGCTATGGCTATCAAAACAATATTCTTTTAAAAATGAGCTTACGTGGTGTAGTTGAGATTAACTGTAGATTAGATGTAAAGCTGTTTGCATTCTTGCAACCTTCCAGCCATGTACCGTGAGTTCAAAATAGCATGTAGGAAACCCTAAGTTGCTATATTTATTATGGCAATAAACTGGCTAATATAAGGTATCTGATCAATTAGCTTTTCTGCAGATTGCTTCTCACTATACCAATGAAGGGAAATTATATGTGGACATGCTACTTTGCTTATTGAAAGTCAATATATTTATAAGTGGGGCATTATTTGGGGGTAAATAAAAGAGAAACAAAGCCTCCGTAGTCGACTATATTTCAAGACTGAACCAAGAATCAAAACTAAATGTTAACACTGAATATTCTTTTCCCCCTTAGGAGTATATTTTAAGACAAGTCGCATCAATGTATCTCAAGCTTGGATGGCCAACGAATAATTTAAACAAATCGCTTGTTCAAGCATCCTACCAACATGAGTACTGTTATATTTCTTTGTTACTGGTTTTTGTTTATTTGTTTGTTTTCCTACAGAATGTAGGTGTAATATTGCACAAAACAATCTTCAGCATGTCATACTTTCCTAGCTCTCTCTTCTGGCTTTTCTTTTGGAGTTAGAGGGAGAGCAGTGAGATGCTGTGAGATGAATTCTGTCTTCCTGAGTTTGAAGAACACTATTCATTAAGCATTAATTTAATATTTCTCTGCACTGGATATTTAAGAACTTGGACTCTTGACCACAAGAGATCTGGAAGACTGCATAAATGTAGATGAAATCTAATTTTGATGCATAACCTTTCTTTAGCTGTTGCAGCAGCTGTAGGCTTGCTTGTATAACTAGATTATTATCTTTGATTTGTTACCCAACTATTAACTGCTGCCACTATGTCATAAGAAATGCATATTTGTAAGTTTTTTAATGCATATATTAATGGAATCTTATTGCTTTCTTTAATTTGGGCAGAGAGTTGCGTCGGGAAGTCATCATGTTGGCCTGCAGCTTTGGTAACAAACACTGTCACCAGCAGGCTGCAACATTAATTTCAGATTGGATTTCTAGCAATAGAAACCGGTAAGTGGAAGACAAATGTCATTACTCCTCTTTTCCTACTCAGAGGCAGTATAGCTGGCCTCCTCTTCCTTTCATGACCCCCCCATAGTGCCCAACTCTGCAGAGTGATATGGGATGAAGAAGAGGTCATCAGCCATTATTAAAAGTCTGTGGGGCTTCAAAATGAATAATTTGATTCACATGTATGACTGAGTAGAGGGGACACCAGTGCAGCCTCTGCTCATTCTCGATAACTTGCTGTCAAATAATGATATGCTGGAGGGCAAAAAAACAGAGTTTTCAGGAGGAGTTTAAAGGAAGAAAGATAAAAGAGCATTGCATCAGCAGACAAATACAGATCTGTCTAATCCAGAGAGCAGAAGGTGCCAAATGATAGGAAAAGTGAGGGAGGCTAGAGGCAGAAGGACTGAGGAATAAGAAAGAAGTTGGAACAATATATTTGAGGGAAATACTATTCTGTACTTAAAGGTGAAGACTTCGAAGTTAAATGTGATTCAAAAATAGATGGAGAAGTTCATACAGGGTTTCACAGAGGGTAGTATGATAACTGATGTGTTGAGCACTAACAGCATAGTGCTTGTCTGACAGAAAATTTGTTAGGCTGTCCCGGCATGGGCTTACTCAGCTGAGGCAAGGGAACACAGGCAATGGTCAGCATATGAAATTTGTCTTCTAAGTGTGAAAAAACAAATAATTTTAAATTACTGAAAATACAAGTAGCAATCAGTACACAGTGAGATAAGTACAGACTTATTAAGACTGTGAGTTCGTGAGAAAAGGCGATGGATTATGTAGCATATTGGGTGTAGCATATTATGTAGCTATGGGTGTTATTATGTAGCATATGGGTGTAGAGGTGTGCATTTGTGTAAATATATCACCTGTCATTTTTGTTTAAAATAGAGTATCTGCCTTTCATAAAAATGAGAAAAAGAGGAAAAGTTTTACTTTTTTAGTCCTAATCTTGTGTTAGAACTTTGAAAGGATCAGATCTCTATAGACATATAGGCATTTAGGATTTATCAAAGACATCTCAGTCCATCAGGTGTTTATTTGCAGTTAAAATATGTCTTTATTTGTAATTTTTGAAAATCCTTTGCAGGCATACCCAGTTACATAGTACTTGATAGTACCTCAGTGTTTTTTAGAAACAACCATGAAATGGGCATGACTGGAAATTGTATTTCTATAAGAACTTGAAACACCTGGAGATATTTTGAAACTATGACTATGT
The DNA here is from genome assembly GCF_016699485.2 of Gallus gallus. Taxonomy (NCBI): domain Eukaryota; kingdom Metazoa; phylum Chordata; class Aves; order Galliformes; family Phasianidae; genus Gallus; species Gallus gallus. The sequence goes on from NC_052532.1 coordinate 36,938,698, forward strand.
ATCTTTAAACATTCTGTGGTTGGGTTAAAATTTTTTTGTGTAAGATGATGTCAGGTACATGTACTATGAAATACACGCCCTAGGTTATATTTACCCTTGGGCAACAATGATAAGTATTAAACTGTTCAAAAGGAAATTATAGAGAAAGAATAATTGAGAACAATCTGGAAAAGTAATTTATTTAGATATTCATTTACAAAATTGTATAATCAAACCTAGCACCATCTAATAGCATGCACACAATAGTAGATTATTCAGTGTTAAGAAGCTGTCACACACCAAAGCTTTCTCCTAGCCTGTGTGTTCATCCCTTCCAAAAGAATTGAAGGAGTCATAAGGAAAAAAAAAAAAAAAAAGCTTATTGCTTTGCTAACAATAGCAAGAGAGGAAAAGCATAAATTTAAGGAGCCATCTGAAGATTCATCTTAGCCTTTCTATGAGGCCATTCTCAGGAGCACAAGATTGTGGCTGCCAGCATATGACTAGTATTATGATAAAAGCATCACAGCAGGGCAGAGGAAGAGAATAGCTACTAAGCTAAAGCAGTACATTTCTCCAAAGGAACTGCATGCTTTTGAGAAATAGCTGCAACAAGTAATGTAATTATAGAATATGGATTGACACTCAGCTGATAAATAGAGATACTACCTGCAAAGAAGACAGAAATAGATTTTTATTTATTTATTAAGATTTCAGTATTTGTTCTATTCCTCACCCAAATTCTATTCTCAGAGCAGTTTCACATACTGAATGTAACTGACAAATGAGCAGATTCATTTAATATCTACTCATATTGAAAAGACATTGCAAAGGTTAGTAGTATCCAGAGAATGGTGGTCAATGGCTCCATGTCTGGATGGAGATCAGTGACAAGTGGTATCCCTCAGGGGTCAGTACTGGGACGGATACTTTTAAATATCTTCATTAGTGACATTGACCGTTGGGTCAAGTGCACCCTCAGCAAGTTTGCTGATAACACCAAGCTGTGGGGTGCGGTTGACACACCTGGGGATGGAATGCCATCCTGAGGTACCTAGACAGGCTTGACCAGTGGGCCCAGAAGAACCTCATGAGGTTCAGTAAATCCAAGTGCAAGGTCTTGCACCTAGGTTGAGGCAAGCTCCACTTCCAATGTAAGCCGGGGGATGAAGTGATTCTGTACAGCCCTGCAGAAAAGGACCTGAGGGTACTCATGGATGGTAAGCTGAACATGTGCCAGCAATGTGCCATTACAGTCCAGAAAACCAACAGTGTTCTGGTCTGCATCAAAAGAAGCATGGCCAGCAGGTCAAGGGAGGTGATCCTGCCACTCTGCTCTGTGGTATTGAGGCCTCACGTGAAGTACAGCATCCATCTGTGGAGTCCTCAGTGCAGAAGAGACATGGACCTATTGGAGTGCATCCAGAAGAGGGCCACAAAAATAATCCAAGGAATGAAACACCTCTCCTACGAGAACAGGCTGAGAAAGCTGGGGCTGTTCAGCCTGGAAAAGAGAAGGCTCCAGGAGACCTGAGAGTGACCTTTCAGTATCTAAAGAGAAGCAACAGGAGGGAAGGGGACAGACTCTTTAGCAGGGTCTGTGGTGACAGGACAAGGGGAACTGGTTTCAAACTAACAGAGGGCAAATTTAGGTTGGATATAAGAAAAGAAAATTCTTTTACATTGAGGGTGGTGAGGCACTGGAACAGGTCACCCAGAGAGGTGGTGGAAGTCCTCATCCCTGGAGACTTTCAAATCTAGGCTGGGCCAGGCTCTGAGCAATCTGATCTAGCTGTGAGTGTCCCTGTTAACTGCAGAGAGTTGGACTAGATGATCTTTAAAGATCTCTTCCAACTCTGAGGATTCTACAATATTTTGATTCTATTAGCAACTCTGTAGACATCCAGTCAGCCTATATTTTAAAATTTGTGAATGTTTTCTCACTTATGAATAATCAGATTCCTTCTGCATAGAGGTACCGCATATCACATTTGTTCAGTTTAAACTGACCTGAAAATAAAGCATGTAATTAGGTGGTACTGTCTCCAGTTTCATGTAAAAAGAAAGCTGGGAGTATTTTCAAGATTATGGTGTACAGGTCTAATTTGAAATTACAGATCTAATTTACTTTTGGCCATGAAACCAAAAGTAAAGAGTAATTTGCAATCTTTTTTTTTGAGAAATGTTTCATACTATGAAATAATTCACAAGCAACAGACTCTAGAATGAGACTACTGAATTAGGCTTGTGTCCCAAGATCCTAATCAATACAAAATCAGTATAATATTGAGTGTAAATGTTCATGGGAGTGTACAGGCAGCAAATCATGTAAAGGGGGTTGTTGACTCTCTGGCAGTTACTTCAGTCAAATTTTGAATGAGCATAACAGAATGCCTAATTATTAATGCTGTATAAATGCTAAAATTCATAACTTTTTGCCATGTTTTTAATCTATAGATTTTTAGAAGTTCTTATGAAATGAGTTTCTATTTTGCTTGAATCATTTAATTGTGGATAAAGTGTTAGGTAATACAGAAAAATACAGTGATGTCTAACTCTGTTTTACCAGCATATGCCTGCAGTTTCTGTGGTTCCTAGTAATTATATTTAGTCTGGTAGGTCCAGAAATTAATTACCAGCTACTCTTCACTGTGGGGTATTGAAATAATCATAATTATCAGTTACTGTTTGTACTTTGTAATTACATGTTCTTTACTGTGCAAATAATTTACCACTGTTCATGAAGTAAAATAGTGGTCATTTATAACACAAACCCAAAAGTCCTCTGTGTATTTCTAGCATTATTTGAAAAAAGCCGCTAGATTTCCATTCCAACCATAGCAGTTCAGATTTTCTTAAGGAATTAGTAAATAATTGTAAATAAATGATCTGCAACATTAGCCTCCCTGCACAAAAGCGAAAATCAACTATGAGACTTGAAAGTCTTTAATTTGTAAAGTGTCTTAAGTGTTGCAATGCCTCATTTTTGGATGCCTGGCTCACTGGACAGAATCATATGTTTGGAATTGCCCTTCCTATAAGGATATTTAGGAACCTCTTAATGAGGCTGGTGGCAGCTGGTATACTGAGTGAAGAGCCTCCTAACAAGGGACTGTGAAGAGAGTATGGTGCCTCTGTAGGGACCAGCACTAGTGTGTAAACTGCACTTATAGAGTTAGGGGTCCTTTCAACAGATGACTTTCAAAATTGTTACTAAAAGTCCACTTACCTGCTTTCCAAACACAACCAGCAGAGGAGCAGTACTGTGATTAGGCAGTAACAGATTGCAGTAGAGCTTCAGTGTTATACCTCGGCCTCACCTTTGCTATATGTAGAAGACCACCCTCATCACTTCTGTGAGATCATGCAGTCATAGAATCATGCAGTTCCATGTCCCTGGGGTGGGGCAGGGTAGCCACCCACTGGATCAGGCTGCCCAGGACACCATCCAGCCTGGCCTTGGAATGCCTCCAGGGATGGAGGAATACGCAGCTTCTCTAGGCAGCCTGTTCATGACCCTCTGAGTAAAGAATTTCTGCCTAACATCCAGGCTCTGTGCAGCCTGGTCTAGTGGTTGGCAACCCTGCCCATGGCAGGGGGCTTGAAACTAGATCATTCTGGTCCTTTTCAACACAGGCCATTCTATGAATCTATGCTTTTAACATATAACCTTAATCTCTCCTCTTTTAGTTTAAAACTGTTCCCCCTTATCCTATCAATATCCATATAAAAAGTCTGTCTCTCTCTATAAGCTCCTTTTAAGTATTGGAAGACCACAATGGAATCTCCCCAGCGCCTTCTCCAGGCTGAACAAGCCCAGCTCTCTCAGCCCGTCTCCATAAGAGAGGTGCTCTGATTGTGTTTGTGGCCTCTTCTGGACCCCCTCCAACTGCTCTGCATCTTTCTTGTGCTGTGTATCCCAGGCCTGGACACAACACTGCAGGTGGAGCCTTATGAGGGCAAACAAGAGGGCAGCAATCCATTCCCCCACCCTGATGCCATCCCTCCTGTGATGCAGCCCACGATACAGTTGGCCTTCCCAGCCACAAGCGCGCAGTGCTGACTCATCTCAAGCTTTTTGTCTGTCAGTGTCTGGGGCTGGCTTAAGGCACTGCAGCACACTTTACTCCTCTAACTGAAACTCTGTTACTGCGTCTTATTTAATTAGCAAGAGAAATAATTCATCTCTCTTGCCTAAAGATGAGAGAATTCATCTGACAGAAGAAGGCTTGAACACCTGAAATATGAAGATTACTTATTATGTAAAGGGTTTGAGGTGGTATTACTCACTACCATTTTTAGAAGGAAAAATATGAAACATAACTAAAAAAAAGTGTGGCTCTAGATAGATGCAGCATTCCAATGACATATCATCATTTAAGTAGTTCTAATAAGACAAGACATCTGGTTCAACCAGTCTGTGAATTTATATTTTAAACCCTACAGTTGTTAAAACGATGCAGTTATTTCTTTTAGCTGAAAACCTGAGATCAGAATTGAGGTTATGGCCTATTGTCTTTTTAGTCATGGAATTTAAATATTTTTTCTCTTCTAAATTGGCTGAAGTCTCTGAAACGTTTTGCTTGAAAGTCTCCATTGACTTCTGACTTAATACAAAGACTAACATTTTTGCTCTGCCAACTTGGGATATATGCCATTCCTATACTGATGCACTGGAAACACTTGAAGCTTCTGTGCTGATGTTTAGAAGAATATAAGCTCAGTTTGAAACATGTAAGCACATTAAAATTTCCCTGGTAGTTTGAGAACATAAGGTTACTGGAATTCAGTCAACAGCAGAATGCTATACAAGAGAATCTACTGTTGGCTGAAAATTAAGATGTTTGCTTCTACCTTCATTTAACGGGGCTCATCCCTGTGAAGCTCTTTCATGTGTGAAGAAATACATTATTCACACTCCTTAGATATAACAGCATTGTGGTTCAGCCTAAAAAATTAACAAAATTACCATACAATGCCTGCCTGAGCTTGAGAATCATCCTTGTTAACCCCTTTAACCTTCACTGCATTTCTATTCTGAAAGAAAAACACATTTCTAAGAGGATTAGCATTTTCAGACTTTTGCCTTGGATAGACCGAGTAAATGTGTATTTCTGAGGTTCAGGAAAGAATGTATGGGGGAGCTGCAATCTGTAAACTCCTGACAGGAGATGTCAAAACAATGGTTAACGTGCTAATACGCAGTAGGATGTCTCAAATCCTAACTTATCCGTAGATACAAGTGTGCTTTTGCAGAAATCTCTGTGGGTTGCAGGCATGATTTTCATCCGGTTGCTGTTACCGTCCATTAGCTGCAAGTTGCTACAAATGTATTTCTGCTTGCAAAATGGACTATGGAGATATGCTATATTGAGGATGGACAGGTTAGTGTGAATATGTGAACAAGTGGAAAAGCTGCTTTGAACTGAGATGGCTGATTTTGCTTTCAGCAATTAAAGACATCCTTGTATTCTTTTTCTGCTAGGGTTATGGCGATGCTATTGTTTTGCTAATGAGCAGCAGTGAGCAATGGGAGATGACTGTGTTGCAACAGACTGAATTACATGTTGATGTTTCCCTAAGACACTACAGAAGTCATTGGAAGGCCCATACCTATTCAGAGCAACTTAGGTCTGCTCTTACCTTTTCTTCATTACAAATTTGCTATAAAATTATTATTTACTAGTTGCTGTATTCTAAATAGAAACAAATTACCACAATTAATTGCCCTGGTCCCTCAGTACCTCTGGAAAACTTCTAATAGATTCATTTTTTTTTTATCTGGACTTTATGTCATCACTGGGGAGATTTTAGATTTAATGCAGTTTTTACATGTTTTTAATTATTTTGTCACAAGTGCTCTGATCAGATTTTTTTTTTTTTTACTTAAGAATACTGCCTTGCAGATATCATCAATGGAAAACACTGGGAAGATCCAGTATTTTAACGTTGTGTAAATTGAAAGAAATTCTGATGTTTGCATGTTTGTTTTCTCTTGTCCTTGGACCTGCTATCCTGACCTTACAGTTGATAACAATCTACTAAATTTTAATCAACAGAACTAAGCTTTACTGTGTTATTTCATAAGCAGAGGTAATGCAAAATACTTGTTTTTTAATACTGTTTCTATTTTTTACAGTTTCGAGTATGCTTCCAGTATACACTTTCTAACAAAAGATAGGAAGGCACTGGTTTTCTTTTTTTTTTAATAAAAGCAGTGCTTACATGAAAAGATAATATTTGCGGTGGAGTACTGACTGCTATACTGCAGTGAACTGAAGTCAGCATCCATTCTGTATCCCATTGGTCAGTTAAAGTTGCATTCTTCTATCTTAATGATTAAGGAAAGGTAGAGTGAGCCAGAAAATGCCGAATGCAAGTCCAGATGTTTCAAACCTGTTCTGGTCTCTAATCAGTTCTGAGGACTTTTAAGGTACTGAGGTGGGACAGAGACATGCAATGAGAATATGCTATGAATTTTGTTGTTCCATCTCTAAGTCAGGAAACATACAAGTGTCTTCATGCAGTGCAGATCAATCTTTTTTCTTTTTTTTTTTTTTTTTTGGTTTTGGTTACTAATAAAATAAAATCAGGGTCTTGGATGATTGCATTCCGTGACTCAATTACCTCATTTTATCTTTTTAAGTGTAGTAATGCATGTATGAGCATTTATGTTTGCCATTTTAAACACTTTAATTATTAAAGATGGCTGTGACTATTTGGAACACTAGTTAATTCTTTATCAGTCATAAGAAAGATGCAAGTGATGAAGATGACTTCCCTCACATAGTTTGAACAAAGACAGAAGTAACCAATGAGCCTTATTTGAGAATGCTAAATCCCCACACTTGGTGTGTGGAATTTATATTTACTCTGCGAGGGACAATGGATTTGCGTTAATCCAGCTGCCTAAATTGACAGTCTGCTTACTTGGATGGACCTTTAACTGCTCAATGGAAATGCCACCAAAAAAAAAAAAAAAAAGCAAATTACACTGCAGGAGTGGTTGTAACATGCCTATAAATGATACTGTCCATAGATCTGAGAGAATGGTAAATAACGCAAATTACCAGTCATTAATTGAGATCAATTTCAATGAAGCCTAGCTTAAGTGGTAGAAAATCAAATGTTTTTTCCAATCAAAGCATTTTTTCTTTCCTATTCCTCCTCCCCTATTTCTCTCTCTAATGATTTGAGACATACAATTGTGTTGCTTTGTTGCGCAGGTATGCATTAGTGCTACCATCTTGCAAAAACTTATAAGTGTACCAGTGTTTAACAACCTACATAAATATTTGTGGAAATGGGGCCAGCAAGTTAATTATTCTTGCTAGTTGCTTGGAAAAGTGACTAACTTTTCACAAGTTTGATACCCACCAGTTATTTTTGGATATCATTAGTAGCAAACATGAAAAAAAAAAAAGGGAGTTATTTTAATTTTTTTCACACATGAATGTCTGATAAAACAATGAAATGCATCCCTTGTTCTGTGTTCTCAACCCTTAGAAGTTTTAATTACTGAAAAAAAAATCAGGCATAGCTATTCATGCATTTTGAAATGTTATTGGAGCTTTGCCAGCAAATGTCAGCTGATGTTGCTGAAATGATTTAGCTAATTAATAGGTTGTTACTACATTTGAGTAGAATCTTGCAATCCAGTCAATAAAACTGTTTAAGGGGGAAGAAAGCAGTGCTGAGTGCGTGAGTCAATCAAGGAGTTAACACTCTGAAAGACCATCTGGGTAGTATGCCTGAAAAGTGGGAGGACTTAGTGTTGTGAAAGGCAGAACTGAGTTTTGTGTGGTTCAGGTAACTTTTTGATCACACACACACACACACACACACACACACACACACAAAAACAAACAAACAAACAAAAAACCCTATAATCCTATATATAGCAATTATGGATTAGCAATAACTAGTCTGAGATCCTTAGAAGCTATATAGTTTCTCCTCCTACTTTTCAGGAATGACCTCTCCAGAGCTCTGTAAATAAATGGAACAGAAAGGACCATGATTTTGTTGCAATAAATGTTCATAAAGGACAAAGGAAGAACTGTCTGTTTGTTGCTCTGTCTCACAAATAAGTGCTTGACTCACCCCTAAGTCACTGAAATCGGTGTAGAATATATTCATTGTGCTAGCACCATGTTCAATTGTGGGATTTCTGCTGCAGGAAGGGAAAGAACCAATAGCAGTAAGCATTACCTGAGGAATTATGTATTCTCTGCAGGCCTCAGTCAGATCTACGTGATTCCTGAAGTTCTGAAGCACACTGGGAATGAGGAGACATGGTATTCATAGCATTGCCACCCTGAGCAGCCATATAACAAAATAACAGAATAGCAGAATGTTTTAGGTTAGAAGAGATGTCTGGAGGTCATCTGGTCCAACATCTGCCCAAGCAGGGCCACCTGTGGCAGATTACTCAGGACCATGTCCAGGAGGCTGTTGAACATTTCCAAGAAGGGAGACTCCACAACCTCTCTGGGCAATGTATCCCAAACAAAGTGGAGTCATCAGTTAATATCCTAGGGATTCTGTGTCAGAATAGCAATTAAATATCAAGTCCATCACAAATCTGCTTTGGTTTTCAAGGGAAAATTGTGCCTTTGATTATCTGGCTGGAAGTGTGCTGTGACAGAGGACATTTCTCTCCTTTGTGTGTGCAGTGGTACTCCTGGAATTTGTAACAGTGAGTAAAAGTACAAACTTTGGGATCGCCCTCTCAGAAAATAAAATTTGCGTGGTGCTGCTACTTGTTACAGAATCAGGGTTACCTATCTGCAAACAAAGTAATAGTATTCCAATGTTCCATTCTTATCTGAGCATTGTAACCTATTAAACAAGACTATAAATACAGTCATCAAGAAAAATAGACCTAAGTTAAATGTTAAATAGTTCTAAAAATAAAGAAGAATGTTTCTGATTAATTTTCTTTGTCAAATATTACCCTAAATGGTATTGAAATTTGTCTCTTAATCAAAGAAGTCTAAAATGTGTGCAATTAGACTTTAAAAAATTAGAACACAGTTTGCCCAGAAGATAAATAATTATGGTTCAATTTTATAAATGTATCTCCAGTTGTTAAAACATACTTTAAATGGGAGCAAGTATGTACCAATTAATTATAACTTAGAAGATTATTCTTAGCTCATTGTAGAGCTTTATTATTTGCTCTTGAAAAAAATCCCTGTAAAGGCACAGCACGATTTTAATTAATTTTTTTCTAGCTGTTTAAATTTTCACTTTTTTTCCCAAAGTATTTAATTTTTAAACATGTGCTCTGCTAGCCACATATTTCATTCTCGGAGTCATATCTCTTAAGCAAGAAAAATAAAGTTAAGTAAATTGAATCACTGTTCAAATAAAAGCCATTTAAAGTGATGCTTTCAAAAGTTAATCTTTATTTTTATTCTTCTGAAGTATCCATCAATCATGTTAGTTCTTTAAAAATGAAAGCATCCTGAAGGCCCAGATGAGGTTTAATATAACAAGGGGATATGTTCTGCAGTGTTACTTCCTAAGCAGTACTGAAACAATAGTTAATTTTATCCACTTGATTCAGTTAGGGCTAACGTTCCATGTGCTGATCCAAGGGCATGGAGCTGCAATTTTGGAAAAACATTTTCCATTAAGCTATGTAATTTAAAAAAACTATAGACTAGGGAGGTTTCACATGTTTAGATAATGATGAAATACTGGCCCATAATGATTTCAGAGGAGAAGGAGCAAAAATCTCTACAAATGGAGAAAATTCAATTAGAAGGCTCTCTGTTGAGGCAATAGTTAAAGAGAAATTACTTTGGGGATATTCACATTTTCATAAACAATTTTCATTTCCACAAAAAAGAACCCCCTGTCAACAGTTCTGATTACAAAACTCTCAGAGGAGTAATTTGTAGCTTTTCATAGCTGTAAGTTTCATAATCTCTAAAGGTAGCACTTTTAAAATCAATGTTTGTTTTTATATCTTGGTTTGTGGGTGGTTGGTTTTTTTTTTTTTCTCACTGTCCTAATGACTTGGCTTACTCACAGAGACCTAAAATTTTCCCTGGAGTAACTGCAGTGCTGAGAATATGATGCCCAAATTCAGTTGCAGTCACAGTAGAGTTTTTTTTTGTCACGAAACCTGGTGACCAGACTGCAAGCATGGAATCAGAGCCATCACTTGTCTAAGTCATCCCTCCTCAGAGCATGCAACTGAGCCTGGTCATTGAGTGCACTGCTGCTTAAATCCCTTCAGACATAAGGGACATCCCTTAATATGGCCTAGCTGAGAAAGCCTACGGAGTTGATAAGTTTTGTTACAAATTGAAAAAATATAAACCTCATGAGTGAGGAACGCCAACTTTCCTGGGGTTCAGCACCTGCTTTGAGTTACCTCTGTTGCTGACTGTACCCAAAAACAGAGTGACAGTCTCTCCAGCATACACTTCCTTTCTACCTGAATTAATGGCACAATCAGCCTAAAAAGAATTGCCTTTTCCAGGTGCCTTATAGTTCCTTAGAGTATCTCTTGGCTGAATTGCATCTCTTGCAGTAAATGAAAGTATTTCTTCTGGCAAAGCTCAGCAAAAACTACACGCACTTTTAAAAAATGATTTAGTGTTTGTGTGTCAAGATATAAAGCCCTTCTGGTGGTGAAATAAGGCTTGGCTGAGTTCAGTTGTTCTTCATATAGGATACCACGTGTTAAGACAGATTTGGGACAACCAGTTATTTTGTCCCCTGCTTTCTTTAATTTAGAATTTGCTCTTATGTTTCTTTCCAGTATATTAAAACCTAAATCCCAAATTGAAAAAAAAAAAAAAAAAAAAAAAAGAAAAGAAAAGATATTAGCTGGTAAGTAAGTTGTTCTTTAAGGACAAAGAACCCAATGAATCTGAAAATCATGACATAATAAAAGTTATTGCTTTCACATTGTATGCTGTGTTTGTGTATGTGGCTGCACATTTATGTTACTGTAGCTGCTGAACCAAAGTTTTGACAGAGTTTCAGTTTTTAAGAAAATTTTGACTGTCATCTCTACTAATATAAGCCAGTGGTGGTACCTAACTATGTGCTGCATTAGTCTTTCTAAATTTATTTTGTTCAAACATATAATCTTAATTTTCTATAATAGGCTATTATATACAGTTTCTTTTGCATTTGCTTTTTGAAAGAGAAATACAAACTGTTGACACTCACTAATGTTTAAAGTATCCCAGCGATGGTGATTATGTGGGACAGCTGGGGATGGGGTTGTTCTCATGCGGTGATTTGGTGGTGGGAGTAGAGGAAACAAACAGATCTTGAGTCATGCCAGGATCTGCACTATAGCACCAATCTGCCCTGGCTAGATGGCAGAAATTAATTGCAGAGGTGAGCCATTGCTGCTCCAATTTTGCCTTAGAAGGCAATACTGCAAGTATGTGGTAAGTATAATTAAATGTTTCATATTACTAGGAATTTTTTAATAGGTTGCATTTCTCTTGCCTACTCTTTTAGCTTGTCTTTGGAGAGTTTTCTCCTGAATAAGTATTTGAGTTTGTCTGTGTAAAATTCAAAATACCTCAACAGTAATACACACAGGCTTGTGAGGAAAAATTCTCCAAGAGGCAGCTCTATCTTGAGCTTTGTCCACTCTGCATAAGTGGACATAAAATTCATGTGGCAGTCTGCATCTGAACCTGCAGATGCACCTGCAGATCTGATGACCGCTTGCCAGGGAACAAGAATAAAGCCTCTGAATGTAGCTTCTCCAAAAAAGTAAAGCAGTAGGCATTAATTGCCCAGATGTCTTCAGCCAGGAGGAAAAGGGAGTTCACTTTCCACTTTGCTTTTATTTAGCTTCACATTCTTTTTATTCTTTTTCTCAAGAAAGGTCATGGCTATTGGGACTGGTTAACTCTTTAGAGGCAACAGCAATCTTCATCCCTTCACAGTCACTAATATATGGCCTTCTGACTCCAGAAGGTATGAGCAGCCAAAACTTTGAAATGTTAAAAACAAGGTTGTTTTCATTTGCCATGGATTGAATTTCAAAAGGATCAGCTGAAGCTTTTTATTTTTATTTTTACAAAAGCACAATTAAGGAGGGGTGACAATAGAAAGTTTCAGTGGAAAGATTTTTTTTTCTGGAGGTTAAATAGATGAGAGTGGAAGAACTTTTTTGGTTCTTGAGTGATGTGGTATAGTCTGTGGTGTGAGACATTGGTGAAAGTCTTAAAATTCTGATGAAACCTTCTTTCTGTGCTAAGATTTGACATCAAATTTTACAGTGGAAATTCCATTCTCTATCTGACTGTAATAGAGCCCAGACGATGACAGCAGCATTTTGTACTTCTAGATTCTCTAAAGAGGTCTTTCTTGTGAAGTTCTAGAAGTGATTCAAGCCAGCCATTAGTAACTGGAGAATGATATTTTGTACAATTTTTACCAGCAATAGAAACGTGCATTTTTCTGCAAATGACATACTTCTCTGAGAAAGGGCTAGCTTTACCTGTAGGAACACCCTTCAGCTGGCAATTGTTTTAACTTCTTTGCTTGTATGGGAAACATAAGCAGAGTAGAAAATTGAGCTCAGCTGAGATCGTGTTAGAAGAAAATGGTACAAATGCACATCCTATGTAAGTTCTGAATTTGGCTTCAAGAAGCCGTTTCATTGAACTGTAGTCTGAGTTTAAGAATTGGAGTAGCGTAACGTTTTACAACTACCCTGTAGCATAGTGGTTTTTGTATTAGTATTAATAAGCTGAGTACATGACCAGATCTCTACATCTCTTTACTCCTGAAAACATCATTTTTAGATATATTTTTTTCTTTACTTGTATGTTACTGTATGAGGATGCAGCACTTAGCAGCACAAGCAATGAAAACTGTTCAGCTCTCATTCTGAAACCTCAGTACTAAGGAAAGAAGGAGGAGTTTTGGCGCGAGCCCAGCAGCAGGCTGATAAGATCCCATATTAATTTGCAGAGCTTATGTTACCTGTCCTGCAGGTTACATGATACATTACATGTAGATGAACTGGACAGCCATGATTTATATTCTTCTGTCACTATGACAGGGTTATGAAAGGAATGGCAAACGTGCATTACCTATTAGAAAATCCATCAGGATGTCTGGGAAAATTTTTGTGGGTTTAGGAGATGTAAATGTAGTTTTGAGCAAAAGCAGTTGCAATTGGAGTCTCCTAAAAGTAACGATGTTCTTCCTTAGTTTCCAGTGTCAGGAGGCTGCTTACTTATCAGAGCGCAATTGCTGATCTCTTTTTCAGAATCCCACTTAATGTGAGAGACATTGTCTACTGTACAGGAGTTTCACTGATGGATGAAGATGTATGGGAGTTCATTTGGATGAAATTTCATTCTACATTAGCAGTGTCTGAGAAGAAAATATTATTAGAAGCCTTAACTTGCAGTGATGACAGAAACTTGCTTAACAGGTACAGAAAATTATGCACAGATTTCTATTTAAATTGTTTCATGTTATTTTATTAATAAACATGAAAAATAATACATTATTTCTGAATTGTCTTATGTTCATTAACAATGTATGAAATCTTATAATGATCTTTTTTTTCTTTGTTGGCATACTCTTTTTATAAATGTATTGACCAGTCTGATCTTATTGATTTCATAAAAATATACATGAAAGGTTCCACTCAGCTTTTACTGAAATATTTTGCATTCCTCCAATTATGCTACCTTTAGAAGTACCAGCATTCAGTACCAAAACTAAAGATTCTTCTGATTCACAGACATGTCTGGTCTTTAGAAATAAACCACAAAACTTACTTGGAGACTTAAATCATTTGGCAGAGGCTATTTTTTTTTTCAGAGTTTTTAGATGTGCTTTTGTTAGAGTATGTGTTGACTGAACTAAATAGGATTTTTTTTTCCTTTTTTCTCCTACCAGACTTTTGAATTTGTCTCTCAACTCAGAAGTTGTCCTGGATCAGGATGCAATTGATGTGATAATTCATGTAGCTCGAAATCCACATGGAAGAGATCTTGCTTGGAAGTTTTTCAGAGAAAAATGGAAAATATTAAATGCCAGGTAAAGATAAAAAAAATATATGAAATTTATGTTTGTTTTCTTGTTTTTGTGTAGTTTGAGTAAGTATTGTACATGTATGTATTTATATATGTTCCTGAACCTAATATATTCTCTTTTTCTATGTATAGATTTTTATCTAAATATGAAATACATACATGTAAGTCACAAAAAACATTCATATCATCATACATTCTTATCACACTTAGAAACATTTCTCTCTTAACAATCATCTGTATGTATATCTATTACTGTATTGTGTCTGTGCTTAAGATAATGAATTCTGCCTGTGTGTCAAATGCTGCAGTTTTACTTCTACGTAGATAAAAAAGCAGTAGTTCCCAAAGGAACTTAGCTGGTTTTAAGTCTGATAGAAAAAAATCTTTTCCAGCACAGTAGTTCAACTACCATTGAGGGTGTGGAGGGATGGGAACAAAGCCAAACTCTTTTTGAAAATTTCTGTTTTCAAAAGGATTTCTGATGCTTTCCTTCCGTGCTGTGTTTCAGCTGAGTTCTAAGTAACTGAAGAGCAACATTTGGAATTAAATATAAATGAGCAGGAAGAAGATGGGTTTGCTCCTTACACCATGAGCACTATGAATCCTTTGAACATGTGCAACATGCTCCTACTCAGATGCATAGTCAACGTTTGAAAATCATTTTTTGATGAAGATTTTGATATTAATTCAATGAATGAGAAGTTTCTTTAGTTATTTATGAAGAGCCAGATGGTCTGAAAGATTTCACAGCACCACAACTCGTACTGACAGATTAGAAAGGACCATAGCTCAGATGAAGTTCAAGTTCTCAAAAGCAGATGTCCAAGAAAATAGGACCTCAGGCTAGGCCACCGTCATGGTTTTGGTAGATATGCCAAACAAAGTAGGAGAACTGTTCCATTCTGGACCCATGGGAAGCCTTCTATTGTACCACAGAGTACTTTAAATGATGCATTTAAAATGCTGTTTTTAATTAACTAAATCCTTCTCCTTATTAACTAGATGAACAAGCTTGCAATGTTTCACATCATCAAAAGAAGAGTTAAGGAAACTCAGAGACTATGCAACTTCCCTAAAAATTAAAAAACTTGTTCATGCTGTTTTGGATATTATTTTATAGTATATTTTATAGGTTTTAGATGAAGTTTGGCTAGGAAAACAGATTTGAGCTGAAATTTGGTTTGGGGAGTTTACATTTCAGGAGCATATTTTGTGAAAGCTGTAAGACTATTGAAGAGTTTAAAAATTAATAGTCCTCCACTTCTGGTATGATTATTCTAGAACCAGACTTTTACTCAGAAAGTTCATGGCAAAGCCATTATTATTATGCAACCCAGTGCAATTTGTTGTGCTCAGAGTAGCAGCTTGTACTTTTTCTTCCTTCAGGGATTTATATAGGGATTTATGCCTAAACTATTTGGGCATAAATTTGTCAAAATTTGTCAACCTAGCTAACAACTGTGGTATTAGGCATAGTCAGAATTAGACAGTGTAGACAAAGAGACCGGATTTAGAAAACAAAGTCTGATGCCAGATTTTTTTTTTTTAGTGTGTTTTAATTTTTGATAGCTTAACTGTGCTTAAAATTGTAATTTTACTTATCTCTCTTGCTGTGCATCACTGTTATCTAAGCTCATAGCAATCAGCAAGGCCTCGTTGAAAACTTGTTAATGTCCTTCTTTTTTTTTTTTTTTAATGAGAAAATAACAGAGTCTATCTCTTTGCCCAACACTGACTTTGTATTTCATCAGTTTGATCTCCAAACACAATCCAATGGAGTTTCCGTAATTACCAAAGGATTCAGTGCAGTAGAGTGAAATGCTTCATACAAGCTGTACTTAAACATTGTTTATTGAAAATAACTTAAATTTGTAATTGCAGATTAAAATCTTTTACGAAAGTATTTCAGAATGAGGAATTGTTCTAACACTTCATTCCTTGAAATATCCAGTGAAACACATAATAAAATACAGAATTAGGCTTCTGATTTAAGCTTGCTTCACAACTACATTTATAAAATGCAAGCTTTATTGCTGAATTATAGCTCAAGTATACTCTCTCAAGACATTTTTTTCTACCATTATAATTAATCATTTAATTTTATGTAAAACTATAATACTCTGTAATAAACATTAATTTAATGAGATGATATCTCTATGGTATTTTCCATTGAATTTACTAGAGAAGATGTTGATGTGTGAGATAATAAGAAATAGTTGTGGGCAATAGAATTATGCTATAATGATATTTCCTCTAACTTTAAAACACCACATATCAAAGAATTGGGATGACAGCCAGATATTGTCATCCCTTCTTATTTATACATTATGCTTGTATTCACATTGCACATAAGATATCAGTAATGTCTGAAGTCTTTAAAAGCACTCACGTTGCTTTTACATAGGCTACTTACAGATTAAGGTTCCCAGTAAGTCTTTGTGAGAAGTCAGTGGGAGTAAGACTATAAGGATTTAAAAAATTCTGAAAAAGAGAATTGAAAACATTATGCTCAAATTCCTATTAGATGAGCGTGCAATACTTGGACTTCTAAATTATTTTGATCATGAGAGCACATAGTGTCTGTGTGTGAAAATTTACTTTGACAGCCACCTATAGGAATTCCTCCATTCCTTCATACCAAGTGCTGAGTCATTTCTCAATTTTGAGAAATTTGTCAATAACTGGGAAGCCATTTACATCTGTCCAAAGTGGATGGAATATGCTGCCTCTCAGTTTCAGTTCACACAAATGCAGGGCCTGTACAACTGTAAGGAATCAGAGGATCACTTCTGCAGAAGTGCAGGTGGAGAGCCTCTGACTTGACTTGGAAGACGAAATGTTTAAGGTTTTGCTTCTACAGTGCTGTTGTTTTTTCTGTGAAGAGTAGAAAGACTGATATTTGCAAGATTTCCTAAATGCATGTGTGTATTTTTATGTTTCACCCTTGCAAGATGCCATCGTAGGCTGTAGCTTTACTGTAATTTTTGCCATTAGAGCCCATTTTATAATTGCTATTAGTGACTGACTTTTTAGCAAATATACGTAATGGTTAGTAACCAGTGCAGTTCTACACGAAGTTATTGTTTTCAGTGGAAGGCATTTTGCTACTTCTTGTTCACACTGTGGATTCAGTACAGAATTGAGGAAAAATAAAAACCTTCCAATGGTTTTATGAGGTCACTTCTGTAAAGTGGATTGGTAACCTTGTCAAAGGATGTCATCAAGAGAAGGTTCCAATTTTCCAAGCAGTCAATTATGATTCTAAACTGAGAACATAATAATAAAGGTCTTTTTTAGAAAGCCTAAACTTGCTTAAAGGACCATGAAATCCATACTTCCCATAAGAGGTGTTTGCCTCTGGATGTCTCTATACACCAGTGTGGCTGAGGTTTTGGAAAGAGGCATGTACTTTCTGAAATACCCATGAATAATTCAATTATTAGTGGTCATAGAATAGGATTTTTGATCCCTGTAGCAGTGTTTCCCTTCGCACAAGCTCAAGATAGAGAGCAACACAGTATATACCTTCCACAAAACAGAAATTTCTCAAAAAGCAGCGTTTCACTTCTCTTTCCCTCTCTTTTTCCTCTCCCCGTGCCCATCCCTCTCCCTTTCTCTCTTTCCTTTTGGAAGGACTGTCTGGCTTACAGTACCTAGGTATGTAAGAGTAATTAATTTCAGGCTAATAGAAGCAGAACAGAAAGCTATGACTGTGCTAGTTCATTTCATTTTGAGTTCTGAATTCCTCTTCTCAGTCATTTTGTAAAAGCAGGATGTGAACTGAATTATTCCCTCAGATAAACTTAATTGCAGTGAGGTCTATTGGCATTATTTCTGCATGTCTGACAGGAGAGGTGAATTCCATATCTTTAAAACAGTCATGTTCAAATTAGCTACATATTTCTTTCGATATATGTGCAGATAAAGATAAAGATAACTATTTTTGAAGTGCTTCTTGCTGTGCTGAATGACAGCTAACTTGAAAAGAATTGCTTTTGGTTTACAATGAAATTGCGTTCACCATACTGAAGACATTAGGAAAAAAAAAAAAAAGAAAAACAACCCACAGACTATTCCAACATGTAATGCAAAACTTCAGGTCTAATATTGTT
Source organism: Gallus gallus (assembly GCF_016699485.2). Classification (NCBI taxonomy): domain Eukaryota; kingdom Metazoa; phylum Chordata; class Aves; order Galliformes; family Phasianidae; genus Gallus; species Gallus gallus. The sequence goes on from NC_052532.1 coordinate 36,956,831, forward strand.
TGAGTTGCTTTGTTTGAGGAGCTGAAAAAAGTCTGTGAAGAACAAGATGGAAGAATAGCATTTGAATGGCCAGTTTCAAAGCAGCTGCCCACAGAATGCCATTGCTGATTGTTGTTGAACATCCTACCTAGTTACAAATCAACTTTTAAACATTCTTTGCCCAAACTTTTGAATTTTCATTGACAAGTTGGTTCTTTGAAGATGTTACATGATAGGCCAGGGGACTATTTTAGCACTATTATTTTCTGTCAACGTTGTTTATTTTAATTATCTCGTACTGGAACAAGAGGATTTGATTCAGTTCGTGTATCCAGTGGCTATTTGTGATGCAGATGAGGTGGATAAATGGAATATACAGGGATAGCTGCAGCACTTCAAAAAGTCTTTTGTGATGTTGGAGCTAGGAGGGCTCCTCAGAATATTTCTCCATAGATGCTGCTCTTCTCCTTCAATAGTGCTTGTTTTTTTGAGCTGCTCGGCATCATGACGTGGAAAGTTGTTTTGTTAAACATGGGATGTTCTTACAGTTTGGACTTCTCCCTCCTTTGGAAATCTAATCTTTGACTGGGGTTAAGCCCATTCTGCTTAGTAGTGGCTGACTAAAAGATATCTACTATTGTCTTGGATCTCCAGAATTGATCCCACATCTTCTCCCTTGTGTAACAGAAGATTACTTTCTCATTTTCATCTGACCTGTCTCTTGCACTGACTTTCTGCATCTTCTTTCCTCTCACAGGTATGGAGAAGCATTATTTATGAATTCGAAGCTTATCAGTGGAGTCACAGAGTTCCTCAATACCGAAGAAGAACTAAGAGAGGTAATTTTTGAACGATTTCCAGACCATGAGGCTGTTTTTATTTTAAGGATGAGGCAGGGCAGAAATAAGAATGTGTCAGCAGCTGCTAAGGTCAAAGAAGCTGAAAAAAATGTGTGAAAAGGACCATATTTTTCACTTTTTAACCCATAGAAAAGCTGTTGAAATTAGATTTAAATACACAATGTGAATTTTGCATCGTTGGGAAAGAAAAATTTACTAATTGTGAATAACAGTGGCTAAACCTACCTTATTTTATACAAGTCAGTACAATTGGCAATGTACTGTGCAGATCAGCCTTGCAGCTCTCACTTAAAAAGAACAGTAATTCAAAGCACACCAGTGCCATCAGCTATAATAGCCCAGAGGCTAGGGCTATAATTTGAGTATACATGAGAACAGAGCAGAGGCCTTTTCACTTTGTTGAAAAAGGATCAGAGTTTTATCATAAGGGAAAGAATGTGTTTCAAGCGTTCATCAAATGCATATCTACTTGCTTTGTTGCCATTCTCTTCCCATTGTAACCAGCTGCTCCCTATCTAAACAACCAACTTTTATTATATCATCAAAAGGATTCTGCAAATCAATTTGGTAAATAAACTCTTGAAATAAATTTGGTATAAAGTTTGGTTAAACCAAAGGACATCGAGGCTGCATTCTGCTGACATTTACAAGTAAACCTGAAATAGAATCTTTTACAGTGCTTCCAGCTAAGTTTCCCAGGTAAAAATAAAAGTTCAGAGCAGACCAGCTGTCTGTGCAGTGCAGCAACTGGGCTTCAGGAGAGAGAGAGGAAATGGTGTTAATGTGATCCAATACTGACATGTCATTACCTTCCAGTGCAATTTGAAGCATTTACTTCATATATAATTGACAATCTGGTGTCTTATTACATTTCCTATTGAATCCTTCTATATGATAGTACATACACTTCAATAGCAATTATGCAGATTTGTCCTAAATGACTGACTTGTTTATGTTAACTGGAAATATTTGCTTTCTTTAGTCCTTGCAAATTTAACCTGCTAAATTGTATTTCCAGCTAAAGAACTTTATAAAGAGTTATGAGGAGGGAGCTGCTGCCTCTTTCTCTCGTGCTGTGGAAACTGTGGAAGCCAATGTGCGGTGGCAAAGACTTTATAAGGAAGAACTATTCCAGTGGTTAAGAAAATCCTTGACACACTAATCTGTCTTTCCAGCTGAACTTTTAATCAGAAGCACTACAAAAGGAAAAGAAGTTTAAGAAGTGTTCAGCATTAAAATCATGAAGACGATCAAATTGCAGGGAGTTTTCTTTTTCCTTTTTCTTAATTATGGGTTGTTTTTTTACACTGGGCTGTTGTGAAATTGTCAAGAAGCTTTTCAGAAGAGAAGGTCATGAATACTTGTGAAATCTGATCCTCAGTGTACACAACCAAACATGATATTAAGTGGTGCATGTAAATGTTGAAGAAAAACTAGCAAACAAAAAACCCTTTGAAGACTATTTTGTGCATGCTTGTACCGTCTCTGCCTGTATTCTAGCATGCTTATGTATAACAGCCACATTTTGTATGTGAATTCCAGTTACATCAAAGATGGGCATTATACAAAGCACAAAGACTTCTCTACGACAATCAGTGTTGCAGTGAATGAAAGGAAAGGAAGGAAGAAGAAATGCAGAAGGATCCCAACTTAGGGCAGTGTGAGATGTAAATTCAGCTTTCCCACTAGCTGCCAATTAGTTCACCATTTAGACTGTCTTTTGATTGTCACAAAGGTGCCAGCTCATTTTTTGAGTTGCCAGTTGTTGTAGCTGCAGTTTCCATATTCTCATATTTAAATTATCATCTTGGAGGGGAAGAGAGAAAGAAAATGAGAGAGAAGGACATCGTTCATGCACTATAATTATAAATTTATTCACGGCTGATCAGTGAAACCATGTAACTTTAGATGTGAACATAGTCAGTGTCTATGAGGAGAACTTAGCATTGATTTTATAGAGTCCATGAATCACTTCTTCTGAGCAAATTTACAAGGCAGTGATATTCATGATGGGTCAACTAACTTGTGCAGTAATAACTTATGCAGCTGATAATGCACAAATATTATAAGTAGACATAGGATTTAAATGGGAATTAAGAAAAAGAGGAGGATATCTTCCATTCAAAGACACAAAATTAACCAACAGCTGTCTCGCATGCAGTAGACCAGCCTTGGTAGTGATTTACTATGACAGACAAATCACATTCTCCATGTGGGCACTGTCTTTGCGAATATGGATTGTGCCATTTATGCTAACTTAGAAAACTGAAATATGGAGAAAGAAATGTGTGTGTGTGTGTATGTATTTGTATAGGATAAAACCACAAACACCATTTTTCTCTTTCCTTGTATTTCACATAGAAGCGTTCTAAATGAATAATAATTTTCTTACTTGCTTGTTTCTTTTTTCTCAGTTTTTAATCTGAGTGATTAGTGATGCAGTGGAAATTTTTAGTTGTACAATGCCCATCTGCACCTTTGGTGCCATTCTATGAAGGTAAGACTGATTCATCTTAGGGTCAAATGCTCTCCTCTCCATGATGGAGGAAGACAAACAAAAAATAATAAAACTACTGAGTCTACAGGAAGCAGTTTGCAGCAATTTTGGAGCGTGGTTATAGATGTATAAAAATGTTTCTTTATCCCAGCCCAGTCCACCTCAACCATCTGATCGCATCATTGCCTGTACAGTGGAAATATGTGGTCAGGCAAATTAGAGGATGCACATTTTATCTTGCTGTTTCCTTCACAGGGCATGGAAATTATCAGAATGCACTATCAGTTTCTGATAGTTTGCACTATCAGTTTCTTATCTCTAGTGAGTCATTTGTGAATTGAAATATTAGCGGGAAAAAAAAAAAAAAAAAAAGCCAGCATCTTCAGTTATTCTCAGAGTTGTGTGGAGGCAGTATTGATTTTTGGGCTCTCATTCCCATGGCACTCTCCCTTAAGAACTGGTAAATATCTCATAACTAAGCTGTCCTACTGCTATCATGGGCACCCACTTTGAGCCTCTTACTTTGTGTTTGTTAGTGTGCAGAGGGTACTGTTTGCGTGCTAAGTGCATGAAATGCTTTGGTGGTCATCTGTTCCAGGATATGTTAGCTTGATCACGTATCACCAAAAGAAGGGGTAATCCTGTGCTCTTTTACTGTTAACTCTTTGCCTTATAGTAATCCAAAAACCTCTGTGCTGTGTTGTAGCACTAGTGAACCTAGTGCCCAGAGATATTATCGTGTCCATGTTGAATGAAATCCTCCTCCTATGTATTTTACCTACCTCACAGGGATGTTGTGAGGCTTGACTAATGTTAGCAAAGCATTTGTATATCCTCTAAACAAGGGCATTTAAAAGTGCAGAGTATTAGTTTATGTGGTTGACCAAACTCAGCCTCAGTGCCACTGTGTAGCTTTCACATTTTTAATTTCTACTGAATTAAATCGTATGTGGATTTGTTATTATAAAAAAGCAAGCCAAATATACTTTATATTTGTAACGAAGCCCAAAGTTATAATATCCAAAGAGTGCACAGAAAGCCAAGCACTCAAACATGAATTACTTTGGGGATTTCAGAGGAAAGAAAGGTGAATAATGGTTTGCCCATTTCAAATTCTGTTCAAGATTGTCTTTGATGACTTTTGTTTTTCATCACCACAGACTAAGCCACATACCTCCAGGCTGCTCATAGAAGTTTTGGGCCTTTCCACTGATAAAGAGCGAACTAACAGTGTGTTTCAAAGTTGAAAATGTAATTCAGCCTGTGTATTCTGCACAGTGCACAGAAATTTCCATTGTCGTTCATTAGAATTTAAGTTCTTGTGCATTTATCTGGTTTTGGATGCAAATTAGTATTGTAGTGGCCTTGAGCAATTGGTCTGCCACAAATTTTAAGCCCTACATGTATCTATTATACATACCTATTGATGTATTGCTTATAATTTTTGTATTATAATGATGTTTGTATTACTGCTCTAATTATGGTTGACTTAGTCTTTCCATTGTAATTCTCTATTCTTTTTATTTTTATATTTTTTATTTATGCTGTTTCACACTGAATCAGGATGAAATTTAAACGGACTAAATCCAACGAAATTATAGCTGTTTTTTACAATATTCAATCCCCCTGCATTTAATTACATGTCTTAAGAATTTTTTTGTAAGAAGTTCCACACAGCTACGGGTTAAAAAAAGGATAGTTGATACCTCATGGGAAACTCTAATAGTCTTCTTAAAAATATATATCTATTTATCTGATTGATATTTTTTCTCCTTTACCAGTCCTTTTCTTCCTTTGTCCTCATTTAAAGATGGGCACATTTTTATAATTTGGATTAGGTTTAGTAAACCAAATACCCCAAACTTTTTAGCATTTTCAGATACATTATTTAAATTTGTTCTTTTTAGTGAGAGGAGATGCTGCAAAATGTGAAACCAGTGTTGACATGGCCCTTATTCAAGCTTAGAAGTTATTTTATAGAGATTTGGTGAGGCCTTTGCATGACTTGGGATTCCTTGCACTTCTACGGCTTACTAAATCATATAGGAAGGCATAAGAACAGACACAGTATTATGCTGTCATAATAATATGGCAACCTATTGTACTTTTACAACACTGTCCACTACAAAAAATCTCAACTTATTACTTTGTAGCTGGTAGAAATAATATTCTTATATCCTCTGCTGACAGCTATTAAAATGATAGTTACTGCTAATTGTGACTAGAGCAGAACAATGAGGAAGCTTGCTTCTGAAATGAAATGTCACTTCTGCCATTACTGGAAGTACTTTGAACATTAAGTTTGACTTAAGTTTGATGGAAAAACTTCATATGTCATTAAGTTCTTTCAAATTTGTGACCTTTGATGATCTTTTCAGTGAATATAGCAAGAATTCTGATACTATGATGGGAACTGCAAGTGAGTTTTATGCAGCTTTTTGGCTGTTGTGGATATTTCATTGGGCTTTAGAGTGTCAAAAGAAATATCACCACTGGTGTGGAGAAGAGTTTTCACAGCAAGGATCTTGAACCATACAACTAAACGTAAATCTAAATAGCGAAAAATGAAAGAAGAAAATGTCATGTGTATGTACGTGTATGTGGGTGAAAAGTCCTCTGTAGAGATATTTTTCCCATAAAATGTTAATTTGATTCTTTGGATAGAAAAGAGTGGGTATCTGATGATGAGGGTGGCTTGTTTAAGTACGTGTGTAATAAGGTCTTTGTTTTCCATGTGACCGTAGCCAATACTGCAGTCAGTGAAAGTAGACTTTGAGTCAGATATGAAACTTTCTCTTTGAGGGAAAGCGATGTGGCTTTGGAAATTGTTTATGTATATAATCAGTTTACCACCACTTCAGATTTGAGTACTCAGCATATCAGGCCACCTGTCCTAAAGCAGGGCTTATAGCCACAGTGTCAGTATGAGTACAAAGGAGTAAAAGCACTGTCCTTCTGCTAAGCAGCCTGAATGCAGGCTGTTCTCCCAGCCTTAGGTGGAGCAGCCTGAAAACTGCCGGCTGTATCATCCACTGCCCATGAGCCTGCCTGCTTCAGGAGGGCAGCTGGAGTGCAAAGAGTCTCCATCCAAGTTTCTGTCAGCTAGATGGCAGGGACAGAAGGTCTCTGCTGGCTATGGGTTGTGGATGGTCTTTAGAGATTAGCATCATTGCCTTGTGTGACCTTGGAAACAGGTCCAGCTAGTGAGACTGCACTGAATGGAAAAATCCAAATCTCTGCACTGCAGCTACCGCAACTGGAAACCGTTGACCAAAATCTTTGTAAAGATCTCAAATATTTTAGTGTCTATTGTTGAGAAATCATTTCAAACAGTCAAAAATACATTATATTTTCAAATATGCATAAGAATGCAGACAGTCCTTATGATATTTTTTGTTAATATTGAGAATGTGCCATGAGTTCAGCCCGTTTTCTAACATAGGATTTGGAAGGATGTCACTACAAATTCTTTGTGCTAGTAGTAGTACTTACTGTACTAATATTGCCAAAAATTCAGGTGTTTGTTCAAACCTGTGTGGCACTGGTGTCTGTGCAGTTCCCTTTTTACAAGTAAAACTGTATAAAATGAACCATTTTGTTTTTCATGCAACTATGGGATCTTCTGCCTATCTTCAGACCAATACTGAAATCCAAAAAAACCACCTTGACTTGAGTGAGCAGTACCTGCTGACATGAGGAATTTATTTTTCAAAGAGAAGGAAGGAGAGAGAGGACTGCTGTGTGTGAGGATTTTTCACTGAAGTAAGACCACATGCCCTGGTTGGAGCAGAATTTTAATCTCAAGTGTATTTTGAAGAATCTGGTGGAACTGAAGTCCATCTTGTGTCTTCATGCTGCCATTGGAGGGCAGCTTCACCTCAGAATACCCTACATTGTAACCCAGTTGAGGTTGGCTTGTATAGAACAGTTTCTATATGGAATGGTTTCACGGAGACTTTGTGTTTAAGGAGAACCACCCACATGCACAAGTGCTGTGGATTCTGAGCTGGTGTCCTTTCTTAGAGAACAGCATTTATACCTTGATGATTTGTACTGAGTGATTAAGTGTGGAGTGGTAAAGAAGTATTGCAAAATACTTCGCTTGTTTTATGTACACTGTTTACTAGAGTGATGTTGGTGAAGAGCATGCAGATGGGCAGCACTGTATGAGTATGGGGTGCAGCAGGGGCTGTGAGCCAGAAGGCCCCACCGTTTCCTGCTCAGCATCGCATGGGTTTGCCTGATAAGGATGTCCGTGGTGCAATGGAGGAGGCCAAGAACTGAGATGCAGTCTCTGTTCTGTGCAATCCATTTTGATACAGCTAATTTGTTCATCTCTGTAATTTCAAAATGAAGTCTTGCTGAACTGCTGGCACAAATGTGGCCATGGCTCCTCAGACAGCACAACATGAGATAGATCCCTTGAAGTGATCGATGTGAACTGCAGCTGAGGATCTAACCCATTGCTGTCAGAGCAGCCCTGAGGTGCTTGCTGGGCTGGTGTACAGACTGGTTCATGTGTTTGTATGTACGTTTCAGTAGCACGTATTTGATGACAGATTTTTTTTTTTTTTTTTTTTTTTTTTTTTTGTTAAGAGCAATATTTTGTGATTGATTCCAGTGTGATAAAGCTTTATAATAATATGTTTGGAGAACTGCAGAACATTGTATTGTGAAGAGTGTGGCAATGACCCTCTCTTTCCTGCAAACAGTAGATTTCAGCAACGATGAATTTCCCTGGATGTTCTGTGGAAAAATATTCTGAGCAGTTCCTAATGGAAACATCATTGTAATTACTGTATAACTACCCTGTACAAAGACAGCTTTATTATATGTGTAAATGTAATTTTGCTATGTCGTTTTTATGTTCGAGGGACAATACTTTGGTGTGGATGAGACATACAGCCTTATAAAAACAGAGATTGCAGTTCCTGTCTGATGTTTTACTGAAAGGTGTTTGTTTGCTCTATTTTTGCAGAAGATAAACACATACATAAACTATTTCCTTGAACATTGATGATCTATTCTGCTACATACACTTCAATGACATAGTGGACTATAATATTGAAAATAAAGGCTTGATAATAAACTGCATTTTTTCCCAAGAGACTCCACACGTAACATCTTTTGACACCTTAAGAAGAAAGAAAAAGTCCGGCAGCTATTAATGCTGGTTGTAATAGATGAATCCCTATATTAATTCTGTCTCAGCCTTAGATTAATTCTGAATACTGTAATTAGAAGAACATATTTTTCCATCACTTCTCAAATCTGTACTCATACGGAATTCAGTTCTTTGTCAAGTAAGAGGTAGAGCTCGCTCAGCTGAGATACAATTCACTGCTGGTTTCACACAGATACGTGTTTGTAAGATCAAAATGCCATTTTCATTTATAGGAAACACAGATCATTGCATTATGTCAGTTTTGTCTCTGTGTACCAGCTATACATGCATGTATAGCTTCTAATTCTGGATCATTTGCTTTGATAAAGCTTTTGTTGTTTATTCATACTTAGTCTTCTCACTCAAAAGTTTCAGCTCAGCAAAGCAGTTGATCACAGCTCAGCCATGTATGTAGGCAGGTAGGCAGTACCCCTGATTTCTGTGGAGTTAATCATGTGGTTCAAATGATGTAAACTTGGCAAGTGATGTAGTCACTGGTTTCAAGCACAGAACATAGTGATGTGGTTTTGCTCAATTTAGAGTCTCTAGTTTCTTTTTATTGAGCCAACTGCTCTTCTTGTCTTTTCATTTTTATAGGAAAACATATTTTGCATATAAAGAGAAGATATTAATTGATTCTCAGTTATCTAAAAATGCCAATTTTAATAGGGTTTCTCATTTACTGTTTGAAACATCCTAGGATTTGGGAATATGAACAAAATTATTCTTACAATGTTAGTTAATGAATATACAACACTAATCAGCAAATTAAACCGCAAACAAGATACAATATATGAATTTATGTTACAGTTTACCAGAAAAGTGTTTTTCTATGATATGCCTTCAAAAATTACTCCATAAATATGAGACCGGAATGTGTTCAACATAAAATTTTATTCCACACCAAGAACTGACTAAATGGACTTTTTTTTTTTTTTTAAATGAGAAGCTTTATCTTCTGTATTTTAAGCAGAACAAATTTGAATTTTGTCTCTGATAATAAAATTTTATACAGTAATGTGTAATTCATCACTGTCTTAATTTTCTGACGTGGAGACACAGCTAAGATAAATAATACCCAGCCTTTTGATTATGTTCCCATTTCAGTTGAGATAACAGTTTAATAATACTGAATAGATACACTGAGGTTTTACAAAGAAAAACATGCAAGAAAATGTATTTTTTTGATGAGAGGAATTTTTCAAAGCATTAAAATGCTGAGACTGGTAAAAAGCAGAGATCCTGAGAAAACACAAAATTTGGGCTTGGAAATATTCTTAACCTGAGACCAGAATAGAGAGCAGTACCTGTCTTTTGTGATTTTCTAATTATGTAAATTTTGAATAAGCAAAAAGATCTCTTCATTGCTAAAAGTGATTTCAACTGGAATGTAAATCAAATGATTTTTTAATAGAGTGCTTGCATTCAGGCTATTATTTTCCTTTTTTGAAGAACAGTTTTCAGTTACAATGAGATATGAAATATGTGCAATTATTTACCCATTGGATAAAATCATGTTCTCACTGAAGTCAATTGGAGCTTTGACATTGACATCACTAGCAGTAAAAGCCAACCCTGTATTTTTCAGAATATCTTTCAAGAATCTTTCAAGAACAGAATATCTTTTTTTCTTTAACAATAAAGACGTTTTCTTCTATATTTGCACACTGTAGTGTGCTGAAAAAAAAGAAAGGAATCTGTATGGTCCTGATTTTGCAAAGCACAACAGGAGCTTTCAGCACAGGTAAGCAGAGCTGGGTCCTACCTGAGCTTGTAACATCCTACCCGTAGAACGCTTCGCGGGGTTACGGTAGGGCTAGAATTGTGACCTTCCTATGTGCGCCTGTCTTTGAACTATGGACATGTATCCTTCATGTCTTTTTCTCCTGACTTCAGTTCTGACACAGAAATACAGGACACCCAAAGAGGTGGCTTGGGAGCTGGTAGGGAGGCTTGACATTAAGATGGGATCCTGGTATGTTGAATGAACAGTGAAAGGGTAGGGCGTACTGCCTCCAAAGGGGGCCTCGTCCTTCCCTTTTCTACTACATAGACCTTTCTGGGGGAGTTGAAGCAAGTGAGACAAGCTGCACAGCCACCTTGGAAGCATCCTTAGGAGAGGAGGCAGATTGTGAAAAGAGAGAAATGCCACTTCCCTCTGAAATCCCACTGGCAGAACTTCTCCTAATCAAGCTTCAAAAAGAACATGCTTTTTTTCTTCCCCAGTGCAGCCACAGCAATCAGTAGCACTTCAGTCAGTGGCTGAGCTGCTTTCAAGTTGAACATTTTCATACAAGACCAAATGAAGAACTGTTTATTTGCTCTCAGCTCAGTATCTTCAGTCAGAGCATAACTTTAAAGACATTCATTTGCTTTGAAAGCTCAGCAGCTGAGCTGGAGGGAGAGAAGTTAGAGACTTTGGTTTGTAAATTGACTTGAGTATTTGCTTATTCAGATCTATCTTAATAACGGAAAATCAGTTTTTCCTGACTAATTCCCTGTTTCCTCCTATACTTAACAAAAAATATCTAGCTTCTTTTAATCTGCACCTTCTGGACAGAAGCTATCGTGCAGGGCCCGACTGCTATTAGAGTTACTTTGACTCTGCTGGAACAGAGCATGATCAAGGCCCCATGAGATGAAAGAAACCACTCTGTGAGCTGGCAATAATCCTGGCTCTTCTGAGAATGAAATGCATAAACCACATTTTAGAAGAACATCATTGAGAACAACCTATTTTGGTGGACAAGGCTGTATCGTGGATAGGATGGGAAGCTGAGAACAAAGGCAGTTGTCAAAACAGTGCAAGGAAGGTAAGGTTGATTTGATGTGAAATAATGAGGATGTGCTTGGGAAATTAAAGCCTCATTATGTTGAAGCTTAGTCTTTGAGTTAGCAGCCATATACACAGCTGCATATACTGTGCTATCTAATTAAAGCAAACAAATTGCTGAATAGTTAGAAAGAGGCACACTACTGAAATGCCTACAAGTGATTGTAGTGGTTGTTTTTTGCATCTTCAGCTGATGTCAAATTACAGAAACTCCTCTGTACTGAACCTAGCTTGTTATGTATTGTACTTCTATGCCAATTGGACACACAGTAGAATAGGGGCTAATTCGGCAAGGCTGAATGAGAACTGCATCAACAGGGCCATAGTGAGAGTTAAGTCTCAGGTGTGTTTCTTTTATATCACTTCCTCTTTCTGACACAGTCCTAATGGTCTCCTTCTCAGGCCACAGCAACTTTAGGAACAGCTGAGAGAGTCTGGGTGTATTTTGCATGTTTTTGGCCTTTGTATCATCTTATCTCAAAGCAATAATTAGAAGACTGCAGGAAAGAAACCAGCACAGGGTGTTCTAAGTGGCGCTGGTCTTGAATGGTGCTGTCCCTGTCCCACTGAAGTGCCTCAGTATCTGTTGAACTACAGGCCCATCAGCAGCAGCATTACAGCTCAAACCCTTGTATGGTACTCTCTGCACTTTCCTCTCTCAGTGATGCTAATTACTCACTCTACTGTCATGCCATTACTTTTAGCAAAGTAATGCTTCTGGAACTTACTCAGGAATCACGTTTGTTATACTTACCATCATTTTTGACCTGCTCATTGCAGAAGGTTAAGAAAGAGGAGGAAGAGGGGGAGGATAATGAGATGCTATTACATGACATGTCTATTACACTAATTCATTTCATGTGGCACAGAACTGTTGCCAGTGATAAATGCATGTTCCTGGTGCAATTATGAGATGTACCTTGAACTTTTCAACGATAAAACTGTCAGAAGGTTGCAATGAGCACAAGCACAAACATGAGAGAGTCCCTTAAAAAGAGGAAATAGCTCACAAATATGATTTCAATAAATGGTATCATTTTCAGAGATGCATTTTTAGATCCATTAACTATTTATAGTTAATATCCCAAATGGCATTTTTATGTATTGTTTCTGCTCTACAATCATGGATGTAACCCATTTGTTTCCATCCCTCTCAGTTGCTTAGCAGATTGAATTTGAAACACATTTCTGTAGTTAGCATAATTGTGTCATAATAGAAGGCTTAACACAAAAATCAGCTCGTATTTCCATACGTACAAGTTGAAATCAGAGTAGTTCTGTCCCTTTCCAAGTGCCAAGTAAGGTTTTGGATATTTGATGTCACAGTAGGTTAACCCAAGCATATAAGCAACCTCAAGGCAGATAAGTAACTCCAAAGGAGGTCGCATCAGCTTGGAAAGCAGAGGCACAATCCTAGCCCTGCTGTGAAGGACAGGCAGAGGAAGATCCCAACCAATGAACCTGGAACCAATGAATAAGACACAAGTGAGAAGTGGGACTGTGGCTCTTCAAAAAGCTAATAAAAAAAATGATTTAGGATAAATTTTGACTTTAAGAAAGGAAAAAAAATGGAAGAGGGTTATTCTGCATCAGTATGTTCCATTTAATGCTAGTCAGTTGCGGTTATCTCCAGAGGAACCAGTGTGACAGTGAGAGCTCAAGTTTTTATTCTTCACTGGCCAATGATCACGAAACATGTACTTTAAGATATTCTTCCTGTACTTATCAGTGACAGTAAGACAAGCTATGTCTAAATTAAGATCAATAGCTGATGATGGTTGTCACTAAATTTCAGTGTTGAGAAGCAGTAAAATTTGAAGACTTCGATAGTGCCTTACCATGACTGGTCTAGGCTGGGAGCTGGATGAGAATTTCTTCAGGTGTGCCATGCAGTACAGATTTTTGCCCTCAGTTTTAACAGTGTAAGCCACAGGCTGTACCATGTATGCAGAGTTCTTGTATCATACTAAAATATACAAAGTGCTTAAGGGAGCTTCTTCTTGAGCTAAGATTAGTTCACAGAATTCAATAGCAGATAAATGGTTGACTCAGGAATTTTTTTGTTCTGTTTAAATCTCCTTATCACTGAGGGTATTTTTCAATAAGACAGTTCAGCTTGGGAAGAACAGTCAGCTGAATAAAAAAAAGCCAACACAATCATGGTTCATAAAAGCTGTCCCCTTCTCTCTTCACATAATTCATTCCTCTGTGACCTTGCCCAATACCAAAATTTCAAAGGCGCATATGAGGTAGGCATTTTACTATTTTTGTGTGCAAGTATATGACACAGTTAAAATGGGCAAATTTTTAATTGATATATCTGCATGGAACTTCTGTGGAGGCTAAGTACTCCAAATTATGCATATAATAAATGAGGAAATGAAGGTCATAGTTTCAAACTTGTGTGTGCAATTGCAGTTATGATTTTAACAGCATTTCATTTGTGTTCAGCAATTGTACTTTATAAGAGGGTATAAAATGGTGCTACACATTTTGAGTGCCTAAGTGATTTGTTTAGGAGTCTGCTATTTCCTTCCTACAGACATTATACCAGCAGCTTCTGCTGACCAGATACAAGCCTGATGGCATAAATGTACAAAATACTAACTGTACATTTATTATATTTGAAAAACTAAAGTAAAAAAAATGACATCTGCTAGAACTAAGAAATTGAGGACTGACTCTATAAACCGCAGCAGAGTAAGTGTAGGCATGAGAATAGACTTGAGTAAGTGCAGTGGACTCACCTCCATCTGGGCAAGGTAGTTTATCTTCTTAATGAGTAAGTACACCCACTCTCTCTGTGTTGTGCTACCAACTTCTAATTTGTACTGAAGTCAGTGAGAGAAGAATTGTATCCACTGACCTGAAGGCAGAGCAAGACTGGGACTTCCATGCGTCCTGGTAGTAATGATTCAATTAATGTTCTATCCAGTCCTATTTTACCAGAGCTACGGAGATTTGAACAGCTGAGACAAACCAGTGGAATGCACTACTTCCAGAGAGTCTGTTTCCTACAATGTGTGTCAGATTTGCTAAGTTTAGATGTCTACTGTATAGATGACTAAATCTGAGCTTGTTACCGAGGTTCTCTTAGTCAATATGGAGTAAAAACAATGTATCACATTATAAAATATGCAGCTAATGCAGTAAGGTGAGTAGAAAAGATTAATATGAATTAATGTCAGTAGTAGGTTAATTTAAGTGGAAATTTTAAGGCATGACCCAAAGTGATTTATGCACTTCATGGAAAATGTTACTTCATTTAATGTAGAAGAAATTAGTAGTTGAAGATGAACTCAGGGAAAAGATCAGAATGTGCATTTAAAAAAGTGGTCATCAAACCAATGGAGTCTCAGTAGGGCTCTTTTTTTTTTTTTCCCCCTTTGCAAATTTCTTTTGCCAAAATGCATGACATCCAGAATAAGGATAATAATGGATATACAATGTTCTGAATGATGACACTTTACAGATAGCAGATAATTGTCCATCACTGCTGCAAATTTGATGGTTGATTTGAAGACAGATATTTTTCCACATGATATGTAGAACAGTAACTTTTGATACCTAGATTAATATTTAGGGTTAGACTGTTTCTTGATGACGTTACTCAGAAAAAGATACAGAGTAGTGCTTTTGACTAAAACCAATGAAGTTCTTGAAATATTCAAAGGATGGAGAGCAGATGCATATTCCATGAAAGGTTCTAGTGTGTTTGATTCATAGAATCATAGGATGGCTTGGATTGGAAGGGACCCTAGTGATCAAAACCATAACTCCCCTGCCATGGACAGTATTGCCAACCACTAAATCAGGCACTAGATCAGGATTGCCCAAGGCCCCCTCCAATCTGGCCTTGATGCCTCCAGGGATGGAGCATCCACAGCTTCTCTGGACAGCCTGTGCCAGTGGCTCACCACTCTCTGAGTAAAAAATTTTCCCCTAATATCTAACCCTAATCTTCCCTCTTTTAGTTTGAAACCATTCCCCCTTGTCCTATCACTACAAAGCCATGTGAAAAGTCAGTCTCCCTCCTGCTAAGTACTTGAAGGACACAAGGCCATCTCTCCTCCAGGCTGTTAAGGCTTTGAATAAAGACGCTGGAAAGTAACTAGGTTAGCACAGTACTGGGAAACTGGAACAGAAAAATAGCACCAGACAAATCAATGAAGAAAGATATTAAAAGACAAGTATGGAAGTGAAACAGTACAGTGTTGTGTCAATAATCTGGAAACTGTCTATAAAAACAAGACCAGACAAGAAGCAATTTTAAGGCTTCACAGCCTCCACATGCATTTCAAACCACTGTTGGTTACATATCATACAAACAGAAGAATAGAAATTGAGGAATGAATTTAAACAATTATTATCTACTACTGGACTTCAGAAAGTTGAAGGCAGCCAAACACAGTGGTTATATACATGCAACCATAATATTGCCCTAAGAAATTTGACTTTGATCTTTAGGATGCCAAAGAAGTGCTGGGGAAAAAGGATTTTCTAAAATTTTGGAGGATGATGAAAGAAACAGCAACTAGTAATGTGAATTTACAAAGTATGGATCTTGCAAGGCAAACATAATTTGTTGGTTTATTATACAAAATATCAATATTTTTTGATGAATTTGGAGCTGTGGATATCATTTTATTTGTTTATTTTTATTTTTTTATAAAACATTCAGCAGCAGCTTTCAAAATTAATTCAAACTGTCTAGGGAACAAACCAGCACACGCATGGGCTGAAGGTGGCTGAAGACCTATTAACAAAAGATAATGAGAAGTGGCAATTTGTAAGACTTGGGTGAGATAGCTAGTGAATGCCTGGGTTTGCTCAAGTTTTAATATCTTCATTAATGATTTCTCAGAAAGGAAGAAACCACATCCCATTAATGAAATTTACAGTGTGATGGACTTGTTAACAGTAAGGATGGGGAAAAAATTACAAGAGCCTAGAGAGTTGAATAATGAGCAGAAAATAAAATAAGATTCACCTCTAAATGCAAGGTTGTTCTCCTGAGAAAAAATAATTTACAAATTCAATTAATCAGTAGAATGGAGAAACTTGAATAGCACTAGTGTAAAATAGTCTAAAGGACTTAGCAGAGTAAAGCAGATACAAGTTTGCAATGAGTTACAGTAGCAAAATGAGCTAGCATCATTGTCACTGAGCAATGAGTTATAATCTATGTTTTTCCAATTCTGGTTTCACTACAATTGGAATAATACATTCAGTTTTTCATTCTCCAACAGAATTTAGGAAAAAAAATAGGAAAGAATTCAAGATGAGAAACAAAACAAGATTTAAGGAGATGGAACTTGATTGCTTTAATTAGGTATCTCAATTTGTTAATAAAATGAAATCCTGAGCAAAGTGATTAAGAAAATAAAATGTGTCCACGCATGTAAATGTACACCGGATATTGGTTAACAGAGAAAATTTTAAATCAAAGACCTGGGAAAGACAGTCTCACAGATTAATCAATGAGTAACATAAATTCAGTCAGATTGGAAGTTTCTATGATTGTATCTTAAGATGAGTCCTAATGCCATTAAGAGTGTATCTGCAATGTCATCTTTAGTTATTTATATCATTTTAAGTTTAATATTGGGATTCTTACATCAACTGCATTGGTATATGGCTTTAGAGGCAACAGGAGGAGGAGGAAGATGCATCACAGTGTAGGCATCCCAAATTTCCTAGAATGGACACAGTGAATCCTCCAGTAAGGGCAATGGGATGAAGTTAAGACAAGAAATACCAGAACCAGCTGAGCATCCAGGTCTGCATGAATTTTTTCAGCATTTCTATAGACTCTCCAGCCTGGGAAACATATTACAAAGAAGGAATCAAAATCAGTACTGGGGCAGATTTACTGCCCTGCCATGTCTTTAAATTTCTCCAGCTGCTGTCATTTTGTGTCTTTAAGAGATGCTTGAAGAACACTCAACACCTTCATTCACAAGTTAAAAGGTGTACAGATTGACATCTGCCACTGGAAATGAATTCTACTTACCTGCTGGCAGCAGGACTGCAAGTACTCTGTATTCCTGAGAAGACCTGCAAGGAGTGTGGGGAAAGTGAGGGTCTGAGCTCACCTTCCTCCTGCCAATGCCTTGAATCATGTATCACTCTATGAAAAATCTTAGCACAGTGATTGTCAGAAGGGGTGGCTTTATGGTGAGTAGTTATTGTTAAGAAAATATAAAATATATCATTTAATTTATTCCCATCTTTAGTTTTTTTGTGTGTATGATTACAGCTGTACCTTGAAAAACTCTTATATGACTCTGATTTCTAATTCTCTGACTCTCCCAGAAACAAATTATAGCAGTGCTTAGAAAGTCACCCCACTGGTAATTGAAAGTACATTGGGTATCTTAAAAATGAGTTTTTGATGCATAGATAAATCTAGTGACACATTACAATATTGCCCTCTGAAAGTGTGCAAGATATTCCTGCCTTGAAGCACATTACATAACATTGCTATTAAATGCAGATTATCTTTCAAAGGAGAGGCAGAGATTAATGAGTCAAACAAAAATGATGAATTAAATGAGCCCGATCAGACACACTTACAAAATTAGCTAGTGAAGAGTTGTATAGAAACAAGATATATTAGAGCTAGATTGCTCAAACACAATTTTAAGAAGAGTGTCAATGCCTATAAACATACATTATCACATTATAGTATTCTTACTGTATTCTATTTTCTTCTGTCAAATACATAATGCAAAGATGTTGCAGAAATCACCCTGAAAGCAGTACCTTGGGCAAGAAAAGGGGTGAATGCCTCCTCCTAGAAAGAATACCGAGGCTCAGACTGCTGGATTCTGGCCCTGTGCTGAGTCTTTCTCTGGTGGGGCTCCATGCAAATCCAGAAAAGTCTTCCCCTGCAGTCAGGCCAGATCAGAGCTATAAATCAAAGCCACTGATTTGCTCTGTGCCTGTAGGCAAATCATTTATCCATGGAAGAATGCAAGTAACTTAGTTTTTGCAAAGTAATACTTTCCCCTCAAGGGATACTGGGAGGTCTAATTATTGAAAGGTGAAGAAAAGTTGAGAGAGCCTTTGGTGAAAGTTGTTATGTGAAGTTGCTTTGTTTTTGCAAGCTGTAGTGGGAAAGAAGATGGTGACTTGCTACTTGCCATTCTTAATGTTTGTTTCCTCCTCCTGTCTGCTAATGAATTTCCTTGTGTACAGTCAAGGTTGTCACTCATACTTTTGTATCCAGCTATCACTAATATCATCTCTGCGACAAAAGGTTAATACCTCCCCAAGATACTTATTCTAACACAAATTGTTCTACAAAAGGAGCGTAACAGTCTCTATTAAATGGGAACACAGCTTGTCTTTGGGAGCATTTCATGAGATCCCCAGATATCTGAGGTGCCCTGGGTGCACCTGTGAACACAATACAACACTGTGATCCCTGCTGCCCAGCTCACCACCCAGCCTGAAGCAGCTGCCTTTTGACTTCTCCACTGCACCCAGCTTGGCAGATTAAGACCTGCACTGTTCCAGTGCACCTAGATGTCTAGTGCTCATTTCTCTTCTTCTGAAACAAACTGCTGTTCTCCTGTTCTCACTGATTAACACTGTGACAATCTCAATTTGTCTGTGGGTTCTTCTGTTTCAAAATTAAAGTAGGGCTTTTGTGCCTGAAATCTTAGGGATTATCTCCAACTCTATCAAAAGATTGAATAGGAGATATATTTCTGCTCACCAGCCATCATACAAACAATTCTGGCTACAACAACAGTACCTCTGCAAAAATTTACGAACTGTGTACTTGGCAGTGACTGCCAAGATACCTTGCTGACAATACTTGCATTACCATATCATCTGATAAATGACTGCATAGCTTAGTGAGATTCCTTTGGTGATGGAGATCGAGACACTGGCTCCACTAGACTGAATAGAATCTCTTTGCTTAACTTATGTAAATCTCTGACATCAGTCATACCCTTAGCACATGTTTCTGGAGCTCCATCCATCACCGTCACGATGTCTTTATCAGTGAATGTTAAAACTACTGTTTCTAACTTGAAAGCTAAAAGAAGATGTGAAAATAGATGGATGAATAGCTGCTACTCTGGAGATATCTTATTTTTGATTGAGTTTGGACTGACAGGTATGTGGTGAGTGAATTCAACAAGATCCTCACTGTGTTTGCAGATTTCCATTCTTATTTTTTACAGTAATGCAGTATTTAGAATCAAAGGTCCAGAACATTGTTATGAAAGATCTGTGATCTGTAGCACTTTAACTAGAATTCATACCGGGAGTAATATATTTTCTGAAAATGGGTAATAGAAATCACAAAAGGAAATGAAAATAGTCCAGATTCTTGATCACTGGCAGAGGTGCTGGCCTTGGAGAATATAACTCTAGTTAAAAGGAACATACAAGAGCTATGTAGCTATGTTGAATGCGGTGCTGTTTAATTAACTTGGAAAGCTGACCTTCTCAGATGCTTTCTAATGTGAGGGATTGTCTTGGCACTTTACGAAGAAGTTGGAGGGGATCCTGAGCAACATCTTCAGAAGAGTCAAAGTAGGGAACAAGCACCACTGATGGGATTCTTGTTCTCTGGCAGAGGACAGGAGAGGACTTTAGGTTGTCTGGGAGGGGGTGCCCAGCAGCCTTGGAGCAGTAGAGGACAGCTACAAGATGGCTGCTGGGGCAGTAGGGGAGACCACTGCTGAGGCCTCTGCTACCTCTGTCTTTCCTGCTTTCACCATCAGGCCCTGCCAGAGGTTGCTGAGCCCTTGACTCTGTACATCCTGAAGACAGCTCAGACAGACAACTTCTTTCTTTGACACAGAGCTCTGTGGTGAGATAGGCTGTGTTCTGTTTACAGTTGTGTCCCAGTTTCCCAAGATCAAGGCTTAACAGCCATTATTTGCCAAATATCTCAATGTAAAAGGTGGCTGACATCTACCTCCACAGTGGAAATACCTGTTAACCTTTTCTTCTGGTCCAACACATTTGATAGTAATTTTCTAACACATTCATCTGTTACTCACCTCTTGACACTGCTGATTTGCTGCAGGAGTTATTGGAACACTACAACAGCCTGAAAGAGAGACCATTGCAATTTCAGAAGATTCCTACCAAATATTTTCACATGCTTTCCCTTGAGAAAGATGGAGACAAAGAAATCCAATAGCAGAGCACCACTTGCTGGCTTCTGGTGCTCTGCTTCAGGCCAGAGCATCTTGACAAAGCAGCAATAATTTCAGTTGCTAGTGATCTCATGGGAAGAGCAGCACTGCTTGATCAGAGAAACACTTCAAAGCACTATCAAAATTATGATAATTCCTTCATGTAAAAAATCTTTCTGGCTTCCTATCAAAGTGTATGCCTACACTGCAACCACACAAGTGTTATTATAGATAGCTTTAAGCTAACTGTGTAGCTCTCATAATAGGACAAATAAGCTGATACTTTTCTGCGTGCTGCCTCTGATCCAAAGCCTTTAGGCACAGCTCACAGACAGGTCTCACTTGATGTTTACAGTCTTTTACTCGTATTTGTAGTCTAGTATAGTCCAATTTCATACTATGCTCATTTTTGAGTTCCTAATTGAATCTTTCTTGTTCTGGAGCCTCCAGAGAAGACTTACATTTAGAAATGACTCTCCTCATGACATGCAAATGTCATCAAGTCAATGAATGTCACCTCTGCTTCAGGGAAAATTCAAAGTTATGTTCTCCTTGGTGATAATCTTTAAGAACACACACACTATTTGTGAAATACAGAAAAGCCCCGGTTCACATTTTTCTTCTGGAAGACCGGAGCCTATACCTGGTAAAGATGATGGGGTCAAGTCCTAACTCTCAAAAAGAGGGTAGATGCAGTCATGACAGGTGACTTACTGCATTTTCAAATGGTGGCAATATTCTGGCTTCTGTCTTTAAAATGTTTTCAGTGATTAGCATTACTAGACAGAAGTATATTCACCAAAAGAATGTTAACTGCCTTCAAGAATAATATTTTAGAATATCTGATTGTGAATAATACACACAAAGATCATCTTTAAAAAAAAGTCAAATTAAACATTAATATAGTCATTTTTCTTACAGTGTAGACAGGAACATTTAGAAAAGGAAGATGATTGTCATTTTCTATCAAAGAACTTTGTTCGAGACTAATGACTTTCCTTCAAACATCTATTTTTCTTCAGGTCTCGATACTTTCAATAAAAACTAAAGTTTTAATTATATTCTTCTTCCCTAGAGAGGGACTCCTATGAAAACAAATCTTGAGCCTTGCAGCACTTCAGCATTATACTCTTATTTCCTATTATTAGTATAATTAAACAAGTAGATTTTACAGAGCCTATGGACACATTTTTAGTAACCACTGCAAGTTCTCCAAGTGTACATCTTCCAGAGATTTTTCCACATTATATTCTCTTCTCTTTCTTTGACCACATAACACTGAGACTCTAACAGAACAGTTTTCAAGGTGATTGCATTTTGACAGACAAAGCAATCACCATTTTCGGAAAAACTTGGTAGGCATTCTCCTTATTCTATTCCTATAAGGTTAACTGCAAATTTATATTTATTCTCTGGGGGCAGAATTTCACGCAACTACTACAATCTCAGTACATTTTTATGCATGAGAGACAGAATTCTGAGGAGCTTGCCTGATCGATATTTATTAAATGATCAGTCCTAACAATGAAGTGTAGTCAAGTAAGGAGTAGGCCTAAAATACAGCATTTTTGATTAGTAGAGATTTAATCAACTGAAGAAAATAGTGAGGCAAAATAATGAGTGATTGAAATACTGCACATGAGCTTACTTAAACAATCCAATTAAGCTAGAAGTAAATACACAGCTCTTGCCAAACTCTTCTACAAAAGAAAATGTTACCATGTTGAAACTCAGGAAATAAATTTCATAATCTTCATCATGTGATGCAGAAGAAAGCAAATGTAAAAGTTTACAGTCTGGAGTCCAAAGTAACACTACCAGTATCTACATATTGTCAAAATATTAATAAATTTCTCATCTTCATCAGCAATATGCACCATTGGACAGAGAAGAGTGCAAATAGAATTTTAAGTATGATATACATTAAGGAGTAATAGAATTAGCGCTTCAGCGTGCCACATTTTGAGTAATTAAATGATTTACTTTGGCATACAGATGGCATAAAGCACTTGAACCAAAGGAAAATGCGGGTTGAAATATGGTACCTTGGTTCATGAAAGGATTGTTGTCCCTGTCTTTGTACCTACGGTAAAGCAAAAATGTAGTACCGTCTCTTCAGGAATCACAAAGTTGTTGTTCAAATTGTGTAGATATATACAGTGGAGAAGGGTATGGTTCAGAATTACATCTCTGTGTTGTGTCCATGTGTGATACAGTGAGTCACCAGCCAGGATTATGTTAGCAATTAGTGTGTGCATAGGAATATCTCTGTACAGAGAAACAAGACCCAGCACCAAGGATTTTATTTAGCCTAAAGTCCTGTTAGCTGCTGGAGTGCATCTTCTGGATCAGTTTCCTGCAGGAGGAATCCAGTTGAAGCTTCCCAGTGTGGATTCATGTGGTGAATTAGAGTGCTAAAATTCTGGAGGGAAATGATGGGAGATTCTCTTCAATTCCTGATCTTTTAGTAACGATGCACAAGTATTGTTTCGAGGTTCTCATCATAGGCTGATTAAAAATATCTTTCTTGTATATATACTGTATATATTTTACTTCAAAAATGTAAAACCCTAGAAGCACTACTACCCTAAATACCTACTTTTTTAGAGTACAGAGCCATTTTTTTTTCCACTGGTATTACCTATACTATTAAAAAAAAACTAAACTAAATTGAAGATTATTTTCAATTTAAGAGTATTCATAATAATCACAAAAAAAAACCAAACCTCTGAAACAGATCACATGAAAACCATAAAACTGTTATTACTTTAATGCTATCTGATGAAGAAATTTAATATCAAAATTTTATTGTCTTAAATTCATAGAATCATAGAATGGACTGGGTTAACAAAGACCACAATGATCATCGAGTTTCAACCCCCCTGCTATGTGCAGGGTAGCCAACCACCAAACCAGGCTGCCCAGAGCCACATCCAGCCTGGTCTTGAATGCCTCCGGGGGGGCATCCACAACCTCCTTGGGCAACCTGTTCCAGTACATCACCACCCTCTGTGTGAAAAACTTCCTCCTAATATGAAATCTAAACCTCCCCTGTCTCAGTTTCGGGCCATTCCCCCTTGTCCTATCACTCACCATACATCCTTGTAAACAGCCATTCCAATACTGAGGTTCCTTGGGTGAATATAGAGTTTAATAATTTGCAAATAGGGACAATAGTAAGTGTATATTTAAATAAGTCACCCACTCTTTTCAAATTTATTGAAGAAAAACATTGTGTTATTCATCAAATTGTAATGTCAATATCTAAAATATTTCTGGTGGTCATAAAATGGATTGCATGTAATGTCCATGAAGAAAGTCTAGACAATCAGGCATACATGGAATGGGTGCAGAAAAGTACATGAGAAGAGATTATTATCAATCATAATACTTAAAACGTACAGGATATTATTAAATCTCACCTTCACACATCATACATCAAACATATATGAATTGTCTTATATTATGAAAAAATAAAACTTCATGTTTTTTTTGTAACTGTACCACAGCTTGCATATTCAGTTTATTTTGAAATCAGTGGCCTTCAATCAATATGAAAAGAGTACAGAGGTTAGGAATATCACCTTTATAATAAAATATTGCAATGCTGTTTGGAGGTAATTTAATTACTCAAAACTCTTTAATACTTACAAATTTCATATTAAACCCTGAACCCACTTTCCACATTTTCTCTCTGTCAAACACTTGAAATGAGACATGCAAAACGTCAATGACCTTAATCACTGGTCATTTCAACTGTTAATGTGAGCAGTGTGCATCTTTTTTCCTGTGTATTTAGAAGTGAGCTGGTTCTGAATCTTCAAGAAATAGCTATACACAAAAAATTACCTGGATTTTATTTGTTTACTGCACAGAAAATGTGTGTGCATTTACCATGGAAACCTTACTTTCTTCAATAACACTTGGAACATCTGTAAGCCACTAATCTTAATGGAATAAATTTACTCATTTAAGCTATGAATGCATTGAAAATTGCCTCTAAATCTAGGATAGGACACTGAATCAGGGTGAGACAGTCAGCTCCTATCACTGTACACTAATATACTGTCTCTTTCTTTCAAATAAACAAAGCCTCTAAATCTATGTGTACAAGTTCACGGGGCTGAATGACATGCATACCAGGATCCAAAGGGAGCTGGCTGATCACCAAGCCATGCCATCATCTTAGAAAAGTTGTGGTTGTTAGGCGAAATCCTTGAGGACTGGAAAAAGGGAAACATCACTCCCATTTTCAAGAAAGGGAGGAAGGAGGACCCAGGGAACTACAGGCCGGTGAGTTTCCTCTCAGTGCCTGTGAAGATCATGGAACAGATCCTCCTGGAAGACATGTTACGGCACGTAACATGTGCCGTAACATGTAACATGTAGGGATGAGAGAGTGATCTGAGACAGCCATCATGGCTTTACCAAGGGAAGGTCACGCCTGACCAGTCTAGTGGCCTTCTATGATGTAGTGACAGCACTGGTGAATTAAGGGAAGGCAAATGATGTCATCTACCTGGACTTCTGCAAAGTCTTTGACACGATCCTCCACTGCTTATCTCTAAATTGGAGAGATTTATCCTTATCTCTAAATTGGAGAGAGATGGATTTGGAGAATGGACTATTCTGTGGATAAGGAATTGTTTGGAAGACTGCAGCCAGAGGATTGTGGCCAATGGCTCTATGTCCAGATAGAGGTTGGAAATTAGAGGTGTCCCCCAGGAATCCATCTTGGGTCTGGTACTCTTTAACATCTTTATCAGTGGCATAGGTGATGGGATTGAGTGCACTCTCAGCAAGTTTGCTGATGACACCAAGCTGAGTGGTGCAGTTGATACAGCAGAAGTAAGGGACAACATCCAGAGGGACCTTGATAAACTTGAAAGGTGGGCACTTGGGAAATTAATGAAGTATAGCAAAGCAAAATGCAAGGTTTAGCACTTGAGTTGAGGTTACCCCAGACATATATGAACTGGGAGAAGAACTCTTTGAGAGCAGCCCTGCTGAGAAGAGCTCAGGGGTCCTGGTTGATGAAAAACTTAACATGAGCCAGCAGTGTGCACTTGCAGCCCAGAAGGCCAATGGTATCCTGGGCTCCATCAGAAGAGGGGTGGCCAGCATGGTGTATGAATCGTTCTTTGTTTTGGGCTCAAAGCTTGCTTTCTGAGGCATTTCTTGTGATAAGACTCTCACTTATCTAGGAGATGAGAGGTGGGTGTTTTGCTGCGTGGCAATCAACATCACTGTGTGGACAATTTTACATTTGAAAGCATTTCTTTGGATCTGTTTGCCTCCAGAAGTGAGTGCTCAGGAGTGTTTACTGGCAGAAGATCTGGCCTGTGACTAAATAGCTCCAGCCTGGTATGGGAAAACTGGGGAATGATACCATCGTGTCCTGTGAAAAAACAGGATGCAGATGGGCATCCCTGCTCCCTTTTTTCTTCTGGCAAGGCCCAGAAGATGGGAAAAAAGGAGTTTCTGCTGAGATCCCAGAGTCAGAAGCCGCCACTCCAAGGAGAGCTGACTCAACCCCTTTGGATTTGAGCTGTCACTCTGAAGAGAGCCGACTTGACCACTTCAGACTTATTCATAAGTTTGTACTACCAGTGAAAAGTCATTGTCATTAATGAAACAACAACTGAGCCACCAGTACTGAAGCTACGAACTACGCTGGACCCGTAGTGGTGACTATCCCCCTCTTGCTTCCTACAAAGACTCCTTGCTTCTATTTCCTATCTTTTCTATTGCCCTTCTTCCCTTCCTCATCTCCCTGAACAACTAGGATTTGTAATAAACTGGTCAGACCAACATTTGAACCGTTGTTTCTTAATCTCACATCGGATATACATATATCAAAGAACCTCCTCTTCCTCTGATAAATTGGAGCGAGACACAGGGCAGGAGAGGTGATTGTCCTCCTCTATTCTACCCTTGTGAGACTCCAGCTGGAGTACTGCATTCATGTCTGGGGCCCCCAGTAGAGTAAAGATAAGGAGCTTTTGGAGAGGATCCACAAAGGTGGTCCAAGGGCTGGATAGCTTCTCCTATGAAGATAGTCTGAAGGAACTGGATTTGTTCAGCCTGGAAAAGGGAAGACTGCAGGGAGACCTCAGTTCAGCCTTCCAGTGTTTAAAGGGAGTTTATAAACATGAGGAAAATCAAGTTTTAACACTGTTAGATAGTGATAGGACAAGGCGGAATGGTTTTAAACTAAAGGAAGGGAGATTTAGATGAGGTATCGAGGGAACTTTTTTTACTGAGAGACTGGTGAGCCAAGCCATTCTATGATTCTATGAGTTACTTCTTTCCCCTAGCATTTCTCTCTCTCCCCTAGTCAGATGGTTGTTTTGCTGTGGTCAGGGACTTCAGAGTATTTTGGTGCTCACAGCTCCTGCTAGTATGAGATCCAGATTTGCAAGTGGCCTGCTGCTGATCTTGT
The DNA here is from genome assembly GCF_016699485.2 of Gallus gallus. Lineage (NCBI taxonomy): Eukaryota > Metazoa > Chordata > Aves > Galliformes > Phasianidae > Gallus > Gallus gallus. Next base: position 36,983,770 of record NC_052532.1, read on the forward strand.
ACCATGCACAAGGTTGTCATACTGTGAGAAAATATTGGTGATCAGCTCTTGGAAAGCTGTCCCTTTCTAGTCTCCACAATCACTTCTGATCATGTGATGGAAGTGAAATAGCAAACCTTTTGAGAACTGTGTTGTGCTTTGCACATTTTCATATATTTATGTGTTCATTTACTTGTACTGCTATAGCTCCTAACATGAGCTCCATGGCTAGCAGTTATCAGAGCCCTGTGCTGCAGAGCACACAGACCCCAAGATAATATCCCAGCTCTTCCTCTCCTGCTGTGACTTAGCTAGTGGCTTCAGATCTAAATGGTGTCTTTTTATATATTATGGCAGCTATTACAGGAGTCTGTGCATAATTCACTCCAGATTTGATTCTTCACTCTCTAGGCCGGAAGGTGGTCTTGCTCACCACTGGGAACAATCTCTAATTACAAGTACTTCCCTGGATGAAGGCATAGAGGAGATGAGTTGCTTCAGTGAATTGTTCAGGAATAGATAAATGATGTTAAGGTCTGAAGGGACATTTCCATGACTGCTATTGTTTTTCAAACACATCACTTCTGTGGGCAATGATTTAGTTTCTTAAGCTGCTGATATCTAAGGGCCTTACAGAGAATCCCCATCTTTCTCATAGCAGACAAACTCTGGTGGCTGTTTTAAGATGTCTGTGTGATGTTCATGTCTTGCATGATTCAGCACAGACATATTCCACCTCTAGGCTATGTCTACATTGCTGAAAGACATCTGCTTCAGGAAACAGTATCTTGATCCCAAACTAAATCATAGCACATTTTTATTTAAATTGCTCGAGGTTAGTCACCTTGTGTTCATGCTCTGCATTCGTGCCTTGTTTGGACTCTGTGTAGCATGCAGACGGACCTAGGAAATAACTGCCTTTTTTTCTCTGTGTTGTTTTCTTCAGTTCAAAGGAAGTATTTGGAATAATGTGAGGGCTGTGCTATGGCCTACCAGGCTGACCTTATCTTCTTTTCTGTCACAGAATTATTTGCTCATACTATTGGGCACATCAGGGAATGGCTGAAGGTGTTTGAAGAATGCAAGGCTTTTGGGCTAGTGTTTGAGGGCTGGGGTAGCCAAAGATGGCTGGCTGCATTTGTGCAGTGTGAATTGTGTAACAACTTGGGTGGTCTAGAAACAAAACAGAAAGCTACAAATGTAGTGATCAGCTAAATATCTGCAGAATAAGATAAATGGGGTCAGCTTTTGCTTTGTAACTTGAGCAGGATGGCACAGCAAGAAGATAGAGTGTTTTCCATAATGTTAGAGTCATGCAAAATAATTTTTTAAAGACTCCATCTTCTTATTTTGGAAAAGAGCCATGCTGCAGACAATATCCTGCAGGCCTTGGCAGGAATTTCTTAGTATTTTAAAACGTATATATATATATTAACCACTGTGGATTATCTGCTCTGAAATTGTTTGCATACTGATAATAGGGGATGTAATTTCAACACTAAACAATGAAGAGCCCACTGATGCATTTGTCCAGACACATATTGTCTAGGGATGGATGATAACTTTTGTTTCTCTTCTGTACCATGCAATTAAATTTTCCTTTTTTGTACATTACAAATCATGGCAGCTTGACAGTCCTCAACAGAGACTTGGGAATTTGCTCTAATGTCAATATTTACTCCTTTTCTACCAATATATAGTAAAGCTGTTGTTCCTCCCTTGTGTGTAAGTCTGTGCATGTGTGTATGTCCAGAAAATGCTCTATTGTGTGAAAGGACTAATCAGCTATAAAGTTAAAAACTAAAATAACTTCCAAAGGGAGAAAATACTGGGCACTAAATGTTTATGCAAAAGATTAAATCAATCTCATTGTAAATGGAATATGAAATAGCATTTGATATAAAATATATGGAATAGGACAGTAGCTTTCCCCAAGGACATCTGGAAGGGGAAAGAAGCACTACAGACTAGCCAGTCTTTGTAATTTTATTAGTGTGAATATGTGTTTTTTATCTGTTAATGAGAGGATTAAAAGAGCGTTCTTTGTGATATGATTGTATTTTACTTTTAGCACAAGGAATTGTGCCAGCAGCTGTTTAATTTGATACTGTCAGGAGGTGTGAGTTTAAGCCATCTTACATCAGAAAATCCTACAGTCACAGGAGCAAAGAGGGAGAGGTGAGACAGTGAGAGGTGGGCTATGTGTTTAATTTTAATCAAACAATGCATGTTGCATTAGACAAGTTAGACTTGACAGGAAAGACCACTGGAGGTTTTAAAAGCTTTCCATACGTTTTTGACCCAGACTTAAACATCTAGTGGAAGCTATCTTTTTCAAGCTTACTGCTTTAGAATTCTCTTTCAGGGGTTCAGTATGCCAACACACAGGTCACATTCTCTGTTAAAAACAATCATGTTCAAAAGAAATTTGGGCAGCCTCTTTGTTTCAGGCCTTCAAATCTGGAACTTCAAATCTCTCTCTCTCACTCTCCTTCAAAAAAAAAAAAATCCCCCAAACATGTGATCAAACATATATACCTTTTTCATATTTTCACTCCCTAGGCTCAAAAGACTACTGGGGATGTCTTTGGCAATTTCTTTGCAAGTATGTGTTCTGAAGTGTCTTTGTACATTTTGCATGATTCAGACCTCACTAAAATCATAGTCAAGAGTCCTACTGATTTTGCTGAGCTTCAGTTTAGATTCTGAAAGAGCGTGGAAGAACACTGTACGATAGAAGCCTCAATCCATATTCTGTACATCTTATCTAGCCTCCGGATGTACCGCAGGATCACACAGACTTACCATGGCATGTGTGTGGGGAGCTGCAGGCTTCTGTAGCAGATCAAATAAATCAATGTGAAATTATCAGCTGAATGGCATACTTTGTCCCCGGCAAATGGAAACTTTGAAAGGAGATGTTTAAAAAGGGACTTCTTAAAAATTTTATTGAGTATATATTTAAATATATATAGATTTAACTCTTGTGGCATGTGATTTATGCTTACTTCACTCTCAAGCCTTCACAAATCCTCCGCACATCAGGCTGAAATGAGGTTCCTATAATTTTAGCTAATTTTTTTTTGCTGACTGAAGTATATTTTAATGAGACTACATATTTTTAAATAGTGTCTGGCCTTTTTTCACCACTTTCACAGGGAAGCACATATTAGTGACACAAGCGGGAAAAGGGTATTACTACATACTCTGCCTCTTTAAATGATAGGAAAGTTCTGAAAGAAGAAGTTTAAACCCTTAAATTATATCAAGACTGATTATGACTTTGGTTTTGGGTGTAAAAGAGTCCACTCTCACCTCAGGGATGAAGGCATGATGTGTTCATAGCTACAGCACAATAATCACATGAAGAACAAGCATGCTGCCAGTTAACACTTTCTTTACTCATAGGAACATGCATCTTTACTGGCCTGTGGTGTGTCTACAATGATGAGAGCTATTTGGAGTTGTTTAGCAAGCTGGGGCTGGGCCGTCCCTGATGATGTTGTCAGTTTGTTCTTCCTGCCACGTTAGCTTTGCAAATCTGCTTGGGATGCCAGCTGCCTCCTCCCTCTGGACTAGCTGAGTTGCCCTTATCTTTCCACCTCATCAGTGAAAGCACAGGCTCCTGTGGGCAGGAGCCAGAGGAGCCAGAAAGCCACAAGCAACATCTTACTCTCCCTCAGCTGAATGGAAAGCCAGAAGTGCTGCAGGGTCTGTGCATCCAGCGCACAGATGATGACTACGTGGAATCTTTGCCAGAAGCTGGCCTGGCCTGAAGCGCCATCGTTCTTGCCAAAACCCATTTTGACCACGTTCTGTTTTTTATCTTTCCCACTGAAGCAAGCTCTTGCAGTGAGGGCTGTAACAAAGCTAAAAAATTTTGGTCCCCAGGAGTACATGGTAACACAGGGGAGGCAGAGGGCGAGGAGGTGTAGGTGGTGGGAGTGAGATAAGGCATGGGCAGGCTTGCAAACCTCTTTCATCCTTGTGCTCACCAGATGCCATCTTCAACATAGACATCACTCTATTAGACACTATTTAGACTATATAGACACTATTTAGAATCAAGCAATTTCCCAGGCTGATTTGATCAGAGGTGAGAGCTGAGGATGAAGGATATGGCCGAGATGTGGCCAGGATTTGGCTCTGGAAACATTTTACCAAACCAGCTGTAAACACAGCTCTTCAGTGGTCACTGCAATATATAATTTGAGAAAAAGTAGAAAACAGAGAGAATTAATTCATCGTACAGTGGAGCAGAAAACTCACATCTGTCCTTTATACAAGCCAGTACACCCCATTTATTAATGCTATTCTTCGCACTGCCGAGTCCAGGCAATTAACTTCCCCTGACTGGCTTCCCTAGTGTGAGGAAGGATAGACAGTATGTTTATCATGGGAACATAATGATTTCTTTTCTAAAATCCTAATGTAAATTGCGTAATTTTCAATATGTTGAAAATGGGAAGATAAATTCTTGGTCACTTGCAATAATTAAAGGAAGAACTTAATCCTCTAAACTCTGGAGCCAAAACACTCCCTAAAATGTAAACAAGCAAAAGGCAATTCTAGGTAAAGCAAGTTTTGGTTTCTTTAGTCTACAAATTAGGGTTTAGTTTCAAAACTCCAGGCACTTCTATACCCCAGAAAAACACATACAATTTATCCCCTTAGATGTTCAAGCATTAAGAGCATCAGATTTTCTGAGATAGACAACCATGTGCATTGTGCATTCGAGATTAAAATCCACTAGCCCTAAGGCATCTATTTGTAAAAAGATATTTAGTTCATTTCAGTGCCCATTCTTTGTGTTTTGATGTGGAAAAATATGTAACACTCACTTTTATGTAAAGCCCCTGCCTTCAACTTGTTAACTCTCCTCCCTCCCTACTCCTGCCTCTCAGTCATCTCTCTCATCTGCTGTAGCCTGTGCTGAAAGGAAAGAAAGGGTACAAAATTAAGGACTGATAAAACTTCCAAAGCAAATAACTGCATTCGATACAAAGAGAACTGGGTGATTAAGATGCGTTGTCAACTCCAACATTTTAGAAAGATTTGGCCTGTTTACTCTGAGCCTCCTTACCCAAATCTTATTTACCCTGATGTTTTCCACTTTAAACAGATGGTGAATCAACCTTCCGGGTGTAAGGCTGGATAGGCTATTTGAAAAAGATTTAAGCTAATAAATAAAAGGAAGGATACACTGCATCATCACAGAGAAGCTTTATGAACACATATGAAGCACAGAGCATGGCTAAGACTAAATGTAAAAGGGTGGATGCTGCATTTGTTATGAACAAGGAGATGGTCAAGGTCAAACATCACACGCTCGTGTTTACAGAGGGCCAGACTCTGCCAACCACCTCAGCATCCTGAGGTTGCCACTGGAAGTGGGATGAAAGACACTGGGGCCAGCTGGGGGAGCAGGAACTGTGATGCAGGGCTGATCTATAAAGGATCAGATGACCTGCAGCATGCTCGTCCAAGCCCTTTGACTTTAATGAAATTCAGGTGGCTTTTATTCTCTCAAGAACTGCCCTGAGATATCAAGCTCAGAAAATCTGAATTCCAAAGGCCTTTTGCATGAGCTTCACATGAAAGAAGTAATTTAGGATCAAAGCCAGGAGAAGTGTTGCTCTAGAAGCTGAAAGCAGCAGCCCAAAGTGGCAGGTTGATGGCAAAGGCTGTAGCAGTCAACATCTGTAGGGCTATTGGAGAGAGGAAATAGCAAAATAAACTAAAAAATGAGAGGAGATTCATCAAACAAATATTAGGTCAGAAAATCAGAATGCCTGAAAATAAAACATCAGGAAGAAATGACCTCTGAGGAAAATGTCATAAAACTGTGGAAAAAAAAAAAAATAGACAAAAATGATCAGAAGGCAAGAACTGGCTAAACCTAATGCATAACAGAAGTAGCAAACTCAGGCATGGAAATGACCACTTCTGGAAAAAGGGGAAAACAGTCAGTGAAAGAGGACTGAAGCTAGATCTGTGGGGTTTACGTGGCAAGACCTTGCAAGTGAAGGGCTGCTCTGCTGTGAGTGGAGCCCAGCACTGTCCAGTCTGATCAGAACCCCACTGTTGCCACAGCAGGACCATGAATGATTCTGGGAGCCCTCTTGGAAAGCAGATGTAAGGGAAAAACTGCTGTACAAGAATATCTGGTTGAAAACAGTAAGAAGTGAGAGACACAGCCCTGAAGCCACCAATGTCAGTGCAGGAGGAGGGCCAGAAGTGCTCAAGCTACCAAAGCCATGGTGGGGCAGGCTGTCCCCCTGCAGCCCTTAGGGTACTATGTGGAGTTGTAGTTCTTTCAGTTCGCTTTTTGTTCTCACCTCTTTAGTCTGTTAGTAATAGCTAAACAATTACATTCATCTCTCAATGCTGAGTATATTTTTCCTATGATAGTAATGGGTGAGTGATCTCCCTGTCCTTATCTCAGTCCATATTTCATCATATTTTCTCCCCCTATTCTTCTGAAAAGGTGGAATGACAGAGCAGTGAGGTGGAATAAGCTGCCCAGTAGTGTGAAAACACCGTCATTTAAGAAGCTAATTAGCAGAGGGTGGGAGTCCCAGCATCTTCTGGCCCCCAGGAACCCATGCAGGGCCTGGGGGCCATAATGCTCGCAGCCATGGCCAGGACATGTGCTGGCAACATGCATTTTCCAGGTGATTCCTGCCAGCTGAATGACACAAAATCTGGCAGAGTTTAAATTCATGCTGCTGTTAGCCATCCACTGGGGTGGATATTTCTACTGGCAAAGAAGCACTGACAATGAATCAAGCAGACAGAGAGTGAAAAATGAGTTAAACCAGATATTTGAGAGAAAAAATATTGTCAGAGGAAGTGTCTGGCTCATTTAGAGTTGTTTTTCCTTTTTTAATTATTATTATTTTTTATTATTTATTTATTTATTTTGTTCTGCGCAAGGTATCTGTATGCTTCAGGAGCCAAGCAGAAAGCAGAAAACAATTCACACTACTTCAATGAAGTGTAAACACACCATGGATTTTGATCTGTTTTTTGGGAATATTTTCTATAATCCACAGGAGCTGCCGTTAAAAAAACAGAGCTAAATACTCAGAACTTCTCTGAGCTATGCAAGGGGTAAATACTCGTTCTGCTTAGCTCTGGAATTGATGTGATTTGGGATAGTCACGTCTCAGGTGGACCACATCAAGATTTAATGCTTGAACAGAGGTGAATGGATTCAGCTCCACTTTAAGATGCTGCTGTCCTTGATTGCCTGCTCTGTCTCGCTGCCAAATGTTGCTGGCGAGAAAGTGTGCAAATCAAATGTGTGCCTTCGCTTCATTTCACAGTCCAGCATATTCATGTAACTTCCTTGGTAGAGGTGAGTTTATATTAAGATATCAAGCTACGAACTCCAGTGGCCAACGTATGGGTTCACTTTAATCAAGCCTGATCTGTAATCCCTGGTGAAGCATTGAGTTAAACAGTGATTAAGATGGTCTTAAACCACCTCAGCCATTAGCAAATTCATTGCAAGTGAGGCAGAGCTTTCACATGGTTCTTGACCTAGTGCATATTTTAAATAATTGAAATTTGTATAAAATGGAATAATACTAGCAGAAGATACTGAAGAGTCTTTGCAAATACTCAACCTGAAACAGCATGTGAACTACATTTATTAGCACACGCACATGAGTATATGATAGCCGTGCAGAAATCTCTGCACTAAGCCAGCGAAGCCAAGAACCCAAACCCAATACTGTCACATATGATGGTTTGTGGTTACTGGCTGAAAGAAAAAATCCTCGGGTTATGAAAGCATCAATATCTCACCATTGGGCTGGTATCTCATTATAGATAGCCTTCCTCCTGTTAATCAAGCTGATTTTATAGCTTCATGCATCTTTTTTGTCTTTAGTCTTAAAGATGAATATTGTAGAAAATCTTTCCATCCTCAGGTTAATGTTAGTTTCCCTCCTCTACTTTTTGTACTTTGCTGCTTCTATTCATTTCACATTCCTTTTTCTTTTCTCCCATCAGACACTTTCTTCTCTCCAGTCATTTTTCTTTCTTCTGTTCTCCTTTCAGCAACATTTCTTTTTTCTTTCCAGTGGGTCTTTTTTCATCACAGGAGATATCTGGATGAAAAATAGTTGAGGAGTGTTTTCTCTGCCTTGCTAGAGGCAAGTCACTACACAGTGGTCCTTCCCTCAAAGAGATGGGGCTGAACTCCTGAGGTGCATATGCTGATGATACCTGCCCTGTTTTTCTTCTGTTACTGCATTACACACTTTTCCCAGGAAGCCTTGACGTTAAGATTTGTTTTGTACTTTCCTGCATATTTTCTACAACACCTTCTCTGTCTCTTTGCATAACAGTATGTATAATGCCACTCCTTCAGACTGCCCCCCTACGTGACTCCTCAGATTTTCTTCCATCTGGGGTGTGAGGGCCTCCTCCACACGGAGCTTCCACCTCTGGTCTTTTATCTGGTGGTGCGAATGTACAGAGCAGGCAGCTGGCAGGATAATTACCCAATTCAAGCATGGATGAATCCACAGATGGACTATTCCATATGAGCGTGCATTCTTTAAATAAACAAATAATAAATGAAACACTTGTTAAATTAGAGCAAATCCAAATAAAAATCATGACGATTCAGACTATCGAGCGAGGATTCAAGGAGAAATGCATTCATATGTTCTGAAGAATAAATGAGAAACATCAGGCTTCCTTGTGCTTCTTCACATAAATTTATCTAAACAAGGGGAAAAACTTCTGGTTAAGACCAAATCTTGATTCAAAATTTACTGAGACAAATAACTTTACAGGTGTTTTGTGTTTGTTTTTTTTTTCTTTTCCCTAAATTAGTTTAATTTGTGTTAACAGCAAACTGGGGGGAAAAATAAAACATTGTGGCAAAAGAACACAAGCTCAAATCAGCTTAAAGGCAACTAGATTTTTTTTTTTTCTGGTTTTAAATATTTCTGCATTAATTCGGAGTATGTGCAGTGCTGTAGCTGCCTGTGGAAACTGCATGTTCTTGCAATCACAGGACTGTGAAACAGAAATCAATATCATGGAGTAGCTATAATCAACATGTAGATTAATGAACAGGATTGCATCCACCAGGGAACAGTAGAACAAAGACTAGTTGCTCAATTTAATTGCTGAGTTGCTACTAAATCTCAGCTTTCTATCAGTCTCTCTCCATTATAACCACTGATGCATAGCAGACATTAGGAAGAAAACAATAACACAGTAACTCAGCACTGTTGGTGTTTTGAATGAATCCGGAAGCTTTCTGAAAAATAAAGTCAGGATTATTTTGTACCTCCGAGCCTGTGGGAAGATCCCAGTGATTATTCCCAATTCTTTCTTTGAGTAGGATCTTTGGTAATCCTTTTGCTCAGAGGAGAACTAGTAAAGCAAATTAATAGTTAAGCAAAGCCTTCCTGGAACAATTTTAAGTCTGTTTCAATGAGCTTTTGAATGAAAGTTCCAATTTTTCATTAATTCAATTAAATGAAGTACTATAGAATATTACTGGAGGAAATTACCTCTAGGCATGTATTATTTAGTTTAGCTACCTGTAATGAAAACTTGTTAGCTCCATCTGCCTGTCTTTCTAATGCTTTCTCTGGATCTTTTTATAAACATATGGTTCAGCAGCTCCTGAAGAGGCTGTTCTTCACTTTCATGGACTCCACTTGTGGGACGCTTTCTCACAGTATTCACTTAAAATTCCTGCTGCTTCATATAATTTTGTCCTTTAGGTTTTTTTACCCTTTTTCCTTCGTAGTTATACTCATTAATGTAGATGCCTTGCTAAAGTACTTTTCTTTCTATCTTATTCTCTCTCTTTCTCTTTCTCCAAGGTCTGTGCTTTCTCCTATTGCTATTACAGCTCTGCTAGCTAATTCCTTTTACTCCCTGTACTACTTTTCTCTTTGGCTGACCTCTGTAGAAGCATGATTGTTAATCAGAACTCTCAAAACTCTTTCCTAGCACATGGAAAAAACTAAAACTGCTGGATGTTATCAAATAACTGGATGTTATCCCTTAGCTTATTCAAAACAAAACTGTGCTGACTTTCTAACAGCCATTATTGCTTATTACAAATTCAGCTCCAGTTGGCTGTTTAAAAAGTGCCTTCTCATCTTGCAAATAGGTTATTTTTTTTCTTGTTTACTTTCTTTTTAACCTCTTTTATTTCCAAATATCTATTTCATTGATCAGATAAAGCCGCAAATTATTGATGTCCCAGTTTGACTTTGTTCTGATACCTGTAAGTGCTTGTGAAAAATATATTCAGGGTGACTGTGGTTTTACTGTTTTCCTGTATGATCCACTCACTATTTGAAAATTGGAGGTGGCCTTTCTGTTAGCACATTTGACTGTTCTGCTCTTTTGAATGTGTACGCAGCTGACTGAAAACACACGTCTTTGCACATTGTTCATTGTATCATGTTGTAAGTCACCTCCATCTTATTTTTTCTAAAGTTTATGTTGGAAGTACAGGTCAGTGTAAAACTGTTATTCAGTCTCAAAATGTCATCTTCTGCCATTTTTCTTTATTTCCTATGGGGTGTCTTAAGTTCTGTTTAGAAAGGATGTTAGAGGCAATTTTTTCCTCCTCCCACTGGTTGTCTGGCTGGGTTTCTTCCTAATTATACATCAGTAAATGGACTCTCATCAGCTGCGTATATTTCTTTATTAACACACTGGAGATTATCCTAGAGTGGATTATCTGAGAGGATCCAACCTTTAATTACACTTCCAAGGTCAGTGAAGCCACCTGAGATTCTCTCCTACCTCACTCCACTGAGCAGTTTGCTCACAACAAATGGAAATTCTCCAGCACTCTTCAGACAGTCCTTTGACCTTCTTGTCACAACTCCTGTCCTGGCACCCGCAAGGCAACATGCTGTCCTACTCTCTCTATCTGGGTCACAGATGGCCCAAGCTACATTCTTCACTTACTCGGTGAAGGAACATCCATGAGATAAATTAGAACAGATGTACGGCAACTTTTTCTTTTGGCATTTACACCACCCTCTGGTCTAATTAATCCTGACATTGTGACCATCATAACATGAACTGCATCAAAAGAATGAAATAGCAGATTGTCCTCTCAATGGCAAATATGTTTATTTTTCCTTCTAGTGAGACCTGTTTTCATTTTCCCTTTCAGTGAGAGTAGCTTTTATATTCTCCTGCTATTTCTACACTTGCAATAATGAGACAAAACATTGCAAAGCTCTTACACTGAGGTTGGTTAAATTCCCGTGCAGGGAAAGCAGATACATTTAAGAAAAAAACAAAACAAAACAAAAAACCAGTTTATTTTCACATCTCTCTTTAGATACAGAAGACTGTACCAGAACCATCACTTGTTTTTCTGGTAATAAGGTACTATGTTAACAATTTTGGGTGCCTGTTAATAATATATATAGCAGTTGTAAATATTTTATATTAAAGGTTGTCTTAAAAGCAACATCTTAATAGACAACAACCTACTTAGAAAAAACATTTCTTGAATTATTTATGCTCATTTGAAACAACAAAATCAACTATTTTTTTTTATAAGGTCAGTTACTAAAGAGGAGCTATTAATAATACAGTTGCACGTCTTGAGAATAAAGTGTCTGAATATTTATTTTTGAATCACATGGGCAAGAAATTTAGCAGCAGTATAGCTAACCAAGCAGGACCTCTCTATAGAGCATTCTAATGTGACTTCATAGGTTAACAGAAAATTTACTAAAAGGAAAATGAGAGTGATTTCACATAGAGGAATAAAGGAAAAGGGAAGAATAATTGTTTTGTAAAAACTCATCCCATTCTACGAAATCTTTAAAACCAGCAAGTGCTTACAAAAATGTAGAAAAAGGAAGAAATCTACCACAAACCTAGCTCCACAGGGAGTTTTGTGTGCACAAAAGTCTTACCTAAATGAACCGCACCAAATTTAATGGGCCTGATTTTAGGTTGCCTTAAACTTTTAGGCATTGGCTGCAAATTGTGTAAAAAATTCTCTTATTGGTAGTTTATGGCATTTTCATAACAGCTATTCATTATCACCCTATAAGCAGAGGAGTCACAGCTTGTCGGATTCTTCTGTGATCAAAAACATGGCAGACCTTCACGTTAATCAGTGAGAGGTAAAGGTAGGGATGCTTGCTCATTAACATCAGCCTGGTCCCCAGCCACGTTCAGGTTACTTGCAGGATCAAAATTTCCAGGGACTTTGCTTTTCATCATATCTGGAATGTGCAGCACAAGTTAATCACCAGAAAGTTTCCTTGGAATCATATGGTGGCAGTTTTACTTGACAGCATGTCTTTTCCCTGCCAGCTTTTGAGGGTACAGGAGGAGCCACAGAGATAGCTGACAATTTCTCTGTGAAAGAAGGAAAGATACATTCATGGGAGTACTTGTGTCTAGCAGCTTTTGTCAATAGCATTTGAGATTCTACAAGATATTCTACATTCTAAGAATAGGAAATAGCAGTGGAATGTTTCTGTTTCCTCATTGAATGATTCTGAAATCCACAAATATCTTTCAAAATTGATTCATGAACATCTAAGAAAATGTTACCATGTAGAAAAATAAAGACAAATTCTCCACTGTTTCCATTTCAATGCCAAAGCTACCTTATATCTGGCATAGATCTAGTGTTACTTGATTTATATCATTGAAGATAACATATATGTACAAAAACAAAAACAAACAAACAAACAAACAAAAGCCCCCAAAGCCGTATGAAAGTGAGAATAGATAATTTATTTACATTCAGAGAACAAAACCCACAGCATCTCAGTTTCTCTACATAACTATTTTCTTTGTCCTCCTGTTTTAGCTTCTGTAACTGTCCTATATATATGTATTAAAAGGTGGGAAGGTCTGATGCACATTGCCATTTAATATCACTTTCCTTTCTTTGAACATTTTTGCAACTAAAGCTTCTTCTGTGAGCATTTGTGTGTAGGAGGGTCATAAATATTTGTGAACCCTGTATTGGAGAGAGGAGCAAAATGAAGAATATTGAAAGAATATTTGAATGTACTTTTCTCCATGTTATTGCCCATCCATGTACATGAGATCATGCTAATTCTCAAATGGTTGTGCTCACATTTGTGCACTGCCTTCTTGTAGTGCATGAGTGCACATGCTGGGCAAATGCATTCTTGGATTGCTAATATTTCTTCTGCAACTGCTTGTTTTACAATATGTCAAACTGATCGCAAGAAACAATTACTTTTACTGTTCTCTTTCATTGTTATTGTAAAAAAAAAATAGCGAGGAATATTCACATAGACATATCTTCAATGTTATTTCCTTAGTTTTTGATTTTGTTCTTGGCTGGGGAGGGTGCAACCTTTTAACAAGAGACAGGTATTAATGAAACTACTGTAGCAGAGAAATCAGCAGTCTGTGAAGCAAACTACTGCTTCCCAGTCAGAAGCAGTCAGAAGCAGAAAACCCCACATGCTCTGTGGTTTGTTGGATGCAGATCTGTGTAGAAACAGATTGTTGCTGTCATTCAAATAAGAGCAGTGACAGAAATTTGAGATAAGACTTTGACTACATCATAATGGTAAGTTGGACAATATCTAACCTTTACTAATGCTCATCGTATCTTTCCAATCAGCCTCTGCTGTGTGATGCACAATGGTTTTTGATCTATTCTCAGTGAAAATTTTAAAGCTTCACCAAGAATCTTTAGGCTGTTTTTAGTGGCTGTGTAAATACTAGAAAAAAAATGGTATTTTATGGACATCTTTCAGAATAGAGAAAAGGTAGTGCTGACATTTTAATATCAGCTGATGCTCTTGAAAAAAATATTGTCGTGAACCAAGTGGATTAATTTATGCAAACTTTGGGGAAAAAATTACACTATATAAATAAAAGAAGCTAACAAATTATCAGTTTTATATATTCTTCTTTGTGTAGTTTTTATGTTTAATTATTGTCTCCATTATGTTTTGTTAATATAATAACCATTAGAGACTATTTGGTTAACTGTACACACTATAACAAGTGTTTAGGCAATGCCTCAATTGGATGGAACCAATTTTTCCTGAGTCACAATTAGTACCTATTTCTGGGTGGATCACTCTCAGCATGTATGCATTGCATTTAAGAAAAGCAGTGAGGGTAGTATATGAACTGTAGCTCAACCACAGTCTTAGTGTGTTGTGGTGGTTCACTCCTTGTCCCTCCTCTCCCCAACCAGCCTGGTTGTTAGGCCCAAGGCGTAGTGCATACAGTGAAGTGCAAAAGACCTTATTCTTGGGACTAGTAACAAGTTTTCACCACTGATGCTTAGACACCTGAAAACAGACACCTGGCTCAATAGAATCAATTCTAAAATTGTATGACTATGAGTCAATCATCTTACCCCATAAACAGCAAGCAGCCTAAGAACCCCTTGTAGAGTTCTACTTGCAAGCAGCCGGCTGCACAACAGAACCTCCCGTTGAGTAGGGATGCCTCTCAAGATGCGCAGAGATTCACCCAGGACATAGTGATGTCTTGTTAACAGATCCTCGGTAAATGATTTATTGTTTTTAAGCTATATAAGCTTTGCTAAAATTTGATCTTAGATTCATTATTCACCCCCTACTCTCTATGTAGTGAATAATCAAGGATATCTAGCCATGTCAAATCTTGTTGTCATGTTGTTCAAATTACCATCCTGTACCTTATTATATCAATAAATGTATTTCTGCCTTCCTCTTATGAGTGAAGGATGCAGTACTTCGGTCTTCTGCAATGCGTACACGACCAACAGAGCATTACCTTTCTCACAATGAGCTATAGCTCATTGCTCCATTTTTCCTGGCCACTTTATGAGAAAGAATCCATACTTTTTAAAGTGACATAATGACTCTGCAATTCTGACATTTCTTAGTTTTTTTTCTTCTACTCTTTGATAGTCTATTCTGTGTAGATGTGAGACTGTCCAGGAGAAACACTCTTACTACATGTATATACAATGGCTGATGTGACCTTATTGGAAGTACCAGTAAAACAAAACCGTGCTTTTTTTTCTCTTCTTATTCTATTCCAGAGTTTAATTACCTTAATTCATTTTCAGCTGCTAGTTTTTCAAATAGTAGAAGTTACATATTGTATTCCTGGGGATTAATGTTTCAGAGTTGGACTCTCCAGTATCTAGGAGTGTATGAGATGAAATGGAAGTTTTTCTTACGGTTAGAGCATGGATAACCCTGCCATGTAAGTTTTAGCTAGAGAGCAAGGATAACGGATTTTCCAGCATGGATTCTCTTCTGTCCTATGGGAGCTGAGTGCACCTTTTTCTTGCTGGGGAGAATCTATGCATTCTTTCTCCTCCAGTTCCTTATTTTCTGGCACCTTAAAGAGACTTACTTATTTCTGAAACAGCACTTCTGAGATAATAAACCTGCTTCTTGGACAAAAACTGCAGTGATTTATCAAGTGGTTCAAGAACAAGCAGGTAGAGATGGACATACGGACAAGACAGACACTACAGATACATTATTCTGGAACCTAAACGAAAAATACACACTTCTGCCCCCCTTCTCCTCCCCCCCCCCCCCCCCCCCAATAATTTGTTTAGCTCCAGACTCCAGATGCTTTTCCTTGGTGTGCACTTTATACAGATTACAAAGGTGGTTGGAACCTATTTTCTTCCTGTCAAGGCAGTTCCATACTATAATCAAGTTCCAGCTCCTGTTTCTTTAGACAGACTCAACAAATTGTATGCTCTAAATCTGTCAGTGCAGAGGTATTTTTATTTCAGACCTGAGATCAATTCTATAGTTCTTTTCTAAATGTTTTCCACATATTTTAGTATCCTTTGCAGAAAACTCTTTCCAGACATATATGTACTATTCTACTATCAGTCACTCCTTGTTTTGCAGGTGTATGTTTGGCTTTGACCAGGGATAAATTTTTTTTATCCCTGGTCCAGAAATCTGGATATTTAACATCTTTTGCAGATTATTTCAGGCTTCTAGCATATCCATAGCTCTGATGAATAAGTTACAATTGCTGGTTTCAGCAAACACTGGAGTTTTGAAGTGCCCAATGAGTCATGGAGCTCTGTATTTTAAAGTGCTTAAAGTGGACAAAATGGAACAATTTAACAAATATTTAGAAAAACAAAGAAAGTCTTCTACTCCACACTTGCCACAAGAACTACCTGTTCTCTTACTACATTAAATGAAAAGATGACAAGTCTGAGCTTTAGAGATGCAGCAGTACATTGCAAGCTCATTATGTGACTGTGATGTGATGCCTATGTACAGCAGGCCCAGCTGGTGCCTGACTGTTCTATATTATTCTTTACACAAATACTTTTCTGAGTTCTGAAAATACAACACCATATCTTTGGATGCATCTTTCATAAAGCTCCAGAAGGATGTTGTTATTACAATATAGTGCACATCTTGTTAACACGTTCATATTATAGCTTTTTTATAATCTTTTTATCTAAATCTGGGGATTAACTCTGTTTACAATCTCTTTATCTAAGTCTGGAGATAAGCTCTGTGGCTTTCCTCATCCGTTCTTCTGGTTGTAGTTTTTTTTGTTGTTGTTGTTTGTTTTATATATTGCTGGGGTTTTGTTTGTTTGTTTGTTTGTTTGTTTTTTCCCAGCACTTAAGATATCAATCTCACTTTAGATCTGTGTTTTTATCTTTTGCTGTTGATGAGTGACTACTGGAGAATGTGCACCTAATCTAAACTGGCCCTGCTCTGATAGCTGTTAGGACAAGTTGGGGTCCCTGTGTTCACTCAAACCATAAACCAAATCTGAACTTGAAAACAACTTGGAAAATTATTTAATAGAAAATGTATTTTCAAAAGGCCATGTATGTGTGTGTGTAAACTGGGAAATTCCTGACTGAAAAGTGAGAGGTATCAGGTTGACTGAGTTGCGAGTTAATTTGGCCATTTTAGGATTTTTATTTGCCTTCTGTAATGAATTCCAGATATGGTTTCATGTGGTAAAGAAAGCAAGAAATGCTGTGCTGGGACCTAGAATTTTGTGATAGATTAGCTGGTGGGTGCTGAAGGTATTAGTGAAGTTATTTTATTCATTCTGAAGACAATGTATTGCTGGTGCCAGCACAGGGGAAGCCAGATCTGCTGCAGCATTTTCTGTCATGCAGATTCCTGGAGGCTCAAGTCAGTGTACAGAAGATGAAAGGAGTTGGATTCCTTAAACATTTGGGACCTCTGAGCAACTCTTTCCAGAGCTCTGTCTCGTAGCTGCATTGAGGAACTGACAAACTTATGTTTCTCTTGTAACTGATTTGCTTGTGACCATCTGTAGACAGCTGAATTATCCACCGATTTAAATAATTGTTGCAACTCTTTTTTTTTCTTCACAAATCTGACAGCAATTCCATGTTATTATCAGCAAGAAAGAGAGCTGTTTTGTTCTGCATCTATTCACTGATTTAGTTCACATTGGCAGATCATTTAATCTCATCTGCAATCATATTTTCTATTTTGTTATATGGATTTGAAAAGGAAAAAAAAAATCATAAAAAAACAGAAGAGAGGACACTGTTCTCTCTAGGCTCATGTACCTCAAGAACTGTAAGGGTTTTTCATTTTTTTTTGTTGTAGCCTTGAATAATAAATGTTCTCGGACTCTTTCTGCTGCAGAACATTCGGTGTGTCTTTATTGTGCAAGAATCTCAGTATAAGCTAGTAGGCATCTCATCCATAAAGCCTTTGAAGTACAGCAAGTTAGTGTAGAGAGACTTGGAATTGTAAAAAGAAGCATTTTCAGCCTCCTTGTATACATGCTCTGATCCTCTCTCAAAGTGGAAGAAGAGAAAACTTTTAAATAAATGTCATTAATTTCTTTAAAAGTTATTTTCATTTTTTTAAGATGTAATCACAAGAGGAAAAACACTCTGCTGTCTCTTGCTTTTCTATCAGAATTTTCTCAATTTACAAAAAAAAAAAAAAAACTTTTAAAAATAGATTTCCTCAATTTTTTTGAGGAAAAAGGACTGCTGCAGTAGTGACTCTGTATTTACCATATCGAAGATAGTATTATACTTCTTGTGAGATTAGAAAGCCAGCAAAATTTACAACGCCTAGAAAATTGTTGGAGGTCTTAGGTCTTTTCAAATAGCATTTAAAAACTGAACAAAATTAAAATAGAAATTGAATCACAAATGCCAGCATAGGCATTTCTGGACATAAATGAGCAACAAGGGATATTTTGAAAGCTTAAGCAACTCTAGTCCTTCTGCAGGCACTTATGAAAATCATTTTCAGTAAGCAAGCCTTAGCTGAAGCAAATTAGATCTAGAACTAATTGCGTACATATATTCAGTGAAAGAGCATCGTGTACTAAAACTACTACTATCTTGTGTTTCAGGAACACACTGACCCTCCAGAGCTTCGGGATTTTAGGAACACAGCATCTTCTTATGTACCATAACTCTTCACCACTCACAGTTGACACAAGTTGTTTTCACAGGAGCCACACATTTCATTTTAACTACTTGTTACTCATAGTTTGTGATTAGTCAACTCAGTCCAGCCGATTCTGATTCCACTCAGTTACTGGCTAATAGATTTTTAAACAGAACATATAATATAGAAGGATCAATAAACAACAACTTCTATTCAATAGTTGAAACCATTTCCATGGAAACCTCAAAAATATATCTGGTCATATACTAGAGACTACTTAATGGTCTGTATGATACTCATATCACATTTTCCACTGACATGAAGTCAAGCCATTTGATTTTGAATGTATCTGAGTCTCTATATTTCCATTATTCATCTCGATTAGATTTTGGAGCATTCATTTATGAAACAAAGAAAACCAAGGGAAAAATCGAATTCCTTATAATCTGAAGGCAGTTAAGTGGTTAAACTTAAAGGGGGAAAGAAAAGGGGAAAGTCTCCCAGCAATATTTTAAATTGCATTTGCAACTGTCTTCTCTAGGATATTCTTTGTTCTCTTCCATCCCTCTTCCACTGAGAGTCTAGAGACCAAATCATGTGCAAAAGCCAGCTATGCAATAACAGGCACTGATACTAACTAGCTAACAAGAATAAAACATTTCTTTAAGCATTTCCCCTGGATTGCTCACCTATTCTTGACTTTATATTCTGTTGTGTTTCTCTATTATTTTAATTTCTGTGCCTATGAATGCATTCCTTTTATGCATATTTTGCCTGTTGTGATGGTGCCACATAATACAGTGCTTTATTAAGACTGGATTGCAGTTAGGAATGTATTTAAGGCTAAGGACTTGGAGACCACTTTTGCAGCAGAAGCAGCTCTCAGAGTGATTGTGCCTGTCTTAGGTGTTTTATATATTACAGCAAGTTTGTTGATGTAGGTAAGGTTGTGCAGTTCTAGTGGCAAATGTTTTCTGTGTAGACAGCTTGTGCCAGCAAAAGGAAGTCTTGTGCTATAATTTATGCCATTTCTTCCTAGAAAATAAACTATAGTCACAAAAGCATTTTTTTTTTTCTCCCAAACACCACTGTATAAAGCACTGGGTCAGTGCTTTAATAATCTTTGGCAAGTTACTGTACAGTACAGAATGACTTTTGGTCTCCTAGAGCTGTTCATGAATTAAATGTACTGCCCACAGAAACCTAAACCCCCGGGAACATGGACAGCTTTTACTGACAATTGCTAAGAAAGATTTCTCTTCTGTGGCTGAGACTTCCATGTTAGAAAACTCCCTTTTGTCTGGATTCATGGTAGCACTCTTGACTGTGATGTGAAAGCAAACATTTAACTATGGTTATTTTAACTGTAATGTGAAACAGAAGAAGTATCAAAATTACAAGAACTTCTGCAATGTGGCAAAAGTCTTTCCAATCACCTTTACTGGTTGCTAATATTTTCTCTGTGATGTTCTTCATTAAATGATGTGGAAGGGAACAAAGGAACATTTGCTGTCTCTGTATATCCTATGTAAAAAAGCTGCCAGGTAAATTATGTTACCCTCTTCCCTCCATACAATCCCTACAAGTCTGAGAACTGGGAATAGCTCTGTTCCATGGTGCAGCAGAAAATAAGAAATATTCTTTATGCTCTAACTACAGCAAATACATTTGTAGCACTTCAAAATATTGCTATCATGGGGTATATATATATATATAAAATGATTTAAAAAAAACACAAAAAAATCCTGTGTTTATTTAAAAAAATCAGGACTTTTTGCTGACTTCTGAAAGCTGTTCTTCACAGCACCATTTGTAATTAAGGCTCATATGTTTCTCTGGGAAGAAACTTCTGCATGTGCAACACAAAGTATTTTAATTCATTGTGCTACAGAGTCTACCTCATCTTTGGAAATTAATTTATATATATATATTAGTATTCTTTCCTTGTCTTATCCACTGTGTTGCATATTCAGAACACATATTCAACCCATTAGTTATTTCAAGGTGATTATTGGTTACCAGACATCTGCGTTCCGGTGGTCATAGGAGTGAAAATGGGTTTCCTTTACACCATTTCCCTTCATTATAGAATGGTTCTCCTAACATTCTAATTTTCACTTCTTTTTATTATCTTTTTGCTGGTAGAGATTTTGCCTTGTGCAAAATGTTCAGCGTGAACACTGAGCCAAGTTTAAATAAAGGCTTGTATTTTCTACACTGCTTCCTCAGCTCTAGTTTCTCCTCTTTGATGTAATTCTAAGCAAAGAGTAGAAAATCCTCTGTTTTGACCTTTTCATTTGAATTGCTTTTAACTTGCAGTTCTTCTTTTTACTTTGTCTGTCACCTTTAAGCAACAGATCTGATTCTCTATCAATGTACAAGATATTTACAGCTCTGTATTGCACAGAATTATATTACTCACAGCTCTAATTAGTCAGCCATGAGCTAACTGTACTGATGTGGTTTCTACAGGCTATTTAAAGGCCCAGTAAGCAAATATAATAAAAGATATAATAAATCTTTGCTTTTCTTTGAAGACTAGGCTCATGCCAAGCTTCTGCAGACATACAGTGTGATAACAAGA
Source organism: Gallus gallus (assembly GCF_016699485.2). Lineage (NCBI taxonomy): Eukaryota > Metazoa > Chordata > Aves > Galliformes > Phasianidae > Gallus > Gallus gallus. The sequence continues at coordinate 37,004,743 of NC_052532.1, forward strand.
AGATCACAATAAATTCTTACAGAAGTCATTATATTTAGGAGTGAAAACTATTACAGCAAGAAATTAATTTATTGATTAATGCATAGATAAAATACATTAAATATATATAACGTACTATGTAATACTCAGAAATAACAATATGCCTTTAATATTCATATTCTAATTATTCTTTTTGGTTATTCATTCTGTTCCCTTTTTCTTCTGATTCATCTTTTCCTCTTGCTTTTATTTTGTTCCCTTGCACAACAGGAATAATTCAAATATCTAATAAATACTCCTATTCTGAAATGATTTCTACAGAAATAGTTGCTTTGAAGTTCTATACTTAAATTATACATACACCTGTTAAATACTTCTTGAGAGATATTGCTCTTAAAACTTTCAGGTCACAAATATCATAATTTTCCTAAATACTCAAATACTGCCGGATTAATGAATGACTGGAATTTACTACCTTTGTATGATAATCACTGATAAACCTCAGATGACTTCATTATTTTATTTCTTAGGTTCAGGTCTTAAAAGTATCGGGAAGTGAGAAAGGATAGTGACCATTGTTCCTGTGGAAGCTCCACATCAGACCTGGAGGTTCAGAAAAAGAAATGACTCCTTGTCATTTGGAAACAATATCAGAATTGATTAGTAATATTTCTTGGTGCTTCTGAAGCTCCAGTTGTTTGCAAGAAATTATAGACAAGGCATCTCAAACTAAATTTATGTATTGTGAGGCTTCTCCTTAGCCCTCCTCTTACTGTTAATACATTTGAAAAAATGTTTGCTGTTCACTTTTACTTCAGTGACTGAGTTTAATTCAAGCTTGGCTTTTACCTTTCTAATTTTATCCCTGAATATCCTAAAACTTCTCTGTACTCTCCCCAAGTTGCCCATCCCTTCTTCCATGGCACGCAGACTCTCTTTTTCACCTGGAGCCTCAGAAAAAATTCCCTGTTCATCCACACTGATCTTCCCTGCTGGATCATCTTACGTCTTACACCTTTATAGGTGGGCAGATTGCTCCTGTGCCACTACGAGTCCCTTCTTGATGAGTGTCCAGCATTCCTGGACCCTTTTACGTTTCAGGACAGAATCCCAAGGGACAATTCCTATCAGTGTCCTGAACAGTTCAAAGTCCACCCTCCAGAAGTCCAAGGTAGCAGTTTTGCTGACTCCCTTCTGATTTCAACAACAATCAAGAACTACCATTCCGTGGTCACTCTGCCCAAGACAGCTCCTACACTCTACATCTCCCACCAGTCCTTCTGTGTTTGTGAACAGCAGGTCTAGTGGGGCACCTTCCCTGGTAGGCTCTCTTACTGGTGCTGTCCTTAGGGGAAGAAAGTCTGAAAGATGTTTAAGTCTGATCAGAGTAGAGATCTGATTTGATTTCTCACATAAGCACTAATTATTCTCAGATACCTATTTAAAGGACTATCCCTGGCAGCACTGAGACATCAGAGATCCTCTTATTTTCACTACATTTTCTTCAGTTTTTAAATTCTATCCACCTACTAAACTAGATTTCTATTAATACTTGATCTTTCTCCAAAACTTGCTCAAGTGGGTCTTCACTGTTGTGTAGACTGTATTTACCATTCATTCAACTTTTATTTGCAAAACTGTTATTCATCAATTTTCTACCCTGCAGCAGGAGGTGCATGAAATGCTTTCTTTTAGATCCTTATTCTATGTGTTAAATTGCAGTGTCTCTTAAACAGCTGCTTTATCCAAACTGAAATGTGTATTTTGATCAGAGACTTTTTAAAATGCTTTTATTGAGTTGAAAAGCATGACCTCAATCTGAAATTTTCATACGCTACTCTTTTTCTTCTGTTTTCAGTAGAGTTTTAAAGAATTCTCTAGCTTTGTTATGATAATGAGAATACCTGAAATTATTCAAAGGTATGGAGTATAAATATTTATTAATATCACTTCTGTTGTTTTGTCTCTGGAATTAATTATCAATAAGATTTTATATAAGCTCACATCTGTAAAATAAAAGGAAAGCTGAAAGAAGTAGTTGTTTGTTTTCGCATTACTGGTGGTAATACATTTCCTTTACCGTTATCAAGGTCAAAGAAATCCTGAACTGTGGCAGTGTACCAGAACATGAGGGATGCTTATAGACATAGATGGTCCCAGAACAGGTTGTTTCCAACTATGAATGGAATAAGGGGACCTTATTCCAGAGGTGGTGGAGGGATGCTCCTGGGGCAAGGTAAAAACTTGCTGCCAGGGTCTGGGATCTGTCCTTTCCCCATGTAGAACAACTGAGAGCTTGTTTTCTGTATGCACCTTTGACAGAAAAAACTTTATGCCTGCCATCTCCAACATCCAGAGATACCTTACCCAGAATCACCAATATCAGGACAAATATTTAATCATTTAATCATTTAGAGAAATAGATTTGTCTCTCATCAGATGATGAATGGAAATTAGCCCAGATTCTCCTGTATCTCAGTAGATGCTCTAAATACTATGTTATGTTATAAAATATACATTCATATATAGCCCTTTAACTGTAGTTTTCTTAATAAAAATGAATTGGGCTATTAGTAGATCAACAGATATCTTTTAAGAAATACTGATAGAGATGAATGCTCAGTGCTAGATTGTGAGATGGATTCAGTGTGGTTTCTGGCATGCAGAAAAGCCCTCCCTGCAGCATTTTTTGAGCTAGTATGTAAACAGGGTAACATAAGTTCTGCTATATGCCAGTTCACACAAGTTTTTCAGTGTGATACAAAGTATGCTCTTAAAGCACTCTGTTAGGACCTAAGGGCAAAATTCATCCCTGTGAAAAAGGTTACAGTAATGTGAGCAATTATATGCGGACAGTGTTATCTCAACCAGAGATGTCCAAATGTTCAGTTAAAGTTTCCTTTAGAGGTGATGTTATTTTGAAGAAGAAGAAATAGTCATTCTCTGTAGTTACAGCTGCTCAAATCTGAGATTCTGGGGGCTGTTAATTGCTTTCACTTTCTTCAAAAGTTTTAAGTGGCTGGAGTATAGGAATACATTTATCTATAAAAAAAAAAATCATTGAAAAATTAGGATCTTTTCCCCTTACAGTGCAAATGCTGAATAAGCTATCCTTTAGTCACAAGTACATTTGATTACTACTGTACTACTCAAAGAAACCTTTAGTACTCATTAGAATTTCATTACTGTCTTACATAGATGAAACCAAGAGTAGAATTTCTTTATCATCTAGTTTTGCTGTCCACCACAGCCTTCTGTATGTAGCAGAGGAAGGGAAGACAGTGTGATCTTTTAATGATAGCTAAAACTCACTTTTGTCATCCTTTATGTTTAATATATTTTATTACCTATTCATCATTCACTGTTGGAATACACCATTCTATGTTTGTTATATATTCCAGAAGAAATATCAGCAAAGGTCTTCCTCAAAATTAAATGCAAAATTTTGATGAAATTTAGGTACAAGCTGAAACATTAAGATTTGTTTAAGCAGAAAAGAAAACATTAAAAAGTTATGTGACTGATAAACAAAAGATCATGAAAAAAATGTAAACAAACTGAACCATCAGACTGCTCAGACTGCCAAATGATACACGGAAGAAGAATACAGTGGTGAGGAGTAGTGTATTCAAACTATAAAGATCTGAAGTTTTCCATTATATTTTTGGGGCTGCAGGAGAAAAATCAGTACCTTATAAATAACACTTGCAAGGTATGAATACATTGAGAAGGCATTAATTTTTTATTTTTGTATGGTTCATGAGCAATAGACTTTTTAGTATAGAAAATTTATCAGATAAAGCTGTTCAGTAGAAATGTGCATTCTGTATGTGACAAAAGGTGTGTATATGCATAATTAAGAATACTAATAAATAAATCCTTTTGGAATTAAAAAGAAGACCCTAAATTTACAATTTAATGTATGAGAGCTGCCTCAGAAGTAATCATAGAATCATCATAGAATGGCCTGGGTTGAAAAGGACCACAATGATCATCTAGTTTCAGCTCCCCTGCTATGTGCAGGGTTTTCAACCACTAGACCACGCTGCCCAGAGCCCCATCCAGCCTGGCCTTGAATGCCTCCAGGGATGGGGCATCCATAACCTCCTTGGGCAACCTGTTCAGTGTGTCACCACTCTCTGTGTGAAAAACTTCCTCCTAATATCAAATCTAAACCTTCCCTGTCTCAGTTTAAAACCATTCCTCCTTGTCCTATCACTATCCAGCCTCGTAAACAGTCGTTCCCCCTCCTGTTTATAAGCTCCGTTCATGTATTGGAAGGCCACAATGAAGTCTTCCCAGAGCCTTCTCTTCTCTGAGCTAAACAATCTCCGTTCCCTCAATCTTTCTTCATAGGCGAGGTGATCTGATCATCTCAGTGGCCCTCCTCTGGACCTGCTCGAAGAGCTCCACATCCTTTCTGTACTGGAGGCCCCAGGCCTGTATGCAGTACTCCAGATGGGGCCTCCCAAGAGCTGAGTAGAGGTGGACAATCACCTCCCTCTCCCTGCTGGTCACCCCTTTTTTAATGCAGGCCAGAACATACTAATGCCTCCTACTTTTATTGACCCATGATGTCAGAGGTGGATGATTGTGGTATGGCAGTAGAGATTGAAACTTCCCACCAATATCACATTGCATGCTGTTGCCATGTGACAGATGGCAGTAGAAGGGCAGTCTGACAGGATGGTGTCTAACATGGAAGTGCATATGAATCACAGAATAGAATTGCTCAGGTTGGAAAAGACCTTCAAGATCATCAAGTCTAATCACAACCTAACCATACTACCCTAACTCTAACAACCCTCTGCTAAATCATGTCCCTGAGCACCACAGTGGTATGTCATTGAATTCCTCTGTGTGGAAAGAATGACACCCACTGCCATTCACTGGTGCTTGCTGAATGTTTATGGAGATCAAAGAGTGGATATGAGCACAGTGAGGCAGTGGGTGGTGCATTTCAGCAATGGTGACAGTGACAGTGGGTCACTTCTGCGGGTGCCAATGTTTATGAATGCAGCACGATGGCTCTTGATCATCACTGGTGAAAACGCATTGCTAATGCTGGTGTCTGTTGAACATGAGTGCTTTGTAGCAGAGAATTTGTTCTATCAAATAGTTACTGTGCTCTTCATGTTTGTGGTAGTTACCGTGCAAATAAATAGCACTAGTTTCAGAGTGACCTATGTGTACAGGCACTGATAATTATCACTAACCACAAAATCATATTTTCTTTCAACAATGTAACTTCAGTATCTATAATTATCTGTAATTTTCCTCAGATCTCATTGTTCATGTCTTCTCATATTTGTCTCCTAACTTGATTTTTGTATATATGTTGTTGGTTTTTTTTAGATTTGAAACAGCAACAATAAAAAGGAATCTGAAAAATCAAGACTGTTCTGTGCATGATTTTTGAAAGAATTTCATGTATTTTTGCTGCCATAGGAAAACAAACAAACAAACAAACAAACAAACTAGGAAAATGTAGACTAATTTGTGGATGTCTGAGGCCACAAAAGCCAGAGATAAAACTACACTCATAACGTCATATATCATGTGACACAATGAACTCCTTTTCTCTGGCCATAATAAATGGAGAGAATCCTTTTCTCCCTGGGTTGTTTAAAGAAGTGATAGACTCTGGAATAAAGTCAGATACAAGCTTTCAAATACAGAAATTTATTTGGGATTACTTTGGTTTTGGGCAGAAAGTAGTATTTTATGATTAAATTAAAAATTTCACATTACAATATTTCCCTTCTTTAGGTAGTGTGATCATTTATTCAAATTGACAGAAAAATAAAATTCATGTAATACTTAGGCAAACTTCATATATCACCTTTCTATATAGAGAAGGAAGAAAAAGGTGTCTTTTGGAAACTGATGTCCAAATAACCTGCAATTCTTGCACAAAAATGGGGATACTGTATGATGCTACAGCGTCATTTAGCACAAGAATATTGTTTTTAATATTTTTATTTTATCAAAAATTAGATGATGCCTGCCTAAAATCTCAATAAAAACCCAAATAATATTTTTTGTGTTTGATAGGTTTTTCTTCTGGGTGTAGCTGAACTCCTGCTCATCTTTAGTTACAGACATTTTGCTTTTAAAATTTCTGGTGAGGAAGTACGAACCTGATTGGTGAAATGCAAATTCTTATTGTGGGATTAGCACAATAATCTGTGCTTTGTGAAAATTAATAAAGGGTTTCTGATGCAACCTTCATAGTTAGCTCTCTACACACAGTGTTGTGTCGTCTGCCAAAGATCACAAGGAAGACAGTTTTATGGACTATTTCAGCCTGTATTGAATAAGCAGGCTCACTTGCTTCCTGCTGGAAGGGAACAATTTCAAGGTTTTAAAGTGAAGTTCACCACTTAAAATTTTTGATAAGGACAGTAACCCTGCAGAACATGTACTTATCAATGTGTTTGTGAAACAGCCTCATCTAGACTCACTTTGTATGTTTTGTAGCTTAACCTTGTACAATTCCTGTTGCCCTTTTACACACACAAGAGCTACACTCTTGTAACACAGATTGTGAGCTAGCAAATGCTAGTCATTTTGTAAGCATTTATATACATACACACATATATATATTCTTCTCTCTAAATATTGCTGTTGAATATGGCTTCTATAATGACAGGCTGCCTTTCATGGGATAGACTCAATCAATATGGATAAGTGATTTTTTAAAAACAGACTTTTATTTTGTACTAAATGTTTTGCATATACTAAATGTAGTTTAATGACCACTATTTATTTGAATGTCTATTGCAAATGCACCTGTGTATTGAGATTTTCTTTAGTAAAATACTCTATCATGTATATTCTGCAACTTGAAGACAGTTGGTATTTCTACCATGGTCACAAACTTATTTCCTGGTTAATGTGTGTGTTTTTTTGTCATTCTTAAAGATTTATTGCAAAATATTTGAATAGTTTTTAGATTCCATAAGATGCAAAGATACGGCAGTATTTCAAGAGAATTAATAATCATTCATGAGGAGTATCATGGAGAAATTGTGTAATCAGTGTCATCACTGGCTCACTAAATTGAATGTGTATAGTATAATCTTTTCATTTCTGCTTGGCTTATATACATTAGCCATCTTTCAGTAGCACTGAAAATACAACATACTTGACCTTAATTTATTTTGTGTTAATCTCAACGTTTAAAGCTGTACATTCTCCTGATTACAGTGTTTTTGACTTGTGAAGTACTGAAAGATTGGACCCTTGGCTTCTCACCTGGTAGCTTGATCAATAAAAACATTTGAACTAGTAATCTATGGTGTTAAAGTGAAAAAAAATTGGAAGCTTGTGTACCTGAAGAGTTTTGCTGAACTTCATACTGACACAGCTCAGTCACTGATCTCTGGGGCATTCACTATGATCCATTTCTCTCTTTGATAACGCCAGTAAGGGTGGCTGCCTTCCTGACTCTTTTTCCCATTTGGCTCAAGTAGCAGCACTCTGTGGAGTACATCTGAAATATTTTTCATTAAATATTTATTTGCCCTTTTTGAGTATGACCAAAGTGGAGCTATCTAAAATCAACATGACCTCGGGGTTGTTGAAATAATACTGACATATTTTTCTTCAATAAAATTTCAAAATAATTTCCTTCCTCCTTTAGTATATGCAGAATTCTGGGATTGGTTATAAACTCACTTAAACTTTTACTTCCAAACTTCTTTTCTGTAATGAATTAATTAACTTTTAGAAATGCCAAATACTTCCCCTCAAGATCAAGAAAAAAATGTAGGACTGATGTATTGCATATCACTATTGATATGCTGCAGTACCATTATCTTCACTTTTTGCCAGTCATTTGTGCAAAGTATTGCTAAATATTTCCCTTACTTTTATACATATCACCCCTTTACTTTTGTCTTGGAACACTTCATAGGAATGACAATTAATACATGTCTATGGAATGTAGAATTAATGCCTTTCTTCTAGGAATATACAGAAGATCATCAGATTTCTGTTCAGTAGGAAACTGATTGTTTTTCTTGTAAGCATAGGGTAGCTGATGTGGAGATAAAATAAGGTTCTGATCTTACTTTGAACTGTTGGTTTTAGTCATCATGAACTACAAAAGAATGCCTAGAAAATGTGCTTGGGAATCAACAGTAGATTCTGTGTTGGTGAAATTCTACCAGCAGCAATACCCAGTGGAAAATATGTCTTTGAACAGTATATTCAGTCATTAGGTTTATCCAATATTTTTGATATCTTCTAAAAATACTTTATAACAGATAAAGTTTGAGAATTAAAAAATACATCTCTCCAAACGCATTTTTTTAATCCAAAATCTCTTACCTCTGATCATAGAAACAATATATATTAATCCCAGCATCAGATAATCTAGATGTCCAGCACCTTACTCTCAATAAGCTGTGCAGCAGGTTCAACATCAAGTTTACTCTCTTCTGAGAAACTGACTTGTAACTTATTGTTCTAATCTTGGTTTACACATAAGCTTTACTCATTTACTTAAAGGGTGGTGAGGCAGTGGCACAGGCTGCCCAGGGAAGCTGTGAATGCCCTATCCCTGGAGGTGTTCAAAACCAGATTGAATGGGGCCCTGGGCAGCCTGATCTGGTGGGTGGCAAACCTGCCAATGACAGGAGACTGAAGCTCAATTATCTTTAAGGTCCCTTTCAACTCAAGCTATTCATTAAAATTATTGAGTTGAAGATCTGACTTTTTCTATTAAATTTAGATACTTTCCTTATTATAACCACATTAGACATGCTCAGTGATGTTGTTATAAAGATTCTATATAAATGCAGACTTTCTATGTAGCAAAAGAGCTGCTGTCCAAAGCAGAAAAGTTATGTGACTATAGGCCCATATTTTCTAAAAAAGTATAAACACATATTGGTAGACAGTGCAGTATGTCTTTAATGCAGGCAAACTTTTACATCTTTAACTTGATCTGAAAGAAATCTGGATTAGATTAAAAAAATAGATATTTTTCATTTTCAAACTCTGTAGCCAGAATTCTAGTCTAATATGTAAAGGAAGAACTTTCATTTGCTTCAAAAGGAGTTTTATGCATCTGGATAAGAATAGAATTTTGCCCATGCAGATTATTAGATCACTATTTCCTAGGTAAAAGCAGACAAGAAATAACAAAGGAAAGCTTATCTTATTCGTCTTCCCTTAGCATGCACTTGATAAACATTTTGTTAATTTGCTTATTTCAACAGTAAAAAGTGCACTTATCGGAATTCATACCCTATGCAAATCCTAGGCAAATGTAACAAACCTCCAAATAAGTGGTCTTGTTAAAACCTTTTTCACTTATTCTGAATGAATTAAGTGAAATAAAATGAAGGAGCTGGATTGCAAATATATTACAGAAAACAGAACATATAAAATATGAGAATATTTATTTTATATTTCAGGTTTCTCTAGCAAGATTATATATCCATTGGAAAACTGCTCCATGATATAACAGGAAAAAAAAATTTGTTGGAGAAATCAAGAAGCCAGTTGTTAGCAGGAAACTACTTGTTGAGAATGGTGTTGCATAATGCAATAGAAACAGGAACTAGTATGTCAATACCATACAAAAATCCACTGCACCCCAAAGTAGATGACCCTAAGAAAATCAGCGTTAGCAATTTCTGACAGAATTTGTCAGAAGATTAACCTAGAACTTTTGTGTGGAGAAGTTTGAAAGTGTTCTTCAAGCTGCATTTCTGGAGAGAGATTTCTTTCAGATATCATCTGTTGCCTATTCAGAATTGTGAACTTTCAGATGATGGAAAAAGGTTACCACAAAGTTAAAAAGCCATTGTATTTTTGGAACTACTAACTAATCTAGCTACAAATTGAGGAGTCTTTGAGACAAGAAAAGGTATGCACATCTTGGGGAAATATATTCAGTAAAAATCCCTCCAGCTTTAGAATTGTAGAGCTGGCTGTAGTGCAGTTCTAAATTTTGCTTTCCAGAAGGCTAAGAAGCTGTACTTCTCAGCTGAAGAACTTGCAGATATCCAACAAAAATTGCCAACATTTGTAGAACAGCTTTACTGCTGTTAGTTCTGCTCCAACAAGTATAGAGGCCAGACTTGTAGAGTTCAAATGCTCAACACAGGTGGGAGCACTAAAGGAGAATAAGTCTCTGTGGGAGCAAAGATGAGAGCTGTTCAGGGACAGGGACCTTTCAAATGTAGCAGGACTCAGAACACTTTTCTAAAATAGAAATCACCAAACATCAGCATTAAATTACTTGTCAAAAAATCTGCTTTTCTTACTCTAAACCAGACATTCTGTGAAAGAAGGTGAAGAGAAGTCATCTCCAGGGCCAAGGGCATGCCACTAAGCATAGAATATTTTCAGGTACTGCTATCTGAAAGTGGCAGGCCTACTGAAAAATGGCACTGGCTTTTCACTTTTTTCTCCTGTCTGAATTTGTGAGTCACTCAGTTTTAGATAAAGTAGTCATAAGCCTCAGCTGCCCTTCTAAACTTAGATCACAAGGCAAAAAAATTTAATATGATCCAATTTTATTTAATTAGTCTAGCACAGTCCTCTAACAATCCCTCTTTTGCTAAGACATAATGAATAATAAAGAAAGGTCGAGCCATTGGAGAAAGAGAATCCATGACTGTAGTGATACTAATGGATTTACACTGTTCTCCCTCAAGCATTCAACATTAAAAGGAAAAAAAGTAACTCTTCTGGAAAAAAGAAAAAAAGAATCTATAATTTTTTAATAATAAAATTGTGTCAGATCACAGTTTTGCTATGAAATATTTTTCAGCAAACCAATGCAGTATAGAAAGGCAGAATGTATTAGGGAATAAAGAAATCATGCAGGTAGATTCAAGAAAAGAGAAGAAATTGTATGAATTGTATGAACAGTGGTAAATGGAAAAAAAAATGCCTCTGATATTTACCATAGAAAAGTTTTGCCAGATTTTCTTGCCAGATTTTTTTTTATAAGAACTAGTTTTGAAGACAGAGAAAATGCTGTAGATGATTTTTATTTTTATTTTTTTGATAGGAAAACTCTCGACATAGTGGCACAGGGGAAATTATGAGTTTAGAGGGTGAAGATGAGGGTTACTAGGAGAATTGTAATGCATTAAATGTACTAGCTAAAAGAAGACAAGAAAAAGTTGCATTGACAGAAAAAAACTGTCAGATTCATAGGAAATTACTGGTGGAATAGTTCAAGAAGTTCTTTGTCAAATTGAGTTTTAATATTTTCAGAAATGCCCTTGCTACCAGAAGTGTCAGAGTGCTGATGAAATTTGTTGATGGTGTGAAGTTCAGAGGCATCTTTCATACAGAGGAGAGAGATTTCACATAGAAAGAACTTAATGACTCAGATATGGTTTAACAAAAATAAAATGATATCCAGATATGATGAGAATTTATTTTTTATTTTTTGTTTTTAATGAGAAAACACTCAGTAAGCAGAAAGGATGTGAATTGGGAAGAGAGCTTGCAGAGGAAGGAGCAAAGGGGCATAGCTGATCTCAGTGTATCTATGAATTCAAAACAGATTCTGGTTTGGGTGTTGTCCCACCTGGGAAATATGTACAAAGAAATACATGTACACAAACTGGAACCTGAACCTCTATCAGAGATTGGGGCAGAAAAATCCCTCTCATTGCAAGCAAAGAGCGAGTTCAAGACCAGCTAATGCAACTGAATGAGTACAAGTCTCTGAGGTCAGATGACATGCAAACCAATGTCCTGATGGAACTGACTGATTAAATTCACAAGTCACTCTCCATAATATTCAAAAAGTTGTGGCTGTCCGATGAAGTCCCTTGTGAATGGAAAAAGGGAAACATCACTCTCATTTTTAAGAAAGGAAGAAAGGAATACCTGGGGAGCTATGGACTGTTGAGCCTTATGTCTGTGCCTGGGAAGATTTTGAACAGATCCTCCTGAAAGTTATGTGAAGGCAAGACAAGGATGTGACCCAAGACAGCCAGCATATCTTCACAAGTATATCATGTCTAACCTATCTACTGGCTTTCTATGATGGAATGACAGCATCAGTAGACAAAGGAAGAGCAACTGATGTCATCTACATGGACTTCTACAACACCTTTGATACAGTCCACATCCTTATCTCTAAATTGGAAAGATGGATTTGAAAGATTGACTATTTAGTGGATAAGGATTTGGTTGGATGGCCACAGTCAGAGGGTTGTGGTCAATGGCTCTAAGGTCAGGTGGAGACTGGTGATGAATGATCTCTCCCAGGAGTCCATCTTGAGACAGGTGCTCTTCGACATCTTTATCAATGAACTGGATAGTGGAATCGAGCAAACCTCCAGGAAAAGTTTGAAGATCACACGAAGATGAGTTATTATCACTATAAGTTGATAAAATATAAGGAAGAGATCGCATCCAAAAGGATCTGGACAAGCTTGAAAATGAACATACATGAACCTAATAAGATTCAACAGTACTCCAGTTGTGACTGGAGGGAAACAGTACTCCAGATGTGACTGCACCAGGGCAGAGCAGAGTGGGATGATAACATCCCTCGACCTCTCTCAAAATACTGACGGCCCTCCAGGATGCAGTAGGCCTTCTGGGCCACAAGAGCACTCTGCTCACTCGTGATCAACATGTCATCCACCAGCACACCTAGGTCCTTCTCCACAGTCCCTTCCAGCAGGTCAGCCCCTAACCTGTACTGATGAATGCGGTTATTCCTCCCCAAGTGTAGGAATCTACACTTGCCCTTGTGGAACCTCATGATGTTCCTCTCCTCCCAGCTCTCCAGTCTGTTCAAGTCTTGATAAATGGCAGCATAACCTTCTGGTGTGACAGCCACTCCTCCCTTTGTATCGTCTTTGAATCAGCTTTGAGTCATCAACAGCTTTGAATCATCAACAAACTTGTTAACAGTACACTCTTACCTCTTCATCCAGGTCACTGATGAAGATGTTAAACAAGGGCAGAAAATGATGCAGGCAGCCTGTATTGTTCTTTGCCAGGACAATCCCAGATGTGCGTACAGAATGGGAGAAGAACTCATTGAGAGAAGAGAGTCCTTCTCCTGGGGAGAAGGACTTGGGGATTCTTGGTGGATGAAAAGCTGGACATGAGCCAATGGTGTGTTTGCAGCCCAGAAGACCAACAGTACTGTAGGTTGCATCAAAGGAGGGGAGGCCATCAGAGAGAGGGAGGCAATTGTTCCCCTCTACTCTATTCTTGTGAGGCCTCATCTGAAGTACTGCATCCAGGCCTGGACCCTCAATAACAGGAAAGATGTGAAGCTGTTGGAGCAGGTCTTGAGGAGGCCATAAAGATGATCAGAGGTCTGGAGCTTCTTTCATACAAAGAGTAGTTAAGGGAGATATGTTTCTTCAGTCTGGAGAAAACTCCAGGGAGACCTCATTGCAGCCTTTCAGTACTTAAAGACAGCTTATAAACAGGAGGGAGACTGACATTTTATGTAGGCAAATAGAAATAGGACAAGGGAGAATGATTTTAAACTAAAAGAGGGAACAATTAGGTTAGATGTTAGGGAGAAATTTTCCACTCTGAAGGAAGTGAGGCACTGGCACAGGCTTCCCAGAGAAGCTGTGGGTGCCCCATCCATGGAGGTGTTTAGGGCCAGGCTGGATGAGTCCCTGGGCAGCCTGATCTGGTGGGGGGCAACACTGCCTATGGAAGGAAGTTGAAACTGGATGATCTTTAAGGTCCCTTCCAAGTCAAATTATTCTATGATTCTATGAAACACAGTGAAGAACTATGGGAATGAAAAGAGAAAATTTTCTAGGGGAGATTAGAAGTTCAGGATCTGCTTAAACTAGTGGGCAAAACAAATAAACAAAAAACACCACATAAAGCTATTGCTTCATGATCCACACAAACAGCAGTGAAGCAGAAGAGCTGTTTAAAAACAGGAATGGAATCAGAATCATAGAATCATAGAATGGCTTGGGTTGGAAGGGACCTCAAGGATCGTGAAGCTCCAACCCCCCTGCCACAGGCAAGGCCACCAACCTCTACATATAATACTAGACTAGGCTTCCCAGGGCCCCATCCAACCTGGCCTTGAACACCTCCAGGGACTGAGCATCCACAACCTCTCTGGGCAGCCTGTGCCAGCACCTCACCACTCTCATAGTAAAGAACTTCTCCCTGACATCCAACCTAATGCTTCCTTCCTCCAACTTAAAACCATTTCCCCTTGTCCTACTGTTATCTACCCTTTCAAAGAGTTGACTCCCCTCCTGTTTATAGGCTCCCTTTAGGTATGGAAGGCTGCAATTAGGTCACCCTGCAGCCTTCTTTTCTCCAGGCTGAACAAGCCCAGCTCCCTCAGCCTGTCTTTGTAGGGGAGGTATGCCAACCCTCTGATCATCTTTGTGGCCCTCCTCTGGACCCTCTCCAACAGCTCTCTGTCTTTCTTGTACTGGGGACTCCAGACTCGGACACAGCACTCCAGATGGGGCCTCACAAGAGCAGAGTAGAGAGGAACAATCACTTCCCTGTTCCTGCTGGCCACTCCTCTTCTGATGGAGCTCAGGATACCACTTGCTTTCCGAGCTGCAAGAGCACACTGCTGGCTCATGGTAAGTTTTTCATCCACCAAATGAATAAATAGAGATAAGTTTGAAATGAAAATAGTCTGAATATTCTAATATTCAGAGGAATGATTGTGGACAGTATTCCAACAGTAGAATGACAGCAACCATTTTGAATAACGTTGTTCATTAAACTTTAAGAAATTTCTTACTGAGTCTGAGATATTGTGGAGCCTATCCAGATCAGTGGCTTAGAATCTCTCCGAACACTTTGACATTAGATAATTACTCTATTAAAAGGAATTGGAATATTACAGCTAGAATTATAAAATTGTTTTTCTTTTTTTGGAAACTGCTGGAAAAGGACTTGAAAACTGATTTTTTTTTTATTACTATTTATTTATTTATTTTTTGTTCTGTGAGATCCACCACACTGTTTACTGGGAAATCCTGATGCAGTGGCTAAGGTACCCAGTTCTCTCAGTGTCCTCTCAGAGAGACTTCTCTGCTGTGTATCCCACAGGCACCACCTCTTGCTGGTGAAACACATTGTGCCTGATGGAAACAGTGGCTGGTGGAGGACTGGGATGTGAAGGGATGTCTGAGAGCTTTTCTGCTTTTAGAGATTATTTTTGTTTAAAAGTAGTGCATTTCCATAGAAACAACAGTGTCTGAGGAAATTCAATTAGTCAAAAATCCATTTTACAACAATATAGTTTTGATGAAAATGTTTTTTACGTAGTAGTAATTAACAATGCAGTATTATGAATAATTCCTACACGTTGGCTAGTTATGAGAAAAACACAGGTTTTAGAGACCTCTTAGCTAGCTATGAGAAAAACACAGGCTTTGGTGATGGCTAAAATTTCCTATGGCTTTGATAATTTGTTTTCTTAGAACTGAGCAAACATCACACTGATATCAGGAACCTCATCAAAGCTTGCTCTTGCTGTTGCTGGCTTCAGTGGGAACTAGACTGGACCCCAGGTGATCCTGTGAGATCAGTGTTAGCTAGTTTAAATTAATTAACTGCCTTCTCCCCTCCAGCAGTAGCTGCTGTTAGCAAACTCATTTCATTTTCTGAATTGAAATTACAGTAATGGTAAAGCATTTAGCTTTGCCTCTTTTATATGACACTATTTCTGATATCTAATAGGAATACTCTTCTGGCATTTGCTATCCTTCCTTTATTGCAAGTCTGTCTGCCTTTCATTACGTTTTCATTATTCTTATGATGACTATATTTCATATTTATCACAGTGGTTAAAATGATATCAGTCACAATCAGCAATCATATACATTACTGAATTGTTTATTGATCTGTAAGGAACAGGAAGAATAAATTTAAAAAATGTTGTTTCCCAAAGGACATGAATTAATTCAGGCATTTCAGAAATAGGCAAAATACTGTTACTGTGATAAGGATGATAATTTATCATGCAATAAATCTTTTGCTTAACTGGTGAATATTGATTATGTGCAATAGCTATGACTGCAGTCGTAGACAGTAGAACAGTAGAAAAAAATTGTCTTTATTAAAGATCTGTTTTTATTTTTCTTTCAAAAAAACACTCTTAAATGACAATATTCTTACTGCTAATGAGTTCCAATAATAAAATGTAAAGTGTATAAACAGCTTGATTCACTAAAAGACAAAAGCTTTTACACATCTTTCCATTCATATTGTTAGTTCTTTCAGAATTTAATGTTAAACCTCCGTGTTTGAAACTAAAGGAGGAACATCTGGCAGAGATGAAATACAGCTTTAAACCCATTTAAAATGTGTTGACAAATCATCATTGTCAAAACAAATAGACTTGGTTTCACTTCTAATCTGCACTGAGAAATCGTTTCCAGCTCTAGCTGGAAAAGTATTAGAAAATAGTCAAGGTCAATTCTTCTTGGCTAATGTTCCACTAAGAGTCATGCAATTATCCTGCTGCCTTGCTTTCTTAGGAAAGCCTAATTATCCAAGGTCCCTAGAGAACTCATAGCCAGCCTATTAAGGCATATTTTAGTTTTCTGTAAACCCTATCCCATTAAACCATTGTTATTTTAACCAGAGAGCTATTTAGGTGCTCTCTGTTTGTATGTATTTGTGAGGAAGGAGGAGACTGAAGCTGTGACCGACCTAGTATGACTTTGTGCCTCTTTGTAGACTGTTTTTTCTCATTTCGACATCTGGGCTTTTCTTTCTCAATGGAGATTCCTGAAGACAGCTAAGACATGAGCTTCCTTGCCACTGGCTGCCTGCAAGGTGGTTGGCACTGGGGTACTCAGACTGTAGTTCTAAACAAAGTGATATAAAAACTTTTTTTCCCAACCTGAATTATGCAAGGAGAAGAACAAGTAGTCCTTTCCATCAGTGGAAACACAGCTGAAGGGAACGTAGGGCAGAGAGAAAATGGACAGTACTCTGAAGGTGTACGCAGACTAGAGGAATGTCTTCTACTAATACTGCATCTATATAAAATGGCTGGAACATACAGGTAAGGTGTCATCTGCTGATTTTCACTGCTTAATGAGAACATCCTTTCCCAGTTCTTCATAAACCACTCAATACTTTAAATCACTCAGATAAAGTGAAAGAACTGCTGTTCTTACACGAATTTACCTGTGGTGTAAGGCTGCACTATTGCTCTGTACTTTCTGTTTTTTGTTGTTTAAATGGAAGCATGCATTGACATGCCACTGGAGTACTATGCACTTTTATTCACTGCCTGATAGGTAAAATGAGGTTTCCATGTTGCTATCATTCCTTGTTTTGGCAAAAATGTCAGCCTTGGAAGAAAGAGTGGAGCCCATGGAAGCTACCTGGGACTCCCTTATCATATCATTCAGTATCACCAGCTTCACATTTTTTTGGCTTCTTGAGATAGAACAGATTCATCCGGGACATTTTCTGAGTCTTTAGTCTTTTAGCTCAGTATTGTTAACCATTTTTCATACACATTAATTACAGCATTTTTGAAAATAATGTAAATCAGTATGTAGATTTCCAACTGTCATGTCCTGTACTTAGAAAAATGGTCATCAAACAACTAGTTAATGTCAGCTTTAACACTTCAGCTCTTGTACTGAACATTTATGACATAAAAAATTCCCTGTCTTTTCTTACTAGAGTCCTTTCCCCATGCACTGTGTTTAGCCTTTGTGACATACGTTTTTCTTTTGTTCCTGAAATGTGTCTCTGATAAAAATCATAGTGCCCTTACATTTCTGAGTTGCCCGGACTCTTAGACATGAATTCAACTCCTAACCCTTGTCTCCTTATTTCCTCTTTTTCTGTTAACAGCCAAATATGGCCTTGGTCAAGCTGGACCCTTGAGAGAGTCTTCTCATGCTGTCAATAGAAGCAAATACTACAGGCAAGAAATCACAGAAGGAGACAGGCAGCTGAGAGTGCATGAAAAAAAGAAAAAAATTATGAAAGAAAATAGTTAATATGCATAAAATAATTCAGGTGTCATAGTCCGAATACCCAAAGACAATAAGGGATGAGAGGCTGACCTTTATGATTGTATTTTTCTTCTTGAAGAAAAATGACTTTTTTATCTTAGAAGATGTGTCATTTTAGATTTGATACTTGATGGCAAAATGTTAGAGTTTTATGACGCCACTGAAAGAACTGGACATGAATTACTTCTTTTCAAGAGTTAAACAAGAAGATCTGAAATACTCCTGTAATAATATTTAGCAGAAAATTATTTCTTTTTTAAGAAATTAATTCAGGTAAGAGTGATTATTGTAGTCAAAAAACAAACAAACAAACAAAAAAACTGTAGTAAAATTTTAAAAAAAGCCCTTTTAAAAAGATATACCATCTAAGTACCTCAGTTCAGGTGGCCAGATCTATGGTGGTACAACCTACTTTTGTCAAAATTACATTTAATGTATACGCCTTGAGTCATGTTGTCATTTCAAAGTCCATATTCATGTGAGACCTATGGTGAGCAGGATTACAGTTTAGTTTGTCTGAGACTGAATTACTTTAGTGAGCTTATACTAAATGCTTAACAAGAGGTTCTAGCATTGTTTTATCTTCAGCAGATGCGCATCCATTTGTATTTGAACATGGAGACTCTTCAAGTGCTTCCATTTCCTTTTGCTCCCTAAAGCTCTTCAAGGGAGAGCATGAGTTGCGATTTCTGGAAGGCTTTTTACTGAAGGCTTCATAAAGCAACTCTTGCTGCATAGAAATGAATTAGGTGTTGTACTTGTTTTGTACAGTGATGTGAAGAGTTTGCATTAATTCTATCTGGGTAAGAAAGAAACATTTCAGTCTGAGATGCAAAACATAAATTTATAAAAACATATTTCCTTTTTTTTTTTTTTAAAAAAAAAAAAAACATTAGTCACTAATTATGCTAAAGCAAGCTACTTTCCTCTGGATATTAAAGCTAGACATCTAAAACAACCCATCAAGTACATGTATATATAATTTAATAAACTTGCTTTGATTTTTTTTTTTTTAACAGAGCAGAAGAGAGCTAACTGTCCCTTTGATGCTGTAAATGATGACAGTGAAGAAATCAGAGTGGGTATAGCTGTGAACATGGGCCATAAAAGGCTGCAGCCACTGCCGGGAGCTTACTTTAGGTACTACTTTTGCCTTTGCAATTTACAGAATCAAAAGAGATTAAAATGAGATGACAAGATTATCTCTCATTTTGCATAGCTGATTGAGAGCTCAAACGCTTGTATCAAATGCATAGCAGAATAAGATAAAGATAAAAGGTAAATGGTGAAAATGTTTAGGACACATAAAGGAAATTCTATTTCTTGAATGCATAGAAACCCAGCATAAGTCAGCAGACTCCACTGGATTTTGCAGAACACACACTTCTCTAGCACCAGTTTTCCTCTCCCACCTCCTTTCCAGTTTTCTCTAAATAAGACAGCATCAAGAAAAAGTCAAGGAATTAACTAGTGTGTCCATGGAAACAGTAGGAGCTGATGGAGCCATGTGTACAGTGGGACTCTAGCAGCTTTAACCTTGCTAATTGCAGGCCATCCCAGAATGTCATAAAGAATATATAAAATAATATTTGAAGAATTTTTTTAAATTGCAGCATTCAGTGTCTGAAGATCTGAGACTCTTGTTTCTGCCATAAATCTCCTGACTTCTCTGAGAGTGGACACTTCAATGTCTGTTTTCCTCTTACATTCTTTTTTTTTTTGCTTGGCTACTACCTGAGGAAAGGGCTGTCTGGTATTGTGTTTGCTACAGCGCAGAGCACTTTGAGATTCTGACCTTTGATGTCATCAAAGGTGCTACTACAGTGTTAAATCTAAGTAATAAAAATAAGTATCAACTTGTATACTTAATAGCTTCAGAAAGATTGAAAATTGTTTCACTATTGCTTTTTTAAGGCACAACAAAAATTTCTCTTTCTCAAGCTGTACCCAGCATAGCAGGGGTAATGATTCACTGTCTCCTTAATCTTTTCCTTCATTAAGCATTTTTAAATCTAAAATACCAGACTGATTAGGGTATGAAGATTGAACAGCAGTCAGTATGAATTATTCCCATTTCAGTTTACTAATGTAATTCATCTACCAGCAGATGTCCACAGACCTGGATGCCATTTTCTACTGAGACCATAGGTCCATGACAGAGAATATTACATTGAAAAGTCTTCAAATGTGGATGTTCTGTTTTTGAGTAGACTTGACTTATACTTGGCCAGTTTAGTGTACGTATGGAGTATGTTCACCTGGCAGCAAATCAGACAGGAAAACTGGCTCAGAATTTGTGTTTGTATTTTCTCAGGACTCCATTCTTATATTTTGTTGCACTGCCTCTATTGCTGGTTGGTGCAATACTGGGATATAAACCTCTCAAATAAAGCTTTTCTAATACAAAGCATGAAATGCCTTTCAGAAGGTGATGCAGCTTGCAATGAAATATTTTCTAGTTTGAAGCAGTTTCTATTTAAATGCAAAATTGGCCCTCCTGGAAAAAATAAAAAAAATCAAAGCACTTCAACCATTCCAAAACCCAAGCCTACAACACATACCCTAATCTATATAAAGCACATTTTGAATCTGTGATATGATCCAGAGTAGAAATTTTCATTTCTTTCCTTGATGGAATTCAGTTACTTTTTATTATTGTTCCATGAGCTACTAGTACAAATTCAATAGACAGTACAGTTTTTAATTAGCAGGAAATGAAATACAAGCAACATTAACAAACAAAAGTCTAAAAGCAAGTCTAAAATATCCCTGTGTGGCAATCTTCTCTGGTACAGTTCTCTGAAGAAACTTGCATCAAGCATGTTCTTTTTTGCAAATCTACTGGTCCCTAAGTGGGTGTAACTTTTTCTGAAAATAAAAGAAAAAAGAAAGACTTCTTTTATATTTTTGTGTACTTATGTCTCGTATAGTTCACATTGCTTTAAAACTGAAATGCTTGAATCATTGCTTTATACCTGTAAGCTGCAAGAGTAAGTTTTCTTCTGTCCTGGTAAGAGATGATGATCTATTAGAAACAAGCTGAAAAACAAATAATCAAACCAATGAGCTTTCCCCATTCCATTCACACAGTGCTTGTTTTAAGGAAGGAATGTTACCAGAAAAGTTCTTGCAGAGTGTAGAGCAAAAGCTACTCTTAAAGAAAGCAAACAGATCACCAGTTGTGTTAAATCCTAATAAGTGATCAGAGTGCTAAATAAAACCACAAAGAGCACACATTTCTATTTATTGACTGCATTCATGGCTCATGTTTCATTTATTTCACAGATTCAGAAGTGCTAGACAAAGAAAAAAAAATACTGGGCATTAGCTGTTAGCACTTTAGAAGTACCATAATGCGTTAGAGAGACAGCCACAAGCAAAGAAAATGCTGTTCTCTGCCAGATCCAAGACCCCTGTGGATGTTACCCAGATGAACCCATATAGATTTATATTTGTGTACAGACAAATGGAGTCTTAACTATATTTGAATCAAAGAATTGAACCTAAGGTCTTTTTTCTTTTTCTTTTTCTTTTTCTTTTTCTTTTTCTTTTTCTTTTTCTTTTTTCTTTTTCTTTTTCTTTTTTCTTTTTCTTTTTCTTTTTCTTTTTCTTTTTCTTTTTTCTTTTTCTTTTTCTTTTTCTTTTTCTTTTTCTTTTTCTTTTTCTTTTTCTTTTTCTCTTTCTCTTTCTTTTTCTCTTTCTTTTTCTTTTTCTTTTTCTTTTTCCCCAGTTTTTGCCTTTTCCATATGTGAAGTTTGAGGCCCTGTCTTGCATAGTGAACCCCAGAAGGTTGTTATGTCTCTTTGATGGACCTGCTTTCTCCTACACATCCCAAGCAGTGTGACATGGGAGAAGCTGCTGAGGATAACCAGAAATAAACATGCATTCTTAAAATGCCAGCCTAACAAGCTGATATATATCCCTGCAGCACTGACATAGCCTATTTTTGGGGATAGTTTCTGAGTGTAACAATGAATGAATAGCAGCCCCAGTCTCCTCTGAGCCTCTCCTCACCTGGAGAACCATTCTGTACCATCTCTAGAAGGGGAGCCAAAAACAAAATGAAACAGGGTCCATTCAGCCTGGGTAGGAGGCAGGTATTACTTCATAATACAGAAGTCATGGCTACAGTAAGGAGTTTTTAATATTACTTCCTCTTTTTCTCTCTAATTTCATTTTTTCCTTCATCCTTCACTCCATTATTAATTTGTATTGAACCATTTACTTATTTAAAACATCCCTTTGACCTGGAGTCAGGTTTTTATTATTATTATTATGTGTTTGGGTATTTTTTGTGTTCAGATACAGATATAAAAGAAGACAGGGTAAAGGAAAAGTGATGAGTATGATTGTACCCCATGTTTCACAGCTAATTGTTGTGCTTAGGAAAATTAAAGTTTTGATATGAAAATTTAGTCTTACATTTCCAGATAAAACCATCGCAGGAGTTTAATCTATGCAAGTTCAGCAGTATGATTAACTAATCCAGTCTTTGTGTCTGTGTTGGGTATTTTAGTCTAACTTTGTAATGTAATCTATCATGATAATTGGTAAAATGTGGATACTTTACATAATACTTTAATAAGTGTGTTTGCACATAGTATAAATCTTTAATTGCTGGTTTGAAGAGGCCAATTTTAACAGTACTCTGTCATGCTTATTATGATGAATCAAGTTAATTTATATATGTAGCTTACTTCTTTGTCTGAATTAATCTTGCATTTCTACTGGCTTTTATTGGAGAAACTCACAGGGCAGATCTCCAAGATCACAGTGTCTGCCAGGCAGAAGATGGTGAAAGCATGAAACAGCCACAACCTTCTTCCATGAGGGCATGAGGCAAGATGGTTAGAGACCGCAGATGGCAAGTACATATCCTAAAGTTAGCGTGGTGGGTCAGAACATACAAAAAAATCTGTAGAGGATAAGTTTTTTATGTTTCATACAGAGGATAGCAATAGAAATCACCTGATTTCCTTAGGTGGGTAACTTTTAGGGGTGATCGGGGCTTTTCTAGGTAATATGACGTAAGTTGAATCTGCCTTCTCTGCCTTAGTGAATAAAAATGTCTGATTACAAATGTGAGCCCAGTATGTAAAGCTCTGATACATTATTGTAAACTATTCTGCAAAAAAGCATGCTTCTGCAATGACCCCATTAGATTTACTTGAGACCACTTCTGGGAGTAAATTTAAACATATGTGTACATATCTGTGCAATCAGGGTCTATACATAAGATGGCTGGTGAAGCACAATATAGCTATGGGCACTGATGTATGAATGCAAATTTTCTTTGCTAATGAATAATTCTCCTGATAAAAGAGAAAGATAAGGGTCACTTAGTAAGCATACCTGCACCTTTTTTTCATGAGTTGTTCTGCATTCTGTTATACCTAGTACTAATTTTTCTCTGTACTGCCTGAAAACAGAGCAATTAATTTATGGTGATTTCAATTACCATTTCCCTCACTGACTAGACTTAAAACACAGTATCAGGTCAGTACATAGTAGGGAAACTGCAATTTTCTTTGGGCCTCTGTGGTATTCAGACAGCTGGTGTAGGTTCATTAGGAAAATTAGAAAGAAAAAAAACGCACAAACAGAAAACAAATGGAATGTGTGGCAATATGAAGGCACACAATATTTCTCCTTCCTTTTTTTGGGTGAGATAGCTGCCCTCCATTTTCCAGTCTGCTAACTCTTTCAATTCCATTGCAGCAACTGCAATATTCTAAGTTTTAACAATAGCTGCTGAAATAGTATAGCATAAAATCACTAGCAAAGATCAGGACTACAAAACCTCTAAAAGATTCTCCAGAATGTAAACACCTTGTCAGAATGTCAAAGTGTATGCCCCTCAGCATCAGCTGCTTACCTGATAATATATTTCAGCTTTGAGGAGATAAAGGTGATCCTCTTGAAATAAAATAAATTGTATAATTCACTGACATTACTACATATCCCCAAAGAGGTAAAAAGCTCTGAAAAAAAGAGAACAGTTATAAGGACATTCATGGTCCTCACACTGAGAATGCATTTATTGTGACAGACCAGTAGTCATTTGTATTGAGGACACAGCAAAGAGCATCTGCCTGGCTGTGGAGACACCTGACATAACCAGGACATCCAAAGAAGTTTGCTGCATGGCAGCACTTTAGACATCTCCAGGAGAGAGAGCGGCATTCATTTGAAGCAGGCGGTAAGCGAGAGATGTGTTCATCTTCATCATGGCCCACTGGACAAGGCCCAGTGTGTGAACTCAGAAACAGACCTGACAAGTCCTTGCACAGGTAAAGCAGGAAGGAATGCAAGCATTTTTATGTCCTTTCTGACCTTTTCATACATTTTTACAGACACAGACCTGGGCTGAAGAACTCTATGTGACTGACTACAAAGCATACACAGCAAACCCCACACAATTATGAGTTTGATCTCGAGATGAAATTGGAGGAGCTAGGATCTGTGTGTGTATATATCTTTGCGCACAGTGGGGACTTCATCTCTGTATGTTATGGGAGAGCTGGCCCTAAAACTGGTAAAAATTTCACTGAGGCTCAAACATAACAAAGCCAAATCAGACCATTATTTATTGTTTGCAAGAATGGCTGTGGTATTAAGATGTCAAATTCAGTGAAATTTAAAAAGTTACAAAGTAATGAGTTTAAAGCACTCTTTTTAAAAAGGATTAAAGACGTTCCAAAGCAAAGCCTGCAGTCCCCCATCTCTTGTAATGGAATGGCAGCAAGACTAGCCACCCTTAACCTTCCTCTCATTCACTAAGTCTCACGCTGTGGCTATAGACAATTGCTCCAAGGCTGAATTTATGTCAGATAAGTTCTGAGCCCATTAATGATTCGGGCTTTGATTTGTGAAATAGAGGTGCCCCTGGGATCTTTAATCTATCTGTAAAAAGCTTTTTGTAAGTTTTCTGAAATGTCATGTAGGAAATCCATGTACAGAGGGACCAGATTATGACCCAATTACCAGCTGTGCTAATCCAGAGTGATTTCACTAAGTTCAGTGGAGATGATGAAGATTTAAAAGAATGTCAGCTTGGATCAGAACTTAGCTTCTTGTCTCCTGTTCTAGCTTGAGATCTAAATATTCCAGTTGAAATTTTAATTATATGTTCTTTGTTATTGTTGTTGTTGTTGCATATGCAAGGCACTAGAAAAATAAATCTTTCCTTGTTTTATACATTGTTATTTCATCTCTGTTTTTCTTTTTTTTCTTTTTCTTTTTTCCCCTAAGATGAGTGATAGGAGGGAATACAATTTTCTGTTAGCAGTTTGTTCCTTAATAAGCTCTATAAGCTCTTTAACATTCAGACTGTTCAAAGCTCTACAAAACAAACTTACTGCTGGCTGCATTTTACTCTAAAAGGTAATGATGATCATCAGCAAGGTAGAGTGCTATAAGGTAGCACTGGTAAACTGAAATGGCTTATGTAGATTACACTGAATTAATTATTTAGAGACGTTCAAGCAAAAACGTGTTAAAGCTACTGTAAACTCTCTGGGTCAAGGACTATACTTTTATTTTGTGCACAAATCCCAGAACAATAGAACCAAGGACTGTAGCAGTGAGGCACACATACGCCACAGATTGTGAAAATAGAATATCACACCAAGCAAATCAACAATGGGTGATTCTGATCTCAGAGCAGCGGGATGGTGTTTTCTTTAATGGTGTTATTCTCTGCTTAATGCATTGTAACTGTGGCCTACTATACTTATTCCCCTATCCAACATTTTAATTTTATAACAGCAATAATGAGTATGGCGCAGGGTGTTTTCAGGGGATCTTTATTGTGCTCTGTCACAGATTCAGTGCTGCTGTGGGAGATGCAGCAGCATTTCTTTAAAGCACCAGCTCCAGCTCTTTGTTGACTTAGAGTGATTTGTCTGGTACAAAGAAAAGTATCTGATAATGTCTATCCCATGGACACCACGTGCTCAGCAGCATTCAAGTGGTTAAATGATCAAGGATGTGCAATAGCCTCTAGCTGCACTTCTGGCTATCACATTCTTCCCAGCTGGTCATTAATCCCCAGGATATGCCCTCCAGATAGTGTGTTATTACTTACGTATACAATTAAGGTTTTAGAGTATGCTGCTGTCTGCTGAAAAATAACAAGGAAAGAGGTAAGACTTCAGAGGTACTTGAGTAAAAACGTAAGTTAGCTGTAGTAGTGGTTGGAAAGCCTGTGTAACTGTCTGCCCAGCACTCTGTGAACATGATGCAGGAGGATCCTACAAGCACTCTTCTTCTTCCACCTTTTCCCCTTGTTTTCATGCTCTTTTGCCCCAGGGCTCTCTGAGGCACCAGTGTACTGGTTCCAACTCAACTGTGGGTTCCCCAGTGCTGATATTGATGTGAGCTCATCGTTCTGCTGTAGGTGGAGTTGCATGATCCATGCTTGAGCATGAATTGCACCCCTTGGTCTGACCCGCTGGGATAACTCCCAGAGTATTTTTCTTTACATGGGAATAATAATAATTCTCTAAGGAAAGTTTTGTCCCATCTGCAGGATACAAAGGAAAAGCTCAAACACAGTCATCTCTCTTATCACTTCTGAAACGCTGCACAGAAATTTGCTGTGACAGATTCCGCACAGGAGGAGAGATGAAGGAACAATAAGTGATAGCAGTCAATTTTTGACACAGCAAGCTGTAAGGGTGTGCTGGGGACAGGTACAGTAGGAGCACCTCTCGAAGGAACTGCTTTCTGATTTCTTTTACTCATGGTCTATGATATTTTTTCCTAAACATTGTTCAAGTCCTGGGTTTCGGTTCACATGGTGGGGCTTTCTCCTGGTGGAGAGAAGGTATGCCCAGAGATATGTCTTTTTCTGGGGGCTGTGCATGGCCCCAGGAGATGACCAGGCCCTGTGGGAAGTGAATGATGGCTTGCTGGCCCTTTTTCTGCTTGGCATGAACAGGAGAATGTGAGGTATTTCATTCACATGCTCCTAAACTTCAGGTGCTGCAGGAGTAGGAGAGCTGTGGAGTATATCTTAACTGTGCTGTCAGTTGCATGGGACTTAGGAATTTGGAAGGTCCCTGGGGAAAATTTTCAGTGCCAGTCCTTAGTTTGATTCTCCAGAATGGGGAGGATTCCAGGTTTCTGTCCTGCTCTCTGTCCAAGATACAAAGGAGAGAATTCATTACCAGATTGGAAAATCTTTAATTACAGGAAAAATACCTAACACAGCAGCAACAAAAACAAAAAAAACTTCAGGGTAAATTTATTTTTTATAGTAACTATTGTGTTCATCCTTAATGTTGATTTGATTTTTAATGCCAGTAGGAGCTATTCACATAGGAGCAAAAATGACACAGCAGCTGGAAGGAGGACATCGAAGAAGCAGCATTCCTGGACTTCATGCTGTTTGGAACAGGTGCTCTTTCTTTATTCTCTGTAAAATGCTGTGCACATCTAAGATTACATAATAAATTTGTATAACTAATATAAACTTTGCATATGACCAAAATGGGTTAAATTTGCTGGGAAGATCTAAAATGCTTCAGCTTTTTGAGATGTAATAAGAGATAAAAAGGATAAGATTTGTTTTCAGTGAAACATGTTTAAAAGTCTTTAGGCAGGAAGGAAGAAATATGAAATTGTTTGCAAATGCAGCAGGATCTACCAGTCTCAAGAGACCGCAATTAAGCTGTAGCTTCCCAGTGAAAAAAAGTGAATATAGAAACAACCATTTATGTTACTTCTCTCTTATCTGGACTTTTTCTTTGAGAGTAAGCACATACAAGACTGTTTGAAAAATTTTAATGGATATGGGTAAGATTTAGACGCCTCTAAAACTGCAGTCCTAAGTCTTCTGTTTGAATGCTGCTTTACCATGGAGATGCATAGATTTATTTTTTTAGTTTATAACTTCAGCATTTTTACCTGTATGTGGCAGAATATCAAGGTTTCTAGTTTGTATCATATGGAGGACCCCATTTGCTCTTGTTTTCCAGATGCACTTCATAGATTCAAACCCATATAAAATGAAGCTTCTGCTCTCCTTCAAAACAAAGCTTTTAGTTTTTGTATGTGTTTTATACAACGTTAAATGAATTCTCTAATATCAAAGAGATTTTGGGATAGATGGGATTAATCTTCTTTCTCCTAAAAAGGATGTAGACTTCTTCAGCATGGGAACATGTGAGCAGATTAGGATGACCAGATGACCACTTCTTCCTGTCTGTCTGTCCACTTTGTTGTGAATGTAGAACACTGTATGTAGAAATCACTGAATTAGAAGGTGAATCTTCTGAGGCACCCTGAGGAACACAACTCTGATGTGGGACTAGGGTGACCTGACCTCAGTCCCTAATTGAAGGGGACCTTTTTACTTAGCTTACAGCTAATAATCAGTAGATAAAAGCATTAAAATGAAAAGTGTATGTCTTAAGGAGACTGCTTACTGCAGCTTACTCTCTGAGGGCAGAGTACAGTGAAAGAGCTCCTGGGAAAATTGCAAATCAGCAATACCTTCCCTTAGACAGGACTGGTGCAGTGTTAGCATAATGTTTAAGATACTCCTCAGAGATTCTAAAACTATTCACGCAAAAAGGAACAATCAGACTCAAGGCTGTCATATTCTGAGTATGGGTATGGTCAACAGCTTAACTCAAGGAGATCTCTATTTTGTTCTGCAGTGCGCTTTGCACAACAATAAATTTTTGAATGGGAGAGTGCTGTCTTATAATCTCAAGTGAGAGCTCAGAACAGTGTGTACAAGTCCAGGGACTGTTTCCTTGATATTGCTGAGTAAAGGACATGTTCTATCAGCTAAGTGGTTCTCAAAATGCACCCTATGTTAAGCCTGCTGTCTTCATGGACCCCATTCCAGTGTGACTAAATCTTTCCATTCACGAAGCTGAACAGAGGAGGTTGTATTCTGAGTCAATGCACCCATTTATGGATGTGGAGCTGAGAGAAAAAGTAGACTACCCTCTTCTGCTATACTCCTTTACTAGATGAAAGGCATTCTACATGTTAGTAACCAAATTTGTGCTGTTCTATAATTGATTTCAGCAAGAGATAACATTCATGTATCATTGGAGAGAGAAAATATCCAAAACCAAAACCAAAAAATTTGAACATTTCCATGAAATAAAATAGCAAATTATTTTGTCTTCACACAACAAATTAATAAAGTTTCCAGATAGTTTCATTGAGAAGTTGCTCATATGGCACTTCTGGTTTCTTCTCATGTTCTTTTACAAGACTAATTTTGAAAAAAAAAAAAAAGGGGGGAGGGGGAACATTTCATTTAGTATATGCAGAAACTTGAAGCAAATTTGGACCAAAAAAGTCTGGAAAGGACCAGAGGCCAAAAGAATTCATGTTTCCAGTCTGCAGAATAACAGTAATTGTCTTAATTTCTTTCTAGAGATCTCTTTTTTAACCTTTTATCCAAAAATTATGCTTTTTGTGAATGGCTTTTTATATGCCGTCCATGCTGAGCCATGTGTGGGAATAGGCAACTGAGACAGTTCATACAGTTTATGCAGTATACACATGGGATTCAAAAGGAATAAGGCCTTCCTAAGTGTTCCTGTCAGGGGAATGTGGCATGTGTATTGGTGTAAAATCATTTCCTACTGTTATTAGGCCCATTTTATGCTTTTTTTTT
The DNA here is from genome assembly GCF_016699485.2 of Gallus gallus. Taxonomy (NCBI): domain Eukaryota; kingdom Metazoa; phylum Chordata; class Aves; order Galliformes; family Phasianidae; genus Gallus; species Gallus gallus. The sequence goes on from NC_052532.1 coordinate 37,034,356, forward strand.
TTTTTTTTTTTGGATCCATGAGTCATATCAGTTATTAGGATGGAGAAGAAAAACCAGTAGTGTGTGATCATATCCAAGTTACTTCTGGCCCACTGACTTCCACCAAAAGCTCAAATGTGACACTGCATTAAAACACTGAGAGAAGTGTTTTAGGAATACATCAGATGACCTATACTTGAGAATTCTGCTGAAAAATTGAAATTTATCACCTAAATGAGAGTCTCTTAGTGTGCATTGAGGTCAGCTATTCTGACAGAAGCTGGGATCTCCAGAGTTGCTACAGTGATCTATTTAGTTGTCAATAATTAACGTCTTAAATGTTTACTAGGAATAAGTCACATGTTCAGTGTGCAGACATGTAGGTCAATAGTCTATATTTGAAAGGGTTCATAAGCATGCAAGATCTATTAGAGTTTAAAGAATCAATAATTCTCTAAAGAGATCATAAATATACATCGACAAGACAGGAAGGGCTGTTATTGTAGTCCATGGAATCAGTAATCCACATTTAAGAACTCAAGAAAGATAGTTTTAAATGTGTATCAGATCAGGCATAACCTTACTGCTAGAGATCCAGGGATTAGTAAGTGGATTGTAGCTAGCACCTGTGCAACAAAAATTCCAGGAATGGGCTCACATCTGATCTTTTGGGTTCTGTTAGATGTTATGACAAATATTATGTCAGCATTGTTGTTTAATCTGTACTGATGATATATTTTTGATGGCTCCAATGGGGCTCTGAACACTACCCTGTCTTCATTTGCATCAGCAATGCATGCTTTCTAAGCTGTCAGATACCAGACAATGTTTAACATGTGATTAATAAATTAATTCAGACCTGGCAACATTTTCTTGTCAACAAGCTGTATTTTATCTTCTAAGCAAACAAAAAACACAAAACATAGCAGCCTCCCAGCCAATCTCCAAGCAAATGAAATATTTTTAGAAATGGATTGATGTAGTAGAGAAACCTCCTGAATTATACTGATTCCACTAGATTTCCCCTACACAATTGGTGTGTGTGAAGGTCAGATAGAAGTCCAGCCCTGATAATTATCACTACCTTCCTCTGAGAAATCTGATTATTCTAGGCAGTGCTCCCCAAGAAAGTTATTATCCTGATTTGGTCTATTTAAGAGAGAGTCCATGAAGAGGCAAGTAGAGGAGAGAGAGTATTGCTCCTTTTGTTGAACCCTGATGTGTTTCTAATTCATTTGCAGAACACCAGATACTTGGAAATGCATGTAATAATGCAATTACAGAAAATTAAATCATAATGATGCCAACTGATACTCTCACTAGGGATCCTCTCTGTAGAGTGAACCCAGGGGAAGGAAAACTTCATGTTCCTTCTGTTCATCTTCCTTCAGCTTGACACTAACAGGGCACAAGATTACAGGGACAGAAATGGATTCACTGATCTCTCTCAAAATTTGAGTTGGGACTGAAGACTGGATGCTGTCAAAGGAGCTGTCAGTGGGGAAATGCAAATGAGAGAAAGAGGGGAGGAGTCTGTGTTTTGGCAATGATCTACCCAGAGACACAATCCTTTTCCAATTCATTCTTTGCAGGCAGTGAATAGACATTGACTCACATTTACTCAGCAGGACAGTATCTAACTATTTTCCTATAGTTCCAAGCATGCATACTCATATTTAAAACAGTCCATAAGAGTGTATCATGTTCTCATGAAGGCAACCAGTGCATAAGCTGAATCACCTGTGTTGTCAAGCCTATGGTGATCCCAGTAAACCTGCTTGACTTTTGATTCTACCGTATAGACTGGAAGCCATAGGCTCCATACTGGTCAAGAGTATGGAATCCTCACCTCTCACCTCTCATGGAGAAATTGCTTTGTTCTTTATTGTATTAGAAAATATTTCATCTATAATCATGATCTGGTCTGCCCTTATCTACACATGTAAGCCCTTGAGGGAATGATGTCTATACTGCAGTGCCAGAGCAGTGCCACAGAGCTGGTTGATTTCTTCTTCACAGGAAAGGCTTCAGCCTGACTGTGATTAGAATCAAGTTTTGGATGACAGAGTACTGGAAGTTCTTAGCTGTAACTTCCAAAATACAAAAGGAGAAAATAAAAATATCTTTAACTTTTGAAAACAATGTTAGGTTCCTAGATGAGTCAAAACCACTAAATACAATGAAACATGCTAAATGGAGATTCCGTGTCTTACAGTCCAAACATTCTTCAGATGATAAAAATGAATACATTAAACATAATACAATAAGAGGTCTTCTAAAATGTTTTCCTCTCATCTTTTTCTAAGGCTCTGTCTACTGCATTTAGTGCCTATATTTACACAGCATATTCTGACTTCTTCAAATAACAGTGGAAACAAATATCATCTAGTATTGCAGACTCACATGATATTTTATTTACCCAAAAATAAACAGTAGTATTCATTTCTCAATGGTAATTCCCCAGAAAAGGTACATAAAACCTTGCCAGTGATAAACCTAACATATCATAAAAGAATATTAGCATCATAAAACTTCAGAAAGCATAAATGAGGAGATAATACGAGGGGTGGGATTTTCTAGTAGAAAAGTGGGGGCAGAATCTAATGAATGGTCTGCTTTGATTCTTATTAAGTTGCTGGTAAAAATGCAAAGAATATGACTTTAATAAAGGAAATGTTGGCTGCAGTCAACCTCTTCTGTCTCAGAGGTGAAATCTTAAATAGTCAAATGAGTGTGAGAATAATATGGCCTCCATTAAAGTGATTTTAAATTTAAGTATAATTTTTGCTAATACCACTGAGCAATGGGAATAATTAGAATGGTTTTAGTAATGCTGAAGATTTGAATAATTAAAGACACAAGATTAATTTGAGAAGAGGCATCATTAACCTAAATCAAATATTAGATTTCTTATAAAGGAGAGGAGGTTTAGCCATAACCACATTTTTCAGATAGGAAATCTCATTAAATACTATAGTTTATGTTTTAGTCTGCACCCACAGGATTTACTTGCATGAATATTAAATCTGTGTGTATTGAATATAAGCTTTTAAATCCCATGATATGGCCCAACATTTTTCTGCTATGTAAAGTATTAATTGAATAATTGTGTTTTCACTTTGGATGATGATAGCTACCCAAAGGTCATTTTCAATCACATTTTTTTTTTCCATGGTAAAAAAATAGAGTACAAAATTCAAGGCTGATCTGGTCAAAGTTTTTTTTCTGCCTGAAAATATTTTTCTGTAGGTTCCATTTGTTAATGTCACCACTGCTTTTGGTGGGTTTTGTTTTGTTTTGTTTTTTGGTTTCTTTTTTTTTCTTTTTGGCTGAACTAAAAAGCATTTTTATGAACACAGAAGTGAAGAGTAAATACAGGGCAGAATGAATAAGTGCTGTACTGGGAGCTGCACTTATCCAACAAGGGAGCGCATTCCTCAAGGGAATAATGAATAGAGCACTTTTGTTACTTCGTGGTTAACAAACATAGTGTGTTTCTGTTGATTAAAATGCAAAACTGGATAATTAACCAAAGAACCGATGATAAAAAGCAAAGTTTTTTTCTCTATATATAGGAAAGCATTCCTTCATAAATATTGATTTGGGCTATATTATTTTCTAACAATGTGGTGGTTTTCTATAAATATCAGTATCTGATAATGAGCACTTCCACTACTCATTATTCCTCTGCTTGCAGAATTTAATGAATAGAAATGCATTCATTATATGGAAATCTATCTACCTGTTATGCTTTTGATGAAGCCAGTCCCTGATCTGAAATTTTGACCACCGTTAATGATATGTAAAGAACTCTGCCTTATCTTTAATGATATGCCTGAAGAATTTATCAATGGAATGTATCAGATGCTAATTCATCTTCCACACATTACTTCAGCAACTTCATCTCACTTCTACATCACTTTTTGGAATATTCTTTCTCTCTCACTCTCAGTCTCAGTCTCTCTTTTGCCCTTTGCCCTCCCCAGAAAGTGTTTTCTGTGATGGAAACATAACTTGTTTCTAAAACAAATTTAAGTTCACTGACTCAAAAAAGACCTTCCTTTGTCTTTGAAGCTACTGTGATCTATTGGTTAGCTGTGATGAATTTCCCAAGTCTGTGGGAAATTCATTGTATCAGCAATCCATGGCCTATTCACTACCTCATTAGAAAGTCAGCTTCTTCCATATTCACAGCCGCAGAGCAAGAATTTACATTTAACCAAGTTTATCTGAGCAAGTATTAACTTCATGCCTCATCTGCATAGGCATTCAAGGACAGGCTAGATGGGGCCTTATGTACCCTGATCTAGTGTGTGGCAGCCCTGCCCACGGCAAGGGGGTTGGAGCTCAATAATGCAGCAGCACTTACTTCTACACATGAGGGTGGGCATTTTGATTCCTGAAGGTCTGTGTCTCTTCTGGATCTCTTTTGGTGATTGCAGTTCTTCCATCTTTGCAGTCTCAACAATGTGAACCCCAGTTGCCAAATTAAGCTGGATGTTTAAGTCACTGCTGATCGACTTGTAATATATACTGCATTTTTGCCTTAATGCAATAAAGATTTTGCAGTTTTCTACACAATCTCTCTGTTGAACTTAGTAAATGGTTGCTACTCGTGAAACACCTAGAGAATGAGCCTCCAGTAGGAAGAAATAGCAGTTGATTTTCCATTTAGATACCACAGACAGCCTTCCTGATAATATACTTCTATTGCTTTCTCTTTCTTTCTTCTTTTCTCCAGTGTAGCTACATGAAAATTGCTTTCATAGCATCATAGAACTGTTTGAGTTTGAAGGGATCTTTAAAGATCATGCAGGCTATCTACTCTGCCATAAGCAATGATATCTTTCGCTTGATCAAGTGCTGAAAACCCCATCCAACACTGAACACTTCCAATGATGGGGCATTAGCAACTTCTCTTGCAACATGTTCCAGTGTCTCACCATTCTTACTGTAAATAATCTTTTCCTTGTATCCAGTCTAAGTCTACTCTCTTCCAGTTTTGAATTATTATCCTTTGGTTCTGTCACTGTGAACCCTGGGAATGCCTTTCTCCATCTTTCTTATAAGCACCCTTTATGCACTGAAATTTTAGATATTGAAAAAAAAAATATTTCTCTGCAACCTTCTCTTCTCCAGGATGAACAACTACAACTCTCTGTGTTTCTTTATAGGAGGTGTGCCCCAGATCCTCTGATCATCCTTGTGGCCCTCCTCTGGACCTGCTCTAAAATGTCTATGTCATTTTTGTGCTGTAGGCCCCAGATGTAGTTAGTACTCCAGAAGGATTATCACAAAGGCAGATTAAAGTAGGAGAATTGCTTTCCTCAGCATTATGGCCATGTTTCCTTTCATTAAGTCTATTATATGATTGACTCTCTGGGTTGCAGTCACACATTGCTGGCTCATATCCAAGTTTAGGTCCACCAGTAACCTCAAGTCCTTCTGACTGCACTTTTATTATCATTGTCCAGACAGCTATGTCAAAGGCAAAGCCTTTCCCAAATATCAAAAAGAACAGGAGAATCTATCAACCTTAAAATTGTCCAAAAATCTATTTTCTGTTTGTGGATGATCAGACAAAAAGTACCGGCCTTAAACTCCAGTGAAAGCATTCAGATCTGGCATTAGAAAATGTCTAATCTTCTCTGAGCATAGTGAAAAATTAGAAAGTGAGATCTCTTGACATTTCTAAAAAAGAGTTAAACATCTGTCAAGAAGGGGTCCTGCCTTGGGAAAGGAGCTCCAAGCTTGTCTTCTGTGAGAGCAGAAGAGCAAAAGTATACTGAACAACTGTATAGTAGTGGTTTGTCAGTAAAGGAGCTAAAATCTAATTCTCTTCTGGGAACACCTCTTCAGACCTGCTCCTTTTTTGTATTTTTTGACTGCATGGATACCTGCACCCATGGAAGGATCCTTGTGAAGCACTGCACCTTTTCTAACCTAAGAAAACCTAAGAAAGAAAAACTCCCACCTGGTTGGCAAGATTCTCATCCCAGGGGCTGTTCCTCTGATTTAGTCTGTGAGGTGATGACTCTTGCTTTCTGCACAAATCTGTATTTTATGCACAAAACAAAGGTGCAGCTGTTTTTGGTATGCTCTGACTGGATGTTTTGCTCACTCTGTCCAGCTCTTGACCTCATTTGCTTTCAGCAAGATCTTTTGGATCAATTAGTACTGATGATAACTTCCCAGGAGTGACAGACAGAACGAGTGCTTAGTATACTCCCCCTGGGCATTCATATTTTTAGCCCCTCCTCAGTCACCTTCACTGTTACCAATAAACATAGCCACAGCCCCATCATCGAAAATAGCAGCAGCTGCTTTCAAGAAGAGCCTGCAACAGCTCTGGCTGTCTCTCCATTTCCTGTTGGTTTTTATTTTATTTTATTTTTTTTTATTTTTGCAGAGGCATTTTTCTTCTTCTGTGAAAGATGTCACAGCCTCAGAGATAGTTTCTTGCGGAAATATTCTGGACAGTTCTCAGCTTTGAGACAGACGTGTAGAGTGAAACCTTCTGTTAAATTCCCTACGTATGCCTGATCTCATTTCTTGGCCTATGTGCACAAGGCTACCGAGTGGAACACGTGGACAACTCTTTGTGCAACTCTCAATTTGTGAAAAATATGATCTTTTGAACCGTTTTGAAATATGTCAATGTAAATCAGCAGTGGAGTGTAAATCAAGGGAGGATCTGGTTTATGTTCCTATTTTATGGCCTCACTTTCCTGCAAACTTCATCATGATCCAAAGCTGTTCAGGAGTGGTTTCACTTCAACCTTATTTTAACTCAGGAATGAGTCTGCATACTTTTCCAGTTATTTCCTCAGGCTGATAATTGTTCAGCATAATTCTTAATGGCCTGGTCCCAAACCTTACTTACTTCACTCTGATGGGCATCACAACCACTGCAGCTTCGGTAGTGCTTTCACATCTTTCACTCACATCTGTGCATGAGAAGATACATTGTATGATGAAGTATGCTGTAGGGAACACAGCTGGCAGTGGTAATTGGTGTCTGGCCTCAGTGGCACTGTGCCCATCACAGGCATCCTTAGAGCATCTGCTCTGTCTCAAGGTCCCATGCTGCTACATCAGCATGTGCTCACACACTGTGCATGCCCCATTTCTCTCCACAACACCATGCAGTGACCTGGGATGGATGTGTCTTAAGTTCTGAAAGCTGGGAAACTCTAGTAGAAAATCTCCATCAGCACCATTTATTCCAGGCCATATTTGTTATTATAGTCTCTGAGACCAAGTGCAAGTAGGAAAACTACTAAGTGATGACACCAGTGTTTGGGTCTTCCTTATAACACCACACCAGCATGGAGCTCTTTCACAGGATCAAAACCCTGGTCTAAGACCTAACAACTTAATCTGTTAAAACACTTTGTATTGAAAACATTTTCACAATCATCACAGTTTTAAAAAATTAAGCTCGTAGTAGCTGAAGCCAAGCTTAAATTCTTAATTTCTGCTTATATAAATATAGTCAGTAAGGCCAAATGTACACTGTCATTTACTTATATTTGTTTGTTTGATTGATTGATTGATTGTTTTAGGTTACTACATAGGGTAAAAAGAGAGCAGAAATATAAATATTTAGAAGCCACCAATTTTAGTTACAAAACACCTCTCAGAGCACAACACTGAACATTGCCTAAAAATGCACTTTCTCAACAAAACTTGAACTCCACCTACTTAATAAACAGCTTACATTTCAGAAATCATAACTGTTTCTCTTTGTGGGATGAAGTGTGTTTTAAGGCTTAGCATCATCAAACCCAGTCATCAAGTCCTCCCATCAAGCTTTCAGGTACATATATTCTTTAGGGTTACATTTTCAAATATATTTTGGGATTTACATATATACAGATATTACTTACTTTCCTACTTTGTGTTATGTATGTTGTATGTATGCTGATGACTCGTTCAGGAGAAAATATCAAGAACAATGAAGTTCTGATGTTGGGGGAAGACGTTGGTTATATGGCAGTAGAGATTGAGCCTTCTCACCAATATCCCATTACATGCTGTTGCCATGTGACAGATGACACAGTGACTCTGCACAGACACAGCACTCTGACACAGTGGTATATGACATGGAAGTGCAGATGAAGCAAAGGCGTGGCACTGAATTCCTCAATGTGGAAAAAATGGCACCCACTGACATTCACTGATGCTTGCTGAGCGCTTATGGAGGTGAAACAGTAGATGTGAGCACAGTGAGGCAGTGGGTAGTGACCTATGTACAAAATATTTAGATCTCCAGTTGCTATGAGGCTCAAATTAGGCTCTTAATTGACTCTATGAAAATTTCTTTAACGTTTTTGGAACTTGAGATTTGAACACTTCTCTATACTCTATTGAAACTTTGTATGTGTTTATATCTTTACAGCTCTTCCTGTTAGGGTCTTATGTATGGCAAAATCTGGAAAACTATAGACATCTTTTTGCTTAATCAAAGAGGCAGCCAGCTTCCTAGGTTCTGACTACAAGAAGGGATTAAACAGTGTTTGGAAGCATTGTCAGGCAGTGCAGAATGATTGTTGTCTGCTCTGTTCACAGTCTACTTTTGGCCCTTGCTAGTTAATTCATTCCCAAACATCTCACAGACATGACTTGGGAGCTCGAATACTCTTGAGGCCATTTCTGTTAGGCATTTGCGCGTAGACATACTTGGTCTAAATCAAAGTGAACTTGCAGCCTTGGATACATCCCATGCCATGCAGGTTAGCCAGTGGCAGGGAAAATTTTACTGACTGGTGAAAAAGTATGGCTGTATTTACCAGCACTGATCATTGTAGAAAAGTCCTACACTAACACACTGTGCATACATAACAGACACTTCTGATAATATTACAGCAAAACTATATATACATGTTTTTTTTCCCCACATATATGGGGTACCATATAAGTACCTCAAGATTTCACTGTCCTTCAGAGACATAAGTTTTTGTGTCCAAAAAGAAAATAGAAAAAGCTGGTCAGAAAGAAAAGGGAAAAGATTCAACCCAAGAAAAGCTGGAGATACTTCTTCCCTTTCATCTTTTTTTACCCTCATGAATTGAAGTTCTGAAAATATTCATTTCTGGAAACACTGAAACAAGCATTTCTGGCACAAAATAGCTCTCTTCCAGAATCCAGTAAAATAAAGCTTTGTCAAATTGGAGACTGCTAACAGCTGTCTTCTCCAGAAATCCTCCATAAGCAGAAATTAAGTCTCTGGGGAGGTTTTATGTCAGAATTGTAAGTTCCTGCAGACTTTTGGGCACCTCTAGGCAGTATGGTATATAGATTTTGTGATTAAAATTTGAAGGTGCTAAAATGAGATTGATACCTAAGTAAAACCTTTCCCACAGTAAAGAAAAATTAGCACATAAGATTTTTATTTTTAATGAAGGAAATATTCCTGACTTCTGTGAACACATATCACATACAAAAAAATCACAAAAAGATGTGCCATTGCCTAGATTTGAGCAACATCTTTTCTTCTCTCCTAACTTTTTAATTTAAAATCAGGGTCTAGGTTATGTCTCACAGAAAATGCAAGAAGCCATGGTAAAACTCAGTATTTAAAAAAACACCCTACAACGGAGGGATAAGTCTTTCCAGGCTTGAGATTAAGCAGGTGTTATATCTGACACTGCGTCCTCTGGTTGGCAAAAAGAATAGAGACATCAGCTGTTTTCTCAGTGTCACTGTTTCTGATGCAAGGTTTGACACTGAGAGATGAAGTGGCTGACAAAGCAATGTCAGAGCCAGCACTTCAGATGGCGTAAACTGGCATTGGTTTGCTGCAGACTACAGAAATGCTATCTCAGAAAACTGCAGGAAATATTTTCCAATTTGCAAACAAAATCAAGGATCTCCCCTTTTTTAACATTTTCCAATTCCCAGGTTGGGATCTACCCTGAATAGTTATCTGAATAATCTTTGGCTGCCCGTATAAGCCCTGAGAAAGCAGCCAGAACTGAAAAATGGCATGAACTAATTTTCTATCAGCTGTTGTCACTTTGACTCATGTTTTCTGAGCAATCTCAGTCAAGGAGAAGTAAAAGGGAACTCACTGGACATTTAGCAAAGCAGAGCAATCTCCGCCCTGCTGGAAAGACTTGCTCAGCTACAGGTGGAGGATTAGAGGACATAAGCATTATCAACATTTCACTTGGAGGATCCCATCCCTTGCAGGACTATTAATGGACAGTCCAGATTTTCTGTTTCTGTCAGCTGTGAGTCACCTACTTTCCCTCGGAGAAATGAGCTATGTTCTCAGTATTTCAATTACACCAGATTTCTGAAACACTAATACAAGAAGGTCTCCAAGCATGTCCAAAAGCCTCTATGACAAGAAGGAGGTAATTTGCTGTGACCATCTGGAAAAAAGTAAATATCTAAATTATCTTTTTGCTCAAGACTCACTAATCCTTCAAGGCTGTATCCACTCCTACCTCCTGATATTTTCACAAGTAAAGAAATGCGAGCACAGAAATCTCCTCTATACTTTCTACATTTGGATACAAATCCTTTTTAATTAGCTGCTGTTGTGCATAACTTCGTCCTCTGTGTGCTATGATAGCACAAACAATGAAAAGCAAGAATTACCTTCAATTTTAAACATATACAAGAGTATGAAGGGAATGTTTGAAGAAGTGAAAAGAATAGTCTGATTTTGTACTGCAGGACAGACATTTTTTCCATTGGATGAAGAGCATTTTAAGGAGAAAGTTCATTTTCCTCACAGAGCAAACATCACTATGTTGAATTTTTATATTATCTCTGATTTAAAGACAATTCTCCAGTATGCATACATATGCACTGATTCATAAGACAGCACTTAAAGAATACTGTCAGTGTCTGATGCACCTACTGCTCTAATTTAACAAACTTATTCTCACTAAATTGCATTTCTTAATAGAGCAGGCGAATGAGGTGTGTAGTAATTTAAAAAAGGTTCTCAGTATGAAGTCAGGGACTGTTGCTTTGGTAAAATAACATATTTTAAAGTCTGAAACATTGGAAAATTGTTTTATCAGGAAAGGTAATTGATTCAGTGGGTAGTGAATAAAGCTGGAGCCTGATGGTAGTACAAAGATAATTCAAATAAAATACTGAAGTAAAGGTAAGATTAGCTTTGTCTTTTCAGACTTCTCATATTCTGGGGAAAAAACAACCGTGTCCTGAATTCATGCTGATGGCAAAGCAACAATAATGGTGTCAATATTTTCATATATTTGATCAAATTTGTTTTCTTCTCAAGTTTACAGGCTTCAGATGCTTTCCAAAATAGTTTTCTTCCTTTGAAATCACTCATGATTCATCAATTTGCAAAAGGTAGTTTGAGGAAACTGTGCTGCCCTGTGTGTGCCAAAGGATAGGACAAAACTTATGCATTGAAATGAAAGCAGAAAGATTTTCACAAAAAGGTGATTTCTCACCTCCCAAACACTCTTTTCATTTTTAGTCCCTCTTGCATTTTCAAAAAGCAATTTCTCTTTTTTCTAGAGGCAAACTTTCAAAAGACAAGGCAAACAAACGGGCAGTAATCAAACCAACAAAAGAAAGAACTTGTTCTGGAAAATACCCTGAGAAAACAAAAAGTAAACAAAACCAAGTGATGTGCCACGGTTGGGAGGCCCTTTTATGTCTCACCAGCTTTTCAGAAGCATCCAAGCCATGCTTCTGCATATCTTGTTGGCAAGTTGGAGCAGTGCAAGCTCTATTTGGGTAGGCTGCACTCCAGCCCAATTGAAAAAGATGGGACTCCTGCCACCCGCTTCCCTCTGCCCTTACATTTGACATGGGACAATACATACTGTTTTCTCCACTTCCATTCTCTTTTATGTGTAAAGCAGCTGAATCCATTTTTCTCTCTGCAGTGGAGAGAACTGTTATCAACACCATGAAAGTAATGCTAGTGAATAAAAAAACATAAGGGTTTCTGTTCTGTTAAATATAACTTCCAGCACTTGCACTTTTGGCAGGAGGTTTTGTGTCAACGGTAGCCTCACATCCCATGGGAAAATGGGTGCTGTTTTGTTGCCTATTTTCAGACATTTTGCAGCCTAAGGTGTTGGTAATGCAAAGTCTTCTAAAAAAACATGCTTACAATGTATCACTAGTGAATTTATTAAGGTCTTCATCAGACCTTCTGCTTTGAATTTTCCTAACAATTTTGACAGGCTTGCAAAAATGATGAAAATGGTATGTATATAATAAAGACTTGCACATACATTTTTATACCTACTGTACTGAAATAAATTGTCATCGTATGAAGTCACAAGCAAAGTATGGAAGAAAGCAAAGTGTCTGAATGTTAGAGACTGAAGGAGGTCTGTGTGTGTTCATCATCCTTCAATACAAACTTTTGTGTAATACTCCAGAAGGCAATGCTGCCAGAGTAAATTAACATAAAGCCTATAAAACTCACTTATTTACTTCCTGAAATGTAAATAATGAAGCCTGAAGAAATGTCAGTCAGTCAAATGGCATTTGAAATACACCTCCACTGGTTCTATTCCTTGTAAACTATTATTATTTGTGTCCTAACAGGTGAGCAGCTTTTCACCATCTCTGCTTTTTTTTTTTTTTTTTTTTTTAGGCTCTTATATGATGTTCAGTTTTGGGAAATGATATGTCAGCCCCATTGTCCAAGATATTTAACCGTCAAGAGAAGTAACAATGCTCATCAAGTAATATTATGACAGACTGTAAGACAATAAAATGAAATAAGTATGGGGTGTATGGGCTTTATTTTAAGTGAATGTGGAAATTTATAATCTCCGAAAATGTGCATTGGTCATGGCTTGTTTTAATTGATTCTACTAAACATTTTTAGGTCAAAGGTACCTCCTTTCCTTATCCCCAACTCTCATGTGGGGAAGAACTTCCTGAATTTCAATAAAAACAATGAAAACAACCCAATTTATGATAAAGGTTTGGTTTGCATTATTCTTGAAAAATAAATTGTTTCACCATACCAAAATTCTTCATCGCTCTAGTAGAATGTTTCAATGTAATTCTGGGGCTTTATCATTGAAAAACCAAAAGGAGAAAACACCAAATCAATAAGTAGAATTGACTGCGTTTCTTGTAACCTAGGACTTTTTCCAGCTTAACTGGTGATTCAGGATCCCATGTTATCATCATCTTAAATCAGAATGGAATAGGAGTTGAAGAAAAAAGAGACTGCTGCAGGTGTGGAGGAAATACTTAGAGAAGATTGTATATAAAATTCTCTTAAACTAGTTAAAATCATTTACTGTATTCCAGCTGTTCATTTACTTATCTTTTTCACTTGGCATGAAAATGACTATATTATTTTTGCAGAGAGTTTTTTTTTTTTCCTCTTTTTTTTTTTTGTCATTGAGTTGAGAATTATCAGATGCAGCTGGGGTATTGCTGCACTTGGGAAGCTGAGAACAGCAAACTTAGGAAAGAAGAAAACAGGATATGGGATGCCAAGAAAAATGCATTTCTGTGGCACTGAAATGTAGATTTTCAACACATTTTGTTCACTTCAGGGGAAAAGAAAAGCAAATCAAAATGCAAAGCTAAGATAGCTGTTAAATTCTGTATCAGAAAACTATATTGTATTTACCTCAAGTTGCCTCTGAGAATTTCATCTGAGTAAGAAGTTATGGATCTTCAGCCATGAACTATTGGATAATGGTGCTGTATACTGCTGGATAACTATCTTTTCCATTCCAGTGGTGGTTTATTTTGAGTGAAATAAGAAATGCTTCTCATAGCCAACTCTCTTAACTGTTAAGGCCATGATTCAGGAGAGCACTCCACCTCAGAGAGACATTCATATACTTATCCCCAGGCATCTGCAGACAGCAAGACAAGTGCAGGAGCAGAGATAAAAGGGTTATGTATCACATCTGGCAGTCATTTTCTCTTTGTTAGCCATTTAAATGTTGGCCATTTAAATTTGCTGAAGCTAGCATAGAAAAGATTTTATTTTGGTGAAAAAACGAAACAAAACAACAACCAAAAAAAACCCAACAACTCAGGATTAAAATTCATTGATCTTCATTCACTCCTTTTTATATATTTACAAAGCAGAACCTAAAATCTGGGGTAAAATGCTTGACTCTCTTTACAGCAAGTTAAAGGAAACAGATGAGGTGATCTGTCTGTTTTAGTTATTGAACTTAGGATTAGATGAGCCTTGCTAGGCCAAAAGCAAAGAAAAGGTATGATGCATGTGTTCAAAATGATGAATATTATAAAGGAGACAACACATATCTTAGACTATGAAATTAAGGAAATAACTATGCAAATTACAAATAGAAAAGCTTTTTGACAAATATGTTTGTAAAATTCCTTCACACTTCCCAGTGCTGCTGAAATGCAAGGCAGAGGCTAAATTGCTGTTTTTGCAGTGCAACAGTTTGGGAACAGCTCCTTCTAGATTGCATCAGCCAGCAGGATAGCATTTTCTCCCATTTGGTGTCTGCCTCAAAATCTTTGTCTCAAGCTGACCTTGCTTATGTCCCCTACCCTTATCCCCTTGCTTGCTAGGAATGTGGCAACGATTCTCTGCCTCTTACATGTGGGAGAGGTAATCAATTTGGCTTTTCACACATTAGCTTTATATTTATGTTAATTAGTTAATTGGAAATGTAAATATCTCTTAGCTATATATTTAGACACTTAATACCAGCACGGTCGCATGCTACTCCTTGAAAAATTTCTGCATCATGAGACATGTAAACCTTGCTAAGTAGCAGACAGAAAGCAGGCTTAACACACTGAACCATGAATATTCTTTCTCCATAGGTGGTGAGAAGCCAAGTTGTGCCTTGGATTTAGGTGTATACTCTAGATGAACTCATTTGGCCAAAACCAGAAATCAGCAGTGCAAGTGCCCAGACCAAAGCTAGCAGCTCCTCTAAAGATTTCCCTCTAATGCAGACATATCCAACCTATGGCCCGTGGGCCATATGCAACCCAGTCCAGCTCAACCTGAGGCCATCCCGTTATCCCATGCCATCATGGAGACTGCTCTGCCTCACTGAGAGGCCTCTCTCTTATTTCACCAGACTGCAGCCTGAAGAAAGAGGAAAATCTATTGAAAGAAATTTTGAGAATAAAGCTGCTAATTTCAAATGTTATGCTTTGGTGATATATGAAAGTACTGATGCTATAGATATGGTTCAACTAGTCATTTTTATTAGCAATATTGATAATGAATATAATGTCACCAAAGAAATAGCTTCTTTTTTGCCATTAAAAGACACAACTACATCTCTTGATTTATATGAAGCAGTGAAAATTACATTAAAGTGATTTTATTAACCTTTGTCAACATATCTGGTATAGCTACTGAAGGAGTAAAAAGAGGGACCTATAAAATGAAAAGAAGATGATGAAATTGCCAGCAACTCGTGTTTGATGTATCATAGAATCATAGAATCATGAAGGTTGGAAAAGACCTCCAAGATCATCCAGTCCAATCACCCACCTATCACCAATATTTTCCACTGAATTGTTGTCCCTCAGTACAACATCTAAAAGCTGTTTGAACACCTGCAGGGACAGTGATTCCACCACCTCCTTGGGCAGCCCATTACAGCACCCGACCACTCTTTTGTAGAAAAAGTATTTCCTAACATCCAGTCTGAATCTCCCCTGGTACAACTTGAGGCTGTTCTGTCTAGTCCTTTCACTAGTTACATGGGAGAAGAAGCCAACACTCAACTCAACACAGCCCCACTTCAGGAAGCTATAGAAAGTAATAAGGTCTTCCCTGAGCCTTCTCTTCTTCAGACTGAACAATTCCACTTCTGTCTGCCACTTGTCATAAAGCCTGTGCTCCAGATCCCTCACCAGCTTTGTTGACCTTCACTGGACACACTCCAGGGCCTCAGTGTCTTTCCTGTAGTGAGGGTCCCAAAACTGAATGCAGTACTTGAGGTGTGGTCTCACTAGGACTAAGTAAAGAGGGGTGATCACTTCCCTCCTCCTGCTGGCAATGCTATTTCTGATACTACCTGGGCACACTGCTGGCTCATGTTCAGCTGAGCACTGATCAACACCCCCAGGTCCATTTCCTCTACAAAGTCTTCCAGCCACTCTGTCCCAAGCCTGTAGCATTGCCTGGGGTTGTTGTGGCCAAAGTGCAGAACCTGGTGCTTGGTCTTGCTGAACTTCATCCCACTGTCCTCAGCCCAGCAATCCAGCCTGTCCAGATCTGTCTGTAGAGCCTTTCTACTCCCAGGCATATTGACATTTCTTCCCAACTTGATGTCATTTGCAAACTTACTGAGGGTGCACTCAATGCCTTCACGAAGGCCATTAATAAAGATATTAAACGAAACAGGTCCCAGTACTGACCCCTGGGGAACACCACTCGTGACTGGTCATCAGCTGGATTTAACTGCATTCGTCACCATTCTCTGGGCCCAGCCTTCCAGCCAGTTCTTTACCCAGCAAATAACATACCTGTCCAAGCCACAGGCTGCAAGCGTACATCAAGAAACTTAAAAATTTGAAAATGGATTATGTCATGCAAATCATCATAAAAACTGTGAATTTCATAAAGTCCAAGGGATTGAACCATCACCAATTCCAGGAGTTCCTAAAAGTATGGATTCTGATTATGGGGACATCATTTTCTCCTCTGAAGTAAGGTGACTAAGCTGGGTATAGTACTAAAAAGATTTTATGATTTCCAAAAAGAAATTGAGTAATTTACAGGATCAAAAGGAAATATTTGTGCAAAAACATGAAAATGAAGAATGGCTCACAGATTTAGTACTTTTGGTGGATTTGACCACTCACTGAAACAAGTTTAACATGTATTCATTTTTTTTTTCACCTAGAAAATTGATCTGTGACTGTAACAGAGTTTGAAATCAAAATTAAATTATGGAAAGCTCAAGTTATGGTAGATAATTTTATGCATTTTGATACATTAGTTAAACACAGTCCCATGAACAGCAAAAAATATTCAACCTTGATTTCCTTTTTTTTTTTCTTTTGTATATTTGCTGCTCCATTTTTAGTCATCATAAATACATTTCCAAATGGAATGAATAAAGTTACAATCAGATATTCAAGCCAAAAATTTGATCATGTCTCTTTACTGTACTTTTATAAGACCTAAAGAGAGAAATATCCCTCATTCACAACTGTGTCTTATTCTCATCACTACTTTTTGGCAGTACATATATTTTTGAAGAACTATTTTCAAGGATCAAGTAAAGGAAGAGCAAGATTTCATCAGAAATCTCTAGGGAAGTCCTTGAGATCTCACTAACAGTTGTAAGCACTTCCATTAAACCAGACTGATGCATCGGTTTTACAAAAACAAGGTAAAATATCGCACTAGTTTTATGTTTCTGTTGCTTTCTTTTTTTTAAAAAAAAAGTTTTAATCAAAAAAAAAGTTATATACATTAACTATATTATGTTTTATAGACAGTCTCAGACAATTCCTCTTCACTCAGTGCAGACCAGGCAAGCCAAAAGGTTGGATAGCTGTGCTCTAAAGCTATAGAAAGACATCCTTCCAATACATTTGATCTTAAATTAATTGTATGAACTAGGTCAGATAATTCCTGCCTTTAAAGCATCTGCTTCCTTCCATGAACTAAGGGGATTAATTTAGGTGGTGTCTACACTGTCAATGTCCAAAGCTGGGTGAGATAAAAGTCATCCAAAGAATCAGCAAAAACTATATTTGAGCCTTCTGCTGGTAGACAGAATATAACATGCTTATTTTCAGACTTTCTGTCAGGAGAAGCTGCATTTATTGTCACATCAGCTCTTCTAACTTTTCCACTCATTTATGCTTTGGAGACCAATGCAAGACTGTGCCTATGGGTGAATAGCATGCATAGCATGGTGGGAGTGGACTTGAGAGACCAGCAGTGTCAGTCTGCCAACTGCGTTACTGATGTCTTCTGTCTCTAATATTTCCTCTCCTCTCCTTAGTCGCTTCCTCTCTTGACTTGCTATAATTTGACTTTCTTCCCGTTCTAAGAAATGTTTATTGGCAAGAAGTATTGCTCCAATGTTTTAAAGAATTCATAGTTCCCTACTCTGGGTATCAGTTCACTTTGAAGTTGCTGAGTTATTAGAATGGGCTGGAGTGCTCAGTCATTTGGAGACATCTTTCAATTAGTAGAGATTTTGTCTTTGTTTGTTTCATACTTTTGTTTCTTTTGTTTAAGAAGGTCTTAAGTTAATAGTAACTAGAAGATCTGCTCCAAGAAGTTTAAAGACAGCTGATACATGGCAAAAACTAAAACAGAAATACAAACATAATCATGATGTCATGTAGGAGCCACAGAATTTATTGCTACATTGGTTAAAGGTCTTACAGGATTCTGATTTTTCAAAATCATGTAAATGCAACTGATATCAATTCTAGTTCATCAGTGCAGCAAAATAAAAAAAAAATATGTTTTGAGTTGGTATTTTTATACAGGGTACAGTTTACCCTGTTTATTTATGTGTGTACACGTGTATAAATTTGTGGGTTATTTTTTAAAGGGCAACAAGAGGATTCATTTTAGTTATTATCTTTCAGATGATGCTACAAATAATAAATATTCATAATGTTTTTATAACAGGTCATGACTGATGTAGTTCACACAGGCCACAAAAATGTAATTCAGGCAGAAATAATTTCGAAGAATTTTTATCCTAAATTAAGATAGAAAAAGTGCACATTATTGTTCTTGCTTTGCAGGAAACATCTATACAACTTTAGTGAGGTATCTGCATAATATTCTGATCTTCTGTGTCCCCCATAAAGTGATCCTTCTTATCTGACACCAGAGAGCTGCACTACACAGAGAAGACTGGTCCATGGTGTACAAAGAAGACTGCTCTCTCTGGGCTGCTGCTTCTTGCTAACCTTAATGCCAGCGTGTTGCCCAGGGTCCCATTGGGCCCAGACGAACTGGTCCATAGGTATCTTTTGGATGTATGGGCCAACTCACTGGCCATCAAAATTTTGCCAAGGATGTGAGGAAATAAGGGATCCTAAATTGCTGACTAAGGCAAGCATTATTTTCAAGAACCAACCAACCAACAGCACATAGCAAACTTCTGTTAATGTGGGACCTCTGTTCAGCTTCTTTTGTTCTCTGCTAGCCGAGGTCCAGCAGGAGGATAGAGATTTGAAATACCGCTTTGAAATCTGCTCAGTACTGAGGGTGTTGGAGAAAAAGCAAAAAATAAAAAGAAGTTGTGTTAATTTCAAGGTCCATTAGGCATAGAGGACCTGTTCTTATTCCTGCTGAAGTTAAAGTCTCATTGACTGTAAAACTCTCATTGGCTGAAATGGCACAGGATCAGTCCATGGAGAACAAATAATCAATGCTCTGAATAAGAAAAGTTCTTTTTTCAATTGTTGAAAATGCTGTTTTCCACATTTCTGATACGTCAGATACAGAACTTCAGTAAGGCAATTTACCTGAGTATGGTTGCCATGAAGTTACAAGTTTGCCAGTTTCAGGGTCTGAACCTAGACAATAATTTAATATGAATGTCTGTAAAATAGTATAGATTTCTTCACCAAGTGTCCAGCCTAAAGCATATGCTTTCATGATAATAGCTTAGAGCAAACATGAAAAAAAAAATTAGAATCACTTTGAGAAAATTTGACCAAACAAAATCTTGGCAGTATTTTATCCAATAGACCTTTATTTCCTTCTTCATATGTTTTACATTTATCTTACATTTATTACAGAGCTCATGTGCAACATAAATGCAGTAAAGTATCTATCTATCAATACCTTTATACATATTTGACATTTAGAGACTCTCCTGTTCCATTATCTTTGCTTTACTTTGTGACATTTTTATCAACTTCAACATTAACATGGCAGATTTTACAACTAATACAACTTAAAAGGTACAAAGATGTCAGCAACATCAATTATAAAAAAATTACAACCCCTGCTTTATCTCAGAGGTAATTAAATGAGCTGTAATTATTAGCCCAGATTCATTAGATTCATGTTCTCATGACCTCCTCAGATTGGATTATTGTAATTCTGAGTATGTCTGTCTGCCAAGGTAATGCACTGGCAGCCTTGAATGCAGTCAAAAAGGCAGAAGTAAAAGGACTGTTAAAAACCAAATGATTTAAACCCCTTGTAATTCACTGCAAATGAATTCTTATTATCTATTCATGATAACATTGCTATAATTCCTTAGTGTTTTGTGGATAAGAACCCTTATACTTCCAGACTGTTTGTGCAGTTTTGATTTAACCAGTATTACAGATCCAGTGAAGTGGAGGGGTTTCATGTAAAAAAACTGATTTGGATAGTGGCATTAAAGGTATGCTTATAGACATATCTTCTATGAGACATGCTTGTATCTTGGCTAAATTCATTTTTCTTATACGATGATCCTCTGACTTAAAAGCCAGAAATACAGGTGGCTTGGATTTAGTAACAGAAAAAGCGAATCTGAGGTTTCAGTTTAGGTAAAAAGAAAAGAGTAAGTGAAAAGAGTAAGGAGAGAATAACTAAGAAGAAAAAACTGTGTGATGAAGTTATATAATAGACATTGGATTAGAAATCTATCAGATGATAATTAAGTGTGTGGAATGTGGACTTTTAGGTATCATTCAATGTGGATTTACTAAAATTTCTGTATTTTTTTCAGTTTTCTTGGTTAGAACATTATTGTCTCTCTGACATTAGAAGGAAAATTTTGCAGAACTCCTCATGAGGAAAGACAGATTGGCCTACAGAATTCATATATAAGACATATAAGTTAGTGTTTTTTTAGCTGGAGATCAAAAACTTGGCTGGTTAGTAGAATTGTTCAGGTTGCACCTGTAGTTAGATAGACAAGATCTTTGATGTAGATAGTATTAACAGGAAGAATCTTATGGGATCTCCTCCATTCTAGTCAGATACTTGTCCTTTTGATCTCACCAGTCAAAAGAGCAATGTTTGTAGAAGACAGAAATTACTTCAGCTTTGACTTACAGTTTCAATATATTCCTATTGGAAAAAAGTAAATATTTTAATCTTTGGCAATAAAGTTCCCGCAGATGTACCGATAACACCAAAAGAGAAATATCCAAACAAACCAACCAAGCAAACAAAAGTTGGTTTTCCATACAAAACTGGTGGTCCCAGTTCCCTCAGCTGCTCCCCATAAGACTTATGCTACAGACCCCTCACCAGCTGCATTAATCTTCCAAAGACACAGTCCAGAATGCCTCAATGCCTTGCTTGTAGAGAGGGTCCCAAAACACAGTACTTGAGGTGTAGCCTCACTAGTTTCAAGCACAGTGGGACAATTACTTTCCTAGACTGTTGGTTACACTATTTCTGGTACAAGGCAGGATGCCACTGGACTTTTTGGCCACCTGGGAACACAGCTGGATTAATGTCAGACCGCTGTTGACTAGCACCTTTAGATCCTTTTCTACCCCAGAGCTTTCCAGCTACTCTGCTCCAAGCCTGTAGAGTCACATGGGGTTGTTTTGAACCAAATTGGCCTCCACCCACCAATCCAGCCTGTCCAGACCCCTACCTATAGGGTAGGGGGTCACTCAATCCCTTCATCCAGAACATCAGTGAAGGTATTAAACAGGGATGGCCACAGTGCACACCTTTAGGGAACACCCGTGGTGACTTGTTGTCAATTTATTGTATTGACTTGTCATCAGTGATATTCCATCCAAATCCGTGACATCAATGAAGCTCTGTCTTAGCATTTGCAGAAATACATTTGAACATGCCTATTTGTGAAACTGTTGTCCTTGAAAAATGAATAACAATCTTACTAAGTGTATTAGTAACTTTTGTCCACTACCCTTAATTCAGATCCAAATGGACGTGTAGACGGTGTCCCCATAGAGGGTCTTTAATGGAATTTTTGATGCTTCTGTCTTTGGTCTGACTTGCTGACATGATCAGAACAATGTCAACAAGAATACTTTGAGTTTTGGATCCTCATTTCAGAGTGAAGCATACACCATTTAGTTGACATATAATATGGAAGTCAGATTATATTAATTCATGTAATAATACACATAATAATTGAATGCATATTCTTAAATGTTGCACTGTCTCACTAATCTTAAACATATTAACCAGAGAACCCTAGGGAGATCATAAATTTAGTAAAATTTGAGGAATGCCATGTACAGCACACTGAAATGTCTCACCACAATAATTTAGATATGAATAGAGTATTATTATACCTCTCTCAGCAAAGTGATTGTCTATGTTATTTATTAATGAATGACAGAGTGAGAAACAATTAGAGGTCCCTGCATTCTACATTTCTTCCCCAGTATATTAATAGCAAGGTAATTAATGGCTAAATCCATCTTATATGTTCAGAAATGTAGGCTCTGCATTCAAAACAAGAAAATCAGTCCTCATACTAAGTGATCATACAAAACATACCCCTAAAAATGTAAATTTAGGCTACAATATTAAAATTATAACTAGAAATTATTTTTTATTCCATGGTATTGACTTTTTTTCCACATTTTCTACTGAACAATCTACGTAGTACTGTATTAGTGTAACAGACAGCAATCCTGAAAGCTGCCTGTGTGAAATTCATGCCCATGCAGATAGAAACCCCCTATTCCACTACAGAAATCCCTTTTCCAGGGGTAAATAGAACTCTTTTTTTTTTTTCCTCCTCATCAATCAAGGATCCTGAAAAATTTGTCTACATACCATAGGTTTTTTTACAGGAAGATGTCCCTTGATACTGAATGAAAGTTTCCCACTGAATTCAGTGGACCTGGGTTCAAGGTCTAAATGAGAGAAAGCTTCAGTTACTATGGGCAAAAAGGACTACATTGGTCAGAAATCATGACCTCCTGTAATGCAGGATATAAGTTTACCAAGTACTTCATATATCAAGACTGTATTTTCCAATCAATACACTGTACATCTTTAGATAAAGACAATTTTTATTAGAGCGAGATTGAATGATAGTGAATTCATAATATCCCCAATATAAGCTTCAGTTAATTAACTTATAGTAAAAAATAGGTAGCTTATTTCCAGACAGATTTTCTCTGCAAGTAGCTGATCTCATGTTTCATAATCTAGACTTCAAGGGATATCCAGTGCAAGAATCATGTTGTTAGCATGCTACATTCTTATTCTGTGAAGGATCTGGCATTATGAACGTGAAAAAAGTAGTTTGAAATGTTGTTTGACTTCCCAAAAACATTTTACTAATGTCCTTAGTGTAACACAGTAGGTTCAGTCATTTGAAGAAGACGACTCTTCAAGGGCAAAGAATTTTGTGAATAAACTGCAAATGAAAAACTGATGCTGAAGACATGCAGTACATCGAAACTCTGCCCTGAATTAATGAGAATGCTTTAGGTAGCCATAAAGTCACTCCTATCCAGAAGAAGAAGTAAGTCCAAATCAGAGTTTACTAAGTCTCACTATTGAGAAGGTTGAGAAGCAGATTCTGCTTGATTTTGTCTCATAAATTACCTCTCTATATTAATGTATGATCAGATTCGCTTTGGGTCATAGCCAATCAGTGTAATGGATACTCATAACTACTTAATAGGAAGTACCATCAGAGCTTGATCCAAATTCTGTTGAAGACGAGCAGGTTTTCCAGTGGGACTGTGAGGATAAATTTCTTAATGTTATTCAAATACTTAAAGATGTGCCCAGTAGAGTATTGACTACTAAAGGTAAATTCTCTGTGAAATTTATTTAAATTAAGGATATAGGTTCAGCCCTCAATCTATAGCAAACCTCTACATTTGATCAAAGGAATCATGCTGTATCTATACTACATTTGCTGAAATCAGAATTTGCATGTGCAGCTCAGCTCTGTACAATCATATTGGAGACATCTGAACTTAGATGGCTTGAATCCTGCCCTAGATACCTAGTTGTTTTTGAAAGTCTCAGTAGACACTGCCTGACTGATCAAAGTGTCCTTGATAAATTTATAGCAATGGAAGGTAGAGGTTTAAATGTCTGTTAGGTTATAGGCTTGAATGATTAAATATGTGTATAAAACTGCCCCATGGTGCAAGTTAGTCACCTGCAAAGGGTGACATAAGCTGCCAAAGTCATAAATCTCTCATGAGTTGCTTCTCTCTGTGCATTTGCAACACAGAACCACAGCACTGACTGTCTGATGCTGGGGGCATGAATTCTGGCTATAGCAATTGATCGTTTGTGTTCAGGTGTATGTTCTCACAGCAGTGCCTACTTTGTACTTTAAAAAGAATATTTGCATCACCAAACTCTGAGTAAGGAAGGTATTAAAGAGGCAGTATAAATTGCTTTATGCATTTAAAGATTTTTTTTTAAAGAACAAAAACATGTACATATATATGAACCAATGAAATGTGCTAAATTCAGTTTTAGCACTTCCTGGTTTCTAATATTTAAGACATTTAGCTAATTATTTCTAATGATATTCATTGATATATAAACTGATATATTGCAATCATATTAATTACAATAATTATCACTTCAGGCATTTTGAATAACCTATTCCATAGAGAAGAGATTTTTAAATAAAATTGAGTAATAGTCAGCATATAATACAATGAATAATAGTGTTTATTACTCTCTTGGATTAGCCTGGCTCTAAAACGAAAATATTCCTGCCACAATAATACGGTACTCAGTAAAGGGATTGCTAAATTAAAAGCTTTCATTCTCCTCGGGAATCGTGCTGTAGCAAAGAAGTTTCAGTCTCCTGCCTTCCATGGTGCTGATAGGAATACATCTGTAGTCTAAATATGCCAGGAAAGTGTTCCAGTAGAGATTATGGGGTAGCTGAAATGCTTCTGTGATTTACTTAAATTCAAAGTGGTGCTTAAAAGAGACTTCTAATCTGCAGTGGACAGAAACTGCAATACCAATACCGAAAATGACATTCAGCTACAATTTCTGATGGCTTTTTCTGAAAGTGGCTTGGGAAAAGCATCTCCGTGATAATAGTTGTGGAGTTAAACTTTTGAATTTTACATATGAAGGTAGTGGTTGCAGAGCTATAGTTAGATGAAAGGGATTTGCTTGCTTCTAATGTCATAATGGGAAATCTGAAGTTTTCTATTTTGGGCCACAGTCAAAACAATTGATGTTATTTTTTTTCATTAGTTTCAATGAACTCTGTAAAAAGACATTCAAAAGACAAAAGGTCAAGAATTAAATGTTATTTATGTATGTAACAGCCATTCTGGTCACTGAATGATTTCAGAGATTTTAAATGAAAATTAGGATGGTAATACTCTCGAGGATCTCAGCCTAAGGGAATTCCAAAGGAAAAAAGTTCTGTTATGAATGCATGTTTCCTTTCTTCTTAAATATTTGGGTGAACAATCTCATCACACGTGAATTAACATAATGACCTTGCACTCCCATTGTACTGTCTCACCACAGTGTTCAGTAAGGGCTAGGATGGAAGACCATAGATTTCAAAAGAATAGAAACTTTCTGTTGAGTTGCAGTCAAAGCAGTGGTCATGCATTGCTGGCTTCGGCTCCAAACTTTGAGCTCACTTGCTGCAACCTATCCTCTTAGTCATGAAATCTAACTTATCAGTCACCTTCTAAAACTCTAAAACCTTAGAGATGTCTGCCCTGAAATTTCAATGAATAATTAATGCAAGAGCAGTTGTTTATAGTGATAGAAAAGGAGAGAAGGATTCAAATAGATGAAGTAGTTGAAAATTCATTAGTAGCTTTAATATAATAAGATTTTAGAGAATTTATACGGACGAAAGTAAACCTGAGTTACTGTGATTTATCCAGTTATCCCCCTTGGAGATATACATGAGATAGTTAATACATGGTACAAATTGTTGAGAGATCACATGAGCTTCAAAAAAAAATAAAAAAAAAATTAAAAAAAAGAGGAAAAAGAACATGATAAAAGAAAATGGCAGAAAACAAACAAACCAACGATGTCTTGAGACTTTGTAAGAAAAATATTTCTAGAAAGATTATAATTAACCATGAGAAAATTGCTACTTAAATTAGGAAGCAAAGTAAAATAATGCTAAAAACCACCGCAGACAACGATTATCAAAAGCTTGACATACTTTGGAAGTTGAGATCATTAATGGAATACACAGAATATCTTGCTGAACAACCTGAAATTGAAGAAGTGAGAATTCACATTTCCCACAGGCAGCCTGTAGAATTACTTGTGTAAAAAGTTGCAAAACAAGGAGGAAAGAGGGCTCAAAGTCACTGTGACACTCAGAGGATGTGTGTTTGGTTTGCTTCTCAATGAGGTTTGCTGATA
Organism: Gallus gallus; assembly: GCF_016699485.2. Lineage (NCBI taxonomy): Eukaryota > Metazoa > Chordata > Aves > Galliformes > Phasianidae > Gallus > Gallus gallus. The sequence goes on from NC_052532.1 coordinate 37,060,586, forward strand.
GAAGGCAAAGGTTTCTACATGTGTAGGAAGGAGGAAGGGAAGGGGACAGGAATAAATTTGAGTTAGATTTTCAAGAACCAAAGCAATTTCTGTCCAGGCACAAAGAGACGGGAATGAAGATTGATCATGTAGCAATAGAAGCAGGAGCACAGTGCAGAAAGATAGTTATGGATGGTTAAGTGTTTCCAGCTAGTTAAAGATATCTGTTGCCAGGAGTGCCTATTTTAAAGCTGCTAGCACGTGCTTGATTTTAATGAGATTTATGCTGAGTCTAAATGTTAGGCATAGTGTAAGACCTCTGCTGAGCATGGATGAAAATGAGAGAACTGTCATTTTATGTAAGTATGGCGATATTATCATATATTTCTGAACTTATGAGACAAAATTCCTCTTTTTTTTTTTATTTTTTTTATTTTTTTCCTCTGTGGTATCAGTTAGATTAGTGGGAAGATAAAAACCAGGTTGACTATAGCCTCCCTGCTCTGAACCTATGGACATGAGATCAGAATTTAGGTATAGTTATTAAAGTTTAGTAATGAAAAAGTAAACACTGACACGTACTGAATGAGAAGCGTGAAGAAATGGAGTTGAAATGATGGTGAAAAAAAGGGACAAAAACTGTAAGAGAGACTTTAAATACAGAGGAATATTACAAATGAGCAACTGGTAAGCAGTCCAGACACAAAGTTAGCCAAAAGTGATGTCCAGTAAATCATCAAAGAAAAAAGACAAACAAGTCTCATCAGTGTTGGAGAGACAAACATAAGATGGTAGTGGCCAGTGGAGTTACAAAGTGGGCAGCAGTATTAGTGGTTTTGGCACCACCAGAGAGATATTTTGCCCTAGCTTCTCATTCCACTGTAAAGCTGTGTGCTGTTGCTTGTCCCACAGTGCTGCAGTCAAGTGCCCCCACTTGTCTTTCACAGGACTCCGCTCCTCACACTTCCTCTGTCTACTCTTTCCTCCTCCTATCCTTCCCACCCACTACTTTTCCTACTTGAATGCATGTGAAAGTCTTAGTAACGCCCACGTTTTTTCATTCTTCATACCATATTCCACTATAGATGGAACTTGGCATGAAAATGGAAACCACAAGGCTAACAGCAATGCAAAGACCATTACATTCAAAACATACTCTGTCCTATATAGATAGGAAGTTGAAGTGAAGCAACACTATCTAATCAACGTGTAACACCTCTGGATAGCCTTTCCTCATCCCCCTTCTCTCTTTAAATTATAGAATAATTCTGGCAAGGGAGAGTGCATTTTAGTGTTTATATATCAGCTAGGGCTTGAGGGCTTTCATATCATTACAGCTCAAGTGCAGACAGATCATAGGTAGCATTTATGAAACTGATAAACAGAAACATACGACAACATTCACGTTATTTGTCTAAATAAAAGAATAATGAAAAGAAGCAAAGATACATGTCAGCTTTTATTTTGCATGTCTAAATAAAATAATAAGGAAACACTCTACCTTCCAAAATGCCAGAGTTGTAAACAAACACAATATTTAGAATTTCCTCATTATTCCTAGTGAAAACAATAAGGCCAGCAGCTGTCATATATTTTGAAATCTCAAGCAATGAAAACCAAATAAAAGCATAGTTAGGAATGATCTAAAATTGGTACTGTTTAAAGAATAAACAAACAAATTTGAGCTGAATTTCTCCGAACACAGATAAGATTTTCTCATATTTAATAAAGTTATAGGTATTCCTATCAGCCTTAGTGTTTCTGTATTACTTTTGCAGAGTAGAGACGGACAGTTTATTGCAAAACAGCATTTCAACTGTAAGCTGAAGTGAATTACATATGTAAAATATTGTAGATTTACTAGAAACTGTGTAATACATACAGCATAACTCTTATGAATTATAAGCACAAAATGTAATTGCACAGAATGTTTATCAAAATACACAGTTGAATCCTGTAGGCATCTGACTTCTTAATAACTGCAACATTACTCACCCAGTGGACCTCCAGGACTTTTACCCCACCTTATGTATATGTGGTGAGATAGATCAGTCTGAAACTTGTTCCACCTTTTCTCCCAGAGGTGGAGGAGGAGAGAACTTGCTGCAAATCACCCAAATAATGTCCCATAGGAGGAGAAACTGGGAGACCTGCCTGCAGATGGGAATCCTTGTGCACCTTCAGAGCTATAAAGGTTGGTGAAGGCTCATCTCTTCTGTAGGCCTGCAGCTGTGCAACGGGCTTGGCTGTGATGAGCTTGATTACAAGGCAGAAGAGACTATTCCACTCTGATTCATTCTACAGGGCTTCCTACTCTTTTATTTCATGGACAACATACAGAGCAAAGACAAGATAGGCAGGTAATTTAGGTAATCGGAGTCATCTTGCTAGGACCAGGCAAGGACATAGCAAGTATTGATTGTAGCATCTATGTGAGACAATTAAAGCCAGTAGGCAGAGTCCGGCCATAAATCTTGGGTGAACTGAAACCATTCTTCTGTCCTTGCTTGAGGATATACACAGTTTCTTAATGTACCAAGAGTACCTTACCATGGCATTTTCCTGTCAATAGATAATTAGCTGCTAGTGTTGTCCATGTAACAGCTTTCCTTTAAAGAAAATATTCAGCCACTGAAATCAAGATAACAACCCTCCCCATCTAATAATACCTACCTTCCCATGGGTCGCTGGTAAGGTCACTGGATTGTAATGAAATATGCATTTCATTACACTTGATGAGATACAAGCATTAATTTCTGAGGCAGCAGTAGACAGTTTGTGATGGCATCTATTCATTTCCTTGCTTTTAAGTGTTTGTGTTTTGTTGAAAGAGAGATAGCTAACTAAATTGGTTTTTGAAATCAGGTTTTAAATGTATTGCAAATTCATTCTTTAATACATTCCTACTTGACATTGGAAGGCTGGGAAGACAAAAGCACTGTCTAGATTGCTGTCAGGCACAGCACCTGTACAGTGCAAACCCAGACAGAGAGCAATAGGGTTCAAGGAAATCTCATGGGAAAAAATATTAATGTGTATTCTCTTTAGAGAGACTTAGCTATTTATGCCTCTCATACTAGTTATGTGGTTTCATTCTGTTGGAACTAGAGCAGAGCAGATACTTCTGGGGAGTAATGCACCCTACCTATCTCAGACAGCTAGTGAGGTGGTTAGTTTGGAGCTGTTTTACTAGGAGAAATTAAAAGCATATCTCCAATCCAGGGCCAACCGTATAAGGGATAGTAGTATCCTGTTCAATCCTCAATTGAGCTCCACTGGAAATGGGTCTCCTCCATTAAGTCATGTGTTATATTTGCAATGTCTATGTAGAAACCATAGATATCCTCAGGTGTCTGATGTGGTACAACAGATCTCTGGGAAAACAACTGAATCAAGACCTAAATGTTTAAAGAGTAATAATAAATTCTGTGATGGAGATGAACCAAATAATTAAATATTTGTTTGGATTACTTAAAACAAATATGAAGAGGGGAGTCAGCTGAATAAAACACAGCAAAATAGAATTGTTCACAATTTATATAACCAGTGCAGTCTTTTTTCAGAAAAACCTGTAAGAGAGATTTGTATAAAGTACACAAATAGGCTTCAATAAATAGCACTTTTTGAATGACAAAAGGGACAAATTATGATACTTTACTCATGATATCTAATCTTTAAAACCTTTTAGAATTCTTCAGAATCCTCTAAGGTACATTTGCTGACAGCTTGATGCCACTTACTTTACCTTTAGTTACTCTTCTAGAAGCTGTGATCTGTATCTCTAATGTAGATTGTCTTTCCATGATATTGCTGTCTTTTGCTCAAATAGGAAAGTCTTCTGAAATCTGAATGTTTGCAGTTATTAAACTCAAGAAAAAGAATTTTAACTCCAATTGCATTTTGACAATGTAACTTTCTGAACACTCTTTGAAGGCAAAAAAAAAAAAAATCCCTCTAGACTGGGATTATAGCAAGATAGATGCTTTCTTATGCAGATCTGTATTTCTGTGAAGACATTTTAATTTACATTATAAGCTTCCTTGAACTCTAAAGCCACTTGATTTTGGATACACAGAGATATAATTGCCAAATAAAATAAGCTATTAGAATTTTTAAGGCTGAATAGAGAGAATTAAGTGGATAGTAAAAGTCAGCAATGTTAGTGTTTCCTAGTATGAATTTGTTTCGCCTGAGGATGAATCTTTCTGGAAAGTCCTGCATTAATTTATTTATTTTTCTCCTGGATGAGTCGAAACATACGTAAAGCTGAAGTTTGTTTCCCATTCTACATAAAAAATCTCTACTGGAAAATGTTGAGTATTCTGCTTGTAAAATCCAATTGCAAAAATACTCCTGATGCCCTGTGTTTCCAGAATGTCAGTCTTCTGATGTGAATGCTGCTGAGAATCTGCAGTAACAGTTTTGGTTGTGCAGCCAAACACATGTTAAATGACCATGCTGTTCTTTATCTGACCCTAAGGTACTGGTGGCTTATTTGGGAGCTATGACTCATTTTGGACATGTGGATAAGAGTTCTCTTCAGTGCTTTATTTCTTTCATAGAGTATTTTAAGGATGGTAATATGCATTTTGTCTGTGTTTCCACAGGCTCTTCCCCTGGAGATGTATAGGACACCATCTGTTCAAAGCAACTGCCAAATATTTTTGTGTGAACGTGTGTGTGCGTGAGCCTATGTATAAAGAAAAAATATACTAGTAAGAAAGCCTGAGACTTTTCTATGGTTGTGATATCACCTGCATTGTTACTCTACTCTGTTTTATATATTCCTGTATCTGAAGCAGAGATATGGTATTACTCTTTCTCAGCTGAGATAGTATGGGGGCTGCTCTGAAAGTCATGCCTCCTATGTTGGCCCATGGCATCAGAGGGGATGTTGGTGGCATGGCAAAAGAGGTTGTAGCTTCCTGCTGACACTCCATTGCCATGTGACAGGTGGCAGCAGAGGGGCAGTCTGACAGAAGAGTGTCTGAAATGAAAGAGACTGTGAAGCAAAGGTCTGGAACTGAGTTCCTCCATGTGAAAAGAATGGCACCCACTGACATTAATTGATGCTTGCTCAGTGTTTATGGAGACCAAACAGTGGATGTGTGCACAGTGAGGCATGAGGCAGTGGGTGATGCATTTCAGCAGCGGTGACAGAGACTTGAAGACAAGACACATTCTAGACAGTCACACACAGCTATCACACTACAAAATAAAGAGGGTACTGATCAGCTCATCTGGATGAATTAGAAGATTATGACAGGAAACTGTGTACAGAGTTGAATATTAGTGTACTGCAAACAGTGGTGGCAACATTGCAATGTTGTGGCTTGTGCCACATGGGTCCCATGACTGCTCACACAGGAGCAGAAAGAAAACCATGTATAAGTCTACTGGGATATATTGAACAAATATGAGGCTGAAGGTGATGGTTTCCTTGACTGCATCATTACCAGTGACAATATGTGATGTTGCCACTATGAGTTGGAGTCAAAGCAGCAGTCCATGGAATGGAGATGTGAATTCCCCATTAAAGAAAAAGTTCAAGATGCAGCTGTCAATGGGTAAAGTGATGTGCACTGTCTTTTGAGATAGGAAATGGATGATCCTTCTGGATTCTTTGGAACCCAGACAAACCATCAAATCTGAGGGCTACATTGTGACACTGACTAAGATGCAGACTGGAACTTCCAGAGTCAGGCCAGAGAAGAAGACAACTTTCCTCTTACAATACAGTAACTCTTGGCCCTATGCCAGTTTGAAGACCATTGGGGCACATTGCCAATTTTGGCTGGACTATCCTATCACACCCCCTATATAGTTTGGATTTGGCTTCTCCTGATTTCCATCTGTGGGGGCCAATGAAAAACGGACGGTGTGGGCCAATGAAAGATGGACTGTGCGAGCAACGATGCCATCATAGCAACTGTGAAACAGTAGGTCATCTCCTCCGGTACTGATTTTTACAAGCATTATTGTCTGTCCTGCTTATTTTGAATGTCAGCTAACCTTCTTTTCCACTGTGTATATATACAGAGGTTTTTTTTTTAGTATGAATAGAGGAAGCACTTAATTCTACTGAAGGGCGCTTTGGTATTATCATTACAAGGAGATTTTGTGGAGATGTGATTGCTTTGAGTGTCTTGACAGCTCAGATATTCAGATGGCTGTGGTAAGTTGGTGTTCGTTTTTGATATACACTATTACAGTTATTCATGCCACTGCTAACTTCAGGTTAATCTGCTGTAACATGGCCTGTACTAGTCCTTTCTGTACAGGTAGACAGTTCAGAGTCTTTTGCTGATGTACAGCACAATGTACTGCTTGTTAAATTGATACAAGTGGGTGACCTCTGTGCTTCAACTTCTTTAACAGTTTCCTGTTCCTTTAGAGACATCATTAAAAGCAGAGATTACTTTCTTTAAAGGCCTAAATATGACAGCACTGGCCTCATTTTCAGGCACACTACTCCGTGAGTAAATTCTATCTGTCTTCAGTATTAGAGAGCATTTTACAGGAGATCACTGATTCAGAGTCCTATAATAAACTAATTATATTAATGTTGGAGATGCTAGAGGACAAATGATGATACAAAAATAAATTTGTCATAAAGCAGTATGACAGAGAGTTATTTTTAAGTGTGTTTCATATTATTCAATAATTCTACCACTGTTGAGGTTTGTGGGAGTTTTACAATGGATGCAATTTGAAGAATTTCAATATTGCTGAATGGTTTGAAAGAAAAGCTTCAGAAATGAAACTATTCTAATATAGAGCTTTTTGGCTTAATGCTGAAAATCAGTTTCAGCTGATTTCTCCTAAACAAAGCACGTCTTCTTGAAGAAGAAAACAAATCTCAAACCACAGATCCAAGTTAGTGAGCTTTTACAATCAGCTTGTCATGCAAATGATAATATGTATGGATAAAATAAGTCTAAGCTAATCATATTCCAGTTAGCATACTCATTCACTTCTCCTCATTTATGGCACTTGTTTTCTTGTTGGATTTCATTTTAGTCATGAAATTATGTTCTACAAGTTTTCCATACACAGTGTTTTTTTGCTTATTTGAAGAGTGGAAAAGTATGCATAAATATAAACTTTTTTTTCCCTATTTCTTTAAAATATTAGCCCTACTTGGCACTTACATAGAATTCTACATGAACAAACTATTGAATTTTTATACTGTCCTCATTAAGAAAAGCAATTACATATTGCTACCCTAATTTTACAAATGAAAAGCTGAGCTAGAGAGGTTAAATTATGTCCCAAAGGCATCAGAAAAATTTGAATTGGCAGGATTATTTTGGGATCCAACCAGATCATAACTGCTGTTTCTCTTCTACTGAACTAATGTCTCTTAAGAATAGAAACTGAACATTTTTTCATATTTCAATACTTCAAGAAACTGTTTTCACAGGGAAATCTGCAATGACATATTCCTGTAAGCCAGAAGATAGAATAGATGCAGGTATGTGTATTCCCACCTTCTATCGCACTACCTAAAGGATAAATCCAATCAGGATTTAGGACTAAGTTTTGGGAGAGTAAGTTATCCTTTTTGAATGTATTTTCTTGAAATCTATAAGCTCATTTGTGATTCGACAAACGAATTCCAGCAACAGCACTACTGAGAAACAACAAAAAAACGTGGTGTCATGCATAATTTCATGGTTAATCAGGGCACTGAATGTGCACAGTTTGGTGTTGTATGTGACTGCAATTTAGCATAGAGAGTGCTTATGCGTACTTTACCAAGCCAAACCAGAAGCTAGATCGGTATATCCTACTAGAACCCAGGCAGTGCTGTGCAAATCATGGCTAGAGATAGTGCTTATAACTCGCTCAGATCCTGGACAGAACAGGCATTTGTTGGCATGGCAAAACAACAAAGAAATACTCCCCAAACAATCCCAAATACACCCCAAAGAAGTTTGGTTTTGTTCAAGAACCTGTATTAGCAGTTTGCAACTATGCATGTACCATCACACTGGTTTGTTTATTCTCAAATATGCCATTGCTTTGGTATAGCTCTCTCTTCTCTAAGCTCTGAAAAAAGCTTGTAATAAACAATTCTCACAAGAGTGAGAGTAGTTGAACTCAAACTGGGGACCAAACTCTTCTCTGCCATGAACCCTTGTGTAATAAGTAGGGCAGGACAAAGTAGATGTGCAGATCCAGTTGAAGCTGTGATCTTGCAAGTAATGTGCAGGAATGTTTTCTTACTTTTACCATATGACTCAGAGGAAGTGTCTTAATAAATACCATAAGAAGGTCAATTACCTCTATTGTCTCTCTCCTAAATCCCTTTTTGGCCTAAATATTATTGTCATATTGTTTTGATATTTATCTGTAAAGAGAGTGATGAAGGCACAACAATAGAAAATGGAGATCCAGGGTTTCAGTTCAAGACTTTTATTTGACTCCTGGAGCTCAGGTCAAATGCACAGACTTTTAGTGCCAGGCATATCCCATCTGACCTCTATATACCCCCTTCAGAAGAGTGGTGATCTCCAACAGATACCCTGTCTTTTTAAGCTAGTCTATCAGTATCTCTCTACTTCACCTCCTCCTGAACTGAAGTCAGGCAGGTAAACATGGATATTATTTCAGATTTCCCAAAATATCTTGCATGAAACTACCAATGTTACAAACAAAATGAGACATCCATGCTCTCGAGAGAGTCACAGAGAATCATCCACTGGGTGTTTTAGGTAATTCAAATGGCACAAGATGTGCCATTTAAAAACATGAGCTGTTCCTGAGGTTTGCACTGGCAATATCCATACCTATCTACTACACGATTAGTTTCCTACATGCAAACCTCTAATTTTGGGTGTTTTAAGCTGAACCCTACCTCCCAGTGATAAATGGACACTTCCAAGAGGATAGGAATTCAAATCTTCATTTAAATACCTTGCTGTTATTATGTATTTCTCCTGATTGGAGCAATATCAGAATAGAGGATAAAATAGGCGCTTAAAAAGAAAATGGCAAGCAGTTTTGTTCAATAAAGAAATAGAGTAGCAGCAAAATATTTTATTAAAATTAAGAACATAAAATTAAGGCTCTGTAGAGTACTGAAGATTCTTTTCCATAATCATCTAATGCTACTTAAGGATTATGGTGATGAACAAACTTCAAGTTTTGATGTGAACACTTCTTTTCAAAGCTTCTGGAAGCTTTATGATTATAATATGGTATGACTGATCTGTTTGTGACAACAGCTGTGCTGTGTGTGACTCAGGAAAACTTTACATTTGAGTTTGGAATTGATTTCATCAAAGGATGAGTAATTGTGGTTCATGAATTGCAAACTCAGAACACTGAAAGAGTGACAGTGTTCTAGTTATCAAAGTTCTTATTCAATGATTTCTGCTATTTGTATAAATCTGAGTTTTCATTATTTAGTTTAATATGGGCAAAGCTATGTCATTGCTGTCTAGGAGGAATTCTCCATGATTTTACTGTGTAAGTTAATGACATAATTTCAAAATACAATAACATTGCTTTTAGTAATAAATTAGATTTATGCTCTAATTTCAAAATACAATAACATTACTTTTAGTAATAAATTAGATTTATGCTCTATAATCTGGTTTAGAACTCAAATCTAGGGGCTAATCATGAACTCTTGGCAGGTTGAACCATACTTTTCCACTTGCTTCTGATGAATTTTTCTGAGGAATCTCCTTTCTTTTTCACAGACTTCCTTAGGTACATGTGATGCAGATATAGTTCATTGTAAAATAATGCTTCAGTTATTCTAAGAAATACATTGATAACCTAACATTTTTTTTTAGATGTGATCATGATTAGATATCATTGTTCCACAATGGCAATTGGAGCTGCACAACAATTTATAGTTCCCAGCATATCTAGTATTTTATTTCTTTCATCATTTTTAAAAGGATAAATATCACCAGGATTCTTATCTATTTTGTGAAGTGCAAGAAATCAAGTGATGATGAATCAAGACTTTACAGTGGAATGAATGCTTAGTAAACATATTGTAGAATTTATCTACATAACCTGTTGTAAAGCTTATCTATGCTATTGTTTTTATTTTTTTTCTGGAAAATCACAGCTAACTTGAATTTATAAAATTAGAAAGGACATCAAGGTGAAACATTTCCCCTTGAATCTGATAACACTACATCTACTCCCATATATATTTCAAGAGTTAACAGGACATGGTTAGATTAATTCTATTAATCCCAGTCAGCAAGTGCAAGAAGAATCAACTAATTTTCAAAGCTACTCCTGTCAATGAATTTTGATAATCATTCAAACCTCCTTATCTGAATTTTATTCACTTCAGATAAGGACAAGAACTGAAATAGATCATCATAACTTTGCAAACTGGCACAATTAGCACTGTAGTAGCTGACCCATGGATTATCTAGGTAAGCATTCAATGATTAAACGAATAAGAAATAACACTACTCTGAAGAATATAAGTCATCCTGATCTATGAGACACTCTGAGACCTGAACTTGGTCTATTTGATGTTAGGCAAGTAACTGACATGCTTACATTTCCAGACCACTTGCCCTAGGCACCATTTATTTACAATAGAGGTAGGAGCTTCCAGGGAGTGATTCAGATCTTAGGTGGTGAGATAATGGGAGCACAACATTAAAGCACTGTATCAATAACCCCTTGAGATAATCAATTTTATGTATTCATTTACAATTAAAATCTCTGCTTTGAAGTTACTGGTTCTATTTATTGCCCAAGTATTCATACATCAGGGAATTTAGCTGAAAAATGATCTATAAAAAATCAGCAGTGCAGGAGATATAGGCACAATAATAAGCAAATGCAAATAAATTCCAAACAAGACAGCAAACAAAATCGACACTAACATGCTAAGAAAATAAAAAGCTAACTCAGGAAGCGTATTGCCACATGACCTGCAACTGAGCATAAAGATTCACAAAGAAGAAATACACAGCCTACCCATGGGTACACCCTCACTGGCATGCATTGTCATCCACCCAAAAGTGTACAGTAACAATAAAAGAAAATATTCTGATGAAGAGGCTACAGTAAATTATGTAGTGAGAAAGAGATGGGTTTACTTTCTGTGCTTTTTTATTTTTAATTAGTATTATTTATTTTTCTGAGTACTAGATATCGTTCCAAGTGTTAACTAGAACTCCCTTTATTCATGTTGTCAAGCATAGTTAGCTTCTAGTGCAGGCAGAAAAAGTTACTGTATGCCACTGCCTTTTTCATCTTCATTTATCTCATAGAAGGTCCTTCTATGTTGCTCCATCGTTCATTTTCATTGCTTCCTGGGCTGTTCTAGACTTCCACAATTTTGCCAGCCTTCTAGATACCTTTTTCACCTCCTTTCAGAGCATCATCTGAAAAACAGTTAGTTGAATGTGGTGTTATATTTTTCCAAAAAGGAAAAAAATGGGAAAAAAACCCCAAGTCTTACTATTAATTTCTCCATTTTAGAAAGGAAGACATACAATTTTGTCACCTTTGTCTTTCCCAGCAGTTCAGTATTCCCTCCTGAGGTTGGTGGTGTTTCAGGTTTTCTTGATGACAGTAATGAGAAGTGATTAGCACAAAAATATGGACAGACTTTTTGTGTTCTATGCACATACATATGCAAACACACAGTAACATAAATGGGTTATTCACTGTCAAAAAACTACTGAATCTGTTTAATCTACATGTACATTAGCTTTTATACGTTTGTAGTTGGGAGATTCAGATAATTTGGAGGAAGATCATAGAATCATAAAATGTTTTAGCTTGGAAGGGACCTTTAAGATTATCTAGTTGCACCCTTCTGCTATCGGCAGGGACACCTCCTATTAGACCAGGTTACTCAAAGCCCTATACAGCCTGGCCTTGAATGCTTCCACGGAAGGGACATCCACAACCTCACTGGGCAACCTGTTCAGTGTCTTACCACCCTCACAGTAAAGAATTTCTTCCTAATATCTAGTCTATATCTACCATCTTCCAGTTTAAAAGCACTTTTCCTTGTCCTGTTACTGCATGCCCTTCTAAAAAGTCCCTTCCCAGCTTTCCTGTAGGCCTCCTTCAGGTACTGGAAGGCTGCTCTAAGATGCCTCTGGAGCCTTCTCTTCTCTAGGCTGAAAAGCCCCAGCTCTCTCAGCCTGTCCTCATAGGGGAGGTGCTCCAGCCCTCTGATCATCTTTGTGGCCCTCCTCTAGACTCACTCCAACAGATCCATGTCCTTCTTGTGTTAGGGGCTTCAGAACTGGACACAGTACTCCAGGTGGTGTCTCACAAGAGCAGAATAGTTGGTCTTCTGGGCTGCAAGCATACATTGCTGGCTCATGTTGAGTCTCTCATCAGTCAACACGCCCAAATCCTTCTCCTCAGGGCTGCTCTCAAGCCATTCTCCGCTCTATCTGTATCTGTGCTTGGGATTGTCCCAACCCAAGTGCAAGACCTTGCACTTGGTCTTGTTGAACTTCATGAGGTTGCCATGGGCCCACCTTTCAAGCCTGCGCAGGTCCTTCTGGATGGCATCCCTTCTTCCCTCCAGCATGTCAACTGCACCACTCAGCTTGGTATTGTCTGCAAACTTCCTGATTTAATGACATCGGTCTGAGCACCAATACCTGAGGAATGCCACTCATCACCCATCTCCTCTTGGACATTGAGTCATTGACTGCAACTCTCTGAGTGCAACCATTCAGCCAGTTTTTTATGCAGAGAGTGGTCCATCCATCAAATCAATTTTTCTCCAATTTGGCATCCAGGATGTCATGTGGGACAGTGTCAAACACTTTGCACAAGTCCAAGTAGTTGACATCAGTTGCTCTTCCTTTATCCATTGACTCTATAACTCCATCATAAAAGACCACGAAGTTTTTCAGGCATGATTCACCCTCGGTGAAGCCATGTTGATTACTACCAATCACCTCATCTTTATTTTCCGTGTGCCTCAGCAGCGCCTTCAGGAGGGTCAGCTCCAGGATCTTGCCAGGCAAAGAGGTGAGACTGACTGGCCTATATTTCCCTGGCTATTCTTTTTTTCCCTTCTTGAAAATGGGGGTTATGTTTCCTTTTTTACAATCAGTGGGAACTTCACCATACTGCCATGACCTTTCACATATAATGAATAGCGGCTTGGCAACTTCATCCACCAGTTCCCTCAAAACCCATGGATAGATTTCATTGGGTCCCACAGACTTGTGCACCTTCAGGTTCTTTATATGATCTTGAACCTGATCTTCACTTACAGCAGACAGGTCTTTCTTCTCCAAGTTCTTATCTTTGCTTTCTCGGGTGGTGTAGCTAGAACCCTTGCAGGTGAAGGCTGAGGCAAAGAAGTCATTGAGCACCTCAGCTTTCTCTGTATCCCTCTCGACCAAGATGGTTAACTATGACTTTCAGTTTAATCTAACTTATAGTGTCATCAGAAAAATTGTTACCCTCAAAGATCTGTTCCAGAAAAAACAAAACAAAACAAAACAAACAACAACAACAACAACAACAAAAAACAACAAAAAACCCAGTGCTGTTTTTGTTGCATATATTTAAGATGTCTTTAAGTGATCTAATTCCCAAATGGTCAGCTCTGGTCAAATGAAAGATTAGAGTGAAATAGTGAATTAGAAGAGGGATTGCAAAAGACTGGCTGAGCAGTAGGACTCCCAGATGAAAGAAGTTTGTCATCTTTGCTGAGAATGGCTCAGTCACTCAGTATGATTCTAGAGTAAGTGTTGGCAACATACAGGTAAAACAGATACACCTTTAAAATGTTAGTCATGAAGAAACACTGTCTGCCAGGCTGATAGCCCAACAGCCTGTTAAGATATTCTAGTAATTCTAATAGTCAGGATGCTTCTGAAGCACTGTGATGATACCATACTTGGGTGACATAGTGACTTCTTTGTGTTTAGTGGGGAACATGTTTTTTCACATTGAGAGTGGCTTTTCAGTGTCTAAACGAGGGGTTGTAGGAAAGAAAGGGATAGACACTTTAGTAGGGTCTGTGGTCATAGGACAAGGGTTTCAAATTTAAAGAGGACAGATTTAGATTGGGTATAGGGAAAAAGTCTTTTACAGTGACCAGATTGCCAGAGAGATGGTGGAAGTCCTCTCCCTGGAGACTTTCAAGGCTTGGCTGGACCAGGCTTTGAGCACCTGACTGAGCTGTGGATATCCCTGTTCATTGCAGAGGAGTTGGACTAGATGACTTTTAAAGGATTCTATGATTCTATAATTTTATGAAATCAAGTTTGTTTTGCATGTGAGGTGCAAAAGAAATGGAGGAGAAACAGAAAAAAAAGCAATACTGAATGAAAAGGTAGTACAGAATTTTCTCTCATAGAATATGAATATTTAATGAATGAGAGCAAAGATGAGTTTTATTTATTATTCAAATATTCCTTCTCTGTCTTTTCTCTGACCCCATCATTTTTCCACTGGATTCAAATTTCTTCTGCTCCACCCTAAAATTGTTTGATAAGCTGTTTTTCAGTGGTCCTTTTTTTTCACTCAAACAGGTCAAAAGAGACTTCAATATAAGCCTTATACAACAAGGTACATAGATTATGGACCAGCATATATGTGCCATTTTAGGAGCAAAATAATGGAATAAGGGAGATATGTGAAGAGACACCACTTCAGTTATGTCTCCCATTCTGAAACTCTGGACACATTTGCCTCTAGCTTATTTAAAGCTGAATTTAGATTCTCACAGATGTTCAATATTTCTACTTTCAAGTAAGAGTGAATGTGCAGGCAGGAACCATTCTAAAATTAAATGCTACTATCTTTAATGCAAACTTGAATATCAAATAATTGTTATTTACAACTCTGTTCCTTAATAAAAGACAAAATTAAATTAAATTTAATTTGCATATTTCTAGGAGTGTGTAATAACTTTGGAATACTAGCTTACTGTTTTGAATATGTACAAAACAGCTCAGTGTTTCTGAAGTTTATAAAATACAGACTACACATAAGATTTCCTCAAGGAAACTCTCAGAATCTGGGATTCATTTGAAAAAAAAAAGATATATCTAGATTCTCAAGTGAATGAATTTTGACTCATTGGAATTAAAACCTTTGCCCCAGTACCAAATATGTGGTAAGAAGGAAGTCAGGATTAAGGGAGGTATGAGTGATAGAAATGTATGAGAGTTGGCAAAGTTAGAATGATACATTTGCAAGTAAAACAAGGAGTTTTAGGTAAATATCTTACTTTTATTAAGAAAGATTCTGATTTTGTTATGAACTCATTTTGATTTGCTCTAAAACTTGAGTGTTGTAGTAATAAATACTCATAGAATATTCATAGAATTGAATCATAGAATTATAACAGTTGGAAAAAACCTCTAAGAGTATCTAGTCCAATCATCCACCTACAACCAATATTTCCCACTAAACCATGTCTCTTAAGTATTACATCTACCCGCTCCTTAAATACCTCCAGGGACTGTGACTCCACCACTTTCCTGGACAACCTTTTCCAACACATTGTCAGCTTCACCTGATCAAATTAAGCACCATCAGAAAATAACACATTTAACTATAACTAATATTCAATGCCCTCTTTGAAAAATGTTTTGTGTCAAGCAAGTAATATCATATAAATAGTTAAATACAAACTACTGAAATCTCTTTTTGACAGCTAGAGCTGAGCTTTATTATTTGGCATCACACTGGCTTATTTGGTTGTGTAGGTTGTTAGAAGTTCTTGAATTAATTTGTTCTTGGTGGGTGCTGTCACTTTCTAGCCTGAAAATCTAGGTATCCAGTGCATTTCTGAATTCTTAGCTTCACTCAAAGAAAATGTTACAGTCGTCACTACAGAAAAGCAGAGTAAATTCCTATTGCTGCTTCCACCGATCAGCTGGTAATGAAGGATATCTTCCCAAAATATTTCCTAGACAGAATACAGTTCTTTCCAAACACTATCAGACTTTAAGTAATTGAGATTTATTCCAGGGAAGAAGAAAAATAGACCAAAAAAAAAAAAAAAAAAAAGAGTTGTACACAATGGATCTATTTGCAGAGAGAAAATACAGTTCATAAAGAAATTCCAGGAGAACTAGATTAAGAAAATGCCTGAATATATATATATATATATTAAGTTATCTAACCATCAAGGTAGTTAAATAAATACAAAAGGAATATTTTAAATACAGGAAATAGCTCATAAAATTACCCACAATTAAGGGATGAGTGCATATCAATGAAGAGATCAAAAAGATATGAGGACAAAGACTTCTTTAAAACAAATGTTAATTTCAACAGCAGTTCCCAACAGAATATTTAATCACAATATTTTAAAGCAATTACTTAGTCACAGTACAGTTAGGTCACCACAAATAAAGTAATGGGAATTCACTGTGGCATTGTGTGAATAATATGAGCAGAAACAGAACAATTCATTGATTTAGAAATCATTTTGCTCTTATGCATTTTTTATGCTGAAACCCCAGGCCTTGATGGATGGCCATTAACATGTGTTTCTTTACCTCTGTAATGTCTGTGCTTCTTAGCACGAGGAGTGTTTTAGTTGAAGCACTGGGGAGGGAAAAGAGTGTTTTTCACAGATGGTGCCTGATACACGCTATAAATGTGAAAGCACTGCTAGTTTGAACAAGCTCTTCTCTCCTTTTAAGCATGGGTTGAATATGCATGTGTTTGTTTATCCCCTTACGGAGGACAAGAAAGCTATCAAGATGTCAATTGCCCATTGTTAGTCTCATAGAGAGACGTGCATGTTCTGAACACAGGACATTATCACAGTTGGACACAAAAGCCTATTGTCAATGATGCGAGAAAGAGAAACAATGAGAATATGTTTAGTTCATCAACAAGATGAAAGTTTCGATGTGGTTAATGTGTGTGTTTGTTACTGCTAAAGCCGAACAGAATCAGAGTATAACAAAGCTGTAATAAACATGAAACCTTTAGTGAAACCAGGTCAAAGATTATGATCTTTATTGACTTTTCCTTCTTATTTAAGCTCCATATCAGAACATCTTTGGAGTGGAGCAGTATGAGAGCTTTTCCATTTACAATTTTTATATAATTAAACGTTCAGACTGGTTATGATTTATATTACAGAAGACTAACGATTCCTCTGCTATAAAAGAAAACTGAACTCAGCATATCTTTATTTCCCATAAATTTTCTGCTGCCCTTTCCTACAGGAAGAACTTTGAAGGCAGAGCGCTGTAAAAATTATTAAATTTATCTAAAAGTAAGATTTAATATGTGCAGCTTAGGAAATTGGATGTTTGCACAATGGATCACTCTGAATTCTTGCCAGGCTTCTAAAGGACAAAAAACATTTAGGAATGAGCTGTGTACCTTCACATCAATTTTCTTCCCAAATTGTTTTTCAGAATCTTGACTATTTCCGAATACTTCTGATGACAAAATATGGAGTAAATTCCAAAAAGTTTCTAAAAATAATAAGTATCTAAGGAAGTAGAAGTGAGGCCCATGTTAGTGACCTCCCTGCATAAAGGGCTTCAGAATCAGCTGGCTGAATTAGTAGACATCAGCAACAGCACTGGGGTGACACAGAACTCATAGAACCACTTGTGCTTTTTGCACTCACCAGGTTGTTAGTTTTTTTCTTTTTCCCTCCTTCTTCTTCTCTCTCTCTCTTTACACTGTATTTATTTATTTTTTTCAGGATCTATTAAAGTAAACAAAAGATACATGACAAATCCTGTACAACTGTTTCTTGTGGAAGTAGTAAATTTTGTACTCTGTGTTCAGTGAAATTGTGTGAATATGAGCGTGTACACAATCTAGCCTGCAGTTCTCAGTGGATCTTGTCAATAATTTAATGAAACACTAGCAGTTTTTAAGAGTTTTGACGTTATATGGAGGTATGATTCAAGATAATGCCATGTTTACATTGTTACATTGATAATGCCAATGTTACATAACTATTAGTATCTGCAGACCCCTCTCTTTAGAATATAAAGTTTATTCTACCAAAGATTGCTACAGTCAGAAAGATGCAGACAGGAAGGCTGCGTACATGATGTTTTATTGTTAAACACAGTTTTTGACTTATGTGGTGGTGAGTATAGTGGAGATAGGGTAAGCAGTCATATTTTTGCTGTCTTTATTCCCGTATATTTTATCTCAACATTCATCCAAAAGCCAGAAATACCCTAGTTTCATTTGGATCTATTTATTAATGTAATTCTATAGTTCACTGACTTTTTTTTTTTCCTTGTATACTTTTATTGTGTGTCAGTTACAGTTCTGGGTTGAATTTAAAATCCACACTGTTGTACCAACCATTACTTTAGTTTGAATGTGTGACTGAATTCTTTTGTGAAAGAGATGAAATTTGACAAATTCAGTAGACCCATGTGTTATCTACCTATGCAGGCAATTTTGTTCATACTGTATTTTCCCAAGTTTTAACTCTGTTACTGTCTTAAATAATATAGGAGGTGCAGTGATTTATATTATCACAAGCAACAGAAGTGTACTGATACGACATCTTGCTATAAAATAACACACTATATCAGAGAAGTGTAATGTTTTTATATTCATATATGATTCAATTTATATAAGAGACTTTGCGTTTTTCCCATTCTTTCCAACTTGCCTTCAAATTGGATACCATGCAATGCAAAATCTGCTCTGTATTTAATTTTCAGTGTTTGTACAGTATCTTGCAGTTAATTGTGTGAGCTTCATGGTGTTGTAATTTCAAAGGCAAGTGTAGAAGGAGCTGGGACAATATTAAAATCTGTAAATTGTTTTTCAAGACCAGAGGTCCAAATAAGAGCACAGTAAGCTGGAAATAGCTGCCTTCAAAACATGTAATATAGCCCTGCTGATAACTACATTAAGCAGGAAGAACAGGATGATTCAAGCAGATAAGAACCTTTCTTAAAAATAACAATAACGGTGCTTTCAGCTTCTAGTTAGAATATATGCATTTACTGGGAGATTTTAATCCTTCTCTCTCTATGCTAAAATGTGTGAAACAATCAAGATTTCAGCAGGTAAGGAGATCAAATACCAGATAGGGTAATAATTTCAAAAATATGCACAATGTAAATAGTTTTGTCATCTATTTTCCCATGTAAATGTGAGAATGTTCAATAAGAAGATTGAGCTCTATTCACATCGTTCTTTAAATCTATGGTGCAGGAAATCTGAACAACAGTCGTGAACATTTGTTGACAGTCTATTCCTGCAAATGGCACCAGAAGATGTTTTACACTTTGTTTTCTCATCCAGCATTGAGTGTATATGTAAATAATATTACTGGAGGGACTTGGAGTAACAGTCCAAACATTGAATTTCGGTATAAATGCAAATATATCTATAATTTTCATTCCTCCAGGGAAAGCAAGATGGAAAAGAAAATGTTGGAGTAAAATCCAGGAATGAGTGATAACCTCTATGATGTCTCTAAAGGTATGATTTGTCTCTGACCCTTCAACCTAGGCTTCTAACCTTTCTATTTTCCAGATTCCTGAATACAGTGACAGGAGCTACCAGAGCATCTCTTCGGCAAGGTATAAACTCAGGGTCTTGCAGGCCCCAGATGCCATGTTGTGTGAGGTTATCCATGTCAGTGGCGTGCTTGAGGCTGTCCATCAGACATTCATCATGATGGAAAGGGAATGATATTTATCATGTGCTTTTTTTTCAGCTGCTATACAAATGGTTAAAGTACAGCTCCAGGGCTGAATTTTTAATAGCCAGATATGTGAGAGATGGATTTCTCACACATTGTAAATTGACTTACTTTTTCTTAGTCAATGGGATAATATAAGTGCCATCTAAAGGATGCCATTCTGAATGCTCCTTGAGTTCTGTGAGCAGCCCAGGGAGGTCCTTGTGTGCCTCACCTCCATGGTTCTTCTTGGGCGGAGAGGGAGGGTAGCCTTCTGCTGCTTCCACCCAAGCTGTGAGTTTCCAGGCAAAATCCTCTACATCCCTGCCTAAAACTGGAATCCATAAATAGGACTCATTCCCTTCTTTTACCATCTGTTCTTCATTTCTGTCTTTTCTCGAGAGATTATTGTGACTGACTAGGACAATCTTTTAATTCTAGGGATTGGGATAGGTTGTGCTCTGCCTTCTCCTTTTTAGACCGCTTTCCTCATTCCACAAAGAGTAAAGAAGAGGTGACCCATAGCTAACAATCTCTTCTATTACAGTTATAGCAGTATATTTAAAAAATACCCATCACAAGAAAAGTCAACTCACACAACTAATTGCAGCAAATACTTATGAAATTTGCCTTAAATAAAAACTAGTCTCTTGCGCATTTCTCTGTGAAGATGTGTCAGGTCTGTTGTGTGCTTCTGTCCAGACATCATATTGATCCTAATTTTAAGAAGACTTCTTTCCACCCTCCTTTTTTTTTTTTTTTTTTTAATAGAATTAGAAACCTTAAAGCATAAATTTCACTTATTTTAGTTCTAATGGGTATCAAGTGAACAAAGGAAGCTTGGAAACTTTCAAGCAGTACATTATCTGGTAATTTAAGTTATGTTCTCACAAAATCAAAACAATACACCTCTGGATTTTAGTAAGTCAAAAAACAAATTGCAATTCTGCTTCTTGTTCAGATGAGCAATTATTATTTCTAACCTTTGTTGAATATCTCTTGCATATTTGTGTATTTTTTGTGGATTTCAATGCCTATGAGAAAATATACTCATATCTATTTAAATAGTTGTTATCATAATTATGATGAACTGTCAACTAGTTTAATCTGTATTTAAGTTAATGTATCTTATTTTTCTGCTGTCATAACAGGAAGCATTGCCCACTGTTGTGTGTTCCTCCTGCTCCCTGTTCATTTGAGACCACTATTTCAGTAAGTGCATAACTTATAACAGACCTTCAAAGCTTGTTGAAAAACCATAAGACAACAAGAGAAAAAAGTATGCAATCAAGGGACATCTTGTACACTTAATAATATCAATTCTATGTGACAATAAATATAGTTCTTTTCTTCAGTGTCACAATAGATGTACTGGATGCATGAAAATGCCTTTCTCAATTTGCTGTTCGTATTCCTAAGCAGCAAAGGAAGATCTACTGAGACCAGGAGGGTGAAGGTGTCCTAGGTAAGGAGAGCTGACAGTGCTGAACCTCAGTAATCCCCTGACACTGAGCAGGGAAGAGATTCAGAGCGTGAGGGTGGAGGGTGGATTAATGGCAGGATATGGCTTACTTCAGTTTGTGCTGTACAGACTCCACTGGTACTTCATCACTTCTTGACATGTTTTGACAAATTTGACTTCAAAGTGTAGTTCCAGTCTTGAAAAGTGGTTCTGTAGAAATAGCATCATAACATTCTGCATTTATTGTCCTTGAATTGGTTCCAAATTGAAAGAGTTCATTTTAACAGGGAGAAAAACAAGACTTTTCCAGCTTTGAGTCCTGAAAACTTAATCTAATCTCAAAAGTCAAGTCACATAACATTACCCTTTTTTTTCCAATAAAAAACATAAAAAAGATTATGTTTTCTGTTCCAACCGCTCCTTAATCTTAATGAAATTGTATTCACATGACCGCTTGGTCACTCAATGAAAACTGGGCAAATAACTTATGATTGCTCAGGTAATAACAAGTCATGTATCAGCTGTTTCAGAAGAGTTAGTTCTTCAGGGCTAGTAGAAATAAAAAGCATTAGACACTTATTTTCTTCACTGAAGGGAGCAAAGTGGCATTGTATGCACATGGGGAGAAGATGTGTTGATTTTGACTGTTCTGAATAGAAATTCTCTTTAAAATACACACTGGGAAAAAACAGCTTTTGCGAAGTCCTGCAGTTATTTTGTACATGGAATAGAATTTCTTTAATGGGAGTTTTGAGTCCTAAGCAGTTGGAATCAGAATTAGTTAGGGCTGATAATGCTTGCAATTTGAATTTAATGTACACTCTATGAAGTTTCTTATAGCTCTACTTTCTGAAACAAAAATATGCAGGACTTTATAAAACAAATGAAGCTCATGAACTGCTTCATCAAAAGAAGAATGGACAGAAGGTCAAGGGTGGTGATTGTGCCACTCTACTCTTCCCTTGTGAGGTTCCATCTGGAGTACTGCATCCAGGCCTGGGGTTCCCAGGACAAGAAGGATGAGGAGCCACTGGAGTTGGCCCAGAGGAGGACCATGAAAATGATCAAAGGGCTGGAACATCTCTGCTATGAAGGCAGTTTGAGGGAGATGGCCTTGTTAAGCTTGGAGAAAAGAAGGCTGTGGGGAGACGTGGTTGCAGCCTCCCAGAAGGGAGCGTATAAACATGAGTGAGACCGACTTTTTACAGTGGCTGATAGTGATAGATCAAGGGGGAATGGCTTTAAACTAAAAGAGGGGAGATATAGACTACATGTTAGGAAGAAATTCTTTATTCAGAGGGTGGTGAGGCACTGGAACAACACTTGGGAGAAGGGAGGAGGGAGGAAGAGAAAAAAAGCTGACTGAGCTACAAGAAACTATTCATTGAAAGGAATGTGAGATAATACAGAATAATTAAGAATAATAAATCAAATGAACAAAAAATAATCAGGAGGAGAAAGAGAGTCAGTCTGAGTCTTTATTGTCAGGCCCTCATGGCTGGCCTCCCAGAAAAGAGAGCTCTTCCCTATCACCTGGATGAGGAAATTACATGGAGGCTGTGGGAAATGTAGTACAGCTCAGTGTACATTCCTCTTGGAGTGTCAGAACTCACGTGAGACTACTAGAGGAACCCAGAAGTACAGCTCCACAGTGCTGTGTGGATCTGCACCCAACTGCCTGTTGCATGATGTCATGATATGGAACACTGATAAAACCATGACAGTTATGCTAGAAAAATCAGATCTGGTCAGTGAGACATTGAACAAAGCAGTTTAAAACCTATTTCACCTGGACAGTATGTTCTCCATGTGCTTGACTTTTTCTCACGTTTTCCTGTTGAGAACATTTCAATAAGCTTCTCCAGAAAAGTTAGCTCCAGTTCATCTCTGAATTGAAAGAGATGAAGAAAGCTCCCCATGCATCTCTGACTTGCTGGGGAAGCTTCTCTGTACTCAAACTCCTTGCTTCAGTCCAGGTGTTGTACAACAAGAAAAGTGTAAACACAATACTCCTGCTTCCCAGCTTGCTGGCCATACCTTGTTTATTGGTAATTTTCTTGCACTGTAGTCTAATAACAACTTAAATATATCATACAATAGACTGAAACAATGGTCTCAGTTGAGATATTTTTTTCCCATGATAAAAAGTTACAGTATCACCTTGAAGGCACATTCACTCTCTGCGACTAATATTTTGAATAAAAAATTACTTCCACACTGAAGCAGTTAGTTAATACTAACTACATTTCTGCATCTCTGAAGTTGGCCTTTCCTTTTCAGACTTTGTACTTTAGTATACTGTACTTGATGAAGTATTAAGGAAAGAATATTATATGTCGATGCTTAATGGTTCAAAATATCGTTACTAAAAAAAAAGTATTTATGCTCTTTGACATCAATTATTATAATGTGTAATACTATTATCATGTGCATTATTACACCAATTATTATGTAAATTATATGCAATTTGCAGTAATTGCTATGAAAATGAAAGGTAAGAAAATATTATTATGCTATTAATAATATATTAGATGGTAATGTTTCTTAATCTTGAGAGTTATTAATTTTTTTGCCCCAAAAGTGTAAAGAATGAATCTCTTTTAGAGTCTTTTCAAAAATATATGATTCAATATTTTGTTTGTTTTAATTATTATTAGCCATACAATTTATTTAAAGCTTTTTTTTTTAAATTATTATTATTATTTTTTTTTTTGTGAGGGAACTGATAATGGTGTTTCAAACTAGGGGACCTTTATTTTCCTAATGCTCAGCAACTTCAAATCCAGTATTTCATATTGATCTTCAGCTTTCAAGCTAAAATTAAAAGCGGTAAATGGCTTGGATTTTACATTTTTGATAGTCATATGTATCAGAGCTAAATAATACTTTATACAATAAAGTGTTTCTGCCATAGTCATGAATACAAAATGTATTCCAGTTTGCAAACCATCATTATTCAATGTTTGTCTTTATTATTATAATTTAGATAATTTTATTTTGCCTACAAAAACAAACTTACAAAATGACAAATTCCTTTCAAGTTTTTATTTAAAAAAGCAGGTAAATAAAGTATTATCAGAGATTTTTTTCCAGTGCAAAGTGAAGATGAGATAATCTCCTCATTTCTAGTTTAAAAAAGCTTTTTTTTGATAGGGCAAATGATACTGCAAATTCAGTGTAGATCCAAACAATTTCTAAGTCACTCTATTCTGGATGTCATACTGTAGGCATAACAAAAATAGTAAACACAGAATCCTAATTACCATTCCATTGTACTTTGGCTCACTAATCCTTATTATTGCCTCTGGCTCTATTCTTCACTAATAATTTATTCAAGGATAGTAATAGGACCGTAACTGAGTCATTGCTCATCTGACATAAACAGAATTTCTATTCATGCCTATTTTCTGATACATCAGCTGCACTGTCATCACTATTTGGTTTTCATTTTACCCTACTTTTATCAGACTTAGCACACGAACATTTTATTTAGTGAAGTATAAGTTCTTTCTTAAAACTGTTTTACTGAACTATGGATTTAGTCTGTGCCTTTTTCATTTATGCAATTTGTTCAAGGTTTATAGAATTGTAGGAATTAATGATGACATGGAACATGAGATACTTTTGTAATACAAGTCATGCATACCTGTCTTGTCATGCTGAACAGATACCTATCTGAAATGAGCCCTCAAAAACTACCAGCAATGGAAAGTTCATAGGTTTGATTCCTTGGTGTATCAATCTTTTGATAGAAAATATTTCTAGAAACTAAAATCTCTCATCACCAGTGGTGGCTTTTCTTCTCTCACAGATATGGGAAGCAAACTATTCCTTAGTTGCCACAAGTTCTCACAAATGCAAAGAATTTTATTCTATAGCCCCCCACTTTTGAGTTGTAGAAAGAAATGGGAAAAGTTTCTTCAAACTTTCTTTAGGTGTTGTATTTTTAGACCACTACTCATTCTTCTTGAGCTATTCTGGACCCCATCTCAAATTAATGCATGACTACCTAGAAAAGTGGTTACCTAGAAGAGCCCCAAACTGAACATAACATTTCATCTGCAGTTCTACCCATACTGCTTGGAAGTTTATCTTCTGCATTGACTTTTACCTTTTATGCAATATCATAATACTGTTGATTACAATTTTTGCAGTTAGCAGGTACTTTCCTGCAGAGCAGCTATTTCCCTCATACTTCACAGCCCTGAGTCTTCACAGGGCTGATTGTTCTTCTTAACCACAAAAATTTACAACTGTCTTTAAATTTGATTTTCATGTCTTCTCTTTAGACTGTCTACAAAGCTAACACTGCTGTCAATCAGCTCTCTGATAAGTTATCAGAAAAAGCATGATAGAATAGCAAGATATTATACAAGAAGCAGAAATTAGAAATCTTGACTTTTTGGCTTGCAAAATTTTGCAATATGAATAAAATTTGTAAAGATGCTGTAGTCCGCATACATGCAGCTTGATTGTTAGCCATGTCTGTAGCCATTTCTAAGAAAAAGTATCTTTAATTAAGTAGTTTCCTATTATTTCCATAAGGCAGGTATGAAATTAAGGATTCATATTGAAATATTTCAAGTGCAACAATATCTGGTTCCAGAGAAAAACAAGTTTGCAAAATGCTCACAAATGTCTGAGACAACACATGCTGGTGGTGTTTGTTGCTTAAAACTACACAATAGCTGTATTAAGACCTGGATCACTCTGTCTTGTAGCAAAGCCCATTCTGATCCCTTTGTTCCTTCAGTGCATTCCTCTTTTGAAGGCCAGGCATCTACGCAAAGAGAAGCCTAACAGAGTCTGATGGAGATAGAAGGCAAAAAGTGGGAAGACTTCTTTTCCATGAAGTTGTCAAAACAGTGAACCCATTGACAAGAAAATGAGAAAAAGAAATAAAAAACAGTCTGACTTAAGCAGGTCTTTATTCCAAAGGAGTACCCCTTGTAGAGGAAAAGGAGAAATTAATAAATAAATATAGAGAGACTGACCTAAAGTATTTGTTACCATGCAAACAACCCCAAAAACAGAAGTTAAAATCATGTGAAAACAATTCCATCTGTGAATAACATGTAGTTCTGAGAAGTTCTATCTGAAAAAATCTCCAAATCAGATGCACTGACAGGAGTGAGGAGATTCAGGAAGGACGCAGTGTTTTCATTCCTGCTAACCTGGGAAGTGAAATCTTTGCACTGCTGGAAGCAAAGGGAGATTTGCAATAGATTTCAGTAGAACTAATGGTCCTGAGTTGTGTGGCAGGCAGTCCTGCGTCATGCTGATGCTCCAAAGTGCTCCCCATCCCCTTCTATACATTATGGACAAAAGACACAACTCTCATAATGCTAATGTAACAGGTGAGCCTATTGGAGGGATTTTAATCTACCTCTACTTCATCTGAAGTACTTTGTCTGAAGTACAGGTCTCTCACCTTTGATCTGGCTGGTTATATAGCATTATATACAATCATGTATTATTACTTATTTTGATTGGTTAGAACAGTGCTCAGACTGAAGCACAAATGAAACATGCATGCAATTCAAAGGCTAAAATATGTTGACATAAAGACTGAAATATTCTGAATTCCTTCTGGTGATTTATGGACAACAAACACCATTCTCCATAGAAATGATAGCAATCCATTTGTACTGTTTTAGTATGAAGCTTGGCATAGAGAAAATATTCAAGTGTTATAGAATTTTTAAATAGCAATAACTGCTATACTAAACTTTTTCAGTATTTATTTTCCTCATATTTAATTGTGAGTTAAATGATTAAGAAAAAAATAAGGGTTAATATTAATACTTTTTTTTTGTTCTAATAAAACATCTGTGTATCATCATATTCTATCTTTATAGGCTCAGGAAACACGTGCAGAAAATTCAGATGTATTTGGAAGATAAATGTATTTGAAGTTTGTTTTCTTATAATGTTTTACATAGTTTGATGGCTTAATGTCAAATTAAGCCTATAGAACTCTCTAATACTGTGTAACATCTCACAAGTAATGAACTGTATCACAATTCTCAATGTGATACTGACTGATTCAGAATGAAATCATGTTGATTCCTTCCTAGCAATTTTGAAATGTCTATTTAGTAAAAGATTTATAGTCTGGCAATATTTATCCTCAGAGAAAGATGATATGGGTTAATAGAATTTATTGCATATAGCTGTTATGGGTTAGATATCAGGGTATTTGCATCAGCTTATGTATGATTTAAGATCTGGTGTTAGTGGACTTACTAGTCAGCAAGATAGGGTGATGGTATTAAAAGAATAATGGATGGTATTTAGTTCGTATTTCCATTTTGTTTGTTCTATGTTCTGTTAAAGCAAGCATGGAAAACTGCCTTTATGCTAATATCGCCCTGTATCATTTCAACTTTAATTGCTGCATTATTCAAAATAGAATTATGCCAATTACTTTGGCAAAGTAAAGAAATAATTGGCTTATTAGTGTTTTTCAGCACAACTTTCTTGTTACTAATGATACAATAAACACCTCAGATATTGATATTGTGTTTAACACACATGATGATTTGTTCAGTACCCACACGAAAATGAGAAGCCTATACTTATTTTCCCACAAAGAAATAAGCTTGCTTAAAGGTAATGTATTGACTAAAATTACATATGAAGCTATACCATGTTTGCTAAGAAGTTACATTTAGAATCTGGGGTCTCCCATTCAAAATCTAATCCCTTCCAAGCCACCCAAATCAGGACTCATTTATAATGTGTTGCAAGTGAGAATTCACTGTGGTTCCCCCTATATTCCCTACATTTTTCTTCACTTCAGTTTCCCCTTCATATCCTCTTACATTAATTTCTTGAAGTGTTCTCCTTAATTCTTTTGTAGTTTGGTATGAACTGTTTTAATAGATTTTCTTCTTTGAGCTTGTCCTCAGGGCGAAAAAATTATAGACCCGAGTCATAGCTGGGAACAGACTGCTTCCATGGTTCAGTCCCAGAAGATTTCCATGGGTAACACATTTCCATTCAGCCAATGACTTTTACGCAACTGTTCCTTCTACCCTTCTTATACTGCCATTTCAGCCTTTTTTTCAGTGCTATCCTCTGAGCATAAATGAGCCTTTCTGCTTTTCACTTTCCACATCCTTCAAAACTCTCCTGGCATGTTTTTTCCAGGACTCCCAACAGATTGCTGTGAGACTCTCTCATGATTTCATTGCAGAAGAGCATGCCACTTACACTGCTCTTGGGCTGCACTGTGTGCTTCCTAGAGCACAGACAAATTGCATACTTTCCACAAGTATTTTGTTTCAGGTTTTATTGTGCTTACAAGACCGTTCAGCAAAGTGCTGGACTTTATCATTGTGCAGGACTGTTCTTTTCCTCCCCTCTGTGTTTAGAGTCCTGGAAGCGCTCATGTGGGACATGCTAGACCAAACTGGTAAATTAAGTTGTAAATTCCAAAGACTGAATGCTTTGTAGGGTTTTGAAAAAAAATGAAGAAATAAAATGCATTCTAAATACTAACCTAATAAGGGAAGGGTTTAAAAAGCTTCATCTACCACCCGTGGGACTGGACAGTAGTGAATGTCTCTATATCTTGAAATCATGTGGATGCTGTCCAAGATAGAGCTGATCACTGAACCATGCCTTGGAATCAGTTCAAGTGGCTGAAATAAATAAAATGGCCAATAAACACCCTCCCGACAAGAAAAAAAAAACCACCCAGAACAAAATATGTTACAGGTGGAGCAAATAGAAGCTGGTGCTTCTTCCTGCGTTTCTGTATAGTCAGAGAATTCCCATGCAAAAACTTTGAAACTGTCAACATAATCATTGAAAATGAACTCTGCATTCAAAGTCTATTAGCACATTAAGCATATTAAGAAAAAAATTAGGTCATCTAACCTGCAACTGGGAAGTGTCAGACTAATGCATAGTGCCATGAAGCTGTTCTAGCACCTTCTCCATTACCAGCAGTTGCTTTACCTTAGAAAAAT
Source organism: Gallus gallus (assembly GCF_016699485.2). Lineage (NCBI taxonomy): Eukaryota > Metazoa > Chordata > Aves > Galliformes > Phasianidae > Gallus > Gallus gallus. The sequence goes on from NC_052532.1 coordinate 37,089,624, forward strand.
AAACGGGAAAAACAAACAAACAAACAAACAAACAAAAAACCAGTTATCACTCAAAAGATGGGAGGTGGCAAGGGAACAGGGCTCAAAACCTGTCTCTTTTCTGTGCCCAAAGAGGAGTCAGGTTGCTGAGCACAGTACCTCCACGACCGCTGAATCATTTTCCACATTTTGGCAGGTACGGTAAGATAGAAAGGGACATAACCATTCACACTGTGGCATATAATTGAACCCCTTAAATGAAAGGACTTAAGGAAAAAGTGTCTGATAAACACCTTACAGGATCACATCATTCTCATACTTTCTTTGGAAACATCTGTCATTAACTATTATGAGACTGGATATTGAGGCACTGAACTAAGCAAGCATGATCATTTTGATATAATTCTGTTCTTCCATATTTTTGGATAATTGCCACATGATGTTGCTCAGAAAAAATATAATAGAGTGGCAGTGATAATAAGAAGTTTCAATTATGATTCTAGTGTTTTATGCATATTCTAAAACCTAGAAGTAATATTAGTCTGATTTTAAAATTTAGTCTTAGTTAGTGCTTTAATTTCCCCATTTGGATGTTTGTATCAAGGGAGAACAGTAACTGGGAAAGATGAAAGCTTCAAGTAATGCATGTGTCAAATGTAGTAGAAAGAATAAATTATTACAATGCTTTTATTTGCTGGACAACCTGAGCATTGTAGGACATTCTCCTGATATTAGCATAATTTTTTCTATTTGTGTTAAGCAGCCTGAAACAGAGACTGAGGTGTACCTGTGTGTCATCTTCATAAGACATCATTTTGCAATATTGTAATGTGCACTGCTGGAATTGGAAAAAAAAGAAAACTGAATTCATAAGTCCCTTTTCATTTTTTTCCATTATCTGTATTCCTACATGAAGTCATTAAAATGGTTCATCACTGGGAAATGGGCACTCTTTTGTTGAAACAGGATATTGTAATAATAAATGGCATATCAATTGTGTTAGAAGTTAACAACAAATTTGCCAGATGTCTGCAATGATAACACTTCACAAGCAAGAAGTTCATCTCAGTGGTATGATATAAATATCAGCATTAATATCAGGTTTAGAATGGGGGATAATTTGTATCTATTAGTCAAAAACAAGATGCATATTTTCAGGATTATTATTACTAGGCACAATTTTACATCTAAACTAAATGGTTTAATTTAAAACTATAGATATTTTTTGAGGAACATAATTGAGCAGATTTTTAGTTTGATTTATGGGAGACTCCTATGCTGTTAAAACTTAAAGGTTTCACTTAGATGTTATTAGCATTTCAACATAAGGTTCCAGAAGCACAAATAGTCATAATAGAAACAGGTTGCCATAGGAGTGTATCAGCAGCAGGAGTTTATCTAGTGAGAGATCAGAGGCATGATTTGCAAAAATGCAATTGAATCTAAAAAAAGGGAAATTAAATATGTTTCCCATAACATTCCCTGAACAGCCTGCACCCTAGGTTGTAACAAAAGCAGTCTAAGAGAGAGAAAAAGATATACACAATAGCTATAATAAAGAGAGGTGTTACTCAACGTGAAAATTATTGGAAATATTTTGGAAACAATGTGAGATGCCAGATAAAACCAGGGAGGAGGAAAGTACAGTCACAGAAAGATGGTAGAAACAGCTGGAGATTCAGGTGGGACCATAGGTCATCCCAAACCAAAGCAGTTGGGGTGTTATGCATCCCAGAAGCCTGGAAATTTGTATCTTAAAACATGCTACTGAATCTCAGCTGAAGAATACTTAGATCACTGGAAAGCAGATTGGAAATGAAAATTAAAAATTGTTGCGTCACTCCAGAATTATCTGTTTTTATGGAAGCAGTGCAGAGATGAATCACAAACATTTCATTCAGTTCTCTTCTCTGAAAAGGGTAATAGAAGAAACCAATGCTTTTAAAAAGTAATGTCCATAGTGCATGGAAACAGCCAGGAGTCCTTTAAAGGGACTTTCATGCCCTTCTCATTATAGGTTCCCAGGCACTGGCCTGTAAGGGAGTGACTTAATTTTAAAGCTTGCTTTCCTTGATTTCTCCTCATAATGGGACCAGTTTGCTCAATATGAGGTTCTCACTAGCTGTTCAACATTTGGTGTCAGAATGAGATGAGAAATGTCAGTAAAACAATGAAAATTCAATTATGCACCTTGTATTTTGCACCATATGCCTGAGGAGAGCTAAGGAATGTAAAATGAAATTAAAAATTCCTGTACTGGATGGATGAGATGATATAGATGGGTAATGGGTACCTCCTTCAGAAAAGTGTGCCAAAGCCTTGTGCTAAAGCAGGTTACATGTCATAGATGACCTTCCTTTTCTCATATTTAGTGCTGGGTAGAATACACTTAATTGGTTCCTGCTGAAGCAACATGGCCTCTATTGTATTATAAACAAAACATGTTACTGAGAAATAACTGAAAAGCAGCACTTGGAGAATTTCTGCTAGAGGAATCAGAGTGGTTAAGATCTCAAGAGGAAGGTTTGGAAACACACCCATAAATGTATGCTGGTCACAGAATTGGAAGATACCAGACAAGATTTCTGCAACATAATGTAAAAATAGCAGTTTATCAATAGTCATACAATTGTAACCTGAGATAAATATAAATTAATGGCAGTTCTCCTACTGATTTTTTTCTTTCTCTTATTTTTCCCTTGGCACTTCTCAGAGCATCTCTCTTTCTAGATAGTATTTAGCACAGAGCTACCGAGGCCTGAAGTTATCAGCCTGTCTGCTCTTCTTCCAGGCTGCAGAAGCCTGAAGCTTTCTTCCTCCCGTGAGGTTCATGAAGGTCTAAAGTATTTCTGTGAACGTCTGCTTATTGCACAGGCCACTGCCTTTTCCCTCCAGGTAGCCCAGAGGGAACCTGCATGCACCTTGACGTCCTGCAGATAAAGGAATGTTCGTACTCTTCAACCTTTGCTGTTACATAGAAAATCATTTTAGTGAGTACAGTGGAACAAAGAAGTAAAAAATCTTGAGAGGGAAAAAAAATCCCCCAGAAATAAAAAAGTGCACTATTCTAAGAGACAAAGAAAGAGAAGCTTGTCCTATGAGACTCTTTTGTCTTTAAGTCTTAGCTCTTGGGTTTTCTTTCATTTTTTATTTTTTTCCCCCCTTATATTCCCAGGCCAAATAGATTCATCCCGTTAGTTGCAGATTAAATTGGCTGTATGTTTCTTGCCCTACCAGAATGCCACTGTTGTTTTAATGGCCTACAGGTAAATAAGCTTCATTCCAATTTGTTTAGTAGATGTAGCAACCTCTATGGAAAAACAATCTGAGATTGTACGCACTTTTTAAAGCCAGCACATTGACTACAGATGACAGCTCCTGGGCAAACTGATTGTCTAAAGGTCAGATGAGGAAAAGAACCTCACCCTCCTCCCCTGGCACCTTTCCAAATATTTCTGTGTGGTGATATTGCAGAGTTGGAAGCAACAGGTCAGCTAATTGAGAAAGTTTAAATAACATCCTGTCACTAGAGGAAAGCACATGCTCTTGATTCACAGGGGGCAGCACACATAAACCAGAACTCCAGCAAAGTGTACAATTCTGAAGATCATTAGGGAAAACGGAAGGAAGTAGCATATTAGAAGAAAGGGAGCCTGATTTTTGCAGGCTCTACTTTTTTTGGGACATTCACAAAGTAATGCAGCTGATTAAAATCCATGGATCTTCATGGAGTAACTCAGTGGTTCAGGCTGGACGAGACATTGAATTGACTCTGAATGCAATCCAGGAGGCTTCTAGCCTTCTCTGTCACTAGGGCACATTTCTCACTCATGGTCAACTTAAAGTCTACCAGGAGTCTCAGGGCTTTTTCTTCAAAACAGCTTTTAAGTCTTCCTGGCCCAAATCTTTTCTGGTGCCTGGCATTATTTTGCTTCAAAGGCTGGATTCTTCATTTCCTCTTGTTGGGCATCACAGTCAGTAAGCCCATTTCTCCAACACACTGATGTCCCTCTGGATGGCAGCATGATTCTGGCATATTGGTCACTTCTCCCAGTTTTGTGTCATCTGCATAAAGAGAGAGTGAAGAAAATGCACTGTGTCCCATTGTGCAGGCCATTAATGAAGTTGTTACAAAGGATTGACCCCTGTATCTGGGGCATATTTTATGTAAAGGAAATCAATTTAAAATCTGAAGGATCTTTAGCTGAGCTGGTCAATTCCTCCCTTGAAGGAGGAAGGGGAAAGAACAACATGAAGTTTTAGAGTCATGTGGTTATTTTAAAGGGGAATTATCTGAGTGTTGTGATTTTTTTTTTTTTTTTTTGTCAATTCAAAATAAAAAGTTACAGATAAACAAGCAATGAACTTCCAAGCACAGAGTGAAGATAGCAGCCTGAATAACATGATTTTTTTTTTCCAAAGCCGTTTGCAGAATTGATTTTTATCAGAGTCAGGAAGGAAAATAGAAGTTTAAAAGCTCAACATTTGTTGTGAAATGGAATTTTCATTCTCTAGTCAGTTCTATAATGGGAAAAGAATTTGTGTAAAAGCGTTTTGATTACAAGTCACCAGTAAGTAATTGTGGGCACTGCTTTACACAAAGGAGGCCTCTTTATGTAGGCCAACAATAAAATACTGAGTTTTAGAGAGATAAGTGATGCAAACAAAGTCTACTTTATCTGAAGAGTCACAGTCTACTGAAAGGGTCATTTCAATTTCAGGTTACTCCTAGTTGATGACAGTCACCATCTCTTTAATCTAAACAGAGCACTGCAGCAAGTCAAGTTTCATTTTTATTGTTCCATGTAAACATATTGAAGAAATATCAGTATAAACAATTGTAAGACAGATCCAGCCATACAAGGCTTGCTTTGTTTCTACTTTGAAAACACTGTTAGAATCTGTAATAAATGTCTTTTACATTTATGGTCAGACTTCACAAGATACTTGAATGACTTGTAGAAGATAATGTTCAGGATTTTCCATAGACTTTCATTTTCCATAAAACACTAGGTTAAAAAAAAATAAAAAATTGTCAGAAACGGGGTGATTAGTAGGGTACAATTTTAAAATTGGTAATCAGTGAGGATTGTCATATTTAAGCCTCCAGGTACTTATCTCCAGGTATTTCAGGTGTATCAAGAATACCTTGAATTTCTGGCAAGACGAAATTTTTGATACAATTCCTTAAGTCTGCTAGTTCCACTAGTAAAATCAATTCTAATCAACTTCTAATTTTGGAATCAGTCAAGAAGTAATAGCAGAAAAATATGATTTCACTTTGGGATCCTTTTTGACTGACAAATTTAAAAGTTAAGTACCAAATTAATTTAGTATAATTAAATATAGTTTCCAGGAAATTTGTTACACTGTGGGCTATAAACTTTTCCTGCTTAGCCATACAACAATCACAGTACATCCAATAGTGCAGTAGCCTCTTTCTCATTGCATTGTCAACAGTCATTCTCTGCAGTTTAACAAATTACCAATAACTTTGTCTGCACTCAACCTTGTGCTCCTTGTTGGCACTATATCAATAACAGTACATATTTAGTGCACTCTTTCTAATTGCACAAGCCTTCAGACTCAGTTTTTCCCCAGTTTTGGAGGAAATTATACAAAGTGTAAAATTTCCCATTTTAGTAGATACTTTCAGCATTCAATTCATAGTTTGTCAGAAATAGTTCAGCTGTGTGCTTGTCAAAGACACAATATTTTGAAGCATATTTGCACAGGTAAGAGCCAATATTTTCTTCCTAGTGGCATCTATTCCATCCATGTGAGGAAAGAGAGTATAACATTTCACAGCTGAAAGAGAAGCAGTGTTGCCTAACAGAAAATAAGCAACTTAATGTGCTGTGCAGTACAATTTCCATTGTTAAGCATGAAACATCTCATGATCCAAGAGCGTATGGAGAGGAACATGAATAATGCTGAAATGAATGAGATCCAAGCCTTTTACGGACAAATGTCTCTAGATGAATAACCAAATTCATACTAAAGTTACTGTACAGACAATACCATTTTTTTCTACCTGAGGAAATTTCAAGCATCTTAGTTAACTTTAGAAGACTTTCCAGGATCACTACTCACTTTAGAAGGAAAAGAAAGTAGGAATGATGACCCTTGGAGGCATTCAAGGCCAGGCTGTATGTGGCTCTGGGAAGCCTGATCTAGTGGTTGACAACCCTGTACATAGCAGGGGGTTTGAAACTAGGTGATCATTATGGTCCTTTTCAACCCAGGCCATTCTATGATTCTATGATTCTGTGATTCTATGAGCAGGCTCTAAAACCTCTAATAACAGGAAAATTAGAAATGAACCTGCCCACATTTTATTTTTCTAATGCTGTTAAAGAGATGTACCTCTTTGTTTCCCATTTGTGGGCTGGGTGGTTTCTGAACACAAGGACCATAACAGTATAGAAACTTCTGGAAAAGGTAGACATTTATTTATCTCTTTAAGTCTACGCATCTGTTCCTAAAAGGATCTTCAGGAACAATGACTTCTACTTTGTGAATAGCTATGTTTTAGGATTTGGCTCAGAGATTAAGAGTTTTCATACTAATCCCCAAATAACCCTTGGATGCTAAAAGATTTGGCTAGTGCTTTACCTAAGGGGAAGTAATAAATCTTGGGGAAAGATGTGTCTCTAGGTAAACTATCTTTGCAGAAGATAATTTGTTGTCCCAAACAGGAAAAAAAAAAAAAAAGAAAAAAGAAAAAGAAAAGGCAGCAATAAGAAGAAAACACAAGACTTCCCCAGATCTTCACCAGAAACATTCTGTAGCACTGAAAATCAGATCAAAAGAAGTTAACTATATCTGAGAGTTTTTCTGAGGAGATGTCTATAATTTAACCCCCCAAATGTTTATATGTAATTTTTCACATCTCAACACCTCCAGTTGTGCAAAAAAATCTGTGATTAAATAAATAATCTGCTTATGGCCCTAGGGAGTGCAGAGGGGAATGGCAAGCTGTCTTGCAAGGCCAGCATTCACTAGTTTTGAAGCTGATCCTCTTTGTTTAAAAATCCTCTGCCTTCTTCAAATTTAGTGATGACAATTAGATAGTTGTTATTTGTCAGTGCAGAGTGAACAGTTATAATTGCATTATTGCTGTTTCCTCAATTTACCTCCTAAGTAATAATTTTGTTTGAGGAAATATGTTTTTGCAGATTTGTAAACACTGTTACAGATGAAAGCACCTTGCTTTTATTTCAGTGGTGACAGAAAGAAAAAGATGGCTTGCTTCCAAACAATTTGCCAAACATAACACATTTGATTTGTCCCATTTTTTTTTCTCTTTCCTCCTCTTCTTATTTTCGTAATCACAGCACTTCATTCCTGCAGCCTCTTCTACCTAATGTTGTTGGATGATCTTTGTCAGCAACGCTTTGTGAGATAAGATTTTGTGAGCCTGCCTTTTGCACAATAGCATAGGCATGTTTTTCTAAAAATACCATTCCACTTTCTATATATCTTACTTTACTTATAATTCATTCTTGGACTAATTCTCAAGAATTTCTTGTCCCCAAAGTACTGATGAATACACTTAATTTTTCTCTCCAATATTTTGCTCTATAGCTCAATGGTAGCTATATAAATTTAGGCATATATGAGGTTATGTAAAGAGAGACATGGACACACGTTTGCAGGACTGGAGCTCTGGTTTGAGCTAGAGGCACAGGATAATACAAATAAGATTCAAAATCTGGCCACTTATAATTACACACATATACAAAGCCAGTACTTATTAGTTTAAAGCTGCTGTGTTTTTTTGTTTTGGTTTTTTTTTTTGATATTTTTTTTCCTATTGGTCATGTGTGTGAGGTATATCTTCAGTGTAGTAAGCTAGGAATGGGAAAAGAAAGTCTGTTCCTAATTTTGTCTTAGAAATGATTATTTCCTGACTTGTACAGCCTAAGTAAACTGGTCCTGCTCATTAAGAACAAAAGCTGAATAGGTGTGTACCTGACAAGATAAACCAGCTGTCTTAGCTCTGTAAAGAAGTCCCACCTCCCTTTTTTTTACTTGCCAGGTAAAGTTCTAATTCTTTTATTCTCTATTTTTATTGCTTCTTTATATTTAATAAGTAAACTGTGGAATCCATAGGTAAATGAACTTTTTTTTTTTTAATTTCTTCAAGCGTGCTTTCCTTCCAGATGTTCCAAGGTGACAGATGACACAAAAAGGAAGTACACAGAATACTTTGCAATTTTGAGCCACTAACAAGTCCTTGGGAGGTCAGGTATTGAGCATGACTATGGTAATTCTAAACCAGTCCTGTGAGCCATCAAATCACATCAAACTCAGCTCTACAGAAAAAGCCTAAAGGTATGTGTGACATTTTCATTCTCTGCAGCTTAAATCCTCAAACATATCAGCCTGTCAAAAAGAGAACATTTGGGGATTATTTTCTAATAGGCACACCTGCACCCACAGAATTGAGAACAGAAGGAACAGTTTACTTTTTGATTTCAGTCTATTGATTTATTTTTTTTCCTCCTATTTTCCTTCTTTGGCTCATTAGACTGCTGGATTTTTGGAGAGTTAGTTTATACATAGTTAGGTGTTGTTTTTTTTTTGTTTGTTTTGTTTTTGTTTTTTAAGATTATATGGCAGGGCAGTGAGTATTTTTCCCCACCAAAAACATGTCCAAAGCATGAGATCAGACAGCACAGCATGTTCATGCTAAGGCATGACTCAGAAGGCTGTCTCTCCCAGCTGTTTAGCCACGGGAAAAGCACGTTCCTTCAGGGTAAAGTCTTCTGTTTGAGAAATGTAAGGCCACTGGATCATTGGTGACCCACTGGTGTTAAAAGCATGGTTTCAGCATGTCATTAGGAATGTATTCCCGTTCTTAACAGCAAATTTCTGCTGACAAAGTAATTAGAATGGGAGTTAATTCAACACTGGAGCCTATCCCAATGTATTTGTAATATCAAATCTGCACTTAGTATTTTGTGGGCTTGAAGATTAAAAACGTCCAGCATGTACTTCTTTTGATTTACAGTGTATTTGGGAAAGCTTTAAAGACCAAAGAAACAATGAGATTAAAGCTACAGTAACATGAAGTAGAGAGTGAGCAAAAAGAAAAATATAGACACAAGCACAGTTAAAAGACAAAAAAAAGGAAGAAAATCAAATGATTCAAAAGTCTGCTTATCACAACAGTTTTGTTTGCTGTTTCTAAGCTCATGTTTTTTTTCTTTCTGAATGCTTCTTCCCTTTCTATTCTCACCACTGTGACCCTTTATGATATTCAGCAGAACCTACTGCACACACCTCGTGACTAATATGACTTAACTGGTAGATAGATTCCAAGCTGCTACCAGAATCCATCTGTATGCCAAAGACTCAAGCATAAGGGTTTTATACTGCTTTTGGAGAACTGGATGTCTGTGAGAGGAGAGGCAATGTACCTTTCCAGCGGTATCATTTTGTACCAGTTAATGCATAAAAAGACCATATGTTGTGTCTTACTGAATCAAGGTAACTTGGAATGCGTGTGCAGCAATCATAATTTTGTACTATACAGGTACAATATAGATAAATACAGGTATAATATAGATGAAAATGCTACCTACTTACATCCAGGCATGAATTGCAGGTATGCCACGTTGAATTCAATTGTGAGGGACAAGACAGGCATTCATAAGTTTCAGAGATTTCAATGCCTTATCTACTTCTCCTGAGAACAAAGAAAGTACTAGAGCAGAATTTTAAGTTTCTCAAATTTTGTGGCATCAAAATGAGGTCTGTGCTACTAATCCTTTCAAAACCATCTTCTAACTCCATTCTGTCAACTCTGGTTTCAAACTCACTGAAGATTTTAAGTATGAAGATAGTAATTCAGACGCATCCCATGAAAACATGAATAAAATAGGTTTGATCCAGTAATGTTGCTCTTTTGGTATCTAATCAATACAGTTTGACTGAAACCTGTAGTGACTCAGATTTCCCTGACGTATGTAAGCAAGGTCATTACTGTAATTATTCATGATTATGTCATTTTAATGATGCCTTCTTATCCTTAGAATAACTTCCCTGCACTGGTTTGATTGGCATTGACTTCTCACTGATTGGATGTTTTCTTAGAAACATCTGTATTGTAGGTGCACACAAAAAAAGCTCCACACTACGGACTCTTCCGACTTGTTTATTTTCTCCCATCTTTTCACAGCAATGTAGATTTTCTTAAGGAGAATAATAACACTAAAACATTTGACTAGATTTAAATGGATCATCATAGCAATTGTGTGCCTCAGCTGAACAACTGAACTTACCTTCTTGTCTTTTTTTATTTATTTAGTGTACCTACACATCTGTTGCTTTTGAGGTAGAATTACCACCAACATCGATATTCTCATGTCCTTTCTTAAGCCTCAGAAGGTCAACATTTCACTTAAATTTGAAATTTAACACTGCAAGCGTTTTTAATTTATGAGTTAGTTTACTCACAGAAGTATTCCCATCGAGTTCAGAAGAACTAAACTGTATCATCTGAATTTATCCCCAAGCATGAGCATTTGCACATAGTATGCCCGAGACTGTATGCTATTTCTGAACATGGTTATGATTTCTGTGAAGTGTCTAATGCATTGTTAGAGACTATGCACTAATCCAGTAATAACAGTCATCATAACACATGGAGATTTAAGGAGTATCAACTGGGGAAAAATGGGATGGATATTTAGTTTCTTCATCTCTGAGCAAATGCAGCTCACCTGCAGTTTGAAAAATTGTATGTGCATCTGCTTATTACTTAAATTATCTTCTCCTCAGAAACGAAGTTAAATCAAGAAAGCTCAAAAAATGCCAAGAGCTCGTGAAATCCACCGAGCTTTCAATTTTATATTTGCACAGTTTTTTCCCTATCCATTTTTAAGTAGATGAACCATGATAAATACTTATTGAAGCTACAGGAAAAAAAAAAAAAAGAATAAAAAAAGCCAACAAAAGTGAGACCTCATGCTCCAGAAGGCAAAATCCATATGCAACATTCATTCTGAAATTTGGCAGAGTGAGAGATGCATGATGAAGGATTGCCATAGGGCAGGTTTACTTTCTTACTACCCATTCTGTCAGACCTCTGAAATACTTCTACAGTGTTGCTGAGTACAAACAGACAAACTGAAACCAGGTAGCATGCCACATCTGAACTTCTGTGCCTCTGGGTTAATAGCAGACCAACCAACAACCACGTTACCCCTTTGCAACGTTTTAGAAAAACCAAAGGGGAATTCTAGCATTCTCATTTCAATAAAAGGTCAGATCATCAGTTAATGTATGAACTTGATTGAATTGTTCCAGTACGTGTTATCTGAGGCTTTTAGACTGTTATTTCTAAAATACTGGAGTGGAGTCTGAGTTAGTGTAAATCAGTACAACTTCACTGACTTCAGCAGAACCACTCCAGTTTTCACTGGCTGTGGATATTAGCCTTTATGTAAATACAGTGCACTTGATTTATTTCTGCATTACACTGGTTTTCCATGTGGAATTAAATAGCTTTAAATTAAAGCATTTCTGTTACGAAGGTAGAGCAACAGCGTGATGAATCGGGCCCCAAGCACCCAAGGGGGATCTGATCAGCTTGTTAGATAAACTCTTTTCTTATATGAACGCTCATTAGGGCACCTCTCCATTATGAAAAGTTCTGTGACAGCACACTGTGATCATGAAGTGTGTTAAAGTGCTGGGCCAAGGCTCCTATGCAAGTGGGAATGTCCACAGGAACCGTGCAGTACTACGCTGTTCCCTGAGGCGTCCCCTCTAGCTGCACCAGCAGTGGGAATCCTCATCAGCATTTGCACAGCAGGCTGCCAGTATACTTGCAGAAGGCTTAAGGCATGCTCACTTTCAGGAGTGCTCTTGAGGATGCTTATTTTCCACAAGCCTTGCCACAGCATTAATCTTTCATCCTCCTTGTATGTTCCATGTGCAATCCATATATGTATGTGCTACCTTCATAGAAAGGATGTGCCAGCTGTCTCTGTTGCTCTTAAAACATACACCAAAGCTCAGGTAAGGTGAAATTCCCAGCTGGTGAATTTCAGAGGTTGACTAGATAGGCAAGGGCACTGCACCTCCATGCACACCTCTGAAGGCTACAAAGTTATGGGTGTATATCATCTGCTCCCCTGATGTCATCACAGGATTAGAATAACTGAGGTGAACAAAACTTGGCCACTGTTTACAAGTGAGTGGCTATTTTCATTGTACTGTCAGAAGTCTGCCTCAGAATTGGTTAGGTAGACTTTACATTCGTCAGGAGACTGATAAGCCCTGTCTACCCAGAGCTTGGAAAAAGAATGATTATTGCAGATCTTGGCACAACAGGCTGGCATGCACAAGTCAACCATTGCCATAAGTGTGCATTTATGCAACATTTCCATAACTTAATATGTTTTCAGAAAATGCTATAGAGATGTAATGTATTTGCTTGGGATAAACATTAAAAAAAACGCATGCTAAATAACCATGATGATTATGCATGTAAGAAACTATTCCTTATTGATCTCAGTGTTTTATTACTGAAAAAATCAAAGTAAATATGCTGCTGTTTGCAAAACTGGCATCCTCCTACTTGTGAAAGCGAAGCTGCATGTCACTCATCACCCAGAGAAATGATCTCTATTCCAATTCCAAAAGAATCTGAATTCTCAGCTAGATGGAAATAATTACAAGACTGCTTAAATTGTATTTTTCAATACATGTATTAACAGTGGTAGTGTTTCCAGCTGGCATATGGCTGAAGATTGGTCACACAAGAGCACCACCGATTAGTGTTAGATGATTTTGGGTATGTCCCTAATAGCTCCAGGATATTCATGAGTGGATCACCAGGATATGCTGTTTTCCATGGCCCTGCAGGCTTTGAGCTGTCTGAACTCAGCTGCCTAGGTTTTTGCCAGTGTTGGTCATCCAGGTTGTCAGAGTTGACTTCCCAGCAAGAGATTTTTCTTGCATTCCTGCTGAACTGCACTCAGGACACTCAGAAGAGACAGTGCTGCTGAGCCACCATTTGCTAATCAGGGTATCACAGAGGTACTGTGACTACATGGTGTGGATGAGACCTGCCTTCTGTCAGTGTAAAGCTTATTTCTCCCCTGCTGAGCCTCCTTATTCATGCTCTCTATGCGAGACAGGCTGCCTCTTCTCCCAGTCCTGCTGATCCAAAGCTGCAATTCAAATCTGTGCTGTCACTGGAACTAGCATTACAGTGGTTTTCAGGAGGCTTAAATTGATAACTATCAGAAATCGCCTTGTGACAAGGAACTACAAGGTGAGGTTTATGTCACTTCCATGACCCACCTGTGTTTGTACAGTGTGAGCTGAGCTGCAGTTCAGTTCAGCTTAATGAGAGATAATGGCTTAGACATCAATTGCAGCTGTTGTCTATTTACAGAAGACAGGTGTTTTTTTCCTTTTAATTGATTTTGAGGCATATTTGATACATGAAAATATTCCTGATGTAAAGTAGAGTATTTTATATTGCTCATCTTGTGACCTATGATGCTTTTATCTTTAACCTGTATTCAAAATTTGCTCTCCCTATTGATCAGGAACACCATCTCAGTCACTCTGCTGTCAAAATCCCATTGATTTCAAAGGGATTTGGCCAAGCAGAATGATAGCTCTGAAAAACCAATTTTCAGTGGTTGGTGAAAGTTAGATAAAGTTGGATGTTGTGTGACTTCCAGTACAAATAATTTGATTCTTATGGTTCTGACTGGATAAAATAAACCATGAAATTGAACTGACAATAAAAATAGTGGAAAAACTTCTGTCTGCAACCCTGTAACTAAAACAAAGGGTCCTTTATAGTCACCTGTTATGGTATATGTGTTAGGTTTAGGTATATACTATTTCTATGTCATAGAAGCCTTAGGCTGAATGCTGGATGCCCTAACTCAGGGTTCAGGAAACCTGTGAGTATGCATAGACATCACAATTCAGTGTTTCATTATACTTACTTGGTCCTTCTTCTCCATCCTCAAACTGAAAGATTAAAAACCAGAAAGTTTTAATACTGCAGCATTATACTGTTTTTAAAGTTAACAGAACACACAAAAATTCCAAACCCAGTAGTCACTGAATTATTTCAAATGTTTATTGACAAAAAGATCAGCTCAGAAGAACACCTTGCATGTACAGTTTTAATATATATCAGTATGGAGTAATTCAATTTTTCTTCCACATTCTCTTTTTTTATTTGACTGCTTTTTCTTTTATTTTCCTTTCAGCAAAATAAACTTGGTTTAAATGCATGTTCATTCTGAGTGTTCACCTCATACTTTCCTTTACTGTGCCAAGGGATGAGAAAGTGTCTAATAGAGAAATGCATCTGGCATTGATCTGCGTTGAGTTGTTTTTTAGCCAGTAGTAATGCAATGACAAGCCTTTTAGAGAGATGATGAATGTAATGTAATGTCTTTGAACATGAATTTTTTGTGTGGAACCTAATTAACTAACTTAAACTATTTCTATTCAAGTACTCTGGAAAGATAACACCAGTCACAAACGCTAAATATCTGTTTTGCTTTTCTTTGCTTACTCATGCATTTATTCAACACTCGCTATAGCAGTTTATCTAAAATTAGGTCCAAAGTAATTTAGGCAGTCATACCTTATGTGAGAGATTCTGTAGAAGACTTTAAATCATAGTGACAGCCATTAGAATTTGTTTAAAGGAAAATCATTTCTGAACAATTTTCGATCAAACAATGGAAGTATTTAAGATTAAAAAAAAGAAAAAAAAAAGCCACCTTGTGTATGGATATATAAATGGTCCTTACTTTCAGAAAATTAGAGTGCATAAAAGCTGAGGGCCCTGTTCAGATCTTGAGTTGTATAGAGAATACTTGCTAGCACTTTTAGCAAAACTGAACTTGTTAGTAGTTAACTTGAGTCATTTGTGTTTCCTAAACCTTGACCTATTTACCTCTAGATTCATTACTACTCAGAAACAATTCAGAATCTGAGGACATGATACACAGTTTACTCAGATTCGCTTTAGAGATATGTCTTTTCTGCACCCTCTGTGTACACTTGAAAAAAGCAGGTTCCTTTGAGAGGAACTTACATCCTTCAGTTAGCAAGTACTGGTAGAAGGTCCACAAAACATGAGGAAGGGCAGAGAGGCTATGTAAATAAGAAACGTCAAATTTGCTTTTCTGGCAGCCTTTCTTCCCATGTCATGCATTTATTTTTCTGTCTTAAACTCATATCTATGTCCATTCCTCTTGTGTGTTATGAGAAGTCACTTGGAAAAAAAATGCTGCAAAACTTGTGTGCTGCAGCCAAGAAGGAACTGAAGAATGCTTGTTTGAATGTCACCTTTTCTCTGCCTACTCTCATCTGCAAAATGTGATGTACTAAGCAGTAAAATTTCTGGGTATACAACATGGGAGACAGTAGGGCTTTATACTCTTGGTGCATTCCTTCAGTTCCAATTTGATGCATCCTGACAATTATGTCAGGAATCTGCCTTTCTGCTCCATGTATTGTTTGAATATATTTGGAGTCTTTTCAAGTCATTTATTGCAGTTACCATAAAATAATCATAGTTAATTTTTAATGTCATTAATTCTATATTTGTTATTAAAAATGCTTATGTTGCAGACTACTCAACAACAACAGCAACAAAAAAACCCTACTCATCATATTTTTGTGATGTTATAATATTAGTAACATAATTTTATATAAACATGTATTTAGAGACAGGAACATAAGGTGAAAATGAAAAGCAATTCTGTAGCCTCTTCGTAAGTATTAATCTGATTTTCTGATTCTACTCTGGTGAAGGTCTTCTTTCTGTAGACTAAAAGTTCTTCCCAAAGCCAGATCACCTATCAGGCCATCACCAAGCTGCAAATCAATGTAACTACCACCACATGTGATGATGCAGTCAGAGTAATTTTCTCAAGGAGTGATAACTAGGAAAAAAAGGGCTTCATGGGGAAAGAAGACGACATTTCAGGTTTATGCACACTGTGAGATGTCTGTGTCATTACACTTTTAATATATATGACTTTTCTGCTTGTTGTTTTCTTTACACTTGAGAAGAGTTCACAATATTCCTGTTTTCAGCAGCTTTGGCTGGATAGCAAGGTAGTAACAGCCTTTGACATTGTCCCCCACAGCATTCTAGTGGAGAAGCTGGCTGCCCACGGTTTGGATGGGTGTATGGTCCACTAGGTGAAACACTAGCTGGATGGCTGGGCCCAAAGAGTTGCGGTCAATGGAGTTAAATTCAGTTGGTGGCTGGTCACGAGCAGTGTCCCCCAGGGCTCGGTACTGGGGCTGCTTCTATTTAACATCTTTATTAACAATCTTGATGAGAGGATTGAGTGCACCCTCAGTAACTTTGCAGACAACACCAAGTTGGGAGGGAGTGTTGATCTGCCTGAGGGGAGAAAGGCACAATGGAGGGACCTGGATAGACTGGATTGACGGGCCAAGGTTAACTGTATGAGTTTTAATAGGGCCAAGTGTTGAGTCCTGCATTTTGGTCACAATAACCCCAGGCAACCCTACAGGCTTGGGGAGGAGTGGCTGGAAAGCTGCCTGACAGAAAGGGACCTTGGTGTACTGATGGACAGTCGGTTGAATATGAGCCAGCAGTGCGCCCAGTGGCCAAGAAGGCCAATGGCATCCTGGCTTATATCAGGAATGGCATGGTAAGCAGGACTAGAGAAGTAATCCTGCCTCTGTACTCGGCATTGGTGAGGCTTCACCTCAAGTACTGTGTTCAGTTTTGGGCACCTCAGTACAGAAAGGACATGGTGGTGCTGGAGCAAATCCGAAGGAGCACAACAAGACTTGTGAAGGGCCTGGAGAATATGCCCTACAAGGAGAGACTGAAGGAACTGGGGCTGTTCAGTCTGGGGAAAAGGAGGCTGAGGGGAGACCTTATTGCTCTCTTCCAGTACCTGAAAGGTGCTTACAGAGAGGGCGGGCTGGTCTCTTCTCCCTGGTAATAGGTGACAGGATGAGGGGAAATGGCCTTAACTTGCTCCAGGGGAAGTTTAGGTTGGATATCAGGAAAAACTTTACAGAAGAGGTTGTTAAGCACTGGAATAGGCTCCCTAGGGAGGTGGTTGAATCACCATCCCTGGATGTGTTTAAAAACCCTTTGGATGTGGTTCTCAGGGACATGATTTAGCAGAGGATTGTTAGAATTTAGGGTAGTATGGTTAGGTTGTGGTTGGACTCAATGATCTTTAAGTTCTTTTCCAACCTGAGCAATTCTATGATTCTATGATTCTATGAAATCTTTGTTTTCTTTATCTAAATAACATCAAGGAAGTAAGAACTTGGATTAAAAAGGTACTGCCTTAAAACTTACCAGGACTGAGAGCTAGCGCAGTGGTCTTTTAAAAATCTTTTAAATAGTTGAGATAGTTTTGCTTTAATTTTTGCATTTGACTGCATGTCTCTTGGAACTGAAGAAATATACCTAAAATGATTTTTGAAGTGCTAAAACTTGTTTGCTATGTGTCATTATTTTGACTCATGTGGCACATCTTGCAAGTATTGATTTACCCCTGGAATCAAATTTGTAATGGTTGTATTTTCTACTCTTTATCCTGTTAAGTGGAATCATAATCCAAAATCAACCAGTATATTTGAGTACTTATAAAAATGTTCACATGAACTGTGGACCATTTATTAATGTTATATGGTCTAATATGCACTATGTATTGTATTTTTGAATCCCACTCTGAATCTGATCTGAATGTAATTTTTCAAAAGTGTCGGTGTTATGATCGAATTTTATTTATGTAACTTCTGAGTTTTCTGAGAATATAGTTTTTCTTTTGTATCCTTAATTGAAACTTACCTGACTGCTCAAATCAGTTAAGTGAGAACTTGCCTACATCTTCCTGGCTCTTACTCTTACTTATTAGAAGATAATCACTGTATAGGAAAATAAACCAAGCACAAATAATGATTATGGTGGATCCACACCCAGAATCTCTGAACTACATCTGCCCATCATTATTGGCTTAGCAATGAGTAGAAAAGAAACCAAGAAACACAGAGGTTTCTTAAGAATGCTATGTCATGTAACACATTTAGGATGAAATATCAGTCAGTGAGGAGAAGATGTGTAGAAACAGCTATGTGGCTTTAAATATGGAGAAAGCTGAAAGTACTTTTGTCCTGGCGTAACAGAACAGTGAGGCTTTTAGAAAGTTATACCAACTAGCTTGTTTTTTTGTTAGAAAGCAATAAGCAGATAAAACAAGAACTCTCTGAAAGGAGTATCTCCCTGAAGGGCCTCCCAGCACAAAGAGGTAAGCCAAAGCAGGAAGCACCATGTGAAAGCCCAGGCTCAGGCCTCTTGGCTGGCTGTGGGCAGTTCTGTTACCCTGAGTCTGTGGTATCTCCCCCAGCTGGACCCAAGAACAAGGCTGGTGAGGGTGTACCTGCACACTGTGCACACATGCATGAATATTGTAGAACAGAAAGTGCTACCAACTCACTATATCCATGATGGTTAGCAAAAAAAAATTAAAATTTTATGGCACTGAGTGGTGTGATTTTTTCCTTGTGACTACACTACCCTTAAGTTCCCCCGTGACACCTCTTCTGTTCTGCAGTTTCACTTAGTCCTACTTTTTCTTTGTCATTTCTATTTTCCATCTTCTCAGCCTTCTGTCTCTTCACAATAACCTCTGTCAATGAGATTTAGGGTCTGACATGCTTTCAGCCCAGTAATATGTGCTTCCTTTCCTGCAACAATTCAAACTCTGTCTTTTCAAGATTTTATTTTACCTTCGGCTTTCCTCAATGGAAAGAATCTCTTTTGTGAACCATCAGAACATTTCCTACGCACATGTGTAAATAAGACTATGCTCTACCTTTAAAATCATTTATTGTACTTTTAGATATCATGTCAGCTTGTCCATGAACAATGGGTGTATATGAAACAAGGACTTTTCTAATGTTCAGATTCATCAAAGAGTGTTGTTGAAATATGCACTGTTCTCAGAAATGACTCTTCTTTTTAACTCTTTTACTTCTAGTAATGTAGTTTCAGTCCTTTTATTGCCAAATTTTACAGGACACTTAGCTTCCATTTAATATAGTGGTTCCACTGAAAATCTGAGCACTGATAAGCATGAGCTTTCTTTTGTTATACTTCTTGCTTTCTTATCCTGATTCAGTTTTGTATTGCCATCTACTTAGTGTTTTTTTTGTTTGGGCCACTTCTATGATGTGATACATACCTGCAAGGTATTTTTTTCCCCTCCAATATTACAATTTAATCTCTCTATTATGCAGACTGGTACCGTTATATTCTTTTTCTAAATCTAATTCAATGAATACCTAATGTTCTTTCTTTCTTGGTCATATGTTTCTTATATCTTTTTACAGATTTCTGATGTCCAATATAGTCTTAAGTTAAAGATTTGTCAAAGCTCCCAAAACAGTGCATTTGTCTCAACACTCTTAAATATGTACTAAATTAACCCACTTCTTGGATTGTGATGCTTGTTAAATTTCAGTAACAGAGTGTGTTGTGTAGCTTGCTCTTTATAATTTATCTCTTGATCATTAAATTAATCCCGTACCTTGCAATATTAAAATGAGAAAATGTGCCTTTTCCATTTCTCTTTTCAGGACTTCCCCTTGGCTTCACAAAGATACAATTATCTTCCTTGAACCTTTTCAGTCATCTGCTGTACTCCTGCAGAGTTTCAGCCTCTTTAGATTTTAAATTCACGTTCCACAATGTCCAATTATTCCTCTTCTATTCCACTGTTTCTTAAGTCACTCTTCTTTTTCAACCTTCACTCCTGATGCTACGCTGTAATTATAGACAGTGACTGGAGAGAACTCTGTCTCAGAGATTATACTCTGAAGAATTTCTAATGTAATAATTCCATTTAATGGATCTGGGTCAAATATCAAGTGTCCCAAAACTACAAAAGATTCTTCCAGGACGTAGACCTGATTTAATAACCAGAGTTAACTTCTATAGTTTCCCCACAATCTTTTAAAATTAGCTATATTGCTTACTAACAAAATCCAATGAATGTCTAATTTGATTACAGTAAATTGGTAGGAGCTGTTAACATGGATTCACTGTTTTCTTTTAATGTGATATCTGCAGGTGGTAGTACAGCTGCCTCCCTTCAATCCTGTTCTGTTCAAACCTACCAGGAAAAGCCATCCAGCTCCATGGAGAATTTATTTCAATCCCTTCCTCGTCTGAGGATTTTCAGATTTTTCTTCTGATGCTGAGGAGGATGCTGACAAGATCAGCTCCATCATGTTGACCTTAGTATCATGATAAGTGATCAGCCTGGAGTTTAGATAAGACTTCAAAATCATACTCCACTTTCTACGTGGACATACATTTTACATGCTGGTGATGCAGGACCAGCACGATATTCATAGTAGTATTAGCAGATGAAGATATGAACCTAAAGAAAAAATTGTGGGCATTTTTGCAGCCCCATATGGTAAGAAGCTGTAGCTTAAATTTATCAGGTACCTTAACTCCAGCTGGACTGGTTGTGCACATATTTGTTGTTCACTGGAATGAATTTATTTTGAAGACAATAGGACTTCAGATCACCAACCAGGACTACCTGGTTGGGTGGTAGGATTGTTTAACTATGTACTTAAAAATGGCCTATTTATTCTTTCTTAAATTACATGCAGGGAATATGTGTCTATATACTTTTAAAGGAAGACTTATGTAGGTTAAACAATTGTCATCTCTTTAAATTCAAAATTTTCAAACAAAAATAATTCACATGTAGCCAGATTGATGGTACTAAAACTACCAAAACATTATTCCATAACTTAATCTAACAAAATGCTGATATTATGTTAAAATTAAGAGATAACTAAACATTTCTATATATGTACTTGTTTTATTTTTTATCTACGGATGTTTATACAGATCTAGAGGGAAATTATATGCAATTAGATAATTTATTCTATAAGTATATGAAAGATTTATACAGTTAGGGATCTATCATAGTCATAGCATAGAAACTGCCAAATAACATTTATATTAAAAAAAAAAAAAAAAAAAAAAAAAGAAAGAAAGAAAAAAAAAGTAGAAAATTATAGAAGTCAAGAAGGGCAACAATGGCCTTTGAAAACTTAAGTTGAACTTTTCATTTACATTTGCAAACTGCTTTTTTCTCAAGAATATATTTTCTGGAAATGTTGAAATAAAAATGGAAGGAACACTAAAGTAACAAGGCAGTCCTGTGATATAAAGAAAATCAAAATATGTGTACTGTCTTGGTGATACAGGAGGAAGAATATGAGAACAGAATAGAGTGAGATCTATTAGTCTGGGTAATTTTTCCCCAGTGAGCATATAGTGCATTTAAAATTAAATTTCTCTGAGGAAGTAGAAACTTTTCTGTAGGCAAGAATTTTAAATGTTACATGGAAGAACCAGAAAATGCATAGACCTTTTCAATCTCCAAATTGAAAGGGATATTTTTATCCTTGATGCGACCCTGTATCAGAGAAGACATTAGGACTGCGTACAACGGTTTGTGAAGTTTCAGTTCTTGATTACGTTTGGCCAAATTATATCCCTCTGGAAAAATAAAATAAAATTATATATATATACACAGACACACACACACACATACGTATATCAGTCATAGAATTACAGAATTGTAGAATCATAGAATGGCTTGGGTTGGAAGAGACCCATAGGATCATCAAGCTCCAGCCTCCCTGCAGGACCACCAGCCTCCAGATCTGGTACTAGACCAGGCTGCCCAGGGCCTCATCCAACCTGGCCTTGAACACCTCCGGGGGCAGAGCATCCACAACCTCTCTGGACAGCCTGTTGCCAGCACCTCACCACAGTCCCTCTTTGAAAAACTGACATTGAATTTAAGCCTTCCCTCCTTGAGTTTAAACTCATTCCCCCTTGTCCTATCACTGTCTACCCCTGTAAAAAGTTGACTCTGCTCTTTTTTATTATCCCCTTTGAAATACTGGAAGGCTACAATGAGGTCTCCTTACAGCGGATATATAAGTTTACTCAAGAAATAGTGTTGCAATATTGCTCACTACTTTGCTCACTACTAGGGGTAGTAGTAATTTTAGCAGTTCTTTCCTTTCTTTTTGTGAAAGATTAAGAGGTGTTCAGTACTCAGACTTTGTAGCCCTGCCATCATCAGTTTAATTAACTAGTTATCCTCTGCAGGTAAATGAGAATAATCTAATGCTGTGTTTTCTCTGTGTTTTCTTGCATTTCATCTAGTTTGCCTGGTTTGTATCCCAACAGCTGTCTTTGAAAACTAGGAGACTGACTGTTAGAAAGGCAGTCTTAGTGCCTTGACTTTAACTACCCTGCCGAATAAGTCTTTGCTGTTGCTTTCTTTTGTACACAGTTTCTTCACTCTGTTCTGTCCTTTACTCTCCTTAATGTTTGCCTCTTCCTTACTCAGGATTTCAAAGATCTTTTTTGTCTGGTAGGAAGTAGAGAAGAAAAGGACTCTTTCTACTCAGTGTGGCAAAAAGAGACAAAATTGTTACAAATTAATCTCAAGAATAGAAACAATTCCTGCCTGTTTGACTCTTCAACTCATGCTAATAGCAGAAGTTCTGAAGCCTGGAGTATTACATCCAGCATAAACTGGGACTTTACCTCCAGGGAAAGTCACAGTTGATTGAAAACAACAGCACAATTTTAAATGCCAAAGTAAAGGCATTTTGTTTTCATTTTCAAATACACTTCTGAGAAAAATTAATTTGATTTAGAAAAATATATATTTTTAACTTATTACAGTTTATATGTTTGCAGTCAGTTAACATTACATGGACAAAATGCATTGTAATGTTTTCCTTCAGCTTTCTAAATTCAGTTTAAATGCTAAAAAAATTATGTGCACTAGATTTTAAAATGTCAAATATAAAGTGGTTTCAAATAAGAGCACAAAAACAATATGGATAAACTAGATTTGCTTCTAACTTTGACAGATGGAAAACAAAGTAGAGTGAATGTGAAATGTTTTTCAGAAGTAAGTAAAAGCAAACAAACCTCTACACTGGTTTAAAAGTAGTGTGCTACAGTTCACTAGCTTGGCTCCCAGTTTAACACTTTTATATATATTTTCATCAATGTCTATGTTCTTCAACATGAATCTGATTTGTGAGAAGTTTCCGTTTGTACTGTATGTAATGGATGAGGTGGTGAGAAGTGTTGTCACTTAAAAAAAAAAAAATGATGGATTAAAGGGTATGGATTTGAAATATATTAAATGGATCAGTAGACAAGTTTTTCTCTCCTTAATCAGCAATATTTACAGCAAAAAACAAAGGGAGTTTTGTGGCAGTGGTGCTGAAATTAGGTGATGTATCTGAAGCTATTCTCTAAGTCCATCCCCTTTAATTCCCTGTTAGCTGCAGGAAGTTCAGAGATTTACTCTACTGTTTCCTTCTATCAGCAGATATGGAACAGTGACTCTAGATTTAAATAGACAGTAGATTTTTATTTAAAGAGATGACAATACAGCCTGCTAAAAGTCAAAATTTTGAAGTCTAATTTGGCAATACCAGGCTAGAAAATTCTCCCTAGGGACAAGATAAATTAGAAGCAGTTGATGACTGAAGATACTGTAAAGAGCTAGCTGTTGATTTTTTGCTTGAAATCAATCTACGATTGGATTAGTATCACAGTCATGCAGAGATACAGACTTTTATCCTATCATTCTTATTAGTAACATACTTTATATTTTATGATCTTACTTTAATAATATTCAGCAAATTAAAAACGTACATTGGCCAGTCAGATTACTTATGTTATCTTTCATCAGTCTGGACAGTCAGGACAGAATGGTGTGGTTAGAATGAATATTTCTGAGTCAGAGAAAGGATGTAGTCAAAAAGTATGTATGTATCTAATCTTTGTAGCTAGAAAATTTAATCTGGGTAAAATTAATTCTCTCTCACTTTTTTTTTTTTTTTTTTTTTTTTTTTTTTGGTGGTGGTGGTTCAAGGCTCAATGTTGATTTTAAGACTGGAATAGTTTACTAGTCAGTGCTACTGTCTTATATTCAAGAAGCTGCCTCTGGCTGCCCTTTGTTGTCTCTCTTGGTTGGGATCTATGAACTCAAAAGAGACTTGAAACATCTGGAAGCCAAAAATATTCAGTATTGAATGGAAAGACAAAGGTGGTCTCTCTGAGCAAATAAGGCATTGCATTTAAGGCTAGGGGGAAATCCTACTGCATTTGGGAGCAAGATTTGCAATTCAGTTTTGGAAAATTCCTACTGACAGTTAAGACCAAACTTTTCAATACATTACAGCTCCACTTTAAACTTTAAAAATAATGTCTTTCTTTTACACTGAGAACTGCCTAGGTATAATGAATTTGTAACTAATGTGCATTAAAACTAATACATAGATATTTCCTCCTATCTCCCCAGATTCAGATTTGGATCTGGTAAAGAATTCAGTGACATGGAGGAAAGATAGCATTTTCATATCGTACAAATATAAGCAGACCCGGTTGAAGTTATAGGCAAAAGAGGGGCTGCCCAAGTCAGGCAGCCTTCTGGAGGTGGCAGTCCAGCCACAACCTATTTCTTAACCAATCCTAATTGGCCCCTGGAAATCAAGCATCTTGAAGATATTTCTATTTGGAGAGGAGCAGAGCTATTTGGAGTAGCTGCAAAAGAACAGAGGAATATCCCAGAAGCAATGCATTTTGCTCCTGCTACTCTCATTGCCCCTCTATAGCATAATAGCAGTTCATAATTCTTTGTATGGATCTTCCCCCTTCCTTTTTTCTTTCTACTCTGGGCTTAGCCAGTCCTTTATTCTTGGGGAAAAACTGCTGAGAATCTCTCAGGAGACTCTGAGCACAGATTTGAAAGCGATGTCACCACAAAGAGTAACCCTCTATGGACAAAAACTTAGAACTCTTCTTACCTACAGACATAGCTCAACAACTCAAAAAAAAAAAAAACAAAAAAAAAAACAAGCAAACAAACAAAGAAAAAAAAAAAAACAGTTCAGACATGGGAAGTATGACGTCCAGTTTTGAAATTTCTCATGTATATATATAATGTAGGAATTCAGTAAAAGCTGTAACAAGCTACTCAATACATTATGTGAAATTTGCTGAACTTCTGTGTTGTTTGGTGGCTGAATTTTGCTATAGCTCTCAATCAGTGGTCACAAAGGGTGGTGATCTATGACATTTAGACATAGAGATATAGACTGGATAGAA
Organism: Gallus gallus; assembly: GCF_016699485.2. Lineage (NCBI taxonomy): Eukaryota > Metazoa > Chordata > Aves > Galliformes > Phasianidae > Gallus > Gallus gallus. The sequence continues at coordinate 37,114,840 of NC_052532.1, forward strand.
GCAAATCCCATCCAAAAAGAAATACAGAATGTTTAATCAGAAATTAAATTCCCACAAACTAGTTTGAAATCACGTTCGCTTAAGATGCTGATACTGGCTTGAACTTATTGTAGCTATGTAACTGTGTAGAGCATGCTGCTAGAATGGATTAGTTTCAGAACAGAAGGGAACATTTCTTTGTAAAAAGAAAAAGCAATTTTATTACATACTGTCAAACAGTTAAAGTCAGATTGAATGTTGATTAATTCTCCAAATTTTTTTTCCCTCCAGTAGGACTATTTTTTCATCACTTTACAGTTGGCAGAAAGATAGAGGATCAGGATGCTGGATGGAGTGACTACAGATGTTGACAGGTTCACATTTCTTCACTGGCATGACAAAATCAATATGTTATTTCCCATTCTTAAATATGACCCAGGAAAGGCAATGTATTATCAAGAAACTTCCAGATTCAGAGGAAAGTAAATAAAATAACACTACTATATTTCACTATCCATAATCTACTGGCATTTTAGTGAAAACCCACACAGCACTAGTGCACTGCCATACTACTTCTACTACTTCTGAATAACACTGTGAAGTACTGAAAACAATATAATGTGAGTCTTCATCTTGTCTAATTAACTGTGTGGAGAAGCTGGTTGTGTTTGCAACAGTGTACTGTCAAACTGTTCGAAAACAGCGTGCCTGGTGTACCTAAACTATCTAATTCAGACACCCTTTAACACCTCCACGCCCATTGAAGATAGTAAGCATTATCAGAGCTAATTATTCATGCTTGGGTGAAGCTCCCTGTAAGCATTTGTGAAGCTACATCATTATCTTCCTTCAAATCCCTCATTAAAGTTATCCTTTGCCATGATGCCTACAAAAAACTTGTCAGTCTCTGGGTGTGCTGAGTTAATTACTCATCATGCTGTTTCTGGGACTGTGCTGGGATAACTGCTTGTCATGCTGGCTCTGGTGTCCCAATGGTTCCTTTTACTCCCACTCTGCCTCTGCATCCCTCTCTTGGCTTTTGTTAGTAGACAAGGTCTGTGAGACTGAGGACTACGTTTTGGTTTGATGCCTGCTGTTTGATTTACTGAATAAAACTCACACAAGAAAATATTTCTGTGAATTTACTGAAAAAGTGGAGATGAATATAAGAAAATTCACATATTAGAGAAGAAGTTTTTGAGAACTCAGTATGTTTAGTTAACTGAGGTGATGACTGAGAGTTAATATGACTGTGGTAAGTAAAGTCCCTTCAAGGAATATACAAAAGAGATTTTTAAATCTAGTACAGAAAGCCAGAAGCAAGAAATAGCTAGTATTAAAAGACAAACAAGCTAATACTGTGAATAAGCTACAGATTTTTTAATAGTGCAGGCAGTTACCGATGGAACATAATGATGGAGGCATGAAAAGCATCTGTCTCTTGGTATCAGAATAGGAATTTTGCATGGAACTGGGTAACACAGTCATGGATCAAGCACTACTACACTCCACTGGAATACAACAGTTGCTAATGCATATATCAGCCAGAAGATCTCTAGTTCTAGCTTTCGAGTCTGTAAAATGTGGCTCACTATGCTGTGAGTACTTCAGAGATGTAAGGTTGACTGAAATGGCTTGTGTGATCTATGTGTGGAAAGGTAAATGATATGTCTATCTGTTTTTGCTATCTACTTAAAATTGCTAGATTTTACTTTCTGATTTCTTGTGAAATGTTTGCTGCAATATAGTCAGTGTAGCTCCAAAAAAGAAAGATTAATTTAAGAAAAAATCTTGTTGGCTTCCTAGGGGAAAATGCACAGGTCTATATACTCAGTGTTGCTCTTAATTATCTATAGCATCCATTAGCAGACAAGAAAAAGATTTGCAAAGTGCAAATGAACCAGAAAGAAAAGACTGAGAAGAGCAGCAAAACACTAAATTCTAACAGCTCATGGGCTAGTAGAACAGTTCATACCAGCCTCCTTCAGTATATATATATATATTTTTTAATGTTTAAACAAACTCAAAGTAGAAACCAGCCCACTGCTCTTGGTACCTACACATTGTGCTGGTTTATTGCTTTAGGCAGTCAATGTTTCAGACATGTTAAAAGCCAAATTTATGTGCAGAGGACACCATAACATGCTCTTCTCATGGTTAGTCTGGCATGTGTGAAAGCTTGGATTTCATCACTGAACTATATAATAAAGCAGTGTCCTTACCAGTGGTGTACATTTACACTTAAAGTTGAGAATTAAAGGATGTACAAAGGTAATGAGAAAATGGTTAATCTGGCTTACACATTGGATTCTCCAGAGATTTCTATATGCAGCAGTGATGTCGCAGGTGGATAATTCATGCATTTCTTCCTTGGAACCTCTAGTAAAAGCCAACATCGAAAAGCTATGCCTCAAAAGAAAAAAAATCACTGTGAAATGTATTTGGCTTTCCTGAAGAGTCAAGCCCATTGTTTACATTCCTGAAAGAATCTTATTCAACTATAGGCCAATTGCAACAAAATCAAACAATGCACTCAGTGAAAAACTGTGATGTAATACTTCATTATGGTGAACCTGATGATCTTTCGTTACCTATCCTTTACAGTGGAATAATAAAGAAAATACATCTAGGTCAACAGTACTCAGTGCATTTATTTATTTATTACTGTTGTGTAAGGATGCTTTCTCAATGAACTACAGCCATGAACAAAATGCATTTATTTATTATTGTTGTGTAAGTGATGCTTTCTCAGTGAACTACAGCCATGAACAATAACTTAAGAACAAAGCTGTGGGATGAAGACTAAAAGAAATAAGAGCATGACAAAATGAAGTTTATCTTGGCATTAGCTACTAGACTACAAATTTCAAGTTCATTTTCTCTGAGTTATATCAGATCTGAATTTCACCTAATAAGGCAAAGCTCTCCTCACTTCTGTTTCCAATATGGCTAATATACAGTAATTGCTACTGATACATGCTTATCCACTAAAAATCTATGTAACTTGATTGAGAGTCTAGTAGAACTGTAAAAAATGATAAAAATATTGGGCACATTTAGGGAAATTATTTGTAAAAAAGTAATATACTACAGATAATAAAATACAATGAGACTCTCAGTGTGTAGAAGTTTCTTTTAAAAACAATTTATAACTTCTTGCTGTTCTAGCAGAAGGCATAGTAATTTCCTTACAAACATACTGATCAATATTCAGCTAAAGCACCAAATACAGTTTTATCAAATTTTATAGGGCTATGAAATGAGTTTGAATAAAAAGTTGAGAAATAAAAATAGTAAATAAGAACTGTCACAATAATTACTTACAGACAGAAGACTATTTCCTTCCATACTTGCCAGACTAATAAAAGGCACTTTCATATGGAATACACAGTGCAGTTTGTATTGATTCATCTACTGTTATTTTTATTGTCATCATGATTAAGGCTTTCGGAATCGGCGGATCTGCTTTAAATAATATGAAATGATGATAGGCCCCAAAGTATTGCTTCCCTGGAAAAGGTTTACCTAAGACCTTGGCTGATTAATCTGCCCACAGATCTCCCTGTAGCCCTCTGCTTCTGGCCCTGCTGAAGATTCTTCTTGTGCATGGACTGAGAACTGTCCCATAGCTGGGAGTAGTCCAAATCTGCTTACAGTGATCCTGCCAGAGAGGAAACGTAAGACACTCAATCGAGAAAAATACCTTATTTTGTGAATCTTCTCAGTCCAGTGCAGATTTAAGGCAATCTCTTGCTCTGGAAAACCAAAGCTCCTGATTTTCTAGAGGAGCTAGGAACTTGCTATGAAAGATTCACCACAAAGTAGATGCTACAGACATTTCCTCTCTAGATTTTCCTGCTATAGGCTTTACTACTTTATGAACAAAATCTTTCACATGAAAATGCATTTTGCAACTTCTTTCAGCAGTTTTCTATGCCCACAAGTATTCAGGGTTAGAGGAAATATCCGAAATCTTGTCTAGCAGTGTGTGTCAATTTACAGACTTTTGTAGATATAACTGCACATAGCTTTAATTCTCTTTTTCGAACAGATTCTTGCAAAGAACCTTCTCTGCTCTTTTTAATGCACTCCAGGATACTTCTAGCCTTTGTGGCCACAATGGCACACTGCTGGCTCATGACCAATCTGCTGTCCAACAGAACATCCAGCTCCTTCTCCACGGAGCTCCTCTCCAGCAGGTCATCCCCTAACCTGTACTAATGCATGCAAGTGCCTTCAAGGCACATTATTTGATATTTTGAAAAGAATTTGGGAATTGTTCATTTGCCTTTTGGAGTTTTAAACATTAGACATTTGAAAACTCAGAATGTACTGACCTAAGAAGCACACCGAACTTTAAGGACAGATAGGTAATACAGAACAAATCACAGACTCAGAGTAAGACTGACAAAGGAGAAAGCATAGGCTTAAAAAACAGGCAATGTGGTGTTGATAAAGCAATTGCTGAATTATTGATTCGTCTTCAGTTGTTACTTCAAAATCAAATCTTTTAAGTAGAATGGGGTCAAATTCTAATCCTTCTTCCCCCACATCTGAGTAATTCCCACTGAAATCATCTCTTCCTATATCTGGCAGAATTTGACACTTTCTTTTCAAGTGAAGCTGGGAATCCTGCTTCACTGGAGGCAGGGTTTCCTATTTAGAAAATAGGAATCTTTATCTTCCTTTCAACCAGTAATAGCTAGAGATAGCTCTCCCTGATGTACTAGAGCACAGCATGAAATCCATTACCTGGGTTAATATTGCTGTTTTTAAGCCTACTAGCATTTCAGCAGCAAAGTCTACACCATCCAGACTGAGGAGATGTTTTTATTCTACTCTCACTCTATGCAAAAATATAAAAAATAAACATTTCCTTTTTATCTAGGAGTACTGCCCTCCCTCTCTCCCAGTTTTTAATACTGTATATATATAATCTATACATGAATAAAATCACTTAACATACAGGCATATGAGCACCTTTTTATTTCTTTTTTTCCATACAAATACTGTTAGATTTCATTGTTTCTGCCTCTGAGGTACTACTCAAAATTAAAGTAAAATTAAAAATGGAAAAATGAGCTGTAGAGATTAATGATGCTCATTTCATAAGTGACTGAAAACATATGAAATGCTTAAAATGAAATGTACCGAACTTTAGAAATGACTGACCTCCATAACCAGTGTCACAAATAGTATTGGTAAAAATGATTACTAACACATTTTTTCCAGGGCCTTAGGTGCTACACAAATCAGCTAAGAAAGTTCTCCTCTCACCAAAAACTGGTTTAGTACTTTTTCTTCTTCTTGTAGCTGAGAATTTTACAGCACTTACTCTACAGATTTTTCCATTTACAGTATCTGCAGGAAAAGGATAGCTAAATCAACAAACTGCTTTTCACAGTTATTGTTCCTTCCTATTTAATTTACGTAGTGGTATTCACACTTGTAATTTCCAGAACTACAAGATGAAAGAAATTGCAGTCATACAATGAATGTTTGAGCTGGACATTAGTAAGTGGTAGTATTATGTTAATATATCTTTGACATCTCTTAGTGTTACTGCAATCACAAAGACAAATGCTGGCTTTTCCTCCAGTAATAAGCCAATCATAGCTCTTTGACTTAGTAATGAAAATACCATGCAACAGGAAAATTGCTAACATTTTCCATAAAAATGAATGTAAATGAGAAAACCTGATGCCATCTATCACTGGCTTTTTAGAATAAATTGCTCTATTCAATGTATTTTTAATGTGGTTCTACTAAACTTAAAACATCCAAACATTTCTTTATTATTTTTATCTGTATATTGCTTGATGTATATTAGGGATGTAGTGTGTAGTTTGTTGGAAATTCAGCTTCTGAGAAACAAGTCCCTCTAGAGCTCAGCTTACAAGGTTCATTGTAATGGTGTTGATTCATAACATTCCTCCTGTTAATGATATTGTATATCACAAGGTTTGGAAATCATTGAATGACATTCCTAGATGGGAAATCACGCCACCAGTCCTATGGGGAATTTCAAGTACACTGTACTTGGAAACCAAAGTAGTTGCTGAAGCCACTGATTGGAACTAGAGCACAGTATAATTTTGTTTGGAGCATGGACACAGTGTGGAGGATTTCTTAAAGGTAGATCTGGGGAAATGGTGGGGTTATTTTGTTTTTATTTTCTTCCCTCCCCACCCCTTTTTTCTTTAATTTCAGATGGTGAACAACAATCTTTTCTTTTTTTTTCCTGGTTGAATTAAATTTAAACTCCTTTGTTGTTGTCGTTGTTTGGTTTTTTTGTTTGTTTGTTTTTGAAGGAGGATCTAGCAAATCAACAAACAAAAGTGATCTAGCAAATCAACAAACAAATTACTTGGTAAGGGGTAGGAGGATAAAAATGAATACAGTTGTGGTTTTTCTTTTGATAACTCAGAAAATAATCTAAGCAGCACAATTCATGAACTACAAGAAGACAGTTGAATGTACATTTATCTTCATGAAAAACCCACCAAAGTAGAGTTTGGATGTGTTCCCAAAAGGGCATTTCAATGTTTTTCTAAGCATTACAACCTTGGAAGAATGTTAGAACAATGAGAGAAAGACCACAGATATACTCCAGATTCTTTTCAGGGGTCAGATATTGATATCATGGCCAACTATATAAAAATTATTCTTCTGAAGCATTTAAGTAATTTAAGGAGAAGTCTCTGGACCAAGAACTTCATTTAACCTTGAAAGCTGCTGTGGTCCTTTGAATATTTTAATGGAACTTCATTTCCACTGTCCTAACTCCATCTACAGTAATCATCGAGGATCCCTGAGTGATAATGCCAATAGTTTGAGCTCAGATTCCTCATGCTTGGGTACCTCTTTAAGGCCCACAATATTACCTAGGAAGATAAGAAATATTTTCATGAAGAAAGTTTATCTTCAGGTTAAGAAAACTGACATCTTCCTACCTTTATACTATTCCTTCCCATCTTTCTGTAGCTCTTTTTCTGTCTATATCAGCTCTCTAAGACTTTCATAGATAAAACTCAAGTCTCCTTCCCTGGCAACTGAGGAACAGCTCACTTCACAAATTAAACTTTTTTTACTTTTTTTTTTTTTTATGGGGGTTAAGATGAAATTTTCTCACAGAGAATCTTGTGAATTAGGAAATAATAAATTAGAAACAGTAAAATTCGACAGTATGAACACAATGTCTGCAGAAGGCACTTTGGCTCAACAGACACTGCTATCGAAGTCATCTCTGACAAGAGAGAAACAAGGCACCTGAATCACTAGTCCACTTTTCAAGTGAATCAATACAAGTGTGTCAAGAACACATTCATGCAATTCTGGTTTAAAACACTTTAATGGCACTCACTCCAGTTACTGGGGTTGCTGTTAAGGCAATGTATAAATGCAGTTTCTATCTCACTGTCTCAACTCATAGAATTGATGTAATAAACAGATAACTTTCTGATTTCACGTATATCTGGATGACAAGATTGTAGAATGGTGAAAAGAACGAGCAGTCTTTAATCTTATTTCCTCACTTCTGCACTGACATCAGAAAAAGAAAGAAACTGAATGATCTTGGTAGTTGAACTGCAGAAAGTATTGTTCACATTATATTTTAGTGACAGACAAGAGGGCGTTGAAAGAAGTTTAACTACCAGGATGATAAATGGCTTTCAAAAAAACACCCTTAAAAATAAGAAAAATAGACAGAGAAAATGTTAAAGGAAAGCTGTGGGTGTGGAAATATTTCCTTTAAAATTCATTTAATAAACACATTCCCTGTAGCTGCTTGCTACACTTAGTTCCACTTCCTGTTCTATTTCCAAAACTCAAACTCGGCAGAAAGCTGAAGGGAAGAGAAGGATTTATAAATCAGTGTATGTCTCCAAATGATTAATGTAGCAGTCATGTTCTCTTCTGTCAGTTCAAAACCACTTGCACATCTATAGAAATTGAGCATAATGTGTGCTGAGGCATATTTAAATCATTTCTACTACTACTTTTATATAAAATAATCATTCCTTCTCTTACTTTTGCACTGCTTAAATGCAAAAGAAGACAATTCAGACACTATCTTTACCATGAGGCAAATGTCTCATATAAACTTCACTCAAAAAGATATTTTAAGATATTTATTTTATTTTAATAAAGCTCAAAGACAGTATTTATGAAAATGCATTGTTTTTTACATTTTTGCCTGACTAGCCCTGACTAACTAACTGAATCCAAGAATCAAGGGAGCTAGAAATGGGAAAAGCCTTGTTAGATCATACAACTCATCTCTAACAGCAAGAATATCTCCTATATCACAGATCATAATCTGTTTTTTGGATGCTGCATAAAATGAAGTTAACTTTCCTGCCTCTCCCAGTTGATCCTACCAACCACTAGCTCAGGTCCTCTGCAGTATTACTCACTGGAGGAAAATCTGTGACTCTTCAGCCAGCCTCTGTTCAGTCAGATTATTTTTCCTTCAACATATAAACTACTGTAAATGGTTTATTTTTCAAATATTTGAGCTGTTATTATTCCCCATAGCTCTTTGCTCTCACACCTGCTGCCAGAGTCTAGCTCTGCCAGAGATAAAGACTGCCAGTATGGGTGTGATTTAATGAATCTAGGTTGTGTTACTTGTTATGGCTAATGGAACACTCCATCTGCATCTCATAATTCTGGAGCATAGGGACAACAACCACAGAAATCCAGAACAGTAAGATTGGAGATCATCTAGTCTGACATCCTGCTCAAAGCAGGATCACATAAAGCATGCTGCTCAGCAGTGTTTCCACACTGTATTTAAATGTCTGCGAGGATGGAGCAGTCTTCCAAAGTTCTCTGGGAAAACTGTTTGACCTGGTTTTATTAGTATTCCATGTTATGACATCATGTGTCAAGCTGTTCAGTGCTGGAATACAGTACTGGGAAACTACACTTTGTGGGTCTTAGCTCCCAGTAGTCTTGGCTATTTGCACCTTCTGGGCCCTGGCTCCTGGCAGTCTAGACAATTCTCATGTGGGTTCCAGCTCTCTATGAGGAAGAGATATGTTGAGGAGAGACAGACGACAATTCCTAGACATCTCCAGTACTCCCTGTGTGATTTCTGGTTTCGGGTGACAGGAGAGAACTCCCATCTTTTACTGATAGTGCAGCTAGCAGCATGGTTGGAAATACTTACTCTCCAATTTGTTTATTACTTGTAATGTCATTTTATATCACATCATCTTACATTCTTTTACCATTTGTAGTTAATTAGTTATCTCTCTTGATCTCATTCAGGTTGTCTCCATTTTTTTCCCTGAAACTGGGAGTGGGGAGGAGAAGGCCCCCATCACTGTTGCTAATACCAACCAAACCACGACACTGTTCAAGTATTTAACCACAGATAGAGTGAAAAAAAAATTATTGTGTTTAGGAGGAAACTCTAGTGTTCCAGTTTGTGTCCATTGCATCTTGTCCAGTTACTGAATACCACCAAGAACAGTCTGTCTTCATCTTCTTTGCTTCCCCAACATCAGGTATGTCCTTTGTCACAGGTCCCCAGATCCATTTAGTAGTAAGCCCATATTATCTCTCATCTCCCTTTTGCAGTGGAGGATGAGAGGCTTAAAACCAACAATGGTTTAAGTATAATGTATTCTAGGTAGGAGGCTTGGTTGAACTTTAATTAATCTTGGGATTTTGTCATCCTAGTGCTAACAGAAACAGAACTGTATCATGTATTGCAGAATTTGAGGTTCACCACAGAAGTATGCATAAAATAAAATAGATCAGAAGATAAAATGGTATAAAAGATGAAAAGAATGAATATTCTATTGAGGTTTCTTTTTCAGCATTTCTCAGTGAGGATATTTAAAACCTTTGTCGTTGCACTAGGAGTGCTAGTTCCACAACAACACCTTCTTTTAAGTACAAAGAGTGTAAAATAGGAAATAGTTCTTAGTCAAACAGAAAATAGTTCTTAGTCAAGAATATTTCTTTTTTTAATTAATTTTCTTCTATTAATTTCTTCACATGCAACAATGAGCTACCTTAATTCTCTATTATTTTCCTTTTTATAATTACTTATGCTTTTAGTAAAGACGTTTTGGGGAAGAATTTTTATCCTGGTATTTTGAACAAAACAAAAAAATCCAACACAATCAAAATGTATGTACAGATAGAAGATACGTTAAAGTACAGATATAGTCCCTACACAAACATATATTCACTACATAATAGGCACATTGGATCTCCGAGTGTAAAACTAGAATTTTCAATTATAAGTATTATAAATTTCAAGTTTTCAATTATATTTTCAATTTTATGTAACGGTTGCTTATTTTTGTGCATATTTTTATATTATAACTTCTGGAGATGGATACTTCGAATAAATTTGACAGTAATCACCAAAGCCAAATCAGTAATTTACACCTGTTTATACTAGCAGAAATTTCAACCCTCACACTGCCAAGTCTTTAATCAAATGGAAAGGCTGACCCTCAGCACTTCTTAGCTCTGATTACTTTGGTAACTGTATCTGAACAGGGAGTGACAAAAGCAGATTTCTGGCAAACCCATGTAGAAAATGTAATATTAGAAAAAACAATAGTTTTGAATTTCTGTCTTCAGTGTTTCCATTGTAATATGGCTAGGTGGGAATCATTTTAAATTAGTTTTTAGATTATCTAATAAGATTACTTGAAACATTTTTGACACAAAAGAATCAAGCATAAAACTCACCTCATTAAAAAATATAGCTGCAGAGTGATGCTAGGTAATGCAAAAGGCTCTGAACAAAATTACAGGAACACTGCAAAGCAGTGTTTGTGAACACATCAGTCACTTCAATTTTCATGTTCTATTCCTATCGACTTCTGAACATTTAGATAAATGGATTTCTGCCTTTATGCAAATATTTCTGCAGTATCTGACTTTTATTCGGTCCTCCAACTAGCAATGCTAAAAAGGATGACCGTACAGGCAAAGGACTATTCTTTTCTTTTTTTTTTCTTTTTTTTTTTTTTTTTTTTTTTGCTATTCATTATTCTCTTGTCTGAGAAATGCCAGTCATTGCAGCTGTCAGTAAATGAGTAGTTCACGTAATGTGAGTCAGGAACTAATCAGGCATTGTGAAGGAGTAAACAAAACAAATGACTGATAAACTATGTATCCATAGCTTAAATACCTTTGTCTACTCTTCCAATTTTTTCTCTTTTGTTTGAGTTGTTTCCTTGCCTGTCTGTACAGTCTTTATGAATCTCAAAACATTAGTGTTACTGTGCAAATGTTCCCAAATGGAAGAGGTCTTTTCACAGACAAAAATATTTGAAAGGTAATTTGACAATCTTTTTCCTATATGTGAGGTTTTAACTTCTTATACGTGTCATACGTAAGCCATAAGAATTAATTTAGGCATGCAGACTCATGCACAAGTTAGTAAATGGTTCTGAGAGAAAGAGGTTATGGATAGGAAGCATGAAAAATTGAAAAAAAGACGTGGAATTAAACTCTATTATTTCTCTTATTCCTTGGAAGAATGAATTGCAGCAATGCTAATGGTTAGATCAGCAGCATTTAGAGAAGCAAAATGAGAATGGATCCACGTGGCTGCTATGATAACACTCAGCATACTGAATAATTACAGAGACACTGGTAGCATGTTGAGCTTCCTGGTGAATGTAATTAATATGGTCAGGGCCTCATTTACTCAGTGAAGCACACTGAAGCTTGAATATGGAACACGAACTCCTATTTCTGCAAGGTTCTAATGCAAAATCCGTGGTGATTGCACAGCCACTCCAGAATAGACAAGAAAAATGGGAGAAGAAGAATTACATTGCAAAATCTGCGTTTAGGCAAAGCACTTTCAAAACTCTTGCTCCGTGAAAGTGGAATGCTTAATGCTTATAATCAAGGCATATGCTTCTTCTTCACCTAAAAACTACACTGGTTTATCTCAGTTGTAGTTTGCAGCAGTCTTAAGTAGCAACATTATGTGAATCATGGCAATGTTTAATTTGTGATGAAGTACTCAAACCTGGTCAGTTAATCACATTTATTTTTCATGCAATATCAAAGATATGTTTCCTTCTGTTTGTGGTTTGTATGAGGATCTGCTCATAAACGGGGCCCAGTTCATTTCTGTTGAAGAACTGAACTCATCTGAATTCTGAATTCTTTATCACATCATTTTGCAGGAGAACTCCACATCTACAGGCATGTTTTTTTTCTGTGGTCTCTGGGGTTTTCCTTTCCTCATAGCCCACCTCTGGTGGCTCCCTGCTGGCACTTGCTGCCTGTTGCCAGCCCCTCCTGCAGTTCTAGGCTCTCTTGGAAACCTCTTCTCAATGGTTGTAACAGACTTTGATTGCTATTAGATTAAATAAAACAGAGTTTATTTGATAAGAGTAATGGAAAATGGAGAGAAAATCAAAGTAAGTAAATGTAAGCAAAATAAGTCATAACTAGCATCTAGGCAGCCAAGCTAGTTAGACTAAACTTTATGATTGCAAGATATTAATTGAGCAGGACTGAAAGTCTTATATCTCCATGATGTTTACATGGTTATTTTCAATAATCATTTAAGTCTAGCAACTCAGAATTCCATTCAACAGAGCTGTACAAAGTTCTTTTCATACTTTTTTCTCTTCTGATGGTTATTTTTTCCTGCTTTTTCCTCCCTTTCAGTAATCCTGATCCAATATCTTTATTCTCTTGTTTTCTAATGCTCACTTAGAACACCACAGACTTCAGGCAAAGCTAATACTGTCTGTTAATAATTATTTGGCTCATTTTCAGAGTCCATGTCCAGCTCACAGCAGTGCAAAGGGAACCTGTGATGTAAGATGCCATGTTCTCTTCCCCAGTGCTACAGTAGGTGTTTTTGCAGTAGATCAGCATCAACACACCTCAGAACAAAGCACAGGAAAAACCTCCTGGGAACATATTTTCAAGTCTTAGAATCATGGAATTATAGAATCAGAGAATAATTTGAGTAGAAAGGGACCTTTTGAAGTCACTTAGTTCAACTCCTCTGCAATGAACAGGGACACCTACAACTAGATCAGGTTGCTTAGAGCCCCATACAGCTTAACCTTGAATATCTTCAGGTATCGGGCATCCCAAATGTCTCTGGACAATCTGTTGCAGTGCTTCACCATCCTTACCATAAAAAAAAAAAAAAAAAAAAAAAAAAAGGTTTTCTTACATCCAGTCTAAACCTCCCCTCTTTTAGTTTGAAATAATTTCCTCTTGTCCTAGCAGAACAAATCCTGCTAAAGAGTCTGTCCCTTATTTTCTTACAGCCTCCCTTTATATATGGAAAGGCAACTCTCAGGTCTTCCCAGAGACTTCTATCCTCCAGGCCGAACATCCCCAGCTCTCTCAGACTGTTCTTGTAGTTGAGGTGTTCCATCCCTTGGATCATTTTTGTGGCCCTCCTCTGGACACAATCTAACAGTTCTGCATCTCTCTTGTACTGAGGATTCCACATCTGCATACAGTACTCCAGGTAATGTCTCACCAGTACAGAGAAGCCAGTACTTCTCTAAATGTACTGGCTACCCACAGTTGGGCATTCTACATCCTAGTCCTCATACCTGCTATGCAGGGGCACCTGGGGATGGCAATGAGTGGGAAAAGAGGGGTTTCACTTGCAGCCTTGAATATGGACTTGACTCCATCTACTCCATTCCTTCAGCCTACCAGTGAGAGGATATAAAATGCCTTGGATTTTGTGTTTTCTATTGAGGTTAATCCCATCTCAGCAATGACAGAGCATGGTTCCTCTGCTCCTTCTCTTTTTTGGACCTCTTGACACCTTTTAACTTAATTCATCAGACAGCCTTGCCAGCAGGCTAAACAGGTTGTTCACCTGCTCACATCTCATGGAGCTGTTCTTGCTCCTGCCATATGATGCCCATGAAAGACTGCACTCTCTGCCACCAGAGATGCGTGTTTGCTTGGGAATTCCATCTGGTTTCTGCATTCCTTTTGATGGGTGCTAATGCCCACCCTCTCCATCAGGTGTATACCATGACTAGGGTCTCTATTTTTGGAGGTATATAATCCTGAACTTAGAGGATTATGATTCTCTGCTTAGCAGGTGATAATCAGCTCTTGAACTTACCTATCTAGCCAGCATTAAAACTTTGAAAGTGAATAAATTTGGTTTCAGTTTTATTTCTGCCAGTGCTCTTCTGCTTGGCCCTTGGCTGATGGCATGGAGCAAGACCTGTGTAGCATGAATGTACTTGCATCCTCCAGCACCCTCATTTTCTTTTTGTCCAGGATGCTATACAGAGTTTTTCTTTTCCAATTATCAGAGCTCTCAGGTTGGTTTTAGCTGACCCAGTGAAGCTAAAGCATGGCTTACAAATCCTGCTGTTAAGGAATATACTCTCTCATCACTCTATTACCTGTCACTGAGACTGGGAAATGAGGAAAATGATGTAAAAACCCTTCATTACATGCTAGATAGAAAACTATATGGAGGAGTTGCTGGCATCTGATGCTAAATGGGTTTTAAGGTATATTTTTAAATGCTATATTCTTATTCTAAAAAAATAGGATTAAAAGTTTTGTTCATCAGTTATGTTTTCTTCCTGGAAGTAATGAGAGGATTTGGATAATAGGCACCAGACAGCATCGCCCAATGAGAGGTAATTAAAAAAATGTACTCAAGATGAATGTATAAAACTTTGTTTACCATCAATTAATTCAAGGAGAACAGATCACAATTAAAATTATATTTTTATATTTTATCCTCTATGTGATTATATCTCTTGGTTATTTGGTTCAGCTAATCCTGGTGTACCATTTGTTACCAATAAGCTTCACAGCAGTTTTTCAATTAAGAAAAATAATCACTTCTGTTTCGTAATTTTAAATGCTATCTCCCAAAAAATATCTCATTTATCTTACTCAGAACTAATGTGTCACGCAGTTCTGGATTCAGAGAAATACAGATTCTGAGACTGTTGCCATTTCCTATTTGAATGCTGAGTTTAGAAGAATCAGAGTGAGTAGCAGATTTAAAGTGAAGTTGCTCTCACAATCCTCCCCACAGATATGCACATACACACACACATATATATCTATATTTAATAAACAAGAAACTACTTACTTCTCACTACAAACTGTTAAGTTTAGGTGGATGTGTTAGATTATATTCACAATTTTATTCTCATCAAATATTCTTCTTTTTCCTGGCCAAGACTCTAGCATCATTTGTTGATATTCAGTTGAAAAACAAACAGATAATCTAATCTGGAATAAATTGGGAAGAGTATAAATTAGGTAAAAATATCACATCACAATTTAAATTTATTCCGGCATATTACTGGTGTTAAAAGAAGTTTAGGCTGTGTCACTGATGAGATTTTTAACCTGTTTTTTTTTTTTTTAAGGAAGGAGTAGGGTATTTTTCTTTTATAAGAGAAGAAGTTGACTAGTACATGAGGGATGTGATAATGAATGTGAGAGTAGTTATGTAGACAGATACCTATAGTTTTGGGGTTGAGTATCTATATGTAGTATTTTCAAAGGTTATAATCCATCTCATTTCCATTTATGTTAGATATATAATGGGAGCTGTACAGAAAAACACAGTTAAACTTTTGAACCCATAACTACCAAGCCATGATGCTATTTGGTGCATCTTGATGTTGAACACTTAACAGCCTGGCTCAGGAGGCTGTCCACATCTGTCTGACATTGACTTTGCATTCACACTGCTTCTGTGCCTCTGTCTCTGGCTGAACTTCACTATTCCCTAACATGGACAATGCTGTGGCCCTCATGTATGAGGCGGAGAGAAGCTCCTCTGCCTCTGAAGCGGGTGTGGGAATCCAAGGGAGATAAGAGAAGTCATTCCTGATCTATCTGTGCATTGAAATAAAACCACTGCCAAGGTACGGATGCACAAGTCTTAACTCAAACTGCTTTTTGGGTTCTCATTAGACAAGTATTGGCTTCAAGTCTGACAACAAGCCTGTTTAATGTCTGTTTGGACTGTTTAAAACATGTGAATATTCTATTAACACAGCAGTTCTGAGTCATTAATGACTTAGTGTACTTAAAGGCTGGTGGGAAGGTGATAATTCAAGGTCATTAACACACTGGAAAAAAGGCCAACACTGTGTGAAACATATTATCATTCCACATTTTTTACAAGATAGAGATTGCATTTAAATATATATATATCCTCACAGTATATTTGCTGCTCTCTTCATTTTTTTTCATCTATTTTATTAGTTAATAGTAGAATTAATAGACTAACTGAGAAGCTTTTTTTTTAATAGCTAATATATTGCATTCAGCTGCATGTGTTATGAACACATATTCTTTACTTGTCTTTTTTATTTTCCCAGCAGGAAAACTAATATTTCTTCACATCTGGGATTTATCATTATGAAACATTTTTAAAATAAATAATAGAGCAAATCCAGCTTCTATATTGCTATAAAAAAGCAGTAACTTTACTGAATTCAGGAGCTGCATTGGTGTAATATGTGAAAGAAAATTATGACTTCAGGATTCGTAGTGCTCTGGCCAGAAATCCTGAGCTCAGCCACTTCAACTGTACCAATTTATAGCACTTGAGGATGTGACTCTGTATTTAATCAGCCACATTACTCCAGGGAATAAGTAAAAGCAAAA
This sequence comes from Gallus gallus, assembly GCF_016699485.2. NCBI lineage: Eukaryota > Metazoa > Chordata > Aves > Galliformes > Phasianidae > Gallus > Gallus gallus. The sequence goes on from NC_052532.1 coordinate 37,131,457, forward strand.
TGTCAGCCAACAAGTATAAAGGTAACTAACTACCTCCAATTCATATGGTTCTCTGAAGAACTCTAAACCAGGGAAGGTTCCAGGGTTACTTACTGCAGCAGTATAGTGTGGAAATACCCCAGTTGCTAAATGAGTGAGCTGGAAAAATGCTGCAATGGCTTAATTTAGCTTTATGGTGTGTGTGGAGCAAACAAGCCTGACAATTGTTGTGGTCATTGTTTTCTCAGACACCTGCCATGACAGCATGATAGATCAAGATTTGACAATGAGGTGGTTGAAAACTGATGTTTTCTGGTGCTCAGTGTCTTCTTCTGATCTCATCCCATGTCATTAAACCATTATAGATAAGGAAATAGAGAACAAAGCCAGTTAAACAGTTTGGAAGTCAAAGAATATTGGCCACATTCTGACTTAGATGTTAAAATAAGTGATTTTTAATGAATTCTAAATGCTATTTTTAATTTGCATCTTTTAATTACACCAGTGAAGTTTCTCTGTGGTGTCGTGACGGGGGGGAGGAGAGGCTCAGAGCTATCTTTTTTTTTTGTTTGAAGTGCTGTGTTTGCTGTTCATGCTGAGTAGAGGCCCATCAGAAACAGCCAGGCCTGAAGAGACAACTGTGATCATTTCCTCTGGCTGTGTGCGTAACACAGTCTGCCTTCAACTCATTACAATGGAAATAGGAACACACTTCAGTTTCATGTGACTACCTCTTACTTTCATCTGGAGATATTCCTTTCTTTGTTTCATCTAAAGGCTGAGATGATCGAATTTCTATTCAACTCATAGAAATACAGAATCACCAAATAGCTGAGGCCAGAAGTGACATCTGGAGATTGCCTGGTCCACACCACTGCTAAAGGAGGGTAACCTAGAACAAGCAGTCCATGTCCAGCTGGGTTTTGTGTATCTGCAAAACAGATATTCAGTGGAAAATGGAGGTTCCATAAGCTGTTCTAATGCTGACTGTCATTACAGTAAAAAACTGTATCCACACTGTATCCAGTGGGATACCTGGAGCCTTTTCTGCAAAGCTTCTTTTCAGTTGGTGTACCCCAGCTTGTCCCTGTGGCAACTCCTTCCCAGAGGAAGGACTCTGCCTTTGCTGAAATTCCTTCCAGCCTCTCTCTCCAGCCCTCTGAGGCCCCTCTAAATGGCAGTACAGTCATGGGTACTTAATGTTACCTGGACTTCTTTCAATGTGATCTAACACAAAGTAGCTTTGCCTGATCACTATTTAGCATATGTCTCCTGAAGTCTTGCTACTTGGGAACTTCAGTAAGAGAATTTTATACTTGTTTATTTCTTTTGTAGATCACTGGAGAAAATACCATGCCACACAGAGACAAGTTTCTGGAAAGACAGAGAAGAGAAAACTTTAAGATGTGTGAAAATGAGTACAGGAGGGTGATTCCTTCTATCCTTTCCTCTCAAATCCAGTTTGGATAGGAGGGTAGTTTTAAATTCTGGATGGCCAGAGGTGTAGAACTGTAAAATAATTGCTGTTTTTTGTTGTTGTTTGTTTGTTTGTTTGTTGCCTCCATCTTAATATCCGCCAGTGAGAGATAAAGATGAACCAGCTACCTGCCACTGCGTATATTCAAAGATCTGATTGTTCAGTTCTAGCAAACTGTAGCATTAACATGCTGGATGGGCAACTTGAACTGTAACATTGTTCTGGAGCTGTTTTAAGTAGATGGTATTATCCCAGTTACTAGGTGATCTGGTTATAACACTTAAATAATTTCATTTTACTTTATCGCTTCTGTCAACTTCTTTCCTCATTAGCTCTAACTATTTCATGCAGCCTTTTCCTCACTGAGGTAATTCTGCCTCATCTCTGGACAGCATATGGAAGTGGGCAGAAAGAACTGACACATGGTATAGGACAATTTTCAGTGTAGGTGCAAATGATAATTTTTTTCCTGGGTGTGTTTGGTAGGGATGCCAAATTAGGTTCTTCTTTTAACATGTAGAAACCTTTATTTGGGTGCTAAAATACTACAGTAGATTTTTTTCCTTACATTTAAGATCAAAGCACAGTATATAAAGCTCAGAAAGAGTGCTCAAGGTCACTTCACTTGATGTGTGAATTGTTCTTATATTTTCTTTAACTGTGCAGAACTATAAAATGTACTGCTTAAAATAGACAAACCTTCTGAGATTTCCTTGAAACCTTACTTAACAAAGGATTCTTTAATGCAGGGAGTTTGCCCCACATAAAACTACTTGCTATATGTGACCAATTTTCTATTTACTTCCAAAATATCTTATAAGTATGCTTGTTAGATTATTTATATATGCATATGTATTTATATATGTAAGTATTTCTATAAATGTGACTTATTTGATTTCATGGACTTCATGCAAAGTATTTAATTTTTTTTTTTTTTTTTTTTTTTTTTGATGCAGGTAATCAAAGAAAATGCACTGGTCATTAATGCTAATGAACCCCAAACGGCATTGTATGCCACAGAATCACAGACTAGTTGGTTCAGGTTGGCAGGGCCCTCTGGGTCCATCTGGTTCAACCCCTGCTCAAACAGGGACACTCAGAGAAGGATGTCCAGACCCACATCCAGGTGGCTTCTGAAGATCTCCAGGGAAGAGATCCCACAGCCTCTGGGCAGCCTGTGCCAGTGCTCTCTCATTGCACAGCACAAAAGTACTTTCTGATGTTCAGAGGGAACCTCTTGCATTCCGATTTGCACCCACTCAGTGGGGAAGAGCTGCTGCCATGACAGTACAGCAGCAGAGTATGGGGCAGAGCTAGCACAGGTGCCAGAAATAGGTCAGACCAATTCCACACCACATGACACCAACTGGAATGCCATAAGGTGTTGAGAAGTTGGCTAGGGTCTGGCTGCTGCTGGGGGCATTGCTGAGTGTCTGGTGGTGAGACACTGCATTACCAGTGGGCTGCCAGTCAATGTGCAGTTGTACGGTTAGGTGAGTATCAGTTAGTGGGTGATTAATAATTGCACTGTGGAAGTATATTTATATATATATATTTATCATTGCATTTTTGTTTCTGTTTTCCTTTTCTGTCTTATTTTTTTTTTCTCCACCCAGATGTTCTATTTTGTATCTAATTCTCTCTCCTCTCATTCCTCTTTGGAGGGTACGAGCAAATAAACAGCTCTGTGGTACTGAGCTCTGAGCTCCTGCTGGTTTAAACCACAACCTTTGTGTCAAAGTATCTTAATTTAAAATTCAGTAAGAGAGTGGAATAAATCTATCAGCTTTCTATGTATCCATACTACGTTTTACAACGCCATTGACCAAGATACAAGATGATGACACTTGTGAAGGGCCTGGAGAATATGCCCTACAAGGAGAGACTGAAGGAACTGGGCTGTTCAGTCTGGGGAAAAGGAGGCTGAGGGGAGACCTTATTGCTCTCTTCCAATACCTGAAAGGTGCTTACAGAGAGGGCGGGCTGGTCTCTTCTCACTGGTAATAGGTGACAGGACGATTGAAAATGGCCTCAGTTTGCGCCAGGGGAAGTTTAGGTTGGATATCAGGAGAAACTTCTTTACAGAAAAGGTTGTTAAGCACTGGAATAGGCTCCCCAGGGAGGTGATTGAGTCACCATCCCTGGATGTGTTTAAAAACCATTTGGATGTGGTTCTCAGGGACATGATTTAGCGGAGGGTTGTTAAGGTAGTATGGTTAGGTTTTGGTTGGACTCAGTGATCTTTAAGGTCTTTTCCAACCTGAGCAATTCTATGATTCTATGAAATCTAAGATCAAGGAATTATCTTTTCCTCCACATGATGACCCTAACCATTACACAGCACTCATATGCATCTTCTCTTTTCTCATGAACTCAGAGATTTTTTTGAGTTGCCATATGTTGATATAATTGCTAGTGCTGTAATAAAAGGGTCTGCCCCAAGACTGGTTTACAGCTTAGGGACTAAGGTACTCTTTAGAAAGTTACATTTCACCCTTTTCTGAGGTGAAAATACAATATATAAAACATTAGGATATGGGAGGGGCATGCTCTCTTCCATCATTCACATTTGAAAAGAAAAGAGCAAGCTCTGCTCAGATCATTATGAGGAAGAGCAGAGAAGCCTACCCACTAAAGAAGGCTGAAGCAAGCAAAACCTTTCAGCTCAGGATAAGGTCATGTACAAGCAGAATGTTTTATGTACTCAAGTGTATACTCTTTTGAATCATCAGCCACAAAGATAAAATTTCTTGGATGCTGTTCTTGAATACGTAATTCTTTACTGAAAACCCAGATGTTCAACAAATATCTTAGGACTGCATGCAAGATTTCAGTCTCTCATAATAATAATAATAATAATGATAATAATAATAATAAAGACTGTTCCTATCAAATGTTTATACTGTAGGAAATTCAATCTAAAATGCTTACGGGTATTGTCAAGAAAAACTTAGTATCTTGACATAATTTTTTATGGAGAATAGTCTTAATTTTGCTCATATAGCATCTTGCCATGCTTAATTTGAAACTAAGAAATTATCTATTTGCTTGTGAGGAGAATCATATGCTGTTTTCAACAACACCTTGCAGAAAAAAATACATGTAAGTGTCTGGGTGAGAAAGTAGAAATCAAATTAAAAATATACTACCAATTCAATTACAGGCTGGAATATATTTTTGATTTCTAAATCATATAATACAGAGACTACATAGAAGTAACACAGAGTAGTATAAAATGTAGCGAATTCTCTCTGTTCTTCTAATCTCGTCAACTCACTATAGGCTATACATCATTTTGTTTATGATATTCATAGCTTTGAGCCAAATGGGCAATACATTTTAAAGACAGACAGTTTCCCATCTAATTCACTGGTCAGTTTACTGATTCAAAGGCAAACAATGTCAGACTACTTCTATCAAATAAACCTTCACAGTGTCTGCACTGATTCTATATACAGGTACGGTGGTTTGTTCTGGTGGTGGTGTTATTTGCTTTTTTTTCTACTGTAGTTATATTTATATAGGCAGATGGGTAGTATAACTCTTTTAATAATATCTTCCAAACATTCTGAGTTTCAGAAATTTAAGTGAGAGGGACATTATGCATTGTATAAGACTGGGCTCCACACAACGCAAGTGACAGAGGAAATGAAACTTGCACATTTGGAGCCAATGTACTTGAAGCCAATTAGTGAGCCCCGACTTCTTCGTGCTATCAAAGCTCTGCTGTCAGCTTCAGAGTGACTGAAGAGTCACCAAAAGAGAGTCTTAATACTGATTAAAAGGGAGTACAAGTAGGGTGCCTCTGTGGGAATCTGTTACAGCAGTAACTGCTTCTGAAGGGAGACGGGTTACTTCTTTAGGGATTTTTTCTTGAATTAAGAGGTAAGCTAGATCTACGGATCCCGTAGTACCACTCAGATGAATTTCAAGTGGAAGTGCACCTTTTGCACTATTTGCGATGTGGATGCACGCATTGTGAAATCAACTGCTAATGTGGTCCTGAGCTGAGTGATGCTGGGTGTCACCATAACATCTTTTTCATGCCCAGGCTCACTGCAACTACCAGCAGTTTGCACCATACAAACTCTAGTATGAGGCACAGTCTGTGTAGCTGTTATCCTGTATTCACCTCTGAGCAGTATGACTCCCATAAGTTACACAAGGCTGAACTCCAGTGATGTACACAGTGTTATGCTTTAAAAACAAGGTGTGTTGAGCATTTAGTAGTGCAAACATATGGCACTGGAGTTGCTGCTTGCCATATGGGGATGTGCAGAACTCTCCTCTGCTTAACATGTAGAGCCAAGAACACATCTGTATGGTCTTGTCTGCGGTGGGCTCTGTCACTTCTGTTTCTTTACACTATTTTGAGCACAACTAGCTTCTGTGTTTATTTTTCAGTTAGATAGAATATGAGAAGTTCATTGGAAATTTTCCAATTTCTAATTATTCATGTTAATTTTCATGGCATTTTCTTACCATGGATAGTAGCTCTGTTTTCTACAGAAGTTAAAAAAAATCTAGCACAAGACACGAACAAGTCTCTGAGCTGTGACTACCTCCTGCTTATAATTATCAACAAAATTGATAAAATCACAAATTCTTTATTTCCAGCAGTGTTACTAAAGAGATAACATAATTTTTAAAGAATGTAAGGACATTCAGAGAAGAAAAAAAAGAAAGTGAAGATACCAAAATTTGACATCTCTATGACACATTCTAATGCAAAAATAATTTTAAGGCTCTTTATATTGTTGTGATGAGAATTTTTGTAAACAAACAACACTTAAAATAGTTTTCCAAAATCATTTTAAAGTGGCTCAAGGGGTCTTTGGTAACCTCTTTTGTACTTTCTGACTGAAAATCATATTTTTTTTCTAAATAGACACCATCTTTTCTGTTTTTATTGATTTGCAAAACTCTTAGAATTCTTACTTGGCTACATATCCAATATACTTTAGACATTCCTGATACATTTGTTACTTTGAACATCTTTTCCTTCTTATAATTAGACTAATTGGACAATTAATCAATGTCACCTGTAGCCTGGAATGGCAACTGACATTAATGAAGGAGGTTGTTCAAAGTCCAGGGCTTGTAGGGAGGGAGGAAAAGTCTATTCTGCAGATGGAAAGCCAATTAAAACTGTGGAGTTAGGGTGGTACAGATTGGAATAGAAATGAAAGTTGTGAAAAATATCAGTTCCTGGCTGTGTTTTGAAATGTACAATATCACCTGTAGCCTGGAAATCACAGGAAAAAAATGACATACTTTGTTGTATACAAATACACTGTAATTAGTTGTTGAGTCCCTCAATATCTGCTAGATTTGAGAGAAATAGTCCCTCTGGTCGAAATATTACCAGTAGAGTAAAGGCTTAAGAGATGGAGTGATTGTAGATCTGTGTTTCAACAGCTCCACTGCTGTGAGATGTTCTGTTTTTGGCAGTGAACATTATCAGGATGTAATAACTGCTATTCTAGTTAATAAAACGTAAGTAAATCATATATGGCATATAAAGGACAAGCTGCAGGGGCCAATTTACCTCTGTTGGTGAAAATTACATCTCCTCTGCCAGTAGGGTGCCATCTTTTAAGAGCAGGGGGTGAAGAATTCATTGCTAGCGAATGGAAAACACCAACTGTTTTCATCTATTACCTCAGTGAGGATTTACAGGATGGCAACAAAATCTGAGAGTTGGGACATACAGTCCAACCTTGCTCCACTGATTTTTCAATGAAACATTTCACGTGTCTTTATTTTTAGTCTATATTGTCTTATTCATATACAGACAGTCTCAAATTCTTTAAGCAACCATATATTTGTCTCAACTTCAAAATCAAGTACCCATTTTCATCTTGTTTTCCTTGTCCTTTGTCTTATCCACTTACTGGTGCATGTTTACCTTAACAGGATAAAAAAGAGATTTTGCATCATTAATGTCTTCATGTGAACATCTCTGTCAGTCCATAGAAAGGGTTAATTTGCTATTTCTGCAGAGAATAGACCAGAATCTTCAACATGCTGAGCTGCAGAAACCATGTATTCTGAAATCCAAGTACATTTGTGATATTTAATTTGCTGTCTATGCTAGATCACGCAGAAGGGGCCTGCGTAACCCAGATTTGCAGTGAGACCCTGAGCTTGTCTGAGAATTTGTTCTAGCACCTAAAATATCTTTTAGGTGAAGAGTTAAGATGAGTGAAAAATGAAATGTAAAAAAGAAAGACAGAAGACTGTGCAGCTATAAATGTAAATTAATATAATATCCTTTGTTAGCCTGAAGTAAATTTAAATTAAGAAGGATTAGTAAAATACATCAAATTAGGGCAGAGTGAAAATGAAGTGGGCTGTCCCAGTTCAACAATGAGCAGAGCTTCCCAGTGTTAGGAAAGACGGATTCTTTTTCTTCTTGGAAATCCCTGTTATAAATAGCACTGAGACATTAGGCACAAAATGCATAATTACCATACCCTATATACTCATGAGTTGCTTCCTCTGCAGGTGAAAACTGACAGATTCCTCCCAGCTTCGGAGCCATTTTGCCAGTTTACATTTTCTGACAGTAAAACTACTACAATTCCCCATGAGTGAGAATTAGAATCCAGGCAAATCCTGGATATCATTTAAGTTGCTGATTAATTATGAGGGGCAGGGAGGAAAGATACTATAGAAATGGAAGCTTACATAAAAGGGTGATGGGAGTTGGATGCACATTTATGATGAGACTGAACATTGCAGAATACATCAGCATTATGGGACCCAGGGGCATCCCTTTGTATCTAGGGCAAAGTAATCCTCGAAGCCTCCTCATTGTATCCCAGACAAATCTTGGGTACGTGCATTTGATTACAAGGTGAGATGAAAAGTAGTCCCATATAGGTCCAGTAGGCAGCTGGATTTGAAGAGCTGGAAAAGCAATGCCAGGTACAGAATGACAGCTGGCATAAGCCCCTCACCAAATTCTCACTGTGTCCCATGAGAAGGTTTTAGTAGACTCCATATCCTGCACTCAAACATTTCTCATCCATGAGAGTGTCTTACCCATTATATATTAAGAGCTGGGCACCTCAGACTTGCAACAAAAATGTGCTACAAGCATTGACCATGGAAATAAGTATTAAAATAAGTGACACACACACTGGTGCGCAAACTTTGTAACTCTCACAGCATTGCCTAATGTGCACAAATGTAAACTACTTACTGGAGGTAAACAGGAAACACACAAAATAGGAATGCAGGGAACTAGAGGAAAAGAGAGTGGGAGAAGTTTCTCACTTAAAGATTCCACTACAGAGCATTTCAGAAAGGTGGTCAGAGTGCAGTTGAGTTTATTTCTCTTTGATTCAGCTACTTAAGTACCAAAAGAAATAACAAGCAGGTGGCAATACTGAGCATGGGTTTTGGGATACTATGTGTATCCCGGGTGAACAGTTCTGCTGTAAAACATATGCAACTATCTGGTACAAATGGAAACTTTCTTGTGGTTGTAGAAAAGTCAGTTGAGAATTTCAAAGTTATAAATTAGGATTAGATACCTAAACGGTAAAGTAGATACCAGGCTAATTTGCAGACCTGCTGTTTGGATATAGCCTTTGCGTCAAAAAATATGAGCTCTTGTGCATTTTACTTAGGAACTATAAGAAAAAAAGCAAGGTTAAAATAGAATAATAGAATATCCTGAGGTGGAAGGAAGCTGCAAGGGTCATCGAGTCCAACTCCTGGCTCCACACAGGATGATCCAAAAATCAAACCCTATGTCTTAAAATATTGGCCAAATGCTCCTTGAACTCTGGCAACCTGGGGCCATGACTACTGCTCTGGGTAGCTTGTTCCAGTGCCTGACCACCTCTGGTGAAGAACCTTTTCCTAATCCCCAGTCTGACCCTCCCCTGACACCAGAGGGCAGAGATCAGCACTGCCGCTCTACTCCTTTCCTGAGGACCTGTAGGCCACATGAAGCCTATTCTAAGCCTCTGCTCTGAGCTGAACAAACCCAGGGACCTCAGCTGCCCCTCATGTGCCTGACCCTCTAGATCCTTCACTATCTCCACAGCCGTCCTCTGAATGTTCTTAAATAGTTATATATCCTTATATTGTGGCTGCCAGGGTACACTACTGATTCATATTCAAGTTGGTATTAACTAGAATGCCTTTTTGTGGGGCTGCCCTCCAGCCTGTACTTATGTTCAAGGTTGCCCTGTCTCAGGTGCAGAATTCAACACTTGCTCTTGTTAAACTTAATGTGGTCAGTAGTTGCCTGGTTCTCTTCAATTCGTAAAGATCTCTCTGCAAGTTTAAAAAGATAAAAACATGAGCAGCAAAACACAGTAGCACTCTCACCATAAGTTATGTTTCATCTAATCATACACTGTGCATGAGAAAGGAGAGTTCGTGTTTTTGATCCAGTCCTTTGCATCGAGGGAATGCCAGAAAGGCATTTGTTTGATGTAAAAGAATACTAATGCAAGTTATTTCAGTGTAATTGTTGAAAATTACATGGACTTCTGTTTAGGCTAAGTTAAGTATTGCAGATCATCTGCAAATTTAGTTATTTTATTATCTAGCCCTTTTCCAGAGCTTTATAAATACTGTGCAAGCCATTTACACACCAGTATAAATTTTCATCTTGAAAGCCAATCATTTGTTTGTAAATGTTTAGTTTTATCTTAGCTAGTTTTGATCCTTGATGGTACCTTACTGTTTGATTCACTTAATAATATCCTTTGAGAGAATTTATCAAAACATTTTAGAACACTCTACTAAAATATATAGTTTCTCTTTCATTCTTTATGTCATTGCCACACTCCAAAATTCTAAAAAACAGTGAAGCATGAGTCTTTCTTCTTCCTCATGGAAGCCATTGTAGTTGTCCTTATAAATTTTACTCCTCTAGGTATTTCTTAAGTGTATCTTTCATTATCATTTCACACAGTTTTCATTTTGGAACTGAAACTAGATTATGAAAATAGAAAATGCCAAAGCTAACTCTTGTAGTCATATTAAAGCTGAACAAAATATTTGCGGAATTCTATGTATTGCATAGAGTGGTTAACTGAGAGATTATTTATTCTTGCCAGCAGCTTACCTATTTCATTCTTAAATTTCTTCAAAACTCTTAATTTAAGATTTTCCAGTCCTAGTGACTACTCAGCATTTAATTTTCTAATTTGTTCCAGCAACTCCTCTTTGGATATTCAATTTCAGGCAGTTTTTTCTATGTGTGAAAGCACAGGAGGACTGTCATTTGTACATTTTTATATATGCAGTGACAAAAACTTAAATAACTAAGGTAGTGACAGGCAGGACAGAGGTTTTCTCCTGTTCTTTTTGTAGCTTGTTTGAATTTACTTTGCAATGGTGAATGCCACTTTTTAAATCTGTGCTTGGAAAACAAAATCTAAATCATCTTTTTTTTTTTCTTTGTCATTATATTAACTTTTTTTTTTTTTTCCCTCCCTATTTTAAAATCATTTTGCATTTACGGAAGAGCAATACATTCTTTAGGGAAATAATTCATGAACTACACAACAGCTTCCACCAGTTCATTCATCCAATGGACAAAATTTGACATGAACGATGGAGATGGATACTTTTAGAGAGGGTTGTTAACACCTTAAAGTAGCATTCCAATACTGTTTCAGTTAGTTATGTACTTTGAAGGTCTTCACTGAATACTTTTAAAATATTACATTATATCAGGCCCAAATGACAGGATATGCAGAAGTACCAATTCTTGGAAACAAACTGTAGCATTTAATCAGTGTTTACACTACTAGTAGCAATATTTATGATTTGTTAAGAGTTTTCTTCTTGAATATATTTATTTTATTATAATTTGATGCACAAGAGTTAGAGCCCAGGTAATTACAAATGAAGAGCAAGAGATAAAATATAAAATGTGACACTGCCCATGACAAGAAAATATTGACTAAAAATAAAGCATATATTTTATTTTGAAACTTAATTTTAAAAGAAAACTAATGAACTGAGTCATCCTCACATTTACATATGGTTTTTCAGATATGTTGATTTTATAGGTAAGATCAGAATACACCCAGTTTAAGTTTACCCTGTGTTAAACCAGCAGAATGTTCTGGATTGTCACTGATGATTCATTGCAAGAGGATAATTTAGAACAAATAAGAAACTAAAAAGGAAGAAAGAGTTATCTTCAATTTCTCTTTAGAGATATGGTTGAATATGTTATTTTCCTACTCTGTCTCAGCCGTTAGGGTTCTGCATTGACAGGCATCAAAGACATCATATGCAAAGGGAGAACAGTGAGGTCTTTAGCCTAGAAATCTCTCAGTTTGTCAGAATGCCCAGTCTATTTTTTGATCAAAAAAGTTACAGACATCAATCTGCAATGACCCTTGGAGGTTCTTTTTAGAATCTCTTTGAAGTCCAGTGCGGTTTGAAGCACGACTGTACCATCAGGACTACAATAGTCTCTTGTTAACGAAATCTTCCAAACAACGGGGCAGTCATCCAGCAGAGCATACTGATTTATGTATTTAGTAGAGTTTTCTGCTCCAAATTATGTACTGTTATTATTAGCCCAATTGTGTTCCTATGAATAAATGAAGATGGTTTTGGGTGTGTGTGTATGCATTACAGCAACCTCAAAGACATCCTAATGCAAGGTCATGTTTTAATTACTTCTCTTCAGAGTACATCCCCATCAGTTCCTCTATCTTCCCACCCCCTGAGCTCATTATCTTTCTTTAAATAATCTGCTTGTGGTATAGACCTGGTGGGAGTAAAATTCAGGCATACAAAATAATAATAACAATAAAAAATTGTAAAGGATTGTAAAGAAAAATATATGAAGAATTAACTGTGGTTGATGTCTTTTTTTTTTTCTTTTTTCTTTCTTTTTTTTTTTTTTTCCCTGATAAGGAACTGTATATTCCTTCACTGTCAAGTAAATTTACAATCACATTCTTTTAAAGATGCTACTGGGTTCTTTGCTGAAGATAATAGACATATGTATGCTTTCCCACTTGAATCTTTTCAGAAGGTGGCCTGTAATTTATCTGTCTTGCAAGGTGGAAACTTTACATGAATATCTCTGACTGGAAAACTGTGATGCAAGAGATGAAAGCATCACTTTGGGATAGACCTTAGCCTTGAAATAATGTAGAAGAGACAAAACTTCCTTTTCTTATGTCACTTCTCATTCTGGGAGTAATCGAAAGAAAACTCTACTAAGCCCTATTAAACTACTTTTTTTTTCTTCTTCTTCTAAAGTACTAGTTACACAGCTGGACTCTTGCTGTCCAGCATCAGCAAGTAGGGCAGAGTGATGCTATAAAATTCATATTGTGAAATGGTTATTGTTTGAGGACCTGATTACATTAAATTTACTTCACAGGTTAGCTTCATACTAGGTTTTGTCCAATGCCATGGACTGAGTGCCCATTTGATGCTGGATTATATTCTACATAGTACAGAAGAGCATCTTTTGGCTTAGTTTTGATCAAAAGAGACTTATTCTGTGTGCTCTGTGCTCATGTATTCATTTGTGGGAATTGGCATTGACTGAGCCACCCCAATGAGCAGTCCTGATTCAAAATAAATGGCTGACGCAGAACAATGAATTACAGTACTGCAACATACTCTACACAAAGGGAATGGAGACATTAAGCAGGAGCTTAACTTCATAACATGCTTCCAGTTCTGCCAGAGTTTGTGTGAAAAAGAGTTTTGGGCCAAAAAAATTGTAGACTGCTCAGAGAGACTGTCGGGAGAAGGGTCCTTAAGCAGCATACCCTAAACATGCTGAAGATGGAAGAGTTACAAGCATTTCAGGATTAGTCAGTGTGAAGAGTGGTTGCTGTAAGAGCAAGGTATGCAACTTTCTCCAATGAGAGGTGGATGAGAGCTACCACTCTGGGAAGTCTGCAGCTTTGAACAAAATCTCTCCATGTTTCATATGTTTCTCAGATGTTTACTCTTCACAGAAAACTTTTTTTTTTTTTTTTTGTTATTTTGTGGTATTGTATAAAAACCAGTAACAGCATAAAGTGCATTATTTTTTTTCTCAGAGAAATTCCCACGATTTTCATGTCCCAGCTTAATATCTCAGAAGCACTTAGCTAGAAAATTAAACAGAAAAAGGATTATGAAAGATTAGTCAGACATATATACAGAGCTGGTATCAGTATAGAGCTTTTCCTTTTATTATATGCTATGACTACGTGATGAAAGACAAAACATTTTCATAGAGCTCTCCCTGTAGACTGAGGAAAACTGCAATCAATATTTTCCTATCTGTCATTATAAGAAAACAAATCATTCAAAGAATGTAATTAGCCTGTAATTATTGGGTGATAATGAATACCACATCCAATACCTTAACTCTTTTGAATGTTACATTTATTCTGTGAGGATAAAATGAGACAGGAAACAGGTTTCAGTGCTGCACTGTCAAAATAGGTCACTGACATTCTAAATAGTTTACGAAGAAGTTGTTGACAGCTAAAAATAATCTCCATATAACATAGAATTATCAAAACATTGAAATGTCTCCAAATATAAGAGTGTACTGCAGCAAGTAATGAAGGATTTTGATGATTAATTAATTATAAATCCAATAAGCAGAGAAGTTGAAGGAAGCTGTTAGTGAGATTAATAAAGATTGAAAATACAAATGTAGGTGATGTGAATATACTCTGAATCTTGGAAATGAGAAGATCCATGGAAGGGTCTATCTTTTTAAAATGAATCAATCTTTTGCACATACAGCATGCATTTATACATTATAAATGATGACCAAAGGAAGTAATTGATCCCATGATTTAATAGGATTCCAACACAATTTGACAGGTTTGTTGATATGATGAGTATCCCATTATCCTGGTCAATGCTGAATTATGCAGAAGTGTTATTAGAGCGCACACTTAAAGCCTGGAGCCCATCTCTGATTATTTTTGATTATAAGGAGAGTTGTGTGGCAGTGAATTAACTTTAAGTTTTCGTACTTAGATGTTTTGTAACTTTATTTTGCAGTGTCTTTTGCAGAACATCTATGGTGCTTGGGTGATTGAAATCCAGATGGTGATACTGATGCTCCTGTATCTTTCTACTTGGTCTCTTTCATGTGTTAAGAAGGAAGCCCTTGAGAAACTGTGTATGTGAGGATAGATTTTGAAAATTAATATTAGACAAAATATGCCCTGGTGCTATCACGAAGATAGAGCGTCTTAATTACCCGGTGTATGAATAGTGTGCTTCACATATTCACACATTGCTGGAGGTCTAATCTTTTCACTGAAATACCTAATAAAGAAGTAGCAAGAACTACAGTCCTATTACATCTGCTGCTACAAGAGTTAGAATTTGATTCTAACACTATTAATAATGTGATTACTATTGTTACAATAGCCAATACAAACTGAATCTGACCTGGTTTTACAGGATGGAGAAGAGCCTTTCTCCTAGCACTTGGTTTCCTGTGTTCATTGAATCCTAAAAGAACCCACAAAGTATTTTTCTGGTTAATATTCTCCAGGCTTGGCCACATTTGCTTAGATGAAGAAACATTTAGGTAAAAGCTATAAAACTATTTTGGGAGAAAGCAAATCTGAGTATTCAGAGGGAATCCAAAGTAAAAGTTCACTTTGAGATTGACTATACCTCACAATCTGTCGTTTTCCCAGCTCTCTGTGGAGAGGGAAAAAATTTTGCTAATTCTGCTTTAAGATTTTGGGTAATATTCCTATTCAGTCTTATTTTCTTATTGAATTTTACCTAAATCTTTGAACAAGACAGTAAAATATGCATATTAGAATAATTTAAAATACCATTTACACACACACAGCAGCAGCCATTCCTAATATTTTGAGCATATGTCATGATGCTGTTGGTAGTAGCTAATATTTACATAGTAATGCAGAAAATGTTTAAATAGAGATGACTTTCTCTGGAGGCAGGAAGTACAGAAACTCTTGCTATACTGTGTGTTCTACTGCATCATGTTATTATCCCATTGTTGTAAAAAGCAGCTGCAGCTGGTGAGACCTTTTGGACTCACTGCACTCCCAAAGGAGGAATAGAAGTAATTAGGTTCTCCCTGCTCCCTATGAAACCACAGGCAATCTTCAGTGGCTGGTGTGGTGCAACTTGACTTTATCCCCAGAGCACCACAGGATTTAATAGGTCCAAATGAACTGTAAATGATAGTAGTAGGAAACAACTGGTATTCCCTTTATCAGTGTAATTACCACTGTGTGTGAAAATCTATATTAGGAACCAGATCATGAATGGCAGCTCAGCTGTGCCAGAATCAGCACAGAAAAAGAAGGAAAGAAAGACTTCAAGTAATTGTGTTTTCTCCAGATTTAGGATTCATCCATATTCTTGTGAGGTGTCACAATCTGAGTTACACATTCCACGAAATTCAGAAACACAGCTTTATTTTTTATTTTTTTTTTACAATGAATCATTTCAGCAAGCTTTTCAGCTAAAATCTGTGGAATAAATGACATCTATGTGCACATAATGACTTTTTCTTATGAATATTCCATTTAAAAAAATAAATGTAAGCTTGCCAATGGGCATTACAGGGATAATAGAATGAATTTTTATTAACTGCTCACTGTGAATAAGTCTGCCATAGTGATCATAGTCATATTTTCTCATAAGGCATTATGTAGTTGATTCATCCACAGATATAATATAGTCTCAGCAAATCATTTATGGATGAAGTCAGGAAGTATTTCTGATTAAAGCATTCATACTGTAACAAAGTAATTACGAAGACATGTCAGAATTGTACCCTAGATCCCTTTGTGAGAGCCATAACGCTCATGCACCTCATTTTAAGACAGAAAACATCAGAAGTTTTTTGTGGTATGTATAAAGGGGTGATATTAAATAATTTTTAAATCTTGAAAGAATAAGAAGTCAGAAATTAATTTCAGACCACCACACTGTTCTCCGGCTATTCTCCCTTGGGTCCTATTGCTGGTCACTAGCCCCTCTTCATTACGAAATCATAGGCTGCAATGAGTTATCCCCTCAACCTCCTCTCCTCTGGGCAGAACAAACTAAGGGACTTCAGCCACTCCTTATACATCTTCCTCTCTAGATCCTTCACCATTTTCGTAGCCCTCCTTTGGACACTCTGTAATAGTTTTATGCAGAACTTAAGGCAACAATATTGATTTGCAAAATCAGATGCATTGGTCTTCTTACATTCCCTCCAATATTGCTTGGAAAACAAAGAGAGAAAATACGATGCTGCTGCTGCACCAGGAAAAAACAAAATGAAACAAAACAAAACAACAGCAGTAACAAAAATACACACACAAAAAAAAAAATCAACATGAGGCAAGAAGTCCACTCTTCTGACTAATTTAGATTCCTAATTTTTATTCCTGTTTTGTCATCTGACAATGCTGATGTCCTAGAAGTGTTTCCTCCAGAAGAGGTAACAACACAGTATTTCATAATTGTGTTAGATATTGCTTTAACTAGGTCCGGTATATTGCTTTAACTAGGTCAGGTAAGCTTGCATGTTTGTACGTAAAGAGTTATGTTCCAGATTTGAGGGAACCATTAGCACAGATATCATTGACAACAAAGAGATATTGGGAAACACAGCAATTTTTTTTTGTGTGATGTATGGGTTGCTGAATCTTCAAGCATTAAGCCTTGCCTTTATGTTCACAAGAGACAGTTAAGCAGAATCTGTTGCTAGAAAAGTTGATGTAGTACCATTATCTAACACTAGAAGTAGAGAGCAATGCTCTTAGCAGTCTAGGGCTGAGAAACTAAGTGGATTATTGGGAGCTGAATATAGATTCCATTTTCTCTTTGCCTTGATTTGTTTTAAACTGTCTAATATGTTGGAAAGTAACTGACAGAATATTTGCCTTGAGGAGCAGAGGTGTGTATAGCAGAGCAAAATGCCAGCACATTGTGGACCTGCAAAGTTATCCATCAGAAATTTTAAATATTGTTGATGTTACAATTCTTGAGACAGTGAAAGCATGCATCTCTACTTTCACAGCCTATTTTATCCATAGTTCTTGCATGCAGTTATTCTCTATGTTAGCAAAGATTTATTTCTCTCTCAAAATGTCTCCTGTTCTATATTTCTATATTATAATTTAGCCCAGATCATCCAACCCTAACAGTTTTTAAAAAGCAAGCAAAGTGCATGGCTACCAGCAGGTCTACTGAAAGCCATTTGCAAGGGAATGAGCTGTCTTCAGATATTTTGCACTGAAACAGTTACATTGGAATAGAAGTTCAGATTGTAGATCTAGCTGTAATAATATTTTTTCATGAAATCTAGTTATAAAATGAACGTATATGATGCCTTTTGGATATCTGAAACTTTGATCGTGTATCATAAGTATTAAGTTAAAATATTCACACAAAGACAACAAAGGAAATAATGCAGCAGCACATTATGAAAGTTCCTTGCTTTGATGTTTTGAAATTTCTTTTACTGCTTATTTTAAACGCCTTAAAATACCTTATATCATCTTACAAGCATTTTCATTTTGAGACTTATTTTAATGTGAAGACACTTTGCAAAATCCTTCAGTATAGCAAAATACAGATAAATTAATTCCTCTGCAAATACTGAGATTTTCCTCAGCATATATTTTTCTCACTGTGAGACAAAGCAGCTCCAGATTTCTTTATGCGAATATATGAGAATTCACCCCTACCACTGATTGCAAAAAATGATGTCTTTAATTAATAGAATTCAGTACATTCTGTAAGGAAGGAACACATCAGCAATGAAACTAAACTTTCATCCTTTCAAGCTGTAATAAGGTGTAAAATTATTCATTTAATCTCTAAGTATTTATTTTTCTTTTCTTCAGTTTAGAGAAAACTTGGCATTCTTTTAAAAAAAATAGACCCAAATATTTTTGTATCATTCTGCAACACGGCACAAAAATTATCAATATTAAAACTGTCATAAGAAAATAAACACAACAGGGAATAATGATGTATGTATCATGTGAAATAGCTACCACTCAATATCTGTTTGTTTTTTTTGTTGTTGTTGTTTTTTAACGTGCATTATCATTTTAAGGAACTTGCTCAATACAAGGTGCAAAATTCCTCTAATCTTTAACAGGAATTTGTCCTGTTTAAGAACTTATATTTGCTAATTAAAGAACTTACAGTTTACTGAAAGGATATTTTGAGAACAATTCCTGTTAAGGCAGTCAACACAGTGCACCTCCCAAGAAGTAGCAGCCTTTCAATATCTAAAGGAGGGATATAAGAAAGAAGCAGATGGACTCTTTAGCACAGTCAACTGTGACAGGACAAGGAAAAATGATATGAAACTAAAAGAGAGGAGATTTAGATTGAATACAAGGAAGAGGATTTGTACAATAAAGGTGACAATACACTGGAATAGGTTGCCCAGTGCTGTGGTGGATGCCCTGTCCCTGGACATATTCAAGGTCAGGCTGTAGGCGCTTTGGTTCATTGCAGGTGACTTAGACTGGAGGATCTTTAAGAATCCTTTCCAATTTAAATTATTCTATGATCCTATAAGAAAAATGATTCAAAAATGTGAAAGTGTGGAAGTCCAAAGAAACTGTTGTTACGCAAAAATTTGCTATTCTTTCTTTTTGACTTCAATTACATCTGTCAGTTACCTTTGCCTTCTTCCTTGCAAATCACCCATGCCTTAAGTTTAACAAAGGAAAAGAAAAGATAGTGTGGTGATTATGCAGAATAAGAAAGAATCCTTTTCCTTTTGAGACTTTATGAATTCTAGTTAAGATTATGTTCTGTGGTTCTGAGGTGGTTTCAATCTGATGGGCAGTTAAGTTTCACCAAGCTGCTCTCTCAGTCTCTGTCCTCAGAAGAAAAAGGGGAGAAAATGTGATGAAAAATAAGCTAGTAGGTTAAGATAAGTACAGGGATATCAATCACCAATTGTCGTCACCAGCAAAACAGACTCAGCATAGAGAGATTATTATAGTTTATTGCTTATTACTAGTAGATTAAAGCAGTGAGAAATTAAAAGCAACGTAAAAAAACTTTCCTTCACCATCCTCCCTCTTCTACCTTCCCTGATCCAAGCAGTGCAGAGGAAAGGGGAATGGGAGCTGTGTTCAGTCCTTAAGGCTTCATCTCTACCTCTCCTGCATGGACCCTGCTCTGCCCGAGGTCCTCCCCACAGGATGCTGTCCTTTCCAAACTGACTCTGTGTGGGCTCCTCCATGGCTGCACGGTGTGGTGCCCATGGGCTGCAGGTGGACGGCCTGCTTCACCATGGGCTTCTTCTGGGATGCAGGGAGCTTCTCTCTGCCTGAAGCTCTCTGGCCCTCATCCTTCACTGACCTTGGTGCCTTCAGAGCTGTGCCTCTCACATTTCTCACTCTTCTCTTTCAGCTGCTGTTGTGCAGCAGTTCTTCCTTCCTTAAATATGATCTTACCAAAACTTTGCCAAAGGCCTAAATAGAGACAAAGTGAAATTGCCAACGTGAAAAACATATTTATAACTGCTCTGTAAGAAACCATGCTGGATATATAAAGCTGAATTTACTCAGATGTAATAAAGCATTTCTAATAATAGTTAAATTCTTAAATGCAGAAGATTGAAAGGGACATCCAAGACAAAGTCAACCAGGCGATTGATATAAAATCCAGAAGAGCTCACAGACAGTTCACTCTCCCCTTGTTTATCTTCTTAGCTTCTAAATCAGCTTTTGCACAGATAACTTTAAAAACAGCACAGTGGCTTGAAAAGAAGCTACAGTCTACCTGGCAATAGGAGAAAATCTCTTGAAAATAGATATCTTGACATTCATACCCACAGCCAAAATACTCCCTCCCCACAGGGTAGGGAGGCCCTTCAGAGGCATCTAGATAAGCTGGATTGCTGGGCTAAGGTTAATGGGATGAGGTTCAACAAGGCCAAGTGCTCAGTCCTGCACTTTGTCTACAATAACCCCACGCAGCGCTATAGGCTTGGGGCTGTGTGGCTGGATGACCGTGAAGAAGAAAGGGACCTGGGGGTGTTGGTTGATACTCGGCTGAACATGAGTGTTGCCTTCTGCAACTGCGATGTTGGCCTCCTGTGTTAGCCCTCTTGCGCACACTGACCAATTGCCTGATCAGGGCCAAATGACTGCAGACACACACCAATATGATGAGCAGCAAAATGGCATCTATTCACTACTAAGCACAGCTTATATACCTTTACTTGAGCTATCGTGCCCTGTCCTGATTCGTCCATACTGGATCTTAGCCCCTTACTACAATTCCTTATTTGGCTCCTATTGTCTCCTCATTCCTTCTCCTTCTTGTTTACTTCGTTAGCAAGGACAGTCTGTCTGAGCACAACAGCACCCTTTCACTGTGCTTTGGGAGAGGCCTATCCCGTACGGGACGTATCCCCGCCAAGCGCCTACTACAACACATGAGCCAACAGTGTGCCCAGGTGGCCAAGAGGGCCAATGCCATCCTAGCCTGCGTTAGAAATAGCGTGGCCAGCAGGAGCAGGGAGGTAATCATCCCCCTGTACTCAGCACTGGTGAGGCTGCACCTCAAGTACTGTGTTCAGTTTTGGGCCCCTCACTACAAGAAAGACATTGAGGCCCTGGAATGTGTCCAGAGAAGGGCAGCAAAACTGGTGAGGGGTCTGGAGCACAAATCTTATGAGGAGCAGCTGAGGAAGCTGGGATTGTTTAGTCTAGAGAAGAGGAGGCTCAGAGGAGACCTTATTGCACTCTGCAACTTCCTGAAAGGAGGTTGTGATGAGGAGGGGTTTGGCCTCTTCTCCCAGGCAACAAACAGGACTGGAGGAAATGGCCACAATTTGTAACAGAGGAGGTTTAGGTTAGACATAAGGAAAAACTTTTTCTCTCAGAGAGTGGTCAGGCACTGGTATGGCTCTGCCCAGGGATGAGGTGGAGTTACCATCCCTGGCAGTGTTCAAGAGGTGTCTTGATGAGGAGCTACAAGATATAGTTTAGTAACTTGTGGTAGCAAGGGTAATGGGAGAACGGTTGGACTAGATGATCTTGTAGGTCTTTTCCAACCTTGTGATACTATGATTCTATGATTGTATGATTCTACTTCAGCCAAATGTGGTTGCAATTTAATTGTGAAGCAAACTGTATCCGTTACAAAGGAGAACAATTATATGTAATCTGGCACTGTGGGAAAACAGATATCAAGTGTTATGATGTTGTAGGCCAACTATTTGTTTTGGTTACTTTAGCTGGGCATTTCATTCAGAATGGACTAAGTACTGTGGAAGATGGATTTTTAGTAACAGTCTTATAGGTAGAATCATTTCAGAAAAACCTGGAGGTGTGTACTTCCTTTAGAAAGGGAATTATCCTCAGAATTTTCTCTTCATACACACAGCTTATCCAGATGTTTCCTTGATTTCAGTCTTGCTGAGAACCATGATAAAACACTTCTTACAGAACCTAAATTCTTAGTATTCCTCTGGCATTTTAACGTTGTAGTTTCAGTCCAGAAATGGCATGGTCTTATGAACAACAAAGTAAGCCAGGAGTGGGATGAAATTCCAAATTGAAGTATCTAAATTTAGACATTTAGATGCAGACTAGGCGTCTAGGCTTTCCTAAGTGTCATAGAAGACTTGGGTCTTGATTTGGTTACAGACAGATAGGCATCTAGTGCCATGTGAGAAGCACTGAGATATCGGAGAAGTCTGCACAGGATTGATACCTGTGACGTAGGAATCATGGTGCATCCTTGCCCTTGAAGATTTGCAGGTGAAGGCCAGGTAAAGTAGCCTTGAGAACATCAAGAGGCATTGGGACCTGCTTGTGGAAGTTTGAGTGAATTTTAATGAAAGAACTCCATAAAGTTCTTCTGAAAATATTAATGTAGACCTACCTTTAACTAAATAGACCACACTGTTGTTTTATCAGATTTCATACATGTGTCCACACAGACAGTTTTGAGTAAAATTGATACAATTTAAAATTACATGAGCTAGGTGCCTGATTTTCCTACAGTAGTCGCACCTAATTCTGTGTTCAGACTGTTTTGATAAGTTATTTTAGGAGATGATAAACAGATTGAGATTTAATTTGAACTAATTCTAGTTGTCTTTATATTCATGAATGTACAAGTTCCATAATACTGAAGAGCTAAGGTTTCGGTACTGGAATTATTTGCCTCAGCATCAGGCTGTGGTGCCTCTTGGGACCATATGAGGTATCTGAGATGTCCAAGGGGTCTGGTAGGGAGAACATATAAACTTAAGAATCCTGTGTTCTTCTGGAATGGCAGGTGGAGTCTGGGTAGAATGTTCTATGAAACATACCACTAAGGGCCTGTTTGTTGATAAGTGAATCATCCCTCTAGTTGACATGGTAAGAAATTCAGTTTGATTTGAGATAGATTCTTTTAAGATAGATACATGCTTTTGTTACCCTGTAGATTTACAACTGTTTGTTGCCTGATTTTCCAGTAAGAAGCACAATTATACATGTAAATTCCAGTGTTGAACATCTTTGAATTTCTGTTTTTTGTTACTGATTTTGCTTGTTGACATTTCAGTTCAAACAAAATGAATGAGAAAATCATGAAAGTTAAGTCTGTTCACAAGCTCTGCATGTGCTCTAAAAATAACAATCAATCATGTATCAGCTTTGACATGCCATAGCTGTGCAATAATCACACCTTTATGAATTTTTGCTCCAGGTCATTAGCCATGTTTGACTAAGCTCTTATTAATATTCTATCAACCATAGCTGGGTTTCCTGCTTTTCTTCTAGGGGCAAGTAGTGCCATTATCTTCCCTAAAGGCATTTGTAGTCTAAATACAGCAGATAGACAAAAGAGGGCAGAGAAGGAACAAAAGCAAAACCACTCTGTCACATAGCTGAAAATGTACATTTCACCTGGGTTCTCCTCAAAGAGTGCAGCTATCCTGGTTTCATATGAGACAGTACACCAACGTTTTGGCTGTTGCTGAGTGAGGGAGTGAGTCTAGGGCCAGGCTGGGCAGGGCCATTTGGCAAGGAACAGCTGCCACCATGATGGCACAGCAGCAGGGTGCTGGGCAGGACTAGGACAGGTGCCTGAATTAGGCCAGGCATTACTCTATACCACATGACACCATGTGGAAGGCCATGAAGCGCTGAGGAGTTGGCTGTGGACTGCCCACTGCTGGGGGTTGCTGGGCATGTGTCAGCGGTGGTGAGACATTGTAGTGCTGATGAGCTGGTGGTTGACAAACAGTTGTGTTGTTGGCTGGGCATTGTTTGATGTGTGGCAAGTAATTGCACTGTGGATATATATAATTATAATTGCATTTTTGTTTCTATTTTCCTTCCCTGTCTTAGTAAATTAGTTTTAACTCAACCCAAGAGTTCTATTTTGTTTCCAGTTCTCTCCCTCATTCCACTTGGAGTAGAATGAGCAAACGGCTGTGTATTGCTGATCTGCTGCTGAGGTTAAACCACAACACAAGCTCTTGGCAAGAATAAATGCTTTCCACTCTGTGGTGCATTACAAGAGCAGCACCAGAAAACAGGTGCCAAATCCTTCTGTAATGCATTTCTGTTTGCTAGTAGCCTTACAATTTCTTAGGGTTACATTGAACAGATTATGTCCAATTCTAGTTGAAAAGCAAGCAAAAGTGCTAAGCCTGATGTAATATTTTAAACTTGTTCATTGAAAGAGATTTTGTAAATTTATTTTTCCTGCTCTTATGAATCAAAGGATAATTTTGTTTATGCATCTGTAACAGGAGCTTTTTTAAATGAGTATAAAGCTACCTACTCTGATGTAAGAAAACTAAAGATGTATACAGAGCCATCCTAAGATATGTATAGATAATATCCTATTAACATTCTTGAAGGAATTCTAAATGAGCATTTATTTTTCATCACTTAAATGTTTAATGCTATTATTTCTTTTCCTGATACTACTAAGTAAATGAATAGAATTTAATGGAAATAAGAACAAACTAGGAAAAATATTTCCAGTATGTAATCGTCAAGTCATTCATAAACATCAAATGTATAAACAAAAATATCAAGTCATTAGCCTACAGAAAATTATTAAAAGAAAACATAAGTTAAAAAAAGTAACAAAACTTGTTTAATGTAGTTATTATCCTATGTAGCACCTATTTCTCTTGTGTATGGAGTAGGACAAAATGCCTTTCCTTGAAAAGATTAAGTTTCTGGAATACTCAACTGTTTTAGGTATGCTACGAAGAATGTTATGTATTAAGTTGTGTCAGTATTTCTGTCACAGTCTTTATTTTCCGTAAGTTTACAATTCAAATGTAAAAATTTTTTCCATGCTGAAAATGTATTTTGCTCTTTCATACAGACAGTAACCTTTAAGTACATTCCTATGTGCTTTATTTTATACATAAAATACATAGAGAATAAAGAATAAATTAGACATAAAATAAGGTATTTATTAAGTGCAAATTTTTTAGAAGTTCTGGTGAATTTATGATGAATATGCTTCTGGATATTTAAACTGGATTTCAAAAGTTTGCATTTTAAAACAGAATTTTGGCCTGATGTTTAAGCATTGCAGACTAGATACTCAAGCAAACTGATCTGAGCCTATGAACAGTTGTGTGCAGATGTGGTGATGTATGAAAATATGAAATCCTATTGTAGGGTGAAAGAGTAAATAGGGCCATGTTCTGTGTTATTTTCACTGCAAGTCACAAGAGCGTAATTGAGAGAAGAATAAGGCCTCCAGCATTTGGCCAAGTATTCTTCATGTAAAAATAGAAAGATATTACAAATAAAATACAGTGGCTTCTATTCTGTGAAGACTCAGAATCCACATTATATCTTTACTTTGAGTTTGAAAAAAAACATGTCCTAAAAGATGAAATTAATTTCACCTAAGAAAAGCTATATTCCAGAATGATAAAGAGATAGAATTTGGCACACAGAAGTGACTTTTAGAAGAAAAGCCACATGTGCTAAGCATCAGGCAAGAAGAGAGGAAGTGATTTGATTTGTTGAGATAACCTGCTGTAGTGAATTAGTAGGAAGATCTAAAGAGGTTTAAATAGAAGAGAGAGGAACAATAACCTATAAGAGTGGATGAGGTAGGTTACTCAAGTCCTATACATACAGACAGCATAATCACAATAAGGGGCATGAGGGCAGAGGAGAAAGTAACAGTAGATTCGATGACAGTTGTGCGTATAACTATAGTGCAGACTCAGTTTGGCCAGCCAACCATATTATAATACACACAAGTTCCTTCTGTAAAATACACATCTTTTTTGACATTGAATATTATAGCAGTGGAAAGACAACAATATGAAAGGGAAATCAGTCCTTCAATGTCAATAATCAAGAGGCAATTCCAAAAATAATCCTTGCTTTTATTTATTATCACTTCCCTTCCCCAAATGTCCAAAATAAAACATTCCAGGTGAAATAGTACATGAAGTTTTCCTTGTCTGAATCTTCATCAGCTACAGAGTTGAGCTTTACCTGAATGGCCTTGTGCCACCCTTGGCAGGTGTTTCTGGGAGAAAGGTTGGAGGGAGTAGTTGTGAATGTTTCAAGACTTTAGAATAACAAAGATTGAGAAAAGAAAAGCACATATTCATTTCATTGTAGGTCACAGCTACATCAAGATGGTAAGCAAAACATGCACTGAATCAGCTTCTTAGGAAGAAGTAAGGTGGAAGGATGTTATTTCATGCTAACTGATATACAAGGAAAATGGGTTTTGCAACCAGTATTTGGATAATATGAGTGAACACACTCACTTAGCATTGAGCAAGAGGTAGTGCCAGTATAATTTTGAATCTGTCACTTCTGTTCTGATTGCCACTTTTTGAGCTTCTACTGAGTAAATTTTACTGCTGACAATTTATTACAGGAAAAAGTAGAAGTTGTAGACTCCTGCTATGTCTGCAGGTGTCTGATCTGTAAATTGAATATTTTTGTACACTATATGAGAAAGACATGGACATTCCAGGAATATTACCTCCAACTTTTTAATAGTACCATGTTAGAGGCTATATACTTTTGCAAATGTGAAAATTCAATGAATTACAAATTTAGTTTACCAAGACTCTTTTTCTTCCTGGAGTCCATTTTTCTTTAAAAGACAAGCATTAGGACTTGAGTTATATCCTTGGGTGCTGTAAATTGACAAAGTTGTGTTGAAGTCAATGGTACTATTCTGATTTACCCTATCAGTTCCAGCTAATTAATCCTCTGACCTCTCTCCAGAAATCATATGATGTAGGCTTCAAGGCTTTTTACAAACTTTATCAGCAGCTCTTAACCACCAGTGGTCTCATGGCAGGGCTTTTAGCTGTTATGGCCTGCAGGTATAAACTCGATCAGCACAGTTTTGTAAGACTGAGTGTTTATGATCTTTGTTTAATATTCAGGGTTCCTTGGTTAAAGCTGTGAAGTGAGATAAAAAGCACAGCTACCTCCTCAAACTGCTCTGGACTAGGAGCACTCCTTCCCTGCCTCTGGGGCCTGTCAGAGCTCCTGAGGAAGCCGGATCTCTGCCCAGTCTCAGGATGTATCCTGCTCACCTGATACCCTGGCTCTGAGCCAAGAACTCTGCTACTCACTAGATTATCCAGGTAAAATTTGCTAGTGAATATACACACACGCCATACGCACCATTCTGGGAAAGACACACACCCCTCCCTAGCAGTCAGTACCAGGTACGTGGGCTGCAACGTATAACCCCACTCCAGCCAGTGGTGCAGAGTCTGCACTCACCTCCCTTGTGCAGGTCCCCACACCAGAAACTGATTTAGGAAAACAGCACTCCCCTGCTATGGCTGGAAGTAAAAAAACTGCCGCTTGCTCCTGTAGCTGATGCTAGGACCTCTCTCATTGCAGTAGTTTGCCCCCCAGTATGTGGGCCCACAGGCCTAGTTTGACTCCAGTAGCTGGCACCCTGCCCACTCCTGCTATCCTCCAAGAGGTGGCACCACAGACTTAAAGTCTGAGGAGTCCTCCTTAGGCCTAGAGAGGACCCTCCAACTGGTGACACCCACTTCAAAAGCTGGCACCACAGGCAGAGGTGCCCACACCCCCAGTCTGACTCCACTTCATGGCATTAAGTTCACTCATGCCAATCTCCTCAGCAGCTTGTTCTGTGGGAACAAAGTCTGCAGGGCCCTTACAGACCCAGGAAGCTATGGCCCCTCCAACTACTGAGCCTAGGATCCCACCCACTCCAGTAGCTGACACCACTTTCACTCACACATACACAGGTCTCAGTAGTGGCTGGCACTAAGACCCTGTCACTCTCTTTAGCAGCTTTTGCTGAAGGGCTGGGAAGGTCCACTCCCCTGGCCTGATTCTAGTAGTTGGCACTGAGATCTGCTTGCATTCACACAGGTCTTGCCAGGAGATAGACTATTGCCCTTCAGCAGACATACACACGAGAGATTGTCACCTTTCATGTGATTCACTCCAGCTCGCCCATGTCTCTTACACTGGACACTCTCACCAGAGGTAAAGGGTCCTGTAACTTGACAGACTTGCAATGCTCTTCCTTAGTACATCCTAGGCCTTTGCAGTGAGGACATGCTTCCAGCTCATGGTCAGTCTTGTGTCCACTGGGACTCTCAGGTCTTTTTTTTTCAAATCTACTTTCCAGCTGGGCACTGCCCAGCAATTCCTGGTGCCTGGGATATTCTTCCTTAGAGTCAGGTCTTTGCATTTCCCATTGGTGAACTTCATGAAATTCCTGTTGTCCCATTATTCCCATCCTCTCAATATATAGCAGCACAACCATCTTGCGCATCAGCCATTCATCCCAATTTGATACATTTTGCAAGTTAGCATTGTCTAGTTCCTTAATAAATATGTTGTATGGCAAACAGGTATACAGATATTGGACCATAGAGATTATTGTGTTACAAAGGAGAAATGAAATAAAGATCTTACCCACATCCTGGGCTTACAGAAGGACTCCAAGAGGAAGGACCTCCAGATAGAGATTGTTGGGAGTCAGCCCTTAAATGGGGTCTAGGAGGGGTGGAGACTGTCTCCACCCCTTCTGGTCACTCAGGTGAAACTGTGTTCACCTGTGCCCCTGCAGCTGACTCAGTGCTCACCTCAGGTGGTCAATCAGAGGTTTAGGCCATGATTCAACAGTTCCCATACAATATGTTAATTAGTGTTGACCCTGGGTTGATACCAGGGTAAGCCACTGTGACTTCATACCACTAAAAGTAACCCTTATCATTTTATCTAGTTTCCTGACAACCTCACTGTCCACTTCTCTAGTCCGTACTTCATCAAGGTAACAAAGATGTTATAAGAGAGTCATTCTCATTTTGGCCAAAGAGACTACCAGTTTCAGAAGGTGCCAATATGAAACACATTATGCTTATGTGTGTATCCTTGTAATAAGATGAAAAATGTGATGTTAAGCTCATTTACTTTTCTACCCAGCATTGTCTTTGCTATTAAGTTAATGAAAGCAAAATATATCCATTCATAATGCTTTAGGGTAACATATTAATGCTCATCTGTAAAATCTTTGCTGTACGTGGCAGGCCAAGGATAACACTGGAAAACTTAAAGACAGTTTTCCAATTCAGGAGTACAGATTGTCAAATGACAAACATTGTCATGCACTAGTACTAAAGGATCTTCACTTTCAGTAAGAGTAATGGTATGAGACAAGATGTAATGAATTTTTTTTTTTGCATGATTTCTCATTGTGACCTAGCAGCGTGGTTATTTCAAACCAATCTCATGTACACTTTCTCTAAAAACAAGCAAGTCTCAGAAAGGTTTATTCTTTTCTTAA
This sequence comes from Gallus gallus, assembly GCF_016699485.2. Classification (NCBI taxonomy): domain Eukaryota; kingdom Metazoa; phylum Chordata; class Aves; order Galliformes; family Phasianidae; genus Gallus; species Gallus gallus. The sequence continues at coordinate 37,160,684 of NC_052532.1, forward strand.
TGAAAGCCTAAAAAAATTAGGAAAGCAAGAGCAGAATTCCATAAAGGAAACTGCTGTGGTACTGGAGCAACATCTCAGAATGCTGAAGATGCTTGTAAGAACTCTAATAAGTAGGTTGTTTAGCAACACTGAATTCGACCTTTATAACATGATCATATTGTTCTACATATTAAAATATGAGTCTTTGTAAGGCCATATGCATTTTGGGTCACTGTGCTAACTGTGCAATTATTTCATTTACCATTGAAAAATATCAAAACCTTATTGTTGACTTTTTTAGAAATCTACGCACATTTTTGATAACCATGCTGCAAACGTTCATAAAAAAATGGTCCTGTATAATAGTTAAAATTTTATCTTTCTGGAGTTGTGTGTATTTATTCATCTATTTATCTGTTAGGCACATTATTTTATACACTGTAGTGAAATAGGTTTTAGCGCTTGATTTTCAAGTGTTCTAGACAAAACCTTCACACTATGAAGGAAATTAATAATAGATTGTAATTTTGATATTGAATTTCCTGCTTCAGTCATTTCAGTCTAGAGTTGGTGTATTATTTGTATCCATTGCTTTCTCTCTCTTTTTCTTTTTTCTTTTTTCTTTTTTTTTTTTTTTGATAATTGATACTGGTGTGTCTTTGTTTCCATTTGCCATGCTTGTTGAGGAGGAAGAAGAATCATAAATCACCCATTTCCATAGAAATAGACAGCCTACATTTGGCTACCTGTTGAAATTGATTGTGCATTTGCTTGTCAAATTATATTACTTTCCTGGTTCCAAAATGTTGATTCAGGACATATGCTGCTCCTGTAGTGTGATACTATGGATGTTAGTACTATGAAGTCAAAGCTGAACATAACTAACTCCTAAGGTTCTCAAGATTACAAGTATTCAGACATCCTTCCAAGTGCCCTAAATTCACTGGTTGACATTACTCAGGACAGCACTGATGGCAGAAGAAATGCATAATATAAAAAACCACTTGAAACAGTGCTTATAAACATGGAGATATGCACTTCTAACATGAAGTGCTTTTGAATCTGTTTAAAATGAAAGTAATCTTAAAGCAGTAATACAACCAATGAAAGCAGTACTTTGCAATAAACCCTTAAACAATAAATTACAAACCGCAATAAAAAAAGACCAGCAGACACAAGGGAATTTCTCCAATTACGGTTGCTGAGGAGAAGTACTAAAAATATGAAATTTCAGTTACTTTTTTTTTTTTTCTTTCCAACAGAGAGGTGAGATCCCCAAAATTACGTTGCATTGGTAAATCTTCTTGTTTTTAAAAATCAAACTTGGACTTAAATATTTTGGTAATATATAAATAGAACTTTGGAAAAGAACTTCTGACTTAGTGGTTAGAGAGGTATGCTTTTTGGATTTAATTTATTTTATTTAAATGTATCAAATGTAAGCTTATTTCCTGAGCTCCTACTACCAGAAATGAAATAAAACAGACAGAAGAACACTTGTTATAGGCATCTTTGTCCATTGAGGGAATAGCAGGTTAAATAGCAGATACTATAACATCATGTGAGTCAAATACTTAGGTATCTTGCTGCTCTCTTATAGTCTACAATAAGCTTCCTTCAGATTTTTTTGGTTGCTTTTTATTCATTTTGTTTGATGATTTATCAGTTGGTTCATTGGATAGAAGGCAGTTTCCCTCACTGACAATTACAGTGAGAAAAGGTTAATCCCTCTGAAGTTTTCTAAAATGAAAGGTAACCCTTTCCAAACAAGACAAAAGATCTCTGCATCACAAAGTTCCTTTAATGAGGATAAAAATAGATGGATTATTGGATTGATCAATAGTTTTAAGTGAATTGAAAGTAATTATTGATTACCAGTTCAAAATTTTATATTGAGGATACTTATGCATAATCTGAAGTTGCTGTTTCAATTAGTTCTTGTTCTGAAGCTACAGTGCAATTTTAGTTCTCATGTTCACACTCAAATGATAATTTGATTTTATAAATTCTTCCTTGCAACATATGTTTCTATTTTATTCGTATGTGCTAAGGTGAACAGCAGCTGCAAATGACATAACATTCCAAAAATCATCCAAGAGAGAATCAACTATATTATGGTGTTCTTGTCTGAACTGTTCTTAAAGGTGCATAACAACAGGTGCATACTTGTATGTGTACTCCTCCCATTGTATGAGGATAATTTCAACCTGTCTTCTACTAAAAAGGTATTGCAACTTTTGACTCTCGTTATTCGCATTCTGTTGTAGCCTAATGTTTCTATTCATGATTTATGATAAAATTTTGTTTCTGATTCATTTTAAAATCTTTCCAAAATTGGTTCAATTGAATCTATAGCATTTTCTGATCTAATATTTCTTTGTTTCTGAAAATTGAAATGTTCCTCTTACTACTAATTTATTTGTTTCACCATGAATGTGTAACACCAAAATCAGGGCTCATTTATTTAAAATGTATTGCTGTTTCTGTTTGAAAATCTCATCTTTAAAAGCCAGGGGTGGAACAGTTCGGCAGGCTTTCAATTCCCTTGACGTTCTTTGTTCTCTCTGTAGTACACAGACAAGAGAACTCCATGCCAAATAAATCTAATTTTCTCTTCTCAAATGTTCTTCTAAATGGTTATAATATTTCTTTCACATCTTTTTAATTGACTTAGTTCCAAAAAGATCAGCTGAAGGCTGTGTAAGGCTCTGCTGCACTATCAGTATCTTCTTTAAGAAAGAAACAAATGCAGCTCATTCATTCCGCTAGCATGTTTGCAAGCTTTTTTTTCTTCTCTCTACCCTTCTTCCAGAGTATTTTTATTGCTAATCTGTATCATCATGTTTATAGTGACGATATCAGCACATCACTACAACATATAATATTTGAAAAATTCTGAAATATCTTAGTAGAGAGAGAGATACTAATACAGCTTTTCATTACCTAACATCATTCACATTATTATTCTCATGTCCATTATTCTATGTCCAAAAGAAGGAATATGTCATAATGAAAATTAAAAGGACACTTTCCATCATGAACAATGTGCATTTATAGTTCATGGCAAGCCTGCTTAAGAACCAAATAAAGCAGAAAGGAAAAAGATGGATGAAACTGGCTTTTATATTACATGGTTACCATACATACCATTGATAATGACAATCTATCAGAGACAAGGTGGTAGTGAGGGAAGTGATGGGAGAAGTTTGTTTGTTTGTTTGTTTGTTTGTTTGTTTTTGCTTAATATTTGTGGGAATTGTTTTTGACTTTTTTAATTTCTAGGAGTTGTGATCATTCTTATCTTGAAACACAAATTCTGCAGTTTTTAGCAACAGACCCAGGACATCCGTAATAACATTTCTGCTTTTTTATTAGTGCAAATGTCACTATTCCCTATTACTCTGAAAGAGAGAAAAACTGCTTGTCAGTGTGATTTCATCTCCAACTCCTCCAGCTCCAGAAAACACTGGATCCTTTCCAGGTGATACTGTGGGCTCAGGAAACTGTTCAGTGCTTGAGCTATTTGTAATTCCAGAGTTTCCAGAAGAGAATGCATTCTAAATTTAGCTCTTGGATTTGATGGAAATGTCTTGCAAAGGGAAAGTCCCCTATTCTCTTCAGCAGGTTGGTGAAACAGATCCACTGCTGGTACCAGTTCTAGCTGTTTGACTGAACAACTGCCTGGGAACTGAAAGTTTCCAGCTATGGGATGATGGCTTAGCCTGGCCTATGCCCTGGGGCTGGAATCCTGTAGGTCTCAATCCTGAGACTCTAGATTATGGGTATCCAACCTTTTGGCTTGCCTGGACCATGAGTGAATAGGAATTCTCTTGGACTGCATACACAAAGATCGGTCCAAATGTAATGCCTGCTGTTTGATAGAATTATAGAATCATAGAATCGCTAAGGTTGGAAAAGACCCACAGGACCATCCACTCCAACCATTCACCCATCACCAATGGTTCTCGCTAAACCATGTCCCTCAGCACAACATCCAAATGCTCTTTGAACACCACCAGGCTCGGTGACTCCACCACCCCTCTGGGCAGCCCATTCCAGTGTCTGACCACCCTTGCAGAGAAGTAGTATTTCCTAACGTCCAGCCTGAACGTTCCCTGGCGCAGCTTGAAGCCATTCCCTCTAGTCCTAAAGCAAATAGAACAAAATTTCAGCTACAAAACACTATTTTTCAACATAGTCACCACTATGAGCTATGCATTTTCACCAGCAATGAACAAGAGCCTGCATTCTGTTCCTGTAAAAATCTGTACCAGTGGAAGTGACCCACTGTCACCATCGCCACTGCTGAAATGCACCACCCACCACCTCACTGTGTTCACATCCACTGTTTGGTTCCATAAACATTCATCAAGCATCGATGAATGTCACTGGGTGCCATTTTTTCTGCAGGGAGGAATTCAGTTGCACACCTTTGCTTCATCTACCTTTCCATGTCAGAAACCATTTTGTTTCCATGTCAGACTGCCCCTCTGCTGTCATCTGTCACAAGGCAGCAGCACATAATGGGATGTTGGTGGGAAGTTTCAATCTCCACTGCCATCCTCATTTGCCTTTGACAACGTGGACCAATATTATAAAATAACAGGCATTACCTTCAGAGCAGCCTTCATAAAATATATAACATAGTTCATGTAATGAAACTTATTTTAATCTTTAATACTTTGTATTAAAACAAAAAAAAAAAAAAAAAAAAAAAAAAAGAAGAAGAAGAAGAAGAGAAGCAAAAACACAGAACCAGTGGGATACGTGGCCTTGTTTTTGTGAAACCAATGCATCAGGCTAGTTCAGTGGCAGTGGCTGCAATTCTTAGTGAGTTCTCAAGGTGTTTGTCAGAGAACTTTGAGATTTGTCTTACGTGTGCGCTCCCGGAGCTGGGCTGGGCTAGTTGGCTGGGCAGACCTGCAGCAGTAGTGGGGAGTAGATGGTGCATGACAGGTGCTGGGCCACAGATTGGATATGCCTGCTCTAGACAGGCTTGCCAGAAATCCAAGCATCACTCAATGCTGTCTGCTTTAGATCAGCTTAAATCTGCTTTTCTGAAACATTTCAGGCTTAATCAGACAGTAGTTTCCAGAAAATAACTTGACTAATGATGTTAACAGGATCTCTGAGGAGATACATTGGAATCTAAAATAAACTTCACTTTTTGTTGGTTTTGACTTGATGTGATGGTTTGTATGCATGTGGGAGCATGTAGAGGAAAAGAAGACTCTAATCTCTTCCAGCAGAGTGGAAGGCTTGAAGTCTTAACATGATCCCAAACTACAAAAAATGTGCTTATTTTTTTCAAGGGCAGAACCATCACTTTCACAACATTAGGAAAAAAACGTAGAGATTTTAACAAGCGTGAAGTGAGTTAGCCTGAGGAATTCACATATCTCCATGTATAAAAGATCCTTGAAATTCCTAACAGGTCATGTGCTTGATAGGTTCACCATCACCTGACCTTGTTGTCAACCAGTTTTCATCAATTCTTCACTTCTTATAATTGTTACTGACTTTATCAGATATGTGGTTATTGTTACAGTTCAGCGACTGTGGATTAAAAAGTTTTTTTTTTTTGAGATTGTTTTTATTAGAAAGATTAAGTTTAAATAAAAAAAGTCCTGAAATATAGCTTTGTTTTCATAATTTTATGCAGTGGAAAAATTCAGAATTATACCTACTTAGAAAAAGCTCTCACATATACAAAAAAGGAACTGAGTTTCCCCTTGTATCTTCCTTCACGTCCTTTATGTGAATGTTGTGATAGAATAAAGTAACACCAGTCAACTCACAGATATTTTCTAATTCTGTAAGAAAATTAGCTAATAGAAGCTCCTAATCCTTAAAACCATTTTAGAAGCAAGCACAAATAAACAAAACTAATTCAAAACTAATTGAAACAATTTCTCACAGGTGATAAATAAGCTTTAAACAGGATGATCAGTAGCTCAGTGTCTGTTGTTATCTGCAAGAGACCACCTTCTCTAATTTGTTTCTCTTACATTTGTTGCAATAACAACTGGTGTTGACGATAAACTCTTAGTGCAGCATAGACCCAAAATACTGTTGAAATGATGGAGATACTAAAACTGCTTTATAACTCTAACTACTAAAAATTCTCTGGAGTAGATTTTAGAAAATTCTTTAGAAAAAATAATGTCCTCGAAGTACGACACCCAGTCTACAAAGGAGGTTTAATAACATCTGAAATAAGGCAGAATTTAGTGATATTTGAAATAAGTCAGAATTAAAAACAGAGGAACACATGGCAGCTCAAACTATTAGTAAAGGTTTAGGAAAAGGAATGAGAATTTACTTCAGTCTGCTAAGAGGGAATGACTTGAAACACCACTTAGCATTACCAGACTCTACCACTGTTACGTACACTGAGTAAGTAGATCTGCTTTGATTCTCTGGTTGTATAAATATTGATGCTTCAAACTGTGAGTAGTTTCTTTGAATTCAATAGGACTACTCACAGAGTACAGAGATGAGTATGTACTGGCATCCTGGCAGGTCTGAGTCTTTCTGATGTAAACAGCTGTTTGAATTTCAGTAAAGTCAAACTTAAAATAAAGATCTACTGAGTATAAGCAGAAAAAAAAAAATCAACTCTAAATATAGAGTTTAGCCCTAAGGACAGATATTCTATTTTGTCGTGTAAGTAAAACCTTGAAAGATAATGTCTACAAGCAGATTATCCAGCCTTATGTTGTTGAAGATAGAAGAAATCAGAGTTCTAGCAAACTGAACCTGCAGTTTCTTTGGGATGTCACTAGTGGAACTGGATGGGACTCGGCACAGCATTTGCTCCCTACAGAATGACTTGATGAAATAGAAATGGTGCAAACAAAAGTAAGCCATACTTTTTAGAAGCAGAAGCTATGGTTATGGCATTTTTGTACTCTCATGGCACCTCAAAGCAAGGACTTTTGTTTACCGAAATGCTTGCACTTGAAATGCAATATTTTCCTCAAGAATCCATATGTAGAGTGGCAGTCTAAAAAGTCTTCTCAGCAAACTGGCAGTGTCAAGAGGCAGATCTTTCTCCTTTATTGTCTCTTTCATATCAGTATCAACTCATAGCTCTAAGTACAGACTTCAAATTTAGCTATGAATAAGCAAGGAATGGAGCATGGGTTTTTCCTACATGTCCTTTATTTCTGGCAAGTTCCATGAAAGTTCTGTCAAGAATCAGGAAGGAACAAAATACTCATTTCTTACTGATAGTTACTGCTAGTGAGTAGTTAAGTCTCTCTGCTAATTTTTATCCCCTGTAAATTAATGAAACATTCAGTAATGGCTTGCACATTTCTAAAAACTTCAAGCTGATGGTTTCCTAATTCTGCAAAGTAATTTAAATCTCTCTAAGGATTTTCTACTGTGTCCATCACTAGTGAATTGTAATAGCTCAATGCATTCTGCAGCCTGGTCACAATATTAGAAATTAACATTTTCTTTGGTCTGTCTTCTAATTGAGGCACAATCATGGTTCCTGCTACTTAATGTATACTTGGCCTTATGTCCGAGGTACTCTGAATTACCTTTCTCCAACTACTCCAGATAATATCCACTAAATAGCATGAAATGATACATATGTGAGTTGTGCCTTTAAGTTGGATTATTAGTTTTTCTTAAAAGCATCTCATCTCAAAACTCTTCAACCTTTAAAGAAGACTGAAGGTACATTGTATATCAGTGGTGCTGAGATGGAAAAGACTTTCTAGCTTTGTTCCTAGTAAAATTAATACTTTCATGCTATTGAAATTTTGTAGTGAAACATGTTAGAGCATCTAGAGACTTAGAGCTCTAAACAGGAAAAAGAAGGCAATGTAGTCCAAGTCCTAGAGGTGCTGTAGACTAAAACTTAATATGTATGATCATTCACATCAGTTTCAGTACCTTTTGGAATGCAAATCCATGACTACTATAAAGAACTTGGTGGACCTCATTCATCATCAACTGCCTTTAGCCTGTTGGTACTTTTTATAGTACTTCTAATCAGTTCTGTTATGATATGTATCAGAAATAAGACACAGCTCATCAGGTTATAAATTTAAGAGAGCCCTTGGGAAAAACAACAACAACAACAACATACCCCTCGTTTTGGAACTGAGGATAATGTTTTATATGGATATCAGTTAAGCTTCTCATTTTCTCTAATACCTGACTGGCTAAAGTACTTTTTTCAGTCTTTTAAAATTCAGAAATGTGCATTATCCTAACTAGCTCGACATTTTCTACGTGTAATTAAACACTCCTTTGATACATGTAGAGAAAATGTCATAACTATACTCAGGATTATAGGTTAACAGCCTGTACAATTTCATTTTTTTAAATGAAGGTGTATTGCTTTGTTTAAAAAAATTGCTCCCACGTTGCAAGCTTTATATATATCAGCTTTCATGCCACAGTGACTTTTTCTCTTAAGGGTTGAGTTAAAAGTCCCTCAGAAGCATTGTTTAAAAGAGAACTCTTTTCAGAGCCTGAAATTCTGGTTGATTTCCAAATCAGATCAGATTTGGGATTCCAAAGCTGTAGTGAAGAGTGTCTGTCATGCATTGTGTTAACTGGAACTTGTGTTTGCATCTACTTGTATAGTTAATTGTTTTCAGGATTTCCATCTTTCTCTGTCTTCAAGACATCTTTTGGGAAACATCTAACATTGCAGGAACAATAGCACTTCTATTCTGACTTTTTGTGCAGCGAAGGAGATAGAGCAGCATAAGTAAATTCTGACGGGTCCTAGGAGTACTATACAGAGCCATGGCACTTTCCCAAGATTAGAAGAAAGTTTAGGTGTCTGAACTGCTGCAACGTGGGGACTTAAGGGCACAAAATTCATTAGATAACAATGTTCTGAGCTAGGAGTAGAAGCTCATCTATCTGTGCAGGTTCTCTGTTTCTTAAAGCTGAGTAAAGACAGTCATTTTGCATATCCCTACCACTGACACATAGATGGAAGGCAAAGACTGAGAAATTACATGCTATAAAAAAGTCTCTCTTCCTCGACCACTCACATTGTTGGGCAAGGTAATTCATAAGTGAGGATGATGAAACTTACATCCAAGATATTTATTTGTCCCCAGAAAGTCTGGAAGCCAAGAGCTATGTTCCTCTTATTTTTTATTTTTTAATTTTTTTTATTTTTTCTTCACACCACAGCAGCCTCTGGTGGCCTCTATGGTTTTAGTGCACAAGAGGAACAAAAAAGGCAAGAAGATGGAGTGACTCGAAAATATGTGCTTCTCCCTGGAACAATAATGATTCAGGTAATGGCCATATTGCAGTGTACACTCTGCAATGTATACAAATACGTATTTCATGAACAAGTGGACTAGTTTAATATGGAACTATTGGAAAATAAATTACTCTGAAGGTTGTAGATTACCGTACAGCGTACAAAGGTGTCTTCCCCAACTCTCTCCCTGTTAATATCTGATATTCAGAAGATATAGCCAGCTCAAAACAACTGCTACTTTAACTGACAGTTATTGCTAGATTTGGAAGCCTTTCTCCTAACAGGCATGCATTTGTTTAAATGCACAGCTGGATTGTGTCAAGAAGAAGCTGATGAACTGACAGGCTCTGTCTTATTGCAAGGCATTCTGTGCTTTGTCATGATTTAACATAATAGAAATTAATTTGATGATGATACATTGTATTGCATCATTGCATGACAGCTCAGAGTTAAGGAAAAATATTTGGGTACTTGAACTCTTATGCTAGTAATTAGACAGAAATATTAATTATCATTTATTGTTTATGTTTTGTGTGTGTGTGCATATTTCAAACTGTAAAATATGTATTTTCATACTTAGTCTGGTATCATTATGTGAAATCAATTCAGACTAGTTGCTAATAAATAATCATGTAAAAGTGTAGTCTCTGGTCTTCACTGCAAAAAGAGGATGCCTCACAATTAAAATCTATATTGAGAATATAGGAAAAATTAGTACCATTAATCATTTTGCTGCTAATCGTTACTATGCTATGCCACTTCCAAGGCTCATAACAATTTTTAATGTGAAAATGAGGTGTTGCAACTTCTTAGTCTTTTCTTTTTTTTTGTTGTTTTAAATCCTAATTATCCTGAAGACAGTGAGAAAGCAAAATCATGCTGAGACTGAATGAACTACATACAGCCAATTTAATGCAACTATCTAAAATGATATGGGAGACAGAAAACAGTGCTTCCAGAAGAATGATGGTAGGAAACCAAACTCTTAATTAATATGCCTTCACCACTTCTACTGTACAACTGGAAAGAAGAGAGGTTTCAGGGAAGACTAGGATGGAACTAAACCTCCCCATTTGCATTTTACAAGTAAGGGTGTCAAGGGTATTGGTGTGTGGTGGTGTTGCAAAGAAAAAAAGTTCCAAACAAGTCATCACTGCTAAAAAAGTAAAAGGAAATGAACAGATCTGGTTCAGGGTCTATTGCAGAACTACAGTTTTGTGGGGCATATTCACCAATCTATTTTCTGACACCTGAAGAATGTTTCATTTTACCTACTGTATAGCATCTGATATGTCATCTGTGTTTAGACAGATGGGTTTAGTCAGACGACTCCTAAGAGACTGTGTACCTTTGATCTTGAATATAATTCAGTATGATTACTCATTCTGTTTAATTAGAAATGGGAACATGTAGTTTACATGTTGCTCTGCAGATGTGTGTATCTTCATTGTGAACTAAGTTTATCCAGAGTCTGCAAATCAGTTTTCTAAATGCAATTGCCTAATGTCTTTATACACCCAACAAGATGCTGACAGGCACATCACAGGCATTTTGAGAGATTCTTGCCTTTCAAGAGCAGCAGCTCTTGAAACTAGGTGACCCTACTGAATTAGTCACTTGTATTTAACCAACTGAATCTCACCTTTGATTTCTGGATTAGATGTAGACCTGGAAAAGATACTGAGCTCAACATATTGATCATGGCTGAGGTACAACTGCACAGGCACAACATAGATGTAGTTCTTGGTATCTAAGACATACTGCACATTAAAAATGAAGGCAGCATAGGAATCTTTGGGGTTATTTAGATAAGTGGATGAAGAAGACTTTTGATCAATAATTTGAGAAAATAAATACATTACATCAACTCTTGGCATTCAAGCTTTAGTCTTCCATTTATGTAGTTCAAGTGTATTTGTATGTCATACATGTTGATCTAATAGCCCTTTTTCATGACATTAAAGGCTTCAATACTATCTGTTACTCCTAAGATAATCACAATTTCTAGCTAAATATTGAATTACAGTTATCTTTCTTATTAGTTATACTTACAGAAGAGTGTAAGGCAATCTACCTCTTCCTTTGTCCTCTTCCTCTTTCTGTTTCTCTTTCTCTTTTGCTTCTCCTTTTGCTTCTTCTTTCTTTACGCCATAGTAAATTTCATATCTAAAGTGTTAAACATTATACTTCTGTACATAATATTCTGAAAAAATAATCTAGTATGTTCCAACACATGTATCAAGCCATACACAAAGTCAAATACTGTTTGACAGTCCATAAAAACAAGCAAAAGGAAACAATAATAAAACTTTTCTGTAAACTACAAATCCCATCAAAATAAAAAGATAAAAAGAAATATTTTAAGTCTATCACCTATCAGAGAAGTCTACTGAAAGAAATCTATTAGTCAAGGCCAGTGGTACATAATGAATGGTATTGTTCTCTTTATATCTCAGAAACCCTCACAGGTGTACTATTCTGAAATATTTTCTTTCCCTGAGTATCTCAATGATAATTGAGAGCTATTTGCTCAAATGTTCTGTGACTGATCATTTGCACATTACTGAATATGATGAATTTTGGTGACCATATCATAAAAAAACAATTCTATTGACTGTTATTTGATGAGTAAATACATAAATTCAGTGGCTTGGGGAAAAAAAAGTCTGTAGATTTATTGTTATTTTTTAGTGAATATACTTAATGAAAATAAAATGTATTTTAAACAGGAAAAGAGTATTTATCCATATTTATCTGTTTCTCAGAATTTCAGTCCTGGAACTCTGCTGAATGCCGCTGAAATTGCACTCTGCTCCCTCTTAGTGATATCTTCTTTTTTTCCTTTCTTTCTTTTGCTATAGCTACTTAACACCAGTGACATAGAGCAGATAAGAGGAAAGTTCAAAATATAGCTCTCCCCTGGGCTTAAGAAAACCTGGAGTGTGAAAGCCTCCCCGTTAAAGAGGTCAGACCAAAGGTCCACCAAGTCCATTGTCTGAGAATGGCCAATAGCAAATGCTTAGGGAGAAGTAATGAGAAAAAGCAAACACACAGCAGTAACTATGCAGCTATGGGACAGGATCTGTATTTTTGTATCTACCAGCCTGCAGCCCTCAGACATATTTAACCTTAAGTCTGTGCATCATATTGTCACAGTGCAGTCCAACTGCAAATTGTAATCATATTGATAAAAGATAGGTGCACTGACAACAGATCCAGAACTGTTTTTTTAAGGCAAAACAACATAATATCTTTCATACTAAATTGCTTATTACTTCTCTAAAATCAGTCTCCAGTACATTTTTACACCTTAGTTTATATAAAAAAAAATTGTTTTAAATAAATGTTAAAAGAAATCACTTTCTTATAATAGATATCTCCTTGCCTGCCCAAAATGCTACTTACCAATATTTCATTAGCATGCCTTCTATAGGAAGGTAAACTTTTTTCTACCTCTATTACTGAACTAAAAGTTACTTTATTGGTTCTTATTTTAGACTGTTAAATCCTTTGGGCAGTATGCCATTCTAATGTGTATCTGAACAGAAACACTGCATTAAAAATAGTTAAAAACAACAAGAAGAATATCACTCTAGGAACTGCAAGAAAAACTCAGCATAACCTGGTAGGCAATCACAGCTTTGTTTGTTTAAGTATCCTGCTCTCTGGGAATAAGATTAGAAGGATATGTCAGCTTCAACGGTCTTCTACAGATGTGTTTTTAAAACACAGATGAAACCCCACTCTAAAACCATTCAGGTTTCACTTTTATGTAAAATTTTAAGTATTTTCTGTAAAAACATTCAAACTTGTATTAGCATTATCCATTAACAGCAACTATTGTGCCTCTTCTAGTTCAAAGGGCTAAACTAAAAAAGTTTTTGGATCTACTGCATACCTAATCCCTCATTTTTTTTCAGTTATCCATCTCCTCCAGCAAAGATGGCTTTTCAGAATTGTACATGGTGTTGCAAATGAGTTCATAATGCTATGTGGTGATGTAATTAACATTTTTTGGACTTAAAATACTTTGGTCATTCCATTATATATTTTAGGTATTTCCTATTGCTTCCTTAATATATTTCCTGTTGCTTCAGATTTTAAAATCTGAATTACAACATAGGTTATGACGTTCTCGGTTCCATTTGGAACCCCAAGTCTCCAGCCTTTTTGGCCATTTTTCAGCTGAAAAACTCTGAATCCTTATTAGGAATCTTTCATTGGTCCATAAGAGCAGGGCCTTGCAATGCTGAAGTTCATGCCAATACTGTTAGTGCAATACCTAAGACCTTAGGTTCTTAGATTTTAGTCACATCTTAGATTCATAGAATCGTAGAATCATTATGGTTGGAAAAGACACTAGGATCATGTAGTCCAACTGTCAGTCCATCATCACCATGCCCACTAAACCATGTTCCTCAGAGCCACATCTACTCTTTACTGTATTAACTCCCTTCTTTCATAATAGCTGGATTCTCCTTTGTCCTGATGAAGCCTCTTGACTTTACAACATCAGTAAATTTCAGGAGGATACTCTAATTTTGGTGACAAATTAATTAATGAAGACATTACAAAGTTTTCTCATGATATCTGGATAGAACTTTTCTTAGAAACTTGGCAGATTGCAGCATATTCTATATAAAGGTTAAAGGGAAAATGAAGAAGTTAATTTATTCAGCTTGGGCTGACAGAAAATATTGTCTCTAATCTGTTATTGCATAAAATATTAATTTGAAAATCTTAAATATACAGTATTGTGTTGGCCCCCCAAATTACTCTTTGATTTACAGAATTTTAAGTATTACCATAGGAACAGAATTCTGAGTGTTGCAAATATTATGTCCTGCTAGGAAGAGCTCTGTTTTTCAGAGGAGGATAAATTGTTTTGTGAAAGGCTGACAGACCAAGCATTTTCAATGTATAAATAATCACTCGGAGTGCTACTAAAATCTGTTAAAATAGTTCCTGTCAGACGGAAGTTGACTAGATGTCAGGTTTGGCTTACCTGGATTTTTCTTATTATTCAGATGTGCCATTATATATCTCAAAATAAATGGAAATTGCTCATTTAATCTTCAAAGGATTGCTTTTGCTGAGCCAGCTTTTGACTTTCACAGTACCATGCCATGTGGGTGTTCTTGATGAGGGGGTAAGGGAAAAATTTAGCCTTACAGCTTCCTTGAGCACTAGTGATGCATCAAATATTCTGCGCATTAAGACCCAGGTTGTTTCCATTAAAGGAGTATGCATGAAGTTTAAAACACCTGGAGCCAACTCTACTCTGAGATGCTCTGTTCCTATAATATTTCATACAACTGTTGCCTCAGTTGTGATAGGCAAAGTATGGCCTCCAAGTGTCTATTCTGGTATAATGTTTTATCCCCGGGGATTTTTGCTGGCTTTCCATCTGACAGAGTAAGCTATTTTTACTGGAATTATAACTAGTCAGGGAAGAATTACCTCAACACAGCAGAAAAGGATTGCAAATTAGTAATTCTATTCTGCATTTAGTAAAGAAACCAATTGAACTATGAATGAGGAAAATGTTCAGATATTATTACATCATTATGTTTCCTCATAGAATTCCTTTTCATTTTTGACACCTTGCTAAGGTGGTGGTGAAAGAATTTCTGCATTTAAATACTAAACATGGCTAGCAGTGAATTTTCTAGATACAAGGGAATTTTTCTATCTCCTGACAGATACTTACATTATTCCAGACCCACCTATCCTTGGATTTTCTTGGACAGGGGAGACAGAGGCAGCACTGCATTGGACTGCAGCCTGGTACTGAGTATCCAGTATCAAGATAAAGGGAAATTGATGATTTCATGTTTAAAAGAAACCAAACCTTTCCTCTTTCTTTTAGGCTTGGTTCAATTATGCATGTAGGGCCTACTGAGTATTTATGTTTTTCCCTTTGAGATTCTTTGCCCCTAAACATCCCCACTTGCTACCATGGTACAGTACTGATATTCCCCAGAGTACAATTGACTGACATATACTACTAGAGAAATAAGAGACTCAGCCTCTAAGTATAGCTTATTTTTGTGAATAGAATTAATTACTTTTATTTAGCATTTCAGTGCAGACTTGTGTCAGAAATGAGAAGTTTGCCTCTTGAAGATAAGTGATATAGGTTAGCAGAACATTTTTAGATTGAGCTTGAGACAAAAGGTCTAAATCTATAAGGGCTTTATCCTTCAAGAATATGAGTACTAGCAGTTGTTCCATTGTCTATATTGTCTTAACTAGCAGTACAACAAGCTGGAAAGAGATAAGTCATAAAAGTTTTAAGCAAACAAAGACATTTTTGAAATACTACACATTAGGATTGATGAGCAGATTTTCTTACTGAAGAAATCTTATTTGTCAAAACAAAAAGATAATTTAAATAACATAATCTTAGTACTATGTCATAGTGTTACATGTCTGAAATGTGGGATAGTCAGTACAGGAAAGTAAAATGTAACTTCAAGACCCCATTAGACTTTGACATATATTAAAGACTAGTGAAACTCCTCCCCCACCATAGATTTAGAGCTCTCTTTCTGAAGTGAGTGTGAGTGTCGTCTTCTAACTGAAAGCTGATTCTGGCATATTCATTCTACTTAGTAACATGCCTTTAAAAAATATCCAGTTAAATTTATCTTTAAACACCTGCACAGTAAACACTAAATCTGAATTACTCACCAAATTTTCATCTGCTGGCAATAGGAAACAGTAAGAGCATTTAGAGCACAATTCATCTGGACTATTTTAGATGTTTAGTTTAGGATAAAATGAATTGCTCCTTAAATATCCCTTTATCTCCTCCCTGACTATAAAGTGAGATGAATCACACTCATCTGCCTGCGTATTTGATGTTCTTTACAGATTTCTGGGTTCACATACACTCTGAATATCCTTTACTCTGCCACTATATTATAAAAATGATGACTTGAGCCACCAACTCACTGGAATCATTTATCAATATTTATAAAATAATAATGCAGGATAAAAGTGATGAAATGGGTCCGATATTCTCAAAACTTCCTTTTACCATCTTCTCTACTTCTTGTGATCTTCAGTGGGCATTCAGTTAATATCTAGTAACTCGGTCACACAGCTTGCACAGGAACACTGACATATTATGCTTACTACTGTTTTTAAAGCGTAGATTCAAGATACTGAACACTGACAGTATTTTCACAGGTGAAAATACAGAGCACACTGTATTTATTGCTTGACTCTTGACTGAGCTGCATGAATGCTATTACTGAAAGAGTAACAGTTTTGTCATATTGTCCAAAGTAAATGGTATCAAGATAATGTTTCTTCAGAGAGAGAAACAGATTGATTATATTTCATACAAAAGGAGATATGATCTGAAATGGTGGTTTGGCTTGCCACAGTTAAGAATATCCAGTTTAATGAACACAGTGCCAAGCCATACAGATACATGAGCAGTTTTTCAAGCACAGCACTGATGTGAAAGATCACAAGATAAAAGATTAAAGGATTAAAGTTTGATTTTTTTTAATATTGTGTATGAATATCTTTGCAAGTGTACTTCATGGCATTAGTGTCAAAATGTCACCTGGTCTTGGATCAAAAACATTCAAATACTTTTTTGATAGTTTCAACTGGACTAAATTTTTTCTTTGGAAATGATGTTTGTGTAATTATGATCGACCTCTGTGCCTAAGGCAGGAGTACCCAGTCCATGGCTATGAACTTGCATGTGGCACATAAGCAGATGAAATACGTTTTATATACTGGAACTATATCATGTGACTGCAGCATGCGGTACTGGCACACAGACTACTGTGTACACTACAGTTCTGGCTGGAGGAGGAAGCAAGCCAGAAAAATAGCTCCAGAATTCACTGGTGGCTCCCAGATCTCCTTAGGACCACCTGTACACTGAGCCCACATCCATACTACCTGCAGGGGTGGGGAACCGCTGTCAGAGTCAGCTGTGAACTTCCCTTAGATCTCCTTTTCCCCTTGAAATTCTAGAAATAGGAGCAGATACCGTTAAGAAATAGGATGTAGAGTGACATTTTTTTCTGATTATAATAGCTATTAATTTGCTATTAATTGCTATTAATATTAAATTGCTATTAATATTAAAAACAACAACAACAACAAAACAAATTTAGTAAAGAGATGCCAAAAATAATGAAAAAAATAGAAAATATTTACTTAAAATCTGGAACTTTTTCATAAGAATGTCACCACTTTTACAATTTTCTTCTCAGGGAAAAATTCTAAATTGCTTTTTTTTTCCTTTTACTCTAATTTCAAACATCTGTGAAAGTTACACCAATCCAAATGAGCCAAATAAATAGCTAGAACCCAATCTAAGCAAGTCTTATCGTCTTGGTTTCCTACACATATAATTTTTTGTACACATGATAACTGGATTTCCTGTTGACCATCAGCATAGTGAAGATGTAACTTCTGCTTACAGAATCAGAGTTTAGAAGGTAATGAGAAAAGAAGTATTTTTCGCTGGATGTCAAACTCAATAGGTTTTCTATTTTTAATAATACTTCCATCTATTTAATTCTTACAAAGAAGAGAGTGTACCAGTTGCCCATCTGAGCTGTTTCCCAAGTCACTGAAAAGCCAAGGCTGTCCGTCTTTCACTTCTTTGTACAGAATACTCTTTCATAAGCACACAGACTTAGGGAAACAGACAAGTTTTACTCATCTTTCATCTCCAGGTACTGTTGTGTACATGCTGCACAGTGTTGCTGAGAAGCTCAGTATATTCTAGTTCAAGGGTTGCAATTACCAAACAATCTGCTGCTTCTAAGTGTCCAAGAAAGATTCCTTGGGCTTGCCTAAAATGTACACGTACAACTAACAATATAATACATCTTCATTCCCCTTCTTTATCCACAGAGTGACATAACAAACTATTTTTCAAAAAATGTTTTTCCTTCTTTTAGTTCAGTCTGCCAAACAGTGTCAGATGGAGATAAAAATGACAAGGACAGAAAAATAAAAGAATTATGCAGATCAAAAAGCCTCATTTATCAGGTCAGAAAATCTAGTTCTCCGAAGACTGGTGTTATCCCGTTTATAAGCTAGTTCACATTCTTAAGCACCAACAGGTCATTTTCTCGGGTACTATCTGAAGACTCTTCTCTTGATCTTGACAGTAAATTTTTATGGGTGTTTAACCTGTGCCAAGACTGTAACATTTAAATCAGTGGAGGTTTTTTTATTTTGATCCCCCTCCTGTACTAGTTTTACAGGGACTGCATTAAAGCATATCACATTCCTTATGTGAGAGGGAGAAAAGAAAGTTTATGAGAACATATGCACATTCAAAAAGCAATTGTTTGCTATTAATATAGGTAAAGTATGTTCACATAGATGTGGAATTCAAACTAAGCAGACCGTATAGCCTAACTGCTCCACCGGATAGTTCATTTTATTTTTGTTATTATACAATCTTTTTCTGATTTCAAAATATTCTGTATAGAGAAGCAAATTTATTGTTGCTTAAAAAAGAAATAATATTTGTAATATTTCCATGTATAGTTCCCTATAATTTAGCATGGAGAAAAAAATGAGGAAAATATACTTTTACAGCAGCAAACCTTTTGTCTTTTCTATACTTTTTTTTTTTTTTTTTCAAATATCTGTAAGCATTTTATGAACATAAAATGATCCTGAAAAAACTGCTCTGAGGCTGACAGATTTTAACCATTAAAGACAGAGCAATGCAGACACAAAGGATCTCTATATTTTTACTCAGGGAAAGAGAACACATGGCAGCTAATATTTCAGTGAAAGCTATCGAGTTAAGTGTGTACTTCTATAGCAAGCTTGAGAAGTCTGAGTATGCCAAGAGTGCCTCTATGTTTTCACTCAGTCAGCTGTTATTTGAAGGTACATTAGCACCATTGTGTAGAAGTATATGTCTGTACCTATAAATGCAATAGCCATCCTCCAAAACCTACATAAGCAGCCACATAGAAAGATGCACAGGTGAGGTAATGAGAAAGGTCACTGTCACAGAACAGAACTAGTTTTACTATACAATGAGCTTGTGCTGTTCTTTTCCACACAGATAACCAGATTTTGAGATAGCAGGTGCCACTGTGATCATCTGGTCTGATTTTTTCATAGACTTTATTCAGACATTCAAGCTCGTTGATAGTCATTTTAGGGCTGGAGTAATGATCTGAGCTGGAACAGGAATCCATCTAAACCATCTGTGTCAGAGACTGCTGGACCAGAACATAACACTTACAGATCTGATGAATGCATGGGGACACAGTCCCACAATATGGTACCCCAAAGGACCATATGTAGTACCCAGTGATTAAGCAAAAGAAGAGATCTTGGCCTAAAAATACTTTGCTGTTGTTCTATTTCCTCAATTTTACCATGCATTACAATTGCTGAGTACCCCACAAGGAAATATTTTCAAAGTAGAAACATGAGGATACACTGCACATGTCTAGATCTGAGGTAATCACGTAAACTCCCTTCATAGCTAATGAGGAGGCATGGGCATTTTCATTGCGCCACTGATTTCAGCATAAAATTGATTTCATAGAATCACCAAGGTTGGAAAAGAATTCCAAGATCAACTAGTCCAATTGTCCACCCATCACCAATATTTCCCACTAAAGCATGTCCCTCAATACAGCATTTAAAAGTTTCTTGAACACCTCTAGGATTAGTGATTCCATCACCTCCCTGGGCAGCCTGCACCAGCACTTCACTACTCTCTCAGAGAAGAGGTATTTCCTAACTTGCAACCTGAATCCCCCCGGTACAACTTGAGGCCATTCCCTCTAGTCCTATTGCTAGTTACATGGGAGAAAAGGCTGATTCCCACCTGTATGGGAACTGTTGAATCACGGCCTGAACCTCTGATTGATCACCTGTGGCAAGCACTGAGTCAGCCACCGGAGCACAGGCAATTCATCTGTGTGACTGAAAGGGGTGGAGCCTGGCTGCACCTCTCCTAGACTCCATTTAAAGGCTGACTGCCCCTGGGGAAGGATCTGTATCTGGAGATTGCTCCTCTTGGAGTTTTTCCTGTGAGCCTACAACATGGGTGAACATTTTCATTTATTTTTGATTATCTCTTTCTAGCATGATAATCTTACTAACTGTACCATCTGTGGGTACTGGCCTAACCACACCACTCCATATGTTTGTTGATTGTACACCACCTCACAACAACTTCTGTTCAGGTAGTTCAGGAGGGCAATAAGGTATCCTCTGAACCTCCTCTTTTTCATACTGAACAATCCCAGTTCCCCCAGCCATTCCTCAGCCTGTGCTCCAGACCCCTCACCATCTTTTCTGTCCTCTAAAAATACTCTAGTGCCTTGATGACTTTCTTGTACCGAGGGGCCCAAAACTGAACACAGTACTCAAGATGCAGCCTCACTAGGGCTGAGTACAGAGAGATGATCGCTTCAGTGCTTCTGCTGGCAACGCTATTTCTGATACAAGCCAGGTCTTTTTGGACACTTGGGCACACTGCTGGTTCATGTTCAGCTCTACACAGTTTTCCATCCACTCTGCCTCTAGCCTGTGGCATTGTCTGGGGTTGTTGTGGCCAGAGTGCAGAACCTGACACTTAATCTTGTTGAACTTCATCCCATTGGCCTTGGCCCGCTTATCCAGCCTGTCCAGAGCCTTCTGTAGGGCCTTCCTACCATCAGACAGATCAACACTTTCTCACAACTTGGTGTCATTTGCAAACTTACTGGGGGTGCACTCAGTGCCCTCGTCCAGGTCATCAGTATAGATATTGAAGAAGATGGGCCCCAATACTGACCCCAGGGGAACACCACTCATGACCAGCCACTAGCTGGATTCAACTCCATTCACCACCACTCTCTGGGCTTCCAGCCAGTTTTTTACCCAGAAAAACGTATACCTGTCCAAGCCGTGGGCTGCCAGTTTCTCTAGGTAGACTATGTCAACAGCCTTTCCCTCATCCACCAGGAGGGTCACGAGATTATAGAAGGAGATCAGGTCAGTCAAGCAGGACCTGCCTATCATGAACACATGCTGGCTAGGCCTGATCCCCCCCCCCCCCCTTGTCCCCTGCATGCCGTGTGATCTTCCTTAAGATGATCTGCTCCATAACCTTTCCTGGCACTGAGGTGAGGCTGACAGGTATGTAGTTCCCTGGATCCTCCTTACAACCCTTCCTGTAGATGAGAATCATTTTGGCAAGCCTCCAATCCTCTAGAATCCCTCTAGTTGACCAGAACACTGATAGATGATGGAAAGTGGCTTGGCAATCATGTCCGCCAGCTCCCTTAACGCCCTTGGGTGGATCCCATCCAGCCCTGTGGACTTGTGGCAGTCCAAGAAGGTCTCTAACTTTTTCCACCTGAATCATGGAGGGTTTATTCTGCTCCTCATCTGAGACTTACAGGTCAGGTGGTAGAGTGCCCCGAGGATAACTGGTCTGATCATTAAAAACAGATATAAAGAAGGCATTGAGGACCTCAGCCTTTTTCTTTATCCGCAGTAGTCATGTTCTCTGCTGCATCCAGTAAAGGATGGAGATTCTCCTTAGTCCTCTTACTGTTAATATATTTGTAAAAAAGCCTTTTCTTCTCTTTTATCTCAATAGCCAATTTGAGTTCAACCTGGGCTTTTGCCTTTCTAATTTTCTCCCTGCACATCCTAACGATTTCTTTGTATCCTCCCCAGGTTGCTCATCCCTTCTTCCACAGGAGGTAGATTCTTTTTTCTCCTGGAGACTCAGAAAAAGCTCTCTGTTCATCCACACTGATCTTCCCTGCTGGTTCATAGAATCATAGAATCGCTAAGGTTGGAAAAGACCCACAGGATCATCCAGTCCAACCATTTGCCCTTCACCAATGGTTCTCGCTAAACCATGTCCCTCAACACAACATCCAAACGCTCTTTGAACACCACCAGGCTCGGTGACTCCACCACCTCTCTGGGCAGCCCATTCCAGTGCCTGACTACCTTTCAGAGAAGTAGTATTTCCTAATGTCTAGCCTGAATCTTTCCTGGTGCAGCTTGGAGCCATTCCCTCTAGTCCTATCACTAGTCACACGAGAGAAGAGGCTGACCCTCACCTCACTACAGCTTCCCTTCAGGTAGTTATAGAGAGCAATAAGGTCTCCCCTGAGCCTCCTCTTCTCTAAACTGAACAACTCCAGCTCCTTCAGCCGCTCTTCATAAGGCCTGTGCTCCAGACCCCTCACCAGCTTTGTTGCCCTCCTCTGGACATGCTCCACAGCCTCGATGTCTTTCTTATACAGTGAGGGGCCCAAAACTGGGCATAGTACTCAAGGTGCGGCCTCACCAGTGTGAGTACAGGGGGATAATTACTTCCCTGTTCCTGCTGGCCACACTATTTCTGATACAAGCCAGGATGCCACTGGCCATCTTGGCCACCTGGGCACACTGCTGGCTCATGTTCAGTCTAGTGTCAATCAATACCCCCAGGTCCATTTCCTTTTCACAGTCTTCCAGCCACTATGCCCCAAGCCTGTAGCATTGCCTGGGGTTATTGCGACCAAAGTGCAGGACCCGGCATTTGGTCTTGTTGAATCCCATCCCATTGGCTTCAGCCCAGCTATCCAACCTATCCAGATCCCTCTGTAAGGCCTCGCTACCCTCAGGCAGATTGACACTTCCAGCCAGCTTGGTGTCATCTGCAACCTTACTGAGGGTGCACTCAATACCCTCATCCAGGTCATCAATAAAGATATTAAACAGGACAGGCCTCATCTTGTGGCTCAGGGGGATAGCCTGCTCCTGAGCCTCTAGGACTTCCTTCATGAGGAGCAACCAGCCTTTCTGGACCACTTTACCCCTCAGGACTGAATCTGAAGGGACTCTATCTACCAGTGTCCTGAACAGTTCAAAGTCTGCCCTGCAGAAATCCAAGGAAGCGGTTTTGCTGTCCCCCTCCTGACTTCACCAAGAATTGAGAACTCTACCATTTTGTGGTCACTCTGTCCAAGAAAGCTCCAGACTTCCACATCTCTCACCAATCCTTCTCTGCTTCAAAAGTATATCAGATGAATCACCACATTTTGCTTTGCCCTGATTATAAAAGGAGCACAAGATGAGTCACCTGTTTTCAGCTCTCTAAATTCAGGTTAATTGAATCCCACCCCAAGCTTCTTTTCAGGTTGTCATATCAGTTTCTGAAAAATTTAATGCCACAGAGATGAGCAGACTTGTTACCTTCCATGTTGTTAGAAGAGGGGATACTTTCCGTGAGCACAATCAGCAGACATGGACTTTAGCACTCACTAAAGAAGATGATGGACAGGTTAAAATGCAATGTTAGGAAAGTCTGTTCTCTTAATATTCATTTGACAATGGACACAACATCTTCCTTTTTATCCATGAAAATTGCTGCATAATTACACTTGTGCATTGTCAGAAATGTCAGCGCACAGAAGCGTCTCATATGGCATCAGAAAAATCCTGAATTCACACAAAAGAAACCTGACCAACCCTAAGATTTAAAGGAACTTTTTTTTAACTTTACTACAGAAAATAGAACTCTTAGAAATAGAATATTAAGTTTCATTTACCATATATTAATGTGTATATGAATTAAACACAACTTCAGGTTTTAATGCTCATAGTGGCCTTAAGGTGTATTCAAAAGGACAGCTTCTGACCATCATTCCTAACCATACATTTAAACTACTGTGAGAGGTTTATTATCATTTTTTATCTTAGATCTAATCAAAAGTAATAATTGTAGTTAAATTCTTAAGGTTTATGTATCTATATCTGTCAACAAATTTTTCTCTGATAGGCTTTAGGTCAGGCTCATATGGTTCCATGTAACTGACCAAAATTTTTCTACCTATCACAGTAGCCTAGTTAATAGAAGGGTTTTCCAATGTTGCATGCATTTCAGCACTGACTTTGCAGGTTTGCTTCCCATTTGTGTTCCTTCCAGTATTTTGTCACAAATTTATAGCATCTCAAAGACAGTAAATTTTGCAGCACTGGGTAGTAGGCTATGAGGTTGCTTTTAGCACATCTATTAATTTTCTGTCATCTTCTCCATTTCCTATATTTTATTTGACATGGTAGATTATTTATGAATTGTTTTTTTTTATTATTATTATTGATATTTACTTTAATCTTTTTTTTTTTTTTTTTTCTGTTTTACTTTAATTTAGAAAAGAGCTAATCTGGTCAGGCCTTAAGGGTAGCTGTGTCAATACCCTTTAGAACATACATCATCTTCAAGACAGCTGCTTTTCAGGCACTGAGTAATAGATGTGAATAAATGAATCACAACAAATAATCTAGTCAATAGGCTAGATTCTCTTTTCCCTCACATTTATTCAACAAATAGCATGTCAAACATAATATTCTATAGATTGATGGCTTTGGAAATTTGAGCAGTGGTGCTTGGCCAGAAGTAGCCACATGAAGTTATTCCAATTCCTTTAGTTAATCAGCAAGCTCACTTTCCATAAGGCTGCATTTCCTCTCCTGGGCCTGGTGTGCATTGAACAAGGCTGTATTTTAATGTGGACAGATGGCTGCAGCACAGGTTGCTGCGGTTAATACCTTAAGCTCCAGAGGTACCCCACTCAACAGCCAAAGTGGTTCCTTTTGTGTAAGCACAATGTGACAGATTTCTGAGTGCAAAGTCAAGGCTTTCAATAATGGCTCATAGGTGCTACTCTGAAAATTGTTTTTCATGTACCCTTCTGCAAATGAAATGGAATCTTTGTAGAGACTCAATGCAAGATGGAAGGAAGATGGCTAAAGTAAGTACAGTTTTTGTTTTAAAAAACAATCACTACAAATTTCCACAGAACTTGAATCATTCTACTACAGGTCTTAGTTGTTTCACAATGGAATTGAGTTATTCCAAAAAGAAGAATCCAAAGCAAAAAAGCACAAGTATCTGTTATAAATAAGATTCAAACTCAAGATTTCTTTGTGAGGCTGTAAAGAAAGTCTCAGTCTCTACTCGGTAAGTTAATTGGTAAGGTTAACTAAAGGATGCCACAGAGCTACTTTGCGAAGCTGTACTTTTAAATTAAAGCCAAAGGAATGGACTGTGCCTGCCTAACAAGGGACTGATCCTTTCCATCAGATCTCCAGCCAGGTAACCACAGGAAAAAGCCACATATAAGACCTGAGAGTTACGATGTTTCATGTTTCAGTGTTGTGTCCTATACATGGTGTTAGTAAATGGACTGCCAGGGAGGGTGTCAGCAGTTAGGGGTGAGATGATGGTGGTCATGAAATTTGAAGATGCAATATTAAATATGATTGTGTGTTTTTAAAAGCAAGGGAAGGATTTGTGAAATTTTTCTAAGTCAGCATTCATCCTGTAGACCAAGCTTCTTCATGGATTGACTGACAAAGACATAGGTGCTCCTGTTAAAAACTGTTCAAAGACAAAAGGAGTGATTATATGCTTTTGGTGTTTTACAGCACAGATCAAAGAAGACAAACTTTTCACATCTTTTAGAGGTCTGAGCTCTGCTGCACTCTGTAGTTCTGCATTCAGGTAAACAAAGTATTTGTCATTTAACTTCTAGTTTCCAATTTTTTGTTTACTCTTTAGTTTCCGTGAAGGAAAGGAAGTAGAAGGAATAAAGACATAATTCTACTTTCACATTTGCTACTGATATCTGTAAAGTCTATCTTTCATGTAAATTTCAAGGGTATCATAGCAAGCCAAATTACAGGTGCTTTCTTGTGTAATCAGTCCACCAAAGGAATTCACAGACCTAGTGTCAGCAAACTTGACTTACTGTGTAAGGACTGTAGTAACAGCAAATATGTGAGAGATATGGCATTACACCTTTCCTCATGTTGGAATCACAAAATTGTTTTATGTTTCCCCTTGTTAACATCTTTGCACTCTTTCAGTCACCTGTTATAAGTCTTAAGTTATTTGCATTTTAAAACTTGTTGATGTTGTCAGCCAGGAATCTCTAGCTCTGTGTCTGCCTGCTCAGCCCCAGCCCTGGTATGCTGTACTACCTGACCCCCAAGACACACAACTTTTCAGTCAGATCTTCATTCTGCTTGTTTACCCCAGGTCACAGACACCAGCCTACAAACAGTAGTTGTGCTTCTTTCATCATGTTGGATGTAGCTGGTATTCCAAGTGACTGAAAACGTGCCACAAATGTAATCTCTCCCAGAAAAGCCCTTTGTAGGTAATGTTTCTCAGAAGATAGAAAGTGAAGTTCAGATACTAACAAACACTTTTGAAGTATGGGCATTGATTTGATCCACAGTTTTCAACATTATTCTATGAAGGCTGCAGCATCTATCATTTTGAGACATTTATTCTTGGAGTTTTATCTCAGAGAAACCTTATTTATATGGCCTCAGATTTGGAACTGGAGACCTTCTAGGCAGACCTGTCAAGTCAGTAAATGCGGAATTTTGGAACATGTAAATAAAATCATCCTCTAAAGCAAGAAGATTTGTTAATGTACCTTAACTTTATCAAAGTTTGAGCTGGCCCATACTGAGCTGACTACAAACGTATATATAACCTATGTATTATTTATTTTACTATTGCTTAAAAGTCATGGACAGGGAAATTAAGCTGGGATTCCTCATAACATTAGTATCTGCAACTATGGAAAATTAAAAGGCAAATGATAAAAATAAAATAAATCAGAACCTGCACGGCCTAAAAGGGAAGGTTTTGCATTCCTTAAACAATTCCTTAATGTTGATGTCTTTATTATCCTTTGAATATATTCCATGGTAAGGCTCCAAAAAATCTTTCTTGAAATGTGGTCTATACAAATGCCATCACCTGTGTGTCAGAAGCGAGTATAGCTGTCATTGCTCATTTCCATATTAAAAGCTTAAATTAACTTCTACATCACATCTTTTATTGAATCATGAACGTGGGGCATAGATGCACAATATTAGTAATTTATAAAACCTTCTATATAAGAAACAATTGAAAAATTATGACAAAATTAATTATATAAACAATAAGATATGATTAAATATCAAACTCAATTAATTTTGACATAAATTTTGTATTAGTCACATTTAGAATATTTATCATTTTCAATATCAGTATTGCCACTATTTGCTGAATAATTTCAGTTCTCTGTGATCTGGAAGCAACTCCAGAGTTGTAAAAAGCTGTTCACTGAGTTATTCACCATGTCTTATGAATACTAACTTACTCAAAGAATCACATAATTTCTTATTATATCACTTAGATAATGAATATTTCTTTAAATTTGTCAACACTTTTCATCAGAATATAGTAGCAGCTTGCGAGATAAAGAATATTTCTTCATGACATATTTCTGTCTATTTAGCTGGTAGAATAGTAAAAAGATCATATAAGTTTTCAGACAGTGAACTTAATGTAAGTGAAACTTGAAACAAATTTCTTTTTATCTCTGTTTAATTTTCTACCCAGGCACATCTTTTCCATTTTCACTTTCAGAAAGGTTCTGCCAGGGTACCCAGCTAGCCATACTCATGTTTTTCTGGCAGTAGGTAGATGGTCATTAAGAAACACTTCTGAGAAATTAGGCCAAATCACAAAGTCTTTCAGCTATCAACCATGAGTCTTAATTTCTGAACTAGATAGGATTAGAATTTTAAATTTCACAGCAGGGCAAAGCAACAGGACACTCCACTCTGCTGAGTGGAAACACAGTGCTTTTTTCACCTATTGGTAAAGCCTCATGCTCTGCTAATACTTTAGAAACTGCTAAATGGTAAAATTTTGTCAAAGGGAGAGTCTTACTAGTGGTTGTATATTGTCCCCAGTGCGTAAGTTTGGTATCTGCCACTAAGCTTGCTAGGGCATACGGCTCATATTCCCATTCCCAGTTGAGTTGGCTGTTTGGGATCACATTGTCTTTTTATTTTGGCATCTTTGTTCTTCTTGAAGTAGTTCACGTCTGCCAGTTTAGCCCACTTCCAGACCTCATTCTTTAGGATGCATCTAGATACCTCAGTGCAACCCTCGAGCAGGTTTTGATTGTCACTGATCAGATTTCAAAATAGCTTGTGTAAAAGTGTAAGGAAGAGACATGAGTTTAATATTTCTTGAAGTAAAGGAATCAGAAAAAGTTGAGACAAAAACATCCACATTAAATGTTTCTTCTGCCAACTTAGTAAATATTCATCCAAGTAAATAGTTTGTGAAATTTAATTAGTCCATGAGGAGCTGTCATGTTAGATTTGGATGCTAGATTCAGCATTAGAAACTGTGAAATAAAGAGTTTCTTTGTAAGGGCAAACCTCCAGAATAATAAATCAGTTGTCAAAGAAGCAATTTTACCTATTTGGACTCAGAAGATGCAGGTTATTTATCCTATTCTAAAATTCTTAACAGTATTTGCCAATTAATTGAAGATATTGAACATGTACAAGTGAAATAAAATTACTGTTTATTAAACATTTACACACACCTATGCTGCTGTTGAAAATGGTGTTGAGCTGATAATTAATTTTTTTCAACAGGGAATGAAAAGAATACATAAATGAAATGTGTTCAGATCAGCAGGATATAATTTCCTTCCCCTTGCTTGTGATCCCATTCCATTTTTCCTCACTAGAAAGAGGGAGTAAAGAGTGTTCTGCAGCCTCACTGCTCCCCTCAGACAACAAACTCGAGAACTAATTTAAATGAATACCAGATTTTAAAGAAAACTGAATAGCCTCAGAAGTAGAGGTCATTATAATCTGAATAATCCAGAGCAAGGTGATAGTTACTTTCCAGAGCAGGGCACAGCAGCCCCCCAAGGAAGAACAGAGAGCCATTGTGTCTGAGTTTTTTAAAAAATAGGTGTTGTACAAAGAAGCCTACAGTCACCTGTCTGTTCTGAATCTTTCTGCAGAATTGTTCTTTCTCTTTCCTTATTTCCCAACTGATTTTTTTTATTAATTCCAATTAAATACTTATTTTGTTTTCAGTTTGATAAAACCAAAAAGTGCTCATCAGAAAGTGGCTTAATGTTCCATTGATCCCAGAGAAAGTCCTCTTACTTTCTACTATGTTTCAAATTTAGTATGCCCTTTCAGCAACTCATATGCAGCCTCCATTCTGCAAACTCGTAAGAGTTCTTAATGAGCATCACCAAATATTCAGAAAGATACATGTATACAAATAAGAAAGAGACTTAAGAGTTATTCTAAAATGGCTAACACCATAATTCAAACGTTTATGTAAGATGTACATATATACATAGACATACATACATAAACAAATATACTTTTATACACACAAATGTACAGACGCATAAATTCATATTGTTCTTAAAAGTGTAGTTGATTATAGAACTTAAAATAAACATTGTACTGCTCTATAAGTTTTGATGCCAAATCTCCTAAATAAAAGGTTATTTATGTTGGTGGTTTGTTTTTTAAAAACGTTAATTAGCCAAAGTTGCCAATAGGATATACTCTAAAATAAATATTGTGATTATTTTACTTTCTTTAGAAAAGCCTTAGATATAGAGATCTAAATATAGAATCCACATTACTGATTGTTTATTGGATGTCGATAAGATGCAGGATAATCTCACCTGAATTCTCTTCTCCCATTTGTTTGATGCTCTTTAGGGGTTCTATGGACCTCATTACAATTCTACAATACCAAGTCTTTTTAATTAATTAATTTATACTTAACTGTATTTATATTTAACAGACAACCTAATTGATAGTCTAGTCCAAACTCTCAAACCTTAAGTAAGTTTACAAGTGTATACAGAGTTCATGCTCCTCCTGTGGAAAAATCTGATCACAGACTTTCTTACATAAGATGGGGGAAAATATAAAAAACAGCTATGTGGAAAATGAAAGTAATTAGACATTTCTCTTTTCTGTAACAAAAACAAAGAAGAGTTTTATTCTCAGAATTGATGGTGTTAAAAAAAAAACAGCAAATCTATCTTGGATATTTTAGTTAATTTAAAGAGGAAAATGTTCACAGATTAGTACATCATATCATTTTGATGTGAAAAATTTTCTGAAAACTTTGCATGTACCCTTGGATAGATATTAAAATATTACAGTAAAAAATTCTTACAAGGTATGAAATAAATTACACAGATGTATTTCACTTATAATGTATGCTACTCAGTTGGATTCCTGTATCTAACTTTAGAAAGATCTGAATCACCACAAAAAATCCTTTGCTAACATTCATTTAAGGTTTAGTAGAGTTTTTATTAAAATGGATCTGCAAATTCTGTAATTTTATAAGAAGCTTAAATCAAGGCCAGTGAGCGAAAGGAAAGTAATGTATTGCTTTGGGACATGCACTTCTCTGGGAGTAAAAAAATAAATAAAAAAAAATTCTCTGTGAGTCTCTCGTCTCTCTCGTATAGTGAGTATATCACACTTCATCCCCTGAGGACTGCCAAAGTTATTCATTCAGTGTCCTCTGTAATCTGATACTGGTCATCAACAATTTCATTGAAGCATATATGTTGCCATATCCATCCTATTCAATCATTCATCAGAGACTTCTATGATGACAGCCTCAAGTTAACATGGATTTGCAAAATGAAGATTGTTAATTGCTGTTAGCTGTAGTAGCTAATATCCTGCAAGATGGTATCAGATGCCAAAATGAGCCAGTTCAAACAGTAATCTTTTGAAATTGACAGCTGAAATTTGTCTGAGTTGTTCATTAAATAAGGGTGGTACAATAGCCTTTCTAAATAAATGAAAACATGGAAAAAAAAAAGGCCACAGTATTATTTAGGGAAAAAAAAAAAACAACAAAAAAAAACATACAACAACAACAACAAAAAAAAAAACCTTAACTATATTTATCTATTCAGTTAAGTAAAATATTCTATTCTTCTTTCTATAAATATATGTTGTATCACTGTGGAAATTTCATAAATTTAAGTCTCTTACTCTATCATGCCTTGTTTTTTTTTTTAATGTCTTCTACATTGTAAGTAGTCAGAGCTGTCATAGCCTTGAAGTGCCCTGTGATATTTCAAGTATTCTCAGGAGTACCAATGGTTTTAAGTGTAACTATTTATTCCGTTTATAAAAAGTAGTAATTTCAGTTTTCATTAGTAAATAATCTCATTAGTGTCTACTCCTTTGTGCATTATCTTGTCTGAAATAATATTAAACATTTTGAGAAAGAATACAACAAAAACAAAAGGCAAGACTTAAAACAGGTATTTAAATAGCACTTTAGAAATAACTGTATTGTTGTGTTTCTAGTTTTGCTTCTTATATTCTTTAATATGCCATAACATTTTCATTTCATTATTGGTCTAACCAGGTAACTGTTTGTTAAGGCGTCATTTAAATATTTTTGCAAGATGTTGCAGTTACTTTAGAAAATGTAGGCAAAAGAATGAACGAATGGGCATGAGTTGCCTTTTATCTGCGAAGAATCTCCTCTGCCATGATGTTTCTGAATTATGTCAATCATCATCTATAAAATCTAGAAGAATCCTCTAGTATTCATTCACCCTCACCATTTGAGTGATAGTTGCCTTTTATCATTACACCCTCAGCAAGTTTGTAGGCAACACCAAGCCAAGTGGTGATATGACAGAAGGAAGAAATGCTATCCAAGGGGATGTGGACAACCTCAAAAAGTGGACCTATGTGAACCTAATGAGGTTTAACAAGACTTGCAGCCCGGAAGGCCAATTGTATCCTGGGTTGTATCAAAAGAGGGGTGGCTAGCAAATCAAGGGAGATGATAGACCATCACAATCTTAATATTTCGGACAGCTTCCATCAGTCTTTTTTTCTGAAACCTAAGCCTTCTTCCCCAAATTCATCTTTGTGTCTTTGATCAGATTTCTGCTCTGTCTTTTACTGACCAATTTAATTGATCCAAAGAGAGTGATACTAGTATGGAACAGATACTTTGAAAGAATTTCTTAGTAGTCATTTTCAGTGATGAAGAAAAGAGTGTAGGTACTTCTTTTCTGTATTGTCTGTTGATGTCTGTCTGAACTATTTCCTAGGGACTGCCTGATGTAATGCTAGGTTTTGCTAACAACGCAAATGACCACTGCTAGTCGTGTCTCAAAATAGAAAGGAAAACATTATTAATCTCCACTGAGATTTCTTATTCCCACCAAGAAATCAGCTTCAGTTGGAATTAGACTATATTTTTAAAGATAAAGTGATTTTCACTATGATGTAAATTCTCAAGAGTCTAAGGAGACTTAAGCTACATGCAAGCCATTTGATATATGACTTCTTGTTTGGTGGAGATAGGCCACATCATGTTTGAATTTGAAATTCACTATAATTGAACTTGAAATTCACTAGAAACAACATCCTGAAAGAGTTTGTTGGAATTTAAAGGAAATTCACACAAACCTTCATTGATCTATTCACAGCATAAGAGTACTTGAGGAACAATATTTATTTTATGAATACAGTTAGAATATAGACTGAAGCAAAATTCAAATTCCTCTAGGGCTTTAAATGTCTGTGTTTCTTGTGTGACTGTCTCAAAATAAATTTAATACTGTTCCAAACACATATATTGTACTAACACTAAAGCATTTCAGATTAAAAAATAAAAATAAAAAATGCTGAGAATTAGCCATTTATTCTTACACTTCAGTTTACTTGCTATAGCTATTTTTTAATATATGCCACTGTATTGTTTTTTAAATATATGTCACTATGATATTTCTCCTTATTTTAATCTTATTTCTCCAAATGGGATTTTAAAAAGTTTTTCTCAAAAAAATATTTCAAAAGCCTGGAAGAAATTACATATACCTCTCACTTGCCATCCTATAGTGTTTAGCATTAGAACACCACATTTTTTCGGGTTTAAACCTGCAGGTAGCTAAGCACCATAGAGTCGTTTGCTCACCATCTCTCCTCCTGCTGGGATGAGGACAGGAATAATAATAAAAAAAAAATGTAGAAATTGATGGTTAAGATAAAAACCACGTAACAAGGCAGAAAAAGGAAGAGGAAAAAGAAAGGATAAAAGCTTTGATAATAATTTATATATATAAAACAAGTGATGCACAAGCGATTGCACACCACCTGCCAACCGGTGCCCAGCTAAAACTCGAACAGTGGCTACCAGTACAAACAACTCCTCACTGTTTTCAGTTTTTTCCACATCATATAAGATGGTATGGGAGATCACTTTGCTCAGTTTAGGTCCGCTGTCTTTGTTCTGCCCCCTCCCAGCTCCTTCGGTACCCAAATATACCTCACTCGCAAGACAGTAAGAGAAGCTGAGGAAACCAAAACAACCCTGGCACTGTACAGTGCTACTCAGCAACAACTAAAACATCAGTGTGTTATCAACATTGTTTTTCTCCTAAAGCCCAAACAAAGCACTATACCAGACACTAGGAAGGAAAAGTCAACTTTGACACATTCACTTTGCTTCTGGAGAGCCCTAACCTGAGCCATTGTCATCCACATTCTTTAGATACTGTTCCAGATCCTTAGAGCAAGTAGCTCGGTATAGAAATGTTTACTTGGGTATCATTGGTTAATGACGTGTTTTGTGATAAACCAGAATTAATGAAAAAATGCTATGTGGTCTGCCAAGCCAGGGACTCGCTAAGGAAAGGGAAGCTGCAAGACATGAAACATGGTCTGGTCTCAAATAAAACTACCATGGTTCCATCATCACTTTTAACTGTTCTGTTTCGACTAACTTCTCCTGTTTCCTGTTCAGTTTTACTTCTACTGTCTCTTATTGTTTTCTTTCTTTTTTTTTTTCTTCATTATTGCACCTTGCAGAATGAACAACAGCAGTCCTTTGGAAGACTACCTGCTATCTTTTCATATTTTGCAAAAAGGAAAGGCAAAATATATTTAACCCATGCACCTAACATTTTCTATCATCATGCAAGTTAGTTAGATTAACAGTAGAACATTTTGTTTATTAGAAGTCTGCTGTGGTAGTTGCTTGGTGCTAGGATGCAGTTCTTAAATACTCTGACCCCTGCACTTCAGAAGTCCAAGCTGCTATTTCACACTGGAGTGGATTACATACAGTGAACTGAAATCAATAAGACAGAAGTTCTCTAATACCTTTAGTGATTTCTCTCACATGCATCAACTTTGTACCAAAGAAACACAATATTATAACTACTTATGTCTCTAGAATTACTTTTCTTTTAGTGGTTTAGTTTGCAAATCCTCAAGAAATAGAAGAGCTGTTTTGCATTTCTTACTACTCTTTTTCCTTTTCTCACTTTATCTTAGATGATATGGTCTTTTTATTCAGGTAATATCATTCCTACCACACACTTCCAAGGATAAAATAATTTCAGCTAGAAGTTTATGAAAACGTAGACACATGAACCAGGAAATTATAGTCAAGGTTAAAACGTAAGTATGGAGTTCGTATCTGTCTCCAGAGATGTAATTATGTGATGAGGAGAGATGTTTTAATTGCTATCCTAGATAAGGCCTGCATATAGCTGTTATATTCAAAGCTGCATCTAGAACAAAGAAATTGTACGAATTAAAGAAAAGGAACTATTTAATCCCCTGAACAGTTTCAGTAATTCTTTTTACATACATGATTTTCCTTAACTTCCATTAGCTTCAAAGTCATATATAAAAAAGCACAGTGCCACCAAGAATTTAATTTTCATAAAGATTTCCTATTCAGACTGAACAACTCTCTCATGACAACAGATTGCTATCAGGCCTCAAACAATTGGGATACAATATAGGTAATTCTTATAAATGAAAAGTATAATTTGCTTTCCATGGTTTTCTTGTCATAAGTCTTGTTTGTATTCACACAGTTTTACTGTCTCACTATGTTTTTTTTTCTGAGGGACATCCAGGAAAACTCTCTCAGACAAAAGGGAGAATTTTGTGTCCTATTCTCCTGAAAAATTCCCTAACCTGAAACATTAGAAATATTCAAAAACAAAATTGCCATATATTCAGGGGAAAATAAATGTACAATTGTTTGTAGGCAACAAATGTTGCCTACAAATTTATTTAAATGCAATAGAAGTTTAGAAATTCAGTCAGAAATATTTTCTTTTGTTTTCAATTTTCTTGGAAAGTGCTAGCAAAAAAAAAAACAACCAATCAAAAAGGGAAGCATGGGGAGACAAGTGAAATCGGGTATAAAAATAACCAGTACATTCAATTTAGCTTAACTTTGTCTCAGCTTTGTCTCTTTTCTAAATTCAGAGGACAACTTTTATAAAGCCGTGTATGTTTATTTCCTTAGACAAGCCATTTCATTGATCAGCACAACTGATTATGTCTAACTGCCACTTTCAGTGATTAATGAAATGGTTTATCTAAGGAAATAAATATGAGAGCTTTTTAATAATAGCAATTTTGTTTCTGTAATAAAGAAAAAACAGCAACAAAAAGTGAACTGAAATGGAGAGCAGCAAATGCAAGTTATTGCAATAATGATCCTTGTAGGAGAGCTGGTAGGTCACAGCTTCAACTGGTGATTGAGCACCTGGTGAGGACATGTTGCTGGTCCAGAAAGCACAGGCAAATTGCACCGGTGTTACCCATGTGACCAGAAGGGTTGGACCCAGGGTAGAGACACTCTGGGCTCATATAAGGGCCAGCCACTGAAGAGAGGGCATCTCTTGCATATGATCATTGGCCTACCTGTGAATACTTGCATGCTAAGTGCCTGACAAAAGGAATTTCTTTTCTTTGTGAGCAGAACAATCCCAAATAATGAGACATCACATTTTATTGTTGTAATTTGGTATTCATCAATTTTCTGTTATTTGAAATACAGAAAATAATTTGAGTAGGGCTTTTCTTTTAAATAAAGGTAACAAAATAAAAAAGAACCATAATTCTTTTTTTTCCTATTCCTATATATTCCTATTTTCCTACTACTACAAAAAGATACACGTTCAAGTATGCTTTAAAGTAATTGATTCTTTTTACACAGCTTTGTCATTCTGGTTTTGGAAATACTGTGTGTCTTACAGCTACTAATTTAAGGCTTAAGTTAATTCTAATGCTTTCACAAAATTTTCCTTCATTTCTCTACCAATCTGTTGGTAGGCTGTAGTCATATACTGGACTTACCATTTTGCCATTTTGAATGAACCCATTTAATTATAATCATAGGTGTTCTTGCTTGGATTAGCCTACCTTCCTCTATGTAAAAACTTTCAGGAATCAGAGCATTCAATACTATACTCTTCAACAACACAAGAGGCATCGTCCTCTGGAATCTGCTTGTTCTTCCTCATAGCTTTAACCTCTGTCTGTTTAATGTCTGATACTTTCATTTACGCTGATATTCCCAGAGTGCAGTGATGTAACACTGCTTGGAAGCTATTACGCTATGGCCTGAACCAGTGATTGAATGCCTGGTAAAGGGTTGTAGCCAGCCCTGGAAGCACAGGTGGAAACAATTCACCTGTGTGACTGGAAGGTGTAGCTCTCTCTAACCTCATTTAAGGGCTGGCAGCTGCAAGGGAAGCATCTCTACTTGGAAATTATCTCCTTTGGAACGTTTGCTGAGCTCTGATCCTTGGAAAGGGGTGAGCAATTCTTTCTTTATTACTTGATGGTGACTGCTACCTTTCTTGAGTTTAAAGCAACTGTATCTGCTGTTGTCTGTCCTTACAAGCACCAAAACAGTCATGGAACAATAACTGCTATAAGGACATCTCAGGCCATAAAATTAAGGACAAAAACAAAAAAAATTATCTTTCTGGGGAGAAAAGCAGCAGTATCTTGTATGAGCCTTCAGCATTTATTTTTCCTGAAATACTTGTGTGCCAGGCAACTCCCAAAAAGTATCATATCACCAAATATCAAGGATTAAATGAAAGTGAGCTATTTAATACTGAAAAATCTTTGAACAGCTGACACAAAAGTGACTTTGGAACACTATGTGACTGAAGGGGAAATGGGACTCAAAGGTACATTTATAAGGCTTTTTTCATAAACTTGAGATTCCCTCCTCTGTTATAGGAAAGGGATATAACCATTAAATTCTACAGCAGCTTATACATAGTTAGCAACAAAATGCTATGCAAACATATCACATTGTTACACTATTCCTGACTCTACCAGTCATCTTCCTTACTTGGATGCGAAGCGCATCTTCCGTGCATGACAAGAGTAGCTCTTAGTTTAATATTTCTGTTAATATCTCCCTGAGGCCATGGTCTTCTCTGGAGTTGAGGTTTTTGTCAAAACAAGACTTCTGGTGTTTTGGGCACGTAATCTGCTTGTTGCTCCTAGCAGATTCTATAGAAGCGTTCAGGCAGGTCTTTACAGCTTTTGGTAGAAACAATTAGGTCACAGCTTCAAGGCAAAATCATTGCAGAGCAGCAGACCCTCTTATTTTATAAGAAAGTCTTCAGTAAAGGAAAGTTGGAGGTTGTAATCTGGGAATAATGTGTTCAGCAGTTTTCAGAAGCATCTTCTTTCTAATGTATAGCTGCTTGTGTTTTCAAAGTGTTCAGATGCATACACTGATGGGGAAATTGTTTTAAGCAGAATTACTGAAGTATTGTGAAGACTAGAAACTGCTGTGAAAGTCTGAAGACACATTGTCAATATGAATTGATATTCTTAATCTCTCATAGGGATTTCTTGTAAAAGTTATTCTAAAATACATGAGTTCAACAACACTATTGAAAGACTGAAGTGTCTAAAAGGTTGCAAGGAAGGTAGTACAAGTAGAATTATCTTCATAAATATGAAAGACAAAACACCATCTGAGAAGTTGAGACCACTTATTTTTTATGGAAAATGACAAGGGAGACTGTCTTCCTCAAGTAACTACTGTTTGTATTCAAAACAGTATAAAATTCAAAGACTGATTTCCTAAAAAACAGACTTTTTTGCCATTTTCTCAGCATGGCGAATAGGAGCAGTGGGACAAACTTGTCCTTTAAATTTGCTATCATTTGGCACACAGAAATAAATAGATTTTGAAACATATTGATTAAAATAAAAGTAGTCCATTAGCAACTGAGATGGATGAGTTTTTTTCATCTCTAAGGATTTGCTGTCATCTTGCATGTCAGGTAATGCTAGTTTCTGAGAGCAAGTGTGTAAAATTTGTTTCACAACTATGCATTCAACAGAGCATTGCTGTAGCAGGGAATTTCTCACTTCTGTGCACTAAATTAAAATAAGTTTTCAATTCTACCTACTGGTCAGTGATCCTAAACACAGCAGTATCGGCAGGTTCTTATTTCATCTGGCAATTCTGGGTAAATTTTAGAGTATTGTGACCTTCAGCGATATATTTGCACAATGTTTGGTAGGCTATTTGATGCACTGATGATTTGGAAAACCAATTGTTCATCTTATTAATAAGCAATTTCAAGTTTCTAGAGGGCTCTTTACCTTCTACACTAGGTAATTCCAGCTGGAATGAATAGCATGCCTGTGAATCTAAAACCTTCATTAGACTCTTGTTGACACCAAATACTGCACTTACATAATTTTGCAAAACACTTTTTCCCTTTTCAGAGCTAGATATTTTTTTGTAATGTTTTACTTCTGCATCTAAACATTACTTTGTGGACCCCATTGTTCACATTTTGTCAGAAAGCAAGCTGTCATTATCTTATACTTATTACCAATTTTAAAGAAATATTTCACTTAAGTTTCTTATATTGATGCCTGTAAACACCTTTGAAAAGAGACATGCAGCATTTTCTTTCAACTCACTATAAAGAGAGGGTGAATTTCATTTTGTATTTGAATGTAAAACTTCTTTTTTTGAATGTCAAGTTGATTTCTCTGCTTTTGTGCCTATGTAATTCATCCAAGAGAAAAATATAAAATGTCATAAAAAAGGAAACAAATGATAGCCCACCTTTAAAATACTTTTATTTTTTATTTTTTTGCTCTTATGCATTACATTTTTTTTCTTTTGTGTAATGCATCAATATCCAAATAAAGCAGAAGTCATTTTTAGTGTTTACTTACTCCAGTAAGTCAGTATGCTCTGCCTTCAAGTGTTACAAAGCACACAAAAAAATCTAAAACAAACTTAATGGGCATTGCTAGGAACCACTTGGAACTATTTTCTTGGATTTGTGTAATCACTATTTGTTTATTCTTTAGTTTTATTTCTGTTTGCTTTCATATCTGTTTCTTGTATGATCCATGCTAGCAGTACTACAAAATACCATCAATAACTGTCAAATATGTATTGAATCACTCATGTCAGGCTTAGAAGTTTTTAATATTTCACCCTACCTGTCCCCAGAACAGATGCTCCTATTAACAATCTACACGCAGAAATGTAATGATGTGATTTTTTTTTTTTTCTCTTAATGGTCTGTGACTAGGAAACCTAGAGATAAGGTAATATCTCTTACAACATGCTTTTACATTTTACTTTAAAATATTTTAACATGGAAGAAGTTGCTCTTGATATTTAAAAATTTTCTGCAGAAGAACACAGGGACTATTTTTCACATTCTTCATTGCCTACTGTTCAGCCCATGGCACTGAATTTAACTTCCCTTTTGAACTCTGCAAGGCCTGCCAAATAAATTAAGAAATATGTATTTGTCAGGTGTGACCAAAACCTTCCTTTCTTTCCCTGAACAATAGGCAATTACAATATACTGTGCATCTGTGAAGGTATGGGCAGCATGTATAGTTTCACATATTAGAAAATTCTTAAGGAAAATATTAGATTTGACTTGATTTAAAGTCAGAGACCAAAGAGAACTCTGCTGTAAATTGGCTGAATTTTCATTGTCTTTCTCAGACCACTGTTCCATAGTCCTGGTTCTTTTAAAAACAATAGGTTTATGATGTTTGAGCAATCACTACGTATTTTTAAAGCTTAATGGCAAAAGAATCTATTCAAAGACCTACAGTCTAATCTACAGTCATTATCCCATTAACTGTGTGTTAAGGACAAAAGTAATCACATTAAACAGTAGCATAAGCAAGTAGAACTCCTACTGGAATCTGAAGGCTTTATACCTATATGCATTGGGGCTGATTTTTTTTTTTTCCTCAGGCTGTTACAGCTATTAACCTAAAAAGCAAGTGGTTGTTATTAGATTATAAAGGAAGCTTCACTTACAAGATAATACCTTGGGTCTATGAGTGTTCTGTAGAAGTGCACTTACAGTACTACACAGCTGATCCACTGTACTGAATGAAATAGGGTTCAGTTTAGAAGAAGCAGAGTTTGACTACCGAGAGCTGCCAGAGAAAGTTCACTCAGCATAGGTGAGTGTTCAACTCCTTCCTTAGTCATCAGAAGCTAATACAAGACTTAATGGAGTAGGGCGCATACTCTGTGGCTTGTTGTTCATCCTGGGGAGATGGAAGGAATGAAGTACAAATTCCTGGATTTGAGGTTTTTCTTTCAGGCTTATTTTTGCTTTTTTGTGAAATGATTGTTTGATGTAAAATACACTGTAGGGGAAGCCTAACTGTCAAGGTTTTACATTAGATTCTGTCGTCTTGTGTTAAGAGCAAAATGATTCAAATACTGCTGTGTAGTCTCTTAAATCCATTACTGGCCTTGACCTTTCGCAAAGTATTTTGTTCACAACTTAAAGGGAAAAAGTGAACAACATATGCTTTAATTTGTAAGCCCGTTACATTATACTGTCAATACATGTTGTGTTTTATGCAGAAGGTGTCAAGTTCTCTTTAGTGACAGTGGTAAGTACTAAAGGTAGTGAAATGGACAATATGTAGAAAAGACATTGCATTGTAAAACCTGCCAGAGTGAAGACATGTCAGAAAGAAGTGTCTTCAGTGGGCGAAAGAAGTTTCAAATATTTTCATCACCATTCAAATTTATGTGAAACAAAATTTTAAAGTGGACTGAGCAACTCTGCAAACAGGCTTTTTTTTTTTGCTGAAATTACTTTATATTTCAGTCCTTCCTCCTGATTATTACTGCAATTATATGATTGCTTGAATATCCATTTATTACCCTCTTCATAAATCACTAAGGTGTTTCTTTAACATACATACTGGCAAGATGTTCAAAAATCTTACTGCTTAATAAGTATATTTCTTTTAGAATAGCACATAATTATTTAATAATGGAGTATACCCTGTATCACATTTCAGCTATTGTTGAGAATAGATTAGCATATTATCCTTCTTGTAAGTGCTGGATTTTTTTGTCTGATTAATGATTACAGTGTTTAACTCCTTGGTGAATATCTGGATCTATACTGAATCAAGTGCTGAATTCTAAAAGTAAGAAAACTAGTACTAGCATTAAGCTAGTGCTAGTGTTATTGCTACACTTTTTCACTAATAATATTTGCAGATCATTTGACAAAAGTTTTGTATCCCAGAGCCATTAAAAAAAAAAAACAACAACAACAACAAAAAACTGCTAGAATGATGAAATTATCTATGGTATGCCACTGCAATTAGATCAATTAGGTTTCATATCTGTGGAGCTAGATCAATTTGCATAAGCTTTCCTGATAGAATCACATTCTATGCTCAGAAACTACTGTGAATATTACTTTCATGCCAAGTGCCAAGAAAACCTACAGTCTTTAAAGAAAGGCAATGATTTTTTAATTTGTTCCTTAATCTGGTTTCACATTCATGTTAACTGAATCTGGGAGAGACACTAGCCTTCAGTGAAAATGGTCCTCCTGACTTGACTCTCTTTCAGGATGCAAAATTGTATCACAGCAATGCAATTTCACTCCCTGTATTCTATCTTCAGATCAGGACTAGGTTTATCTCTTTATCTGAGTCCAATACTGGTTAGGATTTTTTGCTTTTTATGAAGAAAGCATCAACATATTCTTTCTTATAGGAGAAAAGTGTGTGTGTGTGTAAGAAAAGTGTGTAACAGCGAAGCTCTCTATTTAAGAAAGAGTGTCCTAGTCTTTGCAGATAAAGAGCAGGTTATGCTTGAAAGTGTTTGATACTTCTTCATTATACACTCTTGGGAAGTATTTAGGTCCAGGAATAAAACTCAAATACATCTTGCCCAGT
Organism: Gallus gallus; assembly: GCF_016699485.2. Classification (NCBI taxonomy): domain Eukaryota; kingdom Metazoa; phylum Chordata; class Aves; order Galliformes; family Phasianidae; genus Gallus; species Gallus gallus. The sequence goes on from NC_052532.1 coordinate 37,202,817, forward strand.
GTCACCTCTTCTAAAGAATCTTGGTGTGCAAATACATAAAAAATATACAGAACCCAATCTAAAATTGTCGTGGATTAACCAGTGAAAAACCTTAGGAGACTTTCTGAGACTTTCCACAGAGTGCAGAAATGAATTCCATGCTCTTTATTCTTTTAATGTTGTAAGGGAGAATAGAACATTTATTTCTGTTCTGTTTTTCTGTAACATTATTTAGTAGCTTATTACAGTTCTTACAGTTTCAGTCTTCCAGAACCTCTTAACATTTTATGTAACAGTAAAGAATCTGTAGCTTGAGTTTCAAAGCCAACTTCTACAGCAAGAAACTATTGTCTCGAAACTTGTTTTACTCTGTTGCCTTCTAATACTGTTTCCGTGTTCATTATTTTTCAAGAATCCTTGAAAATATTGTGTCTATGGTCATCTGTTCTTTATCTATAATGCTGAGTTCAAGAGATTCAGGGACTAATTTCTGACCTCAAAGCCAAGCTGAACACATCAGCTGTAGTCCATGAGCCTTGCAGACTTGTCCTCTATGTAGCAGATAAATCCTGGAGTGAAGTAGGTGGAGTGGTCAAAAATACAGATAGGGAATAAACTAAAAAAAATTATAGTCATGGATTTCATATGCAAGCTCACTTCCAGGATCTCTTATTGATCGATAGTCATTGCCATTTACTTACATCATGGAAAGTATGTACTATGTACCTGGGAGCCTTCATATTTTTTTTACTGCATTGAACTGACAAGGAAGAGAGACTGGTCATCTTGCCTTTAATCTAGAAAGATTAATACTGAATATCAGTCTGATTTGGAAATTGCTAGAAAAAAGAGCTGTGAAGTTAAATCAAGATTTGTCCTTATGAAGTCAGCTACAGCAGAGATCTTACAGCTAATCTAGTATTGGCTACAATTAATCACCAGTCAATCCAGGAGTATAACTAGGAAGTTAGAAGGTGTACTTCTATACCATGAGATGGATAATTGCATTTAGTTAAATTATTAAAATCAATTGCATCATTAAATCAAAGAATTTATATGACTGAACTTCTAAGTTGGCACAGGGGAAAGAATGGGGTCCAGATCTTTAAAGGAATTTTCACGGGAGTGAATTAGCTGTGTGTTGGGGAGCAGTAGGTTTCAGTGTTAAAATAATACTCCGGGTGTATTGTGTGTGAAAGTGCATGTGACAGAAATATGGGAAGAGTGTGAAAGACTTGTTTGTGATGTGCATGGTTTTAAATAGCTAGAGTCATGGTCAAACTCAAAAAGCTCATGTGCAAGACAAGTAACATGTAAAGATTATCCTTGGGAAATTACTCATTAGAAAGCTTCTCTGTCTTGAGTTTTTATGATAACAAAAACACAACAATGACAATCATGAAAGCTAGAGCTGAGATGTCACAAGTGCATGTAGCAGCAAACAAGCAAAGGAGAAAGCAAACTTGAAGTTAATAAAGAGAGGCCAGAAAAAAATAAATGAACTGTGAGGAGGGCCACAAAGATGATCAAGGGGCTGGAGCACCTCACCTATGAGGACAGGCTTAGGGAGCTGGGTTTGTTTAGCCTGGAGAATAGAAGGCTGTGGGGTGACCTAATTGCAGCCTTCCAGTACCTAAAGGGAGCCTATCAACAGGAGGGGAGTCAAGTCTTTACAAGGGTAGATAACTGGAGGACAAGGGGAAATGGTTTTAAGTTGAATGAGGGAAGATTTAGGTTGGATGTCAGGGAGAAGTTCTTTACTATGAGAGTGGTGAGGTGCTGGCACAGGCTGCCCAGAGAGATTGTGGATGCCCAGTCCCTGGAGGTGTTCAAGGCCAGGTTGAATGGGGCCCTGGGAAGCCTAGTCTAGTATTAAACGGGGAGGTTGGAGATTCATGATCCTCGAGGTCCCTTCCAACCCAGGCCATTCTGTGATTCTGTGAGAAATTTAAGTACCACAAACATTTGCTATAGTGTTGATTTGCCCAGAAAACTTAATCATTACAGGAGCTACACCCCAGGCATACACTTGAGACCTAATAATGAGCACATTTAGTCAATGAAACAAGTGAAAGCAAGGTTTCCCCAAGAGAAGAGACAGGAAATCTATTCCTTCCCAGCAAAATGATAAATAACCTACTGTTAACGTCCCAATGGAAAATGCTATGGAAAGGTCATGATATAATAGCTTATTCTTAGCTTTCCAATTAGAGGTAAAAAAACAAACAAACAAAAAACCCCAACAACAAAAAATCCAAAACAAACAAAAAACTTTGGCAAAAGAAATAGAAAAAAAAAAAAGAAGCAAAGAAGCAGAAAATCTGTGTCACAAGATTTCATAAAAACTCCTTGCCATTGAAGTGTACCTTTTCAGTGAAAGCACCAATACTGTAATTTTCTTTGGAGGTCCAATTTCTTCATATTTCAACAAGAAATGATTATCAATTGAACTTAATACAAGTAGGCTGAAAATTAAAAGGCTTTCCTGTACCTTAAATGAGCCTTCCCAGTGAAAAACTTCATTTGTTTTCAGAAGGATTTTGTCTCTTTTATGAACAGGATTGGTAACAGGGTTCCTTGACACAAGATCTATTCCACTCTTTAAGAAGTTTCAGTTTTAATGATAGGAACGTTTTTCTCATTGTCTGTAGTTATTGTTTCTATGAAGTGAAATGCCCTGATAGATGCTTTAAAACTCAGTCTCCTGTACAGAGTGGGAATGGGAACTAGGCAGAAGGTCTTTAGGTATTTTTACATAAGTGCACACAACAGAAGGCGCACGTTAGTAATGGGGACAGAAGGACAAGCAGTTCAATTTTCAAAGAAGTGCAGCAGTAATTATTATAACCACAACATGGTTAAATTGACTCTGTCATCTGATGCATTTTCTGGCTCTACTAATTATATCACTTGTGAAAGTGTTAGAAGAACTGTGGTAATTGACACAGCATGGTGGATTCAAGAGGTTTTTTTCTTAACTTCACATTGCACCAGCTATAAAAAAATGTCCCTGAGGAAAAGGGACATTTTTGCAGAATCAATGAACCACCCAATGAAATAAGCATGTCAGATTTCTCTAATATTATCTCTGAAAAATTTTGTTCTTTTGCTTTGGTGAACACAGGCGCAAGTCACTTCTAAAAGACAATTTTTTATCATCATCTTCAATAACTTAACACATCTAATGACATACTTTCACAAGTCATGCCTGTGATTGTGACACAGATGTTTTTGCTTTGATGTGTAAGGGAAGGTAGTCCTGTAGCTAATAACAAGCCAGTGAGAAAGAAGGAACCTTTTCTTCACAGAAAAACTTGGCACTCCAATTTTCTGTTTGGTATATATGGAGGAATTGAAAACATTCTGTTTTTCAAGGTAACATCAACAATTCATGCTTGCCAGGGAAGTTCTGAAATATATATATAGTGATCCAGGGATCATCAGTATACTGAAAATGTGTTTGCTGACTTAAAGAACTTCATTCTCACTGAGTATTAGAAGTTACATACTGAGAGCAATTTAAAGCCTATATTGTCTTAAGGCAGCAGTTAGTAAGTAGCAGGTAGTCTTGAGAAGTGAATAACAGGCTAAGTGCAGAGCATCTTCCCAAATATTTGATTTCAGCTTCCATTTATCAACTTACCTACCAGAGCCAAAGGATATATTTGCCTGGGTGTGCTTAAGAGCTCTTGACAGACACTTCTTCTATAAGAGACATTTTCTAATTTTTTATGAAACCATTCATATTTATCTTGTAAAAAATATTAGATGTCAATGAATTCCCAAGCTGCATTGCTTCATGGAAAAAATATTCTATATATTGTTCATTTCTTTTTAATACTGTGAGGAACAGTGATAAATGTTGTCTAATACAGGTGGTGCAGAAAAAAAATCATTTTATAAACTTCTGCTGTATCTTTCCTGTCTGCTGGCTCTTCTTCAGCTGATGAGTACTTATCACTCCTCCTGAAGAAGGCATTCCATTTGATATTCCTCCTCCCGACTTTATACCTTTGTTGAACTGATTGCATAAGTCTGTAATAGAGGATATTTCAAATCCTGAACAACCTATTGAAGAGGCAGAAGAGCAGTGTGGGCCCAGAGGGCTCATTGCTTTGCCATGGGATTTGAAGTGGTAGCTTCTTTAGATATCCACAATATATCAACACAAACCAAATATACTGTATCACTGTATTATTTGCCTGTGGGGACCTCCATCTGTATGTATCATATCTAGCTATGTTAAAATGTCAACGGAATTTGCATTCTGGGTGAAACTGCACTATTCTGAAAACTCATATTAACTGAGTGCTAAGAAAAGTAGGAATACAAGTAAATGCTTTTCTTTTCTTTGTGTCTCTCTCTACTTGATTTTATTCTGACATGTACCCTTTAGCTCTTGTGTATCTTAATATTAATTATGTATAATAGATTTAAGGTGAAAATGAAAAAGTCAAAGGAAAGTACCTGGAGCTTGTCAAAATGAAATAGTTCAATTATATCTGAAGGAAAAAACAAAACACTACAGTTTGTTAATTTTTCTCTAAAATTAATATTCTCACAAAACATTTGACATTCCATGAATTAACGTATTTTGAAAGAAGATTATTCTTGCATCAAATACTTGACCAGGACTTATTTCCTCCTTCCTACACATAGATGTTATTAAGAAAATGCACGTCTCCTTTGAAATGAGACACAGAGGCAGAGTAACTGAATTACTTAAATGATCCTCAGGAAACTCTTGAGGAACTTATGCCCAAAATATAGATGCTGAAACCCCTACTCAACTGCTATCAGAAGTTTTAAACACCTGAAAATTCTGAGAGGTAAGCACAGGAATATCTTGTTTTATAAGTTTAGGAGTCCATTTTTCGTGTTTAACTTCAACCCCGTCCCCTGCCAGAGCTGACTATTCTCTAAAATCAAACAACCAAACAAAAGCAAACCAAAAACTGATAAAGAACAATCCATATCTCATCTGCTTTCGTTCCTCATTATTTATGTTAAACTAATGAGGCTACATGGACAGCAGTCTTTGGACCTTGAATCATCTTTGACACGAGGCTGGCTTGAGTCAGCCTAATTCTCCCTTCCTCCTTCTTGCTGAAGTTCACAGCTTGCCTTGAACTGTGCTGAGCAGCAGTTCTGTGGAGCTGAATTTTAAAGCAGATGACCAAAGCTACTTACTGGAAATGAAAAAGAGCAGGCTGGGACAAGGAGAGAGCTGTTAAATTCTGACATTCCTTGTCCTGTAGCACTAGATTGAAAAATCTGTGACTTTTGGTCTTTTAAGTGTGATCTGATGTGCAAAGCTGCAACAACTGCTTGTGCCTGCATACCTCATGTGATAACTTAAAGGGGACAAGAAGAAAAGTCATGGAGGGTGAGAGCACCTAAAGAAGGAGTCCTGCTGCAAAAAAAAAAAAAAAAAAAAAAAAAATTTCAAAGCTACCTGCTCAAGCCCTGCTAAAATGAGCTACTTGATGCTGGGCTGGAGTGCTTTGGAGGTAATCAGAGCTGTCTGAGTAAGGGCTGTCCTCGCTTCTGCCCACTGCCAGCTGTCATTCCCTTCTCCTTGTAGACCCTCTCCTTGGTCTACAACCCTGAGCTAAAAACACTAGGATGGCAGAAAAAGGTGAGAGGTAGCATACAAAAATTGTTTTGCAACATTTAGGGCATCAAAACAGCTTGAGGTGAAAGGGGAGGCAAGGAGGTGGTAGGCTGGAATACAGCAGCTCCACAGCTTGCTCATTGGTAGACTCCTGATGGTCCCACAGGCAATGGCATAGCTCATAGCTATTGGTCAACATGTTTTTCAAAGTATTTCAGGAAAACCTTAATCTGTTACATTGCTTTAGTTCCTAGCATCTCACAAGACAAGTTGGAGCCATATTGAAGGTTCTGCCTGATGGTGGGAAGATGATGAGAGCACCATGTTTATGGCCAGGAGAGAGAATTTCTAGTAGTTATGAACAGAAAATACTGAAACTTTTTGTCTGATATAGAATGATTGTATGCTCTGAAAAGATGAGCAGCAATACTTTAGAAGATATTGCTGATATTTTCTGTTTTCCTAAGTAATGTTTCCTCCTGCACTACATAGCAAGAAACAACATATGTCCTGTGAACTCCCACTGTTCTCCACCCACCTTCTTTCCCATAACAAAGACAAAGGGTAAAAAAGTAGAACTGATTCACTTGTGCATAACAGGTTTTGTGGATATCACCCTTATCCTAGGCACAAGTGTTTCCAAAAAGCAATATTGAAGTTTGTTGAATTAAGGAATTTTTATGTAGCAGCTTCTGATTTTTCTGAGAATTTCAAGAGTATGCATCTGCTCCCCTTTGTAAAAGGGCGAAGAGCTCTAATGATAATTTAGCATCAATATATTTAGTAGTTTTGAGACAGTTCTACAGATGGTATCAAAAAGGTGGAGATATCAGAGACCACTGGAGCAATTCTAGATACTGCTGCTTTCCTAATTTTTCTTTCAGGGAACAGAGCTTCCGTCAGCTATGTGGCTTTTGCCCACAGTGTTGTAGGACAAGATCTTTTCTGTTTTTTTTTTAATTATGTACAAGAAAAAGGAATTGGTTTATGAGGGCTTGAGTGGATCGCACATTATTTATGACCTATGTCTGTGCAATTATATAAAATTCTCATGTAGAGAGTAGATTTGCTTTTTCCTTGTCAGGCATAGCAAATTAATCAGAATCACTCTAGGTTTTAATCATGTTGTCACTGTTACTATCCTGGAAGTAGAACAGTTCCTCAAGATTCTCTTCTTGAGATCTGAGGGCTTGCTTGCAGAAGTGATAATGCAATGTAAAAGGTTTGAAAAGTTAAGCATTACATAGCAAGCCTTGAGAACTAGGAAGAAAGTCTTCCCTTTTCAGGGAGAATGATTTTTACATAATGGAAATGTATGGTTGAATGTCTGTAGGAGGCATTTGTGCATAGAGAAAAACAGGCTTTCCTTCTGGTTAGTGAGATCATAGAATCATAGGTTGGGTTGGAATAAACCTAAAAGATCTTGTTCCAACCCCTCTGTTATAAATATCTAGTGCAAGACTTTTTTTTTTGCCTTTATTATAGTACATATATTTTGTCATAGTACAGTTATCAGTGGATATATTTGTGTATTAAAATTATAGCTTCATTTGTCCATTAGGCAACTCGTATAGAATTATTTCTGAACATAAATGACTTCTATATCAAAATGAGTTGCAGGTGTATCTCAAAAGTGGGAAGACATACTAGGAGCTGGGAAAGTTTAAATGCTACCATTTGGTTTTGGTATCTTGCAGTTCCTTTCTTTGGTTTCTTTCCAACTGTGTGTGTGTTATATTTGTTTGGTATAGCCTATTAATGTTTATGAACTGTGAGGTATTTTGCTTAAGTTAGTAATTTGTTATCTGGGAAATAAATGGTAATAGCCAATCATAGCAATGGACTTTTATCTACAGTACTATATATGTTATTATTTTATCACCTCTATTCTGGTTTCTCACTGGAGCTATTGTGAAACATTAGGCCAATTAGAGTGTAAATAACAGAAGTGGTATTGTACTGTATGCTTTATTTGCATAGTATTTTTTGTGGGGTTTTTTTTTGATCACTGTTAAGTGAGCAGTACTTAATTCACTCAGAATCTACCAATATCAAGACATGAATATCATTAGATTTTTAGAAAAACGTCCTGTATCAGAAGTCTGTTCTGTAGCACTTGCTCAGGTCAGTAATGATTACTGAGATACTTTCATGAGACTTATACATTTGGGAAATTTTCACAGGAGGAATTTTACATACACAAAATATTGTCTCTTCCAGATTGAAACTATTGGTTACTTGGAGTCAGGGGTATTCCTTTTTGTAGCAGTTATTTAAAACATATCCTGTGTTTCTCTTTAGGATAGCTGTAATCTTGGAACTTGGTTACATAAGAAGAATTTATCTGTCCAATGGATATTGTCCCATTGCCTCTCAAAATTTTAAATTTCCTTCATTGTCTCTTATTTGAAGAACTGGGACCATATGAATGTCATTCTGTTAGATAAAGACAATTAATGTAAATCACTGAGAAACTCCTGTGGTGTAGGTGAAATGCTTGCTTTCATCCTCCTTTGTTGACTGATTTTGCACCTGTTCAGGAATCTAATACACTGCCACTGGCTTATAATGTATTTTATCAAAATATTTGAATTGTGACATATTATGTTTTATAACGGAAATCTTCCAGGCTTTCTCTTATCAGAAGCATTTCCAAATGCAGAACTACACGTTATTACTCATCTTGTTTACTGATGAAATCCTTCACAAAAAGTGAGGTTTATTTTGTATTTGACTGTAGAGAACCATTTAGCAATATTTTATGTCCAACTCAGTTCTGCTGAATTCTTCTCCAATTTCTCACTCTCCTTCACCTATATTTTCTTATCTATTTTTTCTTCTTCCTGTGTATTCAGTATCATCAGATCCATTCATATCTCCTGACTAGATACATGTATTCAGTATTCTTACTCAATGTTGCTTTACTTGTTACTAAGGCAATTTTTAAAAAAAATTTAAAAATTTAAAAATATACAATTTTTTTATCATTTTAGAGATGGAATTTTCAGAATAGAATCTATATGGCTAAAAATGGTACTCAGGCTCTCCATCTAATATATGAAAAGGATTAAGTATCTAAAAGTTACACACATTTGGAGAACAGTAAATGTGAAACAAGCAAAATCTACGTTGCACTGGATGACCATCCCCTCGTGTTTCCCATCACAGAAATGTGTAAACAGTAGGGCATCTTACAACACACACTCCTCTGAGGGTCTCACTGCTACTGTGTGTGATGTCACTTTGCTTAGGATATGACTTGAATTTCTTCTGTAAAGAGATTAATATTTGTGACCCCTGCTTTTTAGTCTCAAAATAAACTAGTCTTTTTCTTCCAAAGTGCACCTAGAAGAACAGAAAAATAAGGTTTAGAGCAATAATTCAGTAGCAGAACAAGTCTGTATCCTTTTGTCTCTAATCTACCTTTGGATCCTTCTGGCAAATGGAGTGAAAATGAGTTTCTTGAAATTCATTGAAATTCACTTCAAATTTCTTGAAATTCACTTAGATATAAATTTATTCTAAAGTGACACTAGATCTTGGGCATTATTTATATGAGGAAGATGCTTCTGCAGTTCTACTTCAAAGCTTTTACATCTCATAATTCAACATTAATCTTAATGATGTTTCATTTCCTACCCTCGGCTTTGTGTTAACTCAAAAACACATGTTCTTGATTGTGCAGAATGAATTACCTCCAATTTCATAGAATCAGAGAATCATAGAATTCTTTGAGGTGGAAGGGATCTTTAAAGATCATCTAAACTCCCCTATCTACAGTTAGATCAGGTTGCTCAGAGTCCTGTTTAAATGTCTCCAGGGATGGAACATCCATCACTTCACTGGGCAGCTTGTTCCAGTGCTTCACAAGCCTTACTGTTTAAAAATGAACAAGAAAAAAATCTTCCTTGAATCCAATCTAAATCTCTCCTCTTTTAGTTTGAAAACATTTTCCCCTTGTCCTATCACAACAGACCCTGATAAAGAGTTTGTCCCCAACTTTTTTATAGCCCCCTTTAAATACTGAAAGCCCACTATCAGATCTCCTGGAGCTTTCTTTCCTTCTGGCTGAACAATCCCAGCTCTCTCTGCTTGTCCTTGTAGAGCAGGTGTTCCATCTCTTGTATCATTTCTGTGGCCCTCCTCTGGATGTGCTCCAGCAGGTCTATGTCTCTCTTGTACTGAACTCCACATCTGGATGCAAAACTACAGATGAGGTCTCACCAGCACAGAGTAGAGGGGCACGATCACCTCCCTTGACCTTCTGGCCATTCTTCTTTTGATGTAGTCCTGTTGCAAGAGGGCATCGTGCTCCCTTGCCAGTGTGGCAAAAGAGGTGCGGACTCCTTCTGGTGCAGAACAAAGGCGTTTATTGTCGATGCTTAGAGCCTTATATACTCGCGCAACACAACAGTTTTCTCACGCAACCAATACTAGTTAAATGTAAGGACTAGGCGCCTTGTGGGTGTTTACGTCTGGCCCAAGTTATTGTTGAGCTTTACCACTCATTAGCAATACAACGACCTGCTTTATCCCACATCATCCCCTTTTCTATTAATAGAATAAGAAGCGCAGTTCAGAAACAATTCTAAAAGTAGCTAAACTAGAATTAACACTCTAAACATAGGAAAAAAGTTACATAAGTCACGATTTTTTGGGGGTCGATACATGCACACTCACACAGGCATCTATTTTAGACAATTCCATAAACGGGAAATGGAAACTTTCTAAGCTAATGCGTTATTACTTATTGACAGCTGAGAGACGACAAACCACCAAAAGGAGAGATAGGGAATATGTCGGCGGTGGATGCGATAGGCAGCGCCAGCAGGGCGTCCCCTGTTTCAAAGTGCACTTTTCCTTTCTCACCCATCACAGATTCTCTCCTGCTTTTATTTTTGTCAGGTTTGCAGGGTTTTTTTTTTCCACTAGTGCTCCACACCTGCATGGCCAGTGCATGATACAGAGCCCAGGTGGAACACCGGCTCACAAAATAGAACAAACCACTACTTTAGATCTCTATACTTACATAAACTATGTACAGCTATAGTCGCTTACTCCCATTGTTTCTTGTTTTACCCTTAGCTGTTATTGCATCTGTTACCAAATCCAGTGCTGCTTTTTGCACTAACTGCTCTTCTATTTAATGAGGGCAGAACCCTCCTGGACCCTGCCAGGCCCCCCTTTTTTTAGCTCTTCATGAGGAAATCTCTGGATCCTAGACCCCTGCTCTCATGCAACTGCTACTGTTCTTCCCAACTTATTTTCTTGCTGTTTTTTTTTGTTGTTGTTTGTTTGTTTGTTTTTCACAATTCCACTATTCGCACCCTCAGTTACACTTCCATCTACCATTAACAATTCCACTTCCATATAGCATTAACAAATACATTTCTGTATATCATTAACAATTATGTTACCATCTACCATTTACATTTACACTTTCATATACCATAAACATTTAAAAATCACAAAGAGGTCGACAATAACCAGTACAGTTTATTCTAAGAATTCTTCCTCTCCTCCAAGTTATCAGTGGGAATGGGCCTTCCCATTAACCTGATTCCAGATTCTTTACCAGTATCATAGTTTTTCCATGAATATTCACTCTTTCCTCATTAGCTGAAATGAAATGAGAGTTATCGGTGGTCTTCTGTATTCACATCCTCGATTCAAAAAGTTCAATACATTTTAGCAAGCCTTCCTGCTAGAAATCTTCTCCATTCCCTCTTATTTCCTTAAGTAGCATAGTTTTAAGGCTGCAACGGGTATACTCAACTTCGTTTTGTCTTGTAAGCAAGTATGGTATGTCTGTGAGATGTTTAATTTCTCATGATTGTAAAAATTGTAATATTTTCTGGGATGTATATGCCGAGCCATTATCTGTACAGACTATAGGACTGCTTTTCATGCCCTGAGGTAGTACCGCCCAATGATACCACTGGTCTTGTGCTGATGCTTTACAGATAGGACGGAAAAAGCAAACCTAGGAGCATCGTGGGAGTCCAGAGAGATGGTGAAAAAACAGTCTTTTAAACGTCAAACTTCTGTGTGGATCCAAACCCTGCACCCCCCTTTCCATGGGCACAGTCGGCACCGGCTGTGCCTGAGAAAAAATCAGTCGAGCAGTACAACTGCCTGCCAATACTTCACATAGAGGCACGGGTGTGACTGTGTGTTGCAAGTCCAGACGGACGCTATACGATAAAGCTTCCCAGTGTGGCGCTTGATCTGGGACTATGATCAGTAAAAAGCCTCATCCTATGGTGGTAGTGGGAGAGCCGACAGCATTGAGGATGATCTGTAGAGTGAGCATCCGCTCCCTTGCCCTCAGGCAGACTGGGGGTATCAGATTGAGATCTAAGTGGCTCTTTAAGGCTTCAAAAATCTTTCTCCAAGTCTGGAACAACCGGAATGCTGTGTTATCACCCTTAGTAGCAGCGCCCCATAGCCTCACTGCGATCCGGTCCCATACTTCAGGATCGTAAACTTATTTGTGATCGAGGGGTCACTCTTGGTAGCCCATACAACCATTTGCTGCAAAATGGCAGTGGGCCCCATTTTTTAAGAATAATTTGAAAAGTAACTAGAACATTCTTTTGTTCCGAAGTCATATTATAACGCAGTCGCTTACCTTTGTCCAGCGAAATGCAATCAGAGCGGTTGGGGATGAATCTTCAGGTTGCAGCGTTTATCTCAACGCATTCTTTTACAAATTATTCTGCATTTCTCTCAACGCCTGCCACATTTCTCTCAGTGTGCTCCGCATTTCTCTCAACGTTCTCTAGACCGGTCAGTCTTCAAGTCAGGTTACGCTTCAGGTCCCTGTTCCTTCTTGCCCCTCTTCGCTCGTGTCTCTGTTCGTTCTCTTTCTCGAGTCCTGTTCGTTCAAGTCCCTGTTCGTTCAAGTCCCTGTTCGTTCAAGTCCCTGTTCGTTCTCTTTCTCGAGTCCTGTTTGTTCGTGTCTTTCTTCGTTTTTGTCCCTGTTCATTCCGGTCCCTGTTCGGGTGCCGATTGTTGCAATAGGGCATCGTGCTCCCTTGCCAGTGTGGCGAAAGAGGTGTGGATTTCTTCGCTGGTGCAGAACAAAGGCGTTTATTGTAGATGCTTAGAGCCTTATATACTCGCGCAACACAACAGTTTTCCCACGCGACCAAGACTAGTTACATATAAGGGCTAGGCGCCTTGTGGGTGTTTACATCTGGCCCAAATTATTGTTGAGCTTTACCACTCATTAGCAATACAACGACCTGCTTTATCCCACATAGTCCAGCATGTGGTTGGCTTTCTGGACTGTGAGGGCATGTTGCTGGCTGAAATCCAGCTTACTATTCACTAGTACCCCAAGTCCTTTTTGGTAGGTACAGATCCCTTGACCTACACGAAAAGTTTTTATTTTGACTTTTAAAAATTGCTCTACAGTTCTCTTCAATATATTGACAGTGTGAGTTGTTAATTACTACCTCCTTCCCTCCAGCCTTCTTTATGTCTTCCTACAAAGTAAAAACAAAAACCAAACCAAAGGAAAGCAAAACTCAGTTTCTTTTCACATAATCTCTGCTTTTATGAAAATGTTGAAGGAATCAAACTTTGTCTTCCTCAGCAGTCTCCACTGGCGATTTCCTTTATTTATTTATTTATTTATTTATTTATTTTTCCTGTAAGATTCCTAAGTATCTATTTCTTGATTTTCCAACAAAAAATACTGGCACGGAATGTATGAGAAATGTTGTGTGGAAGAAAATAATTTCATTTAATGTATTTTCTCTTTTATTTGTAATTAAAACAAAGTATCTCCTGTGTTCTTATTCCTCTATTCTAATTCTTCCTACATTATATGATTAGAAGTAAATTGTTTTTTATGTGAGTAGAATATCTACATATTCTACATAAGATATTCTACATATTATACATAAGCAAAGACTGTGTGGGCTGCTCCACAGTATACCACATCAGGAAACCTGGCTACCAATGTTAAGAGCAAAATAAATAAATAAAAATAGAAGCAACACTACACCTATGAACACCTATTGAATAATAAAGAAATTCAGTTTGGATGGAAATGTATTTTAAATGTATCTTCTCATTAAAAAAAAAATCCTAATTTTTCAATTTTTCTAACACTTGTGTCCTAAACTTGGATATATCTATATCTAATGATCTATATCTAATGATGATGACTTATCACAAATACATTGCCAGCCAAGACTTTCTTCCTGTTTAAATTCCAAATTCAGGATGGCTTGAAGTCCTAACAAAAGCAATTTGCTTGCATATTGATAAGACTATAACTGGAACACGTAATCCCCTGCTATTAGCCACATAACAAATTTGAACAAAAAATAAAAAGTAGTACAGTCACACTTGAAAACCTCTGTGTTTCATTTATAATGCATGCTTTATTGATTTCTTTTTTATACCCTTCTTTCCTGAAAATACCTATTAAAATTCAAGTTAAATCAATGGTGGCTTATGAGCTTTAATGCTACTTTTTCCTTTGTCACACCTTTAATCTTTATGTATGGTCATTAATATTTTGAATAAATTATGGTAGAATTTCTAAAAATCAAATTAATCTTTCAAAAATAAACCAACTTAATAATCTAAATTAAACTACTTCATTGCCCTCATTGTATTCTAAATAATATAAGCAGAAAGGTACTATGTAGCAATCTTTCTTAAGGACTTCATTTTCATGTGAGTCTTTTGTTCCTTCAAAATAGAGACATGAAAACTCAGGACAGCTATATAAATACTAGTTTTAGCTGGTTACATTCCTGGTGCAAAATTAGGTTTAGAGGTCTACAGCTAAAATAGTTACCCTTGTATTCCTTAATACTGAGGAGAAGGAGGTTTCTCTAAGCAGCAACTCACTTCATCCTGATGTAAACATCTGAAATAAGTAGAGCAACTCACATCCTTTTAGAGTCCAGTTCTCTTCACTGAGAGTAAGGAGAGTCTGTGTAATCCATTTCAGATGTTAATGTAGATACCACATAATAGTGTCTTCTAACGGATTTGCTATTTTTTCTGTTTTTGAGTTTCTGTACTGGTGCAACTTCGTAAATGGTTTGTTGTCTTGCAGCCTATGTTTGTCTTCACTTTATATCATCCAATATTTCCTTCTGTTCTTAAATATATGATTCTTCAAATTTCAGTAAACTTACTTTCAGTTAAAAGGATTCTTGTCACAAGAAAAATGTATGAACTAAATTTTCATTCTCTATTTTCAATGAATTGCTAATAAAACACCTTTAATTGAATGGTCCCACCTTTCCATTAACTTATCTATAATTTTTCATTATAACAGGGATTTCATTAGCATACCAAGAGTGGTAATTTCAGGGACTGATAGTTAAATTGAGATATTTCTTTTATAATTATGACATGATAGGATAGTAACCAGTCTTAGAAACTATCTCATCTGCTGGAAGACATTTTAAAAATAGACTTACACCAAACCTACTTAAAAGCCTTGCGTTTATTATGTCTTAAATAAGCCTAAGATGTATGTAGTAGAAAGTAAAATATTGCTCTACCTATACTAAATAGTAAGCTTCATTTAAAAAAAAAAAAAAAGTTATTTGTCAATTTTTAGATGGTTCTGTAAGACCAAATTCAGAACTCATGGAAAAACTAGTTACAGCATCAGCAACATATATTTGTGTGAAAATGGCTCTCTCTCTGTTATTAAAAGCTGCCTTTTCAAGAAAGAAGGGAACATTCAAGTTTCAAAAGCCATTCCTCTATTTGTACAAGAGTGGACAGTCAATGTTTTTCCCTGGAGTGAAAGATTACTGCTGCAGTTTGAAGAGTGACCACTCTCCTCTTCTCTCCTCTCCTCTCCTTCCCAGAATCTGGACAGGGAAGGAGAAGAATGAAAGCTGATCAATTAGATAGGGATTGAACTAATTTACTAAGAAAAATGTGAGATAATTCAGACTAATTAAGGATAATAATTAAAAAAAAAAACAAATGGAAAAAGAAAATCTGAAAACTTTCTGCCCTTCATTCAGGTCTGATTGATATGGATGACCCTTGTTCTCAAGTTCCACATCGTTTTTACATCTTACTCTTGGAACCAGAAACACACCAAAGCATTTTGGGCATTGCAGTTCCAGGAAAATCAGGAACTGCAGTCCCTTTGTCTCAATGCCAGAAACCATGTGGGAAACTGAAGCGTTCTGAGAAACCAGGAACTACAGCTCTAGCCTATCCCCTGGTGCTGAGAGCTTATGGCATGATGTTGTGATATGGAATACCAATAAAAATTATGACCATATCCACCCCTTATTCTATATCATTACATCATGCTGAAAACTTTATAACACTACTATATACCAATATAACAATAAATTATTAGCCTTATATACATGAACTACTGATTGTTCTCATAGCATCAAGTTCCCCTGAGGTATACATTGGATTTCTCCATTTCTCTGCATTACCCACCAAGCAAACCCAGGTCGTTGAGCAAAAGAAACCTGAGTGTTCTGTTGAAGCAGGGATAAGGAAGAACTTAACTACCTTTACTTAATCAGTTCACTCTCATTGCCTTTCTTTTCCATTAAATAATCCTTAGTTAGAGGGATTACTTAATTTCTCTTCCTACCAAGCACATTTCTATGTTTGATTCATTTTTCTTCAAATTGTATCTTTAATCCTACCCTTTAACTTTTCAACCAGCCAACAGTGGAGCTAATGAGAAATGAAAAGTAAAAATAAAAAAATAAAAAATTAAAAAAAGGAAGAATTTGGTGAAAGGTTTCGTCTCTCATCAAATTTCTTTCTCAACAAAAGACTTTTTGACATCTCATTTTTTTGTCTCACTTATATATTTTGACTTACTTTCGTGGTATTGCAGAAATCATGTAAAGATTCATCTCATCAAGTAATCTAACCTGTAAGGCTAAATTTTGTATATACATTACTTGCATCTAACAGAGAGTTAATTATCTACATGCTGATTCCATCTGATTGTCCAGGAATGCTAGAGTAATTCACCTTCAAGAAGCAACTCTCTTTCCATTGACTACTCAGTAATTTAAGTATTTTGTAGCTAAAGTTAGT
This sequence comes from Gallus gallus, assembly GCF_016699485.2. NCBI lineage: Eukaryota > Metazoa > Chordata > Aves > Galliformes > Phasianidae > Gallus > Gallus gallus. The sequence goes on from NC_052532.1 coordinate 37,219,477, forward strand.
TGAGCTAAATCTTGGATTTTATTGCATAAATATTGCATAAAAATTGGATTTTAAGCAATATAATGCTTTTAGATTTTTTAAATTAATTTTTGAGTTAAGTTTTGTGACTTCTTACCTGCTATACCAATAGCCATCTATAGCTTCATATGAAAGATTTAATATAATCTTTATGCCCATTAATGGACTAATACAGAACAGTCTAGCTACAAAATGCAATCATGCTCTTTGAATAAAAAAAATAAGTACACAAAATAACATAATTATTCTCATGGAACAAAAATAGGATGCATAAATACATAAGAATTTCCAAGGTTTTTTTTCAAGAAACACTTAGATGTTGTACTAAAAGATGTGCCTTAGTGGGGAAGTATTGGTGGTAGGTGGACAGCTGGAGTAGATTGATCTTGGGGGTCTTTTCCAACTTTGGTGATTCTATGATTCTGAGGTTCATATAAGTCAATTAGGCAATATCAATCATGATAGAAACACAAGTTGGGAAATGAGTTGAATGCTCTAGTGCCTATTGATACACTGTTTCTAACAGTCCTCAGCAAAGGAGAGTTTTGAAGTTGGAGTTTAAGGAAAACTGAGTAATGATGTATTTTTGTAGTTGCATAAATTGTGTTCCTGCATCATGTTGCATGAAAAATCTGTCATGAGAGTTACAGGTGAGCTACATCATTCAAACTTAGTATTTACAATAAAGAAAACTCTCTGGAAAGTTTACTAAATACCATGTGTTGTAATGTGAATTTAAGAGACAAACTAATGAGCTAATTCTATGAACCTCCTGCAGTGAAATTTAAATCAGCTTTTGAGAGGTTTGAGACCAAGTGATCAGGAGAAGCTCTGAATCTTACAATTTTCAGTTGGTACCCAGCCTATTTACAGAATGAATAGTATTATGAATACTATGAATATGAATAACTTTTTACTGAAAGTTAATAATTTACTCTTGTTACTCTTGTCAGATAAGTGAGTTGCAGATCCAGAATATTGTGTCTTCCTGAGATAAAAATTGGTTTAGTCTGAACAGACTGGTTTACTGATTTAAAAATTGTAGGAATTATATTCATGTAGGGATGATAGTACCACATTCATGGTGTTTAAACTTGAGCAAATGAAAAAGACAATACTAGTGTAGTCTTGTAGTAGATAATTGTGCTTCAACATTAAAATTTTAATAACTGGATGAAACATTCTTTTAACAGATTTAATTCCACAGAAGTAAGTGGGTGGAATTCAGTATACCTAATTTAAACACATAATTTATAGCAAATTTTTAGGTGCTGTTTAGGTTAATTTTATTTAAAAAAAAATCAAGAAATTAAGAATTAAAAATTTGATTCATAGTGTACTGAATGTGTTTAGATATTTCAAAGTTTTGTATTTTCCCATCGATAAGGCTTGTGACACTTTTTAGGCAATTTTGAAATGCTAAAATCTGTCTCTTCTGGAGAAATTGATTACCAGCATAATGAAGTTTAATATAAAAAGTGTTCTCAGTCATTGGTTATTTTCAGATCTGGTATTGAAGATTGCTGTAAAGACAGATCAGAAGATAACAAATATCATGTCTTTCAATAACACTTATTAATTTAGTAATGATTTCCATTTGTTTTTCATTTAAATAAGGCTCCACTTTTAACTATAAATCAGAACTAACCTAAATGTCTTTTAATAAATGCCCATTTTTGAAAGAATTTGAGGTTATCCTGTAGAAACTAATTTTTACATATATATGTATATAGTAGTGTAGCACAATAAGCTTTTGTATATTACTGTTCTGTATCTATTTTTTTACATCTTTAAAGTAGTAGGTCAAAAAAATGGGACAGGAATTTCAAAGAAATTGAGTAAGAAGAGAGGAAATATACATGTCTCGTTCTAGGGTTCTTTATCTAGACTCATGTTTCTGTATCTGCAAAGCTGATCTTTGTAAAGCACTTGAGATTAATATTGCAATGCACTGAATTCAGAGGCAGCTCACATTGCTGCCTGACTTATAGACACAATACACCGAGTTCATTGAGCTCACTGTACTAAAATCAAATACTTCATTGGGATACTATAAATAACATCTCCAAGATACACATAACTGACCTAAATTTCTTCTAGCTGTTCTGATTGGTGACCAAAAGTGAATGCAAAGTACAATGAAAATGTATCACTTTCTGTTGATGGAGGTGTCACTTGCATCCAGGAGTACAATTCTCCTTTCACAATAAGTATTAAACAGAATGCAAGCAAGATTGTGGGTCCAGCTCTCCAAATTCTACAGTCATGTCAAAGTTACATTAACTGTAAATGAATAAACTGCTTCTTCTGTCCAGGCAGAGAATAAGATGAAGTTTATAATTTACTGAGGTCATGGGAAAATAAGAGACTTATTATAATTGATGGGTATTTGTGTGTGTGTGTGTGTGTGTTCTTTCTGTGTGTTGACTGTAGGCTTTAAATTTCTTCTGCCATGTTTGGACACATGCTTCTTCTGGTGGATTAACTCTTACTTTCTGTAATTGTGCTTGCTTCTGGTTCCTTCTGTTTTCTTTTGTTTTGTTGTTGTTTTGTTTTGTTGTTGTTTTGTTTTGTTTTTGAGCAGTATCAGCTGACAGACTCCCACATACATCTAAGTAGACCCCTTTAGAGCACCTTGTCATAGTTACTGATTGTGCTCTACTGTATTAGAAATTACCCTAGAAATAACTAGTTTCAGCATTTTAGATAGGTATATTCAGAGGTGCTCAAAAAACATTTTGCTCAAATGAAGAACTCAACATCTACAGTAAAGAGCTGTTGATAAAATTGTTTGGCATCAGTGCCTAAAAATTGTAGTCACCTATTTGTTCAGGGAAAGAGTTGTCAAATAGTCCCAGATCCCAATCAACTCTACATAATCCATTTCTCTCTTTCTCTTCCTTTTTGTAAGATGTTTTCCTATGGGAAACAGTCTTTTATGAGAGCTGTCTCCTATAATAACACTCCTCTGTATATAGAAGACGTTGTATTTGTACTCAAGTAGAATCTAACAGCCATTTGATTCTCTACTCCTTCGCCCCTTTCCCCTCCCTTCCTCAGCATCTGCTCTACTCTGATGCAGGCAGGGGTACATAAAAGACAATTCATTTAGTAGTAAGGTAAAGACAAGTAACTCCTGTCAGTTAAGATACTGTCATTCCTTATCTCTAAGCTGCTTACTAGAACTGCTTGTTTCAGTTGATTCTGTATTGTTTGTATTATAATTAATCTGGTCCACAGACACAAGGATTGTTTTTAAAACATATAACAATAGTCAAATTTTCATTAGTCTTTCTTTTTGCTTTCATGTTCATTTGAAGCTAGGACTGAATGTTACAGTCTTGTGTACTTTTAGTTTACACTTAAAGAAAAATCAGTTGTTATGATTTTTCCTGGTTGCCTGGTTTACATTTTAATAATTTCATGATTCATCTAAAATATACAAATACTCCATAGAGTATTTGGAGATGTAGGATATAAGGTGCTATGCAATATGTTGGCTTTCAGCTGTTGCTCCAAAAATTGTGTGGATAAATTATTATACCTGTCATCCCTGCAAGAATGTCTCATATACACTAAGGCATTTTAGATAGACACTGATGAAAGCTGAGGTATTTGGCTCAGCAGATTAAGGGATTCCACCTGGTCATGGACAGCAGTAAAACACTTGGAGACATGGAGCTTTAGCATGTCTTGTGTTGAGACTGTTTGGATCGTTTGTTTTTGTTTTGTTTGTTTGTTTTTGTTTTGTCTTGTTTTCCTGGCAGTGGAGAATTAAATTTTGAGTAAATGTCCTTTTTGTCACTTTGTGTTTATTATGCATATGTCTTAACTTTCAGCTAGGTGCCCTTGGTGAGAGAGAGAAAAACACCTGGAAAATGAAACCATAGGTTTGATAATATTGACCCCTAAATTGTCTCTTCCTTCAAATTTTATAATGCACTCTTTTATATTTCAGATCTGGAGAACACTCTTTTTCTCCCTATCCTACACATAAGTATCAAATAAAAGATTCATAATAAAGCCAAATTGTGCCTATTTTATCGTCAGATTTTTACTTGAAACTATGGATCTTCTGAAACTAATACAAAACTAGTGGGACATGGATAATTAGGGCGCTGTATTAATCACTGTTGGCAAGCTGGAGCAATGATTAAGGCAAAAAAAAAAAAAAAGGCGGCTAATTTCATAGTTTGTCTATGGCATAAAATTCTCAAAAAGGGTCATTTATATTGCTGAAAAGATTCCATGATATTTAAATTTCTGTTTCAGTGGAACAAGGTATTAGGAAAGATTAATACTGGTTCTTTGTTTTTAATTAAAAAAAAAAATTAAAAAAAAACCCAACAGAATATTATATAAGTCAATTCCTGAAAAACCTAATATTTTATTAGATAATAAGCGGATCTATACAGAATTCTTGCTGTCTTCTACTACTCTTGCATCTGAAAAACAAATGTTTAATGTTTAATAGACCCAGTGGCTGAAATGAAGATTGCATCTTGGCCTTTCCTTTGTTCTTCTCCCTACAGTAGAAACAAAGTCTAAATAACCGGTTTCTGCTAAACAGTGCTGGACTCCTGTGGTGGAACTTATGGAATCCTGTGGGTCTTCCTGGGTTTTTATCACATATTTTATACAGGCTTTATGAAGCCAGCTGTTTAATGCAATCTTGCCTCTACTTGACTTAAAGAGTTCTTCTGCCCCCTGCCACTGCTGCACAGAACCGTTAATTTTTTTGAACGTTTACTACACCCTTCAAGAAGATAAACATTACAACACAATTTAGAGGATATTTAGCAAAAGCTGTATGAGGGGCTCGAGTACTGAACATCTTCCTACCAACTTAATGCAATCCTATTGTCAGAGTGGTTCTAGTCTGAAAGGACATTCATGCCAAAAACTTGGAGAAAGCTATAAACCTCACTATCTGCAGCACTGAAATCAGCTGCTCATGCCTAGGAGAGACTAACCTGCTAGTCATTGTCACAGCTACTTAGTAACAACAGGAGTATTGGATCAGGCAAAAGAGAAAAATGGGAGCTCTTCTTCTATCGTAATTCCTTTACCTCTGGTCAAATTTTCTCACAGTTGAGTACAACAGCTATGTTTCAAACTATTTCATTTGAAGGTTTATTAATAGTTGTTGTTTTAGATAGAACAAGATTATTACAAATAATGTTTTTTTTTTTTTTTTAATGGAGCATATGTAGAAGAGTGCATTTCATAAATTCATTCATTTGCAATGTCAGTATTTCTCTCTGATGTACCTCTTCTTCATTAACATTTTAAACTAAAGTATTATTTTATTAATAAATAGAATCAGGAATACAAACTACTTCCCATCATATATCACAGAGCAAGGGAGACAGAAAATAAACATTATATCATAGCTGACATATTTTATCCCTGTTCAGAGGTTCTTTCAGTACTTAGTACAGGCAGTTGCCTAAACATAGGTCTTCAGGAAATGACCTATGAAGCATGAAATTCATCTTATGTAACTTAGGTACCTAAGAATGAAATAGTCCTCTAAAGCCAATGGGAAAAAAATGAATAAGAGGAAGGTGCCTCTGTCTATTGACGAGGTAGGGAAACCAGGTAACTGGCCTACACTGCTTTACTTACAGACAGCACTGGGAGACTTAAACTCAGTATGTATTAAATGCAGGTGGAAATTCTGATCTGCTTCTACTTGCTTTGAGTTCATTTTGTTGACTTAGCACAGGAACAAATGATAGCAGTGAACCAAGTGCTAGTATACCAAGTTTAGACTGGATAAAAAGTCTGTGGCATATGCAGGACAAATACGTAGGACATAGGCAGTTCTCAGCTCCAAGTTCCTTTGCAATAAGCAGCACCAGCAAAAGAGCTGAAACTAAAAACAGACCCAAGGACAACAAAAGCAACAACAAATGGAAGAAAAAGTAAGATTCTGAGGGAATATAAGAAAACTGTTGAATTACCAGCAATTTAGTGGTGACAGCAACAGCAGGAACAAAATCTTTCCCAACTACTATTCTGGAGTATTTAGCAAATATTATCCACTCTTATGATGTAGACACTCTCCATGAAGAAAATAATCCATTAATAATTGCACATGCTTTTCACAGGCTGCTTGCAGTTTCTGGAGAGAGACTGTGCTGTTGCTGCTTCCAAGTTTAAAAAAGCTGCACACACTTAAAACACCGTGAAAGCTGGGAATTATACAAAATATTAAAGAATGAATTCTTTCTTCTTCTTATATTCTTTTTTAAATTTCTTCCACTTTGTCTTCCTTGCCTACCTCCTCTACAGTCCCAAGAGGAAGAAAAAAAGAAAAAAAGAAGGAGAAAAAGTGCCTACTATTTTCATTGGTGGTGATTTATGTCATAGCAGCTGCTCTCGGGCCCAAGCTTATAGATAGGACACAATATGACATAAATCCTAAATGGCAAACATATAACTGCTGCATACAGCTTATATTATGCTGTCAATTTCAGATGGATGCTGTGAAAGACTAAGGCTAACTCCCTTTGGCAGACAAGAATTTTATTTATTTATTTATTTTTTACACCTGCAGTCTTGATTTGGGATCAGTTGAAACCTATATTGTTTGCTTGGTTCTGCTCATCCTGGTGTTTGGCTCCTCATTCCCGTGGCCTTTCCCTTCTGTCACTGTTGCTTTGTCAATTTGTTCTCAAAGCTGCCAGTACAGCAGACATTCCTTTATGCTTTCTCCTCTGCTGTGTTAAGCCAAGCTGCCCAGAATAGTTTAGTCTTTACAGTAAAGAAATAATGAAATTCTTATTGCACTCTCCCTTTAAGTAAGGTGCTGGGGAAATAACAGGATAACGGTAGGTGGGTGAAGACATACGTTGAACTCGGGAAAAAATTTAATATCCCTTCAATGGTGCAAAGAAAAATAGAATAAAACACACAGTTGACAGAAAAATGATAAACTAATTCATCACTATACTTTAAGCGTAAGTCATGGATTTTTCTAGACTGAGATCAAAGAAACTCAGAAACTGATCAGAAACTCAGCTAAACCTGAAACTCAGCCCCTTACTCCGGATTCCTATTGGAGAGAAACCTTGTTTTTAAACCCAGAACTGATTGTATTTTTTTTTTTTTATTTTATTTTATATTTTCATAGTTGACATAGTGTCCAATATGGAGAACTTACTGCTGTTGAACATGTTGTTCTTAGTTAGCCAGCAAAAATCAATTCCAAATCCAACTCCTTGTGCTAAAGTTTTCCTGTAAGCATATCTGAAAGCTGCTGGGGAGGCTCAGAATTTTAGCACACTGGATAAAACATAATAAAATGCCTAAAATCAATAAATAGGATGAGATGATCATTGTTATTCCAAGCTCGTTTCTTCAAATTGACAGTTGTTAAGCCTTTTAAACCTAAATTGAGATCAGAGTAGATGACATCCCCTTGACTAGAGCTTACCACATGACAGGGATTTTCTTTTTAGGCTTTCATGAATTTTGCTGAGATTTGTAAGCAAAACTTAGATGCAATTGTAGTACTATATCAAATACTATATTTTCATGGAAATGAAAGAACAATTTCATTTTGGTGATTGGTGATGCTTTTAAAATATGACAAACATTTTCAACACTTCAAATATTTTTCCTGACTTGAAATGTAGGTATGCATTGATCAGTGCTAATATCCCTTCATGATATCAGTGTTTTTAAGAAGTCCTTAATACTCCTTGTAAATCCACAATACTGATAGAATTTTTATATAATGTAGCATTTCCACCCTGTCAACCTTTCTTCATTATTAATCAACCCTAAAGAATCTTTTTAGCTTATACAAATGGCCCAAATTAGCCTGGAATTCAAAATAATTCTCTTAACTGAAAAATGTTTTCTGAAAGGCAGGCAAATGATAAGCCCTGCAGGGTCCCCTTCTGTGACAGTACATCCCCAGCAGTACTTCTGCAGAGGAGCACAAGTGGGAGGACTGTGTGTCAAGATGCCAAGGGAGGCAGGTTTATGCAGGTCTGTTTGTCCCTGCAATGCAATGCTACTCTCTCTAATCTGCTACCTGGAGATTAAGGCTTTGGGAATGTTCTGCATCCTGCAGTTCAGGCAGCAGGTTGGAAGGATAAAATACAGCACCTGGAGGTCTCTAAGCTTCTCTTGCATACAGCTTGATCACTGATTTCATGCAAGTGCAATGAGTTTCACCTGTGGGTTTTATTGCAGCTAATCTTAATAGATGTTTTAGACTGACGGTCTATCTTTTTAATCCCTTGGTAATATTGTTACCGAAGTAATCTCTCAAAAGCCTACATTATATATTGCAAAAGAGTGAATTTCTTACTCTATTTTGATTTTTCTCTGAAGATGGCAGTAAAAACGAATGACCGCAAGCTCAATGTCACAAGATATTTTAAACTTCCTCTTAACTGCCTTAGCTTGAAGCTCAGAAATATTCAGCACTTAATCATCACCTGTAATTTGTGAAGGACTCCAAGTATTTTTGCAGGAGTGAAAGAATTATGTCTCTCACATGAAAAAGGCCAGAGATAAGCAGTCTTTATATAAAGACTAGTATATAAAGTCTAGTATATAAACACTAAAACCATAATGTTAAAAACAAAACAAACAAACAAACAAACAAAAACCCACAAAACAAGAGCTTCTTAACAAGCTTTTAGGTTTCCTGAGTTCTTTGTGGGTTTTAGCCAGGCAGTGCTTCAGCTAGGTTTCCTCTTCAATACCTGGTTTTCCCACTGAGCTCTGCTGTGGTAAACTTCCTAAAGATAACAATGAGAAAAAATGAGCTAATCTAAATGCAACTAGTCAGAAGGGTTTTGATAATAGTCACTGCCAGGATAATTAATAGTTTTCAGCTTTTCTCATCATTACTAACATACCAGATCTCAGAAATTGTATTAAGTCATGGGCTTACATGAGTGCAAAATAATTTGCACAGACCATGAAAAGAGAGTTACAAAGAACTTTAATATTATTAAGTTTTATTTGAGCTTTGTCCTCGCACTAGTTTATAGGATTTAATTCCTATCCTTATTTCCTATGGACAGAGATTAATTGGTCCTCTTTATCAGAACATTTGGTGATTAGGAATGTTCTTCTCTTGCACGTATCTTCCATCATGCACACTGTAGTCGCTCAATAAAAAGATGTGCTCCAAACAAGAGCATCCATTTTTCAGTATAGCAATGTACAGCAACAGGTTACTGCTTCTGTAAAGCTATTAGTTTTACTGTCAACGTGACTGCTGTTAGACACTGTCTCATTAGACAGGTTAGATTGGAACTGATAAAAAAATCTGACCAGAAAAGATATGAAGTTTTAGTATATTCCCTTATGTACCTAAACACATGCACAGGTACATGCGTGCACATACATAAAAGACAGTCATAAAATGGATACAAGTGTGGATATGACATTTCTGAAATAAAGAATTCCTCTCTGCATATGGCCTGTTAGATAATATAATACTGCCCTATAAGTAAACCATTGAGTAAATCACAACAGAAAAAAAGCACAGGTGCCTGTTTTAGGGAGTTTATGGAAAGACAAGAATATAAGAGTGGAAACAATTTCTAAGAAAATGAAAAATGAAAGTAATTAAATAATATTGAAGAAGTGCCATTTTAATATGAAGTCCTGAAGATATCTCTAGAATGTAAAAATATACTTAAAAATCTGAGAAGTAATTGATTTCCCCATGAAAGCTAGTTTAATCATGTAATTTCCCCAGTGACAGAGGCATTAGAACTGTAATTCCTGTGGGTACACAGATGAAAGAATGAAGTGAGCCAGCACTGAAGTTCTGGCTTGGGCTGCCATTCATAATTAAGTCTATAAGTGTCTAGTCTGATTGCATGTGTGATCAGTGATTCTATCTTTTCCTAATTCATTATCAGTTAGCTACATTGCTCGTGCAATATGTGGGAACCAAGTAAGCTTTGCAAGACACCTGCCTGACAGATGCATTGTACCACTGAAACATGCATATTTCAGTGCATGAATGCTGTATGATCCTTCCACTGTATGAAACCACTTGAGGAAAGAAACAGAATCTTAGTCTAGCTTATAAGAAGATAGTTAGAATAGGTTAGAATCTATGTCATCCTAGATCTTGAGACAATACACATATTAATGCTGTACCACTCATTAATTGGAACGCTTCAATTGTCATTATAATTAAAGATATTGGTGAGGATGATTGTTTCAAATATGAAAGATAACAGCAGATCTTATTGATAAGTCATTTATAAGTAAAGAGAGGATTTGTATGAGTGTGTCTTCAACCCATAGGTAGGTTGATTTAAAACCAAATACTCAATCATACAGGTTTACAAGGTATAAATCATAAGTTTTAGAAATCAGTCAAAAATACAAATTGATTTCATGCATTCTACTCATAAAAGAAATAACCATTCTTATCTTAGCTAAAGATCTAACTGAGGTAAATGATGATAATTTAACACCATCAGCATACCTCATTCAAAAATTGATATCTCATCTGATGATCTTTGATACCATGCTTTTCTGAACCTTACATAAAATGCCTCAACACTATTTTGTTCGTGGCATAGTGGCTGCATACAAAGAACTATTGCCATTAACTTGTTTCTTGATGATTCTTTTGGCATTCATTTTTTTTTTGTGAAGGAATTGAATCACAGTCATAGACTACCTATGTAGTGTGACTAACCTACTGTTATTGCATGAAACGTGAGAAACATAGTTTGCAAATTCTGCCATTTTCCTCATTATGTTTAAGTAGATCTTAAAAGCAACAAGAGGAATAAATCCTTCTTTTCCCTTTTCAGAAGCTAAAAGCTATCTAGGACATTTAAAGTCCCAGTTTTGTACATTATCTCAATACTGAAATGTGAGAAATAAGAAAACTGGACCAAAATCCTAACGACAGCTGCCATCATGACAGGGAAAGGCATCCATCTCCAGAGAACAAGCAAAATAAAGATAATGTGTATCTAAGAAAGGTACTCACAGAAGAAGTTTTTAAAATAAAATCAAGGGGACATCTAATGGATTTCCCTTTCTGGGAAAGCTTCTCCATGATCTCCATGCAGATCGAGTATGATAGCTCTTATATTCATGGTTCGTATTCTGCAGTCTTATAGTAGCAATTCTATCTCACACTAGTATGTGACTTATTTGTGTGCAGTCTAGCATTTTTCTTTCAAACTGTTACTTTTTTGTTCCAATTTCAAATTAGCAAAAGCTGTGGAAACTTCTGAGAATACAGAGGTCTGGTTATTGAAGGCTTTGCAGGCACTGAGTTGTCCAACTCTGAAGAGGGCGAGTCTGTATCGGGAAGTTGCTTAGGAAATCAGTGGATCATGAAGCTTTGTCTGCCCAGCTTTGCAACCTCTGTGTATGCTTTGCAGTGATTCACAAATCTCCTTAACGTACAATTACTGTTACACTTTACTGTTAAACCTTTCATTGATTATGTAAAGTGGAAGTTAACACTTATTCTTTTCCTAGTTCTCTACAAATTCTTTATTGTAAACCTGTGTTGCTCCTGGTTTCATCTGTGTTTCTTAGAGCAGTTGTCAGAGCAGCTGGGAACCATAATATGTTGAGTTAGCTCCCATGAAAATGAATATAGCAGCTTGGTGCTTAAAGGTGAAATTTATCCTATGGAAGAATGTAAATTCTTTCCAGATGGTACTTAGACAGAGCTTAGCTATTTTGTAGTCCAAGAAGATGTAAGCAATTTTTGCATTCAACAGACATTATGGTGGAAGCTGTGCATTGCAATGCCAGGGAGCAGCAGGAGTGAGGCTGCCCATGAGACAGAACTATGGATTGTCCAGAGAGCACTGTTGGGGTCAGCAGAATCACTGGGATCTGGGCTGTGTTCCACATTGAGGTTTTTCTTGGGGTTGGGGATCCCAGTGAGACTGCTCATGACCACATAGGCCTGCTGGTGCCCTCCAGGTCCTGACATGAGAACCAAGAGATTGCATCAAAAATAATATAGTAGGTAACACTATGTTAAGATTTTGTTCCACTAGTGAAAGCATTATGTAGTACACCTATAACATAATGAGTGAACAAACACTTTTGATTTCAAAGATGTTTTGCTTATTGTGATGGGTTTGACAGCCAAAAACTGAACAGAAATATTAGGTTATGTTGGTCTCTAAAACTGGTTACAAATGGATAGTTTTATTTACTAAATATATGACTACCTTTCATAGCAACAATTATTTAAAATTCACCAGCCTTCTTCTTTAACAACCTATATAAAGAGGAATGGTATTGCAGTTTTCTTCCTAGAAAAAACAGTAGCTGATCAGCTTGCAAAATATTGACTGTAATATTTCCAAATGCATAAAGCTTTCCAAAACAATTTTTTCCAAGCTAAAAATGCAAATGCTGATGACTATTAGAAGGATACTTTACGCCTCACCTTAATAGCTAGCTACAGTAGGGTATAACTGTACTAAGGATTAAGATCCCATACAAACACATTAAATTAAAATGTAAAGCAGATTTGTTGCTTTGCTTATGACGGCAATTACTTCTTTCACTTATTTGCTAAAATCCAGACAACAAATATACCAGTCCACTTAATCTAATGCTGAATTAACAAGGTAAAGCATGCATTGTCAGCTTCTCTTTAGACAGATGTAAAGAAAAGGCAAGACCCCTTGAGCTCCATGCTAAGGCTTTGTCATTGCATTAATATTGTACAGATTTCAAACTCCTTGCTGAAACAGGACATGTTCATCATGGACCATGAAATACGTGACTACAGTTAACAGTCTCTTCAGGGAAGAGAAGTAATTTCCATATGAAGTGACTGTTGTAAATTTAATGAGTTTCAAAATAGTTGCAAGACAAGATAAAGTAATTTTATATTAGAGTTAATCTTTTAAATGAGAGAGTCTTCTTGCAGATGTTTGCTTTGCTGCTCTTTTTCAATCTCCATACCAGATAATGATCAGGGATGGGAAGATATTTATTTTGCTGCTACAGATCACATATCCAATGAAGAGCGGGTCTTTACATTTTATAAAGATGTAAAACTATAATGAGACAATATTTGAATTTTGCCAGGGCATTTTTTAATCAGAAATTTGATCCATGACTGCTCTTGTTTGTCTGACATTGTTTGCACTACATTACAGATTATCTCATCATTATAGATGCCCTCAGGCATCAAAATTTGATTTATTTTGAATTTCCACACGTATTTAGGTATTTATATTTGTCACCATTCTAACCATGCAGATATAGGAACTTGCTTCTTTTTATGGCAATAAGTGATGATTGAGAGATGCCAAGGATATTTTTTGCAGTTTTTTTTACCCATGGCTTACATGTAGGCCCCCATCCCCTATATGTATGGCAAATACAAGATATCTTTTGAGTGACCTTTTTTCACATAGGCTTTGAAACAATTTCTTCTTTCTTATCTAGTCATGAGTCAAGAAGTTGTTCACCCTTTCAATTCAAGCCAGATCTTCTTGTATGCTTACAAAGCGTGCCTCCTGATATTTGTTCTCATTCTCCCTTCAACTTTCCTCCTTGTTCTGAGATCAGAAGCATGAGGAGCAAAAGGCTGAAAAATAACTTGCTTTCAAGGTTTTCTGGTTAAGAGGGATATCCTGCATACTTCATAGGGGAAAATTTCCTGCAGTAACTGCACATGGTCTGACCTTTGCCTGTGAGACAAATCCCACTGTTTGGAGGGAGATACTGTGCATTTTTAAGAGTCTGCCCAAGCTGATAGAAATGCAGGACTGGGGGCTTTCTTTTTATCATTTCTCATTATATTTGAATACATTGCCTAAGTTTGGATAAATATCTGCAGTTTTGGCTGCTAATCTCAGCTGAGTGATGTTTCAAATCTAGAGGAATTTATCCATTATTACCAATTGCCTTGATAAAACTTATTTGTTATCATGTTAAAAAGGGTGTAATGGCAGATTTTTCCCAAACAACTTTCTGATTCCTCAAGTTGCTTCATATCTGGGTGATAAAAATACTTAATGGAGTTTTATGAAACCTTTTTATGAAGGCTTTAGAAATAGTGTGTGATTGTCCAGATGTAAGAAATCTTTTCTGAAATTTAAAGAACATCGCAGTATCAGAACTATAGGTTCTTCTAATCTACATTGGTAAATACATTTGTCTTACAAAATTAGATAGCAATCAAGATGTGACGTAAAAATCCTCCTTCGGTTATGATACAAGACATTGCTAGTAATTATTTTCCATACAGTATAGAGAAGATAAGTTCTCCTGTTTCCAGTTAGCAAAGATAGAAGGTAATTGTAATGGCGTGACAGCTACAGTACATATAAAAGAGTAATAGTAAACAAGTTGTGTTTTATGAGAGCATTGCTACAATGATTTAAAGGCAAAGGAGCTTTTGAGAAACTAATGATCAATGATTGTCAGGTATTTTTATTGACTATCTACAAAACACATTGTAGAGACTTAGAAATATATGATCTATAACCTCTAGAAAAAGATTAAGCATTTTAAGTATTTGGACGTGTAAAAAAAAAGACAAAGGCAAATCACATTCAGATTTTTGCTATAGGGGACAGAAATAGATCTGCAAGTTCATATATTTTTGTAGTTGGGGGGGGGGGGCAGTAAATGACATGTTCTGACATATTCTGACTAGAAAATTGATAACTGAATACTGCTGTGTATAAAACTCTGGGCATTATGGTGTATCTATTCACTCAGTATAACCGTTGTGTTTCTTTTTTGCGTTTTTGCAAGATCCAACTCTTGTTACTTAATACAAAAGGACATTGTCTCTCCCCTTTGCACATCTTCATAATGCTTCAGTAACATAAATAATTTTGAATTATTCTTTTTTTCAATTCCAAGTGCATGAAATCATGTGTGAAAAATGCTGATAACTAAGGAGTATATAATAAGAATCTAAAAAACATGAGTGGGATAAAGAGTATGGATAGGGATCTCTGGATCATTTTTTCCGACAGTACAAAAAATATCTTCCATCAAATGTGGATAGTAGACAGATTAAGAACAGGCAGAAAGAAAGTACAATAACTGTGACCTTCCCTGAAAAAGTTAGGTCTTGGGGTGCCAAAATTTTTCACTGGCTCATGAGGAGTCTGGGTACTGACATGTTAAAAAGTTGCTAAATGCATACATTCAGCACTGAAAGTTTTCTTAAACAAACAAAAGCTGGACAATGGATGTGTGTTTGGGTATATAGAAACTACTATTTATATATGTCTTCTTTTAACTATTCATTTTTTCTTCTTTTTACAGCTATGTTCCTGTTTGTTCTACCCCTAAAAACAAACCCTGGAAGCAAAAGAAAAAATAGGAACATTCAAGTCTGAAGGATGACAAATGAAAATGCTAAGAAGTGGTATGAAAGAGAAGGAAGATATGGTCATAAATGTGGAAATAGTGAAGGATGTTGAGTAAGACATCACAAAACCTTGCTCCCTTCCCTGAAAATCCAATAAAGAAGTCCAAAGTTCTTGACTGGGGACAGACGCGATTCTTATAGTCTCTAGGATCTTCCATGCACTCTCATCACTCTCCTTTTGGTGAAATGAATGACCAGTTGGGCTACAACCAGGAAAAAGTTAAAGAGAAGGTCCCATAACTTGGCAGAAGATCATAGGAGAACACATATTCTACTGTAATCTTACAGATATTTAGGCAGTTCTTCTATCTTATCATCCCTTTAAAACTTCATCAACAATAGAGGTAGAAGATTAGCAAATTTTTCTGAGTAAAAGAAGTTTCTTCTTCAATATCTGTGATGTCATTTGTGATAGCAAATCAGACTTTCTGCAGAAAGGAGAAACTGGTGTTCCTAGAGAAATATGATTGTCATTTATGCTTCTGGATGTGTCTCTATCAGCCAAATTTTCTTCCAGGTTTCCAGTTATAAATTCAAGCCTTGCATTGGCAAAAGATAGAAATGTGGGCCAATGCAGATAGGTAACTCCATGACCATGTGCCAAAACACCAATAGGTTTTTGAGTTTTAGAGTTTGCATCTACAGAACCTTTTTAATAGGCTTATTCATCTCCAGCATAACAACATCAACAGATGATCTGCCTCTGTCACATTGAGCAGAAACTGCCATATAGTTCAGTCTCGATATGGTGACAGTCACATTCTAGTGAATGGACAATGAATGCTCACAGGGTAAGCTGGCTCTGTAAATCAGAAAAGCCCTGCAGAGCTCTTCAGTAAACTCCTATTCACATCTTGAAATCTGAGGCTGTTGATGAATCTTTCTTTTCCCTGAACCTCAAACACAAAAATATGAAGTAAAGAGGCTCCCAAGAAAGTCCCTTGTGAATCAGCACCTCCAGATGCTCTGCTTCCTCTTGGTTCCTTTCTTCTCATTCTTTTGTTGGTGCAGCTGCAGCTGGGAAAGAAAAGTAAATGTAACTGCTGCTGCTGCAAAAATTGCAGCCAGAAAATATTCATTACTGCAGCAATTGCAAAGTTGCAGCTGTCCAGATAAATATATCTAGCTATGTTCAAATCAAAGCACTACAACGACAGATGGTTTTCCCCTAATTAGAGCTGCCATATTTCAAGCTAGGACTTTTCAGAAGGAAACAGTTAGCTGTAAGTGAGTTAACATGCCCAGAATTCCTGGACAAGTAATAGTGCTCAAAATCCCGAAGTGTGAAACTTCCAGCTGGAAAAGACACAGTGTCATGGAAAATCTAGACATATGGTAACCTTTTCTCAGATGTGGCTTAGGAGTTTAAAAAAGAACCTGTCTATCCAGAAAGAGATGGATTATGGGCTGGAAGAAACAAATTATGGGATTTTCAGAATTTCCCCCCAGCTGCAAAGCATAATGGCTTCTAGATGGTTTGCAATAAATATGATGTTATTCATTTAATTGGGCATAAAGCCTGAAAACAACATAAATGACTGTAGGATACTATTCACAGTATTTAGAGCTTCCCTCTCCCACTGTGGGAAGTGATTAACTGGTTGCATTCATCCCATCTGATGTTAACTATCTGAAACTTATCTTTCTAATTACAGCTGGTCCCTTACTACTCAACATTCAAAGTAAAAAAAAAAATATTTCCTTAAGATGAGGATCTATTCTATTCTAAAATAAGTGCCTGAAACAGAAGAGGGAAATTTCCCCACTCTCTTTTTAAGAGTGCTTTATACATGAAAATTCATGTAATAGAATAACATTAATTGATCTGTCTTAGAACTAATCCCCTTTATCTAGACAAATCTTTCAAATTTTTAACTGCTATATTCTTCAGTTCAGTGACCATATTACATAGGGATCTTTCTAGCAAAGCTTCCAAAATCAATTATGTTTACACTTCTGGCAGTGATGGTAAGAATTGCCACACTCCTCCGTTAACACTGGCTACTCTTCCTTTGCCTAAATTTCAACAACAAAAATAGAAATGACCTTCTGAATAAAGAAATTTGTACGGAAAAATACTCTCTGGAACTGCTATTATGGTTGAGTTCCTCATAGTAGATAGCACCTTAGTGAAATAAGAAGTGACTACATCAACTTCATCCTTTGGGCTGAGAAAGAAGTTGAGCTGACATTGAGTCACTGAAATATGCAGTGAATCATTTTCTTCATAGTGACTGATTTTCTCTTATGTGTGTAAAATTCATTAAACTTTTTTGTGATCATAGTAATATCTCTTAAGATTTCTTCCTTTATCAGTCTCTCTTATTCATGTTATCTTTTAGTCTCTCAGTGACAAAAACACAAAGCAGAATATTGATAACTTTCTAGAACTTTGAGTATTTTGTTTTTCACTGATGAAATTCTAGTTAGAAATGCTTATGTAAAACTGCACATTTTATTAATGAAAGCTTTCAAATTCCTGTCTCTAGATGTCTTTGTTGTTTAATTTAGTGCATGTTTATATAGAGAGAAATTAGCCAATTTCTTAACAGACTTCTTGTCATGGATTTGTGTCACTCTGAGGTTTAATTAAGAATATGAATATCTACAATTGGCAGAATATACACAGCCTCCCTTTCTGGGTTAAGGGTTCTGCTCCAGAAAACAATCTTCAGTTTTGTCTGTGCATGTGACCAGTCTTTATAATGTGTTGGCTGACAAAAAGAAACTTCAGTACCACTGTTTTCCAATGTCTAGAGTTAGCTTGAAGTAGTTGTTCTGCAGGAGTTTGAATGCTGCCTTTTTGTTCAGTAGTATATTCTCACGAAAACAAAACAGTAGTTGTAGTTTCAATTACACTTGCTATTTCACTGCTAAACAAGTGCTGAGTAACAGCCCTTCATGCTAAAAAAAAAAAAAAAAAAAAAAAAAAAGCAATTTATTTGGTGAAAACTTTCACCTTCCTTTACCTCGAAATACTCTTATGGTTCCCCCAAATTCTCAGTGCATTGAAATATGTTTAAAAAAGTTAGTAAATTGTAATAGCATGCTTAAATTCAGATGTTTGTTGAATTTAAAATCATTGGGATCTAAAAGATAAGCAATGCACTACAGTGCACTACAGTAGTTCACATGTATGTGTGGCTATCGAAATGTATTGGTGTCCTTCCAAACTTGTTGTCGTATGATCACTTCTTCCTGTAGAACATAATCAGTTTCCAAGGAATCTTGTATGTAAATTACCTAATTCAAAGGGGAAAAAAAAAAAAAACCAAAAAAAACCCACTATGTTTCTTTCTAAGAAGGTGTTATGTGTACTCAGCTTCCTACCTGTTTTTCCTTTAGTGTCTTGTGGGTATTTTCCTTAATGTTTCAACTGCATAGTCTGAACATAAAATAGCGTCTGTGAGAAGTTAAGCTTTGATTAATAGCTGTCATGTTAAGATTGGTTGGGAAGTGGAATTAAAAATTTGCTATTGTTCTGGAGAGTGTCTCCATGAATTTGAATATCATTCTGTTTTTTTATCTGCATTTTGTAATCTCACTGGACAAGCAGAATATGTAATGGAATTCACAAATTAAATATAAATCTGGAAGATACCATGTAGTACTACTCAGAAAACCAAACCAATCAATTTTCTACATCCAAATAGTTTTTCTGTTGAAGATATTTATTGCTAAATTGCTAGATAATGGATATTTAAATAAATTGCTTTGAACTACTCTCAAGTTTTCTGGAGAGATATTAAATACAGATTTAAATATATCTACCTTCTTTTCCGGGGAAAACCATTCTGTAAAGGTAGTATTTCAAATCATGTCTATTTTAATGCTTTATGCTAAAAAAAGAAAGGAAACTCCACACTAACAATTTTTTTTCTTGAGTGCAAATTTAGCTCTGGATTTGAATTTGGTTTGAATTTCCTCTTCCTAGTATTATGTTGCCATTAGGCCCCAAAACTTCCTTCTCTGACTGTCTATTCATACATTTTATTTCAGCCTAATGCTGAACCAGAATCTCAAATTAACAGCAAAGCAATCTACATTGTAATGCCTCTTCTCATTTTGCATTCCTATGGATTTCCCCCCCCCTTATTATTACTACTGATATTTACGTTGGCTTACATCAGTTTACCATATGCATCACATTGTGCTACAGAGTGTAAACTCATTGAAAAGATTAGATTCCATTCATTACAAGCAAAAGTATTACTCTGCAGTCACACTACAAATTGTATTTTCCTGCCAGTTTTTGTTCCAAAGTAATTTTTAGTGAACATTAAAGCATATGGCAAACAAAGATATGTGTGCCTTTCCTTCATTTGAAAAAAAAAAAAAAAAACATCTCCAGAAAACAAACAGATAAACACACACACACATAAACAACAACAACAAAAAGAAAAAACAAAACAAAAAAAAACAACCCACCACCTCATTAGGAAAATTGTAGTGTGAAATTTCAATTCAAAAATAAGGAATTTTTCAAGTTCACTTTGGTTAGAAATGCAGCCAGTAACCTTTGCATTTTGTACTGCTTAATATCCAGTTTGTGAGAAAGCTAAGATTTATAAAACTACATTTCTTTCAGAATATAAGATTTCCAATGGCAGCAAAAGGAGAACTACAAGACTTAACAGCTCTGTGATACCAGGAGTGTGGTAACACTAGCTTCATTGCTGTAGTGCAAACTGCTACCAGGCTCATTTTGTCTATTGAGTAGTTTCATTTTAGGTTTCATGGCTCACTCTCTCTCTCTTCCACATATCTCTAGTGAAAGAACATTATTCTTCACTGTCCTGCCACGTGGCTCTTGCACTTCTAGAAAGGCTATAAAAATCCCTTCCTTTTCTGTAGCTGGTTTAGATTTATCTCATTAAGCTTGTCAGAGGTTCTTCCTGCACTCAGCTTAAGGTTAACATCCATAATTTTGATCACACCATTTGAGCCTCTGTAGCTCTGTGACTTTTGCTAGTAGTGTTTTGTTTTATTATTTATTTTTTTCCAGAAAGCCCTATCTGTTGTAGTGGAAGTCTGAAATCTCCCTTCAGAAGCTTGCTAGATTCTTGCAATAGTACAGAACAGATTACTCTTAAATAAGGATTTATTTTCCACAAAAAAAAATTAGGAAATTGACAGAAGAGGGATTAAACCACAACAAGAATTCACACAACTCATCATCACTTTTGAGATTAGTCTGGTTTATTCTAGATGCTGCAAGAATCAGGAAGAGAAAGCTGTCCACTTTTCTCCTTAGTCTCTTTCCAATAACTGCAGGAGCTGAGTTTTTTTGGAACTTATTTTTTCTGATCTTTTCCCACACACTCCTCTGAGTGTGAAGATATACTTGGATGTATAACATGCAAGGTCTGAAAGTTGTGTTATCCCTGGATGTTTTGATAGTAGGAGTTACTTAAAGATATCTTTTGTTGCTGTCCAGAGATATAAAAATTATTCAGTTCAGAGTTAACTTGATATTCTTTCACAACAAACAGCAGAATAATGATAACGAACAGAGGCTTAAGAGTCACTACCCATATTTCCCATATAGTTTGAAGAGAGACAATTGATAATACATAGAGTCTGGCACTGGAGCTTAAACAATAAATGAAAATTATGAAGCTTATCAAGTGAACCTTTAAACTTCACATTTAAATTTAAAAAATAAAAAACACATATATTATGGATTAGAAACATTATTAGGTGTGATGGACTGGCCAGTGCCAGTTTTTACATTTTATCCCACCAGTAAGAAGACTTCACTGTTCTCATAGGAATAACCAGAATACACTATTTCTTGAAGAAATGCATCCTCTTTAAAGTGAGTACAAAAGGTCCCACCAGTTTTCTGCTGATTTCCCTCAGTCAACATTATAGGCACTCTAAGGCACTTAATACATGGAACGAGAAAAGAGTTTTGCTGAGGGCTTAACACAACAGAGTGTTTGTTGAGAATATATAGAGAAATTGCATCTTCTTTTCAGTAGTGAGGACAGAGGAACAGTTGTATTACTCACCAGTTTGGCTTACAGATACAGGCAACATGTACATCTCTCACAATACAGTATATAGCTTGCAAGCATTAAACAAGCAGTGAGACCATGTAGCTAACATTAAATCCTGTCTATCTATATGTTAATCACTATGTACTGTTTCTGCTATAGGAAGATAACATCCATACAGATGGTTTTCTACCATTAATGACTATGAAAGAAGCTCTGTGAATGCATCATCATTTTAAGGAAGTGCTTTCAGGCTGGGAACTCTGGAGGAAAAATATATATATATGCATGCATGTGTGTGTGTGTGTGTGTGTGTGAGTATATGTGTATATATATATATAGTTCTGTTCACTGCTCATTTGAGATAAGAAAAATATAATAATCTCCAATGACAATTGTTCTCTTCTTTCAATCTGACTGTCTCTTATTACTCTTTTAGTCTGTTCACTATGAGGATCCCCCATTAATGTTATTCACAGTGTAGAGCGTTAGTCAGCTGGACTAATAAAATCCTAATGAAGTAATTGTAAGTTATTTGTTTAGACTGAATGTGACTAGGATCAGCAAAACTTGCTCCTTAGTTATCTTACAAGACTCATTTAGGAATACTGCAACACAGTTCAGGTTAGACTGTGAAAACTGCTAAGCTTCAAGAATTGTCCCTGAGTGTAGTCCTGCCAGAATATACAGCCAGAGGGTCAAGCTATATCACTTTTAAATAATTAGCTTTTGAATGGAGCTCTGGAAATACAAAGTGCTTCTCAAGTGCTATAATTACTCTGTCCCTACATAGCAGCATAGTTGAGTTTCAAAGCATGAAGTAAGGAGCTAACACTGACTGAAAAACCTACACTTTTTATAGAAATTATTGTCAGTGAATATGAAATAAAATGGATTTCAGGTAAAAACTGCTGGTTTCTTGTGTTTTTTTTCAGCTTGACTCTCTCTTGATTACCGACTGACAAATCTTTGCATGGCCTTCAGCAAAGAGACAAATCAAGCTCAGGTATTGTTATGAATGTAGATGTTGCTCAGCAACAAGATATCAGAGCCAGATGAACAGACTTGTGATGGCAGCTTTTGCTTAAAATTTTCTGTTTTATTTTTTAAATGTTTCTGCTGCAATTTTTCTTTCTACTTCAGTCAGCTTCTTTTCCACCAAGACACGATGTCTTCTACCATGCTTGTCTTCATTTATTTATTTATTGGCATGGGAATTATGCAATAGGACTGTCAGAGAAGAACAGATGATCACTGAACTCTAACAGGTGTGATGTTCCCAAGTTACAATCATTGCTGTGGAGACTGAAAGCAAAGAGACCTAATGACTATGAAGACATCTCTTAGAAGCCAGTGTCTTTGCAGGGTTCTCCACAGTTTCCTTTGGAAAATTGCCCATGAACATCCAGATGTTTCCGGTAGCATGGGATGCTACTGAGGAAATGGAACTTTGCGGAATTGAGGCAAAAACCCAAATGCCTTAGAAGACGTTTGCTGTCTTCTAAGGAGACATTTACTGTCTTCTAAGAAGTCTGGATGAGATGGTTATATAAGGTATGTTATTCCCTCCTATCTTCTTCACTGACACTTTATAGTGTGTGTCTTCTCTAGTAATGATAAGGGTCACTGCATAACCTTATGTTTCAGGGCTTGTTGTAAATTTTACTTATCATCATGTTCTATTTTTGTTACTCACATGAAAATGTGCACTGACTATCCGGTTACTTTTTCAGGGACAACACTGATGCTGATAACCTGTGGATAAAATTTTAAAACACCAGTGTGAGTGGCCAAGATCACCTGCCTGACTGATGAGGATTTCCTACTAGCATGCTATTCATCCATAGATTCACATTAGTATTAGATATCTGTTTTCAATCAGAAAAAAAAGTCACTTTCTTTTGCAATGAACGAATAACATTGCAAATCTAAAAGAAATTTCATCTCCTTAAAGATATTCTCATTTCTTGATCTCTGCCTTAAAGATTTTCAGTCCCACCTTTTTTCTTTTTTGATTTAAGAATATTGAATATACTACCCTGTACATACTGTCGTGTTTCCTCCAGAACACATGGATTACTGTGTTATCTACTTGAGAGCATACCAATACTTCTGCCATTCTCTTTATGGTTTCACTTTCCTCGCGTTCATATTTTTGGCTTGCTTGAGTGAACACAAGAGCTTTCTCTCTGAAGTGTCCCTTTGGTGTTTCTCTTGCTCATCCTTAAGATATTTTTCATTTTATCCTCTTTTCTGCTTCATATATCTGTTTATATCTGTCCATGGCTCTCAAGAATATTTCAAGCCTTACTGTTCTATAATCAGTGTCACAGATTGTTTCACTGAGTCCTTCTAGTTAGTCTGTTTGAGAATAATAAAACTGATTGTCTGGGAAAAGATTACCTGTTTTATGGTTTTGAAAAGGCGAGGAGAGGGAAAGTAGTCAGCAATCCCTTGCTTAATAATAATTAACCCTAGCACAATGGAATGTATTGGTATGCTATTTTATGCTCTTTATGGCAAAGTAAAAAGTTGACAGTAACCGTATGCACTGAGAAATGTGCAGATATCAGATGTATAATAAAAAATCTATCCCTATATAGTATACCAAGTATTTAAATTCCAGTTTCATCTTTTGGTTATAAAGGGAATGCTGATCCTGAAGCCATAAATGAAAAGAATAAAAATGTAGCATCTATACTATGGCATAGCAAGCTTAGTAATAAAATCATAAAATGTCACTGATTCATTTTATTTTGGCAGTGTACAAAGACTGTATTGATATGAAATTACCTTGTCACAGGTATAATCCTTGAATGAGAAATATTTATTTCCCCAAAACATTTATAGCCTGAATATTCAAGATTAGAAGACATTTTGATGTTCAAGGGAAAGCAGTAGCCCAGAAGGATGAGCACCATGCAATCTTTTTTAAAGCACTCATTGTTTTGGGAGTCTGGAGACAAAAAAAAAAAAAAAAAAAAAAAAAAAAAAAAAAAAAAGATGAGCATAACATTAGAATGCCATTCAATGTGTAGACTGAAAGAGAAGGAACAGATTGGTTGGGAGGGGATATGGAAGAAGCAAATTTTAAGGAGAGCAGGAGAATGGCTCCTAAGCACTTAATAGTGCCTTTTCACTGGAATCTTGAGGACTTTGAGTCATGTGAAGGAGCTAGGAAGGTAAAATTAGCCCTGGAGTATTGTCAGTAGGGTGACATATCATCTGAAATATTTCCTGTACATTTCATGAATATGTATTGCTGTTCTTCCCTGAAATGAAAATCCATGGTTACAATTCAGGAGTAGTTTTAGCTGCTGGGAAAATGTCTTTTAGAACATTTTTTATGAGTTCTACTATGAGCTTTCTAAGGTACAAGACAAGTTTAAGAAAAACATGCATTAAAAACTTGTTTACAATATACTAATATTGGTAAAAATATAAAATTTAAAGAATACCTGAAACATCAGTTAGTAAAATACTTTTTTTTTTTTCTCAGTAAAAACTTAGGTGAATTTTGAATTAGTTCTCTGTTATCCTGAAGCTTTCTTGTTCTGCTGCTTTACTCAGTATCAGTAATTTTCCTCAGTCAAGTCCCAGAGACCGCAATTTTTAAGACTGTGTTACCTTCTCCATTCCAGAAGTAAGCAGCATTTACTGATAATATTATGCACTCAGGTTAAATGTTTGACTATGACAAATGATAGGATATTTTTGAAAACATTCCTAATCTACACACAAGGTACAGATATTCTTTTGATTCCAGATGTATGCTGCAAAATTCTCAGGCCTTGAGAATTAAACCTAAACTGTATGTAAATTCATTTAAATAAACTCATTTGATTTGAACATAGTGAATGTCGTTGAGATACTCATCCTAGCTAAATATATGTCCTCCTTCCTTTGTTGTTAATCAAAGCGTGTTGTTGGAATTTGCTCAGCACAGAAGAAATTCCAACAGTAGGAAAAGTACTGTCAATAACTCTGTATCCTATACCTAAATCTGGAAAATCTGGTGTTCTCCAGCAACACGTAATTATCAATTTTTGGTTTAGTTCTATAAAACTGGTTTTGAGGATAAGGCATTATGAAGAAAAAAGTGTTAACTATGCATAAAAACAAATTGTTTTTATTCTTTTCATTTTTATTATGTTTGACTGGAAGAAGGACCATCACACATTAGCACAGAAAAAAACAAAAGCAGTGCCAAGGAATGTTAGGTGCTAAAGTAGTCTCTGAACAAGGTTAAGCTGAATGACAGATCAGTCACCCGCAGGCAGCACACCTTTGTTAACTTTCAATACATTGTTGTATTGTTGGAAAGCTTCACATGTAACCATATAAATGTATATATACACACACTTCAATGAAAATGGTCTCTGGGAAGATTCAAATTTTGAGGAACTGTCCTGTAGGAAATGTTACTGGAGTTGTAGGTAAATCAAATAGGGCCAGAAATCGGTGCTTATAAAAAAACAGCTCTGTCTAACAGATACTCCCTATTATTATTCTCTTTTGACCAAAGCACTCTTTCCCTTTATTGGCTTGTTTTAGAAGTGAACAGAGAACTTTGTTCTGAGTAGTGGCTCAAAACTAATTGTTAGTACCATGCAAATTATGCTAATATTAATAACAGTGTTTTTTGTGATTATGCAAAGGAATATCAAAATGGCCATGCGGTGGCTTATATATTTCAAGAACAATGATCTCACACATTTTTTCTGAACAGCACAACAGGGCTTGGAGTGGAATCCAGAAAACACTGCTGTCCCAATTTAGATGTCTAAGCCTTTGAGGGTGATAATTTTTTATTAGGAATTCTAAAAATATGCTGAACACAACACTCTATAAGGAGAGAAGGCATTGCAATTAAATAGCAGTTCACAGAAGTGATTGCAATTGTTGAGGCAGAAAGGAGACTAGGGAAGTGTTGGCAACATTCTCTCCTTGTGATCGTTACAGTCAGCATGGGAGAGGGGAACAGCAGCAAAGTGAATAGCAAGCAAACAATATAAGAGGAATAGTTAACTAATACCTGTCACATTACATAGCAGTAAAGACTTATGTCCTTGAAGTTTTCCCTCCTGGAACTTGCAATTGTGCAAATGCACATTCACATGTACGTTCATAGGTCCCATGTGATTTTGATATAATTACATCTTGCATTACACTTATTTGTAGATTTTTATTCCTCTTTCCTGGTTCATTGTAGCTGAACTTCAGGGCTTCATAGTACATTTTCAGACATTTTCAAATGCCTGCATGATTCCCACTAAACTTCAAACAACTCTCTTTTTCTCTTCAGAAAGAATGTAACCTTTACTATTTCCAATTTTATTGTGACCATAAAATTAATTTCATTTATTGAAATTCTACAGCTAGAGTTATTCACCATGATTACTACCAAGTATCTTCCAGCATTTCACCCTGCCTTGCTCTTGTCTTTTTAATAGAAAGCTCTTTTTTTGCTATGCTGTTAATAGAATCTAACGATGATAGAGGGTCTGTCCTTTGGAAAGGTTTCACCATCAGTGGACAGATTGTATCTCTCACAGTGTTTACTGCTTTTAAAAGCAACAGTAATCTTTCTCACATTTGCTGTGTCAATAATGAAGTCTTTATTAACACCTCACCCTTTTTATAGACCTGATAGAAACAGATGCTCCATCTGCTTAAATATTTAAAAAGTTACTCTTAAAACAACATTTACAAACCTTTTCATGAGTATATCTGGGAAGAATATTGTGAATGCATCCCACATTGAGTTACCTCTGTAACTGCTCCCATCACAGCAACAGCGTCGCTTATGATTATAATAAAGCTACAAAGGATAATCCTTACTTCTTTATTATTATTTTCTCAATTGATTTGTAAGGAGATAAAAGATCAGTTTGGTAGCTTCAGTAAAAATGTAAAAAATCTGTAAATTCTCTCATAACTGTCAGTTTTACAACATATCCAGACCCTGATTTGTTTCAAATGCATTTAAATGGTACATTCCTATTCCCCTTAATTATTTGGGTGGATGGACTAAGATTTGAGCTACTGGAAAAAAAAGGAATAATGTCCTGTGGAGTTTTGTCTTTGAGGGAAAACAACAAAAGGGCTCTTTGTCTGCCTCATGCGACTAAGGTACCTTCAGAAGAAAGGTTTGAGCAGCCCTCTCTAAAACAAGGTTAATGGTTGCAAAAATGACATTTCCTATTCACCTTTGTGATTTTGTATTCAAATGCACACACTTTATCATACTCGAAATCTGGTGGCATACACAAATCCCATTCTTGGATGTGTAACTTGGCTCACGCATAGGATTCAATTAAGGCCTAAGAGAAATATGTCACACTGTTAACCCTGCCACTTGTAGCAGTCCTTGAGACTTCACAAAGCTCTTCTGAGTCTGTGATGCACCATTTAAACCACTTGACTTTCACTCCATACAGCGCCGAGTGTGCCTCCAGGGAAGGTTCACAGTGCTCTAGGGACAAATTCTTTTTCACCACTGCTCCCTGAATAACAAAACACACAAAAAAGGGAGAGAAAGACAAGTATTTATGTCTCTTCCTAGAACACAGACAAATTTAGGAAGTAGAGAAATCAATAGAAAATAAATAAAGGTGAAAAATAGTATAATAATAGAAAGTGGACATTTTATATTTTGTCTTCATGTTATGTTAAACTTTTTTCACAAAATCACAGAATGGCTGGAGTTGGAAGGAGCCTCCAGGGATGGTCTAGTCCAACCACCTGCTCAAAGCATGATCTGAAGTGAGCTGCTGAGGACCATGTCCTGTTGGGTTTTGAGTATCTCCAAGGATGGATACTCCATAACCTATCTGGGCAACATAATTGACTTGATCTTTTAAAGTTTTCAGCTCTTTTATTTTATATTTCAAAATCAAATATTTATTCCATCTTGACCAAAATGAATTTTCTTCTTTATTAAAAGGCAAAGATGACATTAAGGTTAGTTGGAAAGGACTGAGCGCAGCATTGCCAAAGAAGACCTGGGGGTATTGGTGGATGGGAAGCTGGAAATGAGCCAGCAATGTACCCTCACAGCCCAGAAAGCCAACCATATCCTGGCCTGCATCAAAAGAAGCATGGCCAGCAGGCAGAGGGAGGTAATCCTGCCCCTCTACTCTGCAATGGTGAGGCCTCACCTGAAGTTCTGCATCCAGATGTGGAGTCATCAGTACAGGACAGATGTGGGTCTGTTGGAATGTGTCCAGAGAAAGGCCGTAAAAATAATCCACAGAATGAAACACCTCTCAATCAAGGACAGGTTGAGAGAGCTGGGGTTGTTCAGCCTGGAGATGAGAAAGCTGTGAGGTGACTTGATAATGGCCTTTCAGTATCTAAAGGGGGGCAACAGGAAAGAAGGGGACAGATTCTTAAGCAGGGTC
Organism: Gallus gallus; assembly: GCF_016699485.2. NCBI lineage: Eukaryota > Metazoa > Chordata > Aves > Galliformes > Phasianidae > Gallus > Gallus gallus. Next base: position 37,248,279 of record NC_052532.1, read on the forward strand.
TGTGGTGAGAGAACAAGGGGAAATGGTTTCAAGTTCAAAGAGGGTATATTTAGGTTAGATATAAGCAAAAAAATCTTCTATTGTGAGGGTGTTGAGGAGCTGGAACATGTTGTCTAGTGATGTAGTTAATGGAGACTTTCAAGTCATGGCTGGATAAGGCCCTGTGCAACCTTATACAGATGTGATGTCCCTGTTCATTGCCGGGGAGTTGGAATAAATGACCTTTAGAGGTCCCTTCCAATACTAAGGATTCTATGATTCTACGATTCTACGAAATAGGAAATTCTGCATTGGGTAGACAACATTACATTTTTGTTATGAATACATTGTAAGTATTTATTCTTGTTTTTAGTCATAGTTTTAGAGACACTGAGATATTTATTAATTCTATCTCATTCAGTTCCAAAATCTGTATATGCAAGGTGTAGCCATATTCCTATGATCAGGTGAACTTTAAAGATTCAAATATTTCAATGCTTTTGTTCATCTATCTTCTTCATCTAGCTTTTACAGATCACTGTCAGATTATATTTATAATGGCTGGAGACCTGAAGTAAATATTTCTATTCAAGAATTATCCATAAGATGCGTGTATAGCATCTTGAGAAATGCTACAGAAAGTCAATGACCATCTTCATAAAAGGCTAAAAGAAAAGAAAAGAAAAGAAAAAAAAAAAAAAAAAAAAAAGCAACAACCACAGCATATTTTCTTCAGCATTAGTGATCTTTCGCTCTTAATGGTTATTAAAAATGAAACGTACCCTCTGAGATTAGCTGCCTCCTGTTTAGCTGAAAACTGAAAAATATTAAGATGGCTTAACATTCTCATTATCACATACTCACATTCTGACATTGCTTTGCAGTACTTCATAAAATAAAATGTGAATTTCAGCAGCTTTTCTTAGGCTAGACTGGGCTCTCATTTCCACTTGTGCAAAATGAGTTGTTTTCATAGTGACTAGGGGCTCACTAAGATGCACCTGTAATCAGTTTGGGATATTGACTTGAGAAGCAGCTGTGGGGTTACTGATGGAAATTCCGTATTTTATCCTCTGTTTCAAGTAGAAAACTTAGGTTTTGTTTCTGGGACCTAAGAAGATGCAAAATGAATTCAGCACAGTTTATAAGCATGTGCTTAAGCAGATCTGTTCAGGTGGTCATTTTATTCTATGCTCTGGACTAAATTAGTCTGGGAATTTGAGAAATGAGCCTGAACACATCTTTTAAGTACACAGTGAGTTCCCTAAGAGAGAACATCTACAAAGGCTTTCCCCAACATGCTTCCCACATGTATAAATTTTTGTATGTATGTGTTATAGCCTCATGGTACATACATGAAGTCTGAATAGATTTGGAATAAAATTGCCATTTGTAAGCAATCAAAAAATAAGCATCACATTAAATTAAATCTGGTAATAGAACCAGCATTAATCAATATGAACTCATAGAAGCAAGATTCTATTTAGTTAATTTTATATCCCTTTTGATCAGATTACAATTTGATTGCTAAAATGTAATGGGATTGCTGTAATTTATTTAGTTTTCCATCAGACTTCTATTTATACTAAATACCACTAAATGATTGTTGCATTATCAAAGTATTGAAAAATTTCAGAGTAAATTCTTTAAAAAAGTTGAAGAACTCACAGGAGTTTGGAAACTTGTGCTTACAAAACAGTCCTCATATGATAACAGGGAATGGCCATATTTCACGTGCAACAATTTCATTGAAGATTTGCATGTATGTGCATGGACTATTTACCAAAACAGTAGGTTGAGAATGTAAATTCATGCTTGTCCTTTTTCTGAATCTGATACTTCATTCATCTGATTCACAGAGCAGTGGAAGAAAAGATAAGCCGATACAAAGCAAATACAAGTCCTGCAATTGTGAATACAAGTGGGAGGAGGCTGAGAGGCTATGTGTATATCCAAGTGTATATCTTTACTAATTTTGTTTTATCTATTACAGTTACTATCTACAGATTTTGCTTTATCTATTAAACTGTTATCTCAATCCACAAGTGTTCTCTCTTTTACCTTTCTGATTTTCTTCACCATCACACTGTGGAGGTCTGGGCAAGAAGCTGTATGGGCCTTAGCTGCCTATCAGGTTCAAGCCACAAGAACAGAATAAAGCATACATCAGAACAAATATTTTACATTTGGCAGCTCTGTATTTTTTTTTTATTGTTTGACTGTTCTCTTTTCACTAAATATTTTTTCAGGAGGCATACCACAGCAGGCAAATTCTAACATTAGCCGAGCAAGGTGTTTCTGAGTAATCAGAAAGTTGTTATCACCTTTACCTGGATATAAAATGTTTTTCCTGTGGAATTTGCAGAATTGAAATGTTCTGTGAAGAAAGCTCAGTTTAACCATCTTGTGAGAAAGCATACACTGAAGTGCAGCTAAACTGGGCTAGCACTGGCTATATGTCACAGAATCCTGCTGTTTGTCCATACAGATTCCCAACATGGAACACACTACATTGATTCTTAAGTGAGCTATCTCACTGTGTTCCTTTGCCCCCATTCTCTGTTCCCATGCTGGGAAATCTCAGTGAGAATATGGGTGCACATGTCCTGTAACTCATGAGCAGGGTGTTCAGTGCAACCAAGGCATGCTGCGGCTGCTGTGCATCTGCAGCTCAGACAGGAACAGGGAGGACGTGGATTTTTCTCCATTCTTTCCTGCAGCCATCAGTGCTGTTTTCTGCATGCAGTTGAGTCCATCTGTGCCTTGGCTGTGAGTTCAGAACACCTTGACTGTTCATGTACAGTTGTCATTTCTCTGAAGTAACCAGAAATTCTGGAAAAGTGGTGAAGTTATTTTTTCCATCCAAATTCAATTTCCAGATGGTGGCAGATGACATGTTTGGCACAAAATGGCCATACCTCAAACTCAGGGGACTGGAACAGGTCAGCGAATTTAGTATGCTGGAGACTAAACGGAAATCTACTGCCACTGGCTAAAATTTTCTCATTTTTCCATTACAATGAAATTTTCCACCTACTCCTGGTGAATTTCGCTGCTGTACATCAAGGTTTGGTAGCTTTTCAACAGAAAAAGTTGTGTAACAAAGGGTCATGTTTCCAAACCAGTCATCTAAAAATATTAGCAAAATCAAAAGTGAGATATAATTCTAAACCAAAATGGATTCTTAGATCTATGAATATTCATCTGTTTAGGTTTTGTTATGATTTGTATTTGAAGAAGTTATTTAAATACAGATGATATTCAGAGGACTGACATTCCATTACTTCTCAATTTCTACTACATCATACAGCAAACAAGCTTTACTTGTTTAGGGGGTTTTGAGCTCTTGTCTTCCACTACCTATGAATTACTACCTTTTGAGTTCCTTCTACAAGTTTTTGCCATCGTATGTAAGAAACAAAAAGAAAAAATAAAGTAATGAAGTACATTGCTGTAAGTTAAGTTGTAACTTTCAGAATTAGACCTACGCTAATTCTAATCGATGAGAAGTTGTAGCAATTTCAAGGTGATGTATCATGGAGATGTTTGAGAGATTTATTGTGTGAGAAAATTAAAGAATATTCTGATTTTAGATCATCATCCATGAAAAAACTAATTTTTTCCACCTCTCCTATGTACACACTCAGATGCTTTCATGAGGCTACACTATGTGATTCACCTAGATCACATTCAAGAAAAACAGCACTCCTTTTCTTTTGGTTATTTATCACTGCTATGTCCCATTCAGTGAAAGTGACCAGTTTCAGGAGATGACTTCAATCTTCATACATAAACATTTGTGATAGTCCTTCTGCAATTTCCATTTCTTTAAAATGTGCTGTGATTTACAGTACTTGAAAAAGATGGCAAAGCTAATGAAAAGAATGCATGAACTACCTGGCAAAAATTCAGCAGGTTGTCAAACAGGATTATCCTTTACAGAATAGTTCAATCAGACACTAGGGGCCAAAGCATTTTACTTGATTACACGGATTTTTTTTTTTTTTTTTGCATACAATTACACCCCAATCTCATGAAAAAGTGTCATTTTGACAAAAGGGCACTGCTGAGAATGTCTGATCAGTGATTATAGTTTTAAAAATAGCCTGATTTAAGACTAATCTAGATTATCAATAGGTATAGTAAATGTAATAACCCCAGTTTAAAGTGGAGATAAAGGCACAATGCAGAAAATAATGTTGTAATATTTTCTCTGTAACTGTACACCCAGATTATTAAAACATATTACTTGCTAAAATGGTGCTGGATTCTAGTGATAATGAGGGAGAAATTCCAGGTCTGCAAAAGGAAGCTGCACTTTAACACATGTACACCTGCAAAGATTGGTAAGAGTTTTGCTATACAAATAACATCAGGAGAAATAAAATTTTAAATAATTAAAGTAGTGTGTTTTCATTCTCATTTGCATTTCACTAATATTGTTTCTTCTGGTGCTTATAAAAGCTATTTTGGAAAAGGACTGCATCTCAGCTGTGGTGAATTTCGTCAAGATTCTTTTCCTCTAATTAATCCAAGATGTTCGAGGTCAGAGAAATTTTAAAAATATATAATCTCATCCAATGATATTTTTCAAAGACATCTTGGAGATTTCATGAAGTTTGAAGACTACTTCAGTGCCTGTAATTGTGTCCTTTCAATTTATCGAAAAATATGGCTGAGACCAGAGTTTCTGTAATCATACAGACATCCTCCAAAAAAGTCAAGGACTTGAGTACTTTATGTAATAAAATTAATAAAGTGACATCCTGCTGCAGTTTGGTGTTGCTTGCTGTGAAGCAGTTTATCATAAATGTAAAATAGGCTGATTCTTTAAAAAACGTGGAGGGAATTGTTTGATTTATAGGAAACTATAAGATCTATATGTAAAATCTAATCAAGAAGTCAGAATTTGCCAACAGTTAGTAGTATGCAGGTATTCCTGTCCTAATTACAATTTATTCAAAGAAGCAATCTTACATCAGTTGATTAAGGCTGATCTGGGCTAAAGAGAACTTGATTACTCTTAAAAGTGTTCATATTTTCCAAGGCCAAAATCCGTTTGTGGAATTCATGGTTAACTCACTGAAAGGACAAAAGTGGCAAAGAAGAATCTCAGCTTTACACGTGAAGGTGGAAGTCTATGATATTTCTCCTTGAGAAAGTAGCCTGGGAACAATAAACAAATTATAACAGACAGAATAGTGTGGCTGAAACATTATTTTTCCTACCTGTTATCTGATTCTCTTTACAGCTCTCTAAGTGTCTCCTCTGGGACTAAAGAAAAATGTATCTCTAGATCTCTGTTCTGGGAGAAGACACAACAGTTTACACAGCTGGAGAGCTGGGACATCCAGTCTAGCACAGGGATTACTGAAAATGTACTGAGCTGCAACTGTATATATTTCAAAAATGTTTTGATGAAATATAAGTTTGTCTAATTGACTGTCCATTTTGTGTTAATGCAAATTATTTCTGCACAGGAAAAATACACAGGCAACTCAGGGAATTCTGCGGATTATTGTCATTATACATTAATTACAATATTTAATTGCAGTATTTAAACTCATAAGATTGGACAGAAAACGTTTTCAGGCACTGAAGCCCACTCTAATGTCACAGTTACATCTCCACAGTTACAGTCACTTACACTCTGTCAGAGTAACTACACTGAATCTGTGTAATGGGAAAGTCCCTCAATCTACAAAAACTACTGTATAGTGCCTAAGTCTTAGCCTGTGCTAGTCTTAATCAACACAATATAAAACCACGTTGAGGATGACACTGATATTTTGAATAATTATGGGACAGTGCTCAGTTCTGATGCATGAGCCCCATTCAGTTTATTAGCAGAGACAAATACAAAATCAATCCTTTATAATAGAAACTCCTCCTGAATACCTTTTGACTAACTTGGAACTGATTCCTAAAGGAGAATGTTTGCAAAGGCTGGTTGAGAACTGGAAAAACTGCAAAACAGACATTGCCTTCTGCTTTTTCATATCTTATTTTCAAACTCTGCTTCAAGAAGATCCCAGTTTCCCCAAATGTCTTGCTTGTTTATTATTTATCACTAGATATTTCATCCTGGTAAATGGATCTCTACAAGCTGAGCACCATTCATCAGTCCACATCTTTAGCCTGCCACACCAATCACATACCAAGTGCTTTAGCTGGAGTCTTTGGTTGAAGTTGTACTACCCATCCTTAACATGCCCTGGACAGTGGTGTAATGAGGGTTCAAGTAAAACAATACTGGATCTGCAGCAACATCAATTTTCTTTTATTCTTTTTCTCTGAAAAAATATCTGCATTTTAAAATTATTTATGTGTATCTACATCTACGAATCCTGAGGCCAGGACCTAATTATTTCTGAAAGATTGGAGTATACCTGAAGTATATACAAGACCTTCAGCAGTGGCTACATATGTTAATTGATCATGTATTAAAATACAAAGCCAGACATCTGCCCTCATTGAGTGACATTTTGTTTGGGAGTGGTATAAAGGAGTAGTTAAGTAGTGTGCCACATGCCAGCTGGGGTAGCCTCTGTTATACCCAAAGAACCACCAGGGAATACAGCTAGATATGAGCATTTCCTCTGGTTAAAAATGCACTTCCTAAAGATGTCACTGTGAAGCTACCTTTTCTCCAAGGATTCTTTGAAACACAAGTCTTCAGAAGACCTGTTCTCCATCTTTCTCCCTGCTACCTCAACAGAATTTGTGTTCTGGACCACAAATCTATATGCACAAAAATTCTTATGAAAACTCCAGACAACATACAGCCATTAAACAGCATTTGATAAATGCAACCTCTTTAAAAACTGTTACTCAATAAATCCTTGCTACAAGTATTAGGTTATTTTTTCATCTTCTGAACAGGTGTCCCCGTAGGCTTTAAAAAATACTACTGAAAGATTTTACATGATTCATGTATCATACTGTGTTTGGGCAGGATTAATTTGTATGAGGTGAAATTGCAGGTCTTCTGTGAGCTGGAGGTCATTTCAGATGAAATCTTATAGCACAGTGCCCAGATATGAGGGCTCCACACTTTTTGTTTTTAATGAGTGCTCTAGATCCCACAATTGAGCTCAGCAGGAAGAAAGATTTTGCACTGATTTCAAAACTGATTGCACCTCTGTGTGTTAGCTCACATAAATAACTACACTCTTCCCACGAGATGGCACATATCTGAGTAGCATATCATCCCTTATCTGGGCACAGCACTCTGGCACCATCATTTGGTGATGTAATGTAGTTCTGAGCTGTGTCAAGCAATTTTCTGGAGATAATGAATCTTAGGCCAGAACTTTATTGACGTAACGCCTTTCAGCTTCTCATCTCTGCAGATATTACTCCAGTGGACATGGCTTCTTTCTTATTTCAGAGCTAACAGTAGGACTGGAAATCCTGTGAAGAGATTCAAAATGACAATGCATACAGAAAGTAAGTCCACTTTGGCAGTATTAAGTTTATGTCCTGTGTGAGAGAACCATCCTTGCAGATAGCATGACTATAGTCTCTAGATAGTTAGGTCTCACAACCCAAACTTGTAACTCAGCTAGAGTCGAGCCAGATGGGCCTAACACACAGGAACCAGTACAGGTTCCAAGGCACCTTTTCACATCTTTATGAAGGAAGTACAGCCAACTGCATGTACAACCTACATGCTTGTGAGCTGGCAGGATGTCAGGATCTATATTCATTTCTAAGTCTTTCAGACACATTTCAGATTTCACTCCCTGCACCTCTTCTGTTTTCTGGGATACAAGTCTCAGTCTCATAAACCAGGGATCTGAGGCTTCACCTGACCAAGCTCACAGTTCCTCATATGTCCTTTCAAACCACTGCAGCTTTTTTGATCTTCCTAATTGACCCAATTTGATGCCAGAATGGGCTAACAGAGGTAAGACTTCACAAGTTTCTGAATTATAGTCATTCTTGCTTTTATCAGTGCTGGATGGCCTCAAGTTGTTGAAGCTGCTTTGACTTCAACCCTGGGATAGATTTTGTGTATTTTACCAGTACAGAGGGGAAGATGATTTTTCTGACAATGAAAGTTTTCTTCTCACCCCTATCTTTCAGAGTCCTCCGTCACAGAACACCAAATAGCCTACAGAGTATCTGCTTTCACAGGCACTCATTGAGCTGCACAAACCCACACCTGCAGTGGGTTCTCCAGTCACTTTAGCTGGCTTTATGTAGAGGTAAGTAAAATGTCTCTTGCAGTCTCTGATACTCTCTGGTAGCTGAGGGACCAAAAGAAGCAACAGTCTTCCTCATTAAAAGTTTTCCTACACTCTCTCTGCTGGAAGTTATACTGGCTAAAAGATGATCTTATCATAGCCAGTGTACTTCTACAATACAGTCTGTCAACAGAGAAATAGCATGCAAAATGGAGAATAAAGCAAAGAACTCCATTTTATAGAGATGTTTTACAAATTTTGCTTGAAACTTGTATACTTTTTTTCTCTCTTCTACCACAGCTAATCCACTCAATGTCATTTAAAGGCACATATTGCCTATCCTCAGCTGCTGTGAGTTTCTCCTTTTTCTGTTGCATCTCAGAGCATTGTATTAGCCAGTAAATTACATCAAGAATTAATTACTCTGTTAAGAGCTTTCAAGTATCTATGCCTTCTCCACAAATCAAAGAGAAACAAAGCAGAGACTTCTGTCCATATTTAATGTATTGTTAAAGAAATAATATAGGTTCAAGAACAGTATTTAACAACTGCAGAAGTCAGAATTATTAGTAACAGGGGAAGTTATCTTGCCTCTTGCTTTAAAGCAAACTTGCCCAGCAAATTTTTGCTTTGCTTGTCAAAAATAGCGTCCATTAAATTCAAAGCAGCTTTGTGCTGTTCCTGTTACAGGATGCACATGGGAGCCCCCAAGCAGTCCCTCTGATTGGAATGGGACTACGAAAATGAGAGTAGGGACTTTGTTTGATGTATTAAATGTGCAGGTAGGGATACTTATAAGCTCAGATAAGGAAAATACTGTTTTAAGTAAGTGCTGGCTAAGGAGTGGTTAGACCCCCTAGCAGTTATGTTCTGCATGTGGAAAGGCATACAGAATGGAGTGGTTTGTTTTTAAAAAGTTCTTTCATATTCCTAAGACCTCTGGTATTTTTGAGAAAAAAAAAGTCAGTCTACTGAGTGTTTTAGATACTGCGTGGATTGCAGTGATTCAAGAGTTATCAAGGAAGAAAAGCTGAAACGTAACACCTGTACAATTGTGGTGCTGATAGTTTCCTTGGGAGCCTTTCTTTCCGCTAAATGCATGAAAAGTAGTAGTAGACTGGAGAAAAAAGCTGTAGAGAGAGCTTCCTTGCATAGAAGAGCTGAAACAATGCTGAATATCTTCCATAAGCTCTAGGAGGGTTATAACAGATGTAAATTATTTAAAATTATAGGAAACCCATTTGCCTACATGAGGTTACATCTGAAGTGGAACTGCTGAAAAAAAACCCACAAACACCTGACCTGGGATAGAATTTCAGAGCTCTTTCCCCACATGCCCAAAAATAAATCAGAGTTCTGATACTGTTCCATGAGGGATGGAAATAAATGTATGTTGGATTGCTTAAAGCAGTGTTTCTCTGTTCATAATGCCTTTACTCCATTTTTTAAACTTACAAATGATTAAAAATGGGTGGTTTTTAAATATGTGGTTTACTTGAGAGTGGTGGCAAAAACATTTAGTGAAGGGATTAATTATGAGAGCAGACTTTGTCCTGTAACATGGCACTCCAAGTTGACAAGTGTACATTTTGATTTTATCTTATTATTTTATTTTATTATTTTAAAAAGGACCTTCTGTCAGAAGTAGCATTCCAACTGACAGCTTCAGATGCAGGTAGTTGCATCACTATGCACCTCAAGTTAATATAGCCAACAGAGTGGAAATAACAGAGGAGCCTTAGTCTTGTTTCATTTGGATTATTATCTTGAAATAGATAAAAAGTTCACACCAAATTTTACATCTGTTCTGAAAAGCTCTGTTTATTTTTGCTCTCTGTTACCTACATTAGGTACAAACTCCTGCTTTCTCTACAGAAAGTGTTGTGTAAATAACTTCATGTGTTATTTTAATAACCAATGTATCTGCCGGTTCTGATATGTCTTGCTAAAGTAAATCTCCCCTAAATATCATGTGCACATTTTCCCAACCTTGGCTTGCAAATTAATTATAGTAAACAAATAATTATCATTTTATTTTCAAAGATTAAAGGCTAACTCTCAATAAAACAAAAATTGAGTTTGTTGTACTTTATCCATGTTATTCCTTCAATTTGTGTTTTGTTTTTAGTCACATTATTCTTCCAGTTTTTGTTAATTAGAGTTGTTGTTCTTCCTTTCCACCTGCAGTCCTGTGGTCCTGGTCATTACATTTGTATCTTAGCCAGCTACCTGGCTTGCTTCTTTGTTTTTATCTTTAATGCTTAATCAATTTATCTTCTCTACTTATAATCAGTGTGACAGTCTCACTTGGCATCCTGAATGGTTTGTAAACTACCAGTCTTCTAATTGAAATTGAAAACAATTTATATATCCATGATACATACAGGGAGTATGACCTCTGAAGATATATTAGCAAATAATGATGATAATAAATTATTTTTTATATTCAACAGATCTTTGTTAAGGTTTAAGGTCCGGAGCAATTCCAGTTTTAATCAGTTTCTGTGCAGGATAAGCAAGAAGGATTCCTATGCTGCTGGAGAAAATAGATACCATTTATTATTATATGTTAATTACACAGGGCTTTCTTAGTCATCTGCAATTTCCTTCCTCAGTAAACAAAGTTTTGTGTAGTGTAACTGCCTATGTGATCTCTGTTTTATTGGAGTACCAGATATTTATTGGACAAAATCAGTATGAAGTATTACAGAAAGTGATAATGCTAAATATGGAACAGAGTTTTCACTTATCTGTGCTTATACTAATTAACTGCCAAGTGTTTGGACATGCACTTGCTCAGTGAGAGAAGTCAAAGATATGGTAAGGAGGTGGGCAGCTCCCTCCTCTGCCTCCACAAACTCCCCAGTCAGGAGTCCATGATCCCCTTGTCCAAGGTACAAAGCCTATAGTTGCTGTTCTCTGGACTAGGATGTTGTGTGGATTTTTCAGCCCTGTTGCAGTTTTCATCTAGACATTGATTACAGCTTGTCAACCCCAAGAACTCAGTTCTGCAACATAGCAGGGACCTTTTCCATGTGCCTTGAAGACAAGGCACAAAGGTTATGAAGACTAACAAACTGAACAGACTCATTCCTAACCCATCTCAACTGTGCCATCCGCAAGATTTACAGAATTATTTTTGAATTATTTTTAAATATTTGGCACTGGATTAAAACTTTCTTTAAATTTAATTTATGTGGTGTGATAGGATTAAATAATTTTCATGTTCTGAGAGGCTGCAGGTAATAAAATCTCTGGAGTTATGGGTAGCAAATATGATATGTTGATTACTAATAACCAAGTAGCTAGGATACTGCCTCTTCTGAAAATAAAGTGCACATTAGGACTCTTTATGTTTCAGCCACTTGTAGGTCTTTTACAATTCTTTTAATGGTCCTGAATCTTTTAGTCTTTTGTTTTCTACATCCAGCCTGACACAGAGCTTTATCTAGACAGTAATGAGTGTCCCTCTTCCCCTGTGAAAAAAAAGACCCATTAATGTCTGCATACAAGAAGTTCTGAAGGTGTTGATGAACCTATGGCAGCACTGAGCCAGCAGCAATAAATGTCAAATTGCAACTGCTCTTTTTTCTTATCTTTTGAGAAGTATATCCTGATTAGATCATAGTAATTGTTTTTCTTATTTAACAAGCACTCTGTTCAGTGACTGCATTTCTGTTTGTGTAGAGTTTCCCACCTTTCTTCTACCAGCTTGAATTTTGTTCACCTGATGTTTCTTCAGGATAAACAAGTCACTGTGACAGGCAGGGGCCTGGCTTATTTTAATCAGAAAAATTTGCTTCCTTCTCACTCTGTATTTGTTTTTCCATTTCTGCTTTCAAGTGCCAAAACAATAGACATTTTCCAGAAAACAAATTTGTTTTAGAAAAATCACTGTCTTTCTAGTGGCACAAGCTCCCTGAATGTGTAGATTAGGGAAAAGAGGGGCAGATCAGCAACAGGAATGAATGAATGAATGAATGAAGCAGCACAGAAGTTACCTAGAATTTCAGTTGCTGGTGGAGAGAGAGAGAACTCTGCTATTTTGTTATATGCCTTCCTGCCCAAATTAAAGGTACATCAACTTGCTACCAAAATAATAGATGAACAAGCCCCACATATCATGGTTTTTGGATTGTTCCTTTTGGAGGTAATCTTTTGACTCGACTGATAGACATCACACATTTTAATGTTTCTGAAAACAGTGGCTTGTAAGAGATGGCCAAACAAGTCAATGCATATTTCTGAGCACCCAACAGAAAAATGTTTTTATAAATTTAAGATGAAGAACATCAGATACATCTGTATTGTGTTCAGAAGCTAAAACATAAAACTCCAGAAAACAAATCATCTACCTAGCATTCTTCTTTGAGCCCTACATATTCCTCCCTACACAATCTGATTCAAGGAATCCAATTCTTGAAATCCTGATATCCCCTCAGCATCACTGCCATGACTTGGTCTGAAAGAAGAGAGGTGGGAAGAAAGTAATTGTATGATATCCTCAGCACAGGAGTAGTGGAAAGGCTGTATTGACACCCAAGGTCTTTCTTAGAGTTTTTGCATGGAAGGCTCATAAGTGTAGGGTAATAAAACAGTGGATTGTTGGACAAAGAATTTAGAGTGGCTTCTAAGCTGTTTTCATTTGTTTCAGGTACTCAGCAGGCACTTGTTATGAAACCCTGTATGTAAAACAAGTATGTATTAAACCATCCCACCATCAAATTCATTCCTCTTCCGTAGTGAAGATTCTGGGGAATGGTGTCAAGGGCAATATATACTGAATAATATTTCTATAGATAAATCTAAAAATTCAGTAAAATAAAAACCATTTTTATTTCCCCTGCCTTATCATCTTTAGAAATCCTCTCACAAGAAAAAGTCTAGAATTTGAGACATACCGCTAAATGAAGGAAACTTTCTCTTGAACTTCTTTAAGATGATTTTTCTTCTTAAAAAGGAAATGTTATTAGTATTTTTAAAATTGAATTCCTCATTAGTGTGTCCTATTTTTACAGTTTTTATGCCTATTCTAAAAATACAATTTTTTTTTTTAACAGTGTACCCAAGATGGTCTGCAAATACTTTTTGAAATCTATAATTAACCTACCTGATATAATTAACCTAACCTGAACAACTAAATTATACACATTTACTTCATTCCATAGTGTTTATATGCTTCTGAGACTTCCTTGAAAAAAATAATATATATATATATAGGGGTACTGCTATATCCATTTTAAAGACAGGAAAGACAAAAAGTCAGAAGTTGAAAATCTAGGATGAATAAAGGGAGAGCATAATCTACTTTATTTTCCAATGAGTGCCTTTTCTACAGTGTGAAGCATCAGACGTTATTACTATTTTCTGCAATTATACTTAATTGAATAAATAAGGAAGAAGAAAACTATTGATCAGCACAGGAAAAGTCAATTTTTTTCAGTCTGCTTGGCTTTCTTCTAGACAGGAAATATAGAGCAGAAACAATGAATGACTACATTAAAGATACAGCCAATTCTGTAAGTAACCTCCACTAAGTGAGGTTTTAAAGCAAAAGCACAATTTGAAATGTTATGGGTAATGTTATGCAAACTACCTTATTGTCAGGAGAATCTTTGACTTTCAGATGTTTTCAATACTCTTATTTTTTTGCATGTCATCTACATCTACAAAACTAGGTTCTAAGATCGTTATTAAAAACAAAAAATCAGTATAAGGATGAAAAATCATCTGAGCATCTCAAGCAATGCTGTCTTGTTTATAGACAGCAGTTAACTATAATGTTGTTTCTAATCCAACAAGACTGTAATGAAAATAATTAGTCACTCAAGAAAAATATATTTTTACCATATTAATTATGTTCTGATTCTTTTCAAAGAGTATCTTGGAGTTTCCATTTACTGTACTATACTAGTTTTGTTAGAAACCCAGTTCATAAAGATACGTTAATAGTCAAAAATTTCTAAATTATTTCCAGTGTAAACAGCTTTTTGGTATGCAATGTTCAGTAAATATTGATTTTGTAGCAATTGTTATCCATAAATGTAGTAACCCATTTAAAAATGAGTACTCTATGTTTTGCACAGATTTAGATGAGATTGTTCAAATCTTATAATGTGTACTTTTGTAGAATGCAGAATCCTTGGCATTTTAAAAGTCATATACACAGCAAAATGTATATTTGTACACTGTAGAGAGTGCAGCTGTTGTTAATGTGATACAAAACTGTCCAGTCTCTGATGAATACAGAACTATTCTCCACCAGTCAGACTGCATGTTTACAATACTCAATACATCTGGCTGACTTTAATTGCATTAGCTTTGCTGCACCAGAGGTGGCATAACTTTCATGCGAGCTAATTAGATTTACTCAATTTAAACAGACACATTAATGCAGCTCAGCAAGGCTCAATTAAATCTGTTTTCAAAGCAAAGACACAATGTGAAGCATTATGGGTAATGCTATGCAAATTGCCATATTGGCAGAGAAGTTGAGTGAGTTGTTTGCAATGCCTATTGGCACAAAGTAAGTTTCTCCAGTTAGATTGCAAAGTCTAAAACAGCAAGACATGTGTTCTACGCCCTCGTTCTTGGGGCTCTTCAAAATGGTGCATCTGCCTTCCCAAGCAAAGGAATTGATTAGTGACTTTGTTTAGAAAACTGACATCTAAGATTTAATCCTAACCTTTGTGCCTACTAATTTGTATTTTATATGCTTTCCCCTACTGAAGCAACAGCAGAACCTAATAATAATACATCTTCCTAATGGGATTTCAGAACAATTGTATGTTCCTAGTGTTTCAAACTTATTATACTTAGCATCACTTTACCTTTTGCCAGTGCTTGTGTAGACCTCTCTCTCATTTCAGCTTTTCAGTTATGTATTCAGACACAAAATGCTTAGCCTTGCAGGTTTACTTGTAAGAAGTGAAACTTGCTGACCAAGACACTTGTATTTTCTTTTAATTCTTTGTTACAATTTCTTTCATTGTGCAAAGCTTTGAAAATATTTCCATCAAATAGTGATACTAAATATAGCATGCAAACTCAAGTCCATCTTTCTTTGTTATGGCCCAGCAGAAGATGGATTTTTCTTCAGGAACAATGAAGTTGTCACACTGCAAGCTACCTCAACCAGGAATTAAGTTGCTTTGCATCCTGCTACCCTTTTCAGTTTGACATTCATGTTTCAGATCACAAAATCAGGAAGTGAAGGGACCGTTTATGGAAACTCGAGCAACTAAACTTTGCCTTTGTTGCTGCTACATTTTCTTCTTCAAAATAATGCAAACAACATAAATAGTGTGAGATTGACCATGTATTTTGGAATTATTTTTTGTACACTTGATGTCTCCAGCTACTCATATCTCCTGTATTTTTGTTGGATATAATTGCATTTATACCTTCATGTATTACATGCACTTCTCTCAGTAGGAAAATAGGCTGATAAGGCCACTTTATTATTATTTCGAACATAATGCTATTGAAAGATACTGCAATTAATACAATTACAGCAAAAGCAACAATGTTCTTTTAATGTAGTGATAATATTGGTTGGATATAAAAGACACACCATATCTTCAAACATTCTGAAAGTTATCTTGTTGACTACTGTAGTGATTTTGTTCTGTTGTGACTTCTATACGGAGACTGATTGGCAAAAACAGTCTCTACAACAGGTTCTTCAGAATTTCCTGAGAAATATGAAAACAATCCATCTGTATCATCCATGGTGTCTATTAGTTAACATGATACTCCTCACTACTTTCTTTGGAGATTAAGTGATTAAAGAGATTAATGCCCCCTTCCTCACCTTGTCCCTCTCTTTTTCTTTTTTCCTTTTCCTTTTCCTTTTCCTTTTCCTTTTCCTTTTCCTTTTCCTTTTCCTTTTCCTTTTCCTTTTCCTTTTCCTTTTCCTTTTCCTTTTCCTTTTCCTTTCCCTCCCCTCCCCTCCCCTCCCCTCCCTCCTTCCCTTCCCTTCCCTTCCCTTCCCTTCCCTTCCCTTCCCTTCCCTTCCCTTCCCTTCCCTTCCCTTCCCTTCCCTTCCCTTCCCTTCCCTTCCCTTCCCTTCCCTTCCCTTCCCTTCCCTTCCCTTCCCTTCCCTTCCCTTCCCTTCCCTTCCCTTCCCTTCCCTTCCCTTCCCTTCCCTTCTCTTAAGTTTACTGTATCATCACTAAATGTTAATCACAGTAAATTTAGAGTACAGTGACACCAGGAGGCCCTTGAATGAGTATGTCATGGTTTTATGATTTTTGGTTACTGATATTCCATATCATAACATCATGTAGTTCATTGGGAGTTAAAGTGTTAATGCTCCAGTTCCGGGCACCTGTCTGGAAGAGAAAAAAGAACTACATTCCCCAGGAGGCTTTGTGCTCAGAGAGGACATATAACCTCTAGCAAAGTCACCGGATGTCCTCTTCTTCCCTTGGCTTTCTCCCCAACTGCATGCATCACCTGAGCACTACTGTAAGGCCTACAGTTTTCAGATACTCTTTCGCTCATTATATTTGATTTATTAGCTTCAATTCTTACTACATTGTATTATAGTATGTTATCTTGCATTCTGATGCCATATTTAGTAAATTAGTTTGTTTCTCCTCAGATCGTTGCCACTGTTTCTCATTATTTTGGGGTCCTCTGTTTCCCTTTTCCAGAGGCACGGATTTTGTGAAATCCCTCTGCCCTGCTAGTCACAGAACTGGGGCGAACCAGCTCGTAAACCATTGACGGAGTGAGAAACAGCTATGTTATTAAGCAACATGTGGAAGTTACAGCCATCTTGGTAAAAGATGAACAAATATTAATCAGATAGTATGATTAGACAAACATACAGGACAATTAAATTCAACACATCAATTACAAATAGGAAATAAAAATTGTTCTCCTTTCACTTTAGCAGACATTGTGTTATCACAGCACACCCAGCTTGGCTTTAATTTGAAGCACTTATTTTTCATTCATATGATCAGAGTTCATATACTTTATTTTCAGACTGTAGATTCTGCAGATTTTGACAGAAATATGATGTTAGTATGATTTTACCGAAATAGAGTGTCCTTCAGAAATAGAATATCCTTGACAAGAAAGATCCAAAGGCATTATGTTGGGGGGGGGGCTACAAAGATGAATACAAAGATAAATAGGGGAGCATTTCCCTTATGAGGAAAGGCTGAGAGACGTGGAGCTGTTTAGCCTGAAGGAGAGAAGACTGAAGAGGGATCTTGACAATATCTAATGGGTGGGAGATGTGGACAGGCTCTGAACAAGGGGAAATGGGCAAAAACAGGAACATAGGAAGTTCCGTATGAACATGAGGGAACTTTATCATGACTATTTGAATTTACTGTAATTATCATAATAGTTTGTACATTTGAATTAAGCAATTAAACAAGCTTTGACTTTCCTTTTCCCGTTTGATGATTTATCTAGTGATTTCATCTTTTCTAAACTACCATTACAATAGGGATGGAATCCCATTCTAGTCCAACATACCATTTTTTTAAAAATAAACATTGGTATTGTGGATTATCTCTCACAGTTCTGTATTTCCAATGCTTAGATTTCAGCTGCTGTTGAACTGTCAACTTCTTGAAAAAAGAATGCATTCTCTTTTACTTTAAATGTTAAGGCTTAATGGAATTAAAACTTAATAAGGATGAGAAAAAGCAAGAAACTCAGGAATCAGCTGAGTTCATATAGTTTGTACTAAATATTCCTGATGGTTCAATACAAAAGGTTTAAATTTGTTATGATATATTTTATCTTTCTGTCTAAAATGTCACAATTACTAACGAAAGAATAGTCTTTTGTTGATGGTCTTTACAAGACCATCACAGGGCACATGAAACCTAACTTTAAAATATGAATTTTCTCATGTTGTTGACTGTAGTCATACTGAAATAATTTTAGAGAGAACAACTGAGGTAAAAAGTTTAATTACATTTTATCTTCTTAATTCTAAACTTGACAACATTTAAACTATGCAACTTTTGAACAAAACATGACCTTTAACGAAGTAGTCCCAGTTGGAACAATTATAATGCTTATTTATTAATATGACTGATAATGCATAAAAATACAGTTGCAGTTATAGAAAACCCAATTAGTGCAACACCCTAGAGGACACAATTAAATGGATAAAATTAGTTAATAATGATAATGACTTTCATCCAGAAGGATTCAAAATTAGATTATAAAGATAACGTGGTGTCTCCATTATTAAAGGCTCAGTCTAACTGATGCTAGTGAGTATGTCATTGACTCTTCATATTCCAGTAAATATTTTCCACCTTTAAGTTGAATTTGTGCCCTCTCTCTTTTAGGTGGAAGAAGAGGATGTATAAACGTGAGATAGAGAATTGTTCAACATAGACAAGCATTTTTGTGTCAAGGAAACTTTAGAATTCATGCTTCTGCCTTTTGTTTGAAAAATTGTTTCAAACATATGTATTTGAAAGAGTATTATCTAAAAGTTCCTTTCTTATGCCACAACTGTACTTTTCTAGATTATATGAAATTAAAATGTTGATGAAATTCTGCTTACTTAAGCAGAGATTCAACTTTAGTATGTTTTCTCTACCACTGTTTGGAGAGAGATTTTTGAGAACATTATCCATGCACTTTCTCTGTTGCTTCTCAAGTCCCCAAAATGTTTAGGTGTCTAGTACTTTTGTTTTTGTTTTGTTTTTCTCGATGTCATAGTACTGGTGCCTATTTCATTTCCTGACAAGTATTCCTGTATACTGTAGAAATGAATCTTTTATATAGTGATGCTGTTTCTTTTTTGGATCAGAGATTGCAACAAATTGGTCTGCTTTTCTGATATCAGCTTCTCTATTTATCTTATCACAAAGAAGGTCAATGAATTACTTGTTAATCTGGTACTTACACATGGAAAAGATGTGTAAGGAGAGTTTTTCTCAGTACATCTGACAGAGGCGCAACAAGACTGAATGACTGGAATGTGATCTTTGGCTTTGAAATAAGACACAATTTCCAAGCAGAAAGTGCAATTAAAGCTGAAAGCGCATTGGAACAGACTTCCCTGGGGAGATGGCAATTCTGTTTTCAAATAGATATATGTTTCCATTTATGGCATTAAATCCTTTCACTGAGAATTTATACTACTTGTGGTATAGAAGGTCAGACACAATGATCTCATTAGTCACTTCTGCTCTTCAAGTCCTTTCAAATATAAATCCTAGAACTTGCCATGGTCCAAATGTAGTGTATCATACCACAGCATCTCAGAGTGACACTTGCAGTGTGTCTCAGAGAGTCCCTTGAAGTAACCAGGCAGTTCTTGATTCATCAAGTACAAAATGCAGTGGTGCTTCTCGTATTATAGACCATCCTATATTTTTGTGCAGTACTTCACTCAAATAAAATTGTAAGCCTCTATACAGTATACAATATATTAAAGTTAGGATTTGATTGAAATTCTACAAAATGAGTGTAATCACCTTTAGGTGAAATCAGTTGAAAAGATATGCATTTTGATACAACCACATTACTATTCTTGGTGTATCATTTATAAAATAAAATTCAAACTCTTCTGTATAAGTATAACATCATATTTATGTTCAATTTTTTTAATAAACTTATTATCAAAGTCATTTTAAAATCTGGAAAAATAAATGAAACTGTCTTCCTCACTTACATTCAACTAATCCAGTGAAATAGATTCATTGTTTTCTATTCTTTTAAAGGTATTTTGTTTCATTTTTATCATATTGTGATTATTGCAGCATTTTAAAATGCCAAGATAGTATATTGAAGATGTTTAAGATTGTAATTCATATTCAGTTTCTGCAGCCTAACATATGAAATTTCATGTACCAACTACTTATGTGTTTGTTAATACTGACTATTCTTGATGTTGTACAAGCCTCTCAGAACTGGCAAAAATAAGTAATACTTTTCTTTTTATCTCATTATATTGTATTATAGGCCATAATGGCTCAAAGATTATGCCTGGTAAGAATGTGTTTAAATTGGTGACCATGCAATGTGAATAAAAAAGAAATGAGAGCGAACAGTGGCAATGATAGATTTTTTTTTTTTTTTCCTGATCTGGTTGTTTAACTCTGAAATCTTTTCTGTTTTTCTAACAGTATTAATCAGTTCACAAGATATTTCATCTTGATAAAAAGCTTCCTTCTCTAAAAACAAAACAAAGCAACACAAACAAAAAAGAATAAAAAAAATAGGGAGAACAGCTTGGAATCAATCGTTATATCTCCTATCCCTATTTGAAAAGCTAGAAATGTTGTCCACCTTTAGATATAGAAGCTAAACACACCTTTACATGTATTAACTCTCTCTTTTCAAGGTATTCATTATGAAACATTTTCCTTTCAGATTACATCTTGAGTTGTGAATCTGCATTAACATTTTCTGGATTAAGTGCCATCTTTCCTGGATTAAGCCTGCCTCTACAATCTGTTGTTATCAATATGACATGTTTCATGTCTCCTCAATAAATGTAAAAACTCCATGAAGTCTAATAAGTCTAATTTTAGAAACCATGAATATGGGAAGTTTATTTACTATCCTGGCTAAAGAAAAAAAAAAAAAAGTGTAATAAACATGTAGATTTTATATTTGTAAAAAGTGAATGAGATTCAGGAACTCACATGTAAATGCATTCATTATTGAAGATGGCTGATTTTGTTAATTAAAGCAGTGCTCAGTATGTGGATGCATTCCAAATGGATGTGTACAAACAAGTTCTAAGTTTGGAAGACCTTACACCCAATTAGCTAAGAACACTTTTTAATTTCCAAGACTTCTCAGAAAAAAATAGAATGCATTATATAAGGAAGCATTCTGTAAGGATTCATTGTTGTGATGATTCACATTCGTTGCTTTTAAGAGACAACAGTTGTGCAAATGCCAACATACAGTGTATCTCAACTGTTAAATATACACTTGAGGGATCATAAAGATAACGCTAATAGTTCTAAGGCAATCTGCTATGTACATGTTTATATAAAAAAGTCTCATCTGCACAGACCCAGTCCCTGATAAATGGATTAAAATTGTTCTGCTCTGTGCTACTGGAGACATTTTTTTTTAATATTAATTTTGACTTCGATATTCATAACATAACAAATGTGTCCTGGCATCTATATGACCTAACCATTTCATAAAAACTATTTTTAAAAAGAACATAAATTGTAAAGAAATATATTTATCGTAAATTGTATGCCATGAAATTATTATAATAACCTATGCTATCAAATCTTACAATTTTGTAATGAGTCATGTAAATTCCAGTTTCATCCTAGAAGTTTTTCTGTTGTTTTTGCAAGCAGGGCTGCTGAAAATATTAAATGATAAACAATCAATCACAATGTTAAGGCAAGACAATACAGATAATGCAGACTCAATTTAATGCTACAGGGTACTTATTCTTGAAAAAAGTTCCGCAGAGGTTAAAATGTCTACACGCAGAAGAAACATCCCATTCTGAAATACCAGTCCTGAGAGAGGCCTAAACTGAGGTCGAATTGTGGGATGTTGATATTTTGCTGGCGAATTTTCCTGTGTGGTATTCCTCCATCTCCTTTTACAGACTGCTTTCCCTTCTTTTAGTTATATATTGCAATTTGCAAGGTGTCAAACTGAGAAGTAAGTTCTCATTTTTGCTACGATTCCAAAGCACAAGAGACATATCAGACTCTCAGAATGCTGTAGATCTCGTACTGATCTCATCAACAAAATATTGGTAGGGATTTGATTTTAAAGAAGGAATCAAATAATTCCCCTGATAGCCTGCAACCAAAGTGAGAAAGTTAAGAAAGGAACTTTGAATGGCAATTTTCTCTCTTCTCAGGAGTTTCTTTTTTTTCTTTCACTTTATCAGTGTGTTCACATTTTGTTAAATTAATAGTCCTTAAAGTCATTTCCTTCATAACTACAGAAGAGACTTGTTAGTCTGCTAGTCAATTCTCTGCAGTTTTCCTTGCCAGGGAACATGTTCCTTTGCTTTGTAGCCTTCACTGACAAGGAGACATTACATCTCCAGGAGAAAATGAACATGCTCCAACCAAAAGCTGCAGAGACAGACAAGACAGACCAAGGTGTTATTTGAAGCCTTCACCTATAGTAGTAAGAGGTCACAGTCTCCAACTAATGAAACAACTAACAGGGAATGGAAACCATCGTTCCTGAGTTTCAATGATTTTCTCCTACTATCAAATAGATATGAGACCACAGCACAACAGGACCAGGAGCTCATCTCTACAGCTCCCACTGACATTATTCATGGCAATAAGCACAGTATTAGTATTCCAAAATGGTGTGTGTTCCAACAGGTGGCACCTGGGGGCAGATACTACATCGTCATGCGATGAAATCAATATTTTTCCAATTGGTAGTGAAAGCCATAATTCCCTTTAGCAGATAAGCATTTTCACTATGGGCTACACAGGCAGGGTATGCTTTTTACCCCACTGCAGTGCAGCACTGGATTTGGTGGGAGCATAAATGTGGTTTGCACACTCTGCTGCAGAATTTGTGAGATAAGTGGTTTAACAGGCAGTGTCATACAAACAGAAACAGCACTATTGATGTTAACATATTCTAGTGAATCTGTTTCATGTCTTTTGGTTCAAAATTCCTCTTCATGCAGATCCTCTGAAATTTAAAAACAAATAATTTCATGCTTTAGTTTCTTGTCTTCCTTCAAAGGTTCAGTACTTTCTTTATGACAAGGTTTCTGAAAACATATATAATTTCCCTGTTGACCAGTCAAAACCCATTTCTGTTGGTCTCTAGGTATAAAGAGTGAACATGCTGCCATAGAAAAGAATGATAGATAACATTTCATCACTTGCTGATTACTGCTTTCAGCAAAACCTATTGGTAAGTGTTAGGGGAGTAGCCACCTCCACTCTCTAGCCACAGAGCAGCTGCCAGAAAGCTTTTGAAAAGTGACGCTTGGTAACTAAGTTTTGTAGTCATGTGCTGGCTGCGCTTACCAAACCTTTCCTTCTAATCAAGAATGCACAGAGTGAATTTACTTTGAGTTCACCCTCTCTCCTCTCTGCAGGTAATCCCACCTACTAAACAAGCGAAAAAGAGCAAATTTAAGTACATCAAAAAAGGCCCAGAGTTCAAAGACTTCTGGACTCATGAGCCATCGGGAACAGGTGGCTAATGGAGGGGCTGGAACTCCGATCCAAAAATCTGTATTCAGTCCTGGCTTTAAGCTTCTAAATAGCAATGTACAGCTGATTACTTAAAATCTGTTTGATCCCAGTTTCCACTGACGAGGGTTACAAGGAAAGGAGGACCCATAAAACAATCAATAATATCACCAGTGATGTGGAAGACAAAAGCAGAAGCTTATGTGGTGAATACTTTGCAATCTGGACTTGTTTTGTTTTCTGTGAAGGAGTTTAGAATTCATCAGGAATTAAGACATTTTTGTTACATATGCCATGTTCTACTGAAGAAGAGGATATCTCCACATATTGGCAAACCGTGTCCATCATTACAATCTGGACAGAACTCCATTCAGTAGCTGAGATTTAAGAAAAATTTTTGAGAGAGAGAGGTAAAAGTAGACTATCTTGGTAGATTTAAGTTTACATTTCTTATCAACTAAGATATAAGCATGTGAACTTTGTCAAAGTTGAAGAGCTTTGGGTCATTCACGAAAGGTGGTGGGATAACTCTGAGGTCTTGTCCAAAAATTTCCTTTTGAATCAAGGTTTAAAATATCTTTTTTTTTTTTTTTTTTTTTCCAGATTGTTACATAAAAATTGACAAGGAAATTTATTTAAGTTTAAAATTGCACAGAGCAAATAGTAAATGAAGCTATGCTTTCAACAATGGAGAAAAGAATCTGTACATTACCACACTCAAAGTATATCATAAAATTGATTCACCAGAGGAGGCAGGGTTCTTGCAGAAAGCATTTATGTATTACCAGGTTGCCAGGAAAGTTACCTATGTTAGCACGCGATCGTACCAAAATTAGAGAATAAATTTAATTGCCTTAAACTCTCAGTTCCTAACTTCAGAACTGGGAGAGAACCTAGCAACACAGAGACTATATATTGGAGTTGCATGCATTTACACAAAATTATAGAAAAAAAAAATGATATTTGCATTCAATCAAAGGCATGCAAATTGTTCATGGAAGTAATCACTTCTATATTGTTTGGAAAATTTGGTATTATAGATTAAAAAGCTTTAAAAGTACAATTTCAGTATAGTGAGGTAGTTCTTTTTCAGTAATCAATATAACATATATTCTAATAGTTATTTTATTAAATGAGCATTATAAGTTATAATACTAATTGACAAAAAGTAGAAATTAATTATGATACAGTGGGTATTTTACATAACATTTTTTTTCAATACTGTTGTTGCAAGAGAAAAGGAGATTACTGTAAGAAAAGCAGCTGCCTGAGGCATGGCATTCAAATACTGTACATAGGAGAAAAGAAAACATTTGGTCTGGAAAAGGTGGTGGTACACAGTTATCTGTGGGTGCCTTTATACAATTGATGCCTTAGCTTGAATAAACCGTTTGTACTGATTAGATCTCACTATAATGAGTATTTTACATGCCTCTGCAAGTTGTTGAGGTTAATGGTCAACACAATCACTATTCTTTATGTGATAAACTACTGTATTTTTGTCTGCAAGTTCTCTGAAGAGTAACGTAAGCACAAAGGGTTTATATAGGTATACAGGACATATGAAATAAAACCTTATTAGAGGACCCAACTAAATTACATTAGCTCTGAAGCAGAAAAGCTGCTGGCTTTGTAAAATGATGGCTTCTATATTCCTGAAATAGAAATGAAATGATAAGGCTGTGGGTTTTACTCTGGCAGGTTAAACCAAAAATCCAGAGCTGCACATAAAAGCTTTGATAAAATAGGAAAGTGACAAACACAGATTGTTTCTTTTAATGTGAGAAAAGAAATTCTGAACTGGACATTTCAGAATAAGCAGTCTTTGGGGGATAAAAACTCTTTCAAAATCTTAAAATGTTCCTCATATATTTATATCAATAAGCATTATGACAACCATATGCTTACCTATACACTAATAGATTTCAACAGCTAGTGTCTCTATATTCATATCCAAATGCCAACTATTTCTGAATATAATAACTTGTTATGGGCTGATTTCTAAACAGAAAATGGGTAATGTGAGACATGATTTAGACAGGACATAGAGTTTATTTGTTCTTTTGTTTTTATTATTTTTTTGTGCCAAATTATCCCCAGGCTCTTAAATTCATTACTAAAGGTTTGAATGTTCCTATATAGCCTTTTTTTTCCATCATTCAGCAGCAAGCATCATTTACAGTCTCTCATCTAGACCCTATAAAACAGCAACTACACTCTAAATTCAGACACTATGAGATTTTTCAGAGTGCTTATTAACATTGCTTCTGTCTATCCTGCTGTGATTGAAACAGCTAGTGCTAGAGATACAACAGTACATAGTACTAACCAAATGCATTTGCTGGATGCCTGTGGTTGTCAGGAAGAGATAGAAGTATAGGAACTGTCTCATCTACAATGAAAAACACATATAATAAGATTTTTCTATTTATAGTTTTTTGAGGTCCACTATAGCTTTTTTGTTGTTTGCTTTCTGTTAAGTGCTTATTTTTGTGTATCACATTCTCGCCACAATGAACCATTTGCTTCCAGCCAAACAAGGAAGCATCCTGTATTTTTTTGAATGGCACATCTTGTCTCCTAAGAGATACTAAATGATACTAAACTTTTCACTCTTTGCAGCTTTCTGCTTGGGATGTAATGTGTCTGGCATAATGAAGGAAACATCTGGAAAGAAGGAAAACAATGTACTGATTCGTTTATTAACTTTCCATTATACTGTCATCAAGCCTCTGGAAGAAGCCCTGCTGTCAAAAGAAGTAAATGGGCAAAAATCACATTTATAATGAAATCAAATACTTTAATGGTAGCTTAAAACTGAGTCAAGCTACACACATTTTCATTTTCTCTCTCTCTCTCTTTTTTTTCTTTTTGTCATAGAAAAGTAGACATGAATTATTTATTCACTGTCAATTTCTGCAGCATTATCTGAGCTTTGGAAATCATTAACCTCTATAACTCTGCAGGATACTAGCATGGGCAATGTTAAAGAGCCCCGTCAGCAGTCCAACAGTGATCTCTTTTTATGAGAGGTCTTGTGGGGAAACAGTCCTTCCCTTGCAGAAGCAACAGCAGGGTGCAATAAAGCCTTCAGTGTGCAGCACTTTGTATTCTGGTGCCCGTGGAAGAAATACAAGCACCCCCAGCACAGGCAGGACACCAAGGGGAAGTCCCATTGAAGACACTTTTGTCATAGTGACAAAGACTTTGTAGTCTGGTCAACAAAGAAAATACTGCAATTTTATTTCTACTTTTCACACCACAAGCTAAAGACTTTTTTAAAAATATCCATGTGAGTTGTATATAAAAAATAACATTTGAAAAAATAAATGTGGATTCTTAGATTAATTTATGTGATAGTCATAGTAGTAATATGACATGCATCCTTTTAATTAGATAGGTGACAACTGTCTCACAACTGTATGTAACAGTTCTAAATATCAGTTACAGATATATTCCCTCAGAATAGTGCAGGCTTTCCCATTATTTGTACATAACATATACTTTCCTTTTCTCTTAAACTATTCCACAGTTCAGTGAGGGTTTGGATTCCTATTAGCTTCAGCACAACTTCACTGTGCTGAACAAATAATTCAATGAAATGACAGATTGTAGGTGATATCCAGTGTAAGTATTGAGATGGGATAAAAATAAACATTTTAAAGTTCATTCAAATGGTGTTTCAGTTATAGTACCAAAGCCAACCAACCAATCAACCGAACATCATACTCTCAGTTCATTCTTATGCCGTTCAGTTGCAACCTGATCCTTATTCTTTGAGCATTTTCTCAATGTGCAGAATGCTACCTGATAGTCCTGTGAGCATTTGTTTTAGTGGACAGTGAAAAGCAAATGTTATTTCTTGAATCATCAATATTCTCTTCAAGTCAAATAGTTATTCAGCCAAATCTTATTAGGTAAGAAAACACTGAACCTTACAGATGGAAGAAGGAGATATCTTACTTCTAGTATAATTTTAATTGAATGCATATTGGAAAGTTGAAGACTAGGTAAACCTTATTCTGTGTTCTTTATTTTTTTTTCTGATTCTGTAATTTATGGAAAAGAATCTGTATCCTCTGCCCCCCCAAAAAACAAAGAAATCAACCCAACAACTGAATAGAAATTACTGAGTACGTTTATTTTATTCTTTCTATGAAATGTTGTTTTTTTTAAGTCCTAAAACACATTTACTTAAGACTCTCTTATTTTTACTACCAGTCTGAGGAGAAGCCAAATAGAGTATGTTTGCTTTCTTCCGCTCTTCACTAGATATTTACATAATCAGCCTATTTTAGAGATATATCACATAGAGTTGTTAGAGAAAACAATTAGTTTGTCCTGGTATTATTTATTGCACAGAACTGGGAGGAGAGTTTGCAGCAAAATCTATAAACTCTGTGAATGTGATTAATTTCTTCCTATTTTTTCTGCATTATATGTTCCATATCTTCTCTTTAAATATTGTGTATTAATGATAGCTTCTCGTTTGTTAATTTAAGCACTGTGTAGACATGGGAGGAAAGTACTAATACCATCCAGCTTCTGGCTCGTGATTTATACAGTCTGTATCAGTACTTAACCTGCTCAGTTTTTTGGCTGATCTTCAGGGCACATAGATTAGTCTCATGCGTGAGCCTCAAAGTGCCTGTCTATGTGCAGGCAAAAAAGAGTCTTGAGAGACCAGTTGCCAACTTAGCTTCTTAAATCTACATGCTGCAGCTGAACTACTCTTGAAGTCGAAGGAAAGACTGACTTCAATTTGTCTGACAATATGTTTGTTTACAAATACTAACCTGCCCTATAGATGTTATAAAAATTGACAGCCGCGATAGCCAAGTACTACTTCCCAAAGGCAATCAGGAACTCTAAAGATTATAATTATGTATGTAACAAAAAGCCAGTAGATTCAGTCTTATTTATTAGCTCTCCAAATAAGAATAAACTATAAAAATCAGAAAAAATAAGAGTTCAAAGAGACTTAGTATTGTCATCTAGACTTTCCTTCTGTCTAATGGTAGTTAGACTGTGATAGATGCTATTCCTATCATGAACTACTCTTGACAAACGATTGCCTGTCCGAAGATGAAGACTCCGCACTTTCCCTAGGCAAAATATTTCAGCCTCTCATTATCCCTACTAGTTTTCCAAAGCTTTTTCTAATGCCTTACCTGAATATTTCCTGATGCAGTTAAAGCCCACTGCAACCTATCTTATCAGTAATGATACATTATTCATTTAGTTTTTGCAACAACCATTTACGTACTTGATCAAAATCATCTACATTCATGTGATGACTCTTAGTGAAAACTGATGCAAAAAAGATTGCCAAGCACCACACAACATCGCAGTATTATATGCCAACACATTTCCAAACCACAGAGTTACTACAGACTAGCACCTCTGCTCTTCTTAGTACGACCAGCATAGTAGAATGAGTTCTCATAGACATCTGTGATGTCTCTTGCCCTTCTCCTTTCTTTTAAATATAGATATGTTTCTGTCCGTACATGTTTGTTGGATACTTTTATATTAATATGTAATAAATTGGCTTAGTTTCCATCTTCAGTATGTCTAAAATAGCACATATTGAGGATTTGATGAGCATCTTTACTGATGATGTACATTCACCCAGTGTCAAAATGGGGTAAGAGAAATACCTTACAACACAACTCTGTAAGTAGACTTTATCCTAAGTTCTTTGGATCCCTCAGTACTAACTGACAGACACTGAGGAGTCCTCCATCCACAGAGACCCAAGAACCAGAAGGATGATTATCCCATAGCAAGACAGAAATCTATATTTCTGTGTTGAGTCATGACATCAAGTGGGCTTGGAGAATTTGAATTCTGTTTTAGAGGATGATTTTAAGACTGTTTTTTCTTCTTAACGGAGGTGATGTTCTTTCCTTCTAAACCGGATTTCTTTATGCTATCACAGGCTAAATTTGAGATTCAAATGACATTTCACACTTTACAGAAGTTTGTGAAAGATATTTGTAAGGCAAGGATGTGAATTGCCCCCTGTTAATTATTCAAAATTGTCTCTTACATTTCTGCAGTGATTCTCAATTCTTTAAAGTAGTTAAAGGATAGCATGCTCTGATAACCCAATAGAGCAGTGTGTTAAGGTATGCTGGCTGTTATTTACAGAACAAATGCCATATCAGTTTGTGGTGTTCTTGTATCTTGAAGATTTAGCTGCAGTATACTTACTGAAAGTATCAGTGTCCCTACAGCAGGCATCTCTGTAAGCATCAGTCCTCAGTTATTTGTATTACCCTGCAGAATGGTTGCTGCAACCAGAGTTGTTCTTAGCATTGATGTAGCAGATAGCAAAACCATTTTTGTGAAGACAGTTCTTCCACCCAGATTTTGATTTTTAAAACCATCATTGGCAGCTTGAAATCAGCCTTAGACATTAAAAGGACAGTCCCATAGCTGTTTTATATTCAGAGTCTACATGAATTGATTTCTGAGTCATTGCTATTTGCCAATACTGAAAGATATATAGATACTTAAGAATAACAGAGAAAAACTTGAACATTATATTGTAATACAATTGTTAAAGATGGAATCTTAATTGTGGCACGGTATTTAGATACCCAAGTTGTAGCGCAGTTGGAATGAATCAGAGATATGAATGTGACACAGACAGAAATATAACAACAGAGGAGAAAACATAGGCTGGAAGACTATGACAGGTAGCTACTCATAAGGGAAATAAAGGAGCAGAGAGATTTACATGGCACTGACACGAGATTGCTAATGTAATGAAGAATGGATATTTATCTTCTATGTACAAGGTTTTCCTTGTAATTTCATTGGAATGATATATATATTCTTTTTAATTTAGTCTTTCTAAGTTGATTATGTAGTAGGTGTAGATGGCATGCCTACATCAGGATCTACCTGAGCACATCACTATTTGAAAATTGACTAAACTGAGTACTGCCTCTGGCCTTAGACAGGAGCAGTTTCAGAGCTCTACTAGGATGAGCTTTGAGAGAGTTCACGTCTTCTTCTGCACCAGATGTGCAGGAAAGAGGCATCCTTCAACTGTCATACCTTCAAATATACAGAGAAATCCTGTTGATCAGATCTGTGTGACAAATACTTCCAGTTAACTGAATTTAAGCTGTGTGCTGAGACCTTCAGATAAATACTATTTTACTGTAAATAAATAAGAGATTGCTGTCAGTGAACAGTCTTAGCTACTTATCTTGCTAAAAGCCATCAGTCCCAAGTTGAATTCATTTCAGTCAATAAGCTCTTCTCATCTTGGCTTTTATTTTCCCACAGGGCCACCTTTTATTATAAGTTCTTATTACAAGAACTGTAAGCTGGCAACGTGTCACATGTGAATGAAAACCGATGAGATCAGAATGAGAATGAATTGGATGCCTCAATTAAAGTTTGATTTTAATAGCACTCTTCTGGTAACTTTTTCAAAAGAACTATGTTAGCATTATACAAACTGGTAGAGTCTATCAAAAAAAAGGTTATTCATCTCTTCATGTACACCACTGGGGCACAATAAAGATGTATAAGATGTCAGAGATGATCAAATGTTTCTGGAATCTGTAATTATGCATGTTCAGGGAGACTACTGATATTCAGACTTTTCATAAAATCAGTTCAACAGGATCAAAAATTTTCCTGATCGCTCATCCACACCTTTTGCAAGAGAGAAGCTAGAGCTTAACTTGAGTACAAATAATGGACTCATCACCAGTAAAACTACACCAAATTCTATTCACAATAGCAGATATACAAATTTTTATTATTTTCTCACAGTTTCTCCAGGTTTTCTTCAATTTCCAGCTTTCAAAAAAAGACAGTTTCTGAACATGTGAAAGCATCAAGCAAGAGGAACTGACTTCTAAGTTCAGAAGTTGAGGAAGGGTAGATACTCTCTGTATAAGTTTAAGGGCAAACATTTATGGGTAGATTTTCACAATGTTGTAAGCAGATCCTTTACAAATGAAAATCTCAAATTTTACTTTATAGCTGTCTCCTACATATGAATATATTAAATTCTAAAATATTAATGCTTTATACACTTCCATTTGTATTGTAATATTAAAGTCATAATCATTAGGAAATAACTTCATTTCACAATATTAAAGGACATAAAAGTAGATAAATAAAAGACAATAATAGAATTGTGCCTATTTCACTGCAAAACATACTTTCCTTTAAAAATTAAATGATATCCTACTGAAAATAGACATAGTCCGCACATTTTCATTGTAAGAATATTAACAATTTCCCCATAACCATCAATGCATTTCTAATCCCTATCTATTGCCTTAGGCACTTTACACTACTTTACAATACCCATTTAAAATAATATTAATAATGCTTATATTTGATAATTTGAAATATAAAATACAAAATGAAACTAGAATTTTGCCTTTAAATTACAGCCCTCAGACATTTCAACTTTTAGAACAACCACAGTGTCAAAATGTTAGTGATGTAGGTTTAAAACATTCAAAGCAAACAAATCTTTTTTTTAAAAAAGTTTACTTTAACCATCAAATACAGTGATGTTTCCTTATAAGTCATTTAGAAATGTGTTTTTATCTACCCCACAGCTACTCAGCCACTGAGCCGTGTTCCTGGTGATATATCTATTTGGAATTTTGTTTTTGTTATGTTTATTTTGCATACATTAAAAATCCTTGTTTCTTACTAATTTAGAAAATAATGTTCTCTGCTGGAAATATTCAAATAGGATTCACAGCAGTTTGATTTGAAATAGATTTCCCATATGCGACAGCTAACCTAATAAGTTTTTTTCTTTTCTTTTCTTTTCTTTTTTAATAAAGTAATCTTAGAATTCAATGATTACAATTCAAATAGCAGCACGCATTTTTCATGCCATCAATTTGTCATTCAATAGACAGATTTACCAAAAAAGTATTAGATTTCTTTTTAAAGCCTAGTTTAAAAGCTCCGATTTTCACACAAACTTGTTGACTATATTATCAAATAATTTAAGTGAAAATGCATTGACCAATTAGGCTGTGTGTTCTCTTAAAAAAAAAAAAAAAAAAAGAAAGAAAAAGAAGGGACAGTAAGTGTCTTAAAATAACTATTAAATCATTTAACTATCAAATAAAAGGGATTTGATAGTATCTCGACCCCTCTTCTATATACAAAGATTTGTAAAATATGTTGTATACACAAGTTGATCTACCCCCCTGAAAGAATTACGTTTAAGGATAATCCTAGTATTAAAATGAGCATCAACAGCATAATACATTAAGAAAAGTTAAAAAATAAGAAAGGATATTTTATTAAAAGTAGGGAAGGATAAATAAAATTATTTACTAATCTGGACACAAACATAGAATCCACAATTAATGTTATCACATTTTTTTAAATCATATTTTAAATTACTTGTGAAAGAAGTCATGAAGAAGAAAAAAAAAATGGGGGCGTATTCAGCCTATGATGGCATCAATGGACTGAAACATTTTAATGTTAGTTTTGAAATGGTTCTCGGGATCTTTGAATAATATATTTTGATTCCAAATCAATCTTTGAATGCTGTTTTTGTAATATATTTCTGGATTTTTGAAAAAAAAAAGAAATCAAAATATTTTAGAAAAGAAATACAGACTGAGTTGTATTTTAGTCAGCTGAACTTTCTATACCTTCCCAGTTGCTTACATGTTTTTGCTGTATGTATCCTTTCCAATACCTTGAAGTCAGATTTCTTCTAATGTTTGAGAGACTGAGGTAAGAGATGCCAAGAGATGGCATGGCACAGACTCTCACCTCCACAGAGAAACTGCGGAACTGCAGCCTGAATTTTCCATGTTGTGCAAACCCCCTTAGAAACATAGCACATCTCTGGTGTTGGATAATGGACAGAGAATCTCCATACCAAAACCTGTTCATACCCATATGTCCAGCAGTATCTGGGAAGTCAAATTCCTGTTTGATCTTCATCAGCTGCTGTTTTCAGCTCATATGGCAATTAACAGAAAATAGATTGTTTTTCCTTATTACACTACAGATCAGCTTCAAATAAGCTCACGACCTGTGAACTTCCTGACAGAGTATCCAGAAGATAATACGCTTCATAAAACCACAGACTTGAGCTTGCTACAGTAGAAATCTCTCAGGGATTTAGAGAAACCAATGTCAGTTTTCCCAACAAAAAAAACATCTGTAAAGTATTAAAAGTTAATGTTAAAGTACTGTTGATATAGTTCACTGAAATTTGCCTTAATAGCTTTTGTAATCTCTGGGTAAAAAAGCAGATCATTTGCTTTAGCAGATTATTTGTTCTGTGTATTTATTTACTTATTTCAAATAGAAAACTGTGGATGAGATTTAGTTTACTGACAAAGCAAAACAGAAAAGTAATTTCATTAACTATGCTAATTTAGATTTCCCTAGGAAAAAAAAAAAATCCTGAACTATAGTATATAAAATTTTCAATTAAAGTAATCTATTTTTTGAACTTCTAATTAAATGCATGAGTGACAAAAATATTTTTATTTTTTTAAAGAAGAAGGGTGTTTATTGTGTATACCACAATAATCATATGTTTTATGCTTTCCAAATCTGAAGTTATTCAACAGATTGTATCTCAGAACTACATTCCTGATAGTGTGCTTGAGTGGTGAATTCTATTGCTTTCTCTTGAGAACATAATAATTTTAATATAAATTTTTGCTTTTAGGGTCCTTTACCAGGACATTTCAGCTTAATGTATTTTCACATATAGTGCATCAAAAATATATAACTTCCTACTATTCAGATTTGTGTTTGGCCTTCTGAACTTTTATGGGCTTTCTGAAAATTACTAGCCATGATTGATCTTGTAAAAGATAATCTCCCATTCCAGGAAACAATGCACTGGAATGTAAGGCATGTAAAATACTTGCCTCAGAGAAAGGCATTACAAAATTTCCTCAGTACTCATAAGTTCTGTGATGTCAGTCTTGATGAAACAAAATGTGCTTTTTTAACCTCAGTCTTCTTAAGGAACAATTTTGGCAGAGGCATTAGATATATTGAGGATTTTTGCACAACATAATCAGAATTTTGGTCATTTCCACTCTACCAGAGGAGAATTACAAGAAGAAAAGATCATTCATATCTCTTTCTGAAGAGAAATTTCTGTAAGAGTTGACAAAAAGAAAAAAAAAAAAAAAGAAAACCAACCAACCAACTAACCAAACAAAAACAAACCAATGAAATAAGGATAGAGGTCAAATAGGACAGATCAATATTTAAATAAAAATTTAAATGTTGCATCTTACAAACACGTACTCTTAGGAATTTTGTCAGATACAGTAATTGGAGTAATCAGTTGGAATGAGACAAAATTCTGACTCATAATTCTATAATAAACTATTTTCTAGCCTTGAGAATTGCAGAAAATGTAAACTAAGAGCATTCATTAAAAACTATCTTCCAAAAAATCTAGCAAATAAAAAAAACTATAGTAACTATTGAATCTCTGGAGGAGGGTTAAAACAATCATACCTTTTTTTCAGACAGATAAATCAGTGATCATGACTTCCTTGTATGACCAATGATTGTAGAAGTTTAAAAATGTCATTGGCATGTTCAAATTAATATATTATCTTTTTGTCATAATTCTGCTGTTGAGCCAAAACAGAGAAACTTTACCTTGCAGAATTTTCATACTAAATTTTTCTCTATTTTGATTTAAGATTGAGAACTTCTGAAGCTGGAGAGGTTAGTAAATGCCCTCCTCATGCCCAGTATTATACTCATGGTGTCCCTCAGGTTTTCTGTCACTATTGTGTTAAAATGAATATCAGGAAATAATTTGTTGATGTGTTTTAGCAATTCCTTGTAACAAACAAACCCCTGCCCCCCCCAAAAAAACCCTTTGTCTTTCTATGATATAAAAATACATTATTGTTTATTGTGGCTATATATATATATATAAACATAGAATTGTAGAATGGTTTGGGTTGGAAGGAGCCTTTAAGACCATCTAGTTCCACCTCCCCTGCTACAGGCAGGGACACCTCGCTCTAGACCATGTTGCTCACAGCCCCATCTCACCTGGCCTTGAATGCTTCCATGGAGGGGGCATCCTCAGCCTTACTGGACAACCTATCCCAGTGTTTCACCACCTTCATAGTAAATAATTTCTTCCTTATATCTAGTCTAAATCTATCCTCTTCCAGTTTAGAACCATTTATTCTCATTCTGTCGCTACATGCCCTTACAAAAAGTCCCTCCTCAGCTTTCCTGTAAGCCCTTGTATGGGAAGTAATAAGTCACCTCCTGAACCAATCATTGAGTGTCTTGTGAAGTGGTAGACCAAGTTTTGGGAGCATCAGTGGAAGCATTTCCTGGCTCCATTCCTCCCTAACCTCATTTTAAGGGCTGGCTGCCACAAGGGAAAGATTTTTACTTGGACATCCTCTCCTTTGTAGTAGTTGGCAAGCCCTGATCCTCAGAAAGGAGTAAGTAATTCTTTTTTTATTTACCAGATTGTGACCCTTACCTTCCTTGGGTAATTCAAGACTGGCTTAAAGCAGCTATGTTGTCTTTCTCTGCAGCCTTTCTTCAGGTAGAAGGCTACTAGAAGGCTATTGTAAGGTCCCCCTGGAGCCTTCTCTTCTCCAGGCTGAAGAGCCCTGTTCCCTCAGCCTGCCCTCAAAGGAGAGGTGATCCAGCTCTCTGATTATCTTCATAGCCATTCTCTGGACCTGCTCACACAGCTCAATGTCCTTCTTGTGTTTGCTTCCTGAGAACTGGATGCAGTATTCTAGGTGGGGTCTCACAAGGGCAGAGTAGAGGAGTGGAACCACGTCCCTGTTGGTCACAATTCTCTTGATGCAACCCAGGATACAGTTGGCCTTCTGGGCTGCAAGTGCATGCTGCCAGACCATCTTGAATCTTTTGTAAATCATCTCTCCCAAATCTTTGTCCTTAGGGCTGCTCTCTGCCCAACCTGTGTATGTGCTTGGGATTGCCCTAACCCATGTGTAGGACCTCAAACTTGGCCTTGTTGAACTTCTTCAGATTGACATGGCCCCACTTCTCAAGCCTGTTCAAGTCCCTCTGGATAGCATCCCTTCTCTCTAGCATGTCAACTGCACCACTCAGCTTGGTGTCAACTGTAAACTAACTGAGGATACACTCGATCCTACCATCCACGTTGTCTACAGAGATGTTAAATAGCACTAATCCCTGGGGAATGTCACTTGTTACCGGCCTCCACTTGCTCATAGAGCCACTGACTGCAACTCTCTGAGTACAACCATTCAGCCAATTCCTTATCCAGAGAGTGGTCCATCCATCACATCCATCTTTCTCCAATTTGGTGACCAGGATGTCGTATGGGAAAGCATCAAATGCTTCACACAAGTCCAGGTAGATGACATCAGTTGCTCTTCTTTTATGCACTGATGCTGTAAATCTATATCATAAAGGGCCACCAAATTTGTCAGGCATGATTCGCCCTTGGTGAAGCCATGTTGGTTACCACCAATCACCTCATATTTATTTTCCATGTGCCTTAGTAGGGCCTTCAAGAGGATCTGCTTCGTGATCTTGCCAGACACAGAGGTGAAACTGACTTTCCTGTTGTTCCCTGGGTCTTTTTTTCCTTTCTTGAAAATGGGGACTATGGTTTCCCCTTTTCCAATCAGTGGGAATTTCACCAGATTGCCACAACCTTTCAAATATGATGGAATGAATGAAAATAAGGTCTTAGGATTTTGAAAGTTCTCTTTGGCAGTCAGGGGGAGCTGAATCTTATCTTTCTTGATGCAATTTTTGAAAAGTTACTTCTTTGTACCTCTCTTGTCTCTTCATGACCAGCTCATGGTTTGAGCTGACTCAAAGAATACTCCTTTTTTTGGGGGGGGGGGGGAGGGGAGCGGGGGAGGATAAAAATATTTCACTCGTGTTAATTTGCATCGTCGTGTTCTGTAAGTACAATCCCTATGAGCAACTGAAAAGTAATCTAGAATCTTTGACAGTCTCTGTGTGTATTCCTGTAGCACTGAGCACAATAGGCTTTCTTACAGTGCAGTCTAATGAATGGTTCTTCATCTTCTGCTATGGGAACACATCGAGGCATCTTACAGCTTTTAGGGAATTGAAAGTTACTCTGAACAACTTCCTGCTCTTATACAAGACTTCATCTAACAATTCCCATGCTCTCCTGCCTCTTCCCACGGCCTTTAAAGAAATCAAGGCTATTCTACACATTAAATACAATCAGATCCCAAATGCAGGATTTTCTTCA
The DNA here is from genome assembly GCF_016699485.2 of Gallus gallus. Classification (NCBI taxonomy): domain Eukaryota; kingdom Metazoa; phylum Chordata; class Aves; order Galliformes; family Phasianidae; genus Gallus; species Gallus gallus. The sequence goes on from NC_052532.1 coordinate 37,285,865, forward strand.
TGGGTTATGAAGTCATTTGCCAATATCACTGTGTCTTCCAACCAGCATAATTTTCTGAAAAATCTTAGAAATATGAGGTGTATTCTCTTCAGAGATACATTAATTAAGATTATTATTACTGAGAGGAAAAATAATTAGAAAAATTTTGGAAATGAACTTTTGTTTGTGTGTATCATTTCTTCTAAATGGAAGATGGGAATGAGATATGCGCTCATTCTTGTAGTCTAGCTTGTATTCAGTATGTGGGAAATTACACATTTTAAACGTTTTCCAGTAACATCTTTTTTTTTTTTTTTCTCTTTTAAGGGAACTATTTCAGTATTCATATACTCATGAAGGCTTTCCAGCGTGGTTTGCATTCTAATTTCAGTCTTGCAATGCTATTCGTCTTTTGATTTCACGAATTTAATTTTTTTAAAAGAAGGTATTTTTGCTTTGAATACAGAATACAATTTTTATTTTGGTTCTTAAGGAATTATCAGGAAAATCAATTTTACAATTGCAAGTTGTTAAATGTGTGAATCTGCCTGTCATTTACATTTATAAAAAAATTTATTAGTACTTCTATGTGGTGAATGATGAAAAAAAAACTACAAAAAAACTTAAGAACTACCTGGATTTAAATGGAAAAACTCTTATCAAGTATGAAATTAGAGGTAGTCTAATTCATTGCCTGAGGATTGATTCTTTAATGAGAATAGAGGCATAATAAGTGGCACTATTATTTGTCCTGAACATTTAAGATTTGTTTGTAAGCACTTCTTTTTTTTCATCATCCTCTTAATTTTTCCTTAAGGATCCATGTGTTGGTTTAATGTTTTGCTCAGGTAGATGGAATAAAAGATTAAGAAAGTGATGTCAAGTTGAATACGACCGCTCAGGACTTCCCAAGAATATGGAAACTGCCAAACTCCACCTTCTTCCGGTGTTGCAGATTGCCTTGTCAGTCCTTTTGTTTGTGTTGCACATGTGCACCATCCTATTGCAATTCATGGAAACAATCCACTATACCTTGATGGCATCTAACATGCTTGGGTGCATTTGCTGTAGCACTTTTTACGCAACTGTTCATTTAACAAACACAAATGACAACGTGCTGCCTGCTAGCTAACTATAAAACAGTCTACACACAGCTAGAAGAATGGATACCTGATTTGTTCTAGAAAATGTTCTGTGGAAAATCAAATGCAAGTGACAGGATGTGTTCCTTCAACTATTTTCACGCTTAATGTAGACCTGCAAGACTACGTGGGATAAGAAAACCTGTCTTTTTTTTATTTAAAACATACTTATGTGTTGTATTTTTTTAGCCTTTTAAGACAGCACAAAGGACAGATACAAATAGAATTCATATAAAGTAAAATAGATAACTCCATATCATGTATGTATGAAAATAAGCAATGCCATAAAAGTAAGTCTTCAGAAATAGAAAATGAGATATTATTCACAGAAAAAGTAGAAGTGACTGCTATAATAATAGTATTTACAATATAGGTTGCATTTTATTAGTAGAAAAGAGAAAAAAAAAAAGGACAAGGACAAGGGAATGTTTGTAATTTATTTGTGATCTACATGTAAATGTTTTATATAAAACAAATAGTTGTGCAATTAATACCTTGGGGAATGTGCTATACTTTCAGATAACAGCAGAATATTTCTCATACAAATTCACTATGAAAATTGTTGTAGTAGGCATCTTGCGGGGGTACGGGATATACGGGACAGGCCTCTCCCTAAGCATAGAGAGACAGTGCTATCGTGCTGACCTTGATGCAGAGAAAACAGGAGAAGAAGAAAGATGGGAAAAGAATGTGGAAATGGCCAAATAAGGCACAATGTTATCTAGTGCGAACCAGTCAGGGTGGGACATGACAGCACGGTTGTTTAGGTAAAAATATATATAAGCTGTATTTGGTAGTGAATAAACGCCATTTTGCTGCTCATCATATTGGTGTGTGTCTGCAGTCATTTGGCCCTGATCAGGCTATTGGTCAGTGAGCGCAGAGGCCTAACACAGGTGGCTAACATCATTGTTGCAGAAAGCAACAGAAAATAACGGCAAAAATTTAGTCTATTTCTTTGTCTCCTCAAGTTCTCAAAGTTTATCATGAAAATTCTTATAAAATATAATTGGGAATTAAATCAATGGGGCTTAATAAGGCTCAGGCATATTTATTATAGTTTAAAACAGCTATTGTTATGAAACTCTTAAAAATTTGGCAGAAGACTGTTATTGCTTGAATGAAAACTTGATATTTCCCATGAAAGTTGTGTTCCTGGTATGCAATTTTGCTAGGTTGTTTATCATGCGTGAAAAGTTTGCATCTCTCATTGCCAGATTGTGGAAATATATTTAGGAACAGAGATGAGACTAGCTGAATTTTGCATCCAGAAGTAATTCATTTTTACAATTGCTGAAAAATAATCCATAACTCAAAAAAAAATTACCACAGAAGTCCAACAGAGACACTAGGTGCAACTTGTTAACATCGAAAAATTCAATCTACTTACTACTTGCCATCTCTCATGAGGTAATTAAAATGGACACTGGAAGCTAAGCTGTGATGGATACTGCTAAATATATGGACTTAGAACATTATAGAAGTTTTCTGAAAAAAAACAGCTGTCTTCTGGAATAGACTCTGTGGTGGTGTTTGAGAGAAAGCCTCAGACTCCTGGCAGATTGAAATGAAGCAAGAACTGCCACCACTGCTTTCGGACAACCCATTCCTCTAGGATATGTTCTGCAATAGGGCAAGACTGTTTTTGTAACCATTTGCTAAAATTTTGGAGGGAGAAAAGAGACACACGGTGGCTTCCATGTTTTCTTACTGACAGAAGATTTTGTAAAATGTTCCAATATGCCTAAAGGAGACCAAGAAGGAAAAGTGGCCATTCTCTTTTATTCACGATGTAGGCCGTTAGGATGTTCTGTGTTGTTCTTGTCAGCTGCCCGTGTATGTATATATGAAAGTCTCATATCACCAGTTTTGTAATTCTAGAGACATCAATGCCTGAATGTTGTCGGAAGACCCTGTTTCATGATATGATACCACAGATCTGGTGAAAATATCTTGACCAGATTTATTGTATAGGAGGTATCTCCCTGTCGTATTCATTCCAAAGCAGCATTAATACATGAATGCTGAGACAAGACAGTACAAATCCATTTCACTCTGCCAAGAAAAACTCAAATGTTTTATAATTACCCTTATATGTTTGCATTCTGATCTACATCTTCAGATTTCACATTATTCATGGATCACAGAGTCACGTAGTGTTTGTTGATGCTCTCTTTCTCATTCTGTCTGACCATCTACACATGTTTTATAGCTTACCATAGACTCCTCAGTGATGCTGCTCTTACTCCGAACTTAACAGATAATGTAACCAGAATGGAATTTAAGAGTGAATTTCAGTATATATCTGAAACAAATAGTCTTTTAATCACAGAAATTCTCATTCTAAGTATTTTGTAAGCTGCATTTTCATAACTAGTCAGGGAATGGATTTTTAGCATCAATATATGAGTAACTGTCTTATAAACTCAAGACTTTCCATAGAAAACATGAAATAATTGTGAAGAAAGTACAAATACGTGAATCTATTCCAGACACAGAATCAGGAAATTTATCTGCAAACATGTCTCGTAACAGGGTCCCCAGTGTTCAAGATGTTTCATTCTCTCTCTGAAACTGTTCTAACCTGAGTAGTGATCTCTCCCCAAGTTTGACTTTAATGGACAATAAGCTGATGCAGAGAGAGACTAAGAATAATTAAACTCTGCATTTTTAACAATTTCCCCCTCCATATACTCACTTTCAAGCCATTATTTTTATTTGTGGTAGTTTTCCATTTTGTTGCAGTCTGGCTGCAATTTGAACATTAACTGAGATAAGAGTGAAAGGTTTTTCTTGTGATAGTTCCATGAAGCCAAACACTGACTCATCCCTTCTGTTTATCAAAGCCTGAAATATATCAAAGAAAAACAGTCTGAAATATATTTTACTCTCTCTTTTTTCCTCAATTTTAGACACTGATGTACAGCACTTGGGTTAAAAAAAAAAAAAAAAAAAAAAAAAACCATCCTGCTCTTCTATTCATGCAGCTGACACATTGTCATTGCATAGTGGCTGAAAATAATAATGGTTGGAACCACTTTCAGATATACTGATGACCAAATGTGTTCATTAAACAATGCTTATGCTATAAATGCTGGTGAAAAATTATCTTAATTGTTTCTGATGTTCATTTTTCTTTTCAGTCGTCCCTGTCCAAACTGCAATGGAGTAAAGACAAGACTTTGCTTGTGAAAACCATGTCAGAAAATAAATATCTAGTACAGTTTTGTGTTCTGTTTTGAGATACTAAAGCTTGTCTGTGTACCCATAGATAGTTACTACTATGAAAATAGCTGTGTATTTCAGATTGTTACTGTAACCTTAAGGAAACTGCTTATGATTTGAGTTGTTACAGGGTCCCATTCTTGTTTGTGAACGAGCTCTACCAAGTTCAGATTTTATTCTATTTACTAACTGTAGCTTCACTGAAGTGCTGATTATTCATACTACACGGGGTCTTTCCAAAAGTATTAAGATGGATTTCCAGAAGTTGTGACCAACAGAGTACTGATCAAAACAAAGCTTATTTTAGGAAGGTTGGAGTCTAGGAAAGGTGTACAGTCTTGCAAACTATTAGAAGGAAAGTCTCAAAACAACAGCTGGCAAATAGATTTTAAGGTACTAGTGGCACGTATGAACATCTTTAAGTTGATATCACAGAAAGTACCAAAGTGTGGGGCTGGAATTGTCCCTTTGTCAGCCTTAACACTAATACCAGCACATAAGTGCACTGTTCCTTTGAGAGACTGGGTGTAGACTCAGAAACTCAAGGATCACCTCCTTCCAGATACGTGTTTCTCTTCTGAACCTGATTTAATGTGCTGTTCTAGGAGTAAAATGAAGGTGATTGTACTCACTATTTAACTTGAATAGGTGAGCTGTCTCTCAAGTAGTGAGTTGAAGAGCTTCATTTAGTCAGAATAGCAAAAGAATCATGGAATTGTTTGAGTTGGAAGGGACCTTAAAGGTCAAGTAGCCTAATTCCCCCGCAATAAATAGGGACACCTATGGCTAGATCAGGTTTCTCAGAGTCAGGCTGAGAGAGACTGTGGCTGCTGCCTCTGAGTAGTTTTCTGGGCTAAATGGCAGAATGAGGAAAAGATGGCTTAAGTGAATTCATTAAACTGGCACGAGACCACATGGTCATACAGTGAAGTGAGACAGATTCAGGTTGGAAATTTTCTAGCGGTTATAATAGTGAGGTTGTGGAATAATCACAGAATCACCAAGGTTGGAAAAGACTTCCAAGATGATCCAGCCGAACCATTCACCTACCACCAATTTTTCCCCACTAAGCCCTGTCCCTTAGTACAACATCTACACATTTCTTGAACACCTTCAGGGATGGTGACTCAACAGTCTTCCTGATCAGCCCATTCCAGCACGTGACTACTCTTTTGCATAAGAACTTTTTCCTGATATCCAATCTGAACCTTCCCTGGAACAACTTGAGGCCATTCCCTCTCATCCTATCACTAGTTACATGGGAGAATAGGCTGACCCCCACCTCACCACAGCCTCCTCTTCTCCAGATTGAGCAATCCCAGTTCCCTCAGCTGCTTCTCATAAGACTTGTGCTCCAGCCTTTTACCAATTCTGTTACATGCTCCACAGCATCAATATCTTTCTTGTAATGAGGGGCCCAAAACTTAACACAGTAGTCAGGGTGCAGCCTTACCAGAGCTGAGTACAGGGGGATAATCATATCCCTGTTCCTGCTGGCAACGCTATTTCTGATACAAGTCAGGGTGGCATTGGCCTCCTTGGCTGCCTGGGCATGCTCCTGACTCTTGTTCAGCTGAGTGTTGACCAATGTCCCCATGTTCATTTCTTCAACACAATCTTCCAGCCACTCTGTCCCAAGACTGTAGCATTGCCATGGGATGTGTTTCTGTAGCAGGAGCAGGTAAAAGATTTCATTCAAGATGGAATCTCTTTCATTTATGAAAAGTAGTATGAAAAATATTTTTTTCCCTATGGCAAAAAGTGGGTTTGCAAACTTTTCTCTTCCTGTGCCTATAATCCAGGCAGCTCAGTGCAAAGAAGCACTTGTAAGGAAGTTGCCACTTTCTGTGATATAGCTGCTTTGGGAACAAACAAAAATCTTCTATTTCTAGGGCTGTTAACCTGACATATTTTATAGATACTAAACTATGCTTAAAATAAAACAACATATGCAGAGCTCAGATCAGCTGTTATTCCAATTGCTCATGAGATTAAGAGGTAACTGTGCTTCTGGAGGCACAAATATCCAGGAGGTAAAGGGAGCCACAGAGTTAAAATTAAAAATAGCATGCCATTGAAATGTGATGAAGTTGTAACAGGTTTATGACCATTTCTCCAGTAATCTATATTTGCTTTGCAGGCCTTGGTGTGCCATTAAATTCACAATATAAAGCAAGTTGGAAAAAAAACCACAGAAAATTCATGTAAATAAATATGGGAAATTTAAATTGTTCCATATGTGGGAACCAGAGGATTTTTTTAATAGTAATATTTGTCATTTTCTAATTCTGCTCTCTTTTCCGAGGAACATAGGGTGTGGTCTTATTTTGATGAAACATTTGCTCTTAGTAGAAAATTTCAAGAAAGGTTAGAATTGCGTACTGCAAAGCCTATGTTTTTCCGTGCTTTTATACTTTAAAAATATCACTGTTGTAAAAATAAATAAGTTTAATTTTCCAGACAGTATAGTAAGACCCAGATTCAGAAGAATCATTAAGTCAAAGATTTTCTGCTAACCCAAACATAAAAAATTAAATTTTGCCCAGACCAAGGCTACCACATTTTAGGCATTTGAGACATATTAGTTTGTCTGATATGCATACAGAAAAGACAGAGAAAAACAAGAACTTCCAACCCAAACTATTCTATGATTCTATGAAGAAAGCACAATCCCAGTCCACTGCAAGGTGAGTAGAAGATAGCTAGCTTCTGGAGGGATGAAAGAAAATCATTCAGAAATACTCAGGTGTATGATTATGTTCCATAGTCCCACTTTATTACTAAGTATGGAGATTTACCCTGGACCTTGGAATGGCTGACATTTTTCAGCTTGACTTTGATATTAGGTTAAATCACTGAAATAATTAATTTAAAGAAATTCTTCATGCTTTGTTTCTGCTGCAAGGGATTTTAACAGACAGGTTTAGTCAAGCCTACCAAGCTTTTGTTTTCAGAAGAAAATGGTACCCTGCAAGCAAGGCTTTGCTGCATATCACAGATATTTTTCACTGGCATTTGACAAATGATACTGGAACTGAAGGAGGCTTAAGAAAAGGAGATTTTTGAAGACATACTGCTAATTGATAATCCAATTTGCTCATGCTCAAGAGAGATTTTCATCAACTAGTCACTTTTTTTTTTTCACAATGCTTGTCATATTTTAAGCCAAGTGATTCCCAAGAAAGATATCTCATTTATCTTATTTTATATTACTTTATTGATTTTATGCTGTGCCATATCAAATGATATGATTACAGTTTTGAAAAGTATCATAGCTCTGTAGCTTGAAAAAAACCCATCAAATTTCTTGAATGTCTTCCAACAACAAGATAAAGTACATTGTTGAAGTTATATATGTTGTAAAAGATTTTTGACAGCAAGAGATTATCAAAGTTACCAAGCTATTTAGCAAATTAGAGTAGAATTACCAAACCATCTAGATGAAATTAGTGTGACATTCTGTATTATAACTGAGACGTTGAAGCTCCTTTATGTCCTCAGAGTTTTGACTCTTTGAATGATCACCTACTGTCATGAGAATATATTTAAGGCATTGCTGTGTCATTGCATGAAACCTGCTCCAAAAGGGCAGAATGACAATCACTGTTGGTATTCTTTAGGTATTATTTGTTTCTACATTTCTATGACTTAAATGTTAAGATTACCAGTGGTTCATGAGATGATATTCCATTGTGTAAAAGTAAGATGCTGTTGTTATGGCCTGGTGTATGACAGGAATTTGGCAACAGATCTTATTACCTTCTTCAGATATGAACACAGCTGAAAGTGGATGAATGACTCATGTGAATTAAGTTTTCTGTGCCTCATTACTAAGATCACTGCAGTCAATGAAACCATCTCTTGTACTGAAGCGCAAGAGAAAGGAAAGATTCTCAGTAGAGACTTACGGAAACAGTCATGTTGCTTTCTTTGTTAGGAAGGCTGTTAAACAGCATTAATTAAATGCACTTTTTGAGCATTTGAAATAATGCTAATTTCTACTTATTAAAACAGCTATATCCACAATGCATATACAGTAAATCTGGAGTTTGAAGTGATGGGTATTTTCATTTTTATTTAAACAAGATAGATAATCACAGATATACCATAATTTACAGTATGTAATATAATATTCGCTTCTATATTACATTCCATTCCTGATGGCAATGAAAGACCTCTAGATACCTCTGCAATATCAAATAGGAAACTGACCAGCATGACTTTTGTAAGTGTATGCCAGAAAGTGATTTCAGATAAAAACAGACCATGCTGGGGAGAATTAATTAAAGTCTGCACGTTCTCCACATATAAATGACAGCTACGTCTTCTGGGGTAAAAGAGATGTAAATTCAAGTCTTTGCTTTGATTTTGAAACATTTAAAGTGGTCCACTGTGAGACAGGACCCCAGATCGCGAGACACCTGCGATAAAACAGTCTTCCTGGAAAGAGATAATTTAGTCATGTAGATTACAGATTTGTGCTGTGTCATGACTCCCACATGGAAAGCCATACAGAACTTTTTGCTTATGGCATTGTATTGTTTGGCATCACATTTAAAAAATAAAAAAAAATAAAAATTAAAAAAATCAGTTTTAAGATTTAATATATATAATTTCTTCATTGCATATTCTGAAACATGGAAACATGATTGATTTTTTTTTAATTTAACATTAAGTCAATACTTTAATTGACATAGTAAGTTATTTATTCCAAATAAGTGACAATTAGCCAGCATATTTTGTATCTTCCAGTGTTTGCTGGGACTGGTAACTAGTAATGAGGAATTAAGTGATATCTCTGTTACATTGCAAGACTCTGTTTTGCTATAACAGATACAGGAAGTAGAAGATGAATTTTAAATCATCTATCTGAACAGCAACAGTAATTAGATAAATGATTTTTTTGCATTTTAAGGATCAATTCTGAAAGGAAGCAAAATCCCCTTGCATTACTTATTAGCCTTCTCAAAGTTTTCCTGTACCAAAATTAAAAAGAAGTTCTTGTGACAATTTTTTTTTCAATTTTTTTTACTGGGGAAAAAAATCTGCAAAGCCTGAATATTTTATTCTTACCATATTAATAAAAAGTTAAATGGTTTATATTAAAATAAATAATAAAAAACCCTAAAATAACGGCAACAAAAAAGTATGTTGAAGGAATCATCGTTATTTTAAAAATAAGCTCCAAAAACATATTTCTCAATTACAGAGTTTTTTGCTGAAGAAAGACTTACAATAAATCTTTTTGGAAATATATGTTTTTTATGGAAATCTTTTCTAATTCTGCTCTTTTAACCTTTTCCTGTTCTTTCAAGGAGTCAGAAGGTAAGCTAGTAAGAATATATGAGTGAATTGTAGTCTGTGTGTTAATTCAATTTGGTGGCTATGGTACCATCAAATTAGTATATTCTAATTTATACAGTCAAATATGTGAAATTTTATGAGATTATTTTTTCTTCAGAGAAATCTTAAGCACCACGGAGCAACTCAATTCAAATAGCTCAGACACTGCAGAAAACCACCCTTATCCTAAAACACCGCTGTCTCTCTGTACTAACTGCAAACTGGATCCCAGACTTGAGGTTTAAGCTAGTTTACTTAGAGATCTATATGTTTCATCTTCAGTTGCAGCAATTCAAATCCTATATAAATATCATTCTGTCGACAGCAGATGTCAGTATAGGGGCCAAAAGTGTATTGAAAAAGTCACTTACTGAATAATGCCAGATAATATGGCCATTATTATATTTTCTATTTTTGTATATATCTTTATTGCTAAAGTATACCCACACTGTACCTAAAATGTAATGTAATAGCATATAGTAGTCATGCTATTTCTACAAAATATTATCATATCATATCATAGTACATTGTATTCCTACAACAATCTGAATGGAAGATTTTTAATGATAAAAAAATAAAATAAAATAAAATTGAAAGCGTTAAAGAAATTCATTTATTAAGTAGTCAAGATAATTTTTTTACTGGTTCAAAGGTTCACACCAAGCTATTTAGCTAAAAATAGATTTGTAAATAAATAATTGAAATGAAAATAACTACAAATTTCAAGTAAGTTGACTATTCTCTTCCTTACAACTTTTTATTTATTTATATTCAGTCTTTCATGATGAAACCAACTGTCTGTAACAGCAAGGTGTCTCTGAACTAGACTTTAAGGAGGAAATGTCTAAACAATCTTGTCTGTGCGTGTTGTGGAAGCAGATACTAGAGGTTGAAATGCACATCCTCTTTTTTGAGGTTTAGGTTACAATGCAAGCCTATTTAAAATGCAAGAGAATAAACCTGTAAATGGTGTTAGTTGTGCAAACATTCTAAGTTTATGTCATAGACAGAGGGCATTACTGTTTAGCACAGAGAGTTGCAAATCTAAGGGACAACTCAGTCTATCAACTCACTGAAAATGAAAACAACTGTACTGAGTTTTCAAAGTCTTGAGAGATTTGATGGCAGCAATTCATTTGTACCTGTTTTTATGGCAACAGACTCAGACTAAAATAAAAAAAAATATTTCTGTCTCCTATTGATCAGAAACACAGTAGGTGACTCCTGGTTTAAATGAGTTGATTTGAACTTCAGCCTTCCCTTCTTATCCAGTGATAAAGCAAAGCTTTTGGATACAACAATGAGGTATGTTTTACAAATGATTATATTACTCATTATCACAACAATCTTAAAGATGATCTGTTTCAAGTCATATGGACTTTCTGCTTAAAACAAGAGGAAAAATAAGGAGAAAATCAACAACACCAATGTAAAATCCTTTCTGATTTTATTGATGTATTTCAGTATCCTTCTGCTTTTTATTAGAGTATGGCAATGTGGCTGAAGAAAATCATTCAGAAGCACAAAATGTGTAAGGTATTAAGTTGTTCATCACCATGTTTATATGTGATTTTGGATGCCCAGGACAATTCTTACAGTATGGCATCAAAGAAGACTGTAAGCATAGTAAAACGTTCCCTGCTGTTAATAGTGTCCCCTTGGTGTTCCCAGTCTTCTAAGCTGGTCTCTGTCTTCATTACCTCAGACTTTTGGGACTTTTACAAATTCTGTTTTGTAAAGGGCTGAAGGATGTGCCATCTGTCCAAGATGTCCATTCAGTATGGTGAGGGAATATTGTTTGCAATCTCACACAAAGATAAATGGAATTGTCTGTGGCTGGAATTTGATGGACATCTGCAGCTCTGGTTGTGAATATTTTGAATACATTCATAAAATTATCAGGAGGGGTGAACAAGAAGCTATAAATCCATAGGCTAGCACTTTTCTCTTGTTTTCTCAAAAACTGCCACAGCTGGGTGCTTTTGTTATTACTTGAGATGGAAAAAAGAACATTAAGAACATTTGGTCCTAGTTATGATTGAAAAGGAGCCTTTGTCAGGAAAAATTATTTTTAAAAAAGTTATTCCTTTCTTTTTTTTTTTTTTTTTTTTGTCATATATTAATACAAACATTTTTCTCCTTTTAAAGTTCTCACTGACTTTAATTGTGGGTCTCTCTGAGAAATACGACCAGGCCCACAGAGCTGTGGTAAATGGTGTTAAAGCCAGCTGGCACCTGGTCACTAGTGATGTTCCTCAGGGGTTAGTATTGGGGCTGGCTCTGTTTAATATCCTTACTGATGATCTGGACAGAGGGATTGAGTGTGCCCTCAGTATGTTTGCAGATGACACCAAGTGTATATTTGCTGAGGGTAGGAAGGCTCTACAGAGGGATCTGGGTAAACTGGTTCAGTGGTCTGAGTCCAGTTTTATGAGCTTTAACAAGACCAAGTGCCAGGTTCTGCACTTCAGTTACAACAACCTCACGTATTGCTACAGGCTTGGGGCAGAGTTGCTGGAAAGCTGCACAGAGGATGTGGCGGTGCAAGTCAAGTGCCAGCTGAACGTGTGCCAGCAGTGTGCACAGGCAGCCAAGAAGGCTAGTGGCATCCTGGCTTGTATCAGAAATAGTGTTGCCAGCAGGAGCAGGGAAGTGATTGTTCCCCTGTACTCAGCTCTGGTGAGGCTGTATCTCGAGTATTATATTCACTTTTGGGCTCCTCACTACAAGAAAGACTGAGGCACTGGAGCATATCCAGAGAAGGGCAATGAAGCTGGTAAAAGGGCTGAAACACAAGTTGTAGGAGGAGTGGCTGGGGGACATGGGATTGTTCAATCTGGAGAAGAGGAGGTTCAGGGGAGACCTTTATCGCTCTCTACAACTACCAAAAGGGAAGTTGTGGTGAGGTGGAGGTTGACATCTTGTCCTGTGTAAACAGCAATAAGATGAGAGGGAATGGCCTCAAGTTGTTCCAGAGGAGGTTCAGGTTGGATATTGGGAAAAATTTATTCTCCAAAAGAGTAGTCAGATGCTGGAATGGGCTGCCCAGGAAACTGGTTGAGTCACCATCCCTGGAGGTATTCAAGAAATGTGTAGCTCTTGTCCTAAGGGATGTGGTTTAGTGGGGAAATATTGGATCTTGGAGGTCTTTTCCAACCTTATAATTCAAACCATATTTCTGAGAGTGTTGTCCAGGCACTTCTTAAGTTCCAGTAGCTTGAGGCTACGACCACAGCAGTGGGGAGCCTGTTCCAGTGCATGACCATCTTCTGGTGAAGAACTTTTCCCTAACATCCGTCTGACCCTCCCCTGACACAGGTCCATGCAATTTGCTCAGGCCCTGGCATTGTCACCAGAAAGGAGAGGTCATTGCTGCCCTCCCTTCAGCCTCCTCTGCTCTGAGCTGAACAAACCAAGGGACCTCAGCCACTACTTTTATGTCTTGCCTTCTAGTCCCTTCACCATCTTTGTACAGCTCCTTCTGATGCTCTTAAATAGTGTTATGTTCTTCTGAAGTAGAGGTGCCCAAAATTCCACACAAAACTGCTCAAGATGAGGCCACACAGTGCAGAGCACAGTGGGACAATCCCTACCCTCCTTCGGCTGGCAGTGCTGGGCCTAGTGCACCCTAGGGTATGGTTGGCCCTTTTGGCTGCCAGGACATGCTACTGACATATGTTCAACTAACATACTAATATATGTCATCATAAAAAGTCTATGTACATTGGTAATTTTAGCTGAATTTGTTCTCATCTGAGCACTGAGTATAGAAATCTCCTGGAATGAAGTATCTGGGTGTCTGTACTGGCGCTTCTTAAGAACAGTCATCCCTGAGGCTTTTAGCTGAACAGACTGAATATTTACGTATGAGAAAATTTTATAGATTATTAAATCTGCCCTAAATCTCTTCTATGATTTTGAAATGTGTGTACAAACATGCCTAGCAAGGAATATAGACATTCTGATTCTCTCCATATTTGTTCTGTCACTGGAGCGGCCTGATGTGAGGCAAGTAAATGTTTTACTGAAGGGGGAATTTTGTTGAAATCAGCCAAATATCAACTGCACCCCGAAGCATCATTTCAGGAATAGAATATTTTAACTATTAGGTAAAAGCTAGCAAGTTTAAAAAATATTTTGTCTAGTACTCCTGATTTAAAAAAATATATATATATATTATTATTTTTTTTTAAGAAACTTAAAATTGAGGACTAAGTGTTTTACACTATGCTATCTTCAATGCTTATTTTGTTTCTCCACACAAACTGTAACTTAGGATAGAAGGAGAGAGACCAAGAGAGAAAACAACAATGCTTCTAATTAGGCTTTTCAAACGAAGAGAGTTAATGGGTGCATGAGAAATCTGCATGCAGATTAAAAATTACATTCCAAGAAATTATAACTCATAGTAATCTCATTGTTTTAGAACAGATGGAGAAAGTAGAGTATTTTCTGAGACAGATGGGTTAGTTTCAGTGGTCTACTCTAAAGTCCTTTTTGTTTTCCCAGTATCATAGATACATTGTCTCTATTTCAACACAAAGCAATCAAACAACCACAGAAACATCATATCATATAAGTGTCTAGGAAAATAATGCCATGATGAGGTAGACAGATCAGTCACTAGCAAAAATGCATGGTTTTGCTTCTCTGTCAGTGTTCCTGTTGGAATTAGCACTGTGTTCTGATTTCTCATCTTCCTGAATTACTGTGATAAATTTTGCTTTCAAAAAGACAAGAGGACTGATTCTCCCTTACGTTGCTTCCTACATAAGTCATACACAAGCATATATTTAACACTCTGATCAGATATGCTAATATATTATACCTTATTTGTACTCCGGAAAGATGCATAGATGAGCACAAAATACACAGAGCAATGGAAAAGGATCTACAAAAGAAGTTAGAAGTAAAAAAAAAATTGGGCACAAAGGGCAAACTCCATCCCTGTGCTCATTTGTTTTAATCATTTCTAATGGGATAAATTAGTTATAATTGCTAAAATTGCTACAGCTTCTATGTTCTATGTAGATGATAAAATAAGATAAACTTACATTTCAGAAGATATTTTTAATTTTTCTGAGTCTGACTTCTTCATTTTGAAGAAAGAATGGGAGAGTGATGAGGATCTGGTAAGAAAATAGAGGATATTATCTACCAATGTCAGTTTGTCATTTTCTCCTCCTTCAGACTGAACATATAATGCAGAAAATAAGAGGAGCAGGTGTTATAATAAGAAAACATTGACTTTTGTGGTAGACTTTAATCTCTCAATATGAAAGAAAATATCTTCAATGTACCTAAGAAAAATCAGCTCATTACTCGGTATCAGACAAGAGGTAATATCTGACCTGGCTCTAGTCTTAACAGATGATAGAATTTAAATTCCAGTGAATTTCTTTCTTTGAGTAATTTTATATTTTACTTTCAGAAATGATAGAAAATCTGTCTCTAGGTAGACTATTAAAAGTTCAAACATATATTTTTGATATGCATCTAAAACATTTTCTTCTTATCGCCTATCTAGGGAATTAATGCTTTTCTGCTTGGTTTCCTGTTAGGTAAATACTTTCTCTAGCTTAAGTTTTTCTCATTAATGTTCTCTATTTTTATATTCTAATCAATGAATTTTATTTTCTTATATACCACAAAATTAAAGATGAGCAAAACACAGTGTCTAATACAGACTTAGGTAGTTAAATTTCAAAATATTTCAGTGGTAGAGCAACAGGATATAAGTGGGCTGATTTGTTCACTTGCTAAGGTATCTTTAGTTTATCAGTTGTTAGTGGGTATCTGAGTTCTAGATAAAGATATTGATTTTTTTTTCTTCTTAAAACATACAAACAGCCAGAAAAACAAACAAACAACAAAAACAAATAGAAACCAGCAACAACAGCAGTAATAAACAAACAAACAAAAAACACTTCAAAGCAGCACTGATAAGGGAAGATTTAACTATTCAAATGCTAGGAAATATGTGAGACTAATCAAGCTTTTCTCTGAAGTTTTCAAACAAAGACAATAATTCTATCCTGTAAAAAAACATTTGAAGTCGAACAAGCAAGGCTGAAATACAAGCCTATTTCCACTGACTTCAACAGGGATGAGGTTTTCCCCTGACTTTTCAAAGTATGAAGCATGTATAGTATACCCTGTAAGTCTGAACCATTACTATTCCTGGTTTTCGTCCTATCATAGCAAATCTTAGATTGCTAGCCAAAAGGAGAACCATTTGCTAGAAGCAAGAAAATCATATATTTCATATTAGAAACAGCAGAGCTGTATATTCTCTTTGCTGGAAGTCTATCAAATTTTTCAGTAGAATTTAGGTCATATTGTTCCTGGTCCATGTATAAGTAAAGTTTATTCATTAGAGAAACAGTATGAACACTTAAAGTTTCTAAAAACAAGTAAGTATAGAAATCTATTAAAAATATTTAAATTGCTGATTCTTGACTAAAAATCTTCATTACTGCAGTAGCTTTATCAATGAGAAGTAGATCAGAAAAAAAACACTTTTCTCTTGCTAACAACTTCTCTGCAACATTTCTAAATGTGAGCTTTTGGCGTTTTGTGTGTATGTGTGCGTGCGTGCATGCATGCGTGCAGTCCATGGAGTAGCACCATGAGAATTTCCCATCAAAGAAAAAATACAAGATGCAGCCCTCAGTGGGTAAAGTGATGTACACTGTCTTTTGGGACCCCGAATCCTTCAGGATTTCTTGGAACCTGAACAACTCTGGCCACTACAACAAGATGCTGAATAAGCTGAAGGCTTGAACTTTCTAAGTCAGGCCAGAGAAGAAGACAACCTTAAATCATGGAAGAGGTGCACGAACAGGAGGTGAAACTGGACCTGTTACAAATCACAACTCAGTCACTGTGCAACTCTGTGGAGCTGGGTACATCTGGCTCATAGTTAAAATTGTCATGACACTTTGCCAGAAAAAAATATGTCATTGGCTATGTAGAGAAACAAACTGCAAGACAGGATTACCTTCTTTCAAAGACAAAACAAACAAACAACAACAACAACAACAACAAAAGCACACTATACAAAGCAGTGGTTTTGAAAATAATGCATTTTCTGATGTTCAGCTCAACTGTCCATTGGAATAACATTATGTTATACTACATCTCCGTCATAGGAACTGCTTTGAAAAACAATTTGAAAAGAAAAAGGAGAAATTTGCATCCCAAATTAATGTGTTCAGGTTCATGTGAAGGAGAGGATTTTATGTTTCATTAGTCAAACTTACTTTTCTGCATTTTGATGAAACTCATACTGTTTTTCTGGTTTCCTCTCTCCTAGTTAAAAGGACAAAGATGTAACTGTTTTCCAGACTGCTGAACTTCATGCGTAACTACATTGTTTGATGGTAATAGGAGTGGGATGAGTGAGGTACTTTGACATTTTCATACAAATATTTATGTAAGAAAATTCAACATTTAACTTTGTTGCCTATAGTTTTGAAGAGCGATGTTTGCCGAAGAGCATTTCTAGAAGTCTATAATGCATTTAAAATGACAAAACAGGCTGGATTTTTTTTTTTAACTCAACGTTTAAAGAGAGAGTAGTGGGGTTTGTTTTCTTTTTCTTTTTCTTTTTCTTTTTCTTTTTCTTTTTCTTTTTCTTTTTCTTTTTCTTTTTCTTTTTCTTTTTCTTTTTCTTTTTCTTTTTCTTTTTCTTTTCCTTTTCCTTTTCCTTTTCCTTTTCTTTTTCCTTTTCCTTTTCCTTTTAAAAAAAGAAGAGAAAGAGGGAAAGAATACTAAATCGCCAATTTTCCATCTTGGTTTTTTTTTGTTTGTTTGTTTGTTTTTTTTAGATCACAGTTATAAAACTACCACAGTTTCAGTGAAAAAGTACACTTTTCTGCTGGGATAGCTACCTGCATATTCTAATAAGATATTTGAAGCTCTTAATGAAAATACAATGTTTTAAAATTATAAAAGCATTAAAAATATATATATTAGAGTAATTTCAATTGTCCTAATACCTTTAATGAAATTATTTGATTTGCGATAATACTTAGATAAATCTGTGAATCTATCCTTAGAGCAATAATACACTTAAAATATTGAAATATTTTTCTGAGAAAGTACCTATCTCCAAAATGTGGCAATAAATTACTCTGCTTCCAAAAAGTAGACACTAGGTTTCTCTCTTGAAAAATAGATAGTTCACTGTTGATTTAACAAGATAACAGAACTTCACTGAAATAAGAAATAGTGTCAGTAAGCAGAGAGTCTACTATTCTGCAGCCTCTTCTCATAATCTTTTATTCACCTTTCCACTTCTCTGCAGTAGGTGAGTGCTGACAGGACCGCATAATCTTCCTTTGAGCTCATCTGAATTATCTTCTAAAACTCAGTGCACTTCAGGGCTTACCTATGTTTTGCATCACTGTCTGCATTGCAAGACTGAAATTCTTTCAAGGTAAGATAGCAACAATACAATTTTGCTATAAATAAGGAGCAAAGAAAAGCCATGTTAGCCCTGGAGCATTCCAGGGAATTACTTGATTCAGAAAAACCTAAGTCTGCTTTTCCTTTCTGTGGTCTAGTAGGAAATAATTTTCACCAATTTGTTTATCAGGAGAAGTTTTCTTCCCTTTATTCCACTTCTACTTTGTCAATTGCCACAGTGGGGAAACAAATTTCTGCCCTTTTAGTCCTTGCTGACTGGGCCTTGCCAGCTTTATTTCTTCTTTTTCTCTCTTTCCTTTTCCTTTTCCTTTTCTTTATTAAATCAAACTCCGGAACCCAAGTGTTTCTCCTGGCAGGACTCTTCTGGTTCCCTTGTAGCTTTTATGTTTCCAGCTGTGCTGAGGGGTAGTGCTTTGGCAAAATAATTGGGAAGTAAGAAGTTAAAGTATGCAGAAATCTTAGGCTGCAAGATAAGCCAGTTTACCCTCTTCTCGAGTGAGCTGGTAGGACCCTGTGTTGTCAGACAACTCTTGTTAGAGGAAAGTCAACATGCTTTTTCCCAAAGTGGCATTTCTCTCACAACAGGACAGAAGTGCCTACACCTGTAGACAGAAATGCCTGAAATTACCCATTTTCTCACTAAGAACAAGTATTTTTACATGGGATGCTTTACCTGTAGAGAGGGTAAATGATATAACTCTTGTGTTAGTTCTATGGACAACTTAAGTGCTAGCTTTAAGGGATTGTTTTGTCCTTTGCAGGGTGAAGAAAATTAAACTAGGTGTATTTGCACCTAATTTGTCTCTAAACTCACAAACTTTATGTATTAATGGACCTGGCAGCAATATCAACACACATTCATACTTATGGTACTCTGTGGCCTCACTGAGCCCACTGGTGGGCAAGAGCAGTTCTCTATTCCTGGAACACAGATTTCTCAGTGCAGCATCTAAGACAGGAGTCACTGATGTTATCTGTGAAGCTCACTGTTCTCAGCAGTATTCACAGGTGCTACATGAATGAATTTACTGGCATCAGTGCTTTATTCACTTGTGTTTATTTGAGAATTAACACTGCTTGTAAGACATATGAGGATTTTTAGATAATTTGCAGGGCAGTTAAATCAGTGATGACTAACATTGGTAGAAAAACTAATTTAGTCAAATCAGCTATTACCAGGCTGTTTATTATGGCAGGAGGTAAGGCTGATGACCTTTTAATGTAAGAGTGATAATCATTTCTTACTACTTACGTCAGTGACTAGCACTTTTTTTTTTTTTTTTCCTTCTAAACCTTTCTTTTTTTAACTTACTTGCTAGATATATTTGCAAAGTAACATGGCAGCTAAAGGACCATTTCAACCTTGATGTACAAAGAGCAGATATTTATTCCTTTCATGGAACAGGAAGATAAAAGACCATATCTATATAGTGAGACTGAACCTGAAATATTGCACTTAGAGCTTTGGGCATCTCTTTTCCTGAAAAATGTAAACAAATTAGATGGAGCTCCGAGCAGAGCAAAGGAGAATAGCCATGAAGATGGAGGAACTGCTATATAATAGAAGATTAAAAGAGACTCAGCACCCAGCTGTAACAAACAGCAAACAATTTCAGAAGATAAATGCTCCAAATCTTAAAATCTTATTTACCTTTACGGAACCATATATATCTAATAAGGATAGCATTAGCAGTATTTTCCATTTAGTATACCAAAGGCAAAATAAAGTATGTATTTTTATTTTTATTTTTTTTTCTGCGGACTGGAAGCTAGACATCATGTAGTTCAGAAACTACAGTGGGCATCAGAGCAAACTCCAATGGGGTAAAAAAAGAGCTTATTTTCCCCATCTCTTCATGTTAGTTAACCTGCAAAGAAAACTATTACAGTGATTCAATATTTCCCAGATGACTTGAAAGTTCATGTAAGCTCCATTTGTGCAAGATATGATATGCATGTAGGCACAGCATTAACATTTCACTTAGTAATTTGGTGTCCCAGTGCTCAGTATGTGTTCAGAGCTTGTACATGGAAAACGGACATCATGCTGATTTTTTGAATAAACACTCTGCTTCTACCTTAACATCAATTTTAAATCAACCAGGAAGTTAAATCTTGAGTTAAGCCTAGCTAAGTTCTACTCTTGTACACAACAGTTGCAGAGAGAAAAAGATGTTAAGTCTTAAATTTGCTTTCTTCTTTTGAAGGGACTGTTCTGATCTTGATACCTTTATAGCCTTTGGGACAGAGTATGAACTCAGACTTCTTAGACAAGACAGCTACTTGGGAATTCAGCAAGGCATGAATTTCAAGCAAAATAGATCCAAATTGAATTCCTCTTGTAAACATATTTACTCTACATTGCCTGTGTATTTCCTTAAACTGTTTAAAATAATTTCCACTCTCTTCTGGTATAGGAGATAAACAGAAAATAGTATTGGGAGTCCATACCTATTTTTTTTTTCCAGTATGAATTGTATGTAAACAAGCCTTTAGTGTATGGGAAAGGATTTTCCGTTTAAAAGCTTTGAGTTTTAGTTTGAGTTCATTGTTATTTCCAGGTCTTGATTTGAACATCTGACAAGGCTGGAGGCCATAACCAATGCTGGTTCCTCATCTGTAGATTTATGTTCTGTGACATAAATCAGAGTAGCTCATTGTATTTCGTGAAATGGGGCATACTGACTGTGGAGGATCTATGCTAAGTGGTACCGACAACGAATCTGGTCCCTGGGTTGTACTGATTTTGCACTGGCTGAGGATTTGATTTTTGCTGAACTTGAGTAATCATAATGACAAATGTGTTGGGGAAGTGACTTGTGAATTATGTAGTGGAAAAGAAGCTGGTCACTGCACCTTTAAAGCAGAAATGACGCCACAGCTTCTGTGGTGCAGAGAAGCAGACTGGGGAGATTCAAATGAGGCAATAAATAACTTACATCCAAAATTGGGTGCTGAGCATGGTTCCAGTGGTGAAAGGGTAATTATGTGTCAAAGTCAGCATCCTGTGCTTTGTACAGTAGCTAAACTGCAGCTTTATATACGGATATTTGTATTTAAGTCTGTGCTGTCAAAGCACTAGCTGAAGGCTGGTAATTGAAACAAAAGCACATGCTATTGGTTGTAGGTTTGTTTGTTTCTTAAGGGTTGGCCTGAAAGAAAAATTGTGAAGAAAAGAGAGTACTAAAATGTCCACTGGAGACACTATTGCTTGGCAGCTGATATGTTGCTCATCTCCTAGAAATAATTATGTATTCAGGCCCTCTCAGTTAAACTGGCACATTAAGATTTCTGACTTACTGTCATAACTGTAAAACAGAAATCCTGCAAACAGGTGGTAGGTAGATCTGCCTTTGGGGCTCTGCCCAAAACATAATCTCAGCAAGTACAAACCAGGGACCCGATTTATTGTTGGTACCACTTAGCCTAGCTCCTCTACATTCTGCAGGACTATGCTGTTTTTTGTCTGTGGAAGACCTGGCCCCAAAGAGCTATGTTCTCACTATGTAGATCAAATGTAATGCTGCAAGTGTTCAAATACACGAGGGAAAACATGGATTGCTGTGTTCTAGTGTGAATGTGTGGTGATCTCCAGCTGGGGCATTCTCAGATGCCATATTCCTTGCAGTAGCTTTTGGAGGAAAGCTGGCATGGAGGAGGACAGCTCAAACAGAGGCCTTTGGGGCAGGCTGAGAAGCTGTCTCACTTTTACATGTGTGCCTGGCATTCTGTCAGAGACAGAGTTAATAATATCAAACATGTAACAGGGAAAGTATGGAGAGAAAAGGCCCTTCAATTGAGGGACTATTTGTCCTTTAGCTGCTAGTTAGAGGAGAATAGGAGGCATAAAGATACATAGCTTCCATGGGATAAGCTTTTTTGGTTCCAAAACAAGAGGATACAGGAAAAGAAACCCCACGGAATAATAGTTCTTTGGACCTTGATTCAGGTTCTACTACATTACAGAATCAGCAGCCTGCTGCCTCCTCTTCATTTGGCTTCTACAAAGGAGTTGAGACTGCAAGCTACAGGATGAAAATAATATATCTTTGCCCAGTGTATTTTGTATCAGCCAGTCATGTTTTTGTCCTGTCAGCCAAGGAAAAGGATCTGTTTATGAGTAAGGGGCAAGAAAAGTGAAGAACCAGGCAGATAAGGTCAGGAGTACGAAAGAATTAGTTCCACTGTAGAAAGTCCTGGTAAGGCTCTGGCTGGTATGTTGTATGCATTTCTGATCCTTCGTATCAAGAAAAGAAGTCCTGGAGAAGAAAAAAGAATCAAGAAGGTCTGAGATAAGTTAAAAGAAGAATAAAGAATCTGTCTCATACAAAGCAAATAAAAGATAGTCTTCTTTAGCCAGAAGGCTGAGAGAAGATATGGTATCTTGTTCTAAGTGCATCAGTGGACAAAACATCAAGGAAGAAGAAGGGCTATGAAGCTGTTAATTGGCTAGGAATTTAAACCTAGCCAACAAAGCAGTAATGTGTCTGCTGTGGGATAATAGAGAAAAAAAACCTTACCTTGTCAGAAACACGGGCAAATAACTATACAGTGTAATGCCCGTTACATTAGAACTATTGTTTTGGAAACACAGGAGCCTGTGTGGCTTCCAGCTCATTGTTCCTTCAGAAAAGATAAGTGAATAAAATTTAGAAGAAACACAAGCATGTTTTAGAAAACCATATAATTTTCTATAAGATGCCAAATAACTAAAATATATTAAAAAATCAGTAAGGCTGGAACAAATGTTGCCCATTCAAGCTTACACATGTGCACATACCCCTGATAATGAATAGAAATTTTAACTGTATGAAAAGTAGAGAATCAGATATGTCCTTTTCCTTAGTAGTGTTTTGCATTTCAATTGTTTAATTCTTTCCTTGGTTATGCAAGTGGTTGCTGATCAAAGAGCTGGAAATGTAAAAGATTAACATATCAAACCATCTGTGCCATGGTGCAAACTTCTAAGTAAAACCAAAAACCAGGCACAGCAGAATTTAGAAATCACAGAATGCTGCTTTCCTGGTGTCTAAATTTGCAGCATTAATTTGGATTGAGGAATTCTGCTCTGATCTAAAGGTGCTACGTTCACTCCACAACTTGACAACTTGCAAAACACAACATCACAATAGACAAGGAGACATTTGTTTTGTTATCAAATAATGTAAGATGTATAACAACTAAAAGATTAAAAAGGACAGTCTGTTGGGCTTCAGATGTTTACCAGTGACCTCAGGGTCTCAGGTTTTAAATGAGTCATTTCGTGCTAACAGCTGTTTGAGCACTGAGAGTCAGGTGCAGTGTTGGAGCAATTCAGTATAACTCTTGAGGTATGCCATTTTACCATGACAAAGCATGTGTCCCACAGCATTTCAGTATTCAGGGCAGGCAGCTCATGCTCACAATTTAAGGAATTTCTGTATAAAAATTCCATTAGTGCCTGCTCATTGTACAAATCCTGCTAATGCCACTGTATCCACCTGTGTATTTCTGATGAAAGCTTGACTATGCTGGCAGAATAACATATAGCTGCTCCGTGTCCTCAAAGTGGGTCAAATCCTCTGGTCTTTACTGCTTCCATTTCAATAAGTACTATATCTCAGTAAATTGAATGAATCAAACACATTTGAATACATTTATTTTCTCTCTAATTTCCCTCCATTCATTCACCATGATCATTACAGCAGGAAGTCAGACTTAGCATCATCAGATACTGTACACAAACACTTCAAAGTCCTCTAACTTTATCGTGTGTCTTGTAAATTGAAGTTCACTTTTTTCCGTATTTTAATGAAGAAAGAGATTTTGGGCTTTATTCCTTCTTTCTTTTATGTACTTCCTCAATGTAAAACTTGATGTTTTCTTCATCACTTCAGGGTTCTTTCATTCCACTGACAAATCTTCACTCAGATAAGCATTCATATGCAGGGCATTATCATTTCATTATTTCCAGGTGCAGAATCCCGTTTTCATGCTGCTGATGACCTGGATGCTATAGTTCCATTGTCCCCTTTCTGCATGTGTAAGTGTCCTGACTGTACCAGTGTATTTTGTCAGCAATTTGCTAGCACATGCTAGCAAAGTGGTCACTCTCACTAAAAGTCTTTTCTTGTCAAAACCTGAATTTCTAATGGCATTCTACAATGTAGATGGAGGATTTTAAGCATTAGAAAGAAGGGAATGTTGCAGTTCTCTTTCTCATGCATACTACAAATTCTCCAGGAAGATAGCTGTCCATCCACAGGATGAACATCAAAGATATTCTTTCCCTGGACAAAAAGGGAATTGATGGCCATGCTGTCACTGGTGCATCTTATCTCTAGTACTGCAGTGGTAATGTATAATTATTTTCATTTCTCTACCTGCCACAGAAACACAGATGCTCTTTTTCAGAGATGGGTCTCAGTCCTAACTGGAGGAGAGGGAAATCTTCTCACAGGCTTTATCTGGGTTTCCAGAAGCATGACAGTAGCATGGGGAAGTAAATCTGATCTGATCTTACCTATACTCTATTAGTGCAGTTCCTTCAGTGTCTTACTGTGGAAGGAATAATATGCTTCATACATTAAAAGAGTTGGAGATATTAAGAGCTCAGCATTTGTCATTTAGAGTGTCACTTGACATTCTAAATACAGGAGGATATTGTGGTTATTGCAGGTAGTGGAATGTTGGCTTCAGAATTTTAATGGTGCCTACTATAAAGGAGAAAAAGTAGTGAGCCAATTTTTTCATGCATAAAACAGGTAGGGTGCCTGATAGTTGCTACATTAGACTCAGCTTTTGGGGAAAAGATCAAGTGAAAAATGCTCATGCTGAAATATACAGAGTCCAACACTTTCTACCTTATATTCAGCTGCTATAACTTCTTCTAATGAGAATCTCTGAAGCGTGAGAATATGCCAGGAGACTTCAATCTTGCACTTAAAAAGATAGCTGAAAACAGCTCCCTCTGAAAAATTCTGAAATGAATCTTTACTCTTAAACAAGTCAGTTCTTCCATTTTTCAGTACAATGTTTGCAATAAATCAAACATTTTCATTTTAAAACTGTAATCAGCTAAATCGTGAAGGGAATTCATTTATAAAAAAGCCAAAGTATAAAAAATTATCTGTCTCCTAGCTCTTCAGCTTAATATCTTCAATAAGTCAAAAGTCCTTGTGCTAATCCAGAAAAGCTATATATCTGGAAAAGGATATCTTTCTTTTAGATTTTTGCATAGGAGACATTACAGTACCTGTAAGGTTACTACTTCCAAAAAAGTTTCATTTCTCATTTAGCAAGGCCTTAGAAACAAATTAGGAGAAAGTCACTTTCTGCCATTCCATTTATGTGTACAATGATTTAGTTGTCTTAGTACAATTCTAATATGTACCCATACATAAAATTCTTAAAACACTTTCTCAAGCTTTCTGGTTTTGCTGAAGGTCTAAGCATGGGACAAGGAACTGCAGGTTAAATGTACATGG
Organism: Gallus gallus; assembly: GCF_016699485.2. Classification (NCBI taxonomy): domain Eukaryota; kingdom Metazoa; phylum Chordata; class Aves; order Galliformes; family Phasianidae; genus Gallus; species Gallus gallus. The sequence goes on from NC_052532.1 coordinate 37,311,450, forward strand.
AGTAAACTGAAAGATGGAACATTCAGTCTCATATCTGTTGTGAATCTCTTGCAGGTGAATTTTTACAGGTATTCAGATGACATATCACTACCAGTGGCCTGTTATGAATCAACGGTAAGTTGCATCTTCTGAGAATCTACATTAGCACATTTACGAACCCATAACTGAAAAGAAGGAAACTTCCAGTGGTCATCAGAGACCATGACAAAACCTTTCAATAAACCTGATTTTGTTCTGTTTCCAGCTCTCTACAGAGAGCAGTAGTTGCTGAAAATATTATGGGTTACAGATTATGTTGGCCAATTCTATGTTCTTTAATTAGTTGGTAAACCCATATGATAACCAAATAGGTACATGGCTCTGTTTAGAATATCAATATTTTTTACTGGGAGAATTGGCTGAACACCAAGGATCTGCAAACATTTTAATTTAGATCAGAGACTGGAAATAATTTTAAAACACATCTTTGAAACCTGCTCTCCAAGGTATTTCGGAAATTTTGATGGGAACCTGATAACCTCTTCTATGTATTTTAAATGTAACTATTCCAGGCACAGGAGATATTCTATTTTTACAGCTACATAAAATATGGCAGTTGCAGTCAATGTTAAACTCTCAGCCATTTCACACTGTGATATCTTCTCTAAAGTATATATGGACAGCTGCAGAGTACTTTTAGAAATGACAACACTCAGGAAAACTTGAAGATGATATGCAGAGTAATCAAAATGTCTGACCTGACATTAGATCCAAACCCATATCTTATATAGTCTTAACTGTCATCAGATACTTCAGTTATAAACTTCATTTTCATGCTAAGCTCCATTTAAAGAATCTTCCCTAATTTAAATGATTTTGAAGGAATATACTTGTTTGAAGAAATTTGTGTTTGAATTGAACTTCAGACTAAACAAATATCTAAGTTAACATTGAAGACAGAGAGAGAGGAAAGAGAGAGTGGGAGAGAGAGATGGAGGGGGGGGAGAAAGCTTTGATTTTGAAGGATAGATGAGATTCCTGTGCAATGAAATCACTTCTTTCTTCCTTTCTCATAAAATCTAATGATTCGACCCATTGAAATAAATAGTTAAGAATACTACCATACTGTCATTATCCAAACAAATATAGGGTTAGAGTGGCCCTGTGACTAGTTTATATAAGCCAGCTGGAGGCAATAAAATTTACAAGCAAATTGTAAGCCTTTAGCAATAGGTATGGAAATCTATCATACTCAGTCCTTACTTCCTATAGGGCAACAAGTGTGACAAAGAACAGAAAGGAACGGCTTAGGATGCATTTGGCATTCCAGGATGTTGAAAAAGCTCCCAAGCATGATTGCTATTATTTATTGGGCAAATAACAAATTGAGTGAAAATACAATTATGTGAATATTATGAAGTAATGCAATTTTATTTAGTCATTGGACCAATAGGTGGAAGAATTACTCTGTGTAATAAGAATACTGGTAGTTATATCAACTTGTTTTAATTTCAAAATTCAATTCTTACTCTAAGTGAGACAAAATAGAAATGAATTTTTTTTTTTCTGTTTTTTAATATCGTGTACAGATGGCTTGGAGGGGCAGAAGGCAGAATCTACCTCAGATTTTCTCACAAAAAATAGGGCAAACTAGTAAATTCTACAATGTACTGCAGAATATATTATAATCCTCCTCCTCATTTTTCAGTAATTGTTATTGGTGTTTAGCCAATTCTACTTTTCATAGTAATTGGCAAACAGCCCACTCTAGTTGAACATCCCTGAATTTTATTCATAATGCATCCATCACTTTATTCACATGCCTCCAAGTTCCTCCACATCCATATGCTCTCTCCCACTTACCCATGGCTATCTCACCTCTTCATACAAAATGAACAAAACAACAGCAGATTAATTATTTACTTTTACTATTATTTACTTCAGATGTGAAAAGGCTCCAGATTTCATTAAGGAGAATATGTAATTTCATGATATTCAACTTGGGTAACTTCAACAGGCTTAAAGAAATGCACAAACAACTATCAGTTTGATAACTGTCATGGTTTTAAGTAAGTCTACAGAAACAAATATAAATTTGTGTTTTTCTGACCAATATATTTGTTCCATGATGAACAATCTAAAATGAACATCTGATTACAGGGCTCTCTATGTTCACTGTCAATTGTGTAGGCCTTAAAATAGTCTACAAAGATGAAATAAACTTATTTTACTGGAACTAAAAATGCTGCCTTTGTGTATCTTTGATTCTGCTTCAAAATGTGATGTTCATACTATTTATAATGCTGCTGTAGAAAGACTGGACCAAAGCTAGCTGAATTCTGTCGAAGAATATTAAAAAAAAAAGCCTTCCTAAAAACAAAAAATATCAAAAATTCACTTTGATAGCATTAACAATCTTTTTAGTATGTCCTCTAGAAACAGCTGTGTAAAGCTGTTCTATATGCTCTCTGATGTAGGCAACCCCACACAAATTGGTCAATGTGTAATTCACACAATAACTTTAGAACATGTACAGATCCATTTCTTCTCAATTATATGTGACTATATGCTTTAATGTATATAATTCCAAGAGGGCTAATCACAAACAGAAAGTTACACTAATGCGTGTGAGCTTTGCTGAAAATTTAATGCTATGCAGGGTTAGGCCAGCGTTATAGAAGATTTTTCCTCCCTTGTTAAAAGAATTTTATAACAGAAACCATTATCTGACACTTTGAACAACCGTACTTTAACTGAATCACTGTTCAGATAAGTTTGACTAGTGTTTCTTTTCAAATATTACAGAAGAAAGACAGAGCTCTTATAGAATTAATTCATCATTATGGATAGCTCTAAAAGTTATAGAAGTCACAAAGAACTGAGGATATTACACATCTCATTCTGGGGACGTGTTGGGAAAATGTCCTGTTGCACACAGATTATAGACTTGAAGAACAGTGCAATGGCATTACTAGAAGGCACATCTTCCACAGCATCCTTAACGAATAATAATTAGCAATCAATAGGAAAATACTATACAGCTGGGGAAAAAGGGTTCAAATAAATAAAACAATGCTTTAAATGGTCATAAAATCCCTGATAGGAATTGTAATCCTTTAAATGGTAACAAAAAGTTCCCAGCCTACAGTTTTCTGCCTGCTGTTCTACTTCTGACCGCTGGTACTGAACAGTTGCAGTGTGTATGCACAGTGCAAACTGAAAGGTGCAGATTAATATAAACCAATTTAAGCATTTATAGACAATGAATATGTGCCAAATGATGTAACAATCTATTCTACCTATTAGAAAGGACAGGAATTATGAGAAAAATCTGCTTTTGTTATGTCTTTTGAAAATGACTAACACATTATTCATGTTACTCAAATGACATGTTTTGTTGGCAGTGTTTTTTCTATTCAGGAAGATAAAGCCACATTTCTAATGAGGGAATAGATACAAAATAATATATTGCTTAACATTTGTGACTTGTTTGATTACGACTTTTCCAAAGAAAAGACTGAGGGAAATATAGAATCTGGGAAATGCACATAAGGCTAAATCTATTCCAGAACTTCACTATCTCCTTCCTCAGCTTTGCCCTCAGAGAACCAAGGTAGAGCACGTCACATCTGCGGCCTCCCCTCCAAAACTGAATGAAAGTTTAGCCAAAGTTTTGGGAATACCCATTTCAAGTTTAAATGCCTGCAGGGCGAACCACGCAGATAAGCAGATAAGCACATCATGGTCTTATTCTTAATTTGACCTTTAGACTACGTCCATTCATTTTTTGTAGCCCTGGAGATCTTACTGCCATCACAACTCTGAGCAGCTGGATCACTCACTCTTGTAGAGGCTGTGGAGCATGTGATATTACTGGTTGTAGGCACTGTGTCTGTTCTTTAAGGTATAAACTGCTCTTTATACCTTGCAAGAATTTCTCATGACCAGTGCTGTCTCAGTGTGCTGCTGTTGGATTCATCAGAGATCCTCTTCATAACAACCAGCCAGACACAGTATCCTGCTGGGACAGCTGTAGCAAGCAGCAGGGAGAAAGCATCAGAATAAGAGTTATACTTTCTACATGCTACTCAGTGCTGGCCTGAGGTAGGGATAGTGTCTTTGGTTTTAATACATGTTAACTGCTGTTGAGTTGGGATGTGGGCAGGCAGTCCTTGTCCTTTAAGATGCACTCTCTTCCTCTACAGTAGGAAGGTAACTACCAAGCCAATTGCCAGCAACACGTAATCTCCTTGTAATCTCCTGCCTTATGTTCAGATATTTCCCAGAGAAATGCTTGCTTTCTAACTCATCAGCCATACCAGGGAAAGCTAACAGTTCAACTGTGTGGGTTGTCCCATGCTGATACTCAAACTGTATTTTTGTCTTTTCATTTGGTTTAATACTGCAGACAAAGACATGGTGTATAGTAGCCTGCAAACAGATTTATTACTCTTGAATTTGTCTAAGTGTACTTTGAACCTGTGTAAACCCATAAGTTCTAGAACTGATATGAGTTTTACAGTCAATTTCAATGAAGAAAGAATCAAACCAATTTTGAGTGTCTTAATCATTCATCTTCCTGAAGAGTTAAAGAACTCAAGCTCTGTGCTGAATATTATTTGGAAAGCCTTTTATCATGCATGAGAGAGTAACAAACAATGGCTTTGGTACCTGATAATGCTGCATTAATTGACAACTCAGTATGTATGGTAAGACAAATTAAAATATTACAAACTCAAGTTGTCATGAAAAGGCTATATTAACGTGTAGATTTTTGCTAATTGTAGAAGACACCATACTGTCAATTTGTCATATACCATGAACAGATTGATATGTTATGATAAAATGCTGAAATTCATACAGCACATAGTACTTTACAGATATTTATATATATCAAACAGATTAACTTAGATTCTAAAGCATTTTATTATATCATGTGCCATATTTTACAGTAAATGAACAGTTATGTAATATTTAAAAGATGCCAGCTTCAATCTGAAAAGTCTTAAATAATTACATAATTATTATCTATTAATTCTATCAATTATAGAAGGCATTCAAAATGTAATTTCATGAAATAGTACCATAGTTTTAATTTTTTTTTAAACTTTTTGACCCCTCAGCAATATGACTTCGTAAAAGAATTAGTTTTCTAAAATGTGGGACAGCTTTTCTTGTGGCAGCTGCCACATTAGTGTTACAATATAAGAATGAACTTAAACATGTTCAAATAGTTGAATAGTTCTAGTAAAATTAATAAGAAATGTATCTGCCTGAAGTACAGTTGGTTCCCAAATGCTTTGCTCGATCAAGGGAGTAACGGCCAAAAACTGGAACATAGGAAGTTCCACACAAATATGAAGAGTTTATATATGGTGAGAGTGACGAAGCACTGAAACAGGCTGCCCGGAGAGGTGATGGAGTCTCCTTTAGAGGTATTTAACACTCGTCTGGACACCTACCTGTGTGACCTACATAAGGGAACTAGCTTTAGCAGGGGAGTTGGACTTGATGATCTCTAGAGGTCTCTTCCAACCCCTGCAATTCTGTGATTCTGTGATCACAGCCTATATTTAAAAAATAGATACTCAATTAGAAATATTTACAGCAAAAGAACAACCAAGCATTCAATGTCTTGACATTAACTGAGGAAAGGATACCTGAGGACATCTTACTCCAACTAATGATAGATATCTGAAACAGTTTCCTAGTTTCCAGTAGTTTGCAGCCAAGAGAATTGTACGGCAAGAGACAATGTCTTTGCAATAAATTGCCACTGATAGTTTTCTGATCCCTTGATTTATCTGACCATAGTTTTAATCCACTTAAATTTTACCTTCACCTGATAAAAGAAATAAAGGAAGAAAGTGAAACTCATTTTACAATCTTAGAAGTACCATAGTCTTGAAGGTATTACCCAAGTAGCAAATGCTTGGGTTTTAATTGCATTCAAATCACTACATGAAATCTTCAAAAGTCAGTAGGAACAAAATTAAACATCAGATGCATCTGCTTACGTGATGTGCTTACGCTGTTCCCATTTTTAAACATTACCTTTTTTTTTTTTTTAATCTCGCTCTAGTTTTCCTACTCTTCTTTTACCTCCCAAGCTCTTTCTCATTTTCATCTCCATTTCAGTACTCTGTTGTCCTCATTCTCCATCCTTTCTCATTTTGTATTGTTTGGATCACTCTCTACAACTACCTGAAGGGAGGCTGTAGTGTGCTGGGGGTTGGCCTCTTCTCTTGTGTAACTAGTGATAGGACTAGAGGGAATGGCTTCAAGCTGCGCCAGGGGAGGTTCAGGCTGGACGTTAGAAAATACTGCTTCTCTGAAAGGGTGGTCAGGCACTGGAATGGGCTGTCCAGGGAGGTGGTGGAGTCACCGACCATGGAGACGTTCAAGGAATGTTTAGATGTTGTGTTGAGAGACATGGTTTAGTGAGAACTATTGATGATAGGTGGACAGTTGGACTGGATTATCTTGTAGGTCTTTTCCAGCCTTGGTGATTCTATGATTCTATGATTTCTACTTCTCTTGCTTTCTTGCCATCCATGGAATTTCTAGCTTTGATTAATACACTTGAAATGGAATCAATTCCTTTGTACTTTTAATGTGTATTTTTTACACCAAACACCTCACACAGTATGGATCTAACATCTGAAAGTCTGAATGCTTCCATTTTCAGTTAATTGTAGAATTATATAAAAAAATCATACAATAACTTATGTTGGAGGGGACATTACACATCACCTAGTTCCAACCCTCTGCAATGGGCAGGATTGCTAACCACTAGGTCAGGCTGCCCAGGGTCCCATCCAGCCTGGACTTGAATGCCTACCATTGATAAGTATTTCTATACCCATATGGCCCTCTGTATTTTTAAAGATCCTTTTTAAGGTCAGTGTAACATGACATAATTCTGAGCTTCACTGTTGCAGTCCCATAAAATGTGTGCCTCATTGTGAAATCTAGAACCTTCTGTCACATAGGCAACCTGAAAACACTGAAAAGGAGAAAGGACAGGATCCCTTTGGGCAACTCTTGAAAATTCAGAAATAAAAGAGTGATAAAAGTGGATAGTAATTAATCACTCACTGTTTCTCAGTAATAGGAATTTAAACACAATGAACAGTGTCAAAGAGGTTTTTGTTGTTGTTGTTTGCTTGTTGGTTTTATTTGCCCTATTAATTCCCAAAGTATTAATTTCTATCTTTTCTATAGTATATTTAATTATAATAATAAAAAAGAAATAAGCCATGAGGTCTCACTGCAATCCAGCCATTGCTAGAATGGCTGGATTTCCTGACCACTGTCCCTTTGCCCAGCTTACTGGAAGATATGACCACCTACTTAAACAGGCTTGCCTAGAGGTCACTTTCCCAGAAAGCATTTGCAAGGTGTGATATAACCCTAGTCACATTTATTCATGCTGCAATGCAGGCAGGCCAACTGTGCTGTAATTTATCACAAATAAAGAATTACTTGAGGAAGTTACAAATGCATAAAAGAACAGCTGTTGTGTTGCTGAAAGCAATGCATTAGTGCATGCAGAGTACTATAAAGTGTGATATTGATTAATTGTTTGACTTTTCTACAGTATTTTTGCTTTGTGTTGTCATCCTTTTCAGTTGCATATTCTGTGGGATTTCCTTTCAGTAGTGAACTTATCATAAATAAGCAAGTAATAATTAAGTCATTAATGGACATGTTGATCACACCTGATTGAAAAAAAATAAATGAAATGAAAGATCAGAAATGCTGTCCTCCCACAATGGATATTGTTAAACTTTGCCAAGAAAGAGTTAGCAGAAAGATTATTTAGATAAAGAGAAACCAACATATTTTCAATTAATCAGCTTCTGTAACAGTGAATACCTCATTCACATAGCTCCATGTAACTCTGCAGCTTCCTTTCATTTTGAAAAAGCTCTCTTCTTTCCCTCAGAGTACGTGAAGCTTTTGAAAATAGCACTTCCAGAAACACAAAAAATGGAATGGTGTTGGAATACTCCTTCAGCAAACTATTTTTCTTTTCCTGCATCAGGAAGATGCATTTTCCTACCAAAAAAATAATGCTGCATCAGCACCTAAACCTGTATAAAAGTGCTTGTGGTTACTCAATTATTAAAATATAAAAAGGAAACTGGATGAGCAGATGTTGACCTCATACGATTTGCTTTGGTTGCACCTTTTTTACAGCCCTTGACAAATTGCTTTATTTTGAATGTAGGTAGAGTAGGAGTATATAAGGTTATATGGCAGGAGAATTACATGCAACCATAGTGCATGTGATAGTGGCAGGTACTTCTTTTACTTAGGGTATCCTTGCTTGCTTTTTGGATAGATAATATCCATTAAACCAGTCAGCCTTGATTCTGGGAATTCAGATTATTACTTTCTTTATTTTTTTTCATTTTTGTTCATTTATGTTACGAGCAAATTGCTCTGTTGACAGCAACTCATGCAGTGTGAGTCATCACAACCAACTTTAAATCTCTTCAGTATCCATACCTATATCAGAGCTGATGACATACATTTTTTTTTAATCAGTTAAGAAGCACAGAGAGTGACAGATGTAATTCTTTTGCCCCAGAGAGGTCAGATGAATTCTAGAAAAACCCATTTCTCACTACTGACTAAAAAACAATCAAAGATAATTAACTCAGTTAAAAAATAATCTGAACTATAGATATCTGCAATAGGGTAGAATTATGCTCCAGGCAGTGAGATATTCTTAAAACACAATGAAATTCCATTTGTCTGAGAAATATGAAAGAAACTGACAGACAAATATAGTATATCTAGTATTCAGCAAAGAGATCGGGGCTGGGAGATGAGAGAAAAGTCAACTGTAAAAAAGATGCCTTTTGTTTTTTTTTTCTAGTGTTCTTGCCATGTTTCAGTATTCAGTGTTAAACATCAGTTCTGTTAAACCTGACTTGAGGAGGGTCCACAGAGAGTTCCACAACCTGAACTCAGCCCATCTCAAATGGGCAATACAGCTGCAGAAAGAGCTGTTTGGCAGACTTTCAAATGTTTTTTGAACAAGCTCCTTTATGCTCATACATTGTTTCTGTTCAAAGCTCGTCATGAAAACTAACCCTGAAAGCAGCCAATATTTGTATTGATTCAGTTGTTTTATTTGAGAATAAGAGCAGTCAAGGAGAAAAAAAGACTTTCTGTGCTTACAAGAAAATTAGCATCTTCAGTGTCTAGGAGAAAACTTCAAAGGCACACATGCTCTAATGCTATCGGAGGTCTCTGACTTATGGGCCTTCAATATTGTTTAAAGGCTTTATCCAAAACTCACTGCAACTGAATGAGTTTTCCCAGGGATTTACACAGATTTTAAATCAAGATCTAAGATCATGTTCCTAATCATACTTTCCTTTGAGAATTTAATCTGTATTTTTTCTCTGGTCTTGTAGGGTCTCTTTTAGTTTACTATACAAGTTAACACTAAGCTCATTGTTTTGATGGACCTATGCAGTGAATCACGTGTGGGAAATGTCTGAGGAACATTAAAAGAAGAAAATGTGTTAACCTAGTATGCTTATGTGGACAGCTCTTATGTATATTATATGTGTAGGTCACTCAGAAAGTAATGCTTTCTATTTATTTCCATGGAAACTACAACAGATACGAAGACCACAATAATACTGCTTGTTAGAGCAAATTCTCACCTACAAATCACTATCGAGATGCTCTTCATTTTGTGGTGTGACAGCCGTGCATGGCTGTCATGGCTTGACTTTCACATCGCTGTCATCACTGATGAAACACACCACCCAGCGCCTCACATCCACTTTTTGGTCTTCATAAATGTTCAGAAGCATCAATAAATGTCAGTGGGTGCATTTTTTTTTTTTTTCTGCATGCAGGAATTCAATGACAGACCTTTGTTTCATACGCACTTTCATGTCAGACACCATTTTGTCAGACTGCCTCTCTGCTGCCATCTGTCGCATGTCAACAAAATGTGATGTAATATTGGCAGGAAGGTTCAGCCTCTACTGCCATAATACCAACATCCACCACTAACGTAGTGGGTCAACATAATAGAGTAGGAGACATTACTTCCGGAGTATCTCTTGTTTATAATACGTATATAATGCTTTTCTGTGCTTTTAAGCCCTGCTTCAGAAAAGTGCACAGAAAACTTAATGCGCTTGCAGCAGTGAGTTATTTTTGTCAAAGCTAGGGGAATCTGACTTAAAAAGTGTTTTAGGTAAATATCATGTCACAATTTACAATGATAATCTTCTCTAAGTCTCAACTAACTACAATCATGTCATCCCACTGCTATCCAGAATGCTATCATTCAAAATGTATGATTAGATCTAGCAACTACACCTCTTGCACAACAAATCTTGGCAGACCAGGTCCATATTAAATTTACAAGATTTCATTGTGACTTTTATTTTCTTTCCTTGGACCAGTGAAGAATTACTAACTGTGATTCCCTGGTACTGTTGTGGACAATTTTATACAGAAAGTGTTATATAATGCATATTTAGGCTATATATTCTACTATCTGGTAACACTGGCTAAGATCTTACCTACTTTATACAAGGTGTATATATTGCAACACAATGTTGGGAAACTTGGAAAACAGTGCTGCTTCATTGAAACTGTTGAAAAATTGGCTGATTCAGGGAAAAAAAAAAAGGGAGGGGGGGCAATAATTTTTTGTCTATATATGCAAACAGTAACCTACAGAATCAAAAAATAATCCTGGATTCAATGGGCCATAAACTTGAAATGGATCTGATTCACAAGTTTCATTGGCTGTGAAGCTACACACAGAGTGATAGAGGGACTTGGCTGGTAAAAGGGATTGGAAAAAAAAATGGAGCATTATCCATTTTTTTTTAATCTCCCTAACAAGTTCTTATGCATCTAAACTAGGATTAAACTCTACTTGGATATTGTTAAACTTGATGTTTTTCAGAAATTTATTAGTATATATTTGTTGTATTGTCCTGCAGAATAATATATGATTTGGCAAGTAATATTTTCCCCAAAATTCCACTTTACAGGAGATCTTCTTATTTAAACACTGTAGAAGAAATCCACTTGAAAAACTTCTACACAGTTTGCAGGAACTAAAGTTGAAGCATCTGCCCATACTTATCTGTGGCTGCTCTGTCAAAGCATGAATAAAGCAGTCATAAGATAGAACTGTCCTCCTGAAGAGCTATTACTTGTCCCTAGGTCAAAAGCATTTTTGATTTCCCTTTCATCTAAGCATTTGCATAGGAATATTTAAGATCCTGAAATGCTTTTTATCTGTAACGCAGGTTAACCCATTAGAAATATCTGACCATCGCAGTTTATACTCAGAGTTCTGTTGCTATATATAGGACTTGGTTCAGGTCTTCATTTAGAATACACTGTCTATCCTGCTCTTTCCTGTTGTCCTGTTTCACTGACAGATCAAGATTTGTCCTTGATCAGATGAAAAAATGCTGTTGGCTTGAACAGTTCTTTGCAGCACAGTCACGCATTTACTGCTCTCTGACCCCATTCATTAATTCCCTTGATTGGAATACATTAAATACTTCCTGCTGCTTGTCTTAGTAGAGAATATATACATTTTCATGCAACCTTTGGACAGTATCTGACATACATATTACAATTACACAACCCAAAGATAAATTGGCAACACAATGTTCTCTTTATGTTAGCCATTTTCTCAGGACACTGGCTAATGGTGATTATTGCAAAAATAGAAAGTATCCAGAGAAGGATAACAAAAGGATGAGAAACCCTCGAAATTTTCTTCATACCGCAGGAATGAAGAAATCAGTTTTATTTAGTGTAGATAGAGGCACCATTCTCCCTCCATTTTCAGTAAGTAATGTCATAAGATTGAATTAAAATCCATACAATTTCCTGAGGTGATTACAGGAAGCACTGGTTTTATTTAAGGTACTTCTAAAATCTATTTACGGTGTTATCTTCTCAACAAGAATGTATAAATCGGAAGTTTTTCACGTGATCCTATAACCCATGAAAGTTAAAAATAAGGAAGCAATATCACAAGTACTATTTTAAAATCACAAGAAATAGAAATTCTAGGGGAGTAAGTATACCTCTGCAAGCAGAGAAAGGGAAAAAGCATCAAATGAGATCTCACTTAAACTTTCTTACAACACATGAAATGAGCACAAAAGAGAAAGTCTATTCAAAACGCACAAATAAAATTCATTGCATAAGAGATATATTTAATGTACAGGACTCGTGACCATTGAAAAACTGTATGCAAGGGATTCACTAGGCTCAGAAAAGAATTAAACAGTGACAGCAATAATAAACATCTACAGCTACAATGTGTTTTTAAACAAGTACAGATATATCTACTTAGAATAAATATCTATTTATTAAATATAAATAGATTAATATCCATGCTTCAAGACAGCTTCTCATTATTAACACTTAAGATGAAACTTTGCCTACAAACAAGCACAGACATAATTCCACTTTTTTTGATATTCAGGAGTATAGCTTTAGCGTACTGACATGCTTTGCTTCCATTTATTCATTAAGTATGGTGTGACAGGAGTAAATGCCTTGTGTAGCATGATGACTAAGAGAAATTAGAGAAGTATTTGGCACACAACTTGTTGAAAAGGTGAAGTCCTGAGTAAGAGCTACCAGATCCATCCAAAATGGTGATATTGTTGACTTCAAACAAATACTATAACTATGATGCTTCAGTCAGGCTAATTAGTTCTTCAGAAAAGTGTCCAGGCTAATTAATTTTGGCAGACTTCTGTATGAATGTGACTACACTGCTCTGGGATACTAGTTAGTGTTTCTGTACTAAGTAGATGTGAGATCTGCTTAATATTTATAAATCATCATTAGCCTTCCTACTACCTGGTTGCCAAAAATTTGTCTTTTCAGAGAATCTACTAAATTGCTGTAAGTTATGTAGGAGCCAGAAGTTCCTATTTCATATGACAGGCTGGCCTGCTCTACACCAAAATCTTTCAAAGTGGTCTGTGTTTTCAAACCAGGCCAACTGTAGTACAACTGTAAAATATCTATGAAAGACTATGAGGAAAATTTACATACCATATAGTTACAAAATCTGAGACATTTCTTAAGTTTTCTGAATCATAGAATCATAGAATCATTTGAGTTGGAAGGAGCATTTAAAGGTCATCTAGTCTGACTTTCCTGCAACTAACAGAGACTCCTACAGTGGGTTGCTCAAAGCCCCATCCAGCCTGACCTTGAATATCTCTAAGGACAGGGTATCCACCATCTCTCTGGATGCCATACTCCAGGTGAGATATCACCAGCGCAATGTAGGCGGACAGGATCACCTCCCTCGACCTGCTGGCCATGTTCCTTTTGATGCAGCCCAGAATATGGTTGGTTTTCTGGGCTGCAAGGGCACATTGCTGGCTCATGTCCAGCTTCCCATCCACCTGTATGTCCGAGTTCTTTCTGGTAGGGCTGTGCTCTGTCCTTTCATCTGCCACCTTGGAGAGATAATGGGGGTTGTTGCGACCCAGATGCAAGACCAAGATTTCACTTGGCTTTTTTGAACCTCATTAGATTTTCCTGGACCCACAGCTTGAGTTTGTCTAGGTCTCTCTTAGTGGCATCCCATCCCTCTTGTGTGTTGACCGCACCACACAGCTTGGTGTCATCCTAAAACTTGCTGAGGGTACACTTGATTCCACTGTCAATGTCAGCAATGAAGACACGGATTATAGATGACATCAGTGTCTCTTCTCTTGTTCACTGATGCAGTTATGCCACTAGGTTGGTTAGGGAGGACTTACCTTTGGTGAAGCCATGATTGTTGTGTCATTAATCTTCCTTGGCATTCTTTTAGGGAACCAGTTAGATGTGGGGAGGGTGGGGGGAAGGTTAAAAGGTTAAAAAGTCCTTTTCTTGGTTTCAGGCACTCATATTTAGAAACAGAACTTCTTTCGGTTTGTCAGAACTCCTTCATTCTTAAAGTATACTGCTGTAGTGATGGGACAGTAGCAGAAGTAATTCTTCAAAACAACCATTACACTGTATAACATAGCAGGCAAAGTGAAATTTAAAATGTGAATACTCTTTTTCTTCCTCTAGTGATCCTGTGGTGTAGCTAATGGGTAGTTTTGTCATTGCCAGACAAGTAGTTTCACCTCTAGGATATCTCTCTCTCTGAACTCAGAAATTCATTCTTTGAATTACTTTCTTCTCGTATGGTGTACCTTAGTAAAACCAAAATGTCAAATTCTAGCAAGGAGAGATGGTATTTTATCAGGCACTTACATCAGAGTGCCTGAATAAAATTGAATCAGGTGTATTATTCACTGAAGTGCAGATTGTTGGCAACTTGATATTGAGAAAAGCTAAAGAGGAATCATAAATGTTAAACTGATCTTACAGCTACATTGAATATGCTTTCTAAGAGAACATCAAAGTGGTGGATAAGAGATGGAAAAGACCTATAGGGGCATGCAGGTGAGCTTCCTGTCAGTGCAAAACTGTTCTCCACATTGCAAAATCTAGAGAAGGAAAAGTTGCAAGAGGAGATATTAGTTGGCCATCTGAACAAACCCAAGTCATCAAGTAAATAGGGATCAAGCCTAAGCTAGTGAGCTTGGCTCATAGTAAGTGGAGGCATTTCTAGAATGTTAAACATCATGTACCTGTTGGAAGCTGCCAGGCTGCGAGGAATTAAAGATAGAATCAGAACAATTATTAGCATGAGGGTGCTAAAGCCAGATGATTCAACAAAAACACTTAAAGTACATACAGTGTATTTATGTGATTTTGATAAGACTAAACTTATAACTGAATCATGAGCTTGTTGTTCATGTGACAGAGAGTATATGCAAAGACAGAAAAAAACAGTCCCTATACAACATAGGAAGCACGGTGAGTCATTTAGCATATCAAATAAGAAGGGAAATTTGAGGTTGTGTGTCACTGTATATGATGAAGAAAATTGAAAATCGGGAGATGCAGGTCTTCTCACTGAATAAGTCTTTTCAAGATTGTATAGATGGTTGAAATAAAAAAAAAAAAACTATAACATGTATTTATTTATTTCGATATATCTCGCTTATGTAAATACAATCATTTCTTAGGACAAACAATTAAAATTACCACTGTCTGAAGTAGTAAAACAGGAATAATCAATGTAAAGACATTCCTTAGTCAATTCTGGGAGAACTCGTGTGATCTGAGTCTACATGAAAGACAAACGTATGCCTTCCAACCTTGAAGTCTGTGGGGTGAGCTGCCTACATTTGTGTTTTTTTATTGGACTTTCAGAGCTTCATGTAGCTGTTTGTATGTGGGAAGATGTATTTTTTCTTGATAGTATACAGCTAGGTATATCATTTCTACTTCATTTCTCATCATTCCCTTTCAGGTGAGTGGTCACAGAGCTAGGAAAGCCCTACTTTTTTAGACTTGTACAGTAAAAGACAACATAATGTTTAACATCCTCAGGGTCACTTATTCAGATGGAGATGCGGATTTTGATTCAGAAAAGGAAAATTTCTGGGTTAGACTACATGGACTCTGCTTTTATTTCTACTTTGTCCTGCAGCCAGGGATTCATTCATTAAGGTAATCTATTCTCCACTATCGTTACTACACTGTGAGGGAACTCCCAATTATACAGACTTCCAAGTTGCTTCCGAAGTATAATGCCTGTGAATATTATACATGAACATATGCATGTGTACATGCACCATAGCTCTTATGTGAGACATATCAGAATTACTGGTTATGAAGTTGCCAAAGAAAACAGATTTGTTGCTATAATTTAGATTTCTAGTCAAGCAAAAATATAGAGTGAGAAAACATGGCTGAGACCACATCCAAAAGGGATTGCTCAGTCTATCAACAGTATATGACACTGCAGCTTCACTATTGAGAAAAGTTAATGTAACCGACAAAGCTTAAGCTAGGTCACGTGATGTTTTTTCTTACCCTTAAACTGGCTAACAGTTCATGGTAAAAATCATTGGTAAAAATCATTTTAGGTTGGATATAAGGAAACAGTTCTTTACAGAAAGGGCTGTTCAGCACTAGAATAGGCTCTCCAAGGAGGTGGCTGAGTCACCATCCCTGAATGTGTCTAAAAACCGTTTGGATGTGGTGCTCAGAGACATGATTTAGTGGAGGATTGTTAGAGTTAGGGTAGTATGGTTAGGTTGCAGTTGGACATGATGATCTTTAAGGTCTTTTCCAACCTCAGCAATTCTATGATTCTATGATTCTATGATTGGTCTTACCGCTTCTTGATACATCTTATGGAATGGAACTTCGCTCATTCTTCAGTCTTGCAAATTTATTCAGTAGGATTATATGTAAAATGATAGGCATAGAATAAGTTACACTGTGATCCTTTAACATATTTAACCACTGTCATAAATTTTTAGATGAATCATAACAACAGGGAGGGCAGGAGATAACAGCTACTGGATTTGTTTCTTTGACGCAGTAGAGAATGCAGAGCAAGAAGTTCATAATGAAAGCTAGAACCATTTATAAAGAGATTAATTCTTTTCAGATCAATATGTAACTCTATTTTAAATGCCTTGTTCTCAATAGAATGCATTGTCCAGTGTATTTCTTCAATAAATATCTTTGGTGAAATGAGTATGCAGGTTTGGGGAATTAGTTCTCTTTTCTGTAACGTGATCTTTGATTAATAGCTTGAATATGTTTATTGATTCCACATTTCACATTAGAATGAAGAATGAAAAGACTGCCTCTATTCAAAAACATGGAAGAAATGACCAAGTATTGTCCCTTTTTCAGAGATAAATGTTTGTGTAATCAAAGATAAAAATGCAGTAATGTGATATTTCAGAGGTGGAAGATGACAAATAAAAGAGAAATAATTAAAAGTCTTCTCAGAATGATGACATATCATTTACTACCATCACTCCAAAATAGAGAGCTCAGTCACTGCAAACCACTAGCCATTTAAAAAGGAGTGCAGAAAAGAGACCAAACAAAAATAAAAAGATCTGATTCACTTTGTAGCTTAAACATTTATATTGAAAAGCTTTTAACCATTTTCTCCAGACTTCCAAGTACGCTAACAAATAAGCTCGAGCATAATTTTCAGGAGTAGCACTTCCCTTTGGGTTTGCTTTTATCCAGTCTCTGTAAAGTTGGTGCGAGCATATAGAGCACTTCAATAAGACTGACTTCATTTACAGATAGAAGAAAAGGATGATAATTAGTGAGCTAGCTGCATTTCAAAACAGGAGACAAATAAATTGAATTCTGCCGTTTGGTAGTGTCAATAATCTGCCAGTAACTGACCATTTCCGTAGAACTAAGGAGGAAATAGTCAAAATATGAACAAAAACGTTGTATATGATGTGATTAAAATGTGTTGTGTGGGTGGTATGCAGAATGAACACTTATGTCTCATAGATTTATGAGTAGTAGGACATCTTAAAGCACTGAAAAAAAAAATGTCTAGCCTACATAACACAACTTTGTAAAAACCTTTACAGATTTGTTAGATGAGAATAGCACTTTCAAGTGTACAGGAAGAATATGATCTTTTCATAGAAGTCTGTGAGCAGAGATAAATATGTAAGCTTTTCATTCAGAAGAAAATGTGTATTGTTATTATTATTGCTTTCAGAAAGGGACTGGTGCAGGATCCTGCAAGGCCACTCTATGTATCCAAATCCAGCTATCTTGTTTTAACCAGTTCAAAGAGAGCTCTGCACCCAAACTAAAATAATTCATCTACTTCTGACAAAGAAATGCAGAGCGATGGACTGTTTCAGACTATTGCAGCACTGGGTGCCCATGACAGTCAGGCTTTGTAGATTCTATTTAAAAATGATTCCACTGGAAATGGCCAGATGACAAGAAAACAAACAAAAATTATAAACAGAAACCTCAACACATAGATATTTTTTTCTGTTTTATTTCAGTGGGAAACCTGAAGAATTAATGTACTTTACCATCCTGCCTTCTAAACTCACAATATAAGAAGTTAAAGGTTGTATCTCATATTCCAGTAGGATTGACTTCGTTTTCTTCATCCTCTCTCTTTCCACATTGCTATGTTACTGCTTTCTTTCATTCACTTGGGCCTTTATTTACACTGAAAAATAAAATAAACCACCACAGAGAAATAAGTAAATGACCAAGCTATAAAGACCGGCTAGCTACTGTGGAGAGCTGTAGTAGTAGTTTCTTACTGAATCTTCATTTCCTTTATTTCACTTCCAAAGGTGCTAAGAAGTGGAGTAGTACCAGTTAGTGGAAAGAAGAAATTAAGCTGAGAACACACTGGAGCAGAACATAAGATAGAAGGGGCCCAACTTTGTTTATCTTTTATTTCAAGCTTAGGAGTCATTGAATCATTAAGAGAAGGCTAAGTGGCTAGGACAATACATGGGAGAAATGATAATGTGTTCTCTGTTGCTCTCCAGGTATTTGATAATTTAGTTAAATAGTACTACTTTTCAGCAAGATAAATAATTTTACATAGCATAAATTAGAAAAACTAAAATGCAAAGTTGAGCTTTTTGATTTTCAAGCCAAAACCCAGTAATTAGCCATAATCCTAGTAGTAGTAGAAAAATAATTTTTCAGGAAACACATATCCAGAACAGGATAATTGTCAGAATGCATTTTCCCCCAACCTCTTAATGCTTTATTCTAAAGTTGATGAGAATCACAAGCATGTGATTTAAGTCTTCTCTTGATTTGGTAAATAGTATAGAATAAGATTTACAGAAAGGAGATTTGGATTTTACATAACCTCTTGTACTCAAAATATTTTTAATTAGTATCAAAACACACATCAAAGAAGTCTATATTTTCACATCGGCAAGTATTTTATAGAAAACCAAAACAGCTTAAATAAAACTTCTATTGCCTTTATTCATTACAATTAAAAAAAAAATCCAAACAAATGAAGAATCTAATAAATAAATAGATTGAAAAAATTATTAAAATCTACAGTTGTGGTTACATGGAAGGCAGTGTGATTTTTAAAGTTCCTTTTTGCTTTGGTCCAAAACACAGAATAATCTGCACTAGCAAAAGACCGTTTCTTTTCTCCAGCAAAATGAACCTCTAAACTTTATGAAATATTTCAAAGATGCTACAATTGCAACTGCAAAGTGAAAGTATGCATTCTGATCATGATATTGCTGTTGCTGATCATAACAACCTTACCACCTGTAAGTATTCCAGGTAGAGTCATATAAATCACAAGTTCCATTCCTGTTTTGTACTGGTTGTTGGTGGAAAAGTGACACTGTGCAATATTTTCTATTAGAATCTCAGGGTTTCTTAAATACCCAGAGATCTCTGCAGAGGTCAAAGATGTAATCTGGGCTTTGATTCTATTATATATATATTTCTATAAATACCTGTTTTCTTAAGAACGTAATGGTCTCTTTTGTTCTGGTCAGCAGTTCCTTAGAGATTCTAATTAAATCTAGTCCATTACATCCCATTAGGTGGTGTTAAAAAGCAATTTGGTTTTCCATCCCTCATCCATGCCAACACACTTACCCAATTATTTCTATGCTGCTTTGAGGATGAGATTTTTCAAAGGCATCAGCACTGGCAAAACGCTGTTTTCAGTAAGTTGGTGGCTATTCTATTGACTTCAAATCTGCAGAAAACAAAATAGAAAATGTTCAAGTATCTTTTAAAGACCAGAAAGTGTCTAAATTATGTGATTGCACTGTAGTACATTACAGCAATACCACTAAGCTAATTAGTTAGTGCTTTCAGTGACTTGCTATGTCAACATAATTCAGTTGTTTAAGAGCCTTTTCCCCATTCTGGTTTTAGGCAGTAAAGGAGACATTTTTATTATAACTGACAGTGACAATTAGATTTCAGAGATTATTTTATGAAACTCATTTCTTTTTTTTCCACTGCAAATGTTACTTTTGAGTCACAGCAAAATGAATGTAGAAACTTATAAGCCTATCTTATCAGGAAGAAAAGGAAAATAGAGGCAGAGAACACCTGAAATCATTCTGTATTTAATAATTCACTAAACAACTGTTTGGAAGGAAAGCAAACAGCCAAGACTGGAGTGATCTGGCTACATAATACAGAAATCTGGGTTTCAGACTCTGGTCTCAGCCTCTGGGGTACTGAATGGGGAGTTCTTTTGTATGTCTTATGGTGCTTTCGTTGTTTTCATTTTTGTTTTTACCTTCCATACCATTGTGAAATCCCTTCTTCTTTCACAGTTTACATTTCCAAAATTTGCAGTGTTCCTTTAATGAGAGAACTGAATGACTTCAAAGCTTTTTTTTCTGTACTATGCTTATCATTATTATTGTTGTTATTTTGAAAACAGAAAGATTTATGACAGCCAGTGTTAGAGCCAGGAGGCAGTTCTAGGTCTCACACAACTAAGCCAGAATTTTAATTAATCCAATGTTCATAGTTTTATAACATCTCTTAGAAAGTCTCACAAGTGAAAGCAAGACTATTATTCTCTTCTGGGAAGAAAGTCATATTAAGAGGCCTCAGTCAGCCCCTTGTTGCTATTAAGCTCTCCAGCCAGATGTTTCCAGGAGATTTACAGAATCATGGAATCACAGAACTGTAGGGGTTGGAAAGGACCTCTGTAGATCACCTAGTCCAACCCCTGCTAAAGCAATTCCCTACAGTAGCTTGCACAGGAGAGTGTCCAGGTGGGTCTTGAATATCTCCACAGAAGGAGATTCTACAACCATATAATGAATATTGACAAATTAACTATTTTGGTCCATGTCAAAGTGGCAAGGTACAAGGCTTCTAAAGGGCTAAGAACTACAAATCACATGTATTTTTGCATGAGAGGAGAGACTTGTTTTCTCAGAGTTTTAGCTCCGTGGGTGATAATCTCATTCAGTAAAAGAGTTACATCAGGAAGAAAAGGACTTGGAGATTTCACCACCCCCTGTATGCTCATATATGAATGTAGAACTGAAATGACAAGAAGTTCTGCCGATGAGGTAACATGGCAAAGAATGAGCTGATACAGTAGCTGTGGCGCTACTGTGCCCTGGAAGGACGTCACACAGCAGCAAGGGCTGCTGCCAGAGAAGAAGCTGAACACTAACCTGAGATGGACCCTAGTGTCCATTTGATTCTATGTCACTTACAAAGCTGGAAGAACAATCTTGTTAAGAGGGAAGGAAGGAAGGAAGGAAGGAAGGAAGGAAGGAAGGAAGGAAGGAAGGAAGGAAGGAAGGAAGGAAGGAAGGAAGGAAGGAAGGAAGGAAGGAAGGAAGGAAGGAAGGAAGGAAGGAAGGAAGGAAGGAAGGAAGGAAGGAAGGAAGGAAGGAAGGAAGGAAGGAAGGAAGGAAGACAAAATAGCTTCTCAATTATAGGTGCAAGGCACTAGGCAGTGCACCAATTACTCTCCATCTATTCTGCATCTGTTGACTTCTGCACGTTGTTACATCTTTCCAGCATTTTTCATTGATTACAGATTTATTGATGCTGTAATTTCTACCAATTACAATACCAGAAAATTGTAAAAATCTGTGCAACTAAACTGAGACTTGCTCAAAATTCCATGACCTTTAAACTCTAAGGTTTACAGAGAGAAGAGTAAAATAAATAGTGTTTAGATTCATAATTTTTTTTTCAGGGAAAAAAAAAGGGAGAATTCTGCACTGTAAGATGGTGACTTTTAGATAAAAATTTTTTTACTAGATTCTGGGATTAAAATTCAGTGAAACAAACATTCTGAACTGTATATATATATATGAATGTGTATATATATGAATGTGTATATATATATATATATATATATAAAGTTTTTTCCAAAGTTGATCTTTCTTATTTCATTTTTTTTTCTTTTTTTTTTCTTGTTTTTTTTTTTTTTTACAACTTGGAAGGAAATGAGTGGTACTCTGGCAACAGATAAACTAAATCAGAAAAGAAAAGCTTGTTTACAGGTAATAACAGATGGGATGAAAATAAATTGACATGGTGCCTGGGTTGCTGTGACCTTTAGAACACAGAGAATAAAACAAAGGAAGAGATGAGGGAAAGTCAGTAAACACAGACTAAAATAGATTATCCTTTGTTTTGACATTAACTGAAATTGGAGAGAGAAATAGAATTTGTTAGTTGGAGATCAAAAAAATTGTAATGTTTTTCAATAAAATTTTATTTCTAGAAAATATTTTATCAGAGGAGATGATCTCTCAGCATTCAGGTTTTTGAGTAATTACAGAGAAAGATGATAGAGCAGAAGCAGTATTATCATTTACATGCAGAAGAAAAAAATATTATCTGGTCCACTTAATAATTGAACTCAACAAGGAAAATCTAGCATGTTTTTTTCTGATTTTATTTCTTCCTTCTTAAGCCTTTAATGTTTTGTTGCTATTGTTTCTTGTCTGTAAGGCCAAGCAATGGCCTCAGTGAGACTAGAAGTCTCTGCTGATTTTCCTGCTGGCTCCTATAATGAATATAAGTACAGTATTCCCAGGCTTACCCTGCTCTGCTTTAGAATCCATTTTGTAATCCACACAAGAGCAGTAAAGAAGAAACATATACTGTATTATTACCCGGATAATTGCTGTCTGGCTAATCTCACATTTCATTGCTGCTGGGCCTCTTTTCTTATTAGCTTTGAATGTTTACAGTTCCAAGCAATTGTGTAAGTCCTTCTTGCCTCATCTAGCCCCTCTGCAGAACTGACAGTTGTCCTTGACTTTAAAGCATGATAAATTCCACTTTGTTTACAATATGTCCAAATCCACTTTAAATAGACTTTCAGTTTCCTGGTGAGGTGCCAGAGATTCTGAACAGTCAGATCCTGCCAGCTATTATTACTGCAAATAGCTGACTTTTGGGAGGAAAGACATGGTATGAGTCTTTGAAGTGGCTGATCAGTAATGCTCCAGTGACCACTGCTCTTTCTGAGGCTGTAGCTTAGACTTGTTGCATCCTTGTACCTCTTATTTCAGTACAAAGTCAAAGAAAGATATCTGAATATCTGTCTTCATATGCAAAAGCTGAAAAGGAGGTCTGCCTTTCAATTACTTCACAACTGTGGCTGACCTCAAAGCTACATGTGGTCAACTTGCATCCAACACTAAGCAAAAATGGAGGAAAAACATTCAGGATACATATTTTTGTTACTACCCCTACCCCCAGAAAACAGCTCTCTAATAGGCTTCCTGTATTCTAGTATTTTCTTTTATACATAAAGCTACCTGCCTTTAGCCTATCAGCATTTAAGGACATAGAAGCTGGTGAGGGGACTGGAGCACAAGTCTTAACAGGAGCAGCTGAGGGAACTGGGATTGTTTAGTCTGGAGAAAAGGAGGGACAGGGGAGACCTTATTTCTCCATACAACTGTCTGAAAGGAGGTAGTGGCAAGATGGGTGTTGGCCTCTTCTTCTGTGTAACTAGCGATAGGATAAGAGGGAATGGCCTCAAGTTGTGCCAGGGGAGGTTTAGGTTGGATGTAACGAAAAATTTCTTCTCCACAACATGATCAGGCACTGGAATAGGCTGCCCAGGGAGGTGATTGAATCACCGACCTGGAGGTATTCAAGAAATGTGCAGATGTTGTAATAAGGGACATGGTTTAGTGTGGAAATAATGGTGGTAGGTGGGCAATTGGACTGGATGATCTTGCAGGTCTTTTCCAACCTTGATAATTCTATAATTCTATGATTTCCGTGGAAATTACAACAGACAGAAATAACACAATGACATTTTTTTGATAGAGCCAGCTCTCAGATACAAAACACTATTTTTCAACGTAATCATCACCCTTAGTTATGTATTTTTGCCAATGATGAACAAGATCTTGTATGCTGTGCTTGTAAAAATCTGCACCAGTGGAGGTGACCTACTGTTTCATAGCTGCTAAGACAGTGTCATTGCTAAGAAAGTGTTGCTCATGCAGTCTGTCCTTCATCAGCTCAAACAGATGGTTGTCAAAAAGCACCAAATCTGGACTACACAATGGGTGTGGTAGGGCTGTGTGTTCTTCAAGTTAGTATGGGGCCAAGAGTCATTGTGTTGCAAGAGAAAGGCACATATTGTTGTAATGGTTCTTGTGCAATAAAAAAATGTTAGTGAGCCATGGCTATTAAAGGCACTAAAAAGATGAAGTCCTTAGAGTCACAGAAAAAAAACTGCAAGTTTTGTGATACCTATGGTGGTATTTTTTCCTAGGAATGTGAATTAGAATAGAACTCAAAGACCTCTTATTCTTACCTGTGTCACTATTCATCTCTTCAGAAAATAAGAATAAATTTTACTCTACAATCAGTGATGACCAGACTCCTCAGTTAGTATCTCTTGTCAGCATCCAAAACAACAGTAATTCAAAGAGGAGTATCTATGAGGCAGAGAGGAAGTGAGGGCAGGAGACTGAATATGCAACTAATTTATTATTGCAAGGATGTCAGACTATCTCAAAACATTTAGCAGTAAATCTGGTTTTGATAGCAGGATATTTTTTAAAGGAAACGTTCTGAGGAATTAAAATTTCCCCTTGCTTCCCACAAAGAGAAGATACTGAATTTGTCAGGTTTTCCTTATTTAAATGTAATCTCTCTTTTTCTCCTCCACCTGTTCTATGTGAGATTTACTATACTTCATCAGTGACTGGTATCTTGTGAACAAACTGATGCATTCTACAGTATAAGCTCCTGGCATTTCATGTCCCAGTCTTAAACAAGTTTCTAAACCTTTGTGTACACTAATAATCAGCAGATTAAAGCTATGAACTATTAGAGACCAAAGCCAAATTCCCTGAAACTCTTGTGAAAAAGTTAAACACCAATTACTAATTGTGGTTAATTCCACTAGTCAAGCTTTGCTTTGACTATGAATTGCACAGCTAATATATTCAATACATATAATCTTGCCTGCTAATTTTCTGATATTCCTTAAATTCTCTACAGTGTTTAATTGCATATGTAATTATATGTACCAATAATTAGCAGTGGCCCAGTTGTGACTTAAGGCATACTTTCAAAAGATACAGTACTCATAACTGAGGCCAAATTTTGAAGAGTTGTGTTGTCAAAAAGATATGGCTAAACTGTTGCAATAAACAATGGCAAAAGGAGGGCAGTGTTGAGCAGAAGAAAGAAGAAAAGAGGAAAAAGAGGAAGGAAGTGCCTGAGAATTACACATAAGGTTTTACAAAATATCAGTACAGTATTTCACAAAGGTAGTATAAACATTTCAATTATATTTTACATCAAAATGCTAATGAATCGCCATAAGGAAAGATGAGTTTATTTTCTTCATTATTTTCTTTAATAAAATATCAGGCTTCAAAAATTTTAAAATTAATAAGGACAACTAGATATAGATACATATAAGCAGAGATGAACCAGAATTTTAATGTGCGTATGTAGAACTGAATCATATCCTTCCCTGGTCTCAAAATTAATGTGTATTCTACCCCACGCCTACAAACTCTATTTTTTTTTCAGAAGGAAAGTTGTGTGAAGGAAGAAACAAAGCAATATTTTTGTAACCAAATGTAGCAACTAGACTTTGAGTCTTTGCAGTCATCTCACTGAAGATGGAGAAAGTGAATTAACTTTTCAGTAGCGGAGATTTTAAAAATGTTAGAAAATATTTTTAAGAATTTTCAGCATGGTGCCTGTAAACATTTGGGAACTATCTTTATGTTCCTAAAGTACTCTTGGTCTCAGTTTGAAATCTCAACTAAAATAGATATAAAAATTTATTTAAAGTTTATACTAGCAGAATAAAATGTTACCTGACAGAATCAGAATTTTAATTTGGGTATTAGTCACAGTACACATGAGGCTTTATGCTAAAATTAAAATATATTTTTAAAGAAGACTCCTAGAGAACATTAGCAACATAATTCTTGCATTGATATCCCAGTTAGTGAATAATTGTAGGATTGAGTAGCTGAAATAAAACATTAGACTAATCTGTATAGTTTTGCCTGCTACACTGGAATTTGCTGTTATGACTTCCTCCTAAAGCAATATTATTAGCATAAATGAGTATTATTCAGTGTTTATAATATTTTTCAGTTTTTCCTGTCAAGTCTTTTAAGATTTAAGAGAAAAAGATGCAATAGGCTAATTATTGCTTCTGTAAAGAAGAAAATATCTTAGAAAATGACTGGACTTTAAAACCTGTGGAGAAATGGAAGTTGGTTATTGAGAAAAGAATGAATATTTGTCAAGTTAGCCTAGAAAATATGTTGGAATTGATGATTAAGATAAGCTTTGTTGTAACAGTTAACATAGTGAGGATGACTCTTTGAAAACACTTTAAGAAAATTGCTGCATCGCCATTGAATTTATATTATACCCTTATATATTCACTTTAATCCAAGTAATGCATCTTATAACAGAGACTTGATTTATTCAGGAAGCACCAATTGGTTCATTTAGGCTTATTCCCGTGTCCAGCATTATTGGAGTTTCCAGTATAATGCAGAACTGCAAAGAGAAGACTATCCTGATGTTGTCCAGTAGGTTAGGTTGCGGTTGGAATTGATGATCTTTAAGGTTTTTTCCAACCTGAACATTTATATGATTCTATGATTCTATGAAAAAGACTGTACAGTGCAAAACTGAGAAATTGCTGTAATACTGACAGAGAGAGTTAAAATGTTAACTAAGTGGTCTGGTGAATAATGCATCAGAGGGATGTGTCAACTGATATTTCAGTGTGTTTTAGCTGTATGGTTTTCAAAGAGACCAGTAATAAAGAAAAAATATGGTACTGGAGTAAGGTACCAGTTGCTCTGCAAAACCCAGTGCCGAGTCTGAAAATGAATGGTGAAAGGAAAATAAGTTTCCTCTGTATGGATGTTAAACTCCTGCATTTATCTGCCTTATTCTGTGTCTTGAAACTTCATACATTGAAATGAGACATATTGTGCAGGTGAACTTTCCTCTATTTTTCACTTCTTTTCAGTATCTTAGGTGGGAATTGGTTTCTCTAAATATAGATCTCTATATTTAATCAAGCTATGTTCAGTGGAAAGAGAGAAACAAGTCAAAACAAAAACAACAGAAAAAACCCATACAATTAGGGAACAACTCATCTATTTTAGACTTTGGGATGAGATGAATTAAATGATATACAGTAAATGTTCATTTTTTTCCAGTGATTATATAAAAAAGAACTCATGTCTAACCATCTACAGTGTAGATGCATGCATTTCGTGAAATGAACTTCACTCTTTCCATCTTTTACAAGTAAGATGAAGAAATTAGTAGAGACCTCCTGCTCTGTTTTACTAATGAACACGTTTGAGGCACTATATTATAAGTCTTTTAGTAAATACAAAATTAGACTTCAGCTTTTCATTTAAGTCAAATTTCAAAAAAAGGTTTACTTCACCTGTAATAATGTGCTATGGAGTGATCATGAGAATCACCACAACTAAGGATGCAGTTAAGGCAAGGAGGTTGCTGTAACTGAATTCTAGGAAAGCAGTGTTACAAACAAAGACGTTTTTGAAAGCTGGCTTCTTTAACTATGTAATTCTACAGATAATTCCAGAAAAAGATATTTTGCCACATATCAATCTGGTATCAGTGGGCAAAGACAGCTTTTTTTCTTTATTCACATAGAATGGTAGGTCATTGTCAATATTATTGAGCACTGATCTGCTGGAAATGGCAAGACATTCCAGTCCTATCTCCAGCCTTCAGATTTACTGTTTGTTTGACTATTGACAGCACTACCCATGTTGTTTGCATAAGGACTATGTTAGATCAAATTTCTGTATATTCTCTGTTCTGGATCATGTCATTCAAAAAGTTGTTAAGTCTGCCCAGTGATTTGCAGATCAGGCCATAAATTTAAAGCTCTGAGTTTCTTAGTTGTTCTTGGAATGTGTCCTTATAGTTGTAAGAACTTACTGGTTCTTGAAGTTTAGTAGAGAGTAGCTTGAAGTTATCTGCATCTCTTCTCAATGTTGTTTCTCTATAACAGAATTTATAGTCTTGTTATTTCTAAAATCCTCAAGTTAACCTTAAATGAGTTCAAAGAAAAGCAGAAAAATAAGGGAAATAGAAATCACTCAAGACTATTACTTAAAAAATAACACTTCTGGATTCAGAAAGTTCCTGAACCTCAACTTGCTGGTACACTATTCTAGGGAAGCAGCAGCACATGGAAGCTTATTTCCATAATTTTAACAGTCTTGTGCTGTTCTGTGTCAAAAATAAGCTAGTGATGAATCTTTGTTCTTGTCCTTTATATTTGTATTCTTATAATATTTACTTATTAAAATTGTTTGCAATCATGTTATGGGGCATATATAATTCTAAGAATTGGGTGTCAACTGCCTGAGAGAGACATTCATAAACTTTACAGCTTGATATCCTCAAAAAATGGTGGTCAAAGAAATGTATTCATGTCTTTTCACCAGACTAATTTTGAGTTTCTCTGAGATAAAATGTAGGGAGAGTCCTAGATGCCTCAGCCCTAGGCAATCCAGGGCAGCCTGTGTCACATACTGACAGTTTCACCTTTTGCATGCTCCAAATGATCACCTCTATTAGATCACCTCTAATAGAACTCTTCTACTATTGGGACTGCTTGTGTTGACCCTGGGCTGTGAAATATCTTGATGTGCATAACAGAAATTTCTCAAGGAGTTTGACTAGGTCTCACCTTATTAATATCAGAGTCACTGTGGCAGTAAAACAGAATTTAGCTTGTTATTTATAAAGTGCCTATGAATATAATCTAAATATTTTCATTTTTGTGGTAAACAGGTAACTGGACTTCAGCCACAAAAACACAGCCAGTCTTTAATTCTATCATGTTTCTATCAATTTCAAGTCATACTGCCAAGTTGCAGTATTTATTGAAGTTCTCTGAGTTAATTAAAAGTGACGAGAAATAAATATTTTTTTCTCTGCTAACATTGTTCTCTCATTCAGCCAAACAAACTCTAAATGCTTGACCGTGTTATTCAACCTCCTACGGCCTGTCACTCAGCTTGAAGGAAATGCCAGTTTTTCCCCCAAAATCACTCAGAATTTTTGGACTGCTGTCTCCTTCTGTACTTTCATTTCATCCCAATAAAAATCAATGCGTTAGAGTTTTATTTTTCAGTAAAAAATAGCCTCAAACAAACATACTATCTTGTTGGAATGATGCACCAGTTTAATCAAGTTTAGGATAGGATAGGATAGGATAGGATAGGATAGGATAGGATAGGATAGGATAGGATAGGATAGGATAGGATAGGATAGGATAGGATAGGATAGGATAGGATAGGATAGGATAGGATAGTTCACTTGGAAAGGACCTTCAGAGATCATCACTTCCAACTGCCTGAGCATTTCAGGGCTAGCCAGAAGTTAAAGCACATTACTGAGGGCATTGTCCAAATCTGCCTCAAGCACTGACAGTCATGTGGCATCAACCACTTCAGTAGGAATTACGTCCCATTGTCTGACCACCCTCACAGCTCAGAAATGCTTCCTGCTGCCCAGCCTGACCTTCCTCTGGCAGCGTTGTGCTGTTCTCATTCTGGCATCGATTCCCAGGCTCAGAGCCCAGCACCTCCCTCTGCTTCCCCTCCTCAGGAGCTGCAGAGAGCAGTGAGGTCATCCCTTGGCCTTCTCTGCCCAACACTGGGCACCCCAGTGCCCTCAGCCTCTCCTCACAGGACTTGCCTTCTAGCTTCATTACCCTCTTCTGGATGCTTTCAGGAATTGTGACAAATTCTATTGCAGAACTTGGAATTTTCAGGATGAGTTTGCACCAGTGCTAGACACAGTGGGAGAATTACCTCTTCTGACCAGCTGGCTATGCTGTGTTTATCAAAAATGTCAACATCTAGGACAAAATTATGTCAGATGAGGCTTAATCTATCAATTTTAAACAAACTTGACTCTTTTTTTTCTTTTTTTCTTTTTTTTTTTTTTTACTAGAATATGTTACAATTCATTGGCTTTCCAAATGTATTTGTCTGTGCCTTTTCCCCTCATAAATTTGGCTAGAAAGTAGTGTTGCCTTTGCCTTGAGAACAATGTGTGCAGTTGATAAGATGATGTAAGAGACTGTGGTTGCAATTTGACCTGGGTCACAGAGGTATTTTGGATTTAATTTCTGAATATAAATATTCTTCATCAACTATATTTGAAATTCCATGTCTAGATGATTTTGAAATGAGTAACAAAGTTGGACTTTTACAACAAA
This sequence comes from Gallus gallus, assembly GCF_016699485.2. Lineage (NCBI taxonomy): Eukaryota > Metazoa > Chordata > Aves > Galliformes > Phasianidae > Gallus > Gallus gallus. Next base: position 37,341,601 of record NC_052532.1, read on the forward strand.
AACCTTGCTGCTGTGTCTTGATGATACTTATAAACACAAATATTGTGGGTTCAGTTGTACTGCTTTAGCATACTGGTTCTCATTTATGCCCTTAGAAGTTTTTGTGCAGCATCCATTTAAATCATTAGGTAGCAATAGTGTAACAGAAGACTTCATGACCTTTGAAGGATTTGTTACTCAGCTTAAATTATACCTCAAAGTGAGATTCTTTTGGAACAATTGACTTCACAGCATTTCAACTTACAGAATACAAAAAATAAATATCTGAAGAAATGTTCTGACTGTTCTCCATTAATCATTAAATCCTTCAATTATGTTGACCTACATTGTAGTTGCTTGTTGAGTGGGCATAACCATCAAACTGTTAATCTCAAGAGTGAAGTTTATGTGCAGAAAATCAGTCCATGATTTTAGAACTTGCTTTCACAACAGATCACAATGATCTCAGACTTTACAACCAGTATTAAATGTTTTTTTTTTTAATTGTGTATTTATAACAATGACATCACAAAATGCATTCTATGTATCACTTTCCTGAGAATAAAGAATGGAGCAGAAAGTGCAGAGATTTTAATATGCCAAGTACCATATGATGTAATTTGCTATAATATAATACAGTATGGTTGGGATGGTATGGTATAATATGATATTATAAATTATTATATTAATTTTGGCCAGAGAAAATGGATTTTGGACAGCAAACATCAGAGTATGCAATTAAGCCAAATGCAGTTAATGTTTTGATACAAAAGTAGGGCAGATCCTCTCTGGAAATATTATAGTGTCCCTCATTTAGGAACTATAATAGCTCAAAGGAGCTATGGAGGAACCCTTGAGAATCCACATTCTGCTTTATTCATTCTATCTGGTATCTGCTTTTGGTGCTAAGCTGTTTTATAAGAAATTCATATACTTTTAGACAGAGATAGTTGCAAAAACAGGTTGCCTCCATGTTGTTATGAACCATCTCTGTTCAGGGTTTCATATCTATAACAGAGTAAAAAAGGAATTGCTGGATTAAAAAAAAAAAGTCATTTTTCTTCTGATAAAATAGAGATGTACATGGCCTTTGCAATGTGCTTCCATCCAACAATACAGATTCTTGTTTTGTTTTATGAAGATACCATCTCTGAATATGTGTCAGCGTCTTTAGTGGTTTCCATTTGTCATACTGAACTTGCATTTTCCCTTTAAGTACTTTGTACTACTGCTCTGAAACTTTTCTATGCTACCACTTGTCAGTATGAAAATTATTTAGCATCACAAAAATTTTGGAGTTATTCTGAAGAAAAAAGTAAATAGGTTGTTGTCTGTCTTCCTAAACCAAATAAAAGATCATACAAGAGCCTATTCTTTCCCTAAAATGAGTCGAGGAATATTATGAAAATACATAAATTTTGATTTGCGCAGAAAGCTTTCTTTAGGGTGAGTGATTAGATCAGAGATCTTTGCCTGTTTTCCTGAAGATCCAGTCCTGGACAGATAGGCAGGAAGCCTCAGGTGGAAGGCTGAGCGAGGCTGGCAGGCTGGAGCTTGGCAACTAGGCATGAGAGCCAGTAGCAGCTGCCATGGTTCTAGGATGGCAGTGTGTGGATCTTGCCAAAGAAGCAGATGTAACTTGTCAGAGAAGACCTGCCCCAGATTGGCTTCTGCAACCTCGAATCTCTGTTCAGAAGGGGAAAAGGTTTAATGTTCTATGGGGGACTGAATGCTTCATATGACTCATGCTTTTAAAGCCACCGGGGGAATTCCATGTGCAAGGGTCAGGGAGCCAGCTGATGCTCTTTTAGTCAGATGGAGAATAGCTCTTGAGAAGGACTGTCAACAAAACTGGGCTGCATATCAAAACCTCCGGGAAAAGCAGATTCAGTCAGCAGAGAAAAGAAGGGACTGTGGAGCAGTGGCTCTATTGTCATGTAATGCTGAATTGCCAGAATAAAACTTGATTTTCATCATATTTTACAATGCACTGATTGTATGGAATCTATCAGTCCAACAATAAGTTATGCCTTCACCATGATTATAGCACATCTTGTATAAATGACTAAACGAGAAGCTAAAATTGCTGTGGCATAGGGATTTATTTTACAATAGGCCTTTTTGCATAATACTATGGTGATGCTGCAGCTTCCTCTGACATACGCATCTTTAAAACTTCCTGTCAAAGGATTCTGAATTAATAGTGCCACTAGGGGAGGATAGCACTGATGAGATGGGAGTAAAAGAGACACAAAAATAGACAAGCTCTTTGATGTTTAGAGGATGTAGAGGGAAAACGGAGAAGCAGCTTAGTGCTGTTAAAATTTAGGATTTCATACATTCAAGAAATAAGTAGAAAGGTGAACAATTAGAATAAAAGTTTGGATTTGCAGTGCCTGAGTACTCACAGACACACCTCCTCTCAGAAATGCCTGCACTTTGCTTGTTACTGTTTTTTTCCAAACCAGTAAGGCATTTAAACACCCAAAATTCAGAAGTTTAAAGGCAATCCTTCTCCAAAGAGTATCCAGTAGAAAAAATAGATTTCTGCTCTGTTTCCAATACATGGAAGGGTAGTCTGGGCTGTCAAGCTCTGAGTATGTTTATCATATTGCCTGAAATATATCTAGACTCCAACTATCAAATTATTAGTGCTTTAGTGAACATTTTGATGCAGCTTAGGAGATAGGAAATTTGTCAGAATTATTGCTGCAGCATCTTACAATACAGGCTGGCTTGCTTTTAGTGATAACGGCTGCCAAGACAAAAAATTAAAATGAGCTTCATTTTACTCCCTTTTCTTCCTTCTTCCTAATAAAAAGAATGTGACAATTTTGGGGTAACTGTTTTTGTGCCCTAGCAGGAGATGAAAGGGAAGGGAAGGGAAGAGAAAGGGAAGGGAAGGGGAAAGGGAAAGGGAAAGGGAAAGGGAAAGGGAAAGGGAAAGGGAAAGGGAAAGGGAAAGGGAAAGGGAAAGGGAAAGGGAAAGGGAAAGGGAAAGAGAGGGGAGGGGAGGGGAGGGGAGGGGAGGGGGAAAGGGAAAGGGAAAGGAAGGAAAGGGAAAGGGAAAGGGAAAGGGAAAGGGAAAGGGAAAGGGAAAGGGAAAGGGAAAGGGAAAGGGAAAGGGAAAGGGAGGGGAGGGGAGGGGAGGGGAGGGGAGGGGAGGGGAGGGGAGGGGAGGGGAGGGGAGGGGAGGGGAGGGAAGGGAAGGGAAGGGAAGGGAAGGGAAGGGAAGGGAAGGGAAGGGAAGGGAAGGGAAGGGAAGGGAAGGGAAGGGAAGGGAAGGGAAGGGAAGGGAAGGGAAGGGAAGGGAAGGGAAGGGAAGGGAAGGGAAGGGAATCTTCAGAGGCAAAAAAATTAGAATAAGAGCATTAGAGCATCTTTTTTGTTATTTTGTTTAGTTGGTCATTTATTTTTCTGAGAAAATATTATTTTATAGAAGAACATAAAGAGAATTATGTCTTCTCGCACTTCTCCTCAGGTTTTAGGTTACCTTATTTAAAAAACTGAGAACCAGATAGCATATTTTCTCAAAACTTCAGTTCATCTAGCACAGAATATGCTCTAACCAACTTTTTTCCAATGATAAAGCTAAGATTTCACCCAGTACAGTGTTGACTATTTCATCAAAGCCTGATCAAAGTGGGATAAAGGAGAGGTTATTGTAAGACCATGGTTTCTGTTCAAGTGCTTTGATATGATTTGGGGGGAAAGGATTTTCCTTCTATTTCCTGAAGTATATTGGTAAAGAAAAGTATCTTACTTTTGCATTAAATGAGAGTTTTACAAACGTTCATTTGTATTTTAAGGATTTGTGACTTCTGATCAGTTTTTTTCTGCAGATACATTAATGCCTCTGACCTTCTGCTTCTGCACATTAATGCACTGTTAATTAAGACAGTATTGCTCTTTATGCAATGATTCTTTTCAACTCCATTCATTTGAATCAAATTACATTTTTAATAGCATTACCTTGAAGGTCAATACTTCTTCTTCAATATAAACTTTTAAATACTTGATAATGTGATGTTAGTTTGCAGAGCAGGAGGGAGCAGGAAAAAAAACATGATGTTTACAAATAATGTCATTTCCATTTTAAAATGTGTTGACTTTATCTGCTGCATAAATGTAGCTCCTTTTCCTTTTACAGTACTCTTCTGTGGAATCTGCTGAAATCTATTAGTACCATGTGCCCATGGGTGACCTGGGGCCAGGCTTTGCATGAAAAGAGGTGTCAAACATCACACCTGCTCGTAAGAAGTTAAACATTACCACAGTTTAAAGAGCACATCCCAGCAGATAATCCTGTTTGCTCTCATGCCCTGTTGGCATTCCTTTCTGTGGTCTTCCTTTATCATTTCACAAAGCCTCTGAACTTTCTACAGAGGTGGAGGGTTTATTTAGCTTTAATTTTTACATTTCTCATGAACAACTAGCCTTCCAGTTGTGAACTTGTGGTGCATTGTTACTTAGTATTATTTATTCAAATGAGAAAGGCCAGACAGGGTCATTTGGAAGGCAGTGCATCTAAGAAACTTTTTTATTTTCATATTTTTATTCTGAGGAGAGTGTACCAGCATTCTTCTTCATAGATTCTTTTCATTTTGAGTCATTACTACAGAATCTTAAATGTTCACTTTCACAAAACAGAAAAAAAGTTGCCACTGCATAAACAATGCCTCTTTTGGTTATTATTTTGATTATTACTATAGAAACAAACTCATGAATCCTTTACATGTATGTACCTGTAGGCACAGGTATGTGTGTACTTTTAAAAGGGAAGAGCTCTCTGTCATTTTATGTGTCAAACTGACAATTTGGAGCTTTCTGTGAAGAGCCTCCCAGGAACAGATAAAAAATATCCCGCTGAGGAGAGAAATAATGAAGAAAGCACGTGCATATTTCAGAAGGAAAACAGAACTTTATAGCCATTTGAAAACCTTTTATGGAGAATACTACTTTTGATAGCAAAAGCTGGTATCCAGGCCAGTAAACAGTATGGGTCTGACTGCAACTGATATTTCATGTTTTTTATGGGTAGAGCAAAGAGGATATCATTAGAAAGGAAAGAAAAGGTCTATTTAATAGAAATATAGCTTCTTTTGTGTGTACATGCAGCTCTTAGCACAAGCATCACTAGTCACATTCTGGCAAAGGAGTTCACTACCTTGTTTGAATATAATCTTCTCCCTGTTTTTACCAGTTTGAGGGAAAAACAGAGGTTTTCTACACTGCCATGGAAAGAAAGGAATTGTTTATACAGGGAATTTTTCTAAGCACTCAGAGAAAAAAAAGGTATCTGTGAAATATGTCCAAAAAAAAAAAGGGGGGGGGGGTTTACAATCACCTCGTGAGCATCAGTGATTCCAAATATATTATCAGAAGAAGGGACACTTGATGATAGAGAAAGATGAACTGAAAAGAGGAAGGAGAACCCATGAAGCAGTCCTGTCCTTTTCTGGAAAAACTACATGCAGGTAAAGAAATGAATGATATAGGGTCGTAAGAAAGGGAATAGAATCCAAAAATACCTATGCATTAAAAATAAATAAATGAATAAAAATTGGAGAGGACTGAACAGTAGGAATAAAGATTATTTTCTGTGATCAGACCCTAAAGGTGAGGAAGGACTCGGGTACAATCCTGTAAGGTCATGGCCCTGCCAGTAGGATAGAGCATGAGAAGGAAACTGCTATAATAGTTTCTTAGAACAATAGAAATAGATAGTAAGCATTGCTTGACTTTGTGTTTTGAAACACTTTGAATGGTAAGGATTGGTAGAGGATTTGTGAGCAGGCATATATATGAATCAAAACAACTTTATTGAATAGAGGAATATGGGAAAAAAACAATCCACTAAAAAAAGGAAAAGAAAAAAGGGAAAAAGAAAACAACATACAAAAACAACAGTGAAACAATGAAAAAAAAAAACCAAAATTCATCAGCAGAGAAGTGCACAAGGGAGTCATTATATGTGTTTGAATAAAATGTCTAGAAATTGCATGCTAAGTCTAAGAGATATTGGCCACAGTGCTTCACATTCGCTGCAATTACCTACCGTCAAGAAGCTAGGTTTGAGACTTTTGATCCCATTGAGGGCTCATAAGTAAAATCCAGAAAGCTTTGAAAATGTTTCCAGTAAGGTCAGGATCCTCCTCAGTAAACAAATCCTGTAATTACATCTAACATCAAGCAGAGGATCATAAAGAGTACCCAACACTCACCTGCACTGGTAAAGTTAGAGAAGGGGGAGTTGGGCTGGGAGGACTTTTGGTACATAAGTAATATAGCTTCTTGTTTCTCATGTTCAGCTACTAGCCTCAGTATCTTCTTTATGTGCAGAAGAGAACACATGACATACAAATACAGGAGTTTGTTGTTAGTACATTTGAAATCTTAACAATCTAATTCAATTATTTTTATCTAAATCTGTTTGTTACAGATAAATAATAATATAGTTATATAGAAAACTTATACATAGAGGAAAAAAGTCTCAAAAATAGCAATAATGCAATTAAAATTGAAACACACACATTTAGTTTTTTACCCCTCTCCTGATGTTGTGCTCACCCTCCCCTGCTCTGCTAGGTTGCAAACCTGGAAGTTCCAGAATGCTAGAAAGGACATCACAATGAGATATGGACCTCTGTTCTTGTTGTTGTTGGTGGTGGTGGTGGGAGTCTAGTGATTTTCATAGTTTGACTTTATCCTTGATCCTTGAGGTCTCCTCTAACCCAAGCCATTCTGTGATTCTATTATGATAAATGTGGTGCTCTGAGCCAAGTCCCTACCTCAATTCTTACCAACCCATGCCTGCACTCCCTCTATGCCACACCCTGCAGCCTCATCTATCTGGACTTCTGCAAAGCCTTTGACATGGTCCCTCACAACATCCTTTTCTCTAAATTGTAGAGGTATGGATTTGAAGGATGGACTGTTTGGTGCATTAAGAAATGGTTGGCTGGTCGCAGCCAAAGGGTTGTGATCAGTGGTTCTATGTCAGGGTGAAGGCTGGTCACAAGTAGTGTCCCTCAGGGGTTGATCTTGGAACCAGTGCACTTCAATATCTTTATCAATGACACAGATGATGGCATCAAGGGCACCCTCAGCAAATTTGCAGACAGCACCAAGCTGAGCGGTGCAGTCGATACATTGGAAGGAAGGGAAGCCATCCAGAGGAACCTAGGCAGGCTGGAGAAGTGGGCCTATGTAAACCTAATAAGGTTCAACAAGGCCAAGTGCAAGGTGTTTTTCATTCAGAGGGTGGTGAAGCACTAGAACGGGTTGCCCAAGGAAATTGTGGATGCCTCATCCCTGGATGCATTCAAGGCAGGGCTGGATGTGGCTCTGGGCAGCCTGGTCTAGTGGTTGGTGATCCTGCACATAGCAGGGGGGTTGAAACTAGATGATCTTTGAGGTCCTTTTCAACCCAGACCATTCTATGATTCTATGATTACTCAGACCATCTGCTGTGTTACTAGGTCTGTATTTCTCCACAATACTTAACATGTTAGAGTAGTGAAACTATGGTGGAACCACATAAAAATAATCAGAACTAAAACAAAATCTCCCTAGACAGCAGGTCAATTAGATAAATTGCTCTTAAATGAGACCAAGTAAAATAAGGTCTTTAGAGTGGTTCAGAAAAGTTGAATCAGAGCAAGCCTGACAAACTTTTGTCTCAAGGTCTTGACAACTTGGCACAAAGTTTATGATCTGTTACTAGCAACGACAATAGCATATTAGAGGGCTATGTGATTAAAAGGAGAAGATGAAAGGAAGGAAGAAGGAGATTTCTATGGTTAGAATTTCTTCAGGTTTTCTTCTCCAATCTAGAGTTTTCCCAGCTGCAGCACTGAGAATGCAGAATTAGTCACTAACTGGAAATTATTTCTGTAGTTAATTCAGTTTATAGTACTCTATTAGAAAGCAACTGCTGAGACTTGTTTTCCAAAATCAATACAAAACACAGAACCTTTTCATTACCCTTACACATAGCTCTCCTTACCAGAAATACTTTGGTGTCTCTTCAGTTACTCTTCTGCCTTTTTTTTTTTTTTTTTTTTTTTTTTCCTGTACAGGTATATTTCATTTCCATGAAATATCTCAGGTAAAATAGGAGTAGAACATCAGCATCTTTTATTGTGAAATTACTTCTTTCAGCTGTGTTAAGGGCCAGCAAAATCTGTGTCTTTCTTCACTTAATTTGCAAAAGATCAGGTATTTCATAGTTTGACTTGAACTGCCACCATCATAGAGGAGGGCACCAAATATTACTGAATTTGATGTTTGCACATTCTTTAGAGTTGATGCTGAAATAAACTATTTGACGAAATAGATTGGAAAAAGTAAAGTAACAATCTGTTCTCACTTTTATCTTAATGCACATAGCTCCTGATAACAGATGCATTTTCACTGTTTTATCTCTGGAGTCATTGACCTTTCTTCTAATCCTTTTCTGCAACTCTTTCTGGAGTTTAAAAGCTTTGAAGCTGCTGCTTCACCAACTCAGAGCTTCAAGCAATAAAAATGCTGTAAAGTAGCATTAATGTTGACAGTAGAGCTGATGATAAAGCAGATTCTTCTACTGACAAGAAGTTTAAGGTAGAAAATCCGATCAACTTCTCTCCACCTTCACCTCTTCTTTTCCAAAATAGTATGGAAATAAAATGTGGAGGGCTTTTTTTTTTTGCAAGGTTTGTGTTTTTTTGTGATTTTTTTTAATATGTGTTTGTGTTTTCTGTTTTAGTTGTTGTTGTTTGTTTGTTTGTTTTTAGGTAAGGGATTCTTTAAATCAATATTTCCCCTGATTTTAATTAGAAGTATTTTTTTTTTTCCAGAGGAGAATTTAGATTTGAATACAACATTCTTGAATATGAAGACTCATGATTATATAAGACATAGTTAATAACAAATCTTTAAGTATTTTGAATATTCATTGCTTATGTTTAAAATACAAAACCTATAGCTGACTGTACTTTACAAGCAGGCAACATTTAATTAGACTTTAAAACAAATCTAAAAAATTCCTCACAGGATGATATCATTTTAAAATTTTCTCGTATATGACATGTCTACAGCTAGTGTAAATTCAAATGGCATATTATATGTTAGTTTTGACTATAGTTAAAAAAATCTTGTAACAGTAAATATATTCAGTCTACAAAATTGTAAGTGTAATGTATAAAAGAATAACAATTCAAATCCTAAATTAATTTGTTCTTTGTTAAGAAGCACTTGTTTGAGACTAGTGTTTGTTGGCTGAGTTTTGTTTTGAATAAAAGAGTATGTTGACTACTTTAGCAGGTAGATTTCCTAATGCATAAGATAGCTAAAAGGTTTCTAAATCCCCGAATAATTAACAAGTATTTATAAGAAATAACTCTACAAGGAGTAGATTCACTAAAGCACATTTAGACAGCCTTAATAAAGGCAGAGACCTTAGAGGGTGGTAGTAAGTCAAGTAGGACATTGAAACAAGGGCAGAAAGGGAAACAGCAGACCTGTATTAATTGTTTGGCCCTAGTGAATCTTGCAAAGAGGGCCACATGGTTCTGCTTGTGCCTGCATCAGCCCTGTTGTAAGTGCCTAATCAAAATACTTATACCTGTATTTTTATTTTTGAAGAAATTGTTCCATTATAATTGGTGATAAAGCTCAAAATACTAAAGGAATGTTAGTTGTTTCTCGGTTTTATCATCACTTCCTAGATAAATTACTTAAGTAGTCTCAGAGTTTATTCAACTTAAAGGTCTAGCTTTAACTTCACTTCCAAAATACTTAGTCTGTTTTGCTTTGGATGTTCAATATGACTCTGCTCAACATTATACTTAAAACTGCAAATATGAAAAAAATATATATCTATACAATGTATCTATATCTACTCATCGGTCTCATAGAAAGGAAGAAACCTGTTCTTTGTGCTCCTAATGGACAGTCAGCTGAATATGAGCCAGCAGTGTGCCCAGGTGGCCAAGAAGGCCAATGGCATCCTGGCTTATATCAGGAATGGTGTCATGAGTAGGACTGGGGAAGTCATCCTGCCCCTGTATGCAGCATTGGTGAGTCCTCACCTTGAGTACTGTGTTCAGTTTCGGGCACCTCAGTACAGAACAGACATTGAGGTGCTGGAGCAAGTCCAAAGAAGGGCAACAAGGCTTGTGAAGGGCTTGGAGAATATGCCCTGTGAGGAGATACTAAAGGAATTGGGGCTGTTCAGTCTGGGGGAAAGGAAGCTGAGGAGAGACCTTATTGCTCTCTTCCAATATCTGAAAGGTGCTTACAGCGAGGGTGGCGCTGGTCTCTTCTCACTGGTGACAGGTGACAGGATGAGGGGAAATGGCCTTAACTTGCTCCAGGAAAAGTTTTGGTTGGATATCAGGAAACACTTCTTTGCTGAAAGGGCTATTAAGCACTGTAATAGGCTTCCCAGGGAGGTGGTTGAGTCGCCATCCCCAGATGTATTTAAAAACTATTTGGAAGTGGTGCTCAGGGACATGAATTAGTGGAGGGTTGTTAGTTAGGGTAGTATGGATAGGTTGTGGTTGAACTCGATGATCTTTAGGGTTTTTTCCAACCTGAGAAATTCTATGATTCTGTGACACTGTAATTTACTTTGGCCAATCTTTGTAATGCTTCTTTGGTTTACACCACTTGATAAAAAGTTCGTGCAAGGCAGAAAGTGAAAAACTGCATACACATCAGAAACTGGTGACCGACAGATTTATGAGAAATATGATAGCCCTGATGCTGGGTTCTTATTTACATTCTTTTATGAAGTAGGCAATAAACTAGAAGCTAAATGAAATCAAACATCTTGTCCATTTTTATGTCCATTATCTTTTATGGGTTTCAGAAAAGCACAGCAATGAGTGATCTACTTGATTAATTTGTCAGACAACTAAAGTAATGGCTAGTTAGCTATACATAATGCGTTGGTAAAGGTAGCTCTTCGGGACATCTCTTCTGTGAAAGAATTATGATTATTTCAGATACGATTAGCTCTGAAATATTTCTAATATCATGCATATACAGAGGTAATAGACCTATTAAATAGAATGATGTAAAGAAAAGTCCTTGACCCAAATTCATCCCTCGGGTAGTTTCAGTGATTAGAGAGGAGTCATGCTAGGAATAACGTTAACCTCCATACCAATATCTAAAGTCCCAGTGATTTTTAAGGGCAGTAAGAAAAGAGTGAAATTGCAGATGTTATTTAAATAACAGTGTAGTCCAAGAGGATATGAACATATGCTCTAACATTCAGCTAACATGATGGAGTTCAAGATCCTGAACAGAAAGAGTGCTGTGGGAATATTCTGGCATTTTATTGAGGTGATACACAGTAGACTAGTGAATTACAGACAAGAAAATGGTCACCCAGGCTTGTCTGAGAAAAAAATAAAAATTTGTAATTTTGAAATAAATCATAAAAGGACCCTTATATATTATAGATGCAACAGTGAAGAAGATAACATTGAAAATGATTCACAAATAGTATGCTTTCTCATTGGCTGATCTTTCATGTGGCAGGGTAAGAAATCTTTGGGAGAAATTGAAGCTGGAATGATTCTGGTGGAAACTGAGAGAGTGGGAAGTGAAAAACAGCAAGGGACTGTTGTGAGGAGAAAAATGCTGCCTTACAGTGTGCTTTGTAGTACAGAAATTCACAGGCAACTTTTCTTGCAGTGTTTTTACATGGGGAGGAGATTAGGGTAAGGCAGGGGACAGTTCCTTAAAACACTCACAAATCACAAATACACAGTGCAGAGATCTCTTAGACTCCTACCCAAGTGAAGTTCTTTTGTACATTCTTTTTTAGTGGACATACCCTTCTTCTGTATATTTGCCTCATCCTGTGCTGTAGTGCCCTCTGAGTACTCCTTGTTGTCTAGAAACAGCAACCATCCAGCAGCAGAGGTTGGTACTCTGGGAGCAATGAGGTGCAGTGACCATTGCTTCCTAGGGCTAGCTACTCTGCCACTGTGTACAGTCAACAAAGTACATTTGGAAAGAGTACTGTAGTGAGATAGCAAAGGAACAAACAGAGAAGGAATGCTCACCTGTATCCAAGAGTGCAAACAAATGCTTCCAATTGGGTTAGAGCAAAAAGTGGGTCCTATGTAAGTAGAACAGTCTGCATTTTGTTCATCCATCATCCTATTACTGAGAAGTGGTTTTGCTGCTGTTTTTTGTTGGTGGTGGTGGTTTTTTTTTGTCTGTTTTGTTTGCTTTTTTGTTCTCTTTGTTTGTTTTGTTTTTAATTTTCCGCTATTTCTGTGCTTTGCTGATGGGAAATTCCCAGATCATGGGCTTTATATTCAATATCTTAACAGATCCTATTTTTGTCCTTGCGCTGGAGAAATCCCCTCAGGACAGGAACAATGCTCCAAACACTACATATACCTTTAAATGCAAGCAGTTCATGAAAGATGTTGCATTTTGTTGCCAGAGAAGGTGATGCCAGTCCCTGAAGAATTTTGCCAGTGATCTTCCACCAGCATATCAAAAAAGCGATTTCAAAAAACTTGGGCAAGATGAGAGAAAAAAAAAGTGCTGAAAGAAAATCAGACTATCACAAATTCAATCAGTGACAGGAACTGAAGTTTCAGAAACAGATGCAAGAAATTTCACATGCATGCAGTTGGGAAATAAACTGCATATGAGGGGTGCATTTTATCTTCACCCCTGATAGGGATTGGGCAGCTTAATCCTTTCATTGTCAGAGCTTCTACCTTCCATATATAAATTTGAACATCTTTATGCATATGAGTTTATAACATACATTTTTTTAAATTCACTCTAAGCTTTGGTTTGCATCAATGTATTTTAACTGTGAGTTACTGTGGAAGGTAAAATACTGATTTTATCCCTGAATTAGCAAAGTCTGAAGGATCACAATGTCAGAATAGTTCTAGTTTTTCCATTTTATTCCTTTATGCCAGAGCATTCCAAGTACCAGAGCAATGATCACTTACTGCACCAAATAACAAATTTATCAGAGGAACTACCTAAGAGGAGACTGCACTAACATTTATTAATCCACGGGGCATATTTAACCCTGTGAGGTGATGCAGACCATGGGGCCCAGAGTAGTGGTGCAGGAGGTACAGATGAATCATCTGCAGCTGACAAGATCTACTGGTATAATTAATCCCAGGCCAAGATGAGAGTATCAGGAATCTAACCATGTTTAGGTGATCTTTCAGTACAGAGCTTGTTAGAGATTATTCATTTTTCATTTATTGTTAGAGATGACTCCAAGTTGGGAGAAAGCGTTGATTTGCCTGGGAGTAGGAAGAACTCCACAGAGGGATCTGGATGGGCTGGATCTGGACAGGCTGAGGCCAGTGGGATGAGGTTCAACAAGACCAAGTGCCAGGTCCTGCACTTAGGTCACAACAACCCCAGGCAACACTACAGGCTTGGGCAGAGTGGCTGGAGAACTGCGTAGAAGAAACAAGCCTTAGGGGGATTGGTTGATGCTCAGCTGAACATGAGCCAGCAGTGTGCCCAGGTGGCCAAGGTCAGTGGCATCCTGGCTTGTATCAGAAATAGTGTTGTCAGCAGGAACAGGGAAGTGATTGTCCCCCTGTACTCAGTTCTGGTGAGGCCATATCTCAAGTATTATATCCAGTTTTGGGCCTCTCGCTACAAGAAAAACATTGAGGCCTCAGTGCACGTTCAGAGAAGGACAACAAAGATGGTGAGGGGTCTGGAGCATGTCTTACGAGGCATCATAAGGTCTTCTCAGAGCCTTCTCCAGGCTGAAGAGCCCCAGCTCTCTCAGCTTGTCCTCATAGGGGAGGTGCTTCAGCCCTCTGATCTTTTTTAGTCCCTAAGAAATTCCAAAGAATGGAGGAAGCCCAGCAGAATGTCTACTTTTGATGATCTAGTTTATGAAAAGTTCCTCAATGGGAAACTGCAGAATTATCCAGTAAGACAGACAAAAGAAATGTACAGAGTTATATTCAAAAATATAGTCTTATCTTTTTTAAAAAGAGATAATAATATGTGGTTTAGAAATGCAAAACAAACAAACAAAAAAAAAAACCACCCCAAAACAAAAACTAACTAACCCAAAATAAAACCTGTAGTCACTACTTTGAGGAAAGGATCATAGAAGCCTCTCTCTGTGAATGTGTGCCAGCCTGAGTCAGAAGATGAGTAGAAATAAACACTGCCCAGGCACAGCAGGCATGATGAAAGTGACTATTTAAAAGATCTCAAATAATGAAGGGTCCTTTTACCCTTAACAGAGATGTTGAACGTAGATGAACAAAGTGGCTAATATTACTTGTTCTGAAAGATTCCAGATTCACTTGGTGACCTATTACTTGCTATTGAATGCCATGCAGAAAAACAAAATCAAACCTGTTAACTTTTAAGAGTTTGTATACAGCTTTTTGCAGTAGTGACCACATGGCATAACAGAAATCTAGAATTCCATCTAACCAAAAAGTGGGATACTCTGGCTATTCCATATATTGGAGGGAAAAAAAATCAGTATTTTGATAAAATTCTGACTCAGTGTTTATCCCATGAGGTCTTAGCATTTCACTGTAATGAAGAGAAAGGAAGAAAATAACATCTCAGGGAATTACATCAAAAAAAAATCTAGTAAAAGATTTGATGTCAAAAGGGAAAGCTTGTGAATTTATGTGTACAATTTTCTATCTAAAAATCTATACAGACGTCTTTTGTTTATTCTTGAAAGAAATACTTGAAATCTGCTCTTTACTTTCCTATCAGTTTTGCTGAAACAATTAAACACTTGCACTGTAGAATGAAAAGGTACAATTAGTTTTCTCTAAACAGAGAAAGTCGGAGATTTAAATCTATGGACTATCACTTTCATAGGGCTCATGTTTAAAATATGACTTTTGCATATTTTGGACAAAATTTATGTATCAATATACTATTCTCCCAAACAGATAGAAGACCATTCCACAGAAAGAAATAGCTGGTGGTAGAAACATCCAATAAATATCTAAGAACTGAAAAAAATAAGACCATCTTTTCTGTGTAATGCAGCACATTTTATGAGGTAAAGTTTTTGTAACATATACAGAATTACCCACTATTTGCCACTTAGTGTTAATGGAAGTTGTTCATTTCACTTCTTGCATGCCATGCTGAAAACAGTTTGCTCCCCTGGGTCTGGCAGTTAGAAGGATTTGGGTATAGCAATTTTTTGACTGATTCAGAAAAGTGGAGAGATAAATAGATGTTTAATGTGCAAACAACATAAATCACATTGGAGGCTCTATCCAAAAACAGACTGAAGTCTGTGGGAAGCTTTTCACTGGTTTAAATGGGCCTCAGATAAGGATCCTGGGTGTCTCCTGGCAAAGCCACAGTTAGAACATCTCATGGTGTTAGTAATACAAGTCTCCATTTTCATTGGGTTGTAATCTCAGTATAAATATTCACTCTGGACTCAGCCCTTGCCATATTCTGTACACCAGCTTAATAAAGTGATGCGGAAAACTTATGAATTACTGTCACACAAGTTCCATTATTTTAATGGGAGTATACACATGTCTATGTGGAGTTTATTTCTGTGTGTGTGTGTTAGCATACTGAGTGCCGAAGGACGTTCTGGCCAGCCAATCCTCTTTGAATCTCTGTCATTTCTCTGACACACAAACACTTTTGTCACCCCTGCATGCCACTTCCGTCCACTCCAGCTTGCCTGATTACTTCCAGACTGAGGGCAGTCAGACCTGAGGAAGTGAAATATTAATTTTTGATACCCTATGTCAAGAACACACTGTGACAATAGTACCTTGCCCTGAGGGGGCCCTCAGGCCCCTGATAGAGGGAAATAATTGTTCTGTTTCTGCTGAGCAAGTTAGACCATCTTATGTTACCTGTCCAAGTTGCAAGCAACTTACTTTTGCTTCAGGAGCCTTCTGGAGACTGGAGTGGACATGCAGGATCACTGGCTGTTCACTGAACAGTCAATAGCTGCTGAACAGTGTGCTGTTCATCAGGGGTGAAAAAGAACAGTGTGCTACTACGAAGCACTCAGGGGCCTCAGTGATCCAGAATCTTTTGGAAGGTTGGCTTTGCAGAATGTGGTGATATGTCCACATGAAAGACTGAATGGCTTGGTATCCAGCAGCAAGTAGCAGGCTGTATTAGTAAATGTTCTGGAGATCCTTACCAGATATCAATCTCTCAATCTCTGGCACGCTGTGCCCTGTGCTCTCACTGTCCTTAAGTGCTTCTAGCCGGAACTCATCCTGCGTGATGAGCTGCAGGGCATGGAAACTCTTCTTTGTTGGACTTCGTTGGACCAGAGCTGAAGGGGAAATGCATTAAATTAAGCCAGGTTGTGAAACCTACATAGCTCAGGAGATATGGTCAGTTGAAATACAGGTATCCTGGAACCCAGCTACTGCCTTATTTTACTCAATCAATTGAGAATGGATGACTTCTTCAGGTACTTCTTTTTCATATTTGAAAAGCTTCATCCATAGATTTCAGCTTCAACTCTTCTATTTGGCCTGTTTTGGTGGCACATTGTGTATTTCATTCTCTTATCAGATATCAAGAACCTTATGAATATTTTCTCAGATAAACCCATCAGGCTCCTTTTCTTTTTCATGTCTCACTAACGCTATTCCTGGGATAAAATCACCCTGTTCTCTCCTTTGCAGATTCCTAGAACACACATTAGGACAACTGTATGACCTGTACTATTGTCACTTCCTTGGTTAAATGAGGTATAAGATTAGTTTAATTGCAAGTCTTTGAGGGAATGCACCTTGGGATGTGTAAGTTCTCAAGGTTTAATGCTCTTAATAGCTGTTCAAGTAAGGCTTTTAATGGCTTTGGACTGATTGACAATAATGTAACCAGTACTGCAGAAATACAAGCGCAGATTATTGGAGAAAATGGAGATATTTCATGTAAAAACATCTTTACTCTTAGATAAAAATCACATTTAAAATATATAAAGTTAACTTTTAAAAGGCCAAGTTTTCCTTATGAAAAGTAGACTTCAAGTTGTGGGAGTTTTGTTTGATTTGGCTTTGTTTCTTTTGCTTTACTTGAAGGCAATGGATAACTTTAAATTATTCAGTATACAAAATCAAGGCAGAAGGCACACTTCAAAGACAGCTCAGGGTTTAATGCAATGGATGATACACTACTCTGCATGATTAAGAAAAAAAACAACCCTTAGGTATTTAGTGTTTATATAGCCCTATCTATTTGTATCAGCAAATGATGTAATCAGCTGTGACTATAGCCAGACAGTAAACATATGTTCCTCCTCCCTCAAGAAGCAGTAGATCTACCCTTGTTTGTTGATTCAAACATGGTGTACTCTTCAACATTATTAGCCCGTCACCCATACACATAAATAGGGCATAAAAAGGTCTATTTGCTTGCCGAGAGAGACAGAAGTACCTGCAGGGTAGAGAAGAAAGAGTCTAAAGAAACAAGTTGACCATTATCTACCTGAGAATGGGACTTATCTGCTAGGCTTTAACTGTATAGATAGATTTAACAAAAACAGTCTTCACAAGAAAGCATTGCCTTATTTTGCTCCCAGAAGCACAGGCTGCTGAAAATGACTCCATGGAGCAATAAAGCCATTGATACACTTATGCTGTAACATCATTTTCTGGGGAGTCAGTTGCTTTAGGGCATGTTTCACAGCATGGCACTACAAAGCATTGGTTACTTTTGGTGATGTGAGTGTTACATATAAATACATTCAGCATGTAACAAACTCACAAAGATGATAGAGATGTTTGTTCTCCTTTAATATTTTTCCGCTCTTCTTCCTTAGTGTTTCTTCAATGACCGAGGTGCATTCAATGCTTCTCTTATTACATTATTTGTATTCCTTTCACGCACTAGTCTTAAACACACTGTCTCTTCATTGGTGTCTCTGCCACAGACCAGAGAACAACATTAGGATTTTCCAGGGCTGAAATACCTAATTTAAACTAACTATAGGTGACATCCTCAAAGGGAACTCCATGACCCAGGTTTAATATTTGTACTCCCACTTGATGCAATGCTAAAAGCTGTGGGGGCCTTATGTCACACCAAATACTGTGAGCACCGAATCTGCCCTCTCTCCGACAGTCCTTTCAGTAGCTTCACCCACTTGTTCTTTGAAGCAAAAAGGAAGGCTTTTTCTCACAGTTTCCCTGGCAAAGAGATGAAGCTGTTAAAACTGAATGCTCAACACTGGAGAACTATCAAAGTCACAAGCTTGGTTACATTCCACTTCCTGCACTGTTACCATTTGCCCTCTCTCCATCCCAGTGGATATTTCCTGTTTGTCAGAAGGCTGAAAGAGAAGCAGCGGTCTTGAACCTGTAAAAAAGGTGGCCCTCAGCAGTCGCTCTCAGAAGTACTCATATCCACAAGGAAAAACAGGTTTAAGCACTTCTATTACCAAGAACCTGAATTATTGCAAAACAAAAAGAGGCAAAAGTTGGATTAAAGACTTAACTGCTGTCTTCACCAAAAATAAATAAATACATAAGCAAACAAACACAATACCAAAAGCAGATTACACCCATCTGGGGGAAAACCACTGCTATTGAAGATGCACATTACTTATTCTTTGTGTAACCCACAATATGAAGCCACGAGGCCACTTCTGTGAAGGAACAGGCAGTAAGTAAATGTCAAATGTCTTTCAGTTTTTGGTATGAAATCGAAGTTAAACTGCTCTGTCCTTTGACTATTATATAAATTCTCCAGGTATGCCAAAACAGATGTGAGCGGCTAGGGAATATTTGAAGAAAAAGTGAAGAACACTTCTTGCTTGAACTTGCAGTTGTCTTTAGGAAGCTCTTCTATCTGTAGCTCTTTATCCTGTGCGCTGAGAAAATGCAAAGCACTTCGGGAAATTCCTGATTAACTGGAGAACAGTGGCAAGTTTATTTTACAGGAGTGGAAGAGAAGTCTTTCAGGTTGCAGAAGTTAGCATCATGACCGGGGTTGGAGCTGGCAGCTGGGCTGCAGGCAGTTTGTACTGGAACAGCCCTGCTACCCACCTGTACCAAGTATTTAGAATCTTTGGGTCCCAGTATTTCTGTAAATATAACCATGCCAATTCCTCTTCTGACACTGCTGCTTTCCATATTTATTATATGTTTTTGTAGAGACACCTTTAATAGTTCTCCTGTAATCTATACAGTGTTACCACAAAGGTTTCAACAGGGTAGTGCTGACCTGTCGTGGTGCTAAGTTCCAGCTGTGAGAAAATGTTTATGATCACCTTGATGACTTTGAATCTTTCAATTTTTCTCGAGTCTTCCTCCTGAGTTCACAATTTTTTTTATTTTTTTTTTATTTATTTTGTATCTTTTCTACAAATGTAAGAGCAAATGCCTCACTTCTAAGAAACATAGGATATGGCAAGGTAGGATTTACTTTCTCATTGCCTAGTGAAAACGATGATAAGCAAATGTCCAGCCAGTATCAAGAATGGAATGTTCAGGGGAAAATTAAAGTATTAACACAATGTTAGGTCAGACTAATCAATCTCAAGTAAAAATAAAAGGTGTGGTTTGAATGAAATTCAAATGCTCCATTGCTGTCAGGAAAGAGAGGGGAAAATGTGCAATAAACAATTTTCCCCATAAACTGAAAGATTAGTTATACTATTAAGCAAAGCTTCATGTTCCAGAATGATTCATTCCTTTCTACTGTTAAGAGTACATTAATCATTGCAGATACTGGATTTTCAGGGAAGCTAATTAGCAATTAGATGATGTTTCCAATATATTTTCTTCAAAGTCTCATTGGTTTTCTTCCTACTTTTCCAACTCTACACATACATGTTCCAGTGTAATATGTTCTATGGTATTCAACCAGATAAAATGTGGATGACAGTCACAGCTGGTTATTAATATTGATGTTCACCTAATTAAACATCATAACCCTGAGGTACTAATTTATAACATCTTCTGTAAAAATCTAACAGATTTGAATGTATTATATATGATAGAAATAAATCATCCTGACAACTCTTCCATAGCACTTAGTCAATTGAGGAAACTCATTTTCTTAAAAATACATAGTTTCATCCCCACAAATTACCTTTATTTCTTTAAATTAAGAAGACAACCTTCCTTCTGTACTTCTGTGGTATTTCACTGTAGAAATCGGATAGATTTATGACTGATAGAAGGAAACCCTAGGACTTAGAAATTATAAATAATATCAGATCCCAGAATTGATGTAGCTCTTCCTCATTAGCAAGTTGTGTCTGATATTAGGTAATCAATATGTTTGCAGGAAAAAAAAAATCCTCTGTCTTTAATTTCCGTCTTGATAATACAAGATATCAACTCCAGTGTAACTAGTCATTTATCAGACCTATCTACTTAACCTAAAAAATTAGGCATAATCCATGATATCCAAAAGGTAATGCAGTGCAGCTATAGAAAATGGAAATAGATTAAGAATGTTTCAAGTCATGATGCAACAGTGTTTATTTTTATTCAAAAGGTTGAGAATGAAAGTTCAGATTCAAGCTAAACATATTTCATTCAGTCTCCATTCCCTGGTGTAACACAACAAAGTCAATAGCAATGTTCCA
Source organism: Gallus gallus (assembly GCF_016699485.2). Taxonomy (NCBI): domain Eukaryota; kingdom Metazoa; phylum Chordata; class Aves; order Galliformes; family Phasianidae; genus Gallus; species Gallus gallus. The sequence continues at coordinate 37,362,158 of NC_052532.1, forward strand.
ATCCATCTCCCTCCTCCTCTTCCTATGAATCAATTGTGTTTGTTCACTTATCACCTTCTGGATCGTATTTCATTTCGATTTTGAGGCATCAGATGTGATACAGAATAGCTGCTACCTATTTGTTCTAAATTGCTTCTTGCTGCAGATTCTTATTCCTTTCCCATGTAATTCATATCTGTTCTAATCTCAGAGTTTTTCACAAACCCTGGACTAAATGCCAGTCCGCTTGGCTGAGCCTGATCCTCTCAAATACCATCTAAATACAGACAGCATTTTTGGCCACTTTCTTTCTAGGTTCATCTATTTGATTGATAGCTAATTATATTCATTATGCACATCTCTATTTGGCCTGAAAGTTTAGAAGTGCCTCTGTAGATATGTGACCCTAATACTCTGTGATCATTTTCAGGTAGGCAGGCACTTAACTTTTCCTTGTTCCCTGAGAAAGCAGAAAAATTAAGCATGAGCAGAAATATAATTAGCTTCTGCTGCCAGAGATAGGAGATGGCAGTTATAGGGATTTGACAGCAAGGACTTCCGTCCCTGCTCCCAAAAGCAGTCTGTTTAGGTGATTTTTTTTTTTTTTTTTCAACCTAATGATAATCTAATGCATTTTAATACAATTGGCTCTGGAAGGTTGGGTCTGCCTTCTTCTAACAGATGTGACCACTATGATAGTCAGACGACTTCTATCTGACTTGCTGACATTATAAACACACGAAAGATTCTGAGGTTGAGGGTTAACGAGAATTCTAAGCTACGTATTAATCAGTTGAATATCTAGTTTACAGAAATAATATTTAAGGATTTCTGGAATGAAAATTCCAGGTGTGAAAGAAATACTTGACAAGAAAAGTATGTATACGTCCGCTGTTTTGTTCTGTATTCACACCCTTTATCAGTGTAAAAATAAAAGCGATAAACAGATTTCTCAGCTATGGTCAAACACACAAAATAATTGATTTTTTTAGTGAAAGTTTTTTTCTATTTCAAGACAGACTGAAATAAACAGGTTTTTATTAAAGAAAAATGTTTTTTCTCACATAGTAGTTCCTCCACATATACCCTATACTGAGAGTGAATATGTCATTTCAGTACTGTCATTTTCAATCTGAAAATTCAATACAGAACCAGTTCAACTCATAGATCTATGAGTCAGACCATATGCTAACCAAGTTGAAAAACAGGCTTGGACATTATGATCCAAGCATTACAATCACAGAATTATAGAACTGCTTAAGTTGAAGGAGTCTTAAAGATCACTGAGCTCCAACCACCCAGCCATGGGCAGGGCTGCCATCCCCTGGGCTGGGCCACCTGGGAAAGCCCCTGGGTCACGCTGCCTGAATACCTCCAGGGCATCTACATCTTGAAAGTGTCTGGCTCCAGATTGGAATAAATTTAGCATCTTGTTTTTCATCATTATACTTCATTATATTCTAGAACCTTGAGGGAAGGTCCAAAGAAACTGCAAGATGCGATGCAACGTTTAATTCTTTTTAATAAGAAACATGTGGATACTCAGAGAGATTTAGAGGCACCTCACTCTCAGTAGTATTTGTATCTTTGAATATTCTCTGAAGAAAGTCCTCTTGCTCGTTTCAGAACTGCTTTCAGAACCTATATTCCACTTTGAGAAACAGACCCAGGAGGAAACACGTTCTCTATATTTGCCAGTATTTGTGTATTTTATACATGATATTATTAAAAAAAAAAAGTTGTCCACATGCTGGAATCCACCCTCCCCTCCTGCAGAAATATTTTCCTCAGTAAGAATCCTTCCAGTGTTTCTGCAAGGTGACAACCAGGGCTCGTCCTCCTGCTCCTCCATCCCAGAGCACACCCACAGAACAACACACAGACACAGCTGCATACCTGAGGACTACTCCCAACCCAGACAGTTATGGCAGCTTTGAAAGGGACTGATGAAATGCTTGATCTGAATCCCCTCATCAGTGGCAGATTAAGCAAAGGCACTCTTTATATAACCATTCTGTTCTTTTACTGTTCTTTCCTTGACTTCCCCAGACATAGGGAACGTAAATTTCCAGAAAGCATTTTGGGCACTGAACTTTAATATATTCAGGATTAATGTTTGGGATTTAGAGAGTTAGTTCCCAGTTTAGGCCAGTAATTATATTTTGGATGTAGTCCGTTGAGTCTTTTCTACTCACAGTATTTTGAACTGAAAGGAAGCCTAACACTGCTTAAGGCTTCTGAGAGGATTGCTGTCAAGTCACAGAAAACAGATAGCAAAAACATTTTTACACCTCTAAGAACTCTTTGCTTTATGAACAACACATTTTCAGTATGTGAGTGCTGAAAATGATAGGGACATGGTATTGATAGCTCAGAAAATGAATCCAGAGCACTGACCAGCTAAACAATAAACACCTGCTATCTTGAGTCTGGAATTCATTCTCCCTGTCAAAGTGGCAAGCAGCTCTCTGTACAAAAAAAATGGGGATTACAGCCTATTCTCTTCTCTATCAGAGTATGGGAGGAGGAGGCTTTTGCAAAGACTTTTTTAGTAAGCCCACCAGGACAGAATTACAATTATCTATTGTGGGCAGATCAAATGAGAAAATCATCACTGATGCTGCTTTTCTCTGCAACGGCTCTTTGGGATCTAGATGGTGATTCCAAAAGCAGAGCTCTGTCTAACTGAGTTCAATTACTGCTTCCACACTCTTCCTTGATTGTGCTGTGTATTAAAATATGCACGATAACTTTTTGAACAGCTGATTTTCAAAGGAAGACAAAAAAAAAAAAAAAACGGAGCAGGAATGAAAGACAAATATTTGTCTGAGTAGAAAGCCAGAGCATCATATATAAGTTTCAAATAAAGTAGAAGATTCATATCAAATCAGGTGACAATCTATTTTTTCCATGAAGAGACATTTTTTCTTTTCCTATGTGAGAGGCAAATAGGCAAATATATGATTTAAAAATACAAAGACAGATTGGGATGCTGCTGTTAATGGGGAGAGAGGTTAACGTGACAAAGAGGCTGAGGAACTATTCAGTATGAAAGAGGAGAGAAGGAGAGAACAGGAAAGGCAGATTTTCTGCTGGTAATAAAAGAGTTCAACTAGAAAATTCTGATCATTGTGCTAACCTACAAGCTAGTGTGTAGATTCTTGATGCAGAAACTCTCTTTCTCTACATATGACACAGCTCCCTGTGTAAAAGTATATTGATCTAAACTCAGGTCAGTCTTTGTCCTTTGCCTCAATCTGTGTAGTAAGTAAAACTGAAAGTAATGGTTTTATTCCCCTGGAGTAATCTTTACTTCCTACTCAGTTTCATATCTTCTAAGAATTTGCTCAGATGCTTCTAATCAAGGACTGCTGTATATCAAAAACAGCTGCAACATTATCTTTCGCAGTTTAACCTTCACAACTACTGCTGTCACATAAAACGTCATTGGCTTCTGCTGACCCCAGTTTTCAGCAAAAGAACAAGCATAATGCACTAGCTCATAGTCCAAAGAGTTTTGTAAAGCTTCAGGTGCCTTACCGTAAGTCTGTACCCCAGCTCCATTTAGAATTCTGTGGGGTGTTTTCGGGTCAACTTGTTGCTTTCTTGAGTAGTGACTGTTTAAAACAGTTCAAGTAGTTAATATTCTAGTGAATCCATTGCAAATAAGTCAGACCTATAAAAGCTCCATTTACAGTAGGAAACAGAAAATAACCGAGCTAGGGAGATTTTCACTTAAACAAATCAAGAAATCTTTTCTTGTCAGGTTTGCAGCAGTACTTTCACACCGAGATAGGGTGAGAACTTCCTTTTGAAATAGGTCAATGGCAAATAGAAAATTATGTGAAGACATAACAATATTCATAAATTTACAGGAATTCAAATTATAATTTGTAAGGTGTATCTTTTCAGGTGTCCTCTCTTACCCTGAAAACAAAAAGTCATGATACTTCAACTGTCAGTGAACAGTGAAAATAGGTAGACACAGACTTAATGACAGAGATGACATTTTATGGTAATGACATCCCGATTGAGTGCTTTCCTGCCTAAGCATCTATAATCAGGCATCTAATCTTTAAATATATGTATGATTAGTACCTAGCACTCAGTGAGCAGTATCTCCAGAAGCCTGTGCCTTTTTTTTTTTTTTTTTTTTTTTTTTTTTTTTTTTTTTTGGTAGAGCTGATATTCATTTAATTCTTCCAGTTTACATGTGAGGTACTGTGAAAGTAATCTCCAAAAGATGTCTAGTAGCTTTTAATGGTTCGAGACAGATAGAAGGAGCATTAAGGAGCTTTTCAGAGTACTAGAAATCTTCACTACCAGAAGGAAAACTATAACCATAAAAGAGAAAGTTCAGAAAAGACTTAGGAAGAGGCACTGTAGGTTATTGTTTAGTCAGAGAGGATATATTTTGAGTTCTGGAAAAAAAAAAATCTCCAAGAAAAACTCTATGAAGTAGTTGGTTAACACCTGCAAAGAACCTCTGTGGGCTGGCATCCAAGTCTGTCACATCCAGTGATTCCTCATGAGCGCCATCCACCTTCTAACTATGCAGTGACAAATAAAAATGATTGGACTAATATAAACATTAAATAGTAAAATGAGGTGACATCTCATTAGGAAACCTCAAGTCAACTCTTTGAATACAAATAATCAGAAGTTAAATCATGGTGAAGCACTGTACACATCTATATGCAAATTGTCAGAGGATCTTCCAGCCCAGAATATTCTACTAATCCAATTACACGAAACTGATTGCCAGTCCAACTCAAGAATGTTAGGATTACTGCTTCATTAAATCTAATGGCTCCCTGAAGAAGGAAATGAGATAGGTTAACAACTTACATTTTGGTAGTCCAGTTAAAAAAAAAAAAAAAGTGGTGACATTAGCCTTCTATCATCAAAAATAATTAGCAATGAAGAAAATATGTACTATACAGTGCAGAATTTCAGGGAGAAACATCATGTTGTTGTGATATAAAATGTGAATCTCACTTAGAAAAGAATCTGTGTTCCAAAAGGTTCCTTGGCACAGCACGCTTAGCAGGTGTGCTGTAAATAGTTGAATATATTTACTCCCATTACAACTGAGAAAGCTCTTTTTTTTTTTTTTTTTTTTTTTGCATTACAAGGAATGCAAGAATTCATTTCTGAATGAGTGAAAAGCAAAAAGTGTGTTTTTTTTTTTCCCTGTGATTATGTTTTTAGCACATACTATTAATGATAGATTCCCATTTCAGTGGAAGCCCTGAAAATAATTAGAGATAAGATGCATTATAATTACAGCTCAGCATGAAAGTACAACAGCAGTACACATAGAAGTTGACATGGTACCACATTCATGATGGATAGCTTGTCTGACATTATTAAGACAGGTGCTACTTCAGTTTTGAACCTGTGCCATTCCACTGAAACCAGTAGACTGTGGGCCAACAAAATGCACAGGAAGAAAGTATAAGAGGCACTACAATGCACATGTAGCATAATGTGATTTCCTTGTAAACAGCTGGAAACATCTGGCCTTGGACAAGACAATAAGCAGTTATCTTAAGCAATTCGACATAAAAGCCTTGTTCTGTGCAAAGTAAATAAATAACTAAAGTTTTCTATCTCTACTATCCCTCCTTCTCTGTCTGGAAAGAGCTCGTTCCAGTTGCCCAAGCTGTCTATCATTTTTACCCATAATACACTTTCAGTTCTCCAACATCATAGGTTTTCTCCTTAATGTTCCATATTCCTTCTTCATATCCTCACATGGATGTACAGGTGGTAGAATTACCTCTGATGATGCCAAATGTGGAGTGGATCACATACGGACACATCTCTGACAGTCAGTCACTATGAATTCTCCTCTGATTTCAAGTATGGAGTTCAATATAAATTTTTGGTAAGTCATTTCCTCTTTTTGGACCTCTTTCTTTCTCTGGAGGAGCCATTCTCTATCATCATGCATACAGGAAACTGATTCTTCAGTGCTACAGCACTGACAGAAATAATTCTAAAGCACAGGTGACCTGAAACATTAAATAGTGGGCAGATGCAGGCAAATTGCCTCAGTAAGCACTGTGATTGTGTATGATCCTTTCCACCTGCTAATGAATATGCATGTGGAAAATCAGAAACTCATTTTTTTTAACTATGTTGAGCTTGCATTCGTAATGAATAAATCAGAATGATAAAATGTGAAGTCACCCATATTTAAGATTTAACAAAAATGGACAGTTATAATCTGCCCAGGAACAGATATAGGTGGAGAACAAGAATGTTCCTGAATGTCAGAGGAATGAGATCTATAATATCCAGTAATCATTAGTGTCTGGGGAAGGAAAAAAGGTAGTCTTGGGGTAAGTTCACAACAGGGATAAAGTTGTCTGCAGCCATAATTTTCAGAATGCTGATGATTCTGATGCTTCCCTTTAGTCTCACAGACTACTTTGGCAGATTGTAGAAGAACTATATGTAATTAACACGGAAAAGAAATTAATCTGAGAAGACAAAAGCTATCATCAAAAGATAACATGGTAAGAAGGACGACAAGGCTGTTAATAAAACTTTAATGGGAACTGGCAGAATAGAACTTCCACAGCTGTAAATTTTGGCATAAAGTTGAGCATTATTAAAAGAGCTGAGTAAAACTATGCAAACTAAGTTTGCTTCCCTTCTAAGATTTCCTAGCATGAGAATTAAAAATAGGTGAGATACTTAAGTCAATAAATATGATATTTGTACATATTTCCAGATTCTACGTAACTCTGGAGAAAGCTAAAACAAAATCTCTGATATTTAAATGCTGTGCCTTTCTTAACAGCAACTCTTTTACCACTTATTGCATCGTGTACAGCTCCAGCTCTAGCATTGCACATCTAGTTGCAATGTAAACCTAGTTAGATTTTCAAACTATATACTTTACTGTGGCACTGGTGGAATCACACGCAAGGCAGTTTTCAAACCAGCACAACCTAGCTAATCTTTTTGCCAATTGCAATCTGCTTCCTATATAATCTGTACGTCTGAATAGCTAAGTGCATGGATTTACTTGTTATCATGACTAGGTTGAAACAATAGCTGAAATGCAGATATATCTGTGCCCTGAGTTTGGTATCTCATTTTATTTAAATATTTTATAGTTCATTCTTCCAACATTATTTTCTATATCGATATGAATATCCCTGAACATAATGGCTAAGACACATGAAACTAGGTGGCAACAGTTTTAGGTCCTTCTTCAAATTAAAAAAAACAAGGATTTTAACCTGTGTCTTGTTAATTGGTTACTTACTCAAAAAAACTAGTCTTAGTTTTAAGTTTGCTTGAGATAAATGAGTATTAACATGGTGTGGTATATTTCCCTCCAATCTGGAGTCGGAGAGTCATTTTTAAGACTGAGAAGTTAACAGAGCTTTTTCCTTCTCTTTGTTTTCTGTTAGCACTCTTGCACTGGATTTCTGGTGGACCCTGGTTTCAGATGATAAATTTGTGTAGCAGAACATCTAAGCAAAAGATGTTGCAGTTCTATGTCTAATGGGCCCTTCCTTGCTTCAAGGCTTTTGCCAAAAGTTTCACAAGGACAAAATTTAGTCTTACTGAATAGAAAGCTATAGGGCCAATTTTCTACTCTATACATCTGAGTATTTCTATAGACAGGAACTGATCTGCCATATTGAATATTACAGTGGTTTTGCTGTGTAACTTTATGCCAACAACATGCATATAGCAGCTTTCATTATTAAAATCAATGGGTCACAGAAATGATCAAAACTGACTTTTCCTTTGACTCAGAATCTCAGTGCACCCACACAGCCGTAGTGACATTGTGTAAAGATGCTTTGTTCTAAACCCATCTAACACAAGTCTAAAAGCAAAATAAATACTGTTATACTAAGTAATTCTAGAGTAGAGATGACGAACATAGCTAAACCCAATGCATTGCCTTTGGGGAAATCTGGTCATGATATGATAAATCAAGATCATCCCTGGAATCCCTATTTCATGGTACATTATTTCATGTGAGCTGCTTCTAGAATATTTTAGCCACTGAGTTGATATGCAGATGAGCTACAAGTAGTATTTATGAGCCTAAAAACTGTGGAGAACAGTCAGGATGCCTGCTTTCCAGCCCTGTAACTTCTACCATCTATATTAACTCATTCACCGGGCATTTTCCAATGCATTTTGAAGGTATTTGGGTGAGTCTGACCCGCTGGAGCATGCTCTGGTCATGTAGTTTTGCATCTTCCATTAAAAACTGACTACATTTCAGATTAAAATTGACCTACATTATCCCCACACCTTCACTCTTCCTGAAGGTTAAACTTTCCTGGGTTTAAGACAAGTAGCTATTGACCTGGCAGGGAGAAAAAGCATTCTGATGGGAATAATTTTATGTTAGCATACAAATGACTGCAAAATAAAAAAGGCAAAGTGCTTAGAACAGCTGCCAGGACTCCTAATTTCCCCTTGTGCCTCAAACAAAGGGACTAGCTACTCTACTGTGACACCGCATTGGTGTCTGTTGCTTGCCTGGCTTCACTGCTGTCAGGTTTCACCAACTCTGTTATGTTTAGAAGAGATGGAGAGAGCTTGTGCTCAGGTTATGCTCGGGAGGCTTATGCTACCTTCTGAGTGATGAGTGACGCTTCTTCACTGTTCTGAGGAGATGCCCCAGTCACTTTGAAAGAGAGATTTCCACACTATGGCTAAGCACTCTGTTCTGTGATGCCAGAACTGAAAAGTCAGCTTCACTATTTTCACTTAATGTGTCTCTTCAGAACAGGCTGAGTAGGCTGGATCAGCAATTTGTCCTGTAAAGTCTTGGTGGAGGAGACTCTCAATTTAAATGCCCTTAATAATTCCCAAAAGGGACACGATGCCCAAAATAGCTAAAGCAGAAAAGGAGATCCTGAAAGCAGGAATTACAGTCTCAGGTTGGTGGAGAAAACTGCTAGGTGCAAGAAACATAGAATGCTTAACAGGAGAAACTGAGACTCATCACTGGATCTCCAGGAACATCAGTTTTGTTAAGAGAGGTTTTAAACTGGGCGTCTAAAAAAGGCAGGCTTCTTAATCTAAGTTTATATCCTTGAAAAATATTAAGTGTAACACAAACACATGGTAGGTCTATTTTTAACATTCAAGTCTGCACAGGTTTTCTGCTATTGAGTCATAGTTAATTAGTTTGCAGTTCACCTTTAAATAATACAAGTTATATTTTTATGTATTTATTTAGGAAAAAAAAAAAAGGCCAAAACACTTCAGCCTTGAAAAAAAACGAAGAAAAAAACACCCAATATCTTTTGAAAGCTTAGACACAGAGAAATAGATCTTCACATGTTTGTTAAATGTTCTAACCACTGTTCAGAGAAAGCCCTTCAGTCTGGTGAATCATTGGTTAATTTTTATTATCAGAAAAGAGGAATAAATTTTCAACATCAATATTTAAAATGAAACTATTGACCTGAACACCTGTTCAGCTTTTTAAATTTTTTTTTTTTTTTAATTTTCTTTAAAGAATACTGATTTTCTGTGCATGGCAGGAGTTGGAACAGATGCAGTGAAGCAGAAGCTAGAAGAATCTGTTTGCTCTGATTGCTGGCCAGAGGGCAACACGGGGTACCTGGGAAGGCTGAGGGCAAAGGAACTGCTCTTTCAGACTGATCAAAGTCTGCAAACCACAGAAGTTTTTCTTCCTGCTTGTTTATTTGTTTCCTTTTTTTCTAAGGAGCAGAACATAGCAACTTGTTTTCAAACTTACAGGTGTTTACAGTAAGCTGGTGAGAGATAAGGTTTATTTTAAACACACAAACATTTTGTAGGTAGAATAAAACCGTGCATGTGCAAATGAAATAAATGATGTCATAACAAGCTGCACAATTCACATGCAGGCATAAAGAATGAAACTCTATTAAGTGTTGTATTAAACAGCTTAATGGAAGTTTGCATATATAATTACTTTAATTTGCATTTTTATAATCACTTGTTCTTTATAACAGTTCAAATCCTGTTTTCTATCTCAGCATCCCAAAGTGCTTTGCAAACATTTTGTGAATTAAAACTTGTAACAACACCGTAAGGTAGGAAAGCTGAAAGAAAAAGAATAGTTTTGCAGTCTCTCATGAATTTTTCATGACTTGCTTTACTCTGTATTTTTCTTTAAAATTCTTAGTAAATTCCCATGAATCCTTTTACTTTGTGATGAAATCAGTGAGAATCCCTCTAATCCTAACAATGTGCAGATTAGGGTCTTAAATACACTTGTGTAACTGTTAATGAGGATGCACTGAAAATTTGAGATTGTGAAATTATTTGGATTGAAAACAGTTCTGATATCTATCCCTTCCCCATAGTATCATCATGACACAGACTGTATCCCTAACCCATTTCCTAGCAAGGCGCCACTGTGGTTGGGCTGATGCAGATGAAGGGGAGGTGAATCACAGCAAATGGACAGGAGTAAGCACGAGGATTTCAAATGATCTGTGTGGGGATGCATACCATGGCTTTCAACTGGCTTGCTTTCCTTAGAGACACAAACAGGCAAGTAAAACTTGTGTCACACCTGGGCTTGTAGGGGAAGGGAGAGTTTTGTGTGAAAGTACATCTGATTTAAGCAAATAAAGAACACCCTCTTAGAACAGCTCTAAAGCTATACCTCCATCACAGACAGGGAAACCAACTGTACTGGAAGAATGAACATAAAATTAGGACTTTGTTCAGACTTTCATAACTCATATAAGTGAATTGTGGCATACCGTTCAGTGATACATATGGTCCCTGCATTTTCATGTCCTTAGTGATACATGCCTTGTATATGACAGTGCAAAGGATTATTTAATGTTGTCACAGTACACAGAATACCTTTGGTGTATCTCTGGTGTGGGTGATTGTGCAGAAAGCACTCTACCTTGATTTTTAAAGTAGCTTTCATCATGTAGTAAATAGCCACAGGTAAATAGGTAGGAATGATCACAACTTTCCTAAGGAGAGGAGACTGAGAGATGAAGAGGAAGTTGCAGGCATACATTTAAGTTCAAAGGACCCAGGATTTCTACCAGGAAATTAAAAGGCCTCTTTCCTCTTCCAGAGTAGAGCAAAGCTGATATGAACGAAAATGTGAATCATTTAAAAGAATTAGTCAGAGACTTCATCAAAGTTCTTAATAATACAGTGTCAAAAGTAGATTATGAGTAGACTATTAGATAAGAATTAGGAAAAAAAACAGAAAAAAGGACGAAATTGAATCTGAATTACACATCAGTCAAATAATCTAATTTAGTTACTTAGAATTTTTACTGAGATCTGACAGCAGAATGTAAATTTTCTGAAATCTCTGAATTTTTAAAAATTTCTATGAAGAAATCTACTTTTTTTTTTTTTTTCCCCAAAAAATCACATAGGGGATTTGTGTTGAAGTGTCCATTTTGTCTCTGTCTTTTACTGAAGACTTATTTCCACACTTCAGAAATTTTTCTGTGGGAAAAGCTATTAAAAGCATAGAACATCCTCTGTTTTGAGCAAAACTGTTATCTTGGTATGAAAAGATCACTTAGAACTGCTCTTACCAGCTCTTTTCACTGTCACTGTTCAGGTATTTCAGTAGCACTACATGCTTTACATGCAAGGGAACTTCTTGCTTGTGCTTCAGGACCTCGTGATCTTAAAATCAAGCAAACAAGCAAACAAAATATCCTGAGAAACTAAGGCAGATAAAAGAACAAAAAGAAAGGAAAAATGAAAAACTAAAACAGCTATGAAACAAGGGATTATTTGCCAGGGGAGGAATGATGGTATGTTAAGGCAACCTCTTAGCAAACCCTTAAAACTTTTTCGTTTGATTAAGAGCATTAGTCTTGCCAGGGTCCCATACCACCATTGTTGTTTTCCTCTCCAGATGTCTGCAGTCTTTTCAGTGTTTTTCTTTACCTTTCCTACATAGACAAGCAGGAAACCAATATGCAAATTAGAACTGAAAGACGGAATAGATTACTTTCTGCATGACCAAAGGAGAAACTGGGTTTTTTGGGCAGAATCAGATGAGAGGATAAGCATTTCGGAAATCAGATGAGAAACAGCTTGCCCTCCATAAAAGCTAAGAAGACATATGTGGCTGTTGGCAACGAGAGGCTAAATCTCTATCTTCTACTGAACAACTGTCAAAGGGTAGGGGTCAAACTGCCGTGTGGGAAGGTGAGCAAGAAAGAGCAGGACATTGAGTAAGACTTGGCATAGGTCATTGGTTCCCACTAAGTGCACAGTGGTAATTAGAGGCCTTATGACTAGACATCTGTTTAATGATCTACAGTCAACTGCTCCCATTTGTTCTTAAAGACACGATGATATACCACACTAGTAAGCCAAAATACATTACGTGCAATCATATGGTTTTTATGACACGTGATTAAAGGATGACTTTACTGTTCAGATTCTCTGCTTAGGAAAACAAAAGCACAGCCTGATAGGAGTTGAGGTAAACAATTATGAAGACTGTTCTTTGTTCTGAGCTTTAAGGGATGGAAAAGTCCCTTAATGATTGCACTAAGAGTAAAATCAGCTTTAAACATAGATGGAATTACTGCCAGAGGTTACTATGCATGTGTTTGTATGATAGGCAGAGGAGGAATACTTATAAATTTGCCTGTCGTTTTACCCTTCTGATAGGTCCCAGTTCACAGCAGGGAAAGGAAGATGGGAAGATGAGAACAGTAGGAGAATGTTTTAGATATTATTATTAGTGATATTTCATTTGCAGCATCTACGTATGCCAATTACTTCTTCGAGAACTCCAGACCTATAGTCTTCTAACTCCTTTAGAAGAACAATAATATTTAGGGGTTTACCTCTTAGTATACATACAGAACACAATTGAGTACTCTTCTTGTTTACTTTATACCATTGATATACTTGGATCTGTACAACACAACGATGCCTGTGAAAAAAAATGTGGAAGAAAGTACTTGTCCTTCATTTCAGAGTATCCTTATTCTTTTTTTAAAAAAAAATTCAGTCAGCTTAAAATCTGTCCAGGTATCAGACAGATTTGTTTGATGGTAATAACTTGAACTTAAGTACTTGATGCCAAAAGTCCAGTTGGTGTTGTTACAGATGGAAAGGGCTGGAAAACTAAGCAATGTGGAACTGCTTGTTAAAGTAATTGGGGATGTCAAGAACATGAACTGACCTATAGTCACCTGTTTTGGGCTGGTACAACCAAATGCTGTGTTTTGCCACTGGATCTATTTCCATGATGAGATGGTAGAATTTGGTTTTAATAGTAGTTTTCCATTTTGCCAGAGCTTTTTTACTGAAAGAATGAGATGACTGCAGGAAAGTTGAGGCTAAGGAAATGTCACTATGAAGCATTATGGAAATTCAACAAAATTGAAAAGAAAGGAATAGCAAAGCAAATACTAATGTTGAATGAATGCCTTGCATGCTTCAAAAGGTCAAGGCAGAGGTAGAAAACATTTTTTTATCCACTCGGAAGTTTTCTTTCAGCATTAGGTGGGAAGGAGCCACACATACTTCAATTTTTTCAGCTTTTCTTCTGAAGGTCAGTCTGGTGAAATCAATGCAATTCTTCGTTATACAACAGCTATTCTATATACATGTGGGCTCCAAGTATCTCTATATTATTGCCTTTTACTTCTGTGAATCTCCAATTTATAACATGCCAAACCTTAACTATTCAAAAGGTAGGTTGGAAAATAGTCTCTGAAAACAGTATTAGCGTTGTTGAAAAGAGACTGCTATTCTACTTATTATATATTTGTCTTAATATATTGTAATGGCATTTTTTGTCTGTCAGCACAAAATGTACAAAGTTCCATTGCTTTCATCAGTTAGAGGAAGGATTCCTTACGTACTCCAGTTGTCAAAATATGTTAAATTCAATCCTTTCAAATGATTCAGAGTAAGATTTATTTCAATGGAAAAAGAAATGACACAGAAAGGAAGCAGCTCTACACAAAGAATGACATAGTTGTTGATGCCAGAAATGGCCATACAATTTGAAATTAAAAGGCAAATTGATGGAAGAGAAGTATTTGTGTGAAAATTTCCATTATAAATGTTATCATTTTTCATAATCTTTTTCCTTATATTTTTCATAAAGGCTGACATGGTCATAACCCTCAGCAGTTCTAACTGTAAGAGAGCATAGGGAACAGAGATTCCTCTCAGAAGTGAAATAAATATCAGTACCATTACCATCATTTGAAGCACAAGTATACTTCTACAGATTTCTTTTATTTTCCCTCCAAACTCCTTTATTATCCCCTTGAATTCCACAAACTATTATCCAGAGTCATACCATCAGCAGACGTCATCTTTTTCTTGAAGCCATTTCATAGTATTTGGAATTCCTGAGAAATTTTCCTGAAAAGGTGAATTCTCACTTGCCCTTTGAAAAGAACATCTACTAAAAGAGGAATCTATAGGCTGTGTCAAAAGGCATGCAACATATGCAGCAATTACAAACCAGATTCTTAAAAAAGATTCTCAGGAAATGAAGAAGGAATGCACCTTGCTAAAAAGGATTTCCCAGGATTTCCCAGTTAAGCCATCTGTAACTCTTTGGACTCAGTGCATTCCTGCCTATAGCAGTATAAAGCTCATGCATTATCCAATAGCTAAAGTCTATGCACAACCTATCAGCAGCTCCTTGTAATATTATTGACAAGACTTGTACCTGAGAATCTAAGGTTTAGTTTTGTAATTGTTATTCTTATCACTACTTAGGCTTAAATTCTGAGCTCTTTCCTAAAGTTAGTGAACTATTCAAGCTTTTTCTATCAAAATATTGCCAGAAAAGTGGAACTGATCCTGATAATCCAATAATTCTCTTTTTCATTTATGGCTTGGTATACCCAAGTTTGACTTTCTCATCTATAGGCGATTACTTGAACTTTAATTTTTTCAAATGTCTGAGAGTTCTGTTGTTAAGTATAGACATGATATAGCTCATACCAGAATTGGCTGAGGTTGATTGTTTAATCAGCATGAAAATAAAGTCTGTTATGATTTTTCATGCTGCACAAAAGCTTCTGGTTAAAGCCAGTCTCTGGGAGGCAATACTCTGAGGAACTTAATTTCAGCACCATTAAAAAAAAAATAGTTACAGATGTATGGAAACAATATTTTACATAATGAAGATTTGTTTTTATTTTTTTATTTTTTCAGTTTGACCGTGATCACAACAGTTTTTGGTATTACAAATGTTAGTATTACTGCCAAGGGAATCTGTTTCCCACCACTATTTCGACCCCAGTAATTCTTGCCAATCCTCTCCCTTCTAATGTCTAAAGTAGATTCTTCCCAACTCTTTCCCAACTCAGTTTTATTCATCTACTTCATGGCTATTCCCTCTGAACTGGATGTCTTTGGAAGAGCAAGATAGTCTTGTCAAAGAGGTCATATCTCATGATAAAAGAGATAAAACCATAAATCCGAAAACCTTGTCATCAGAGGGCATTACAGACATATATGCTCTCCATACCCTCACCCATCCCGCCTCCAAAAAATAAAAAATAAAATAAAATCAGCTCCTTCAGCTCCTCAGGCACCAGTAAATACAAGTGCCTAGTGGAGGTTCATACTTTATAGAGAACATATTATTCAGATAAAAATTGAGGCATCATATTCCTGGTTTTAGCTTAACTTGTCAGTCAGATGCTGACAAACTGTATTGGGGTGTTTTCTGTGCAACAGTGAGGAGACTGAGAAAAAAGTACATCTCATTCCAAGAGCCAATAGTTAAATACAGAAAAATTCCTCTTTACGACATAGGTATGTGTCACATTATGTCAAAGGAATGTGTAAAAACATGGAAAAAACACTGGGGCTTAGAAACTGTTGACCAACTCATGCTTTTTTTTCCTTCTGTTCTTTTTGTCACAGGAAAACACAAAACTCTTACGATGGCACAGTAAAAAATTATATAAACCACATTTGCATAAAATGAAATTCAGATCTGTCTAAGACTCAAGATCATACAGGAAAGAAAGTAGCAGCAGCTGTCACAGCCCTTCTATGCCAAAATGCATATTGAGCTGGAGAGTAAAAAAATGCTGAAAAAGAAAATGAGCAATACAAATCTAAAACCAGAACTGTACTCTAGGAAATTCTATTTTGAACTGGGGGACAGATTAAGCAGTGATAAAAGCATAGAAATATCAACTGGAAATTGGAATTGAAGAAAAAATAGCAGCATCTGGGGGCAGGGTGTTTGAAGTTATAGCAATCTCAACTGGACTCAAGTGGAGAGGGAGCAAAAACTGCAGAACTGAAGAAATATTATTCCTTTGTGAAATATAAAAGACCACAAGGAGGAAAAATTCCTGAATGCTAATTCCAGTGAAATATTGGAAAGAGGAGAAGGAAAGGAGTGTGATATAGCAGAAAAGCACTGTGAGGAAATACAGTTAGAGGGCTTGTGGTTGCTTCTTTTCTTTTCTTTTCTTTTCTTTTCTTTTCTTTTCTTTTCTTTTCTTTTCTTTTCTTTTCTTTTCTTTTCTTTTCTTTTCTTTTCTTTTCTTTTCTTTTCTTTTCTTTTCTTTTCTTTTCTTTTCTTTTCTTTTCTTTTCTTTCCTTTCCTTTCCTTTCTTTTCCTTTCTTTTCTTTTCCTTTCTTTTCCTTTCTTTTCCTTCCCCTCCCCTCCCCTCCCCTCCCCTCCCCTCCCCTCCCCTCCCCTCCCCTCCTCTCCTCTCCTCTCCTCTCCTCTCCTCTCCTCTCCTCTCCTCTCCTCTCCTCTCCTCTCCTCTCCTCTCCTCTCCTCTCCTCTCCTCTCCTCTCCTCTCCTCTCTTCTTTTCTTGTTTGTCTTCTGTTTTCTCTTCTCTTGTTTCTCTTTTCTCTTCTTAAGATTCAGCAGGATTTGAAGCTTTTCTGGGACAATTGAGCAAAAGTGATAAACACTGGGATTAATTTCACTTAATCTCACCTATTTGCCTCTCAAGGTAAAAAGCAAAGAAAAATAAGCACTTCTGTAGTGCCATGTACCTCATCTTCTAGTAGTTCCCTAAAACAAATCAGATTACTAGTAGCTTAAAAGATCTTCTTTTTCTTCATTAACTAAAAGATGAGTCTAAAGTGACTAGCTCAGATGGAGGTATCTAGCTTATGGATGTCTACATTTGATCATTTCTGAGAGTGGCTAAAATTCTACACGGAAACTTCAGGAAAAAACAAAAAGCAGTACTCACAACAGAGACACCACAAACTATCAGTCTGAACAGTTCATACAAGCCCTCTCATTGTCCCATTTTTTTACATGTAAATTCAAACATCTCCACAGGGCTATCATAAGCCTTGATATCAGAAATATGAGTAGAAATCAGGAACTGAAAAAAGTGAATGAGGTGATAAACTGATAAACTCACAACAGAGATGCTAAAAAGCACCTGATGTCATTACCCTAGTGAAAGCAACAGAGTTGTCCAGTAAGTCTGTAGAACACAAAACTTCTCCTTATCATTAAAAACACAGAAAAGCCAAGACTAACACCATTTTCTCTAGACGTGAAGGCCATTTCAAATGTAACTGTGAAGGATAGAACAAGACAGCAGAGCAAAATGAAGAACAGCATAGGCTCAGGAATAAAATACCCAGTGCAAACCAAATGTCACAAAGAATCAACTTTTGGGAGTATTCTCCACTTCTTTGACTCAACATGAACATTCTTGACTAATGATAATTATTGTCTCTTTTTCCTTTCAGACTCATATTACAAACTCTAAAACCAGCTCTATTCAGGGTTATTCAGCCTGTTATCTCTAGGAAACTGTGGTATGATATATGAAGTAGCTGGGCTCAACAAAACACACTGTGGGGTTAAGGAATCAAAAACAAAGTAGTTAAATGTGGAATATGAGGCAGAGGTGGTTATACAGGTAACCTGGCAAATTGTAAGTCATAGTTTAATTTGAAATATTCTAAAATAAAGACCTTTCGATTCTCAATCTCTGAGGAGAACGCGGTATTTTATTTGTATTCTCTTACAAAGAAAGTAACTGTAGAGACAGGAGATATATCTATACCAAAAAATGTACACTTCTATCACAAATTCAGTCTAACACTCACAGTGGAAGAGATTTACAGCAGCAGAACAAATTTTTACATTTAACCTTAAAGTAATCCATATCTCAAAGAACTGAAGTTCAACTGAGCATCAATACAGTGGAAAGAAACAAGTGCTTCTGTTATCTGAGAGAGAGACAACTACAGAGAATGCAGGCATAATTATACGCAACCCAGCTGAACCAGAATGAAGTGAAGCATACCAGAAATTTGAGTACTGAACAGTGACATGAAGATGCCAGATGAAACTAACACGTAGAAATTAATTGGTTTCAAGAAAACATTACAAATAATGTGTTGTAGAGCAGTCAAATGAGTAAAAATACTGAGGACAGTAAAGAACTGAGTGGAGATTAACTATTTTCTGTTTTCACACATAATTGTGACAACAGGGACCTGTAACGTACACACACATTCTCTTCAGTGGGCATCCTAACCATAAACACTGTGGTCATGATGTCTGTCTGGTACAATAAGTGTTTTATGAACCCTTAGAAAGCAGAATAGCTTTAGCTGGAAGGAGTCAAAGAAGTTATATCCAGAGCATATATGTGGGATGCAAGTGATACAGGTAAGAACATTTTCAGAGTTCAATCTGAATTTACTCGTTCACAGTCAACAGTAATACAGCTGGACACAATATTTTAGGCCATGATGTTAAACCTCAAACTGTATTTTTGGCCTCCTGAGTAGAGCAAGTTCTAGAGGTAAAAATAAAGAAACCTCATTTCAGATCTCAGGAGAGATTCAGTGCAAGCTGGGTGTGTAGCTGCTATGGATTTTACCTTTTCTAAGCATATCCAAAGTTTCTAGGGAACATTCATATGGAGATTTTCCTGAGGAAGCATCATTTATTGATTCCAGATGCCTCTAGACATATCAGCAGTTTAATGCAAATATTGTGAAACCACATTTTTTTTACATAACAGCACCTGTGGGAAGTGGTCAGCTTTCAGGTGCCTGATTTCAGTGGAGGATTTGCCAAGGGACTGCAGTACAGAGTGCATTCCCAGCATAGTAAGTACAGCTCACCAGCTCTGCTCAAAGTAGTACTTCAGCAAGGTTTTTGGCACTGTATCCCATAACATCCTCACAGGTAAGTGTGGGATAGATGAGTGGGCACTGAGGTTCACTGAGAACTGTCTGACTGGTAGAGCTCAAAGGATTGTGATTTATGACACAGAGATTAATTGGAGGCCTTCTAGCTTGTGGTGCTCCCCAGAAGTTGGTACTGGAACCAGACTTGTTTAACACTGTCATCACTGACCTGGATGAAGGGATAGGGTGCACCCTCAGCAAGTTTGATGATGATACATAGCTGGAAGGAGTGGCTCACACACTATAAGGCTGTGCTGCAATTCAGGAGACCTGGACAGGTGGGAGAGTTGGACAGAGAGATATCTTATGAAGTTAAACAAGAGCTAGTTTAGAGTCTTGAACCTAGAGAAGAATAACCGCATGCAACAATACAGGTTAGTTGGAAAGGAGTCCTGGAGAGAACAATCTGGGGATCCCAATGGAACAACAGGTTGGCCATGAGCCAGCAGCATGCCCCTGGGGCTAAGAAGGCCAATGGTATCCTGGGGTAAGTTAAAGAGTATAGCCAGCACATTGAGGGTGGTGATCCTCCCGCTCTGCTCTGCCCTGGTGAGGCCATATCTGGAGCACTGTGTCCAGTTCTGGGCTTCCCAGTTTCAAGAAAGATGGGGAACTACTTGAGAGATGCCAGTGGAGGGTCACAAAGATGGCCAGGGGCCCAGAGCATCTACCATACTGTTCAGCCTGGAAAAGAGAAGACTGTGGGAGGATCTTATCAATGCTTACAAATATCTAAAGAGCTGATATCAAGTGGATTGTAACAGGCTCTTTTTGGCAGTGCCCAGCAACAGAACAAAGGGCAACGGACACAAGCTGGAACACAAAAAGTTCCATATGAAAATGAGGAATGATTTCATTACTTTGAGAGAGACAGAGCACTGGAACAGGTTGCCCACCAAGGCTGTCTCCTTCTCTGGAGATATTCAACACCTGTCTGTAAACTTTCCTGTGCAGCCTAATCTAGGAAACCTCCTTTAGCGGGAAGTCATCTGGGTGTTTTCTGGAGGCTCCTTCCAACTCCTACAATTCTGTGAGTCTCTGAAAGAAGAGAGGATAGTGGGGCTGTTATCTCCCTGATTTAGGACAAATGAGCAGTGTCTTCCTGTCCAGTGGTAACAGGAAGGGATATGTCAACCAGGGAAGCTGCTGCTGAACTTACACAAACCTTTCATGTGACTTTGGACAGCTGCTCTAATACCTGTACTACCCCTGCTTTTACATTCGTTTCCATACACTATCCTCCTTTAAAGGAAAGAAGTTTCAACAATTTATTCTAAGAAGAGAATATCAGAATATTAACCTTCCTTCATAAACTGGACTATGAATTTCTTTCATTTTGTACTTTTCACATTTCTTTTCATACAGGATATTTGAAGGTAGAAAGGAAGAAAGCATTACAGAGGACCTAAGACAGAAATACATAATGAAAACTGAGGAAACAATATACATCTAAAATGAAATTTTTGTCCTTGATGGGTGCACCTCTGCACTTCTGTACTCCCTCTTAGTAGTTTTACAAGCAATAGGTAGATTGCTGAAGGAAAAGCAATTTGTGAGATGAAGTAGGATCCACTGAATCTTAATTTTAAGTAATATAATCAAATCACAGAATCACAGAATGGCCTGGGTTGGAAGGGACCTCAAGGATCATGAATCTCCAACCCCCCTGCCGGGCAGGGCCACCAACCTCCCCATTTACTAGACCAGGTTGCCCAGGGCCTCATCCAACCTGGCCTTGAACACCTCCAGGGACAGGGCATCCACAACCTCTCTGGGCAAATAAATGCCTTATTTTTATCACTGCCAGAAGTAATAAGATAAAAGAATGATATTTTCCTAAGAGGGAAGATCACTGTAGGTTAGATATCTTTGTACACTAGTTTTAAAAGCTGCTCATAGCTGAATAAATATTAAGTACTCTTTCATAATGCGAGGTAGTTTGTGTGTTTCAACTTTAATAGCTACTAACTCATTTAGCTGGAGGGTAACACAAGGCTAATCAAAGGTCACGGAAGTCTTGGTTGATGGGGCTTGACAGATTTCTAGTGTAGCACACAATTCATAGGGATTTTATTTTTATTTTATTTTATTTTATTTTTCTATTCTATTCTATTTTGTTTGCACAACCACAGTTTATCTTTGATTGACACAATGCTGCCTTTGAAACCAGTTAATTCAAATTCTTAAGGATTCTGCAAAACCAGACAATTTTTAAAATTTTATCCAAGGGAGTTGTTTATCCAACAAGAAAATTCCTGTCTCAGGAAAACTATTGAAGTCCAATGGCAATATATTTCATAAACAGCAGCAGCAGGATTCAGAGATCTGGCCAGATAACAAATTTTAGGTTGCGTAGTTTTAGTTTAAGAAGACAAAGGCCACAGTCTAAGCACATCTCAAGGAAAAGAGAAACATATATTTTTGTGTTCATGAGGAGAAAATAATGGGAAATATAAGAAGTAGCGAGGAAGGTATAGAATCATAGAATCATAGAATCGCTAAGGTTGGAAAAGACCCACAGGATCATCCAGTCCAACCATTCGCCCTTCACCAATGGTTCTCGCTAAACAATGTCCCTCAACACAACATCCAAACGCTCTTTGAACACCAACAGGCTCGGTGACTCCACCACCTCTGGGCAGCCCATTCCAGTGCCTGACCACCCTCTCAGGGAAGTAGTATTTCCTAATGTCCAGCCTGAATCTTCCCTGGCGCAGCTTGAAGCCATTCCCTCTAGTCCTATCACTAGTCACACAAGAGAAGAGGCTGACCCCCAGCTCACTACAACCTCCCTTCAGGTAGTTATAGAGAGCAATAAGGTCTCCCCTGAGCCTCCTCTTCTCTAGACTGAACAATCCCAGCTCCGTCAGCCACTCTTCATAAGGCCTGTGCTCCAGACCCCTCACCAGCTTTGTTGCCCTCCTCTGGACACGCTCCAGGGCCTCGATGTCTTTCTTACAGTGAGGGGCCCAAAACTGGACACAGTACTCAAGGTGCAGCTTCACCAGTGCTGAGTACAGGGGGATAATTACTTCCCTGTTCCTGCTGGCCACACTATTTCTGATACAAGCCAGGATGCCATTGACCTTCTTGGCCACCTGGGCACACTGCTGGCTCATGTTCAGTCTAGTGTCACTCAATACCCCCAAGTCCATTTCCTCTACACAGCCACTCTGCCCCAAGCCTGTAGCGTTGCCTGGGGTTATTGCGGCCAAAGTGCAGGACCCGGCATTTGGTCTTGTTGAATCCCATCCCATTGGCTTCAGCCCAGCTATCCAACCTATCCAGATCCCTCTGTAGGGCCTCGCTAACCTCAGGCAGATCAACACTTCCAGCCAGCTTGGTGTCATCTGCAGCCTTACTGAGGGTGCACTCAATACCCTCATCCAGGTCATCAATAAAGATATTAAACAGGACAGGCCCCAGCACCGACCCCTGGGGAACACCACTCGTGACCGGTCGCCAGCTGGATTTAACTCGATTCACCACCACTCTCTGGGCCCCGCCCTCCAGCCAGTTCCTTACCCAGCCAAGAGTGTATCTGTCCAAGCCACGGTCTTCCAGCTTCTGGAGGAGAATACTGTGGGAGACAGTGTCAAAGGCTTTGCTGAAGTCTAGGTAGACCACATCAACAGCCTTTCCCTCATCCACCAGACAGGTCACTAGATCATAGAAGGAGATCAGGTTGGTCAAGCAGGACCTGCCCTTCGTGAACCCATGCTGGCTAGGCCTGATCCCCCAGTTGTCCTGCACGTGCTCCATGATCTCCCTCAAGACAATCTGCTCCATGATCTTCCCTGGCACCGAGGTCAGGCTAACAGGCCTGTAGTTCCCTGGATCCTCCCTGCAGCCCTTCTTGTAGATGGGAGTCACATTGGCAAACCTTCAGTCTTCTGGGACCTCACCCATCAACAAGGAGCGCTGATAGATGATGGAAAGTGGCTTGGCTATCTCCTCCGCCAGTTCCCTCAGCACTCTCGGGTGAATCTCATCCGGTCCCATGGACTTGTGGCAG
Source organism: Gallus gallus (assembly GCF_016699485.2). Taxonomy (NCBI): domain Eukaryota; kingdom Metazoa; phylum Chordata; class Aves; order Galliformes; family Phasianidae; genus Gallus; species Gallus gallus. The sequence continues at coordinate 37,385,320 of NC_052532.1, forward strand.
TCCAGTTGTAGTAGCAGGTCTCTGACTGTTTCCTCCTGAACTGTGGGGGGTTTAGTCTGCTCCCCAGCCAAGGCTGCCAGGTCAGAGAGTGGAGAAACCTGGGGATAACCAGTCTGTCTTTTAAAGACAGATGTAAAGAAGGCATTCAGAACATCTGCCTTTTCCTTATCCTCAGTGGTCACATTCCCAGCCTCATCCAGTAGAGAATGGAGATTCTCTCTGGTCCTCCTCTCGCTGTTGATAAACTTGTAAAAGAGTTTCTTGTTCCCTTTTACCTCAGCAGCCAGGTTGAGTTCAAGCTGGGCTTTAGCCTTTCTGATTTTCTCCCTGCACATCTTAACAAATTCTTTGTATTGTCCATCCCTTCTTCCACAGGAGGTAGATTCTCTTTTTCTCCTGGAGCCTCAAGAATAGTTCCCTATTCATCCACGCCGGTCTTCTTCCGCACCAGATCATTTTGCGGCTCAGGGGGACAGCCTGCTCCTGTGCCTTTAGGACTTCCTTCTTAAAGAGAAACCAGCCATCTTGTACCCCTTTACTCTCTAAGACTGAGCCCCAGGGGACTCTCCCTACTAGTCTCCTGAACAATTCAAAGTCTGCCCTCTGAAAGTCCAAGGTAGCAGTTTTGCTGTTCCCCCTCCTGACTCCACCAAGAATCGAGAACTCTACCATGTCATGGTCACTCTGCCCAAGACAGCCCCCAACCTCTACATCTCCCACCAGACCTTCTCTGTTTGTGAACAGCAGGTCTAACGGGGCAGCTCCTCTTGTAGGTTCTCTTATCATCTGCATCAAGAAGTTGTCCTCCATACATTCCAGAAACCTCCTAGACTGCTTCTTTTGTGCTAAATTGTATTCCCAGCATATGTCGGGGAAGTTGAAGTCCCCCATGAGGACAAGAGCCGGTGATCGCGCAGCTTCCGCCAGCTGCTCATAGAACAACTCATCTGTCTCTTCATCCTTGTTTGGCGGTCTATAACAGATGCCCACCAGGATGTCTGCCTTGTCGTCTCTTCCCCTGATCTTAACCCATAAGGATTCAACCTTATTTTCCCCAGTCATAAGTTCAGTAACCTCAAAACACTCTTTAACATAGAGAGTCACTCCACCACCCCTCCTTCCCTGCCTATCTTTCCTGAAGAGTTTGTAGCCATCCATTGCAGCACTCCAATCATGGGAGTGGTCCCACCACGTTTCTGTAATGGCAACTAGGTCATAGTTTGCCTGCTGCACAATGGCTTCTAACTCTTCTTGTTTGTTGCCCATGCTGCGTGCATTGGTATAGACACACTTTAGCTGGGCCTCTCTCCTCACCCCTAATCCTATTATCGCTCCCCCAGGCTCACCTCTAGCAGGCCTGGTTTTATCCCCTTCCCCCCTCATGTCTTGTTTAAAGACCTCTCTACAAGTCCTCCCAGCTCCTGGGCAAGGATCCATTTCCCCCTTTGAGACAGGTGATACCCATCTGCGGACCTCAGGCCAGGTGCTGAGTAGACCGCCCCATGATCAAAGAACCCGAGATTCTTGCGTTTGCACCAGCCTCTCAGCCATGTGTTTATGTGATGGGTTTTCCTGGTCACTGCATTATCTTTCCCTGCCACTGTAGGAATACCTGAAAATACTACTTGTATGCCTGCATTGTCAACTAACCTCCCCAGCCCCCTAAAATCATTTTTTATAGCCCTCAGGCTTCTGTCAGCAATCTCATCGCTGCCAGCCTGAACTATCAATAATGGATAGTAATCAGAGGGGTGGATCAGACCAGGAAGTTTCCTGGAAATATCCCTGACCCGGGCCCCAGGGAGGCAGCACACCTCCCTGTGGGTAGGGTCAGGCCGACATATCGGGCCCTCTGTTCCACTCAGGAGGGAGTCACCTACAACTATCACCCTCCTTTCTTTTTTGGAGGAGGCAGTCTTTAAGCGTGGAGCTGACCTCCTCACCTTAGTCACACTTGGAGGCAGTCTTCCCACCTTATCCTCACTCACCTCTCCCTCCGGTTTTGGGGCATCAAACCTATTATGTAGAGACACCTGAGGAACTGTGGTAGGTCGGGGTGGGAGTCGCCTGCATTTCCGAGCTGGGACCTGCTGCCATCCCTCCTTTCCTCTCAACTCAGATCTCTGTGCTCGACTACAGCAAGGGAGAGGGTCCACTACGGTTTGGGGGGCAGAATCTCTGCATCTTTCTCTCAGAGAGTCACTTCACCAGTCAATGTCCCGCTCGCACTCTCTGATGGTTCTTAATCTCTCCACCTCCTCTCTGAGCTCTACCACCAGGCTGAGCAGCTCATCTACCTGCTCGCACTTCACACAGGTGGCATCCTTCCCATCCTCCCTCGGCAGCAGCAGGCTCTGGCGCTCCCTGCAGCCAGAGACCTGCACACCCACATTTCTGGGCAGGCCCTCTGTCTGGGTCACCGCAGTCTTCCTAGTGCAAGTCCACTGCCTGGTGGAGACCATGTTCAAACTGGAGGTCACAGGGACTATCCGTAGGAGAGCTGGTCTCCTAAGCGAAGACAAAAGGAACAAAAGAAACACTCATGTATCTTGACACAAGACCCACCTCCCACACCTGCAGCTGCAGTATGGGCAGGGTGGGCTGTGCTCACACACTGACTCCCTTCCTGTTAACAGTGGAAGGTAACATCCTTTTCTCACCTACTGCGTTAAGGGGGCAGAAGCTAGCTTCCACCCTCTCAAAGATGCTTCTAATTGCACAGCAAAAGGTCAAGGTCAAGCTCAAGAGATAACAGTGGGCAGTGCCAGCTCCGCCCCTGCTAGCTCAGCAGCCCGCCCACAAGCTGCCAGCCCCTCGGCACCAGTATAGTGCTCTTGCTAGCTTCGAAAAAGCTCTAAAAAGAGCTTTTTGGTCGGCCTTTTTGCTTTAGGTCTCTTGTCCAGTGCAGTCTTACCTACCCTGAAGCTGGTCTCCGCAGCAATATAGAAATATTCATTTGTATGAGTAAGTAAATTAAACTTGAAATGTGTGCAGTCTTCTCACAGATGCAAAAACCCCTCCAGTAGTACAGTAAATGGAAAGCAACATGTCCAAACACCAGCCCTTATTTTTAAAAGACATCTGATTGTGTCATAAAAATGAATTCATACAGTATATTTCATTACCTTAAAGAGTCAAAGTTGATTTTTCAGATATTTATGCAAACTCTCTGATTGATGTAATGCTTGAATATTGTGCATGTAAAGTGAGCATCCTCCCCTGTAGAAATACTGAGTGCAAGTAAGTGGACATGTGAAGACATGCAGGTTATTTTACAATCTTAAACTACTGCCTAGAACAAAAGTATCCTTTTCTAATAGTACTTGCAATAGTTATCTATAATGTGCTGATACAAATTAATATTACTCTTTTTTGCATGCCCCTTACACACACACGTGCACCTTGATAGACACTCTAATACAGTGTACCATTGTGTAAATAATTATAGTGGATTTCACATAAGGTCAAGAGGAAATTTGGAATTCATTGGTTAGGGGAGAAAACAAGAGAAAACATAATACAACTAGAAAATAATTAAAATTCTAATTAACCTACTACTGGCAAGGATTTTGTCCATGAATCCCTGGAAAGAGGGGATGCTATTTGAAAAGCAGAAAATCTTCGTAATGTGACTGCAAAGGAAGTTTAAAAGTTTATATATCAATGAGTAATAATTACAAAATCTATGCAACTTCAGCGTACAATATGTCCATACCTTGAAAAGTCTGAGAACTGCAGCTGTCTCAAAAGCCTATTGAAAGTCCTTAATCTTCCCTCTATCAAGCAGTTAGAATTATTTCCCAGAACAAGAGCTACAGGAGTGTGGATTCAATTCCTGTGAAGGAGATCACCACTGTATGGACCACCTCTATTCAGATCTTCTCTATTCAGATCGTGTCTATTCAGAGAAGTTGTGCTGTATCTTTGACTCAACTTTTAGCATTAGGATTCTGCAGCACTAGGTTTGAAAACATTACTGAGGAAAAAACAAAGACAAATCCATAAGCTTCACAGATGCTGATCACAACCTTTACAGCCCGGTAGCATAGGCAAGATACCATACCTTTCCACAGCAGAGGACACAGAGGGCCATTAAATGCTTGGCAGGGGAAGGCAGCAGTTTTACTTTTCCTTTTCTTCTAAATAAAGCTATTACTGTGTTTAACTGCAGATCTAACTCATATTTAGAATTTCTAAATAAATGTAAAAGATAGAGAAATATAAACTGACTGTAACTCATTCTGATTCAGAAAGACAGAAATGTGATTAAGAAAATCAGCTGATTTTTCCATTCCATTTTGACAACTCTTCTTAACTTTTATTTTTTAGTGAGTTATGGATGGCTAAAATATTTCATCTTTTACAGCTTAAAATTTCCAGCTTTGAAACTAGTGAGGCAAGAGCTTAAGTGGAAGAGGTTATGAAGAACTATCCTTTAAAGTAATTATTTTTAACTCCTTCCCAGCATCCTTTCTTGACTTTCCCTCCATGTTATGTCTTTTTTTTTTTTTTTTCCTACTACACTCCTATTTAGTGTACATTCCCTCAAATGCTGAAATTCCTGTCTGGCTTGCAGGGCATCCAGAACACTGGATATTGATTGCAGTGAGCCACCCTGGGTATTTCAGTAGAACCACCAACAGTATTATAGCCAGCTTGGAAAACTGGTAAGAATGGAGCGTTAGGAACAGCCTCTGAACAGAAGTTTTCTTCTTTCTTTTCCCTTTTTCTTTCTTCATTGTCTTTTTCATTTCATTTTCTTCTGGCTTCTCATTGCTGATTAAGTAGAAATGCTTTTTCAAAAAAAAGAACATTTCCTCCCTTAAGTATTTGTGCTGGTAGTTAATGCATATTAAAATCAAATTATCTTCAAATAGTTTCCCCTTCCCTAATATATTAGAAAGCTTTTCTAAAACAATTTGTGGGCTGGTTTGCAAAGGGCAAAGTCTCACTCAGGACTCTTTTATTCCTGATTAGCCTGACCACATGTTCAATAAAGTGCAATTATAGTTCTGCTCAACAGTGAGAGTGTGGGAACTCAAGGGAAGAAGTCATGACTCAATTTTTTTTTTCTCTCAAGTATTTTTCCACTGCAGTAATCAACAGTATTCAGGTTAACCTAAAAAAAAAAAAAAAAAATCAGCTGTGTTCTAGCTTTGTTCAGATCTTTACTTTTCACTGCTCTCCCTTTGGGTTTATTTATTGATGGTTTTGTTTTGTTTTTGCACTTCTGATGTATTTTTGTTGAGATGCTTTTTGCTATAAAGCTCAAGGCTGCAAGTGGAGAGGAAATGTTTTCTTGCACAACTGTGTTGTTGTATTCATCCTTTCTAGTGGTACTTCTTCAGAGTTAAATTGATTAAGTTCACAGAGACATAGTCAATTCCAAACACAGCAGGCACCAGAATTCCTAGAAAAATGTATTGTCTTACTTGTCCTCTGCTGTGTACTCCAGTGGAGTTAAAATAATAAGAATGTGCAAAATCAGTATAGTGTCAATCAATTTGTGTGCTCTTTAAGCAGCAGTAAACAATTCTTACTGTTACATAGATCTATTTCACTATGTTGATGGGAAAATAAGAAAAAAAAAACCTGTAAAATGGAATGTGAAAGTTGTTAGTCATTTAGCATGTATACCTTGATTTTCAATAATTTATGGAGGACCATTATAAGCATTAAGTAATAAACTAAAATAATTATCTGAAGTACCACCTGCTGAGGGTGCTAATTATGTAAGAATAACATCCCAAATACGGTAGGACTGTAACCAGTAACCTTGCAGATAGCGTGGGAAGTAGCCCTTCACACAGATATTATGTAAAAAAAAATAAAATAGACTGTTTAGAGTTGTATGTGATTATTAGGATCACAATAAAATTACAGACTTATTCAAACAGGAGCCATTTTAGTCTACCACCCAAGAATAGTTATGCTAAATATGTACTTGAGATGTCTGAGACAGGAAAGCCGCATAACACATCAGGCTTTGTACCCAGGCAGAGCTTACAGGAGCTGCTGGTTCTTTAGCTCACAGCCTACCTACACTGAGATCATCTGTACTCAGCAAGTTACCTGAACAGTACATACAAATATCATAAAGCAGCTATGCTGGTACTGTCTACTGGATAGTTCTGGTGGCAAATGCAAATGAAACCTGCTAGTCTGTGATAGCCAGCCTCGTTATTGCCAGAGACATGCAGACGTGCAAGCTTAAAGGCAAGATTCTGGCAAGGTATAATCAAAGCCAAATTCTGTCGAGGGCAGCAAAATGCTAACGATAGCAACACTCGGTCCCATAATCTGTTTTGCCTACAACAGCCTCCTGGAAAGCTGAGCTAGCTGATGATCATGCCAGAGGTAAAGATGGTGTACATGGCACATAGATATATACAGCTGAAAGGTTTCCTTTGTAACCCTTCCCCCTTGAGTTACTTTGTGCAGGAGCCTTGAGAAATACATAGATATACTGTATAAGCAGTATATACACTACTTAGAAGTACAAAGCAATTACTTATGACATTATCATTTATGAGCACTACATCAAATAGAGCTAGGATTAAGAAGTTATACTTTAGACTCAGCATTATTAGGCTCATTACTACATCTCTGGAGGCAAGACAGAGCTCTGTGAGGAGATGTGTCTGGCCCTTCCTTGCTGTTCCTTGGATTCAACCCTTAGTGTTGCTCAGTTGTGATCTTCCAACCCCTTGGTTTTTCTTCTTGTAATATTTTCTCTCTCTCTATATATATATTTTTTTCCCTCGAATCCTTGAACTGTGACCTACCCCATTTCAGCAATTCTGCTTTCAGTTTTGTTTTTTTATCCCTTGTAGCTATGCTTTATATACCATTTCACAGTTCTTTTATGCTACTTCACATTTCCTCATCCCCCTAAGCCGAGGTTATGTATTTGGGCATAGTAGACCTGGGCTGAACTATGGGGAGTGAAGGGTATAATAGAGGGGACTACAGAGGGATAGAGAGTGGATTATAGTTAACCTGTTGTGCTGCATAAGACCTAGATTTTGGACCAGAGACATTGAATCCCCTATCTTTTTCCTGAAGCGGAAGCCATCGCATGTCTCTCTCCCACCCATGACTTGTCTTCCAGCCCAATGGCAACACTGGTTCCACATAACAGAAAGCAAAACTAAGTTTTATCACTAATGCTGAAAAGCTGTGAACTATTTTGCTTGGACCTTACCCTCACTGCAAGAGCTGCAGTCATTAGCAAGGCAGTATGGTCAATACTCCCTATGACTGCATGCAGGAAATTTTGAGAAGACTTGATGTCTGAGGTCCAAGATTATACAGAGATGGTATGAAATCATTTGTTCTTGTTCTTTTATCTGTGGAACCTGCCTCCTGCAAGGAGCTCTTCCATGTAAGTTCTTCCAGCTGAGCACAATTATATGCAGATAAAAAGTAGTTCAGATGCTGTTTCCTTTTCCTGGGGAACCATCTGCCTGAATGAAGAAAGCAACATTCCATTCACCGAACTGGAAGAAAAACACGGAAAGACCTCAGTCTGCCCAGAGTCAGCCTCTGGGCACTGGTGTGGAACAGGAGTCAAATTCTCTAGCCAGTACGTTTAAATGTGCTAAATGGTGTTATGCATAAATATAATTTTTGATGTGTGAATTAAACATAAATATAATCACACCTTTTGCTTTAAGGCATAGATTTGTTATTGAAAGAATGAAGGAGAAGTTCTTTGTCTATGCATTGCATAATGCTGTTGGATAAGGACAATTAATGAAGTCACTGATGCACCAGATAATACTTGCTTTAAGAGACAGAGAATAAAACAATAATCTACTACTATTTGCCTAAAACTATGTTGGTTTTTTTGTGGTTTTTTTTTGTTTGTTTGCTTGTTTGTTTTATTACAGGTGGCTTTAGGACCATTTTCTTAGGTGATTACTTACCTAAGAAGGTCAAAAATGTCAAAGTATCTTAACGAATCTAGCATATTAGAAACATTTGGGCTTTGCTTTACAATCACTGAAGCTGATGTGAAGTTTGACAGTTACTTCAATGCCAGTAGAATAAGATTTTTAATGGAAAACATGCAAATCATGATAAGAAAATCACAATGTTTAACATGCAATTCACTGAAAAGTCCCCTAAGTTTTAGAAATAATCTGATCAAGTTTAAATGTTGTGTGTGGGGAGAGGGTAGACTTGAGAAAGTACAGTGGAAACAAAAGTTATGTTAAATAGCTATATTTAATAAATAGCTATCATAGAATGTTAAAATCAAGGCTATGGAAAGAACCAGTACCTGAACTGTTTTACTGCTGGGAGTTTTCAGTGAGGTGTTACTGAGTTCCCAGACCTTTTCTTCTTGGCCAACAGAGCTGCAGTGCCTCACCTTCTGGGAGGACCTTTTCTCAAAGTTGTCTCCAGCTTGCTTTTTGTACATTCTACTGGTTTTGGAGTGATCTTTTTTTTAAATTACTCTTCCCATTTCACTGAGCCAAATATAGCAAAGTCAGGATTCAGACAAAAACACATGAAGTAGAAAACTTCAGTTTAAATGCACTTTGGAGAACTTTCAGAATTTGTTGTGGGGCAGACATAACCAATTTTCAACACCTATAACTTAAAAATTTTATATGTGCATGGTTAATATTGTCCAAATAAAAAATAGTTGAACCAAGCTCAAAGAGTTTTTATGCTCCGGCAGCTCAAATGTCAGTGGTATAAAAAGCATATTCAGCATTTTGGAAAGAAATCCATCCTTCTCACCCCCATCATCAATGCCCCCATCTTGTTCTACTGTGGGAAGCAGTGGTGCTATAAATCTCTCAGAGACCAACCGGTAGCTAGAAATATTTTCAGAATTATTGTAGCACAGTTGTTGAGAGGCATTTTAGTAGAGAAAAAGTAGACTTCGTGAATGACCCATGGGCTTTATTATTTTTTTTTTTCAGTCTTGCTGCAAAGGAAAGGCCAGGGGCTACACTGACACCTTTTGATAAGAGCTGGGTACATCCATTCCCTTGCTGTTGCAGATATGCAGTGGGTCCTTACATCTACTACCAATTCCATTCTAATCATTTCAGGCATTTTGTCCAGTCTTTTAAAGAACTGTAAGTTTTCAGTATTCATTTTGATGAGTTTCAGCTAAAAAGAGGTGGCAAAGAAGGAAAACAGGGATGAGGGCTGGTAAAGTCATCCACGGGTAGAATCTGTAAGAGAAAATGCAAATGTGTTGTTTTGATGGTGAGGACCTTCTGCTTTGAGAAGCTTAGTTTCAAAATAAAGCCAAATGAAGATATTAGATGCTGTAAATCATCAATCACTGTAGATAAAAACCCTACAGAAATAGGCTTGGACTTATTTTTTCTTGAAGATTCATTTATAAATGTATGCAGCTTTAACTGCAGAGGGAGAGATAACAGGTGGTTAAATAAATAGCTTATAAACATGCAGACTTGGGCTAATACTTGAATGAGATGAATTGAATCACATTGCTTGCAGAATAAACACCTGAAATAAAAGATCTGCCTGTTCAAGCATCTGGAAAAAAAAAAAAATGGATTTTTCCTAAAGGTAGTGTAATGGGATTCTATTAACTTCATAAAGTCTTGATAAAATACAATGCACTTCCGTTTATATTACCATAGTCTCAAAATCCAGTTACTGTTCATGATAACATTTTGAGTCTCCTGTTTTTGCTCAGCCCAAGCACTGATCTGTGATCAGTGCATGATGAGAGTAGACACAATAAGATATAAGACCAAGTAACAAGTAGTACATTAAGAGTAAATAGGACTTGATATGCTTGGATAAATATCCTGCCCATGGTCTCCCTCCACACAGATTAAACTGCATATAACATTTGTCTTCCTACCAGGATGTTTTCCTTCAAAAGCTGGCCCCCTCTGAAGGTGGTAGGCAGAGGAACATTTAAGAGATGCTGGCCTTCTCTCAGACCACACTCCAGAGATATTTTCCAAAGAAAAGCACAGGAAGGGCTGGTATATGCCTGGGTTTCATTCTGACGTTGTATCAGGGTTCAGCTGCAATATAAACCTGTATCTGGCAGCTGCAAGACACTACCTTCAATCTCATACAAGAATAGAAGAACCTTATTTCTAGGATGAGGTACTGCAATTATTTTTCTCTGCTGATAATATAGGGCTTAGTAGCCCTAGAAAACCAGAGTTCTGAATACCAGGAGATATCACTTTATTCAGCTAAACTGACATAGTAGACTTGAACTGTAAGAGTCTTAACTGAAAGTTTTTTTAGGAGTGACTATCTTTAATAACCCAGATATAGAATTTGTTAGTCTATTGACATCTTGCAGCTAGAATTTACTGGATCAGCAAATTTCTGAGCCATCTTTAACCTGCTTGCAAAAAATGAAACTTCATCAAATGCTATTAATCATAGAAAAATTATTAATTTCTTTCGCTGCTATAAAAGTATACAGGTATAATTTAACCAAACCTTTGCCTGACTACTAAAATCCTTGGGAAAAAAATAAATAAATAAGGGGGAAAATTTCCATAAATTGTGATTCCATAAATCTCTTGCAGATTCACAGAAGAAAATCACACAAAATACTTATTGAAATAAAAACATTTATAAATTATGGAGGTAATTGAATCATAAACATCTTATTTTGCCTTTAATATTTAAGAAGTGCCAGAAATTAATAGTCTCAGTGTATTTAAAGATATAAATTTAATAATTATTTTAATCAGTAATCATTCCATATTAATTGGGAACTCTTTGCACGTGTGAGAAAAGTAGATATTTTAGAAATTATTTTGGGGATGTGTACCACACTAGAAACAAGTTTCAGAGGTGTATTTTCCATCCACATGTCCTTCTGCGTTCATACAATCATAGAATGGTTTAGGTTGGAAGTCACACTAAAGATCACCCAGTTCCAACCCCCCTGCCATGGACAGGACTGCTGCCCAGCAGCTCAGGCTGCCCAGGGCCCCATCCAGGCTGGCCTTGAATACCTCCCAGGATGGGGCACCCACAGCTTCTCTGGGTAGCTGTGCTAGTGCCTCACTACCCTCCTAGTAAAAAAAAAAAAAAAAAAATCCCAAAAAACTAACTTAATTTCTCCTCTTTTTCTTCAAAATGTTTTCCCCTTGTCCAGTCACTATCAGATCATGTAAAGTCAGCCACTCTCCTATTTATATGCTCCCTTTAAGTACTGGAAGGCCACCAATGAGATCTCCCCAGAGCATTCCTTTCTCCAACCTGAACAAGCCCAGCTCCCTCAACCTTTATTAGTAGAAGAGAAGCTTCAACTCTATGATCATCTTTATGGCCCTCCTCTAGAACCATTCCAGCAGCTCCACATCATTCGTGTGCTGGAGGCCCCAGGCCTGGATGCATTACTTCAGATGGGGCCTCACAAGGGTAGAGTAGAGGGGGGACAACCACCTTCCTCTCCCTGCTGGCCACTCCTCTTTTGATACAGCCCAGGATTCTTTTGGCCTTCCAGGCTACAAGAGCACACTACTGGCTCATGTCATGCTTTTCATCCACCAGAACCCTCAGATTCTTTTCCACAGAGCTGCTCTCAAAAACAGATTGTCCCAACCTGTACACATATCTGAAAGCACACCTCCTAAATGATAAATCTTGATGGCTGAACATTATTTTCTGAGTTTTATACAAGATTCCTCTGACTCCTGATGTTTGGGTTTTGGGGATTTTTTTGTGTCCTGCTCTTTCTAATCAGTATCAACATCAGTTCGTTTTTAGGTAGCGTAAGAAATTGATGTTCATTTATGCTATGCAGCATTTAAGTACACTACGGTCAGTAACACTCCAAAGGAAAATGTTTAGGATAGAAACAGAGCAATTTTAACAAAGAGATAATGCTAGATGGAGAGTAACTAGAGGCATTATTCTGAAGAGTTCTTGGAAATAGACTGGGAATTGCAAATATTTGCTTTTAGTTTTGGGTTGTCATTGAAACTTTGCAGAAGTGAGACTGACCAACCATGAAATGAGACATCATTTATGCCAAAGTATCACATTATCTGTAATAGTCAATGCTATATGCACTGAAGTCCTGCTTCTCTAGTCTTGATCCTTGCAGATCCATTTGAATTTTAACAGAGGAGGTCTCATACTTGCTGCTTCAGTGCTTGCCTTTCATTACTCTGATGAGTGAACAATCTTTTAGTTTCCTCTCTCTTCTTTTCTGCCTCTTGACTACCATGCCAGACTTCATCTCTCTTCCACTTTCTACTCTCCCAAGCCTCTTTTTTTTCATAGAATACCGTAAACCACTCATTAGCTTGAATACATATTCCCTAGGTCACCAGAATAGACCTAAGATCCTATGAATGGTGTCAGGCTTTGTTTTCCCTCTGAATCCCTGCAGAAGAGTCACATTCCTCTTCTCTTGTTCAAATAAACGAACAAAAACCATAACAGTTTAAAAGTTTAAAAGAAAAGCAGCACTTGATTGGCAAGGAAGAAAAATGAAATGCATTAAAATATAAAATCTAGATGTAGAAATTATTTCATTGTACTGCTTCATGTTTAGCTTTCTTAGGTTTTTCTTCTTCACATCAGTCATCGATACTATTATATCCTACATTAAATTTTTACTGTAGCAGTTATTTTACTGTTTGTGCACATATTCAACTCCAGTATTTCCTAAGATGGGAAAAGAAGCATACTTCTAAAGACTGAATGCTGAGGACGGCTCATCAACATCTTCCCAGAAATGCAGTACCAGCAGCAGGATCTACACTTTGGTATTATCATTTGATAATTGTCTCTACAGTAGGAAGTTCACAGTGAAGTCGTCTAACAGGATAAATATTGGGAACCTACCTGTTGGGTAAGATTTTGTGGAGAAACAATACTGAAATAGAGAGCTTGATTTTTATGTTGGTTCTCTGCCTCATTTTGGCTTTCACATTTTCCTATACAGCTTTCACATTATAAATCTGAATAGGATAATTTGGTTTTGACCTTTCAGGACCTACTTTTTATCACACTGTCCTGACTTTACTGGCATCAATGCAGCTGTATACAGTTTCACTACCACCACTATTATTTATTTGTTTGTTTGTTTGTTTGTTTGTTTTGCATAAATGACCTTATTTCTTCTTCTCCATGTTTTTTCCACGTACACTGTAGATAATGTCTTGTTGCTATGAATTCACTGAAAGGGAAAAACAAGTAAGTTTTCTGGTTGCACAAGGTGGTTATGGATGCTCCATCCCTGGAGGCATTCAAGGCCAGGCTGGATGTGGCTCTGGGCATCCTGGTCTACTGGTTGACAGCCCTGCACATAACAGGGGGGTTGAAACTTGATTGTTGTGGTCCTCTTCAACCCAGGCCATTCTACGATTCTGTGATTATCAGACATAAATAATTAAATCAAAGCACCCAAAATTATGTGCTTTGAAAAGTCCAGCCATTTTTTCTATTGAACAGTCAGAAAGTTAATGGATATGATTGAAAGTAACTGCCTGTCATGTCATGTCTGGAAACTCATGGGGTAGTCTCTTATGTTAATGAAAGATGGCAAACAGAGATAAAACAAAATCAATCAACTGTAACAGCAATGAAACACCAGAAAAAAAAAAAAAGAAAAGAAAAAAAAAAAGAAAAAAAAAAAAAAAGAAAAACTCCAGGAAGAAAACTTAGGTTTTTTAAGTAGAACAGTACACAGTAAAAGTTTTTGAAGTCAAGAGAACTCTAGCAATATGTACACAGCTTTTGGACTGGACAGGATCCTAGCGGGCCAGAACACAATGTCCTTTGCTGGAGTTAAGGTAAAACTGGAGCAATACCAATATAACAAAGCTCAACCAACATTAGCAGAGAATCCACTGTGTAGTATATACCTGGGTCTTTCCATTCAGTTTCTTACACCTTACCTTTTCTGAAAATGCAATGGAATTTGTATGTGATATAGAATAATTCAACATCTATTAGTCTGCCATCATAGACTCCCAGGTTGTCAGGACAGAGTAATATCCCTTCTAAGGTCATATATTATACATTCCTCTTTTAGTTATCATAAATGCTTTCACATATTTCTGACATTGATAGGGAAAAACTCTAATCTCAATAAAAGTATTGAACCCTGAAAATCAGACTAAAATTTATGTTGCAGTTTAGATGCACAAAGCCTCATTCTAACAGATATACATTTTGTAATCACTGACAACCCATTGCCTGATTATGTTTCTCACAGTTACAACACACTGTTGTCCTATCTAGAAGGAGTTCAAAATCAATCATCTCAGTTTTATGATGCATCAGAGTTTCTTTTAAATTTTGTTCCTTACTTCCAATATACTTAAAGACTAATGTTTATTAATTTGAACTTATTTTCCAGGTCACCAGTTCAGTTGCCCAGTGCTGTTGTCCCAATGATTTACAGCCAGACCATTGTTTTATTGTTTTTCAAATACTATTTTTTTTTTTTATGTTTCTATTTCTGTCTCAATCTCCTGCAATGTGAAAGGAGCATTTCTACTGTGGTCATGTAAATTGTATCACTCAGCGCAGTGCTGTCACACTGAGCAAGCCCACTTCTATGTGATAAATGAAATGCATGTTTCCAGATGCTCAAATACATAACATAACGCATGGAATTAGATCATGTCAAATCAGATTAGATCAAATTGACTCAAACAAGAGGACCACCTTTCTCCAAAGAAGGTGAAGAGGTCTTAAGTAATTAATTTGCCCAGAAAAAAAAATCTTTACTGCGTTCATTCATATAAGGAGTAACATAGAAGATTTAAAGTCCAAATCAAGTAAGTAGAAGCCTTGGCTTTCACTAGCAGCTCTTACTATAATCTTCTGCATCACTGCCCCATTCATATAACCCTCAAAACGTACATCTATCTTAAAGTCAGGGTACAGAATTCCTCCAGGACTGTCTATGCAATAACTGCTCACTGGACAGAGAAGCAGTGGTTTCACTGCCTTATTATTTGAGATGTGTGTGGGTGAGGCTTGCTGCCTTCTCATCAATAAACAAAGGTTTTTTTTCAGAAGTACCTATAAGAATTCAAAGATGACTGTATCTGGGACAGAATGGAATCATATTTAGAATTCTGGGAAAGAAAAAAAAAACAACACAATTTTTGCCCAGATTAGCAACATTTCATTCTCAATATATCAAATGTGAACAGTTGAGACAGAAAAAGCCAGAGAAGTACTGTGGAAAACCTGAAAGATTAATGTAGAAGTGGAGAAGGACTCTGAAATGCAGAAATGAAAATGATAGAAAAGTCTGGACTCCTCCAAGTACAAAAGAAGAAGATTTAATGTATGTGGCTGTGTACAGAGAGTGTATATTTTCCTCATTTAATCTATGGCAGGCATAAGTGGAGACCAGACAGTTGAGACAGTCCTCTTCTAAATTTCTTGCAAATAGATTTTTTTAGAAGAATTTCATAAGCTTTGCTGCAAGTAATTTCTTTCCAATTAACTATAAAACATCCCTATATATATTATGTTAAATGTATAGGCTTCACAGATCATCTGAAAACACCAAACTGTGCAAAAACTGCATGCTATAAAGAGACAGTGAGTACAAGTATACAGTTTTATTCGGGCAGCAGAAGTTCTCAAGTCAAAATTATAAGTTCTGGAAAAAATTACTTCAGTTAAAATATAAGGTTTTAGGTATTTGCAATTGGGTCTTGTCAACTTCCTCATGTCAACTTCCTCATGTCCTTAGATCCATTTCTCTCAACAGCCACACCTGTCCTAAGAAACACCCTCCTCAGCCATTACTACTTGCCTTCATGTTTATGCCTTCAAGCCCATAGAGTAATGGCACTGAACTAAAAACTTCTGCTGTCTGGGGAGGAGAATGAAGGAGTAAAGATAAGAGGAAATTTGACCACACACTTCAGGGTTTAAGCCATGAATAAGGGATAAGAGAAAGCTGCCTCCAGGCAAAACTCAGATAGCAAAACTGTGAGACAACCCTCGAGTACAGTCAGGAGGAAGCTGGTTAGAGAGGGTGTTTTAACAGCTGGTTTTGCTGAAGCAGATTGGGTTTCACAGACGTAACATATCACAGTTATAAATGTAACATGGAAAAGAGTCCAGGAGCACACACGAATCTAATGAAGCTGGAGGAAAAATGCTCCTATTTCTATTGTAGGGATGAGGTAATGAGATGTCATCTTCCAAGTAGCTGGGATTAGACAGATGAGGTCTTCAGCAATGAAGCTGAAATACAGTTGAATCATGAGCAGGAGTTTTGGCAGAGGAATAGCTGAGAGAATTCTGGAAGTCTTTGGGACATGATTGGTGATACACATACATACAGAAGTGACATAAAGATAATGAAATCAAAGTTATGTCAGATGTCAGCTAGGTGACATTAGAAATGGATGTGATATGTGAACCAAAAATAATGGAGTTGTGGCTGTGTCTATGTTCTCATGCAAAATGATATACCACCAAAGTATATGGAAATTGAATCATTACAAACTTTCGATGTGACATTATCTCATCTATTGTATTCTCATTTCTCATTACTACCAGAAAGTAGTAATTCTATTTTTCTCTAGTCTTTTGTAAATAATTACAAAGTTCTGGACTACAAATAGGATAGATTGCCTCTTGATCAAGGTTTCTTTGACATATTTTTCCTTCCTAGTATGTCTGAGTGCCTTATTAATAGCTTTTAGCTCATTTACATTTAAATTTAAGTCACATTAGAATTCATGTATTCTATTGATATACTAATCTGTTTCTCAGTTTGTGTCAATTTGGGCACTTGTTACATCCCTGAATATTTTGTGTTCAAATTAAAACTATTTAAACATGACAATATTTTATGACATGTTTAACAAATTAATTGCAAAAGGTTAGAAATTTCATTGTGAGGTGCTAAATGAATTTACCAGTATGATTTTTGAGGTAGTTATTTATAATCCACACTTGTTGTGCATATATAAAGAAAAAGTAGTTAGGAAAATAAAGACAAAATCTGAAGCCAAGCTTCATTTACTGCAACAGCATCAGGTGGTCTGTGTTTCAGCAGTATCAGATGGATGAAAGAAGCTCAGTCAGCTTTTGTCTACTACTGGCTGGGTGCTATTCTAGCATGAATAGAGTCAGCTGAAGAAACAAATGTGCATTCACATTCCCTGGATTCAGATTGCAGGGGATCCTTCTCAGTTCCTAGCTACTGCCGTGGTAGAACTTGTGGTTTGACTTAAACTGGTCACTTCTAATCTACAGTTGCTCTATGTTTTCTTTGTGTGCTGCAGAACATTGTTAAATGGCTATGTTGCAGAATGCTAATTTGCTCATACCTCTGTGAAAAGAAGTGTTAGAGAAGATATTTAAGTGAGGAAAACATTCTTCCACCTTTTTTTTCTTTATTTTTCTGTTTTTCCAATTCTACAGTGGTTGTGCTTCCTTTGCTTTGAATAATATCTCTACCTTTGAGACAGGATCTCTCCTTGATGTGTAGTAACTGACATTTCTGGTGAGTTCTCTGCCCAGGATCGCCTGGAATCAATAGCTTTTCATTCTCATTATTCCATTTATTCCCATTATTCCAACAGGCAAATTGTTCAGTTTCTTTGGCTCTTGTTCCTTATCTTCTATTCCTGCTTCAAGTAATTCAGCCTCTCATTACCAAACGATGATCAAAGCTTAGGTCTCTGATGGCCCTAAGCATTTGAAAGACAGAGGTTACATAGCAATGTGAAATTTTGGAGTATCAAATAGAAAAAGATGAAAATGGTATTCAGAATAAAATAATAATTATTAATAAATATTTTTTAAAATCTTATGATTAAGCTCAACCAGATCTGTACCTAATCTGCCTGTTCCTTACAAAGCAATTAAGTGTATTTATGTACAAGTAGACAGAGATTACTGTATTAGATTGTGCAAGTGGTTTATTATATACAGCTGCGTCAGGAGAAAGTACAACAGAGCCTATAGGATCAGCCCAAGGTGGGGAGGAGGTTTACTTTCAGATTTGTTTCTTGTCTTGATTTTTCTTGTTTGAAGGATTCATTCATGCTCATTCTCTTTAAAATGCTCTGTCTGACAGTCTTGATCTGGTAAAGCACGAGGAGAAGTTTGGGTGAAAGCTCTTATTCCAGGAAGACTTTCAGTGGTTGCACCAGTGTTGTGGAGCTGGAGAGGTTACCATTCCTTTAATCAATAAACTTTAAAGACTGACATTTTCGCAAATATTGAACAAGAAGAGTTTGTCATTCCCTTTGTAACTTTCTTTTTATTTTTAGCCTCGCTGAATCAAGTGACAGGGAGCAAGCAGGAAAGAATGTTACAGTGGAGGAAAATTTTAGAAATGTCAATAGACTATCATTATAGCCCTAGGAAAAAACAAACAAACAAACAAAAAAAAAACACAGTGAATTATTTTTGTTCCTTGTGCCTCATCTATCCCAATCATCATACAAAAACCTCTCACTTAGGGGAAAGGCTCTGTGACAAAAATCCTGAGATTTCTGCAGGTGGTAATGGTCCTTGGGGTCAGGAAGCAACATCTGAGGCTCAGCACACTCCAAGTAGTGCAGGAACTCAACAAGTAGAGAGTAAAAAAAATCCCATAGCACTTTCTAACAGCTGCATGGTCATATGGAAGGGTTAATAATTAATAGTTATAATAGTTATAAGCATGAACATTACTTGCTATAGACAGCTACAAGTCCAACACATCAAGGTTAAATACTAGAATGACAAGTAACCTAACAGCCTGATGGGATTTGTAACATCTCTTTAAAGATTTATTGAAAGATCTGCTCATAATTTATTATCTGTATAGAAACTATTATATCTGCTCTTCAGTTAAAAGCTAATTCTATCAAACTTTTGATAGAAAAACAATTTCGGTAATTACTTCAAAGAAAAGATTCTATTTAGGCAATACCAATAAAAATTAAAGCTCATTTTCTGTTTTGTTGAAGTAAAATACAATATGACATTGACAAAATCCTCCTATTTTGAATGAAAGGATATTTTAACAACAGCTTCTGAAATGTGGAGGATCTTATATTCCAATGAGAGCAAGCTCTTAAGGAAAGCTGGGTGAATGAACAGTCAGAAAGGCTTGTCTGGAAAGGAAAAGATGGAAGTCGCTTCTTATAGAGCACTACGAGGCAGCACTACTTCATTTCTGAAGTCCAGAAGAGTGTTCCTCGATCTTTGGATTTCACTCTGGAAACGAGATGAAATGCACAAGTCTGCCACTTTCTTCACAAGACATTGTGCAAAAAATATCTGTCTGTAAAATATCTGATTGTAAGCTGTTTTTCCTTCTGTTGGCTGATTCATTTTCCATCATTTCTGTTCAGCTGTCTGAGAAAACAGTTAGGGCAGTTGAATGGCATCAGGGTTAAGAAAGACTTAGAGACTTTTGGTGAGGCAAATATCACATTAAGAACTAACTTTATCTGAGAGAGAAGGGAGATTCTTTCTATTTTAATTTGAATCTACTATCATCAGAGCATGCTGTACTTCACAAGAGTCTCTTGGGAAAAAAAGGCATATCCTGCAAGCCTGCTAGACAAATTTTTGTTCTTCTACTTGCACAAGATCTGGAAGAGAACGAATTGTTTTATTGCTTGTCAGTTCCTGACATTTATTGCAGCTGCATATGACAAGTGCTAAAAAGAGGAAAAATTTTACATAGTGGGACAGGAGGAAGGTCAGACCTCACCTGCTGAATTGTTGTAGCTCAACAAATAGAGAGAAAGCCAAGGGGAAATGGAACAAATAAGATTTCCTGTGACAGAAATGCAAGTCTGAAATAGATTTATTGGTATTTCTCAGCCCATAATTAGTTGTGACACCAAAAGTGTTACCTTTTGAAAGAAACGTGGAGTTTTGTTATTGCGGTTTTCTTAGAGCTAGGAGATACCTTGCCTCTCCTGTCCTAATTATGTAGTAATTCAGCTAGTGTACTTGTTTTTGGTATGTTCATGTGAAGTACATTTACTCTACAATGTGATATTACTGAATGCTCTTAATATTTAATACAAGCAGGAAAAGATTGTTCTTATACTGGAAAGAAAAAAAAAAAAAGCAACAGTGTGGTGGCTGTTGCAGGAAGGTCTAAGTGTCTTGAAGCCTTCAGTCAAAGCATGGTGTATGTGAGGCCAGCCATGCCTGTGTATCCACCAGCTGCTGCAATGCAACAAAGCACAAAGCCCCACTGTAGGCAAAAGTGCCTTTAAGTGGGAGCCTTAACAAGTGCCAGACCATGTCAAAGGTGCAGTCTCCAATGCAGTGCAGTTCTACAGCTCAGTAAAATGCCTGTGGTTGCTACTGGCATTGCCACTCACGGGACAGAAAAGAGAAAATATTATGCTGTAAACACATGAGATGCAATCTCCACAGTGAAAGAACAGAGGTCTGGAACCATATATAATGAATGGATGAGATGTTTGATATAAATGTGTGGCAGTGGAAGGAAAAGCTGGACCAGGGTAGGAGCAGAGCAAATGGAATCAGAACCAGAGCACAGTTTCCTTGTGTTGGCCTGGGGCAAGCAGAGAAAGTAATAAGAGAAGGAAATAGTTTCCAACCATCCAAGTTCAGTGTTGCCTCATCCCAAGCATCTAAATGTTACTTTATAGTCAAGGAAAAGTAGTTCCAGCATCAGATCCCTATTAGAAACAAAGTGATCTAATGCTCATAACAACTTAGGGTGACTAGGTTCTGGTAGACAATTGCCTTTCAGACTTTCATGTCTGGGATGTATTTTGACCGCACACAGAGCCATAATCCCAGAAATTCTTTAATGAATAATGTAAGTGACAATCGCATAATCTCTATTTGAAAAGAAGGCCTCAGTCACATCTGATTAAGTCGGTCTGAGGTTAGTGCTTTCCAATATCCTCATATACTTTCACTGTTGAATGCAGCTTCTCAACAGTTTTACAAATGCACTAGAATGCTTTGTATCTCTGAAAAGCTGGGAAAATAGTAAAGGTTAGCCCTATGATGAACAGATTTAGATACATATTACCCGCCTTTTTTTTTCAGTCTTTCACATTCTGTTTTTCAGTGTACAGGCAGAAAGCAAAAATGTGCAATGCTTTTCAGCTCTTGTAATGAAATGAAATGGGAATAGGCATGCAGTCTTTCTGTCTTGTAAATAATCATTGCTTTTCTGCATCCTTTTAATCTTATAGCTACAACACAACCAAAACACTGTTATTTGTTTTGTTCATTATTCCACTCAGCTGTGACATATAAGAAGTAAGTTTCAAATGGCATCTTACCACATGCCATGTGGGTTGATTTACCTTTAGTTTTGTTGCAGTGGGAGTAGTTGTGTATTATTAGTAAGAAATGGATCAAAGTGTAACTCTGGTTCTTGGGAACCATAGGAGATTTGATCTCGCACCACTGAAGTCAATATGACCGCTGCCACATACTTAAATCAGAACAGGAGTGGGCCTCTGGTCATCTGGGGCTCCAGTAGAAAGAGGAATTAGAATAAGGTTAATTAAACACAGGATAAATCATTGAACCAAAATACAAAGAAAGATAGATGGGAGAGAGCCTAGAGAAATGCAAACTGTGAGAATAGAATGAATATAAGTAAAATAAAAGTAAAATCATGTTGGTTTTCTACTAGCTTGGATTTAAACAAAAATACAGATGAAAAATACATACAAATTTATTACACGTCTAAACATCTAATTATTTTCTTTTGAGAGTCTTTGGTGAGACGAAAGTGAAGCAGTAAATATAAAAGCCTTAGGCATTCCTGTTTCTCAGCATATGATGTATGTGGAGACATTGACCTGAGTGCTAAAGGCTGAGGTCCGTCACATCAGATTTCTTTTCCTTTCCTTTCCTTTCCTTTCCTTTCCTTTCCTTTCCTTTCCTTTCCTTTCCTTTCCTTTCCTTTCCTTTCCTTTCCTTTCCTTTCCTTTCCTTTCCTTTCCTTTCCTTTCCTTTCCTTTCCTTTCCTTTCCTTTCCTTTCCTTTCCTTGCCTTGCCTTGCCTTGCCTTGCCTTGCCTTGCCTTGCCTTGCCTTGCCTTGCCTTGCCTTGCCTTGCCTTGCCTTGCCTTGCCTTGCCTTGCCTTGCCTTGCCTTGCCTTGCCTTGCCTTGCCTTGCCTTTTTGTCTGCTGTCCTCCCTCTATCTCTGAGTTAAAAACAAACAAAGAAAAAAATACTAATCCTGGGCCTAAAGTAAAGTTATGGTAACTCAGATTTTCCGTTAAATAATTTCAGAGACTCTATTTCTGGTGGATTTTCCTTTTTATGTGAGAAAAACTTATTGGAAAATTTCTGGACAGTTGCACATTCAAAAGAATAAGCTTCCTGGAGCTTGTGAGTAAAGACTGGAATAGATCAAACAGATGAAGGCAAGAGTTATGCTTTTATTCAGTAGATTTTATACAAATTGATCATATAAAATGGCACAAGCAGGGAATCATATCTTTCACTGTCGTATGAACATCCTGTTGCTCCCCATATCTGAGCAAATACGCATGTACATCCCTTCTCCTTCCACACACATATTCTAGCTAATAAGCTAGAGGCAGGTATACAGTAGCCTGTATGCCTACTACCTTAGGAAAACAATAGTTATATTGTCTAAAAGGAGACTTACGATCCCTAAGCTATACCAGATTTCCTTGCTAGAGACATGGAGTCCGTCTGCAAATTCGTCACACTTTTCTGATTGGTTTTCCTCTTTGCACTTTCCCATCAGTCTCCAGCTACCAATGAGACTGAAGACAAAATTGTTTAGGCTCTACTCTGCTGGTTCTACTGACATGTCTACACTTCATAACCTAAGAAACAGCAGTCTCATCAATACATTTTACAAACAACCATGGTATAGAATTACAGTATGTGAGAATACATTGGCTAAAGACAGAATGACAGAAAATAGGGTTGAAAAAGAAATCAAGAGATCATCTAATCACCAGAAAGACAAGAGCAGTCAACCTCTTGCTATGCTTCAGAAGGTCACCTAACTTGTTCTAGACATCATTCAATGGCAGGGACCACAAAACTTCCCGAGAGATTTTTTTGCTATTTAAATATTCTCTGTGCTATAATGCATTTCCAAATCCCCAATCGCTTTGCAAATTAAACCTATCACTTCTTATTCTAGCTAAAGTGAAAGTGACAAGACAGTTCGTCATTATAATCTTGGAA
This sequence comes from Gallus gallus, assembly GCF_016699485.2. Classification (NCBI taxonomy): domain Eukaryota; kingdom Metazoa; phylum Chordata; class Aves; order Galliformes; family Phasianidae; genus Gallus; species Gallus gallus. Next base: position 37,408,467 of record NC_052532.1, read on the forward strand.
ACTAACCTTCCATGTATTTAAATTTTGCTGTCATGACTTTACTCAACTAGATAACTCAGCTCCTTTAAATTTTCTTCAGAAATCATATTGTTTAAATCTCTGATAATTCTTGTTGTTGTTTTCCTTTAAATCAGTCTTGTATTAGAGTCCTCTCACAACATTCTTATCAGACTTAAATAAGGGGATTGTTACATGACTTAGAATGCAGATATTTGTACATACCAGAATGATATCAAGATTTCAGATGTGTTCACTCCATGATTCCTACACCTTCCAGATTGTTAGCCAGATGCTCTTCATTCTCTGTGCAGATGATTATTCCTATCTAGTGTAAAACTTCATGTTTATCTTTACTGAATCATATTCATTTTCCCAGTCTACTCTTCCAATTTGTCAAAATTGTTTCAGATTCTAACCTTGTCCTTCACTGTGCCTGCAGCTGTTCCCAACATGAAGTGATTAACAAGTTAACAGCCTGTATTCTCTACTCCAGTATCAAAGGTCATTATGTTAATGTACTGAATCACACCAGCCTCAGAATAGGCAAATTCCTACTTGCTTCTGTTGCACCACTGACAAAAATACCTAGAGTTCTTCCAACAAGATAAATGGAAAGTTGCCTTCTGTAACAGATGGTTATCCCTGTTGTTCCTGAGAAGCCTAACTTTCCTGACCTTCCAGACTACATGAACTGTAGTAAAGCTTTCAGAAAGTATTCTTTTCATATCCCACGTGTCCATTAAATCACTGAATTTTTCAATCTATGGGTCCTCCCCAACATTTATTCTAATTGGGGAAGTTTGGTTTGAAGATGAGGGTACAAATTCATAAATTACTGTTGATCACTGCAGGAGGTTATTTATTTATAAGTGTGCTGAAAACAGAGGCAGAAAAGGAGAAGTTCCAAAGAACTTAGTTGATCTCTTCTAACCTTCATGTTTAATATTTTCTGCCAGTATACTACACATTTTGTCCCATTTTTTATCCATCTCTCCTCCCAGTAGGGTAATTGTTCCCTTATGCTTGGAAAGTACAAATCACCAGATGGGTGCTAGAATATAATAATTAAAAATAATATTAAAGTAAAGCTAAATGATAGATACTTATGGTTATTTCTGCCTGACATTTCAATGGATTTAATATTTGATAAATATACCTAGTCCAATTCTTCATTTAGACAGTAACTTTCTTCACATTTTAATTCACAACATGTTATTTGTACAAAGAAAGAAAGACAGAGAGTTCTGTCATCTAGAAAAGTAAAAAAAAATAAAGATATCCACCGCTGGAACTGAATTTCCTTGCTTGTCTTGTTTTTGATCAATTGTGTCGTGAGCATGTCAGATAAAAATAACAGAATAGGTTTGTTTGTTTGTTTGTTTGTTTTGTCAGGAGTCATTCCTTTAAAATATTTTTGTTTTGAGTTTCTTTCCATTTCACATATATATTTCAAAAATAAAATCATAAATAATACTTCATATCATAAAAACACTGTTATGTACAAAAGAATAAATCAAATTGAAATGGATGTAAGAGGCATGAGATTCAGATCAGTATCTGTTTCATGTTCTCTACTTCCTGCAGTAAATCAGTCATCTTTGATAATAGGTAGGTAGAAGGCCACTGAAAATGAACATGCATTTGTATTTTTAAGAACATTCAGGTTTTGCAGAAGCATGAAGCAGTGCAGATGAGTGACCAGTATAAATATAGCTGCTTTGTTGTTTTTTTTCCCTTTGGTCTCTCAGGTCCCACACCCACTGGTATTTGCAGCAGTCACTTCATTGTGTATTGTTACCAAGTAAGTTGAATGCACTTCTCTGCAGAAAAGTGTTTTTTTTTTCTATCTGCTTGCACAGCAGTTAATACAATGTAATTAAGAACTAAAATGGAGGCTGCTGGGAACCAGAATTAGTAAAATAATATAATAATATTTTCAATTGTTATAATTAGAAGCTATATATATTGTTTAATCAAGGTGTAGAACTGAAGAAATTTGGTGCCAAAGAAAGCTGCATATAAAGAATGACCCAAATTCAGTGATGAGTCAGAAATAGTAACACAGAATATGAGAAATCTAGGAGGATTTGAGTTTCACAATCTTAATTAATATATGTATCCACTTATTTCTTACACACTGACAGTACTGAGTACTTACTGTGATTTCTTTTTCACGGCCGTTTTTTTTTTCCAAAAGAGCTTTGACTTCAGTTATTAGTAGTTTTTATTATTTCCTGTCTGCGTCTCATTATTTCTGTGAACATAAAAATAAGTTTGCTAAAAAAAAAAAAAAAAAAAAAAAAAAGGTAGATGAGTGCAAGACTGTGAAATAAATCTCTTTTCCTTCCTATATGTTGATTGACTGATTTTAAGATTCTCATTCATTAGATAAAGTGATGTGCGCTGTCTCTTGCGATAGGAAAGTTGTTATCTTTCTGCATTTCCTTGAGGTTGGACAATTCGCAAAATCTGACTGCTAAATTATGAAGATGAAGGCTCAAACTTCCAAACTCAGGCCAGAGAAGACAACTCTCTTGCATCACAGTAATGCCAGGCCTCATACCAGTTTGAAAACAATGATGCTGGCTGTCCCAGCACACCCACTGTATAGTCTGGATTTGGTGTCTTCTGACTTCTGCTTTGGGCTTACAAAAGATGGACTGCGTGGGCAACATTTTTCCTAGCAATTCTGCCATCTTAGCAGCTGTGAAACAGTGGGTCAACCCCTCTGGTGAAGATTTTTATGAGTGAGCATGTAGGCTTTTGTTTATCTCTGGGTAAAATGCATAGCTAATGGTGTTCACTATGTTGAAAAATACTGTTGTGTAGCTGACAATATTCTCTATCAAATAGTGTTATTGTGCTCACTGTATGTGTTTTAGTTCTCGTGGAAATAAACAGGAGGCATTACTTTCAGTGTAACATATGTGCATCTTCTAAGTATGGACAGATAGGATGCATGTTCCATCATTAAAAGTTTAGTTATCATATATCTGTCCCCATACTTTAACAACTTTTGCATTATAATCATGATTGTCAGTAAAGGAAGGATGTCTAGGTGGGTTCTTAGATTTCCAAAGCTTCCAGGGAATAAAAACAGAGACAGTTTTTTTTCCAAGAATTAATGTTATCTTTCTGTGACAGTTAAATCAACCAATACAACAGTAACTTTGTGGTATAATGTGTAAGACCAGAAGGTACATTAACCTTTTGTAGAAATTATAGCATTTTGTGTTGATTGGTCCTCCACATGACAGCTCTTTGTTTGCAGTGTGTGATCTCTTCTATGAAATATGTTGTTTTTGAAGAGCTATTGTATAACATGCCTTTCAGTTCACAAAGGAGGGGATGGCATATGCCACGGGGAACTGCAAATCTCTCTCAGATTTTATAAAAGCAATTTCATTACTGTTATGTGCTTTCCTACACAGTTTTCAATTTTTGAAACAGGGAAACTGCCCATTTTGCTCATCCAGTCTAAAAATTCAGAAGTTGCTAAAAAATTCCTCAAGCTGAATATGCTGGGAAATCTTCACTTTTCCATTTTCTTTTTAAAATTCAAGGTTAAAGTTTTTAATAATTCCTGAGAATTGCTAGTTATATTTGCCAAGTTTTAGACTCTTTGGTGGAAGAGTGAGCATATTGTATTCTCTTGTATAAAATGGGAAATGTTACTGGCACTGGTTTATATATGTCAGGGTTAAAAATACTATATTTATGTCTAATTACAATCCATTTACCAGCTTCCAGGTGATATGTGCCCTAGGAATGTTAGAACTCCACATAATGTCCCTGATTTCTAGATTTGCATTTGGATATTGGGAGTAGCTGAAAAAAATGTTAAACCACATGTGCTATAATAAAAAAAAAAACTTCCTGTTGCCTGCATAGCTGCAGGGGTTAGCTCAGAAGAATGCATTTTTTCACATTTTTTTCAAATATATAACATAAATTACTCTCAACAAATAACTTCTAAATGTTGTTTTCTGGGGCTTTTATTATTTTTTTTTCTTTTCTTTCTTTCTTTCTTTTTTTTTTTTCCCCAAAGAAAACTGAAATACACTCATTGTCTAAAATGTCAAATTTTGTCTGAATCTTAAGCCACTTCCAGTTGGTCCTGAATATCTTAAGACCTGATGTTTATGCAGAAGGAAAGTTTAGAAGAAATGCTTAAAATGATGTCTGTGCTCTAATTTGAGTTAAAGATTCATTCATAAATTTTTTCTACTAATTTCACCGATTGGAAAATAAGTGATTTTGAAGCTTAGAATTCAAAAGTTTTTTCTTCTTGGAATCCAGAATCTTGGTTTTGGAGAATTTGATCTGTAATCATATGCCTTAAGCACTAGTTTAACATTGAATTCCTACAGACAATGAGGGAAAAAAAATGTTTGTCAGTACATAAGAAGTTGTTTTTCCAGCACATTTCTTACTAGCATATACATTGAATAGAGCAATGAACTTAATTTAGGTTTGTAAGTCCTAGTGTCTTCATTAAGATTAGAATTTAACAATATATGTAAGTTACTGAAAGTCATCAGACATTCTATGTGTATAGTACAAGAAATCAGAAATTAATACCTTCATATCAGTGGGTAAAGGGGGCAATACATTGCAGAAACACAGTTATATTTTGAAATACATATGCTTTTATGACAGATGACAGATCACTGGACAAAACTACACTTGGGAAAGGATGGCTTTTCTTCTGAGTGGATCAGGAATGCATTTGTAGAAACTACTTTTGTAATGCAATGCAAATTCAACTTACCGAGATCATAGCAGAGGTAACTGGATCCGTGGGCCATCAGCAGGGTCAGTGTCTGTCTGGATGATGAATTGGTACCTTTCAGACTGAGAATCTATAAATTTAAGAAATCCACAAAACATGTACTCTCAGTAGGAAATGAATGCTTTTTACCTAGCACGTGCACGTGTATGTAGAAGTTATCCCCCCATGAGTAATGGATAAAGGATCCCATTTCTTTTTTTTTTTTTTTTTTTTTTTTTTTTTTTACAGTCAAATGCACTGTGAGTCAAAAGCCTATTCAGAAGAAATACACTTCATTCTCAAATAAATTGAGCTATCTCTCTGGCAGATGAACATTTTAAGTGCATACAAACATTAAAGGACGAGTCATGGTCCATAATTTGTTCCAGTGAAGATGAAGCAGCAGGTTATCTACTGCCACTTGATAGTGTTAAAGACTACTGCAAGCTTTTCATTCGTCTAGAAACATGCTTTTAGGTTTATGTTTTGTCCTTCTTGCATAGTAGCCTTACACTTATAACAGGCATATGTGAAAGGATGAAATGTGTTCGTGTATAATACACCAGTGGTTATAGTTCCAAAAGAATTACTCTCAAAAACAACAAGGAAGGAAAAGTATATACATATATATAAATATGTAGAGATATTTTTATGCAGCAGCCAGCTTTTTAAGATATTTAATAAAAATGTGAAACAATATGTTGTGAATTGACTCAGACATCTCCTCAAAACTTCCAGAAACACTGGCTCTCTTCAGAACGCTATGAATCTACAGAATGTAAAACATTTCTGTATAAATAACCCTAAACCTATAAATTTTCATTTTAGATAACTATTTTTTTTCAGACTGAAATGTTAGTCTCGAGTGGAGGAGACTTCAATTCCTCTCATAGAGTGAATTTCACATTACTCAGGTGTACACATTTCTGAAGAGAATCTAGATGACAATCTCTTACCCTATGAGCCTGTCACTTCTAAACTATTACTTGAAATGCACATATCCTTTATATAGAGAGGTTCAGAAAACTTTTTCTAACATTTTTAAAAATGTTGAAGTTACAACAGAATTTGGTGAAAATTAAATACATTCATTTTTCTCAATGTGAACCTCTCTTGTAGAGCCAAGAGAAAGGCTTATACTTTCATAATGCCACATCTTAATTCATTAAAAGGATAAAGATCATATACTTTCCAAATAAAAGAATGAAAACAGTAATATCCATTTTATAAAATGCAACAGGTATTAAATTTCAGTTAACCAGTTATGTGATATTCAAGCTTCTCCAGCATCCTGGGGTCAACTGTGTGATGTGCTGAAATCACCCTTAAGCATTCATTTGAAGACTTGATTAAACTAGATGAGCATTTCAGGTAGAATACTGTGAACATTTTTATTATCTCATTCTAGAAAAAGGTAATTTCTCAAAATTCTGAAGCTCATTAAGTATTCTAACTTTTATATTGACATTCAGTGCATGCCCTTGCATGTGGGAGTAGCCAGTGAGTAAATTATATGGGAGTATTTTAAAAAAGCAAATGTTGTATTCATAGTCATGAATACTTTTGTTAGAATCCTAATGGAAACAAGAATGGGCATCAACTAGGTATAGTCATTCTTTCAGAATTAACCAGGCCAAGAAAGGCCTTGCCATGAGGAGGCAGTGAGAAAGAGGAGATAGATCTCTGCATGATTCCAGCTCAATTTTTGCTGAGGCTGTTAAGCAAGTCTCTTTCAGAAAAACATTGATCTGTAATAGCTAGAAGCAACTCTGGGGAACTGCATTCAACATTTTCTTTTCTGGAAAAGCTTGTATATCCTAATGGATGGGCTCCAGATTTGGAATTTTGCACAGGTACTCACTACTTGTGTCTGCTTCGTATACCTTACCTTCTCTCCTACTGCCTTTGTTTCTCCATCATAGAGGCAGAAGTAAGTGGTTGTTACCTGAAGAAGAATGGTGAGGACACAGCAGATGTGGGATGCTGGGAAATGATATTCCATGGTGCATATGCAGTGATCAGTAAAACATCCTCTCTACTTCATTCATCCATTTTGCCCTTCCTTTACTGTGGTCTTGCATTTCAAATCCCATGAACCCATTTCTTTCTCAGCTGCTTCTTTTCCTATGAAGCATGTGCATGATCATTTGCATTTAATGATATTGCTCCAAATGGAGTATTTTTTCTGTGCCACATCCAGTGGCACAGAAAAAGAGGCAGACTGACAGCAGAGGAGAGATATACTCATTGTAGAATATGGGAGAGAAGGACAAGGAAGCATCTTATTCAGGAAAGGGGAAAAGGAGTGGGACAGTTAGCACCTCTCTTCTCTAAAGTGGTTGCATGAAATTCTCTTCACCCTGCAACTTTAGGGTGTTTTTTTTTTCTTTTTTTCCTGTCTCACTGAGAGAAGGAAGATATCTGCTGACAGGAACCACTGCTGATAATAAGGAGGCAGAAAAAGGAGATGATGCCTCTGTTGACAGGAAATTAGAGAGCTTGGCATTGCTTCACAGAAGTTGCCACTGATCCCTAAAGCAAGAGCTGTGTGACAGCACTGTGAGCCAGATGATTTGCTCTACAGTCAGAGGGAACCTGACCACTCTATGGTTGCTCTCGTGGGGGGGCTGACAGTAAGACAAGGTACTACTGAATGACCGAAGGTGGTGTAGTAGTGAGCACCATGACACAATAAAAATACATGAAGAATTCTGGAATGGGCTTGTATGAACCCTGTAAAAAAAAAACCCTGGGTGCTAACACAGAACAAAAGAAAACACTGAGCTGAGCTGAGTGTTAACCATTTTATGCACAGAAGAGCAGATAGTTCTGCTGGAGACCAGAGTGTGATCACGATCATGAACCTGAAGCATAATATCAGCAAAAGCAGTGAGCGTGAGGTAATACTAAAGCTGCAAAAGTAGCTATAGTTCTGGCATTTTCCTTCTTTGGAGAGATTGATTTTGCAAGCTTAATTGTGTTCTTTGAATGTAGTTGTTCAAAGTAGCATTATATGATAATAAAACATGGGATAGTGTGAAATACTACCTTGTTAATGAATATCTGCTTATAACAAGTACTTAGCTCAGTGACCCATTTTCTTATTAATTTCCCAAAAGGTTCAGCAACTATGCCCATACTAGTGTGATTTACTGTAGAGAGAAGTTTTATTACACAGGACCTTCTTCCAAGGCAATTTTGATAAGTGATTTTATTTTATACCATTAAATTGGTTTAACTCACAGCATACAGAGAACTCTTTATACACCCTATAGAACTGGTATTGTATTTCAGATGGTTTTATCTTCTGAATAAAAGCCATGCAAAATTGCTTCTAGCTCATCTGTGTTTCAGACTATGGTAGATGCGTCCATACCTTAAACTGTCTTATAAGCTGTACGGGAATATACTTAGTATTGCAGTGTTGTAATGAAAACACACAACCATTAAGATCCAGTAATCTAGTCTGTTTGGGTGACAGCTGGACCATGGCAAACTGGCCCATATGTTTCTAGTGTTACTTTATTTCATTAAAAAAAAAAAAAAAAAAAAAAAATTGCAATCAAAGCAGGTGTACTGAATTAAAAATATTTATCTCAAATCATTTTCAGTTAGCCTCTCCTTTTCTCCTAAACTCATAAAAGAAAGCTGAGTTCTATAGTTTACTTATTAAGAAAACAAAACAAAACAAAAACAGTAAACTGCATAGTTGATTAATTCCTCTTGGTCTCTTTTTTTTCTGCTTCATCTTTTCCACTGTTTTCTTCATCATACTGTCCCCATGGTGAAACTGCTTGTAGTCAAATCACTGAACTTAATGCATTATGAATTCTTTAGTGGGTAAATGCAAACTGTTCTCACTTTTGTCTCAATTTCCTTGTTTTATTTATAGATTTAAATATATATGTGTGTATATATTATTTATTTATTTATTTATTTACTATAAAACCCTCTTTTCAGGTAGAAGTCCAGCACAGAGATGCATGTAGAGATTAGATTGAATCCAGATTGGTTTTGTAGCATTCTGCATACAGTGTATGAATATCAAGAATTTGTTTGAATGTTTCTGTTTTTAAATTGTCTATTTTTATATATTTGTTTGAATATAGTCTATTTTAAAATATTTTATATAATTATATATATATAATTATATAGCATTTCAGAAAATTTTCTAGGGTCATATGTAAAATGCATTGGTTTTTTTCACCTGCAGACTTATCAGGAAAGATGTTGTTAACTCTTAAGAGGAAAATAAGTAAGAAGAAAAAATGAACAGATTTACAATTAACATAATTTTATCTTGTAACACTTCCTAAGAATATTTGCAGAGAGAACTGTCAAAAAGTTGTCATCAAGTAGAAAAATATAATCACACAAAATTGCAAAGCATCTTAGGTGCTAGAAGGGACCTTTGGAGAGATTGTTCTGCCCAACACCCCTGCTAAAGCAGGTTCTCTAGAGAGATTTGAAACTTTTGAATCACAGTAACGGAAATTTACTTTCAATTTATTGAAACTCCTATAAAATTTTTCAAATTCCATTACAACTGACTTTAAATTTTTGTTCCACTTCAGTTTCAACTATCCTTTCTGCTGTTAAAAAACTAAAAGAGGTAATGTTGTTATTCAAAGTTGTCATTCTTTAGTTCTGTGAGGTCTGGAGAGCTGGGAGCTCAATACTGTTTTCAGAATTACAAAGCTTTTCCAAGGAAATAAGAAGGTGGAAAAATTTGGAAAACAATCAGAAATCATTGTTACTTTGTGTAGGGAATAGATTTTAATATTTATTATCACAAAAGCTATCCACTAATAGAGCCCAATGGTACAATTTCCACTCAAGTTCCCGAGAAATGATTGTATGTCAGTTTTGTCATCAATATTGCAATTTCCAAATATATATATATATATTTTAGGTTATAGAAAACACCTTACAAGGATGTCCATTTATCTATCTGTTCTTACATTTTTGTGGTACATCTGACAATAACAGTATTGTCTCTTCTATTTATTCATCTGAAAAGTAACACCAAGTATGTGGACAAAATCTTCAAGGTAGGAAAATGGCTTTATAGTAATCAACTCAAGTCCAGTTTCAGGAAAGCTGAGATACATTGTTGGCCTTTTAATTGTCTTAAGGCTTTGTTTCTTAAAGGCATTATTTCCCAGTCTGTAATAAAGGAAAATCAATGTGTCTCTGCCTCGCAAATGTGTTGCAAACCTAAACTCAGTCATATGTGGAAACTTGTGTAACATGATGGAAACTCAATATACATTGTTACGTATATTCTGTTACCCCCAGTGGAAGGCCTTGGTCCATGAAATTGCTGCCATACTAGTAAAATTGGTCAAATTGCAATGGGAGGTGGAGGAGGAGGAAAGAAACTTAAAGTAGGATAGCTTTAGCCCTGTGAATTGAGAACAAATCATGAATATTGGAAAAAGCCAACCAACCAAACAAACAAACACCTAACTAACTAAAAAGAAACAACAACTCTGTAACTAGAATTAAAAGCAAAGAAATGAACAAAAGACCTATTCCTCTCTCCAATTTGTGTGGTGTCCATAAGCATAGAGACAACTGAAAAGTTACGTAAGCACAGGAAAAAAAAGAAGACACACCATTTACTTCTGGATAAGTTACTTAGACTAATTTCATGATAGTGTTAAGGTAAACAGGAATGCTTAGCTGAGGATTATAATCTGCAGACATAGGTCAGATATATCTGTGAAAAGAGTTCACTTTGCAAAGGTCAAGGTTTATACAGCTCTCTTCTTAAGAGCTGCCTTAATTTAGCCTGCTCCCTGTGAAGAAGTGCTGAAATTTCCCGTGTAATGTACAAAAGGACTTTTTGTATAACTTCCATAAAATTTTCATTTGGTTACACCTGCCAGGGTTTTCCAATGGATGCCTCCAAGCTGTGGTTCAGGTATTTCTCCTTGATGCTGCCTGGGCTTTTTATCCATGTTTTTGAGGTGGATATATTTGTCCAAATGTCTTGCTAGTTTTATTGAGATTTATTTTGAATCCCAATGAGAGCAGAATATGTAGACTTGGTGTAGAGAGTGTTCCTGTTAGGTCTATGTATTCAAAATAAAAAAATATTTTGTGAGTGTTATGCCTGTGGATGCTCTTTATTATCTTAGGAATATGTTAATAACACCAGGTAGCAAGAGCTTTCAGCCTCTTCCGGCTGTTCTCTGCTAAATCCTTTGATTTTCGTGTCTTTATTTCTCATTTTGAGTCTATCCTAAAGGTGGACCCATCCCCTCTGGCATTTTGCCATGGCTATGCCAGCCAATCCCTTTCTAATTTCAGCAAATAATGCAACAATTTTCAACTTACTGGCTGTGCAATTTCAAGGAGGGAATACTTTGCAGGATATGCAGAAGAGTGGCTGTGTGGTGAATGGCTGTATGTCCCTGGTGTCTCAGTACACAGGCAGATCCTTTAGAGATGTCATGACAAGATGGCCACATGTTGTTTGCGTAATGACTGCACTGAGACCTCCAGGTGACCTATGGTCCTTATGGATATTGTGATCTACGCTAAGGTTTGTGATGTCTGAGTTTATTGCATATACATAAAAGCAGGAATCATCTACAAATTAAAGCTAGCTGTAACTAGAAACTATAGAATTTGTTTTAAAATGTAATTAACCCTTAAAATTATGTGACGGAATTCATATACTTAAAATTTTATTGAAGAACTGTGCTGCAGTGAATAACCAGGTTATATTAGGCATGCAAAGAAAATTGTTGCATTTCAGGTGGCAAGTGACAACATTATCTGGCAGAACTACCAGTAGTTATTACAACAGTAAATGCAATGGAAATAGAATGAAATTATCCATATGCTGCACAGCGGAAATTAACAAGAGTATGGCATCCAGAATGGTAATTGACAATCAGAGGAAGGCTGAAAAAGTGATGTATATTATGTTGTTTAAGGTGTATTTTTTAGTGTTATGAGCAAATTCAATCTCAAGTAAACAACATAGAAAATAAAGGCAGAAAAAATAGACCACACAGTAACAAGCAGTGAGAAGGTGTTGTAATTACTCTAATTTAAACATCTGAAGACGACACTGCATCTTTGAGACATCCCAAAGTTAATGTTAAACTAGCAAAAAGCAACAAAGAAAATAAATATGTACTATTTTCAATATTGTTCAGATCATTCTGAAAAGGAAAGGAAAAAAACAACCCACCCAGATATAAATATAGATTTGAGCTATTATTTTAGAAATGTTTCAAAAAGCATTTCACTGCATTAGCTTAATATTCCTTCTTCTTAATAATACTTGTGGAGGTTGATTCTTAAAAAAAACAGCTTGCAACCTAAAGACTTGATTCTCTTGTCACATCCCACTTACCTGAGCTTCTGTACTGTGAAATAAAGAAAGAGGACAACATTTTCATCACTTGAATTATTCTCCCTGGTGAAAAAGCCCCCCTTGGTTGAGACTTACAATGCCAAATAGAGGAGATGCTCATCTAAACAAAGACAAGATTTGCATATGTTGATGAGTTTGCATACGTTGGCCTACACATCTCCTATCACCATTTTCTGAAATATGTATTGGAACATTTAAAAAATTCCATATTCTTCATTTTGAGCAATGGTAGCCACTATCAAGATGTTAGCTTCATTTGGGAACTGTTTGAATCCAGTGAGAAAATTATTAGCAGAAGACAGCCTCTTTTGTTGTGGAGTCTTCTTTGATTCTATAGCCATTCTAATACAGATATATTTGTCCTTTCCACATTTCTAAAAGCTATTCCAGTGCCACAAAATTATTAACACTGGGCTCAGGGTTATTTCATTTATCTGTCCAGTATGTTGTTACACAGACAGGCTTTTTAAATATCTACATTTTCTTTATAAAAGTTCTTAGAATTGTTAGCATCTCAAATAGATTTTGGGAAAAATAATTGAAAATGTTTAATTTTCTCTTTATCTATATTATGCACATGAAGTTAAAACATGAAGGTCCAGAATAAATACACTGAATAAATACAGAAAAGCTCATAAGTAATAATTTTTTAAGTTTTTTGTCACTTCGCTTTTGTGAAAATCTTTAATAGTGTAGAATTTATTTAATCTAAGGGATTGACTTTTATCTTTTTTTTTTTTTTCACTGTTGCTCTTAAAGAGTAACACTTAAGGTCAATCATTCAAAGAATTAAATGGAATCATTCAAAGATTCCATTATTTTGAGGTCTATCAAGGATTTCTTATATGTATGTTTTGTCATATGCTTCAGCTATTCATTATTCTCATTTTTATTTTTTTTAATAAACCCTTATTATCCTTTAAATATTTGTCTATACAGCAGACATGATGCTGCCAGCAACATCAGTATGTATTGCAATACCCAAAGTCTAATTAATTTCAGGATAGATGCTTCACAAAAAATAAAATAAAATAAAATAAAATAAAATAAAATAAAATAAAATAAAATAAAATAAAATAAAATAAAATAAAATAAAATAACAGAAAATGTTATTTTTCTATTTTCAAAACCAGATTATGAGAATGCTTGCCCAAATTCTAATAATAGATTCCTCCTCTCAGGTTATTTGAAAGATGAGCAGTCTTCTACTTTTCCTCTGAGCCACATTGCTTTCCTTACTGCAGCAGCCTTGTGCGTCCTTTGTGTCACCTCTCTGATGCATGGATCCATCCATCCTGAAGCTGTACATTAGCCTGTACAATCAGTCTTTCATAGTCTTTAGGATACATAGCAACATTAAGTAGGTACAAAAGAAATGACCAAAACCAGAAAGTTTCTATGTATCTATCTGAGATGCTGTCTACATATTTGGAAAGCTCAATCTGGCCTTTATAAGAGTAAAAGTATGAATTATTTCTACCATCCATACTGACATTTGTATGGAAAGCTGCAATAACACTAAAACCGGCTTAATTATTTTTTCATCAATACTATATTTTATTTTGACAGGGATTTAGGTTTTAAACCATATGATACTTTTGTTTGTTTGTTTGTTTTTCCTACAAATTGAAAACCCATAAGCAAAGAAACATGTAGTGTTTCAGGGTTCTTTTTATTTATTTCTTTGTTTATTTTGCTTTGTTTTATTTTCCCAAAAATTAAACACAGTGAAGGCAAAAAGTTCTTCTCATCAAAAATTTAGTATTTTCATAGCTGAAGTAAATCAGCTATGATTTCATTATCCATTCATCACTGTAAACAGTCTCTTGGGAGAGCTTAGTTAAGGTTATAAATTCATTTCATGACTACCATTTCCTTGCTAACTCTTTTTTCCATAGATCTTTCTTAACTACGGTCTTTAACAGACTCTCAGAAGCATGGTCTCACCATTAATGATGAGCTTAGGAAATCACGAAAATCTTGTATCTGATATTCATTTAGCTGAATAGCCAGCAGAGTTGAAGGAACAATCATTGTGGAAAAAAAATACAATATGGGTGGCAGGATTTAGCCAGAGTCAGGTGTATAGAATGAGCCACTTCCTTCTTTCAGAGGTGCCTTACAGAGATTTTTTTTGTCTCTGACTGACTTCCCAGATCACACATACCTGTTTCAGACATACTGGATAACAATTCTGCAATGTGCCATTCTGTGGCCATCACCCGAAAATACAGATATGGTTTTAAAATAAAAGGGAGTCATACGTCAATATAAGAGTAAAAGCAGAAGGAGGAATCAAACCTGCCTTCGAAACATCCTGTGTGTTTAACACCAGAAAGATTTTATGCCCAAGTTTTCAGATCCATAAGTGATGAATTTAAATATATATATATATCTGAATATGGTTTATAACTATTATAAATCCAGGAAGTCAAAACACTTATTCTCTACTTATACTAGCATGTGCAATAAACAACAGTGAGAGTGCACATGCACTTAATTGTGCATTTCACATAATAGTGTCCATAGGGAAATAAATGAAGAAGAAATAAGAGGTACTAAGTTCATGTTTTGTCTTCCATGTACAACTGCATCTTTTCAGCCTTTTCTTCTACACATCACAAGAAGTATAAATAAATGATTCTGAAAAAAAATTGTAATAGATACAGGATAAGCATGTCCATATCTGTGTGTGTGACCAGATATGCCTATACAGGTATATATACGCATGTCTGCAAGTAAACAACAAACTAAATGGACATAAACTGTGATTGGCTGTTTGTGGCACTGGTGTCTATGTGTGAGCTATGAATATTTAATCTCCTGGGTAAATATGCAGTAGAAAGGCAGGAACATCTAAATTTAGTCAGGTAAGCTGCAATCCAACAAATTTTTTCCTTTGTATACCTACAAAAAGCAAGTAATTGAATTTTTGTTCTCATTTTGTTTCCCTACATGTAGCTGATGTTTTCTGATCATATGGTGATTTATGCACTATGTAACTTGCACAGAGACTACAGAAACAGAGAAATGTGCAGCCCCAGCTTTAGTAAGTTTATTACCATGTTTATGACTGCTAACTTAAGAAATGTTTTTAAGGTGTTTTAAAGTGGAACTGTTAAATAACCTCTGTAATTAAAAACAACTCTAAACTACATTATGGTAGCCATGCTGATTTCAGATTGTGCAACGAGGCTTGCAAATATGAAATAAACCACTATCTGTGTGAAAAGTAGGCAATCCCTTAGACACATAAACCCCTCTTGAGTTCTCACAAACCTTCATTTACTTCTGCTTTAAGTCTATAATGCTTGTCCTTCTGAGTATGAAATATGTCCTTTATAATGCATTACTCCAACCTCCTCCCCAGCTCTTTTCTCCAGATATGTGGTGCTCTCTTCAAGCTGTAAAAAACATTTCCCATTTAAATCAACATCCATCAGTGGTTTGGAACCCTTCTCTGCTGTGGGATTTTGTCCTTTCCTTTTGGTTAGCGCTATGTACAGATGAAGAACAGAACAAGGACACCATGTTAGATTTATAAGGAAATAATGTCAAAATGGTTAATGCAATTCACCAGTTCAATAAACTGGATTACATTCTAGTAGGACAAAAGATCAACGAAAGCCTATTTATATTCATTGAGTGAAGGCTGCAACAGCAATCACATAATACATTCCCCGTCTTTGGGCTCATTAGCTGTGCCTATTAGATTTGTTAGGTATCATAACATCCAGATGTTTCTGGACAGCTCAGCTGACATTTTATCCATGTGCAGATTAAATATTAATGGATGGCAGGTGAAGAAGTGCAGTAACCAGTCTTGGGTTTGGAGCATTTTCAACACTGACAGGGTTTTGTATTTCTTTTCCCTTCATGATTTTTTTTTTTTTTCAGAATGCATGAAAAAAACAGCAAATCATGTTTAGCAGGAGTGTTTCTAGTAGAAGGAAAAGGCAGGGAACATCTTGTTTCCTCTTTGTGTACAGTATCTTTGTATTCTGAAAAGAATTCAAACTCTGGCACACCAAAGTTTCCAGTTCTTTTCTAGAAAGCTCACTATGCTCAAGTTGAACTCTTATCTGAGCAGCTGAACCTTTATTGGCCCTTTCAGTTTCCTTTTTGAAACCAGTTCAGTTCAGGAACTGTACCTTTGGCTGATGGTTTTGAGTAATAATATATTCTTACCCCTCCCCTCCAACGGAGTGAATATCTCATCCCTCCTCATTGGGAGAATTTGTTAAGAGCATGGGAATTCTTCCCCTGCTCCTTCTATGCTGAGTATCAAGCTCATTTTGTTCTTTCTTCTTCCTGAAGTATCATGATTAGTGAATAGCTAAGGGAAGTTTGTGAATTCATCTGCCTGTACTGATATTCTTACCAGTGCAGAATAAGTGTGATACTTAAGATATATTTAAAATCTTGATGTCCCTTTCCTGTCTTCTTCAAATATCAGAACACTTTTGATCATAAGTCATTAGCATAGAAACAGGTTTTGTCTTCTTTTCTCCCTTCTGTACTATTTTCTTCTTTGAATTCCCTCTCTGGGTTCTGTAACTGTTATATAACTATACATTTTTTTACTGAAACTAGTGAAATTATTCCAGTTTGCACCAGTTAGAAAGGTGACCTATTGCTATAAGAAAGAAAAGTGAATTAAGGTCAGTCTGTTCATTAGGATCTTGTTGTTCCTACAGGTCCTCTGCAATAATATTTTCCTTCAGAATAGTCCAGTGAATGTATATGAAAGATGGCAGAATCTGTCCCATTAATTATTTCAGTGTTCTACAAAGTAGAAATGATCTTACTCATACTTTAATAGACAATATTTTGCTGTCAGACATGCCCCAGGACATTTTCTGAAACTGATAAATTACAGCTTCTTCAGACCAAAATAAAAAAGCCAGGAAATTTGTAAGAGAGTTCAAGTGAACTTCTTTGAATTCCAAAGCCATAATTAGTGCATTTGCATAAGTGTGTTGTTGTGTGGATTCTGTGTAGATTTTCTTCTCTTGTCATCTGCAAGAGCCTGGGGAGTGAGCTTTGTTGCACTGATCTCATAAAATGTGAGAGTTATCCAAGACTCACATTTTATGAGAAGGTATGAGTCAGAGACAAGATTTTGCACACCATGTTTTAACATTTTACTGTCTGTCCATTGTCAATATCTGTAGTAAAAGTCATCCAGTTGTTTGCTTTGAATGACAGTGCAAATCCATACGTGAACCAAAAATAATTACTCAAACTGAGGAATGCAGCTGTGTAGCCCAAGCAAAATGAAGTCACTGTGCTCTCTGAGGACAGTCAGCCTTAAATGTTCAGGAACAAGCACCACATACTGCTTGTTCCTGACGCACGAGCAATTGCTCAACATCCTCTGACCAATGCCCATCTAGCCCCTGAGCAGCGAAATAGAGCAAAACGTACTCCCACCTTTCCAAAATTCCTTTGCATGTTGTCATACAGTATGGAATTTTTTGGCCAGTTTAAGTCAGCTGTCTTAATTCTGTTCTCTCCCAGCTCCTTGGGCTCTCACTGCAAATGGCCTTGGCTCTGTACAACACTGCTTAGCAGCAGCTATAAACATTGCTATGTTATTGACACTGTTTTTCTCCTAGAACCAGAACACAGCATCATGCCTAACACTCTGAAGAGAACAATTCCATCCTAGCTGAAACAAAGACAGCTGTCTGCTAAATTTTGAGATCATCAGCCATTAGAAAAGCAGCAAAGTAACTTTTGTCTAATTTTGAAACCTACTCAAATACCATCATTTTGACATTTCATCTTGGATACTATCACTTTGGATTTTCAGTCCCTTGAAGAGTGATTTGTTTTGTTTTTCTTCATTGTTGTTTTCCTCTACTAGGAAAGTAAATAAATAATAAAAAGAAATAATCCAGTGGGGGTGAAGAAGTGAACAGAGTGAAAAACAGAATGTAACAGACTACAGAAATATATATATATATATATCAGTGTTATCAGGAGAAAAAAGAAAAAAAAAAGAATATAAAAATAGGCTTTTTTATCTATTTTTTTTCTTTTCCAATCAAAACTGAATATACTACTAAAATATAAATTGCAGTTCTGGTGGAATTTTGATATGTGATGCAGAAATGAAGAGACAATATTATTCATGCCTTACATTGTGTAACAAGAACCAAACTTCATGATCATAAAGATGCTTTTATTTGTAACCCCACAGAAAGTACATAAGACATAACAATTGGTCCATCTTGACACTTGGGTTACTTTAACTATCCATAATGAAAGCTTTCTTTTGTCATTGTAAACTTCTTTGAAACAAAATTATAATGAGAATGGAGCAAGAGATTTCAGTCGAATAAACAAGACTTTTTCATTTTCATTTTGAAATATTTTTGATGCTGCTAAAAAGAGTTAAAATTTTGAAAACTTATAACTTGATGAAGTCTATTCCTGGTTTGGTTTACAGAAAAAGAATGTATCAATCAGACTGACAAGACATTGTCATCTCAGACAGGTAATACTTTTCACTACTTTGTAACATGTCCTTGCTTAAACCACTAAAATTATGTTCAAGATTGTTTGATTTTAAGTTTTCAAAAGAAGAGCAACTTTATCAATATAAATTCTTTCAAGTTTCCTTTTACCTCTTATATGAAAAAAAAGAGAAAAAAGTGAGAGATAATGAGGGGGGAAAAAGGAAAAAAAAAAAAGGAAAAAGAAAAAGGAAAGAAAAGAAAAGGAAAAAAAAAGAAAAAAAAAGCATCACATGGACTATAGGTCAGTCAACATGTGTTATAATAGGTCAGTATTCAAAATGCATCTCAAATCTGGATCAGATGATAGTACTACAGTCAGCAACATGCAGCAGATTTTATTTTTAGCTATTCCTTCTGACCCCACTTAAGATCAGTCTGTCCTATCTGTTCTAAAATCTTCTTGATGTTTCTGACACACTTAAATCTCAGACCTTTGGCAGTAAAATGATAAAAGCTGACAAAATCAATTAAGCTGTATTACTCATCTATAATGTTTAATTGGTCACATTGTACCTGATTAGATGCAAAATCTTTAGCATCAAGATAACTGGTAAGAATTGTAGTTTGAAGTAACTTTTAAGCAGACAATTCCACTTGCAGTGATTTTTGCCCCTTTTATAGAAATCACCTGTCCCTGTAGTTGCTACCTCCCCGTAACCATAGGAACAATACCCACTGTAAGTTCTTAAAGTGGAACCATGGACAAAGTCATTTCATCCATAGGAAAATACATGAACATAGTTATATCATAGTTATCGTATATGATATCTCACATTGTAGCTTGCATTCTAACATTATTTGTATCTGAATGAAGAGTCATGCTGGTGACCATTTTCTCCACTGATGATTGTGATACATGAGACTGGAAGACTATTCAACAATTTTATTTTTTATTTTAATCAGAATCTGATGTTGGCCAAGAAATCTTCGACTTCTCTTCATGATGGAGACTGAAAACTTCAGCACTCCCTCTGATTCTGCTTTCTAACTATCTCTCTAACTTTGCAAAAGCCTCTGTCATCTGTCCTCATGGTAGAAGAAGGGCTTGTTGTGATGATGAGGACCTCCCTTGAAATAAGGACTACTTTGTATGGGGTGTGAGGTCAGATGTATCATTGTACCACTTCCTCCTGTTGCTTCTCCACCTTCCTTGAGTGATACTGTCCAGAAAGAATCCAGATAGATGTAGTCATCCCTCCCACAGCACCTCCAGTAGATGGGCTTCAATTTATTCTCTTTTCAGGCAATCAGACACCAGCATTCAGGAAATAAAATCTCACAAAATTCAGCCTAAAACTTTGCCTAAATTGGTACTCAGTGGACAGAAATCATACATGTAGCTTAACCATGAGCTTCCTCTCAGGTCTCCTTTGGTTTCATTATTTCTCTTATAGTTCAGTAATACCTAGTGAACAGGGAAAAGCATCTATTTCCCTGCTGGACTTCTCAGCCCCTTCTCTGGTACCTTTTCTTCCATTATTTCATTTAAATTCTCAAAAATTCCTCCAAGCCTCAAAATACAGACTCCAGTATATAAGCCAAGGTGATCTTGATGAGAATTGATTTTCAGCCAGCAAATGTCATTCTTTAAATGCCCAAAGGCTGTTTAAACTCAGACAGTGTTAGTAATGGCAGAAGAATCTGACCCAGCTTACCTGGCAGTTTCTGCTCCAGAAGTTGGGGCAAATAAATGCATGGCAGGTTTTCTCAGAACAGCGAAAGGTTTTTAAAGAACTTTGCAGTTGTCTTCCCACAGTGCTCTAACTTTTTTTCTTTTGCTGCATATTCACCCCACATTATGTTCTATTTCCTAACTGTAAACTAATACTTCTTTTTCTTTTGCTTCTTTCCCAAACTGAGAGCATTTTACTTCTTCCTGTTACCACTGAGATGTATGCTACTTTACCTAAAAATCCCTCCAAAAATTAAAACATTCTCATCACAATAAGCTGTTTGAATACATTTTCAATAACGTTCTAGAAAAGGATGGGTATAAACCAAATGTTTACATCTTTAAAAGTCCAGAATATGAAAACCTGCTGGATTTTCACCATTAGAAAGATATGCTTATCCTCCTTTGGCTCTCATTCAGAGCAAAATATAAAGAAGTAAAGAAATTGAGAACCACTGAGTGGACACATAAATTGGAAAGAAGAACACTAGTTAGGGAATATTTGGAAAGAGAAAGCATTAAACATTATAAAACTGCAAGGTAGATTTGAGGAATTACGCACTTTCCTGTGGGTCAGCAGTCACCAACTGCTCCAGCACTCAGGGACAGTATGGATCTTTCTTGTGTGTCTTCCCTTTGATTGCACTGTGTCCTCTTGGAGGCTTGCCTACATGATTGCTAACTGTATCATTCATACCCCAGGATGCTGTGAGTAACCAAGAACAGCACAGAGGGGAGCTCTGCTCTTCTTAGAGGGCCTTGATAGGACGGATGGGAGGACCCTTACTACCAGGAATACCCCATTCTCTGTTAAGTCACTCAACATTGTGACAAGACAATGTTTAATGGTTATAAAATGAATAGCTCACTTAAAACCATAGTACTGACTTGTTGGAACAACTTCTAAAATTAAAACAAATTGTTAACATTGGTATTTGCTCTATTGCTCTCAGCATATCTATGTACTCCTGCCTCACTGTCTCTTAGAATAAGCTGGAATCTCCAATTCTTTCTTCAGATGGAGTACCTTTTGCCTTGATAATCTGAGCTGGCTTTTGGCACCATTTTCTCTTCCCAAAGAGTTAGCAAAAGCCGTGAAAATCAAAGTACAAGTATTTCATGCCTTACTGTTGCCTAGATGAACGTTCTTCTGAGTTTCTTGTGTCTAGATTTACAAACACCACCTGGCATGCACATTTTTCTTCCTCACATGCCCTTGCAAATTAATATTTTTATTGAATATTTTAATTGGCACATTCATGGCTTCAGTTTGCTTTCCTTTTAACAGTCTTCTGCTAATACACTTCTGAAATCTCTTATTTCCTATTAGAAGAATTATGACATACATCTGATTCAATTTCTAAATACTTTCTGTTTTACAGAGACTGTAAAAAAGCTAAACACAGTGCCATTGCCAAAAAAGAAACTGAGAATTATATCCTTATCCTCAGTACTTTACTCCCCTCCCACATCCCCAGTCTGGGGACTTATCATAGTTTCACGATGGAAGGAATGGAAACTCCAGTGTGTAGGTCCACAGAATTTTCACAGCAAGATTTCCATATCAACATTAAGATTTGTAGAAATCTCACAGAGAAAGCTTTTAAACTTTTGTTTAGCCAAAACCCCACATCCTTTGCAAATTCTTTCTAGGAACAAAATATAATTCTCAGCAGTTATAAAGTCAAAAGAATGTTTGACATTCCCCTCTGTTTTCCTCACAGACTTGTATGCCACTTCCCACATTTCTCTGCTGACTACCACCACATCTAATCTTCATGTAGGTTGCCATTTTGTTTTGTTTTGATTTGTTTGTTTTTTGTTGTTGTTGTTGTTGTTTTATCAGCATTCCGACTTAAAGAGTGTAAGAAATAGTAAAAGACCTGTTAAGTGGCAGCCTCAATAGCCATACTTGAGTGGTAGCTCATTTTTCACTTTACATCCAGCTTCAGCATCTGGTCCCTCTCCTCCATCTTCCTGGCATCTTTGCCTCCCATTTTATTAGAAAACGAAGGAGCCGCAAAGGAAATGTTATTTGCACTTGTTACATCTTAGAGAATACAGACCTAAAATAACAATTTTGAAGACAGCTACACTTGCTACAGCACTGGTATCTTTGCAAGCTCCCTAAAAGGTACACGTGATATTCGATCCTTTCACTTTCTTTATGCGGGAGTTTTCATTACTAAAGACACTTGCCTTTTATGTTTGAGTGTGTGCTCTTCAATATGCATATCCCCTAAGCCAAACAGCCTGCTACATTTCATCTATGGAGGCAGGGAATTCTGTTTGCAAGGTGCCCTTATTCTTTCTGCTGTTTCTTCATTTACTGGTTTAATAACCTTCTCTCACTGCTGGTCGTGTTATTCATTTAGGTTTTTTTTTTATCCACAGTGGAATAGGACTCTGCAAACCAAAGCTGTAGAGTACAAAGGCAAAGAGGATTAAGTAAAAAGTTGGAAATATCTTTATTTTATTCACTTTCTTTGCAATTAGTTATGCAAACACATTTAATTATTTTATTCATTTATTTTCATGTTGGCAAATACATGAATGGAGAAGCAGACTGATTCTCTAGATGCCCTTGATACCATTTACATGAGGAAAAAATAAATAATACTCTTTTTCTTGCCTGCAAGATAGTTTTAATTTAGAGATGGATTTTTTGCTTCTATTCAAATAAATGTCTATAATCAATATTTACTAAATCTCTTTTCTATCACTTCCACTATTTGCCATTGTGTAAATAGTTGTTAATGATTATCTATTTTCTAGAGGTTTGGTCATATTGTAAAAAACAACAGGATTCTAAAAGTTGTCATTTATTGATAATAAAGGAAAACATAACATATAAAATATTTTGTTTAATTCATTTCATTTTTTATTCTAATTTCTGTCTTTAAATATAAAGCTATTATACTTTCAAAATGAAAGCCAACCATTTTGAGAAAAAAAAAAGATATATTAAAATAGTTCCTTTTAAATCAGAAATGTTGTGTAAAAGCAGAAAAAAAAATGACATGGACCTTTTTCTTTGAATACGTACATACGCAGAAGAGCACTGAACATTTTTATTGCTCTGCTAAAGAACTATTAAGTTGCCCTGCAATATGTCTGATACTCTCTTCGTATCTGGGAGCTGGTGAGAATGGATGCTATTGCTATTAAATATCATTTACACTTGATTTTCATCAACTAAAGGTTTCCTTGAGTGTTTTTACAACTTGTAAATCTTGGGCAAAATTACTTAGTTAAGCTGATGTCTATGAACACAAACATAAAACCTTGACCTTCTTGCATTTTTTTTTTTCACTTGTATCTTCTTCCCACAGGTATGGATGTAAAGTGATGGTTGCATGTTTGCACAAAGTCTCTGGTGGAATCATCCACCCAGACTGGAGAGCTTATAGCATCTCTGAATTCACGGTACCATCATCATCTCTTTCCTTCCGTGCCTGTGGTGGGGAGTGCAACAGCCTGCTGCTCTCAGTGATATCGCTGTTCTTCACTGGATGGAGGAGGGAAGTAGTTACCAAAATAAGGTCCCACTTCTGTTTCTGTGGTACTAATTCCCAGCTTGCTGGCAATATAAAACATACCTTGGCTTAGAATGGCTAAATGGCTGCATTTATTGACCAGTTTTGTTAAAGTCTCTCCAAATCTTTGTAAAGAAGGTTCTGAGGAGGCCTTAAAAAAATAAATAAATAAATAAAATTCCACCAGGCTGAGCATTGCTATATTTATGTCTTTGAGCACTCAGTTCTTTGTCTTCAGTGTTATCTGTTGTGCTGCTAACTGCCGGGTCTCCCTTGACAGTGTCACCAGTTGTCATGTGGTCCTTACTTCCAGGTTGCACAGGAGAGAGACCATCAAGTGGCAGCCAGCCCACTACCACCTGCACACATTGCGGGCTTTTCTGGTTTTCACTATCAACAAACCAACAAAAAAGATGTTTGATCCAGAAATTATTAGTGGCAACCATTTCAGATAGTTTCTTGGTTATGACCACTGAAATGACATATTAAAAGCTAACAAGCCTGAAGGAGGCAAGCAATCAGCATCTCCTCCCTCAACAGGCAGTGAGTACCCAGCTGGTCTCTGTGGTAATCTGAACTGACTGCTACCCAAGAGAGTCATTTTCATTAACTCATCCTGACAAACAATATTAATCCATAGGCCAGTTTCCAAACTTCGGCAGTATAAATCAAGATCTTCAGTTTGTTTATAGGCATTAACAGCATTGCTTGGTTGCCAAATTACCAGCTTTAAATTCTATAGTGCTTCAGTTTTTTGTGCAGGGCATCATGATTTAAGTGTTCATGATGTTTGAAAATTGTATTGGATTTTTCCCAAATTGCTATCACTCATTAGAACTGTGATGATCAAAACTCTTCTCAAAAGCAACCTCATTAAATTATATTTTTTAGTAGGGACAAGTCAGGTCTGATACTGGTTACCTTTAGTCTTCTGACTTGTCAAACTATATTTATTATCACTTCTCACAGTTCTGAACAGCAGCTGCTGCCATTTTCTGCAGCACTGTGGGGAAGAAAGAACGATAAATGATAGAATAATACTATCTCTTTTCTTCTCCCCTCCTTCTCACTTCAGTGACTGTTTGATGGAAGTCTCAAAGCTGGAAGGATTTGTACTGGTGATCTTCATTAGCAATGAGGTCCTTGGAAGAGTAAGGCAAGAAATTTATTTCTATACAAGGACAAAATATTTTGAGGAGGATGAATAGATATGCTTAAGGAGACACCAAAGGAGGAAGATGTGCATGGGTTTCTCTGTAACTGCTGTACTACAGCATATTTGCCTGATCATGCATAAATGTGTATTCACTATCCATAACCTGATATATGACTGTTACTCTACAAGGAAATGTTCAAATTGAAGAAGACTCTATATTTAGCTTTCTTCAGTTCTGCTAATTCTCTCCTGAACAAATTCCTGTTTTTTTGTTGTTGTTGTTTTTTAATTCTGTTTGTTTATTCATTTGATTGTTTTAATAAAATCCCCATTCTTTTTAAGAAAATAAAGTGTTATGCTAGAATATTTGAATTAAGTTCAGGACCTCCAACAGAGAACCTCTAGATGAAATGACAATAAAGATTCAGACTTATCTCCATCAAGAGACTTTACAGTCTAATAAGGGGGAAATAAGGCTGGGAAAGGTGAAGGAGGTGTCAAATTAATGTATTCAGAGATCAGTTTAGGTCAGTATTACGCCATGACAGCTTTTCTGGGAGGTTGCCTTGTAAAAACCAATAGGACTACATGTCAGGTATCTTGAATGTAAAAACTTCATGATACAACAGAAAGAAAAAGAATGAATGTTCTATTTTATGAAACTTTTTTATCTTGAGAGATAAAACAGCACAGAAATGTGGTACAGTTGTATCTGGGAAAGCAAACTTAGAGCAGTACCACCAAATATTGATCTAGCAAAGAGAATGAAAGTAACTGAAAAGATTCAAAGTTCAGTTCACTATATTAAATTATTTTAACGTGTAATGACAAGACAAGATTTTAAAATTGAGAAGGTAGATGACCAAATATCTCTGCAGATAATTGCTTAGAAAACGTGCAGCATTTTTTAGATGCATTTTTAAAATGCAAAAAGCAACCGACCACAAAGATGAGATTCAACTGATGAAAATATGTAACCAACTGAAATATGTAACCTTGAACCTTCAGCTGGATATAGCACAGTGGACAGGATCAGCTGGCCAGTTTTGCTGTTGGTATAAATTGAGATATGTATTTTATGAAGCTTATCTTGTGACTCTAGACATAAGCTGTAGAAGTCAAGCTGTAAGACTACTAAAAATATGCTATAAAAACATTTGTAAAATATTTTTGCAGCACTAGTTTTCCTTTCTTGTAGCAGAACAAGCCTTAAATTAACCTGTAAAAGTCTTCCTGGAGATCTATAAAAAATCTGAATTTGTAGGGGATCATTTTACTGTTATTGACTAACTGAAATTCGCTGCATGTTGTTTTTCTGTTTAAATATAATGAATAACTTCTTTAGTGTGTGGATGACCAAGCACCGGCACAGGATGCCCAGAGTGGCTGTGGAGTCTTCCCCTTGGAGATCTTCAAAAGCCTGAATGTGAGCCTTGGCAATCTGCTCTGAGTGTCCCTGCTTGAGTGGGAGGATGGACCAGATGGCCTCCAGATGCACCTGCCAGATTTACATATTCTTTGATTCTGTATTACGTTTCAAGTAACACAGTCACATACAATTGTAAGATTAAAGTGTAATTTGGGCTAAGATGGGCCTTAGGAGGTCCCTAGAGCAACACTATGCTCACAGCAGGGTCCACTATAAGGTCAGGTCAGCTTGCTCACTGACGTCTCCACTGTGTGGGTTTGAAAACCTCCAGGAATGGAGCTTACACAGCCTTTCTGGGCAACCTGCTCCACTGCTGGATTGAAAGCACTGTCACAGCATGTATCACTTAGAGCCTAAAACAGTGATTTTTAGATCTCTTTCAATATGAAGATCCATTTTTTTTTCTTTTAAGGATTCAGAAAACTATGTAGGGAATTTAAAACTTCTGAAAGTGGGTTAGGTTTTCTTTGCTATCACTCACAGAGCTCAAGAAATCAAAAAGCAGAGTTAGAAACAGTGGTAAAAAAGCAAATACTCAGATACGGTCAGTAAGTCAGGAAGAAACTGAAGATAAAGTCAGAAATGACAGATGTACGCTCATGCTTTATGTATATATATATATATATGTATATACATATATAACCTTCTTGACCTGTGAATTCAATTCTGAACTGCTAAACTTAGATCTCCAGTCTTATTTATAAAATTCACCCACAATCTGCAGGAATAAAATACGCTTCAGTACAGGATCCAAGTGCCAAATGAATATGGAAATGGAACATGCAAATACATCTATGACACTAAATCTGGACACAGCACATTCATAATGCTAGTGCAGGGAGAAGAAGGCTACAGCTCTGTGTTGCCTCTTTTTCTCTCTGAAATCTGTTCCCAGACAGCTTTTTCTCTGTTATGGAAGATAAGGACTTCCTGAAAGATAAAAACAGAAGGAAGTTATTTCCTAAATAGGGGGAGGGGGGGTAAACACGCAAGCACACAAATCACACAAACAATAATAAAAAACAAAAACAAAAAATACAAGGTAGTTTTCAGAAGAAAATAATGAAAGAAGAAACTGACAGCTCAAAACCATGAAAAAATATTTTTATAGGATCAGAGCAAAAGTGGTTTTTCTTGTTTGCTCTAGTGAGCAATACAAAGAAAATCATTTGTTTCTGTAAGCCAATATAGAATATTTTATTTTACAAATACCAAAAAAGAACATTTCAACAACTCCTTGCTATTGCAGGGCCTTAGATTTTGGCAGCTGAACTATTTTGATGCATTTTCTTTCCTTTTATATCAGTCAGAAACATCCCTAAAAAGTAACATAAAAATGATAAATTAGTATTTTGCGTGTGGCATTATGTATCACATGCTATACTGTGAATTATAGAGATTCTAGCTAGGAATATAACCTTTTGTACAAATACATAGGCCAAATGCAGTTACACACCCAAAATAGACCATAAACTGTTGAAAAGCACAGACCCAGGAAAATGATGCATCAATACAATATTTTATTAGCAACTAAAATTAAAGTAAGCTTTAAATATGTTCCTTCTCGAGGCTGAGTAAATGAGCTGTTCCTTTCCCTTCCTCTGAACTTAATGTCATTCACATCCCTCCTGAACTCACATTTTCATTCTCTCAGTACCCTTAGAGAAGAGTCTTGATGTTATTTGTTGTGAGTTCACTAGAACTTGAGTGCAAAAACTGCAAGAATCTCTGCCTTGGACTGCCTCACTGAAAACACGCTTACAGGGGGCAGACAGTCAAACCTCCCTCAAGCAAGGAAATTCACTCCCACCAATCCACCATCTTCTCCCCCCTCCCCCTCCCCCCCCCAAGAAAAAAAAAGAAAAAAATATGTCAATCTATTTCTCTGTCTCAACCAAAAATTCCCCCTTCCTCCATCACTATGTAGACCAGACACACAAAAATGCAGTCTGGTACCTACAGTGTTACCTCTTAAAATACATGTCCTGCTGCCACCTAACACTAGCAAAGCCCAGAGACTAATATGCAGTGGGTTGGGGTTCACCTGTGTAGAATCACTAAATCACCAAGGTTGGAAAAGACCCACAGGATCATCCAGTCCAACCATCTACCCATCACCAATAGTTCTCATTAAATCACATCCCTCAACACAATGTCCAAACCTTCCTTGAACACTTTCAGGGTTGGTGACTCCATCACCAATCTAGGCAGCCCATTCCAGTGCCTGACCACTCTTTCAGAGAAGTAGTATTTCCTAATGTCCAGCCTGAAACTTCCCTGACGCAGCTTGAAGCCATTTGCTCTAGTCCTATCACTAGTTACACGAGAGAAGAGGCTGACCCCCAGCTCACTATAATCTCCCTTGTAGCTTAAGCCCTTTGCTTCTCTTAACCTCCTTAGCTGGAAAGAATCACTCTTTTTAGGGAAACTTTCATCCCAAGTCAGATATTTGAAATAGAGGAGATGAAACAACAAATAAATGTGAGCACGCATCCTGAGCACACAGAGAACCATGGGCAACAGAGACAAATGTACCACAGCCCTTATCAAGCTACCTTTGTGTTACATCAGTCAGCTGAGCAGACTGCTTATCACTACTTTTTCAAGGCTTTTGAAATTTGTAGGAAAGCAGAACATACTCTCCTGGGGTAAGGACAAAAAAAAAGAAAAAAAAAACAACCCCACAGGTAAGCAGTTGTGGTAGGATTGACTGACTCAGAGGGAAACGCCTTCTCTGCTGGTCACCTGGGGCTCCCTCTATAGTAACTTTACAGTGACAGAAAGCCTAAGGCATCCATCCACCATAAAATCTGTGCCTCAAAGAAATGAGACGAATCATAGCCTAAAGCTGCCTGCTTCCCTCATTGACTATAAAAAAGTTAAGTGAAATGAATGCTCCCTCCTCAAAGGAAGTTTGGAAACCACAATAGTAACAGTAAAGTGCTTTCAGATTAGAGGATCTATCTAAGAGTTGTATAGGATCCAGATTTTCACACTGTTCAGTGTGAAATATGATCACTTGAACATCCTGGTAATGCTGACCCCAGATACTGAACTCAAAGGATTACAGATGTAAAAGGTATTTAAAAAGGCATAAACTGGCTTATATCTGAACTTCAGGGCGTGCTCCATAGAAAATCTTCAAAGGCATACACTGAAATTTATGCGAGATTTGGAATGACCTACAAGGAAAGATTATAAGACTCTAACTGCTTAACTGAAGAGCTTATACTCAAAGAGGGCATGTTAGCGTGAAAACTAGTGTAAGAACAGCACAAAGAAATAAACATTTATGTGAAACTGCAAATCTTTTGGAAAAAGAAATGAGAACGTAGTAGCAATGAAGACTTCCTGGGTCATCAGTTTTTTCTCCCCCTGCCATTTTAGTCAGCTATCTTGGAGAAGCATTGAGTAATCTCATTTTAAAACAAGACAAAATCCCTGCTAAATGAAAGAGCACCCCAAAATCCTCACTTCTCTGGCAAACAGAAAATTCTTCTCAATTACTGCCCTTAATTTATCTGTGGCTCACCTCTTTTCCTTCATATTTCTGAAACAATATTTTTTAATTTTCCAGCTAAATGGTGAAATCCTTAATTTTAGTAGTTATAGCTATCACATCTATGGTTTTATGTGTCATTTCTTCTGTCCATAAATTGTGTACATACTGAGCAGTAAACTTCCACACATTCTGTTTCCATTTTGATTGTGTAGCCATTTGCATATCCTCAAACTCATCCCCATTAGTTTTTTTAACGGCCTCAACAATGGAAACTGAAGAACAGTATATATTTAGTTTCAATCCATATTTGCATTTTAACCCCTCTCTATCAATAGTATGATGTTGTCGCATGACATTTCGTTTCTTCTGTTATTTCTTCAAACACGCACAAATAACTAACTTGCCTCGATTTTTGCCAGGATTCATTTTTTTTTCAGCACTTTTAATGACCTCCAGGATATAACTTTCCTTGCTTTATGATATTACATGTACCTAATACCAGACCCCAGATCATCTCAGACAGTCAAGACAGAATCTTTTCTTAAAGGCTTCATTTTCTAACAGACCTAGCCTTTTAAACAAAACAATTGTTTATAAGAGCAACTAAGAAGATTTATCTTTCATTGTAATGCAGAGCAAAAATAAATTTGAAATTTTCAAAATTATCATCATATTAATTATTTCAGAAATCAACCACAAACTTTCTAAAAATAAATTTAAATCAATAAGGTTAGATTTTGACAGACACAAAGAAGTACAAGTAATAGTAAAACTGACCAAAGAAAACAGCCACTGGATACATTTAAGGATGTGTCTGTTGTGTACAGGACCTCCATGGGATCTTTCTGATGAAGTCCAAATAGAGTTGTCTAAGTGATGTTCCTTAATTTGGTGTATGAGTAGAACAGACTTCATGAGAAGATTTTTCACGTCTTCAGTTTCATGAGGATGGTGACATTTTCCATGAGAATATGATGGAATAATTATTTCAGCTTTCTGAGTTTCTTCCACTAAACTTAATATAATTTCAGTCTCAGAAAGTAATTGTGTTTCATAAATATTTCCTATTTTGTTAAATGTTTTTTTCAATTTTGACAATATGCATTCTAATACAAGCATGGTTTCACAGTACACACATATACACGCACTTAAACATGCATATATATGATATTTACTGCAGCATTTCACATCACTAAAACTGGTTTTATCTGAATGAAATAAAATTTGACATCCATATTTCTGCATGAATTATTTTAAAGTTTTCTTCCCTCATGCATTTTTATTGTTATTTTTGTTCCAATTGAAAATGAAAACAAGTTCAGAAACATCAAAATTTCCCTCCTGAGACAAAGTTTATTTTTCAACCATCCCTAGAAACTAACAGCAGTTTCTTAAGCCAAGGAAAATTATCAGAAGACCCATTTAAATAAATGGATGGTTTTAGCCAATGAACGAATAAATTTATTTTGTAATCAACATAGTGCCCCTATGAAGACTTTTCACATTCAATAATATTAGTATAATTAACTAATGATGTTGTAAAGAAGACATCAAAACATAAAGCAAACATTTAGGATTGAATTTTGCTTCAAGATGCTGAAAACACTTCAGTTACCTTCAACAGAAATTGCATGTGCCTAATGAAGGAAAGAATTTGGCTATTAAGAATCACCATAAACAAAAAAGTAACAGATTGTGAATGGATGCTCGTATTCATTTTTCTAATAGCTTGCAAACAGTCCAAGCATTATGTAACACAGTAAGTATTACATCATTTTACATGTGTAGGTAATTCATAGCCAGCAAGGTCACATGATATTTTTATCAGGATTAGTGATTGGGCAAGGTCAGCTTTAGCTTCAGTTTACATGCTGATTCAAACTAGGTTTCATCTTCTCTCAATGTATATATGTGTATGCATGTACAGAAGTCAGACATGAAATCTCCTCATTTTTATGACAGAGGAAAGCAGGTCAGTATCCCCAAAACTGCCTGCCTTTCATTTCTTCATATTTTGGTTTCACTCAGAGAAAAACAAAAGTCACTATTTTATTATTTTTTTTCCCTCAAGAAGAGGATGGTATAATAGAAATTAACTTGAACAGGGACATATAACTATACAGCACAATGATTGAAGCTAATCTGAAATAAAATATAAGAGTTATAATATATTACATAATATATATAATATATAAGAGACTTTAAATAAGAGTTATCAGGGGGAAATGAGCTTTGGAGAAAGAAGATTACAGTGGTTTAAGGTGTTGAAAAGAAAAAAAAAAACATGTTTTCTTTGAAAATCAAACTAAAAACTAATGAGCAAGGTGTAGAAGATTTTTGAAATTAGAGTTATCTTGATAAAAGCAGACCCTTGAGCTGTGTTCTATGGGACTAAATTATTTGCATAAACCAATGGACCAGTTGCGGTACTCAAAGGCTGGAACACACACATGGCTGGCAGTCCAGAGCCTTCTGGGAAAGCAGCTGAACGCAGGGAAGAACACCTTTAGGTGCCTCAGATGGCACTAGAGTCCTCTGCTTAGGTAAATTAGTCCAGCTCTGGATCTGATCTAGGGCAGTCTGGATAAACAAAAGCTACCCATCTGCATAAATGTATCTTTTGGCCAGATCTTATGATCTGATGTTGTTTGTATACGATATTTTAGAATCAATATCAGAAGCTATTCTGAAAGGTACTCAAATTTTCTTTAAGTGAAAAAATGCATTTTAACTGCTCTTGTAAATTGATTCTTGTTTCTGTTCTTGAATACCATCATAAGCAACCATGTCCCTTGTCCACTATTTTACATAGGCGTTCATTAGGAAAACCTCAATTAGCTCCACAAATAAGTTGTAAGTTAGATTTATTTTCCCTAATTGAACTAGTGGGTTGTTACCTACTGTCATTCTTCCTGTGTGTGCTACAATTGTATTACTTGTATCACTCCTGAGTGGCTCCAATAAATTAAAAAAACTTGAAGTTCTTTGAAAGATATATGTTTCAATAAAACAAAATTAAATTAGGGAGTTATGATTAGATCATTTTCCCAGTTTCATTGTTTGAGCTTCTTGTTAAAGAGTTAGTGCCTGTGTGATAATACTGATCTGATATAGTGACCATAATTAATATTGTATTAAGAATGTTGAATTTATGAACCTCAAAATTAGGTTCATTCTCAGCTACTAGATGTGGTGACAAACCATGCTGATTGAGCATTTCTCAGAGTGTTAGAATGTGTCAACAGAACATTGAATAAATACATCTTTATTCACATACCAAATCTGACTGTTGTCTTTGATCATCTATAGCTGCCAGCACAAGTGCTTCAAAACAAAAAGACCAGCAAAACTCTAATAAAATACATGCAACATTTTAATAGGTCAAGAATAGTTCTATTCAGTCCTATTGAAATCTGACGTTGAACAAGATTTTGTTCAATTTTACCCAGTACAATTTAGTCCAAATCATCAGAAGAAACTTTAGTAGATTTTCTAATGCACATTCTCTATGTGCATGTATATGTATATATATATAACGCATTTTACAAGCTGTGAACTATTCCAGAGACTTCTCATCACCTGAATTGCTAGAAAACTACCAAAATTAAATTTTCCTTGTATTTTCTAGATCACAAAATTGAAATTTCTCAGAAAACTTGCAATCTCAAAAATCATCAGAAGTACAGAATATGGCAGTTGTTAAAATCTTTATAGAGCAGCAGACTAGGAATGGTTTCTCTTCTTCCCTTTCCTTCTCTGCAAGTATGAAATGAATTGTGCCTCTTTGTGGTCAAAACAAATGTGAACAAGGATAGTTGTAATGAAGTATTTATAAGAGATTATTCTTTTATATCTTTGACTCAAAGTTTGCTGAGGAACAAGTCCAGGCAAGTCCTGGGCAAAGGTAGAGAAACCTTCTGTCTGGAGGACACTGATGGACAGGTCCTGGCTAAGGGTTGTGAAATCCTTTAAGGAGCATGGATGGACAAGGCCGGGGGCAACAAGAGAGGGATAAGCTGCTGATAATGGCCAGGAAACAGTCTTTTGTGTGGACTTACCTCGAAGAAGATGGCCATCTCAGGAGGTGCGCACATGACTCTTGCTCAAGCACCCAGAGATGTCACATAGGCAGAAAAAAAGGCGGATAAAAAAGGATCCAACAACCATGAGAATAGGTGTCTGCCATCAGATCCCTCGCCACGAAAGGCCTGCATGCTGACGGACTCAAGGTGTCTGCCATCAGATCCCTCACTACAAACTCCAAGCTGACGGACTTCCCTGGGCCTGCTACCTGAGACCTGCTGCTTCCTCCCGGACTTACTCTGCGGCTTCTTCCTGGACCCACCTGGTACCTGCACCCTCTTGTTGCCCAAGACCGGCCTCACTACTCCTGCCCTTCGGCCTTGGACCATCAGAACGGCGTGCAACGGACCACTGCTGGATCTTGGTGGTGACTATCCCCGCTTTATGCAATTCTTGCTTCTTTCTATCTTTTCTATCACTTGCCTTCCCTTCCCCATCACCCCAATCCGTAATAGTGTCCGTCCTCCCCTTTCTCTCATCTCCCTTATTAACATTTGTAACAAACTGGTCGAACCAACATTTGAACCGTTGTTTCTTAATCTCACGCCAGGTATACAATTTCGAAGAACCTCCTCTCCCTCCTATAAATTGGAGCAAGACAGTATTAAATTACATGCAGATCAGAATGTCCACGTATAAAACATAAATATTTTAAAAATTCTTAATTCTTAAAAAAGTGTTGAAGTGATTGTGAGATAGGGACATATTTTTATGGGTTGCAAATTTTAGCCAATTTGAATTCTTTACATCTTGGAGAGGGTGGAAAAAATATATATTCCTTAAATGAAGGAAGTAAATCTCTTTGCATATTTGACATAAGTTTGTTTTTAATGAAATTACTTTTCAACCTCAAGCCTGAATGTGGTCTGTTACTAAATGAAAAAGATTGTTCAATATCCTGCTAGACTGACTTCTGTCAAAACCTTTTAACTGTATACAAGCTGTATATTCTGTGAACAGTGATTCACTATAGCACGTGTATGTGCCAGCACAGTTTTACCACTGAAAGAAAGAGTATTTTACATGAATATCAAATTGAATTTTAGTCCTTCGTATGCTAGGTATTACAGCATATTGTCTAATCAGTGTTTCTGAGTGACATTTTCCGTCTTCTAAATTTGGACGATGATGATTAAATAAATACTATTATGAATGCATTGGAATGGCTTCTTTAGCTGGATCCCTGAGTGTCTGGGACAAAATGAAAGGACAGATCAGTCATAAGAAGAGCCTCAGAGATGTCTTTCATCTTTGACAGATGAAGGCTCACCAGACCAGATTTTGAGGAGAGATGGCCTTGACCTCTGCTGAGACTTCTGTCAAAATAACTGATTGGTTTCCATATAGACTGTCCACCAGATTTAACCCAGCAGGGTTACTACTCTGTTGTAGAGTCCAAGGTGGGGAGCCAATTGGAGCAAATATACAATACAAAAACAAACAAACAAACAAAAAAAGAAAAAACAAAACAAAACAACAACAAAAAAGAGCATGAAACTGAAGGGTTTAGAGCAGCATTCTAATACCCAGCAATTTCCAAGAATATCTTATCTCAGCAAGCTGTGAAGAATTTAGTTTCTCATTTGTTTCAGCCTTCCAAAGGCATCTTGCTGGCAGAATGAATTTCAGGATGAGGCTGCCAGGTCCATATCAGTACTGGACAGTTTTCAACTGTGAACAGTACTGTACAGCATAATACAACAGCTTGTGACCACACTTCCACTGAAGACTTTTACAGAACCTGGAGATTTTCTGTTAGATCAATTTGGACATGGTCTGCCCTCTTGTCCCAAAAGTAAGTGAAACAGCTGCAGTAAAGGAAAAGTTTTGCTCATTCAGCTTGTTGTGAACATTTTTTGGCATACTTTGTTGTTTTTCCTGTTCATACTTGCCAAATACAAAGTGATTTGAAAAAACTTCATGTTGTTTTGCAACGTTGCCCATTTAGTTTTTGTTATGCAGTACAAAAAGAAAATGCCTGTAGATGCTTACAACATAACTTTCAGACTCTCTACAGAATCAGTTTGATATGATCTCATATAAACAAATGACACATTAGCAAAATAAAATTTAAAATCGCTATTATAATTGGTGTAGGCCTTTCAAAGGAATCATTGATTAACACGGTAAGACATACCTATTTCCTTGAGAAGGTGGGATCATTTGGAGATGATTAAAAAAACAGCTGGAAGTATGCAGAGTTTATATATATAGACTCTGGAATATATACATGTATATATATGCCTTTGTTTCATTCAAATATAAGAATGCTATAGTCCTAACTGTGTATTTTATTATACGTCATAAAGCACAACAGGGGAACTGTTGTACAGGATAATTTTCATGATTCCTAAGCACCCTTCATTAAATGTATACTCATTTATTCTTTATAGGTAAAGACTCCTCATACATTTATGAAATATACAACAAAATTCTGGAACTCAGACAGCCATGTCGGGGAAAAGGCAAGGAAGTTTGCCTGGAGTTGTGAAAATAACCCATATTCATACCACATCTGTACAGGTAATCCTTTTGCCTTCAATTTTTAATAACCACAAAGCATGTTCTCTGATCATGGAAAGAATTCTTCTTTCAGAGAATGAAAAACTAGGGCTAGTATAAACATGGCTCCTTCGTGGCACTTTACCTTTCTGACAGTTCTCCACCCTTTCCCAAAGGAAGTGAAAGAACATTTCCAATAGTTTCTAACTCATTAGGTCATTTAGAAACACAAAGCTGTCAAATGATACCAAAATGACTGGGTCATGCTTTTCATGACCCCTTATTTGTTGCCACCCTCATCACTACTCTGGATATTCCCAAATATTTGAACCCCTTGTAGCAGCTCCCAGGAGTTGCTTATGAGATTATCAATCAGGTTGTTCAATAGATAAGCAGTATTGTTTCCTGTTGTGCCTTCATTAGATGGGATTCCCAATAATTTTCCAACTGCTCAGATGTTTTAATAAACTCTCACAGTCTGCATCATTGTTATTACCACCTTTATAACTGTGTGATGTGCAACAGTGTTCTAGCACTTTGGTTCTCACTGTCGCGAAGCACAAACAAAACTTAATTTCCAGGGTGAAGTGCTTGTGACTAACATATTCCCATATATGAAAATATTTCAGATGCAGACAGAGAAAAACAAACATGTAATGTGTATTACTTTGCACACTTAACATAGAATTGCTTGTTTCCAGATATCTGTTCCTTTTTTTTATTTTTTTTTCCTCACTTCTACTCAAATCCAGGGATCTGTGCTAAAACTGTGATGAAAAGGTGGTACAAAGCAATGTAAATGTGTTGTTCAGAACTCCAGATCACAAAATTGTTGATTTCTGAAACTTGTTAAAAGAGCAAAGTAAGTACAAAGGACAACTGTAGGTTATAAGAGAAATTTGTCAGTCCTTTGTAAAGCACGTAAAAAGCTATGTTGAAATGCATCACAGAAGACATCTTTAGTATCTGAAATGAAAAATTAATGCAGGAGGTGGTGAATGAATGCTGAAGTCACTGCCAGCCACTCAGAAATGATGGTGATAAAGATCCTGTAGATGTTACGACAGATACTCAGCCCTTAATTGTGGGGATAATTCAAATATGGGGAAGAAGTATAGGTCAGTTCTTTTATTTGAAAGTGAATGGTTTACTTCTCTTGAAAGCAACTCTAATTAAGATAAAGGGCAGGAAATTAGCACTCAGTATCAACATTATGAACCGCACCAGCAGTATGCTTTACCTCTGAAGTGAGATAGTTATTTATGGGGTCTGTGGTGCAGCAGAGCTCTCCTTTGCATACACATCAGATATCAGGCTCCAATGTACACATACATGTTCAGTGAGGAAATTAAGGAGGTGAATATCACCTGGGGAGTGATTTAACAAACTGAAGCTAAACAATTCTTTCCTCATGACTCAAGGCCTTCACAGATTCATATGGATTTTACAGATTATGTCTAAACAGAGGTGGTGACACATGACAGCAGCACTCCATGGCAAGATGAATGTGTGTCTCAGTCTCACCCAGGTTTGCACAGGGAAGCCCAAGTCAGGTGAGCCAGGCAGCCACAATGGCCTCCAGCCTGAGCCCTGGCATGGGTAAGCTGCTGCAGACACCCAGATGTCACTAGAGACAGCCAGAGCCCACCCGACCTATGGTCCAACAGAAAATTAAGAGCAGAAATGTACCCCAGTCTCCAGATGTTGGTCAAATTATATTTTGAAATACAAAGACTGACAGTTTTTAAGACCAATAGCATTTCTAGTCCTTGCTAGTGTATCTCAGCTTTCTTTCAGATATTGAGCAGGACAAGTGAGTCATAACCCAGTGCAATCAATATAGTGTTCCCATAAAACCCCAGCAGTCCATTGCTTCTATACCTCATTAACAAAGTTCCTGCCTGCTTAACAAGGTATAACATCGACCATAATACAACATTACCAGAGATGACAACTACTATAATTAGCATAGCTTTTAAGTTAAAGTATTTTAACTTGACTGAGTAACTCTTCCTGTTGGTGCCCCAGATTGTTTCCCAAATGCTATTTTTTTCTCTCTTTCAAATTCAAAGATGTTTTACTCATATCCACTTGAAAGCTATTCTTTCTTCCCTTATATTCCCACCTATTTCCGTAACTGTATGTCTTATTCAGTCATGGTGAACAACTTTTGAATTTGTTCTCAGATAAAGACTGCTGGAAGATAATAAAGCAAACAAGAAACTCTGCATAATGATGCAAGTTGCATTAACATGAGCTTGGAGCACATTTATCTCAACAGAGATAACTTTTCCAGTTCCCAGGAGCACCAGATGATGCCATGATACCATCTCTCTGGGGAGAGCTGCTGTTCTTAATTCCATCTCTGATCTGAGAAGGGATTTCACAACATTTAGACAAACACTTTCAGTACAAAGCAGTAAAATCTGAATCTTTGATTCCCTCAGCTGGATTTGACTATTGAAGAGGCATATAAGTACAGAGTCTGTATCCTTTTTACTGTTTCCAAGTATATTTCTTGGCATTAGGGACAGATACAGACTTAGCTAGAATCTCTCCATATAAAATTAATAATAACAGCAAAATAATAATAATATTTTGCATGAGTTTCCCAGTAAAGGCATTAAGAGAATGGGACCAGAACATTTTCCATCACTACTAATGCTCCCATTTACCCGACTGGAACTTTTCTCAACATTAATATATATGAATTAAGATACTGGCATTAGTATCTGCATTTGCTTAGGTCTAAGGTAACAAAACTTTTCTGGGAATGATTTTTGAAAAAAGATATCCGTCCTGCTCCCAGAAAATACAGACATTCCTGTGTTGTCACACACAGCTCTGTTCTGCTGTGATGTTTGATGCAACTACAGGCTTTCATGCCCTCATTTTCTGGTGGTGTAAAATAGAATAGATTACCTGAAGAACCAGTGAAAAAAATTAAGCTCAGAATTACAAACAGTCAGAGGACAGACATGCAATTTTCTGAAAGGAGTTTTCTAGCTTTATCCTAGCCAGTATTCTTAACGCAGAAATCATTGTGGTATTTTTACAACTTGTGCTCTAGAGGGAGTGAAATAGATCCTTATTATTGTCCCTTCTGGCCATGAACATCTACCTGCATAAAATAAAACTCCTAATATAGGAATACTCACAGAAATACCTTGATATTGCTCAGATCTCAAAACATACATTGAAAAAAAAATTAAAGCAATTGATCAATTTTTTTTCAAATACTCTGTCCCCACTGAACTCTTTTCTGCTCTGTAGTGGTGCTCCAATAGGAAGAATGGAGGTTTTGCTACCTGTGCGACATACAATCTAGTAAGTATAAATGCCTTTGGAACATTGATATATTTTAGATTTAAATTTTCTCCAGCAGAGGAAAGAGTTGAAGTTTGGTATCCCACATCTTAGATGAACAATTTAATTCTCATAAGGTGTTACACAAAAATGACAGTGTGGATTGGAAGTGACAGTAGCATGCAAATAAGTGCTAGTGGCTTCCCTGAACCAAGATTCCCAAGTGAGGTTAGGTACTTTTTTGACATGCCCAGTGGGATGTCTGGGAAAGGGAGGAAAGTAGGAGCCTGCTGAAAAACTCACCACTGCAGTCCTGATCCTCAAGGAGTACTGATGTTTTGTGCAGACTGCTTATCTCCAGGTGGGCCAAAACTCACCTTCTGCTACGGCCTACTGATGCAGTAGGCCATGCAGGATGGCCATGTCTTTGGCTGTCTGTCTTTTCTGAATGTCTTTCTTGGTAATGGGGAAAAGCAAGATTTTTCGGTGTTGTCTGTCCTGTCCAAAATCTGCAGCCAGAAATGCAAGACAGGCTGGGTCTCTTCCCCATGACAATTAGTGCTACATCTGTCTCTAAGCACTCTCGCAGTCCTATCTCAGTTTCTGAAGCTACACCTATCTTCTTGCAAAATTACACTGCTATTACCTTCAGAGCTAATGTGTGGTTTTATAATACATGTTTTTATAGAAGATTAAGTAGTTAATGTTTCAAAACATTCAAAGTAAGGTAAGCATAGATAATCAAAGCTAGTATGTTTTATTGTCATGACTCTGTTCGCATATACTTCTACTGAAATCCATCTCTGATCACTGAGCACCCAAATTGAGGTATGTTTTTTTTTGTTCTTCAGACAGAACCAGTGACATAGTCATTCTTTTTTGACTAATGACAGAGGAAACTACCTCAAGGGAGTGAGTGATATCATTACAAAACTGGAATAAGTAACCTCAAATGAGGACAACTGAAATATTTCATCTTGCCTAAAAAAAATGCTGGATGAGAAAGAAAATGTAGCAAAATAATGTTCAAGATTTGCATGAGATCTGGACCGAATTGAAACACTTCCACAGACTTGAACAGGATTTGTATTCATCTCATAGTCTGCTTTAAGTAAAATAATACAGCATGGCAGTGATTCCTGGGAGAGTTTCCTTTTTCAGACCTTCCACAAATCTTCTAACAAACAGACCTACTAAGCTGTTCAATGATGATATTACACTTGTCTAATCTATATTGCCTGGCCTGGATTAGACAATCTTACCATTCCTATTTCTCACTCATTAAAGCACTCTCAGATAACTCAGTATATAATACAATTGTGAATTAAATGCAGTCAGAAATATACTTTTTACCTATTGTAGAATGAATTCCAATTGATAAGTAAAATGTAAATCTCAGGATTGCAGCATTTTGTCCATCAAGAAGAAAGCTAATTTCTCCTATCAGATGTGTCTGATTGTGTCTCTCAGCTGAAACGAAGAAAGAAGTCACTCTGAACATTTTGCTAATAAGTAATATCAATCAGGGAGGAATAATTACAAAGAAATGGAAGTAAATTAGCTTGCCTCCTGACAGCACTGAAGTGAGAAATGAGTACATAAGAAAGGGTATGCAATAGGTATGAAGAGTGTATTTGAGTGGAACATGAGTGCACTTGGAATGTAAAAGGAAAATGAGTTCGGGGGGAAATTTTAAGAAATAAAAGGCTCTTTTAAGTGGTGTTCAGCAACAGGACAAGGGGCAAAAACTGCAACACTGGGAGTTCCATAAAAATATGGGAATTCTTTACTGTGAGGGTGACAGAGCACTGGAACAGGCTGCCCAGAAAGGTGTTGGATTCTCCTTCTCTGGAGACAGGAGGCATCTTATCATTTGAGAATAAATTACTTTTATTTACTGCTTCTTTTTTTCTTCAGGGGAGCTTTGTTGGTTTTAGCACTTAGTCTTTGTTTCTTGGTATGTCTGATATGAAGGTTACGATCTGGGTCTTGTTTCAAAAGTTGTTAAGCAATTTAAGAATTTAAGATGCAAATGAAATGTTATTGAATTCCCAGTAAAGAATAAATAACTTCCACAGATCTATATATGATATGATTTCTTATTCAAATCCTCTACCTAACATAAGCAGCTTGTTGGTTGTTAATAGAAAAGACAGAAGAGGGATAATCCTTGGCCTACTGAAATCAATATATATTTTAGCATTGTTACGAATTGAATTTCTTCTGAATTACTACTTCTCTAGGTGGAGACTGGATTGCAAAGACCGTGGTCTGACTTCATTTTTAAAATGAGAGCTGGTTCTAACATAGTAGAGTTATTTCTCCAAAAATATTTTGTTGTCCTGTGTCACGGAGTTACCTAGATAGATCTGTGCCCGTGACAGGGGGCCGGTAGGCTTGTGGGCCCCCCTCCCCCTTCACTTCCCGAGAAAAACGAAGCGGTGGCAACAATCTAAGAAGGAGAACTTATTTTACTAACTATGATGTTGAGATGCAAGATGACACGATACAATACAATCTAATCGGGAGTAAGTATAATAAACCAAATGGAATGAGGGAGAGAGAGCGAAAGAGCGATAGAGAGGGAGAGAGAGAGAGAGTGAGAGAGTTTCCGAAACCGAAAGCCTTACTTGATGAAGGCGCCCGGCTTGGAAAGCACACCCACTCCTCTCCCGGCAGCAAGCGAAAGTGAAGAAGCACCGCGCGCAACCAGATGACGTATCTTCCGTGATGTGTCTTCCTTCTCTGACCGTGAGGTCCTCTGGGATACGTAGTTCTTCTCTTTTGTCCATGATGTTATGATGTGGAATACCAATAGCGAAGTTACAAAACCATGACATCCTGCAAAATGTTACATATTAACAGATTAATGAATTTCACCACAATTGCAAATTTTGTCCACCATCAAGCTCTGGTTCTCTGAAAAAACAAAATCTTCCCTCATTCTAAATAAACGTCACAGCTTCCATAACAAATTGCTTGTTTTGATTTTTCTTAAGAGGCCATAGAACAGAGGTTTGAAGTCCCCAGAGAGATGGAAACGGGAGGAAAATATCTGGATCCAGGGAAAACTGTTAACAGAAAATCTGCTCAAAGACGTAAAATAAATTAGGAGAAAATACTTGGTGTAAGTACTTTGATTTACAAAATATAAGCCATACAACTTCAATCTTTAGTCAATAGGATCTGAGTTTGTGGTTTCTCAAAGGAAGCGTTACACATCACTTTGAGTTTTTGTACGTCCATTTTGAAAGTTCTGCATCATATATACAGTGATGTTAAAAATAGACAAATTTCAACATCCCTGTCTGAATGGAATCTAGACAAGTACAGAAGGTAAAAAACAGATCTGAATTACAGTGTTCAGATCAATTTCTGACATTCCAAAAATAATTTTCAAATCCTAATTGAATTACAACCAAAGCTATTTCTACTGAAATAGTAAATAAGTTAAAACAACAACAACAACAACAGACAAAAACAAGTGCTATTAAAATGCCTAAGCAATAACTCTTTCAATAATTTAAGGAATTTTAAACATAATTCTTAATAAAATTTCTTATGGGATTAAGGAGGGGGATTGTCTTGGGTTAGTGTTTCTGAAGTTTGCCTGTGATTTCAGAACCTTATAGGTGAAATTACAAAGCATTTAAAGATAGAATTTACAAAACCACTGAACAGATCAGACAGCTATGCTTCCATCAATGATCACTGAAATAAGGTTCCATTAACTTAAGAAAAATGCTCTGAGATCAATTAGGTATTTTTTTTTTAATGGCACATTTTGTCTCATCAGCAGTTCAAAGTTTGACAGGATAAAATATTGCTATGCGCATCTTCCCTTATCTTGTCAGAATCTTCTTCCAGACGCTATGACCTTCAATCCCATGATGGCATCTATTCACATGGCCCCAAGCCACATTTACAGCCTACACTGCAAGCTGCAAGTTGCAAGTACAGGATAATAATATTTCATTTTCCCTGATGGTTCAGTTTTACTAGGAAAAAAAAAAAAAACAAAACAAAGAATAAAAAGAAAAAAAAAAGAATGTTATCATTGCTTTCTGCAGTTAAAGTTTTCTAATAGATTGTGAAATTCCAGTCAAACAGTACCTTAATAAAAATATTATTTGCAAAGTCATTTATGTAAGCTTAGATTTTTCAGCATATTCAGCAGAGAGAGAAAGGCATCCACATAATTGCTTTTTCTCCTCTTTCAGCTATAAAAAGATTAGAGAAATAAGTGAAGCAATGTCATTAGCAAACATAACTAGTTGGGCACAACTGATGCGTTATTATGCATTGAAACATAACTAGAAGGTGTGAGACACATCAGAGAAATAAAAAGCAACAGACAGACTATTTTTGTATCGCTAAATATTCTGATTTCACAGAAATATATCATTTGTTTGCAGCAAAAGCCAGTAGCTTTCCTCAATTAAAATAATCTTTAAGGAAAAAAAAAAACAAAAAACATAACACATAGTATGCAGGATTACTTCTCTCTCTTTCAGATAAGCAGAAAATCAGCAGATGTATGAGTTGTGCATTAATCTAAGATGTAGAATTGAACATTAAAGCAGCTATTTAAAGTTTGAATCTATGTGAAGAGGTATTAATAGGCTAACACTGATAACTCTGTGTATCCACCCTATCATCACTGCCCATCCACTTTTCACTTTTTAAAGCACTACTCCTCTTTACCTTAACAACTCCACTTCTTTCCTATGTGATTAATAGAATATTAACTTGAGATAATTGAGTTCTGTAATTAACATTCCAGCCCTCTGTTGCTAACAGGAACTTGAAATTCAGGAGAAAAAAAAAAGGTTTTTTCTCTGCAGTAAGCTATGGTATTTCTCAGATTAGTCCTACTTATTTACCATTATCTTTAAAGTCCAGCGAGATGAAAGTAATTTAGGTTTGATAATTTGAGGGTGTAGTCAAACCTAGAAATGAATCATTTATCTTCTATTGTGTTTTTTTTTTTTTATAGAAGTAAGAAAACATTTAAACAGACATTACTGCTT
The DNA here is from genome assembly GCF_016699485.2 of Gallus gallus. NCBI lineage: Eukaryota > Metazoa > Chordata > Aves > Galliformes > Phasianidae > Gallus > Gallus gallus. The sequence continues at coordinate 37,453,371 of NC_052532.1, forward strand.
AAGATAAATTAAAAATATTTAGTTTTGTGTTGACTGCTGAATTATGGAGACATAGATAATAATATTAGTAAAAGCCTGATTTTCGAATAGAAAGATTATACTTGAGTATTTTACTATTAGATATTTTGGCAAGTTCTCTTTTCAGTCAATATAAATTAATCTTATGAAATTTATTAGTCATTTCTGTTGGCTGTAGTGTCCTACATAAAATAGAATTCATTATCTTGCTAGACAGTCTCCTTTTTGTATATCGTTGCTATTTAGGACTTTATTCTTACTTTACTAAAACTGTTTAGTATCATTTATTAATGCCATAAAAAATATATGTGCAAGCACTTGAATTGCCTTATTGTTAATTCTCGGGCTTAGATACTCTTGCAGCCCACAGAAAGGTAATGTGCAACTCCTCCGTGACAGTTACAAGATTCAGATGCAATCATGTATTCATTTGTGCAGATACTATCTGATTTCACAGCCCAGTGACTCATGCAAAAGAAAAGGCTGCCTATAGCCCAGCTATTCGTCCATTAGCATCTCAGCAGAGCCAAGAGGTCCCTGCCATACCTGCTTCAGGTCTTGTACAGCACTCTGCAGTATTGTACTCCCATGTCACATTCAGGCACTTGATGAGCTTCAGCCAGCAAAGAAAATGAAAGCAAGTGCTTTCACGTAAATATCGATATCCACCTTGAGAGCACTGGGTTCACACTGTCTGTATCCCCTGACATCTGTGGAAGTGCAGATTCATAGCCAGGGAATATCTCTGAATCCCACAACCTCTTCTTTGGCATCCTTTGTCAATATGGTATAAATGATAACCTGAATCTCCTCAAAAAGTACCTGAAGGGCTTCTGAATTGCACAAGGAAAGCAAATGGGAATTCACTAGCAAAAATTATTTTTCCAGAGTCATAGTAAGCCAGAGGTGTCATTATGTGTAGCATTAAGGTTGCTAAGTATTGTTTCCAATTTTAGCAGGCATGACACATCCACACATGTTGCAGAGGGACTGTCCATAACTAACTTGGATAGTCCTGAAAGAATGTTATGCTGACCTAAATCAGAAAAGTTGTTGACACAGGAACCATGTCTCCTATCCCCTCAAAACCTTAAATATGGACCTGCCATAACCTAGCAACCCGGTTTTGTCACTGAAAAAACTTAATCTCTAGAGATTCCAGAATTGCAGTAAGAATAACAACTTTCTTTTCTACTCTCTTTATAATAATTTGTTCCAAGAATAAACACATAACTAAGGCTTAATCTGTTAAAAAAAAAAAAAAGCCAGACATACCAAACAAAAAAATATTACTTGCGCTGTTTAATCAAAGCATCATTTGACCATGCATTACTGTGGCTCTGTGGATAACGTTCTCACTGCAGAACTGAAAGAATCAGAGTTCTGTCCCACAGTGCCATTCATTCAATTAAAATACAGAACTCTGGCCAATATTTACACCTCTAAATTAACACACATCACAGAGTAACCAGAACTATACAAACTCAAACACCTATGGAAGACATCATTGAGCACATAATGACCAGGACAATACCTTGCATAAAATTGCTAGAGCTCAAATGAGCAGCTCACTGCAGTATAAAGACCTCAGAGAGTCAGAGAAAGGTAATTGCTTGTTCAGGAGTTATCACAACTCTGTTAAAGATAGAGAGCTAAATTTGTTGAGCTCATCCACTTCAGTTACAAGTAAAATTATCAGTGTGGATCACTGAAAAATAAGAAATGAGAATGATAGATTTAACAAAATTTTGACCAATAGCTTTAACATTGCATCTAGAGAAAACATGATATAGGGTATTCTAGTCTGAATAACCCAAGTGTTACTAGGTAGACATACAGGTGGAAGGAGGGAGTAATTTTTCTCTCTCCCCTTAGCCCAAAGGTAAGAAAAAAAACTTGAACACCCTTAGTACACCCTTGGATATGCCTACGGATACACATTTGAAAAACCCATGTTCTGAGATGAGCTCTGAGTTTTTTCACAGCCCAGGTGTTCTCTTCACACCACTAGGGATCTCAGAAAGATTTCTTAGCAGTCCAACAGGGCTACGCTCTGCAAGGTGCTGTAGCTGCGTGCTTATTATGTGTGTCTTGCTACAGAAGCACAGGAATCTGTACATTTTAATTCCAGCCATATCACAGTTAGATACATACAAGCCTCAACTTTACATTCCCTGGAGACATTTTGAAAATTACATCTGAAGGATTCAAAGGTCGCACTTCATTATATACATAAATATATATAGACATATACAAAGGTTGAGGTAAAAATTATTAATTTAAGCTATTTTTTTATTCATCTTTTGAATGAAAAATAAATAACTTCTCCAAGTTTTTACCTTCTTATTAGGGAACATGAGTCCTGATGAGTTTTCTTTAATTCTGTGTAAAGTTAAAGTAGTCCGTCCACAGGATTCTGCGGACCAGGACCCATCCCATTTACCTGTGCTGGTGCAACCAAGGACTCCTGCAGTGACTAAATGTACAACAGCTGCCCGGCATTACAGAGGTGATGACCAGCATACTCAGAGGACTTAATCAGAACAGTGTGCTATGAGAATTTTGCGATAGACAGAGCTGTTCAGTCACTGATGCAGTAGTCTCAAAGCTACAAAATATTCCAGAGCTAGACAGGAACATTTTTTTTTTTTCTGTCACATATTCAGCAAGACCAAATAAACTTGTTATTTTTATTAGTGAACAATTTTCCAGATTTTCTAACTGACTGAATTGATTCCCTTAACAATATTAGCAGAAGGTAGGAAAGAAAATCATGGTGAACAACAGAAAAAAATATATATTTTACAGGATGAGCAAGGGGAACTGAGATGAGAAGGAAGGCGCAGCTAGGGGAGATGGACTGGGAGGTAATGAGTGGAATGGCTGCCCTCTCTCTTCTGTGCCCAAAACAGTGTGTGTGCCACGGGGAAACAGGAAACATTAAATGCTGACACATCACATGAAAGCCATAAGTTGTAATTAGACCTCAGAGCAATGCTGACATCATAAACCCATCAACACCACCTGCTAATTATGGTGTCAATGGAGCCCCTCTCCAGGTATTTACAGCCTGCTTCTTCACAGGCACCGTATTCAATGAATTATTCATCATACATCCACCTCTGTTTGATTAGTCAAAATGCTCTCACAAAGTACAAACCTGGACTTAAAAGTGGATTTTGCTAGACCTCATTTAAGCTGTCATATAAATCTACCTTTTCAATTTATGAATAAGTAGCCCATCATTTTATCTTTTCTTTTCATGATGTATGAAACAAAGAAATTGGCATAGAAAAGCTTTTCTTTCCTGATAGTTTTTTTCTTCAGAAACCAGTCTCTAAAACATGTTAAGGCTCTCAAAACAAATGCATCTTTTATGCTTTGCAAATACTATCTGCCTGCTGAATAAAGATTTTCTGATTTATTACAGAAACATATTGACACAAGGTAAGAGAAAAGAAAAATAATGGGAGACATTTGTATGCTTTGGTAAAGTCAATTTAATTAGTATGTGAACCACACAGATAAATATCATCACTTCCTAATGTACTCAGTCTGGACACAAATCAAACCAAACAAGGCAAGCTTTTCAAGCAAAACTATTCGTCACAAAATGAATTAAAAAAAAAAAAAAAGGAAACTCCGACAACAACTAGAGCAAGATCAGCCCACACTTGCTTTATTATTCATAACAGCCATTGCTAAGAGTAAATGAAACGGTTCAGTTTAATCAGACTCTCACAAAAAAGTTCTGATTCTTGTAACCACACTAAACAAATATTGTAATTTACATTATTGTCTTGAATACAAAACAAGCAGCAACTTTACAAATCCTAAGCCATAAATCCATTACTTCTTTTCACTTGCTTTATCTATACAAAAAACAAACAAAAAAAAAGAGGTACATTTTTCATTAGTATAGAAAACCATCTCATCATTTCTTCTTATCATGCCTCTCTCCACAAACTTGTCTACTTTTAATCTCTGAGATCCTCAGGAAAGAGACAATTCTTTGTGTCTTCAAACCAGGATATCATTGGATAATAATAGAGTTTACCAGAAACCAAAAAATTCTTTCTCAAGAGAACTTCTAATATCAAAGCAAGTATTCTTTTTTGCCTGAAACAAGGTGAAAAGGTGAATATACAATTTAAAAAATCCTGCTAAAATTTACATTATTATAGCTAATCCTCTAAGTACAATATTTTTCAAATAGAAATGCTTTCATTGCCAGCATTTACTATACCATATTTGTGCAGGGCACTTGAAATCTCTTTCCTTAACCAAGCTCTGAGTCTGTTGCATAGAGGGTGATGTTTTTGTTAAGCCATGTTTGCAGTCTATTGACTAGTCAGCTAACTCTCCCACAATCCAGTCTGCTCATTTCCTATACTGCCAAGATGTTCACTCAGGAAGATACGAATAGTGATATTGATTAAGAACCAGTCATTAATCTGAGATGGAGAAATGTTTGACTTAAATATTCTCAGTAGAGGAAATATTCCAAGACTGAATGTTTTACACCCAAAAGAACTGAAGTTCAGTGGTTAGTGGAGAAAATGCTTTATCAGTAATTAATTTTTAATTCACCACTAGTAGCAATAACAATAAAAACAACATCCTAAGCATTGCTATGAAGTTATCACAAAAATTTACCTTTAGGTCAAGAAACAATACTAAATGGGAATAAAAAGCAAGATACTAGACTTTGAAAAATTGTACCTTTAATTTGCATAATTTTATACCAACAGAGAAAAAAATACATTCTGTCCTTAAGGAAAAAATGTGGTCTCATCACAAAATAATTACACAATGAGTAGCCCCTTGAATGAAGAATTTACAACAGAATAAGTAGAACAGAGTGAGAAACATCTCAAGCCCTTAGAGTCTCAGTGGAGCCACTATTAACTTAGTAAAGAGGCCCTGCAGATTTACAAAAACGAAGGGAAACTGAATATCTACAAAGTAGCTTGAAGGTAAAAGATATTCTATATCCCTAATCAAACACCTTGATTCTTCCTTCAAAACGTTCTTGACATTTCTTTCGCTGTGAAGATCACCTTTCCCAAGCGTTCTGCTGTGATGTGTGAGAAAGCTTAGAAACAGTAATAGGTGTTAAAGGTCCTCTACACTTTATACCTCTGGCCCTCTCCACTTTGGAATGTACTTTACTTTTGATACAAGCAATTGTTATGGTCTATTTCTGTCCTGATGTTAAGTGAATCAATATAAATCCCTGTTAAATGAAGCAATGTGCTACTAAATCAGATTTGACCTTTTAATCCTTAAGAAAGTGTTAGAGTTGGCTACATTTCTACATTTTTGGCAGTTGTTCAATAATATCTTTTTCTTTCTTTCTTAAGAAGCTGCCTGGGGTAATTATTCACATAATGGGACAAAGAGATGACCTACAGTAAGATGAAACATTTTAATTGCCTCAGAAAGAAAAAAAGAAGAAAAGAAAACAGTGCGCTTGTTAAACTGTAAATATTAATTCACCTGCAGATGCATTTTTTTTTTTACAAGTATCGTTAGCTAAAGGCAATAACAATATTTTCCAATTGTTGGAGTAAGGCATTTACTTCAGTAGAGCACCAAATCGAAGCTCATGGTCAGAGTTCTCTTTTAAAAACACCTCCATCATTATCATATCTTCACCTGCAGAACTACCCATTAAGAACAGTCCAAAGATCACCTAGGAAAATTGAATTACGTGCATTCATTCCTGTTGAGTTCTCATATTCAGAGTTTATAATTGCATTAAGGATGCATCTTTATAAAGACAGAAAAGAGTAAAAACAGGCCAATAGGAAGGAGTTGGTCAGGGAAGGGAGCAGGGAAAGGGAGTCTATCAATCTATGAAATCTCTTGACCTTCAGTGCAAAGACACTAAAAGAAAAATCATTTATCAAAATATTTCCTAGTTCCATGTTGTGAAAATGTCTGTGCTTTTTCAGGGGAGTTTTCATCTTATAAAATTTCCTTTCTTCTGCAAACTATGTTTATTCTGTGGGAGTAATTTAAGGTAGGGTGTGAACCTGGCCTCCATGCCCTGCCTGGACTCATCACTTACTCTAATGACAGCCCCACTCAGCCACACAGGTGCACAAGGACAGCCTGGCTTCAAGCTGTCTCTGGATCCCCCTTGCTCTTCTGGGCCCTAGTCTCCTACTCCTAGACATACTCCTCTGCTTTCAGCCCAGTGCACTTCTAACTAGTAATGTCCTTGGGCTGCAAAAGGTTTTTTCTTTCCTGTGGAGTGGTTTATAGTTAAACAAACCTTCATTTATACTCTTTGTGGAGCTGTGCCACTCTGAATGCCCTGTATAGGCAAAGTAAGTAGAATGACCTGTTTACTATTGCTGCAATATTCCCATATTCCTTGACATGTATCCTGACAAAGATACGTGTATTAAAGTTCCAGATACATTAACTTTCCTTTTTAAATAAAATAAAAATTGATTAATTAATTGATTAATAAAGATTGGATAAAAATGTAATGAAGATACCATTACATTTGTTTTAATGGAATGTTTTTCTCTCATCTCTATTTTAATTATTATTTTTACAGTGTTATTTTCAGATTCAAATATAATTCAGGTTGTTTTCCTCCTATGTGTTTATTGCTTTGCAGAGCTGCACCTGAAATATTTATTCAAAACAAGAAGTACAAACACAGAACAGCAATTGCATATTTCTGCAGTGTTACCTGACCTCTAGAACAGTTCTTCTTTTTTGTTAATAGCTAAGAAAATAATTAGGGTAGCAGAAGAACATTTGCACAATTAATAGTACTTTCTATTACTTTTAATCAGAGGAGCAAGCAGAACAAAGACTCAATGTTTGGAAGACTCTCCTGGATATTCTTTCTATAGTAGACAAGATGCGTCTTTCCCAGAAGGAGATTTCTATTTGCAGAAAAGAGAACACAAAGAGGACAATGATCTGATACATATCTGAGCTGGATGGGACTACAAATCTATAGCTCTAGTATCTATAGTCTGTGTTGTATAAAACTTAATGAGCTCATATCAAAGCACTTGAGAGAAAGATGTGTCTGCCCATGGCCCCAAGCACTCCTGTAGCTCTCATCAGAATTCAGACACCATCTTTCTCAATATGTCATGGCCCAAATATAGACCTGGTATGTGACAAGAACCTGAAATCAATGAAAACAGCTGAAGCACGGGAAACATCCAATGAATGGGATTTTTATTCTTTGTTTAAACTTTTCCTCATTAGTCTTGTATTCTGTTTCACATTCCTTTCAACAACAGCAATACTGAGTGCAGTCAGAATCAAATGTGAGAACTCCAAGAACTGAGAACTCCAAGCTTGAATGAGAAATAATATTCTTCAGATCAGGGACATTGGAAATATTTCTGAAAGGCTGTTTGGCCTTTCCATCTTGTATTTAGGGAATGATGGAAAATATATATATTATCATTATCATTTTTTAATAAAGAAAAAGAATGTATTACAAGAAAAAGAACTAATGATGGTCAAAGGAGACCTTTATCATAGAAAGATTCCTAGGGGAGTCCACCTCATTCTAAGGTGTGAGATATATCATTTACACAAAGTTTCTCAGGAGCAACTTCTCTTCACTGCAAAGAAGACTGTTTTGATATCACAGAATTTTCTGGTCCATCTTTAATGAATTCGGGAATTGTGTATAGTACAACTTGGCTAAATCATATGATAGAAGTCACACAAACACTTCAGTTAATGTACCTAGGTCTCTCTGAAATCAGTGTCTCCAATTTATCAAATTCTCAAATTCTCAGCTACAAAACACTGTTTTTCAACATGATCACCAACATCAGCTCTCCGTTTTCAACAGCTATGAACAAGAGCCTGCATGCTGCACTGGCAAAAAAATCTGCAACAAAATTTAACAGAATATTGACAGGAAGGTTCAAACTCTAGTGCCATATCACTAACAGTCACCTCTAATGTCATGGGCTAACATAATGAAATAGGAGGCATCACTTTCTGAGCTGCCCTTGTATATATATATATTTCTAAGATTTTTCTAGTAAGTATGTATCTACTACACACAGAGTTCAATCTTCCTCAGTATTTCCAATCAAGCAGTCACTGAACCAACAAAACACACATTAATTTTTGCTAACAAAATATACAGATTGACTAATGGCACATAACTGACAATCTTCTCAGTAGAAATACCAACATCCAAGGTAACTTACATTTACTTCCATGTATGGTCAAGGAAGAAAAACAGATATTATTAATATGCATTTTGTTGACTTATTTGGTATTTATTCTAGGGTGAATCACGATATAGAAATGGTTCTTTGTCAGCTAGAAAAGGAGAACAAAGTGACCACATCTGGATGTCTCCCTTTCATCACTTTAAAAGTAGTACTGGGATATTTTTTCCTTTTCTGAAATTTTCTTCTCTTTCGGAGGCTTCAGAGCACCTGTCTTCTTTATTATTTATCACTCCTCCAGGTGCTTTGTCATCCACCTACTGAAACTAAGATTTTAAATCTTTCTTCCATGATATGGATGAAAAAGAAGTGTTAAACAGCACAAGGCAAGAACTGACTTCCGTTCAGCTTCACTAGAAATCCACCCACATGGTGATGAATCTAAATTGCCAGCGGCATTTGGAGACCTGTTAGCCAGTTGTTAATACATTACAAGTATGTCATGTTGATTGTGTGTCACTTTATTTTCTAATCCAAATGTCAGCCAGAACTAAGTCAAAAGCAATAACGGACTATATCACATTGACACTATTATTTTTATCAACAGATATCAAATTATTTTGACAAAATCTATTTTTCATGATTTGTTTGAATAGAAATTGATTATATTATGGTCCTATCACAGTTTAAGAATTTGAACCCTCAGTCGTATCACATTTTTTTCTGAGGAAGCTATTAGAGCAGACATATAAAACAGACATATAGAAGTTAAGGTCATTGTCTCGGGTAGGATAGAATAAATGACAGCCCACATTGAATCTGTATAATGAAGTCCACTTAAGAATCTCTGAGATCAGACCTTTTGTTCTGCTTGGTTATCTCAGATAGGCATTCACTTGCTCCCACACAAGTCCACTAAGTATTAACTTACTATCCAATCAGAGGCATACATTCCTCTTGGTCTGTGGTTGTCAGACAGAAAGTCAGTCTGGTTCCTGATAATGCTGCTGTTCAGAGTACCAAGGAATAATTGGCTGTGGTTCATGGATGTACCCTCAGCATTCCAGTATGTTTTATCTAGCCATTTTAACCATCTCCTTCCTAGGACCTCTTGTTTCACGTACCAGCTACTTCTGGGAACCTTTCTTTTCAGAGCCATTTCTTCTTTCCTAAGTGCTTGCTTTTGACAGTCTAAATAGTCATTGTGTCTGATAGTCTGGAGAATGTTCTTCAAGTACTGAGCAGAAATTCCCTGTACCCCAGGATTATATCCTTTTTTTCTTCTTCACTTGTGATAGACATAGCTTTGAGTTTTTCTTGTTTTCTTGGTCAAGACTTCTTTGAGAGCTCTAAAAATGGTTTGAATTTCCATATTAATTAATACTAATTAGTTAAGTGGCCCAGAGAGAACTTCATCCAGTTATTTAAGAATACTATATTTACGTAATTGCACGTACAAAATACCTAAATATGGTAATCTCTATTCATCACTCTTTTTAGTCATTGTTGGAGTAGAAAAATTTTGAAGTAAAATTATTGAACTATCTTTCTCCCTCTCCACAAGTGGAAAACAGCGCAGAAGAATTTGGAAGAATCTGGTGACTATTTCTCGTTTTTATTGTATTATTTTTCAAAATTAAAACTGAAATGTTTTGCCATTGTTGAGTTTCTAGAGTATTTAAGATCCCTGTAAGTAAGTATCCTGTATGGATTTCCTGTGAAAATGGTTTACAGTTCTTAGCTTCTAATAATGTATATTACTTGACCTTTTGTAGTTCTTTTAAATCTTTTCTCCTACCAGAACTGAAAGAGACCACAAGCAGAAGTAATCCCTATTGGCACTGCCACCATTGCTGTTACCTTTTGCTGTCCTCAGGGGCACTGAATCAAATGAGAATTTGTATTTGTTCCTTCTAAAACACCTCTTTATCTATGGACTTCTGTGCTAACCTTCAACATACAACTTCCACTGTCCCTTGTTATTATCTCTCAGTCAGGTAAAGATGATTTAATGCTCAAATTTCTAATGGTGTGGGGAATGGAGCTTGGGAGCACAACCACACTGTCTTTACAGGAAAAGACAGAGATTTCTTGTTAGACTTGTTCAAAACCACAGTCTCCCTCCTCATAACCTTGCTGGAGAGAAAATAACAGTCTCAGCACACAACTCTTCAAGTCCCACTACTGCCAAACACCAAACTTACAGCTACACATCAGCAAAACTCTCCTTATTCACGTTATACCTTTGATTGTGAGTCAAAGCCTGACTTGCATACTTTTTTTTTGTGGTACCTGAAATATATTTATATCATCAGATGGTTATTTATTATCAAGCCTCAAAAAAAAGGAAGTAATGAAATGGTGAATGATTTCCAGTACTGTCAGACCTTGAATGGATTCTCATATAGTGACACCATGATGATCCACCTGTGCATCTTGCATGTCATCTAGAGAAAAACACCCTGCTGCCCCAAGTTCTTCTCTCTGCAGAAACAATTTTATCTCAGTTGTCAAGGACTGAATAACAGACTTGGAATATTTTCCTCTTGCAGCTGTGGTGATCAAGACCCTGATCACTGCATTCATGTGATTCACATACTTTATTACATCTTTTCTCAATTCTTGATCCACCTTTTCATGCTGTATCTCCTTTTCTCTCCCCCAGCCTCTTTCCAAATAAACAAACTGCTCAAATTATGTTTTTCCCTCCAGTCTCACCTGTGTTATTTCCTTTCCCACATTAAGTATTTCTGTTATTACTGTTACCTGACAATCTTGGCCTTGTGACAGATATGTCTTTCAGTTACTTAGGCACTGCTTGGCCTTGGAATATTCTGCTCTCCTCTAGTAACACGTGAAGTCTTCCCATCTCTCTTATAACTCCTGCTTGTAAACCTGTGAAATTCAGCCTTTGCTCGTGGTGATTTCTGATTGTGGCTTCTCACACATGAATGCAGCATATCCAGTAGTTTTTACTGAACATCTTGTTCAGTTAGCCAAATATCAGGCTAGCACCTAGCAAGTGGTCTAGGCATTAACTTGTACATCTAAGAAAAGAGGATTGAAAGAAAGACATCTTCTGTTGGGTTTCAGAAATAGAGCAAAACCCATGAATAGCATCTCACCCTTGATAAACAAACTGAGAGTGAAGATGGTCTCACATGACAGCGTTAGACTTATAGCGATAGATTTTAACTATCCTTGTAGCAACATGAGATTTATGCTACCTTACATAAACACCTTGACTGATAGAAAAAATAAGGTTAAAAACAAATGAGACTTGAAGACTTTTATGTGACTGGATTTGCATCTTAAAAGAAAGCAGGCAAACAGAACAGATGGATTGGTTTGGGAGGAAGTTACGAGACCCACAGCAAAAGTAAAAGAAAGGATTTAGAGGCAAGGTGAGATACGAAATAATTTTGCATATGGAGTGACTATGTAAAAAGCATCAAGTTATATTTTTCCTACTAAAAACATTAAAACAATATTAAAGATTATGTGAGGAATGAAGGTTTTAAACTAAATTACACTATTTTTCTACCTGATCATTATGGGATTGTAAATCTCAGAGGATTTTCAGACTAGACTCCAAGGATAATTTACCTTCAAAGAGACAAACTAAGTATTAAATACTTATGAATAACTGTTACTTTGTTCCTAAAGTAGTTGCTGTGAACTAACTAAAAATTTGGTCTTACAAAACAACATATGGTTTTGCAAAAACTATAAAAGAATAAAAGTTGTTTGTTTGTTTGTTTGTTGGGGGGGGGGGGGGGGGGGGGGGGAGGAGGTTCTCTGAAACTGAACTAATTTAATTCCTGGAAGGACATTTAGAATCACAGAATGGCTTGGATTAGAAGGGGTCCTAAGGATCATCAAGTTCCAAGCCCCCAGCACAAGACACCCCCCCACCAACCTCCAGATCTAGTACTAAACCAGGTTGCCCAGCGCCACATCCATCCTGGTCTTGAACACCTTCAGGGGTGGGACATCCACAGCCTCTCTGGGCACGCTGTGCCAGCACCTCATCTGTCTCTCTGTGAGGAACTTCCCCCTGACATCTAATCTAAACCTTCCCTCCTTGAGCTTAAATGGTAGGGTAGAAAGCTGCTAGATAAAGCACTAAATCAGATTGCCCAGAGCCCCATCCAACCTGGCCTTAAACATCTTCAGGGATGAGGCATCTACTATTTCTCTGGGCAACCTGTTTGAACACCTCACCATTCTCTCAGTAAAAAAACTTTCCTCTGACATCTAATCTAAGTCTCCCTTCTTTTAGTTTATAACCCTTTCCCCTTTTCCTATCATTATCTACTTGTGTAAAAAGTTGATTTCCCTCATGTTTATAAACTCCCTTTAAATACTGGAAGGCTGTAACAAGCTGTCTCCACAGCCTTCTCTTTTCCGGGCTGAACAATCCCAGTTCTTTCAGCCTGTCTTCACAGGACAGGTTCTCCAGACCTTTGATCACCTTCTGGATCCTCTCCAAAAGCTCCACATCTTTCCTACTTTGAGAGCCCCAGACTTGGACACTATACTCCATCTGGGACCTCACCAGTGCAGAACAGAGGGAGATAATCATCTCCCTTGCTCTGCTGGCCACCTCTCTTCTGATGAAACCCAAGATACCACTGGACTTCCAAGCTGCAAGTCCATGCTGTGGCTCATGTTAAGTTTTTCATCAACCAGGACTCCTAATTTTTTCTCAGTAGGGCTACTCTTAAGGAATTCTTCTCCCAGTTTGTATACACATCTGGGATTACCTCAACCCAAGTGCAAAAACTTGCACTTTGCATTGTTGAACTTAATGAGTTTCACAAGCGCCCACCTTTGGAGTTTATCAAGGTCCCTCTGGATGGCATCTCTTACGTCTACTGTATCAACTGTACTGCTCAGCTTGGTGTAATCATCAAGCTTGCACTCAATCCCATAATCTATGTCATTTATGAAGATGTTAAAGAGTACTGGACCCAAGACGGGCCCCTGGGAGACACCTCTCATTACCAGCCTACCAGCCTTCACCTGGACATAGAGCCATTGACAACCCTCTGGCTGTGACTTCCCAACCAGTTCCTTATCCTCTGAATATCCATATCCTTCCTTCAAATCCATATCTATCCAATTTAGAGATAATGGTGTTGTGGGAGACTATGTCAAAGCTCTTGCAGAAGTCCAGGTAGATGTCATCACTTGCCTTCCCTTTGTCCACTCCTGCCATTATTCCACCATAGAAGGCTACCAGATTGGTAGAATCACACCAATAAGTCTCAGCTAAGTTAATCAAAGCAGATAAAGTGAGACATCTGTACAAAGTACAGGCACCTATACAAAGTACAGATCTATGGAAGGAAGCACTCGGAAAAATAAAAGTCTGAATGAATATTCACACATCTATATAATAGTTAAGTAATGTGTTGTTAACTAATGTTACTAATTTCATAAGATGTTACACACGTTCTTTACATAACACAGAAATAGTTTATCAGGTCATTCTAAAATGGTGCCCAGCAGCTAGTTGGTTTCAAAGGCTTGCTCAACTATATATATAGATTATGATGGGAGCTTGTTCTTATGTAGGCATGTAGAGACAGTTACCTGTGTTTAGATGTGTTATGGATGGCTTTCTTTTGCCTACTTACAGCCACTGAAATTCAAGCAGAGAGTCCAATTGATGAGATCGGAATATCCTCACACACCTGAGGCAGAAGATGAAAACCATGTTGGATACCTGAAGATAACACAGACAGCACAATATAACTTATGCTAAGACAACTAAATCTCACTTCTGCTATCTGAAACTGCTTGCTTAGACATCACTTTGCAAAAACAAGATAATATTACATTACCTGGAAATAAAATCTAAGTTCCCTTAATTGCACAACAAATCTATGGACAGCATTTCAGATTTTGTCTTCCTGCAGGTTAATTTTTAAGTGAAAATCTGTCACATTTCCAAATCAGAGGAAAAAATGTGGAGGAAATGAGTCCTATGACTCAAGAAAAGATAACAAGATAGCTACATACTGTAGCTGTAACAGTGTAGGCTGTTGCGCAGTTTGATAAAGCAGGAGTTCATCATCAATGACAATCTACTTATTAGTGAAACAGACAAGGAAGTCATGAATGAAAAGCCATAACAGCGATATTATTCTCCTAAGCAGAATCCTGAATGTGCTTCTCACTAATGGAAGGTTATAGTTAATCAGTAGCTAACAAGTTGTAATATCAGTAGGGACAGATGTTTTCTAAAATGTAAATAAAATGCATCTGAAAAGTCATCATCAAGAGGAATTTGTCTTTCCTGAATTAAGCACATTACTGATTTTTCTCTCTGTAATTATGCTGTCTATTTGCTATTATCTGCCCCATCACTAAGGAAGATTTCACCCTATGAATGTCAGTTCCCTGTGAGACACCATATATATATATATATTTAATGTATTTCATTTAGCAGCTTGCTGTATAATAGTAGAGGTAAATACTGGGGACTCTGAATTTTAATTCTTTAGGTTTCTACTTCTCTCTCTTTGGCATTAAGTCTTTGATGCTCAATTGAAAAAGAATGATAATTAAATAAATTCTCCAGAAGAATCTATTTTGTCATATGTAGTCAATTTAATCATTTTTTTTCCTCAAGGGAATCATCCTATGAATTAAGCTCGTCTCTTTTAATTTCTTTTCCTCTTCTTTATTTGGATCCAGAAGAATAATTTGTTAGAGTCTTTTGCTAAAAACCACTTCAAAGTTGGTCCCCTTGCTGCTGCAGAAATGAGTCAGATACTTTTTATTAACATATCTGTGCAATTCTAGATTCTTCTTTTGTAGTGACAACAAGAAAGATCATTTAATGGAGACAGTTCGAAAACACTGATTGCTTTAGCTGTATCAGTCTTGTAATAAAAGTTTTACTGACATCAAATAAGAATATGAAATCATTATAACTATGAGTAACGATGTCTCAACCAATCTCTACTGATCTGAAAACACCTTTCCCAGGTTTCATGGTTAGGTATAAAAGGTAGAGACTCCCGTTTGATTTCTAATTCCCTTATGTGATTAAACAAAAAAGACAAAACATCTTGCTACTCTGTGACATAATCTCTGATTTTTGTCCGAATGGCAGCTTCATTACCCATTGTACAGTAAGACAATCTCAGAGAGACGAGATTCTGATTTACTGCAAAGTGTGGGTGCTTGGAGTCCTCCCACAAAGCTAGCACATCCTGGGATTTCCACAACACTTTTTTATACATATTCTTACCACTTGACCACTTCCCTGATACAGATTCTGGTCTACAATTGTTTGGTTAATGATAGGGTTAATCTCCCTACCTTCAGGCTAGCTAGACATCTTAATTAACTACATGTTTTTTTCAGAATGCTCCTATCTTCAAAGACATTGATGAATATTTCTTTTCACATCCCTGACAATTACTTCCTATCAAGGTTCTTCTGTGTCTCCTTGGCCTTCAAGCATTCAAACGTTTTCCGTGAAAATATGACCTTTTATTTTTTAAGTTATTACTTAGTCATTCAGCTTGAGGTACTTCTACCTGTGCAGGAACAATTATTTAATGAAATTCAGGTACCAGAAGAAGAATAGAATTTGATTTTGAATTCTCTCTTCATGACCCCTAGTAAACTTCTGATTATTTATATATTTGGAAGATGGATGTTTTTAGATTTAGTCTATTTCCATTATACACAGATTTAAAATATCTGAGGGTGTCCTCAGGATCTGCTGCCACTCTCATCCCAGGTCTATCAGGAAAACAAATTATCAGCTTCATGTTTCTGCTTCTACTCTTGCTATTATATAGCAAATAAAAAAATAATAATTTTAAAATCTACAAGTCTAGGTTAGTCTAACATTAAATTACCATGCTTTGCTGTTAGCTTTTTAAGTTTGTATTTCTGGAGATTTTGTGTTACTATAAAATTCATTCTGTTCTCAAATATAAATAAACTATCCAAGTTAGTTCTCTCAGCACAGATGTCAGTTATGACCTGTGTCACTCTAACTACAAGGAAAACAAACAAACAAACAAATAAGATACCTTAATCAGAATTGTCTGGCTTATCTTTTTCCAGAAAATGAATGAAAATACTAGAAAGAATTTAAAGTTTCAGTCCTAATGTTTCAGCATAACTGTGCACCTGAGTCAAAGCAGTTCCTGTGATGTAACCTCTGTCACTGCTAAGATAAAGGCCTGCCTTGCACCCAGGGGGTGGGTGTATGCAATCAGGAAAGGCTTCATTAGGAAGTTAATTCTTTGTCCTCAACAAATGTCAGACTACAATGGAACAGTTGATTGAATCTGGTGACACTGGCACAGTAATCTTCAGTCATTCTTCCAGATGCAGTGAGGCCTCTGGAAGGTAAAGGATGTGTTTCTTCAAGCTCTGCACCCTCTGCATATCCTCCCACACTATGGATTGTCCCATGTAGGAGTCCCAGGTTCTTTTTGTGCTCTCTGAGGATGGAGCACCTCTTGGAAGAGACCCAGAGATGATGTATATGTTGATTGGATTTGTATTGAACTAAATCTATCCTCTCAAGCTGGCAGCACTGACACCATATATGGCATGTACAGAAACCCAAAGCTGCACCCCAATTTTTTTTAGCACAATGTGATTGTCTTTTCATGCGAATTATACTCTCTCTCTCCATTCTGCAACTGATATTCCACCAGTAATAGACTGGCACATTTTCTCAACTGCAACTATTTTAAGATACACCTTATTTTTTTTACAAGATCATGCACAATTAATTTTCAAAATGCTCAAATTTTTATCACAAAAAGTGATTTGTTAGCCACTTGGTTGAAAATGTTATATGTCCATTTTTAGTGTTACTGCACTGTGGAAATTTATAAGCTGTATTGTTTTATTTTTTCACAGTTAGATTGCTCTTTCCTTTATGAGCGGAATGGAAATGTATTATTTGCCAAATTTGTGAAATACAATGCAAATGCAAATGGCTAACTGTGCTGCTTACCACAGAAAATAACGAAGATCTCAAGGCACTTTCTTCTGACGTTATGTCACATAATCCAGGTTAATAATGAATTATGTGACTGACAAACACATACTCGAGAGGCATCGTCCATAAGTAGCTAAGTCTGCATCTCACAGGAAGAGAAGAATGGTATGTTCCCGGTTTGCATACTTCTTGTTCAAATGAAGGACTTGCAGGATGATGCACAGAGCTACAGGATGATCTAGGACTCACCTAGGGCACACTATGACCTTCTAGTAGAATACTAATGTGCCAAATACTGTGCCAAATAATCTGGATTCTGCACATCTGAACTCACTTCTTCTGTCTCACTGTTTGGATGGCAATCTAATCATGATAATTGATTTGAGGATAGTCTCAGAAGACAATTCTCACGGACCACCTGGTAAAACATTGTTTCATTGCTTCCCACAACAACTGTCACTGAAATTGATATTTGTTTTCACTGAGAGATGAATACAGCTCCAAACAAAGTATCTCAAAAAGAATCTATGAGAGCTATAACAAAGAACTGCACAGAATAGGTAAAAGGAGTTATTTAGCCTTCGGGTTTTCTTCCATATGAGAGGAGTACAAATAATTTGATAATTTGGTTTGAAAACATCAGAACACAGGAAAATACATGAAAACATATATCAGATCATTAATGATGTAAAAGGGAAGCATCTATTCACTACAGAGCATCCAGTCAAGGAAAAACCAAGAAGATACTGTTTGTCACATGCTGTAATTTTTTTATTTTTTTTTTATTTTTTTTGCCAGATAGTATTGTGTAACTCATAAAAAAAAAAATAAATAAAAAAAATAAAAAAAAGATGTTCAGGAAAGTCACTTTTTAAAAGTGAGTATAGATGTTAAGAATCCAGAAGTTGAAAGACAAAAAGTTTTCAGGAAGCCTTAATACAGCTTAGGAGGTTCAGAAATGTCAAGTTCCACAGGTTTCACATGCTCCATCTGCAACTTTTCCACCTTATTAGGCTCAAATCTCATAACTACTGATTTCCAGAGATGACATTTCAAATGTAAGATCATACTTTAGATGAATTTGTCCTGCTGACTTCAGACGGTTGCAACTGGACATTTCAAAGTATAAATATAATTATTCTGAAGTGTTGCAGAAAATTAATACCCTACACTGATGTCATTTTCAAATCCCTAATTTACAGTCTTCTGGGTAGAGCTAACTCCATAACTTTACTGGTAAAAATGTATAACTACAAATAAATCATAGCGCAAAATTAATCACTTTTCTTTGGGTTTGAGTAAAAGACTTCAATACCCTCATTAAATGAAATCAGGCTTACAACTGTGATAAAGGACAGAGCATGATCCTAATCCAAAGACCAATTAAAGAAGTTTTTGCTTCAGTCTTCACTGGCAACTGCTCTTCAAACACCTCTTGAGTGAATGTGTCAAAAGGTGTCCCATCTGCTGTAAGCAAATATCAGGTTTGTGACCACCTGAGGAACCTGAAAATCCATATATCCCAATGAGATGCATCCCAAAGTCCCGAGGTAACTGCCTGACATAGTCATCAAATCACTCTTGATAAAATTAGAGAAGTCATGATGGTCAGATGAAGACCCTAGTGAGTGGAAAAAAAGGCAATACATTTTTAAGAAGTGTAGAAAGAACAACCCAAGGAACTACTGACCAGTCAGCCTCACTCCTGTGATGGGAAAGATCATGGAACAGATCCTCTTGGAAGCCATGATAAGGCACATGGAACAGACAGAAATGACAGAATATAACCAGGCTGATTTCACCAAGGGAGGTCCTGCCTGACCAAGCTAGTGGTCTTCTATGATGGCATGACTGCACTGATGGACAAGGGAGAGCCACTGTCATCTATCTGGATTTCAGTATGGCCTTTGACACTGTCCCCCCAACATACTTATCTCCAAACTAGAAAGATACAGATTTGATGGGTGGACTGTTCTATGGACAAGAAACTGGTTGTGAGATCATACCCAGGGACCAGTGATCAATGGCTCAGTGTCTGGATGGAGATTAGTGATGAGTGGTGTACCTCAGGATTCAGTACTGGGACCGATCTTTATTATCTTCAACAAAGACATCGACAAAGGAATCAAGTGTAGCCTCAGCAAGCTTGCAGATGACACCAAGCTGTGTGATGTGGTCGATATGCTCAAGGGACGAGATGCCATTCAGAGAGATTTAGACAGACTCGAGCAATGGGCCCAGGTGAACCTCATGAGGTTTAACAAATCCAAGTGCAAACTCTTGCATCAAGTTCATAGTAAGCCCCACTGTCAATACAAGATGAGGGATGAAAGGAGCAGAGCCCTACTGGAAAAACTTGGGAGTACAACCGGATGTCAAGCTGGACATGAGCCAGCAATGTGTCCTCACAGCCCAAAATGCCAACCATGTCTTGGGCTGCGTCAAAAAATTGTGATAAGCCAGCTGGGGGAGGTGATCCTGCTCATCTGCTCTATGCTGGTGAGACCTCACCTGGAGGACTACATCCAAATGTGGAGTCCATATTACTGAAGAAGCATGGACATGTTATGTCCAGAGGAGGGCCACAAAAATGATCCACGGGATGGAACACTGCCCCTGTGAGGACAGGCTGAGAGAGCTGGAGCTGTTCAGCCTGGAGAAGAGAAGGCTGAGGGAGACCTGATACCAATCTATCAGAGTTTAAACGGGGGCTGTAAGAAGGAAGGGGACAGACTATTTAGCTAGGTCTGTTGTGACAGGGGGAAATAGTTCCAAACTATATGAGGGTAGATTTAGACTGCATATAAGAAAAGTTTTTTGTAATAAGGGTAGTGAAGCATGGGGACAGAGATTAGATGGATGCCCCATCCCTGGAGATATTCAAAATCAGGCTCTGACAGGGCTCTGAGCAACCTGATCTAGCTGTAGATGTCCATGTTCATTGCACGGGAGTTTGACCAGATGACGTCTAAAGTTCCCTTCCAACGCAACACTTCTATGATTCTATAAGTTGAAGCTCTGATGCTGCACAAACTGATCTGCAAATTTAGACAGACTAGGAACCTAATCAAAATGTATCATGTCTCTTAGCTAAACTATATCCATGAATTTACTTTTTCATTAAAAAAAAACAAAAATCAAAAACAAAAATCAAAAACAAGTAAACAACAAACAAGCAATAAACATGGAAGTGAAACTGAGGAGAAAAAAAAAAAAAACATGGTGTCTGATCTCAGGCCAGTACAGATTTAGGATAGATCATACGTATGATACTGAAGGGCATTTAGGTCCTCCATCATGAAGGAAAACATAAAGGATGTGCACTAAAGCTCTGCAATAGTAGTTTCAGTTCTCTAAAGCAGTGCATTCAAGAACAATTGTGATTTCACATAATGGAGATTCCTTTCATCATATATTTGTAGCATATTTGGCATATTGGAAATGTACATCTCCCTGCTTCATTTCCTCTAAAGGGGTGAGCATATGAAGGTTGTTTATGTGCCCTCAATAAAACAAACACTGTACAAAACGTAAGTCCTCCCACTCTCCAGTTCATTTACCGATCTATTTATAAATCCCATTAGTTGGTTGCAAACACAGTGCACAAGCAGATTATTTTGGTATTAATGAGGTGTTTAGATATTACTTGTGTTGCAAAATATGTGATTACTGAAATTATGTAGTAAGCTAAAGGAATTGTCTGAGCTAAAAAGAATAGGCTAGTTTAGCCAGCATGATGGATGCATGGAGTCTAATGAAAGAAATACCCTCCGTGCATTTGCATTAAGTACTATGCATCAGTCAGAACCAGGCTGCTTGATCATGAAAACAAACTTCATAGTGTTTCCTTTGTATTGCTACCGACACAAATAGCCAACAGAAGAACTTTTCTGAATGAGATATCAGGAGAGGGGCAAAAAATGGGGTAGAATGCTCTTTCTGAAATAAACAAAAGGAACAAAGAGCAATGGGGGAACAGCAGCTGCCCATCTGTACCCCTCATGCCCACTAAGCATAAGTAAGAATTTTAATCAAAAGAAATGATCACTTCTCAGTAGTAGCACTGTGACAGAGAGACTTTGACTGGAAGCCCTCTTCAAACAAATGTCTGAGTGATGCCTTGGAAAAAAGAAGAGACGCCAGGGAGAGAACAGAGCTATCACCTCAGGTTGAAATTGACAAGTATTTCATTATATTTTTCTTTTTTTTTCCTTCTATTTTTTCTTTTTTCTTTTCTTTTTCTAATATTTTTTTCTTCTTTGCATATTTGTTTGCAATTCTGTAGTCAATTATCTAACCTGTGTTTTGCTAGTATAAACATATTTTGATTTTCTTCTTCAAGATTCTTTAATTATTGGCCAGGTCTGAAAATGTTCTGCCCAGTAAGCTGTGCTCTTGTTCTGAAAATAATGGATAATCTGATCCTAGGGTGGGCTGATATGTTTCCAGGCTATATCTAGATGACTATTTCTTTGCAGAACTAGCTTCAATACTGATCCCTCTTCAACCCCCATTTGCTCAGTGTTGCATTTCTATTATAAAATATGGCTTACATCCAGTCAAAATCTACAACAGAAAAAGTACATTCTACATTCTGTTCTGCTCTCACAACAGTATTGCATGTTGCTGTACTTTGGGAGCTGCTCCATGCAGCGTGTGGGGGGAAGTCATGGGAAGATCATGAGCTTCAGAAGATCAGCTCAGCAGTGCGAACCCACTGTGTAATCTTGGGCTACTCAGCATCCATGCTGAGTTTTGATATTCTCAAGTGACAAAGGTCCAGCTTTTATGAAGCTGCCAGAATCAGGTGGTCCTGAAGGCAGACAAACCCAGAGAACCATTGGAATGCACAGAAGCAAACATGAAAGAATACCGTTGTGTTTGAAAGGACATCTGTATGAAGGTTCACAACTGTAGTTACTCCTGATTCATGACACTAGTCAGTTGTGTCTGTGGTAGTCTGAAGCTGGTGAGGGGTCTGGAGCACAAATGAGGAGAGGCTGAGGGAACTGGGACTGTTTAGTGTGGAGGAGAAGAGGCTCAGGGGAGACCTTATTGCTCTGCAAAACTGCCTGAAAGGAGGTAGTGGTGAGATGGGAATCAGGCTCTTCTCCCACATAAGTAGCAGTAGGACTAGAAGGAATGGCCTCAAGATGCAACAGGGGAGGTTCAGGTTGGAAATTCGCAGAAACCTTTTCTCCGAAAGAATCACAGAATCATAGAATGGCCTAGGTTGAAAAGGACCACAGTGATCAACCCTGTGCTATGTGCAGGGTCACCAACCGCCAGACCAGGCTGTCCAGAGCCACATCCAGCCTGTCCTTGAATGCCGCCAGGGATGGGGCATCCACAACCTCCTTGAGCAAAAGGTGGTCAGGCATTGGAGTGGTCTGCCCAGTAAGGTGGTTGAGTCACCACCTCTGGAGGGATTCAAGAAATGTTTAGATGTTGTAAATCTAATGTTATATACTAAATGTTATATTAAGGGAGATGAATTAGTGGGGAAATACTGGTGGTGAAATGGTTGGACTAGATGATCTTGGAGTTCTTGTCCAACCATAGTGATTCTGTGATTCTGTGATTGTAACAAATATTAATTAAATTAATATCTCTTGAACTCATCTACTTCTGGACTTCTTCTCTGGTTCTTCACAATACTACAAGGAGACAAATTTAGGCCAGATAGAAGTTACATGTCTTTATCGTTAGGATATAATTAAAATTGTCAGAGGACAAAAAGCTTTTTGAAACAGCTGGAATTATGCATGAGTGTGTGTGTGTGAGTGTATATATATACACATATATACATACACAATAGTGTATATATATATATACATATATACATACACAATAAAAGCTTTCGTCATCATTAAAATTATGCATTGGAGAAGGTCATTTGCACTGCAAATTTTATTTCCTTTCATAGAATATACATACATTGCCAGCAACTTTCATTTACCCTTATGTCTATTGTCTATTTCAGATTTTCTTCTCATTGAAAGGTATTGTTCACACAAGGAAAAAAAAAAAAAAAAAAGGCCAGTTATTACAGAATTAAACCACATGCTATATTCCTAAATGCCTGGAAACAATGCACATAATTACTTTTTAATTTTTTTCAAGCACCTCTCATCTGGGAGTACAGAATAGCCTAAAAGACATCCTTACATAAATATTGTATGGAAGAGCTCCTGACTAATAAGATAAAAAGCTACTCATTCCAGTACACCCCACTGAATTGAGAAGTTGGCATTTTATAATAGAAAACAAATTCTGTTTATTTGTTTCAGCTGGTGTCTGCAGGAATCGAAGGCCATAATGGTAATCTGGGATTCGTAGGGTTGCATTAGAAGCATTTGACAAAATCTACTATGATGATTGCGTACACCTGCATAGTAGTAGATTTTCCAGGACACCACATATAGTACAGCCTACCTGCAGACTGTATTTCAGAGCAGGGTGGATCCATGTTGTCATATATGAACATATGGAAATGAAGGCCACAAGCCTCAGAGTCTGCAATTTAGGAGGGAAAGGAAGTCAAAGCCCAGTTTAGAGTGTGATCAAACCCTGTCAGTAAAAGGTAATAAAATCAAAGCTTTACAAAAAATATGCTGTCTTACAGTGGGAATAAGGGTCAGATCTGTGTCTCAGCATATCCTCGTTTTACCTAAGACAGCATTAGTAGCACACAGATGTTTTGGTTGTTGCTGAGTGAGGGAGTGAGCCTGAGGCCAGGCTGAACAGGGCCATTCAAGCAGGGAAGAGCCACCTCCATGACAGAACAGCAGCAAGGTGTGGGGCAGAGCTAGCACAGGTGCCTGAATTAGGCCAGGGGTTATTTCATACTGCATGACATTATGTGAAAGGCCATAAAGTGGTGGGGAGTTGACTGGGGGCTGCCCACTGCTAGGAGGGATTGCTGGGTGTCAGTTGAATGGAAGGTGAGACACTGTGTTGCCAGTGGACCATCAGCAGGTAGTTGTATTATTGTTAGCTGGGTGTTTGTCAATGGGCAGCAAGTAATTACACTGTAGATATATATGTATTGTTCTAATCACATTTTTGTTTCATGTCCCTTTTTTGTCTTATTAAATAGCTCTTATATCAATGTACAAGTTCTATTTTGTTTCCACTTCTCTCTCCTGTCCCACCAGGATGATGGGGCACATGAAAGGCTGTATGGCTGGATTAAACCACAGCATAACACAGGAAGAAAAGGCTCATTTCTGAAGATGGTCTGCATAAGTGCAATTGATCTTGCAGCCTTCAGATTCTCGTTAGTCCTGCCAGGGCCAAAAAGACAGCACTGGCTATGTCATCAGTTTTTCCTGCACTCCTTTAGCATGCCACAGCTCTGGCTTTCATCTGCCAGCCCCACCTAGTCACCCTGCACCAGTGTCAAATGTTTAGGGAAAAAAAAATGATGTTTTATTTATTTATTCTTATTGTGTGATATACTGCCATGAGAAGAAAGCAGCTTCAGGACATGCAAATTCTAATCTCTAGCTGCCTATGATTCAAACCCAGAGGAAAATACATCTGCTCAAGGCCTTGTAGTTTTGGGAATTTTCTTTGAAAAATTTTCAAATGCATTTCCTTGGAGCATATTTGTTCTTTCTCTCTTAGCACTCCTTCCCCCAACGACATAAAACTTATAAAAAGAAGGGGAAAAAAAAAAGCATATAGCCTTTTCTCCATACCATTTTCATTTATCTTCTGAGCAAGGCAGTAGTTGAATGTACAGCAGAATTAAACACCTTTTGAACAGCTTTTCTCATGTTCAGGTTTATTTATTTTGTTTTGCTCTGCCACAGGCCATTCTGTCATCCTTAATTTTAGAAAATAATTCTCTTATTCCTCTAGATCAAAGTGGAGACGTTTCTATGCTGGCTCTCTTCATGCTTTGTCCTTGTGGTCTGGAACTGGCAGCATCTGCAGCAACTGTGCCTCCAGCTTTCAAGTCCATGGGGCCAGACTCATCCTGAGGGGCACAGTGCCAGTCTACTCATCATGAGGAAGTCCAAAGGGTCTGCACCACTGACAATCTTACTGAGCATGAAATGTTTGGACAAAATTTGTTAGTGACTATCGAAGAACCAGCTGCATGGGTTCACATGAAGAGCAGTCACCCATTAGCAGCTACCTCGTGGGAAGGGCAGCCAAGTACCTGGCTCTCATTTTATAACGTTTTCAGGCAAAGACCAGCAGGATTGGAAGAATACTGTTCAGTACCACTCCAAGCTGTCTGCACTTCTTGGTTCTAATCTAAATTGCAGGAAGGGAGGACAAATCTCCATGCTCATAGTAGCAGAATGGGGATTAGACCTCTCCTGTCTATTAAAGTGTTCTGGGAAATACATTTTTATAGCTCTCTGTAAACAAGATTTACTGTAGGTGGTAATTTCAATTGAAGATAAGTTTTAGTGCTGCTGTACACATAAAGATTTTTTAACAGTAGGATATATCTGACAAACACAGGGATGAGAGTGTGGGACACCTTCTTAGTATGCTATAGGTATCCTCAGTGAACATATATTGACTCCTCTGCAGTTGCATAATATAGAAGTATCCATCGATCAAAAGCAGAGGTAATACCTAAGAATGACACAGCCTAAGTCATGGCAAGTGTACTCAATGCATTGGAAACTGATGTTGCCTCCTGTTGATATGAGACTGACAAGTACCTATGTACACTATCAGGCATATCTCTGGCTGAAAGCAAGATTCTTTTCCTGACTCAGCTCTTGTAGAGGGTTACCTACAGTTGAAGTTAACACTGAGAATCAAGATTTGGAAATGTTAAATCCCTTCCCACTTTACTTTTGGCTACTAGAGGTCACTAGGCATAGGAAAAAGTGAAATGATGGATGAGTTGATACTTGCGCACTCAACAAAGAAATTACAAGAGTAAATTCTGGCTGAGCTCAGCAAAATAAAATCTCTACGGTACGACTCTCCCCATGTCCTTCTGCTTGGGCAATCATTTATATCTAATAACAGTTTAGAAGCTGATTCTTCTTACAACAAATCCATTGAACGGATCTCAAGTACCTCTGACAGAGGAAAGATTTGAGGTATTCACTCACTTCTGGAAAGGCACATTGTACCACTACCTGGCATTGCATAGGACTCTGTTTGGCATGAAATTTTACTGTATTAGGTAGAAGCAAGCAGAATCATCAATCCTTTCTTGTTTTACATTTTTACTTTTACTTTAGTGTACCACAGGGGTACACTAAT
This sequence comes from Gallus gallus, assembly GCF_016699485.2. Taxonomy (NCBI): domain Eukaryota; kingdom Metazoa; phylum Chordata; class Aves; order Galliformes; family Phasianidae; genus Gallus; species Gallus gallus. The sequence continues at coordinate 37,479,792 of NC_052532.1, forward strand.
GGGGATAATGTTTCTGTTCTTCCATCTCATTTTGAGGGTTTTGATTGTCAGGATGAAGAGAAATAGCTGATTGTTTTAAATATTTAAATAATTCTCTACTTTGAGCAGCTTTGTATATACTGAAAATTTAAATTCATCATTCCTGAGTTAATTGTTTGACTGTTAGTTCTTTTTTTTCCACATGAATGTTAGAACATGACCATATGTGTCATTTTTATAGCAGATGAAAAAGGTTTAGTATTTGCATAAGTTCAACATTGGGACAATAGGTGTATTTACTATTTACATAAACAGGTACTGAAATTGTTGCAATAAGTAATTTTTTACTGCCACCTTGTGGTGCTGCTAACTTCTGCTGGCAAAAAAAAAAAAAAAAAAGTCCAAAATCAAGGCCTCATATAAACTCTTGTCCAAGCAAAACCAGACAGTACATACAATTACACTGGTTATTTTTTTTCCTTCATGACATCTGTGATAGTTTTTGGTTATTTTTTTCCCCCAGCTTCTGGATTTCTCAACTTCTTTCTTTGCTTTCATTTTTAGGTAAGAATACAACTCACAAACTGTAAACTATGAACCATCGAGCTTATATCGAGCTTATACCCGTAAAAACTACATGCAATCAAGGCAATCCTTTTTAAAAGAAAAATATATATTTGATAGTATTTTCAATTCCTCATTTCCTCTATATACTAAAATTTGTCTTTTCAAATGCTGTTCACATTTAGTACAGTTCTTTTTCTTGTTTTGCCTCCGACCTGTGGGGGACAATACTTCAGAAGTTGGATGTAGGTTGATTTCAGCAAATTCATCCACTACTGGAGAGAAAAACATGCTTCAGCTTCTTTTCTGATGGAAGCTGATGAAAATAAGAGTCCTCTTGATTTGTGGGTTATGAATACAGTGCACCTCCCTTGCTCTGAGAACAACCTAAGTTAGGGTAGGTGTCTCAGCTGTTAAAGCAGGAAAAAAAACGGGCAACAATTCAGTGTATAATAACTTCCTTCCCCTGAATACAAACAGATCCCCAGTGTGTCTACTTCCCTTCAGGAATTCTTCTAGCCCACATGTGTGCAGAGGATGATTTTACTGCATCATTTAGACTGGCTCCCTGCTTGGGGACTGCATAACTATGATCATGCCCTTTAACTTTACACTCTTCATTTACTTCTGCATAATCTATCAGCTCCTTGGAATGAAGGCTGCCGCAGAGATAAAAACCCAGAGTCTCTGCTGGGGAACTCATACATAACAGTTCAGGTCTCCTGGAAGATTTGTACGTGGCTATAACAATATCCTTCAGTCCATTTTCTGCCTTCTTTCCCGTAAGCTAGTGAGGGGTCACCTCTCTCAACAAAAAGCCTTCTACATGAAGAGACAAAGTGGCTATCTTTGTTCATATGTTCATGAATAGAAACCTACATGCATCATCCAGATCATAGAGAATGGATGTTAGACCCTATGGAGGACATACAGGATATGCTGGAATATTTTGCATGACCATAAACAGAAGTGAAAGGTAGCACTGTCAGATGAAAATTACTTTCACAAAAATCCCTGGACTTAATTAGACATTCTCCTTAGAGGACAAGTGATCTGTCAAGCCATGCCTTGTGATGTAATCTCTAGGAAAGGTTGAACACATCCTTGCAACTTTCCTGAGCAGGACACGCTAGACATAAGAGGATACAAGTTTTGAAAGCATTGTATAGGCTTTAAAACCAATGTAACTTTTCTGTGTTTTCATTGTTGGCAACTCTATCAACCTTATTTACCCCCAGTATATTCACTTATTCTCCACAACAAGAAATCATTCAGTAATTTCTTGTGCTGGAGGTGTGGCTTGCCGTAACTTTTTTGCTCCTGCAGTATCAGTGCAGATGTTAAAGTGTTTTAAGAGTGAGGCCCCTTTACTAAGGAGTTGGGACAGACCCAGTATTAGCTGGTCCTTGCCCAGAAAGCAACTCGTACTTACAGGACAGGTGACATGATCATGTACACACTACAATGAAACAGGAGAGCATCCCAGTTAGGACAGTGTTTTTTATGTTCTATGGGATATTTCTGGACATAGAGTAAAAAGCAGTAAAGAACACTTTCTGACTGCAGGATGCATACAGTTAGACAATCTAAGAATCTGTAGGCCTGCCTGCTCTGCAGTCTCATCTGTGATGGCAGTACAGTGAGGAGCCAGTAAAGATTAACAAATTTGCTGTTTTATAAGAAACAGTGGGAGGTAAAATGCACTTATTTCATTTTGCTCAGTTATCATCATCCTCTGGAAGGCAGGACTCAGTATGTAAATAGAGCTTTTCTTCCAGGCTCATGGAGAATTTTAGATTCATTCTACTGTAAATTAAATGTATCAGATTAACACTTGAACTGGATGTAAAAAATAACTATATAATTAAACATAAAATAACTTAAATGTGTTATATAATTAGCTCATTTATACTCTCTATATCCTATCTATACTATCTGTATTTTTTTATTTTAGCCATGTTTTTATATTGTCTTTCACAGTATCAGTATGGACAAAATGTCTAGTATACGGTTAGACAAAAGCATACTAAAATGAGTGAACAGTTGGCAGATGAGCGGGGCTCAAAGGGTTATAGTAAATGAGGTTACATCAGACTGGTGACCAGTCATTAGTGGGGCTTTGCAAGGCTTCATTTTGGGACAAGTTCTCTTTAATGTTTTCATAATGAGCTGGATTCAGGACTCAAATGCATACTAAGTAGCCTTACAAATGACACTAAATTAGGAGGGGCTGTTGACTTCCTCAAGGGTCAAAAGGCCTTGCAGAGAGAGCGTGAAACATTGGAGGGCTGGGCAATCACCAATCACATGAAATTCAACAGCAAATGCCAGATTGTGCACCTGGGATAGGGCAACCCCGGATAAATGTACAGAGTGAGGGTTGAGAGGCTGGAGAGCTGCTCTACTGAAAGGAACCTGGAGGCTGTGGTTGAGGCCAAGTTGAATCCGGGTCAGTAGTTTGCCTTGGCAGCCAAAAGATCCAGCCACGTCCTGGGGTGCATCAGGCCCAGAGCAGCCACTGGGCGAGGGAAAGGGATTGTTCCACTCTGTCCTGCACTGTGCATCCTCAGTTAGAACACTGTGTGCTGTTTGGATGCCATGATATCAGGAGGACGTAAAACTACTGAAGAGCACCCAAAGGAGGGCTGTGAAGATGATGAAGAGAGGAGTGACTAGAGGGCAAGGCATATGGGGAGCATCTGAGGTCCCTCAGTCTGTTCAGCCCACACCACTGATTGTGAAAACGAGCTGCTGAAGTTTGGGAAGTGTTTGGACAATACTTTCAGGCATAAGGTTTAGTTTTTGAAAGGTCTTGTGTGGATCCCAGAGTTGAACTTGATCCTTGTCAGTCCTTTCCAGATTGGGATATTTTGTTCAGCTTCATTCTGAACAAGATAATTAATCTACAAGGAGAGAAAGCAGTTCTCAAAGTTGCAATGAAGAAGGAGAAATTCCTGGAACAGAAGTAAGAAAAAGGTTTACTCATTTTTAGTGCTTAGAGAATTCAGACAGTTACTCTCTGGGTATATGAGAGACATAGATACTTCTAGGCATTTTACATTTCTCCTGTGCTGAGTTTTTTCACTCATCTATAGCTTCCCTAATCTTGTCCTTTCATAATTTCTGTTTGCAAAACCATATTTTCTCACTTCAGCTACTGTAATCTCTGAATTTTCTGTTAGTCATTTTTACATTTAACTTTTCTTTCATCTACTGAATCCCTAACATAACTGCTAAAATGCTTTTTCTGCCCTGCTCTTACAGCCATATAACCTCCCTGTTCATATAATAATCACACCAAGTCCAATTCTCTATCTTTCTCTGGCTGCATGAATCAAAATCAAAATACTTTTTCCTCTGCCTTTAAATGTCAGAAAAAATCTGGTTTTGTTTTTGTTGTTGTTGTTTCAGTTTTGTTTGTTTGTTTGTTTGTTTGTTTGTTTTTCCTCTGTCCTTTGTCTGTTTTTCCTTCAGTACTTCTTTCTTGTTTTTGCTGTACATTCAGCATTTCAACAATTGAAGTATTAGAGGTTATAGAATGGTCAGAAAGGACTTGCGTCATGATTCCTATAAAATTCTAGAAAGATATCTTCATAAATCTTTGAATAAATGTTTTTAGATAGTATGAGGAAAGCGATGAAGTAGGTACAGTCTAGGATAGAAACAGTAGATACTAGCCCCATGTAATATATCTGGAGGACATAGAGAAGGAAAGGAGACCAGAGATGGAGTAATTGAAGTAAAAAATGAGAAAAGTGTGTTTTACTCAAGTAAAAGTTTCCTTCTTTTTGCTATCAAGCTTTTTAGAAAAGCTTGCAGCTATGAGGCCGTCTTATGATAGGTAAATGGAAAAATACAATACCTCTTAGTGCTTGTTGTATGAAGAGTTAAAAAATGTTATAGAATTCAGGGGGTAGGTTGTTTTTTGTTCTGTTTTGTTATGTTTTGTATCTCCTTTCCGAAGGAGTGCAGTCACCTGGAGTAATACACTGTGCAAAATTGGGAGGTAAGTATATATTACAGCTGGTATCATGAGCCACTCTGAAAAATACCTCAACTTATTTTTATTTTTTATGGAAAAGAAGCAAAATATTTATTTACCAACAGCAAACTCTCTCTTACCCCATAAAAAAATTGATGAGCTCTAAGGTTTATGAAACAATCTCATGTCTGAGAAATGATCTATGCTAGCATCATTTAAAGTAACTTAAACCAATGATTATCACAGCTGATTATATCTCCAAAGACATAGTATCAATCGAAAGGGAAGAAATAGTGGAAGGTCTGGGAGAATTATGGTGATTGCAAATGTAGAGGAAAAATAAAGATGATAAGAGAAAAGCTCAGCAAGAAACATTTTAATCAGATGCCAAGGGGCAGAAAACAATACGAAAAGAACAGAGAAAAGAATTACAATTATAAGATAAAAGAAAGCATCTCTAGAAGTTCAAATATGTTTGTGCTGACAGAAAGCACTATTACAGCCTCACTCTACTGCTTTAGTTGCTGGCAAATGCAGCACTAAAAATAACAACCAAGTGCTGGCAGTGTGAAAAATCTAACTGTGGCACTACACAAAGCCTTGAAATCATCTTCAGTAAAAGGAAAAGCATGACAGTGACCCACACATCTGTCTCTTTCGTTAATGGGAAAAGTGTTGGTGTGTGAAACAGCACAGAAGACCATTGCAGTGACTGTCAGAATGTTTGTTAAAAAGAGATTTAGAAAAGTGGAAGGAGTGAGTTCACTGTAGTCCAACCCAACTTTCACTCATGCACAGACAAGTCACTGGAATTTCAAAATGACTATTTTCACTGTATTTCTAATGGTAAACTTGTCTGGTTTGACCATTAATCAACCCAGATTCTTTAGAACTACACACAAGACATCAGTTAGCGGGAAGCCAGCTTTTCCTGGCCCTCTGGGCACTCAGGAGCTGTTTCCTAGTGACTAGGACCAGGCAGAGAGGGTCCCAGTGGTAAGGCAGCTCTCCTTCTGTATCCTGTCACTTATGGTTCCCAGCAGCTGCATGGGCTCAGGCTGTCATTGCACCTCAGTGCACTGAGCAGGACTGAGCCAATACCACCCAGGCAGCAGAAAGGGTTCCCAATGTCATGCTTCCTTCAGAGCTGATGCTCATTTAACACCTAACACAGAGTCTAAATTTCTGTCTCTTCCCTGCCCAACTCTAAAACATTAGCAGTCTCCATCAAGAAAAATGACTGAAATCAGTATCTTTCATGTGGCTGTTTATTGCTTCATAGGTACCTTTTATTTTATTTTTTTTCCTACCAATAATCTCACATACATCTTGAAAACCCTCTCCCTGTGCTTCATGATTTACTGAACCCAAGTCACATTATGCAGGTGATACAATAGTTTAATTTAGCAATAAAATCAGGTATGGTAGAATTGAATTTACATGACAGTCAAATGTTGTCAGACTGGGAAAAATTATGGGAAGAAACAGCCTAAGGTCTATGAAAAGAATTCTCTAATCTACAAGGATTTGGCAGTTTGTTTGTTATCTCAGCAACATCTGACACTTAGGGAAGCAAAACAACAGCACCAATGTAGCCCACCTGAAACAAGAATACATTTGTGTTAATTACTGTGCAGTTATATCACAAGCTTCTCTAGAGAACTGACAACCTAAAGCAGGAAAAAAAAATGATGGATGGGAAAGAACTTCCACTTTCTTATGTCATCACTCTAACACTTCATGTCAAGCTATTTTAATCAAATATAGGAACTCCAGATAGCTTTTGCCCATTCAAAATATTCTGAGAAAGTTCAGAGATAAACAACCCAAGTGCTCTGGATGTGAATACACATGCATATTTCAGATCATTGTTCAAGTTCTTCTCTAAATTTCTCTCAAATTGGCACCCAGAAATATATATTTCTACCATTACTATATTGTGTTTCTAGACTGCCCCAGTCAAGACTTGGAAACGTACTTCAGGGGCAAATTTCATGAACTTGTTACACAAACAGGGCACTTCTATGACCTTATCCTGTCCAGCATAAATCCACATCAATATGCGTTAAAAAATGCAAAGCAAACACTCTAGTAGTATACTTCTCACTCATCAAAGGATGAGAAACAGATGTATAATTACTTTTTTAGCATCTCACTGGCAGCTGTTCCAAAACTATAGTGATAAGAGCAGTAGACAAACCACTCTAATATAGAAAAATGTGAAGTACTTTGTTCAAAGTCAGACAAGGGCTGCATAGTTTAACTGCAAAAAAGAATGTGCATATTCTGTGCCAATTAGAACTTGATATCTTCTTGTAATCAAGATCCGTAACAATACAATATATTCTTTTGACTAGTGAAAGATCTGAGACTCTCAAATATATAATCAATTAAAAAACCCTTTTAATAAGAGACATGCTTGCTTCAAAGGATTTAAGCCCAAAGGTTATTCTGATATACCCCCTGTTACAAAGGTTAGTGAAAATGGAAGTGCATATATTTTGATCAGTAGAGGGGTTGAAAAAATCTCAGCAGAAGCCAGAAATCTCTCCTACATTTGGAAATTTAGATTACTTCAGCAAAACAACTATGCAAAATATCTGAATAATGTTGACTGATATACATACTGCCATGGTGCAAAATAGTTAAAATCTAATTTTTAGGAAAAGTCTGCTGCGAATGAAATGACAAATACATTTCTCAATATATTGACACAGGCCAATAATGAGTTGTGAATTTCACTGAGATTTTTGTGCATCAGTTTACATGTTGCTTATTTTCAAAAATGTTATAGAATTAATGTGAGTGCTCTTATCTTATGAAATGATCTTGATGAACAAAGTGTGATTAAGAGTAAGCTGATCTGCCTTTTCAAATGCACTGTAAATATGTGTTTGGATACATAAATGTTTCAAGTAGGAAGAATTTGTTTATATACTAAGCTATTTTTACATTAGAAAGGAGATAAAATTAATTAATGTATTTATGTCACCAAACATTCTTTTTTCAATGGAATTTTTATCTTTGCTTTGTAGCACAATGGTCTTATCTGTTTTTTTTTTTTTTTTTTTTTGGACAAGTTTTGTGAGCTGTGCTATGTAGGCCACACATTTCCTGTTTTCTGTCCCCAGATTTAGTATTTTTAGCTGACAAGAGATTAAGATAAAGATACTTATGTCTGCTTGGAGCACAGAGCAGGAAATCAATTGAGCAACCTGATCTAGTGGGTGGCAACACTGCCCATAGTATGGAGATTCAAATTAGATGATCTTTAAGGTCCCTTCCAAAGGCCCAAGCAATTGTACAGATTTGTGATTCTGTGATACTCTTACGTGTTTTCACATAGCTAAGCACCTAAAACAAGTGCTTAGTTCTTCTAGAATGCATAAACTACACTCTATGTAGTATATACATATATGTAGTATATACATATATAGTATATACATACTATGGCATTTACATCCTTAAGTACAAAGTCCAGTCATTCCACACTTCCAATCTGGTCAAATGCAAAAGTGGCTCTTCTAGAGGATCAATTGGAGTTTCTGACTTTAAATTGGTCTTCAGGGAACTTGTTGTTGACTGTATACATAAACTAAAATGGTTACGCTTCATGCTTAGTCTTACAAAGCTGGGCCAGGTGATCTGTGCCTTTGAGCATAGAAAGGGGTTGAGTACCTGAAATGGAAATGTGGTATAATTGTAGGATACTTGTATACTGAGAAGCACATACAGAGAAGACTAATCTTCTGAAAACATGAATCTAGACCAAAATGACACTATTATTTTCTCTTCAGAGAAGGAAAATTCACTCAACACAAAGATAACAACTAGTAAGTTATCTAATCTGGTGAAATAGTATTTGCTATTTATGCTATTCGGTAGCTCTTTTGGCTATGCTCTTCAATACAAATTGAACAGCTGTACATTTTCAAGTTTTCCATTTCTGCACCATTTTTAAATAACTTTAATAAATCTAAACTTAAGAGTCCTCTTGAATCTACAGTTAAGAACATGAAACTTCTCAGTAGAAGGAGCCATCAAGTATCATATGAAAAATTACACATTTTAATAATTGTTACACATTTTCATAATAGTTCAGACTATATTAAATGTGCATACATTCTGATCGTTCTGCTGAAAGCAACAGCTAAGAGATGAGTATATTAATATTTTACATGCAAATTATGAAACTTGTGAAACTCAAGATTTCTTCTCGAATCAAGAGTTAAAGGCCTTAATGGATGAAGAACACCCGCAGAAGACTTAAAATATTATATAGGGTCTTACTTGACACCTTATAACATTGGTATGCTTCCTCATTTTTCTGTAACACTATACAGTAGTGATTCTTTGTGGCTTACAGTTCCTTAGCTCCTTCTCTCAACTTCATACAGGCTCTGTTTACACAAGTAATTTACCTTTCTCCTAGCTTCTTGGAAACTTTTGGGAGAAATGAATGTTTCTTTAAAAGTATACTGGGAGTCATATCAGTTAATTCTCAGTAGTGCACCTGACAGGGGTGTACAGTGAAGGTTCTTAGTTAAACCCTCATTTCCAGTAGAGATTCAGGAAGGAAAGTAGTTTAAGAATCTCTCTGCTGTATAGAGCTGGAAGTGAAACAAGAAGCAATTTGGAGTTAATTAACTCAAAGTAAATATCCTATAATTGAAGTTAATTTTATTCTTTTGGGATAAGTTCATGAGCTTTTATGCTGGTGAAATATGTCTTCTGTTATTTGTGACATATGCTGTGAGCTACTGTGGAAACTGTTTCTCTATGCAGTCTTTCTTCTGTTGCTGTTCTGGCAACATGATATCATGTTCTCAAACCCACTAATATTCCTCTAGGTTGACACCTGGATTTTCTTCTTTAAGAAGTAGTTTTTTACTACAGAGCTAATTTGAATGTGTTATATCAATATGCTTTAAATGTGTTGTAAATAAATGTATTTACATGTGTTGACACAGCTGGAGAATCTCACAAAAAAGACTGTATCTGATAAGTTTTCTTCATCATGTGAATAGTCCTCTGGGATCTCATTCAATACCAACAGGTCCATCATTTCAAGATAGCATTTTCCCAAGTGTTTTCTGGGAATCTGCTTATCATTCCTCTTTTTCTTCCTGCATACCAACAGTCTTTCTGAAGATCACTAATAAATCCCATGCAAACACCTCTCTTCCAAAAGATCGCAAGCTGACTGATTTAATCTGCACTGACATTTCAAAGAATCAGCATAAAGGTACTGACCAGAGAATTTGAAATACCTAATACTCAAATATGCATTATCTGGTGTGCCTTTGCTCCCAGGATCAGCTCAGGAAGACCTATAGGAGAAAAACAAAGGAACCTGAGAATGGAAATTAATGATTAGCAACTAAGAAGTTCTGCCTCTCTGAGTGAAAATGATCTCACAATAATAAAGCTTAGACTTACAGAGCACAGCCTTCAGTATCTCCAAAATGTTTCCTCATCAGTTGAGACCAAAGTGGAGAAGGAAGCACAAAGAAAACACTGCAGAACTTTACTGTCCTTGAGGGGTATACTGAGAAAGGGAGGATGATCATGAATCTAAGATGACTAAATACTAATGGCAAAAACTTCACAAGTGATGAAACGGCCAAATAAATTACCAGCACTTGAAACTAGACACATTTAGATTAAAAGTACTTCTGTGAGACAGTTTGATAAATGTCTTGGATTTAGCAAAGCTCTGTTGTCCCACTTTTGGGACCTTTGACTTTGGTCACCTGCTTATTAATTGGACTGGTTTGTACCTATGCATTGTGAGATGTCATCCTCGTGTTCTGGATAATCTGTGCAAAAAATAACCACAGGGTTTTATTTATGATTGTATAGCATAGGTCTTCTCAGAAAGTAAGAACTGCAAGTTGCTGTTTCAACATTTGGTATCAATAATATTCAAGCTAACTGAAGATAGATCTACTTTGATAATATCCAAGCTGAATCCAATTGTTTAGTTTGTCCAGACTTTAGGTCAAGCATTTTGGATTGCTGTTACCATGAATCAAAGTTGATTGTTTTACTATGACAGAGCTGATATTCTCATATATTCTGAACCGTAACTTATCCCATATACAACATTAACTTTTGTATGATTACTTACAGTGCAAGGCACAATATATTTTAGCTTTCTTAATGTGATATGCAGAAAAAAAAGGTGTCGTTTGGACTAAACTACTGTAGTCCTTGCAAAAGAGAATTGTCTCAGATCAAGATATGCTGAGCCATGAGACAGTGATCCAAGGACAGCTGTACAAGCCACAAATACAGCCTGCTGGACAATTCACCCCAAACTGTACATTCATATGCATGGCAGACCAGACTCATCTATATCAAATAACACTGATCAATTTGCCATCAACATTTTTTAAAAATTTATTTAACATTTACTGACTAATTTTGCTCATGCTTTCTCTTTTGCTCTCTTCACAAAGCGGTCTTTAATTGGACAAGGTTTAGAATTTACTGAGAAATTTCAAATTTTAAGTGAAATTTCACTGTAAAGTTTTATAAAAGTGGTACCTTAAGCAAGACTGTAGAAATGTATCTTATGCTTCTTATCTTCAGATTTTTCTCATTTAATTGATGATTTCAAGTGTGACAGACTATAACCTTGAATTTGTCTTTAGACAGCTGTACTGCATGACAATGCCTATGTAGCCTGACAGACCATTCCTATCTCCATCATTTGCGGGATATAGCATTGGATAGACTGACTAGTATGTCATTTCCATGGGAAAAGCAAACAAAGCAACAGTAGCAAAATGGTAGATCTGAGGTGTTGTCATAAAACAGCAACAACAACAACAACAGCAACAAAAACTACTGTTCGTGGTCTCAGATGAGGAGAAGGTACAGCTAATCAGAGACTCTGTCTGTCTTAGCTGAAGATAACCTAAAGCCCCAGTTTTGTGAACATGAATGGAACAGAATAGCCTTTTTGAGAGAAGTATCTAGTGTTTGATATTTGAATATCTACAGACCTCTGGGGCTACAATGTTATTGAACCACACACTTTTTATACAATAATTACTAATATCTAGTCAGCACCAGCTGCAGAACTCCATCAAATGATTCTTAAACCAAATATCTTTAACGAATCATCTTTATAAGACATGAATGTTGATTTTTAATCTGAAAAAAAATTTAGATCTCACCACAGTTTTTGCTCTTTTTCTCAGTGTTAAATTTTTGTCTATTCTGAATATAAAGAACTTTATTGTGTAAGCTTTTGATTGCATTGTCTCTCCTTACTGTCAGCAGTTAAAAAACTCTTCCCAACACAGATATTTTTTATCCGTTCTAAACAAGAAACACCTTGGAAGAAGAAAATGTTTTACAACACTCAAAACTCTCAGTTCTTTTTCTCTCATCAGTCTTTCAGCAGCTTTTTAACGGGTGAAAACAAAGTCTTTAGCACAGTAATCTGATAATGGTATTTCTAGTGTTATATTCAAGCATTGTGATGTTGGTCTATTTTTCTTGATACTCCTTAAGAGTTATTTTAGCCTTTTAAGTGGTACTTGAGAGTCAGCTATTTCAGTGTCTAAAGCCTGTTAAGACTCATAGCTTTCTAGGATGCAGTTCCTCTGCCATTTATCATAAGCACTGTGTTTTGTTCTTAGCTGAATGACATTTGGAAGAATTAAAAACAGCACTGGGATAATCCAAGTGGCAGTTCAAAGGCGATATTTTGTTTCCAATTGACAGCAAGATGCCTGCTGGAGCTAGTGAGCCTGAGCAGATTGCAGTGGGATAGCCTGGCTATTTTCAAGCTGCAACGTGCAGCCTGGAGTCTGAACAATCCATTCGAGCCTGGGGGATCTGCGATATGGTTAGCAGGCAGCTGCAAATTAGCCAGCCCACAGCTATGCAAAGGATAATGGGATCAAACATTGCTAACTGCTAAAAAAAGGCTGGCAAGCAAGAGTGGAGTTCCCAGGAATCACTGAAAAAAAGGCAAGGAAGTAATATAACACATTCCCCCACGTTGCCTCCTGGCTGTATGGTATGAAAAGTTTGGTATGAAAGACAGTTCTTGTCAGTGCCTCTTTTTCTTCCACCAGCAGACTGAGTTTTTGAGCTTGGTCAGCAAATTTTTAGTTGAAACAACAGCAACAATGTGTGTGGAAAATATCAAGTGACTGTGTTGCAGACCACTAGCAAAATTAACAAGGGAGCATGCAATCACAATGTAAATATCCACAAATCTTCTAAGTGCCACCTATCTTCTCAGGGGACGTTGTTGTGTAACAGTACATTGCAATAGATGTGACAGACTGCAGCCTGGTACTCCGACTCATCTTATTTGTGATGTGAACATGCATTTCAGGATTATTTTAAAAAGAAAAAAAAAAAAAAGTATATCTTAAAGCTAAGAGTAAAATTATTCCTCAGATTCCCAACTAAAAACACTTCTGACTTTCTGGGGTATGATGATACGAGGCTTACCTACTGAAAAGTAGGGAAGTGAGCAAAGGACACACTCGAAACCCACTGAACCTGAATGTCCCAGAACAGGATCAAATATATATGCTGAAAGAAAATATTTTCTTTTAACGTCCATCCCTCTAAAGTATGCATTCATGGCAGTACTGGAACTGCAAAAAATACAGCAAATTCACTAGAAGCTAAAACTTTCTCAATGCCAAAGATGCATGAATGTATTTAATTTACTATTAATAGAGACTAAGGTAATAAAATCTATGATGATCAGAGGGTTGAAGCATCTCTCCTATGAAGAAAGGTTGAGGGAACTGGGCTTGTTTAGCTTAGAGAAGAGAAGACTCCAGGGAGACCTCATTGTGGCCTTCCAGTACTTGAAGGGAGCATATAAACAGAAGGGGGAACGGCTGTTTACATTGGATGATAGTGATAGGACAAGGGGGAATGGTTTTAAACTGAGACAGGGGAGGTTTGGGTTAGATATTAGGAGGAAGTTTTTTACACAGAGGGTGGTGATTTACTGGAACAGGTTGCCCAAGAATGCCCAAGGTAGATGCCCCATCCCTGGAGGCATTCAAGGCCAGGCTGGATGTGGCTCTGGGCAGCCTGGTCTGGTGGTTGGTGACCCTGAACATGGCAGGGGGGTTGAAACTAGGTGATCTTTGAGGTCCTTTTCAACCCAGGACATTTTATGATTCTATGATTCTGTCTTTTTACAATGAGAAAAATCTCAGTCAGGGAAGGAAAAAGGTGAGCAAGAAGATACACCATGTAAACTCCCAGGCTGTAATGTCTGACCAGCCAGTGTAAACAGTTATGCACTGTACTTTACCTGCTATCTCTTTCTTCTGATGGCAGACGAATTTATTGAATATGTAATGGATGACTAAAAAAGAATGGAGAACTGTTATTATCACTTGTAGTGCAACACCACAGTGCAGAAGGACATTTCTTCCCTTCAGACTTTCAAGAAGATTAACAGTAATATAATAGCTTTTTTCTAGAAAGTGAAGCATTAAAAGTGTTTTTGATGTGCATTGCACATCACCTTTCAATATTTCAGTAGTGCAGGTAATGTGGCTTTAGGTAATCTACTGTATTATAAGTGCCCCTTAAGCGGAAAATGCATGTGATCTGATGTTTCTGGCACATTAATGCTTAGGCATGTTATGCTATATTTGGTAGAAAATTGCACTTTTCACACAATTACCAACTTTACTAAACAGATCTTTCTTTTTATTGTCAGAGAAGATGAATCAGAATCAGATGTAATAAAAAGCAAATATCAAAGAGATGACCTCTCCAGATCATCTATCTGATCAATAAAGCCGCATCTACATTAACAATTTATGTAGATAAGCTGGAGTTGTTCCATGTAAATAAATTTTAGCTACATTTTGAGATGTTCTTTACAGTGTTTTACACTGTTTCTCTGAAATAATAGCTTACCATTTTTTGACAAACACTCTTGGTGAACAGTTTTCAAACAATCCCTCTATTTCTTTTACATATTTACTATCCATAATTTATATTGAAAGAACAATTATTTCACTTGTACTTATTCTGTTCTCTGACTGAAACATTGAGATTTTAGACAGAAAATTAGATGCATTTAATGAATATATCTAGCTCACAGGTCATAGTCCATTCATGCTGTCATTTTTATAAACCCAAATCATATCCAGACTTATACAATGTTTAAAATGTTTCAGCCCAATTACTATTATTAGAATTCAAGAAGAGGATAAATATGATTTTAAAGGACTCATTCTCTCTTCTTTCACATACTGCACATTACCTATGGTTTTCTCTGTGATATGCAGTGCTAGAAAAGAGTTTAAATGGAACTGGTGATGGTTCTGATAGTCTTGATACTGCCATTTTTGCCCTATTTTCATAGGGAATTGCCTATGCATTTAATCTCTAGATAAAGCTTCAGTGACTCTGAAAGACTAATTAATTCATTGGTATCTGCTGACTTGATGATGTCACATGTACAGCTGAATTAGAAGATGAACTTGCAGATGTTTCTATGAACACTTAAAAGTTATAAAAATCCACATAACCGAGTTATTTGACCCATGAATCAGAGGAAATCAATGAATCATTTTTATTTATGGCAATGCACTTCTTTATATCTAGTTCAGGAGACATAGCTGAAAGAGCTATAGCTCTTCTGTATAGCTCAGTATTTTTATAAAGAAATAAATATAGTGAATACTTGTTTACAGAAACCAAATGTCTGTAGTTGACATTTTTAGCAATAGTATTTCCCTTCAGTTCCCTAAGCATAGCTAGATTCTCACCAGTCTATGCAACACTGTTTAATCTGAATTCAATTGGGAATGGCAAACAGTTCGAGTAAGGAATAAAAAGTCTACTCACCTTCATTATAGCTTCCAGAACCACTTAGTTGGGTGACCTAAAGAATGCTCAACTGCAGATGATGTGGGGTAGAGTGGGAGAGAAAGAGTTAAAGTCTCTTAGTAGTCAGTTACATGACAGAATCTGAAGGGTCCTTCAGCTGAATCCAACTTGAAATATTATTGAATCCTCAACAAGAAAACAAACAAAAATCATCCTCAGCTAATCAGAACTTATACCTCCATGCAATAGGTCCTACAGAATCACTGAAGGAGTTTTATTACTTCTTTTCTCAGTCTTACAAATTACTTTTGTTACATCAAGTTCATGGTCTACTCCTGTAAAAAAATTGCAGTTAACAGCTGTGAACACTTCAGGCAAACAGAAATCCATTTGACTAGGAAGGAATTGTACGACACATGTGATATGTCTCAGATTTATCTTCTACTAGTTTCTGTTACTGGCAGCGTTTGCATGAGAACAGATTTGTTTGTTTGTTTGTTCTGTGAACATCACATAATTATTGTTGAAAGTCTGCAGTTCCTCACAAGCCCAAGCCATGCCTCCCTCGTGGAGCTGGAGCAAGGCTGGGAGCAGGCTGCAGTTGCAACCCAGGCTGGATGTGAAGCTTCTCTGTTGGCCTCCTCCCCAGTTATCATCTTGCCAGCTATCAGACAACAATGAATAATGGATAATCATCCTCGTATCTAGAAAACCAGTGCATAAGTTCATTCTGAAATAATAATATGCTAACCAGAAAATTTTAACCTGTGCCTGCCAGAGAGGCAGACCCTCTTTATTCTATTTCTGATCATTTGTCTTTAGTCTAACCTACTGTTGCATAGATATTACTCAAACAAATCCAACATGCAAAATATGGCTGACATAAAGCATAAAGTGCAACTGGCTATGTTTGGTTGCTGCCATACTTGGATGAAAAATATATATTTACCTTTACCCATCTTTCAAAGTATTTCAATTTTTTCCGAGCAGCATTCAAACATCCCAGCTGGGAAGCAGGGACCTGTATGGTATGAACAAAAATTATCAACTCAATTAGGAAAATTCCATCTGGGAAATCATACTGTTTAGGATTACAAAGCTAAATACTTTTGTTTGGCTCATCCAGAAAATGTTTTAATGCACACAGATTGCTCATACTAGTATATACTAGCCAGAGCCTGACAGTCCTTAATTAAGCAGTGTCCCATTGCCTTCAGAAGTTTTGGATTTGCTCAAAAGGGGACTGTCTAAGGGGTTGTTATGCCTACTTTCCAGACAGTGCAACAGAGGAATTAAGAGGCTAAATTCCTTAATCCTTTCAGAACTTTGTGAGTTAATAGCACATTTAGGAAGATTCAAATATCCTGACATCTAATCCCTTGCTGCAACATATGCATACTGTGAAACACTTGTGCTGTTTGTTTTGTTGTGTCTGGTTTGTTTCTGGTGTGTTTTATATATATATATATATATATATATATATATATATATATGAAAGAAATGTCTTACTAAATAACACTGAATTGTCAAATCTGAAAAGCTCTGGGAACAAGATCTGGATTTTCAGATTCCTTCTCCCCAGATCTTTGCCATGTAAGCATTTCTTCTTTGCACTAGAAACTGCCTACCCATATGTCTCCAGGGCTCTCAGTGCCCTCCTGTAAACAGATTATTTAGTCACCTTCTCTCTTTAGCATCATTCTGTCATTCCACACAAGTAATAAGTAAATTTCCCTCATCAATACCAATTATCATGTATATATGTATGCAAACATACAGTCACCTTCGGCAAACTTTCCATTATATCATTACTTAGATTCTACTTGCAGCCATGTTAGCTTCTTGTGCATATGCTGCCCTGTCTCCTGATTTCTTGACTTATCTGTTGGTATACATTGCACCAAGAGGAGAAAACACAGTCCTCCTGAAAACCCCAAGGCAAGTTTTCTCTGCAGAGTGAACTGAGTGGTGATGAGTGGTTCAGCTTTGTTTTCCCCCTCAGGTGGCATTTTATCAATGGTTCTCAAGCAGCTCTGCATCTCTAGATATAAAAAGGAAGTGCAAAGCACTGAACAAGTGTGACAGACATGCTGCTGCTGTGATTAATGTGCTCATCCAACCTGATGCCTCACCATCCAGTCAATTAATCACTTTCCAGTATTTTGGAATTTGTTAAATTCAATACCATTTTTAATGTATTTTTACCATTAGGCAGCCTTTCTTTTGAAGTGTGATGTCACCAATTCTCAGTTTCTTACCTGCTTCATTTTATTTCTTCACTGTCTGCTAAAACATATTTCAATGACTGCTGCTGTGCTGGGTGGGTAATTTCATTTTCTCATTGGGAGCTTTCTAAGGATACACTCTAGAAAACACTAAAATTGTGAGGAATATTTTCTCCTTCATTTCTGTTTCCTGGGACAAACTCACTCCTGCACCAGAAGCCCAGCTCTTGCACACTGAAGGTTCATACTCTCACCCAGATGTTCTTGACTGAGAAGGAGATAAGGACAAGCATTCTGCCATCCTGCCAGACCAATGCTTCAGTGGATTTTTCTTATACTTGGGAAGAAGTGGATGTACATGGTCTGGCCTCAAAACAGCTCCAGCAATAGTGATTTCATGTCCATTTCTCTATCTGAACGTCTCTAAAGCAGGGCCTATGAAAAATTTGTACTGAAAGGCCCCCCAAAACACCTTACTGGGCGAAAGAGTATTAACAAACCTCAATAATCCAACCAACTCATTTTCAGCTTTCCACATGACTTTAAGCAGCTATTCTCTGACCTCAATTTTCCTTCTCTAGTTGCTGCATTTGGCAAGCTTCCTACAAAAATAAATCTTCAGCTTGGTTACTCTTATTAATGATGTCAGGCAGGGCATTTTGCAGTCTGAGACTCTTTGTGCTAGAAAAGAGTTTCAACAGATTTGATAAGAAACCCAGGCAACAAGCTCTATTTTGAGGAGGAAAATGATCGATCATTACCTCTGCACAAAGAGAAACAGAAAGTTACTCATTTAACTGCAGGTTTGAATAATAAAAGTACAGCACTTTAGCCCAGCAACCTGCTAGAATTGGGAGAAAACAAAATAGAGTACAGGATCATAAAAGCTAGATTTAGCAGGAAGTATCCAGGGCAAACGTCACCTAGTAGGGGTGACAAGGATCACCAGACAAGCCCTGAGAACAGCATAGTTCATTTGCAGACTAGATGGGGAAGACTCTTATCTCAGCCTCTGTACATAACTCCACCAGTCTCACATAAATTTTATTTCTTACTTTACGCACATAGGCACATACCTTCAAATGTATATGATAAGAACATCTAACATTCTACCTAGTAATGCACCTGTAACTGGAATGAAAAGCAGAAATAAAAGCACGCTGTTACCGTTGTCAATTCATGTTATGCAGTAATGTATCACTAATGTTAATGACAGAAGTGGGACAAGGAACCTTAGACCTGTGGTCTTCTTGTCATTTTGTTCTGAAGAGTAACATTCTCACTGACTTCAACATCAGAGAACCAGCTCTTTCAAGCACAAAGAAATAAATTCAAACCGCAGTATCTTGCCCTTGGGATGCATAATTGTTCGAGTGACTAGGTTATAAAGATTAAGTTAATGCTTTATAAGAATATGTTGTGATTTAGAGTCAAAATGCCAAGCACAATTATTTCTTATGGCTTAAAATTAGTCTTTTTTCCCTTGTGTTGGAGGCAAATTGTTAGTTCATCACTTACGTCAAGAAATTAGACTATATACTGAGCTATCTTCAGTACAGCTAGCTGGAACTCATCCCAAAATTTGAGGTACTTATTATCTAACACCTAGCTCAGCTGTGCTGAATCAGGCATGGTAGTTCCAGAGTGTAGGTAACTACTTAATTCACAAAATAGTAGATAAAACTATAGATAAGGATAGAAAACACTCTGGCCTGATCACTGACTAGTTGTCCTCATTTTTTAATGCATAAGAAACACAACAACTCTGATGAACCATGGGGAAATTCTGGTAACAGTGAAAAAAAATATTGATGTCATGCAAATTTGAAGAGAGAGATCTGATAGAGAATCTCGTGGAAAATTTTGAACCCAGATGTTCAAAGAAAACAGAAAAAGAAAAAAAAAGTTGAGAAGAGGAGCAGAGAGTTAGCCATGCAAAAGCCCAGAGGAAAGACTTGTATTCAAATCTACCAGTACAGGGGCAGAGAAATAACCTGAGTGATGTCTGCATATAGTCTAGAGCAAGTAAAAAGATAAGAACAGGAAGGTGAAGATCTCTTCCAATAGGATCATGGGCAGAAAAAAAACCCTCTCCTCTCCCTCACTGCCCAGAAAAACAGCCAACCAATCAGACAGATAAAACAAACAAGCAAAAACCGTCCAGTTTTAAGAAAGACCTTGTGAAACTAATGAAAGGGATTCATGTTGTAATTCTTCATTTCTCCCAGAGTCTGGAGTAGATAGTGAAAACCAAATCTTCCAGGTTTGCATCACCTAAAACCGGTCTGTCCTTTCTCTCTAGGACTTCTCTCACATCAGGAATATAAGGGTGCAATGCAGACCTTTAACTTTTAAGGCAGTAGTTGTAATACTTCATCCTATTTATTTAAGTGCAGTTTCCCTGCTCAGAGCAATGATTTCAGAGAGACTGTTTATACCAAATTTCACCTAAGGCCAGCTGAGAGCATCTGTATGGTGGCTGGGACAGACCGGAGTCCCAGGATTGCCTTGCAGTAACTCCTAGCTAAATAGCACCCTGCTAACAAATTTGGAGAACATCATAGCTTATGTACCCATGCTGTACCTATTTAGTGGCTGCTAAGGCCAACTTCTTAGAATATGCTTGTTTGTTTTGTAGAAATGTTTCCTTTTTTACGCTAGACAGAATCTTTGCGAGAGTGATCTACTCTGTCTTTGACAAAAAGGAATGTAATTGCTACAGAATGCTATGCAATCCATACAAATGCAGTGTTGCACTAGCTTATATACAAATGCAAAGTAGTGGGTAATAACAGCAGGAAAGAAAGAAGCAGGAAGTCAGTGAAACTGAAATCAAAAAAGATACAGCTGTGGACTCCATTCAAATGAAATTACTTCATTTGGTCCCATTATTTGTCTTATTTCATGTGTACCAGCACTCAGAATTAATGGCCCACAGTTTCCTTCCATGCCTGAGCAGCAGCCACCATGAGAGGACGGCTGCCATAATCAGTCAGTGTCTTAGCATAAAACTATTCAGATTCACCACAGGCAGCTCTGGAAGGGAGAATCCCTTAGAAAGAAATTGATTTCTGCTGTTGTTTTTATCCCAAATTTTCGTACATTTTAAGCAATTCTGTGTATATTTCCATATAGGAATATATCCTTTTATATATATATATATATCCATATATCATATATGTATTATATATTATATTTATTTTCATGATAGGAAAACGCACAAGGTTATCTCTTCCAATAACTTCAATTTAGACCCCCTGGATACCAGCTTGAGATATCTGAGTGCACACGGTCCCCATAAGAATACCATGAGAGTACTGTTGATGAGAACTTGTCAGACCAGTGCTGGAAACATGACTGTATTACAAATGCATCAGAAAATACTGGGTACCTTACTAATGTGTCCTGAACAATTTCTTGGTGTAAAAAAAAGCACCTTAATGAATTACATGAGAGTAAGCACGTACATCCTTAAGAATTTAGAGTATGTCCAGGATCCTCTGTTGATAGCAGTTCACCGTTGTCATGAGTAGTGCAATTACAGTTGCAGGTCTGGCCAGAAAGTGCACTTTGGAGCTCAGCATATTTTGGGTAACTCAAATATGTTGACTTTGCACTGCTTTGGTAATAATCACACAGCACTAAAAAATAAATACAGAAATAATATACCTGTAATCTTGTATTTCAGTTTGAAGGGAACTTGAAAGAGTCAAGAAGCAAATGTGGAAATAACTGGCCAGAAGAAAGTTTAAACACTTTCATATTTTATCCATTGTTCACAGCCTTGGTTACTTGCAAGTAAAAGCTGGGATGAAATTAACTTATTTTAAAAGTACATTGCTAAGATTTGCATAGAAAAGCCAGCCTCTGGCTACCTCAATCTGATGCTTATTCCAGTTCCTTTTGAAGTCACTGCAAATCTTTCTGTTATCTTGAACAGAAGATGAAACAGTCTTTTCAGCACTGAAGTGAATCAGAGATTAAAACAAAAATATTTGTGTGACAACCTTTTGTTAAAATAAGTCCCTTCTGGGTAGCAGGATGCAGTATGCAAAGACAGTACTGATTCTATCTGATAAGTGACTGGACTGCCTTTATGTCTTTCCAGATTTCATTCATTTGAACTCATTTCCTTGGTGGTTACCTATGGGATCATTAGATAGATATAGGTAGATATAGATAATCAAATTCAGCTTTGTCTGCAAACATCTGACTTATTAAGGTCATATAATCACAGAACCATATCAAAAAACAGGATGGAGGGGATCACCAAAAATCTAGTGTCTAGATGACGATCTAGTACCAGGATTTAGTACAGTCTCCTGCTCAGAGCAAAATGCAGATTAAGATTGGATTGCCTTGCCCTTGGGTGTATAAAACCTCCAAGGACAGAGATGACCCAACCACTCTGGACAACATCTCAAGATAAACAGTTTTTTCCTTAAATGCAATTGCAGTCTCTCTTATTTCTCTTATTTCATCCTCCAGCTGTGCCCCTCCTCTCCAAAGCTTCCCAATGTGAATCTGGTTCCACTTTTTTCTGTAAAACTGTCATTAGATACTCTCTTATTCTTTTCTTCAGGTTAAATACAGCTAGCTCCCAGATGTTCTTTACTCTAACTCCCTAACTGTCCTCATGGCCACTCCATTGGGCCACTGTCCATCCCACAACCAAATGCTGTGATCTTTCCTTCTGTCAGTGGATCAGTATAATGGCCTGACTATATGCTATAAAGACGTTAAATGATTCAGCCTTCTTAATATCATTTATTTATAGCTATCCCTCCTTGATTATTAGTAAAGAATGTTTTCTGTACTGTTTTTCCTCTTGCAGTCAATATGCTTCAGGACAATTTCTTCTTGTAGTTTTTGTCCCTCCTAGATGAAAAATTCCATTAGCCACTTTTATAGTGTTCCTCTATATGCTTTTGCATTCATCCTCTTCTTGGTTGTTGTTCCTAAATCAATGACTTCAGACAAATTACTCTCTTATTACATTTCCTATATTTCCTCCATAATCAGAAATAATTTGTGCCCATGTCAATACGACTTAAAAGAATTGCCAGATTGTTCTAACTACATTCTTTCATTCAATCAGCTTTCCAAAAGATCTTACAAAGCAATAAACTGAGTTAGTTGTAGTTCATCTACTTGAAATCCATATTTTTTCATTAACAGTTATTCTGTATTCCTCTGTAAAGAGTGTTAGTAAATAAACTCATTAATATGCTTAGGAAATTTAAGACCATGAAGAGTAAGTGTATTCATTATTAAAAACAAACAAACAAAAAATAACACCCCCACCTCCCTTACTTTAAACAAATATTTAATCAAGTCAAAGCCAAAAGTGATGCCCACTCACCACACTCACTGTTGTCATCTTGGTTCTTTACTTCTACAGATTAGTAACTAGAGGTCATAACCAGTGATCAAGGCAGCTTAAAAAGTAGACAACAAAGAATTTCTGTTCTCAACAAAAACTGGAAACTGAGGCATAAAGCTATTAAGGTAATCTACACAAATGATGTAGACTATTTTTTTGTAACAAAATCAACACAAGAGTGGCAAAGAGGAATTCCCTGAATCATGTTTTGATTAGGATTTGGCACTAAAATCTCTTCAAAGTCTACTAAACTTCAGCAAGGCATTTGGAAAACACTGAGAGGACTTGAAAGAAGAAAACAATGATTAGATGATATAAACAAGAAAATATCAACAATTACAGATTTCAATTGTTTGTGTGTGTGTTTGTTAAGAATAATTCTGTATTACCTTGTCCCACTCCAATTTATAGGAGGGAGAGGAGGTACTTTGAACTATGTATGCCTGGCGTGAGATTAAGAAACAACGGTTCAAATGTTGGTCCGACCAGTTTATTACAAATGTTAATAAGGGAGATGAGAGAAAGGGGAGGACGGACACTATTACGGATTGGGGTGATGGGGAAGGGAAGGCAAGTGATAGAAAAGATAGAAAGAAGCAAGAATTGCGTAAAGCGGGGATAGTCACCACCAAGATCCAGCAGCGGTCTGTTGCATGCCATTCCGATGGTCCGAGGCCGAAGGGCAGGAGCAGTGAGGCCGGTCTTGGGCAACGAGAGGGTACAGGTACCGGGTGGGTCCAGGAAGAAGCCGCAGAGTAAGTCCGGGAGGAAGCAGCAGGTCTCAGGTAGCAGGCCCAGGGAAGTCCGTCAGCGTACGGTCCGTAGTGAGGGATCTGATGGCAGAAACCTCGAGTCTGTCATGGTGAGGGATCTGATGGCAGAAACCTCGAGTCCGTCGTGGTGAGGGATCTGATGGCAGAAACCCTCTCCTCATGGTTGTTGACCCTCTTTTATCCTCCTTTTTTTTCCTGCCTACATGACATCCCTGGGTGCTTGAGCAAGAGTCATGTGTGTACCTCCTGAGATGACCATCTTCTTCAATATAAGTCCACACAAAAGACCGTTTCCTGGCCATTATCAGCAGCTTATCCCTCTCTTGTTGCCCCTGGCCTTGTCCATCCATGCTCCTTAAAGGATTTCACAACCCTTAGCCAGGACCTGTCCATTAGTGTCCTCCAGACAGAAGGTTTCTCTATCTTTGCCCAGGACTTGCCTAACAAACTTTGAGTCAATGATATAAAAGAATAACCTCTTACATACCTACAGAACTGTCACTTAATAGCTATGCAAGGTTTCTTATAAAATTATTTCATTTTATTAAAAGAAATGTTGTTGACTTAAGAAAAGCAAGGAGGCTAATAGAAAATCACATAAAAAAAGAAAATGCAAATACTTGACAATATAACTGAAATTTTCTAATTCAATATATATAAAACATGAAAGATTCAAGGCTGAAATTTAGTAAATAGATTGACTATAAGAATAAGCTTCAAGTGTGGAATTAAAATGATCTGAAAGCTCTGAACACATTAAATGTGACCTTTAAGCTTCAATTTCTTGTGTGGGAGTGTAAGGTTAATGAAATAGCTGAAAGATCATATTTGTAAGAAATCTGCCTGCTGGTGGAAGTAATGTTAGTTTAGCCAATGCTGTTAACATTCTCCACAAAGAATCAGTGGACTCTAAGGTCTGACATGTTATTTATTTGATAAAGTGTTTTATTCTCGAGCCTCAGTTTTTGCATTTCCTTTGTTTTCTTCATGCTCTCCATGATTCCAAGTATAAAAATAAAAAACTGACCTTTTTACTAGGCCAAAACCACACATCTAAAACCTAGAGAGCATTTAAACTGAGAGAACTTGATGCTTAACAGTCTGCATTGTGGTTTGTTTTTGTTTTTTTTTCATTCATACTTGAACTGCAAGACAGGTATTATACAAGTCATTAAACTTGTTTACATGAAAAAATTAGTTTCTTCACTCGGTGTGTCATTTATACAACCCTTGCACTGTAGTCTTCAGATTATTTTTTCCTGGCAAAGTAGTTGCCTGTTTCTAAGTCCAATAAGTAATTTCCATCACTAGTGGATCTGTATGGCTGAGTATCATCCCCAAAATATGAAGATGAGAAGGATAAAATGCTAAACTGATTCAAATAAATATATATATTCTGTTGTGAAGATTGATATGGAAAATACTGATTCAAATTAGAGTTCCTGAAGGTGTTCAAGAAATGTTAGATGTTGTACTAAAGGACATGGTTTAGTGGGTAAATATTGGTGCTAGGTGGACAGTTGGGCTAGATGATCTCAGAGGTCTTTTCTAGCCTTGGTGATTCTATGATTTCACAATATATCATCAGTAGCATTCACTTATAGCCTCAGACAGGAGGACAAGTTGACAAGGGATTTGAAGAGGGTCTGCTTAGGTCTTTTCCTTACAGCAAACACATGCAAAAAGCTAAAAGGGAAGGAAGACAGATCACTGTGTGCTCAATCCATCTCCGCTGAACAGGTCCTTTACTGGACAGTGACTCACTGCACGCTGTCCCACAAGAGCCTTGTAGAGGGGTTTCTGTCCCAGCTTAGGCTTGTGGGAGCATTTTCTCTTTTATTGTCTCCCTTCTCTCAGCAGAACTCCGGGTTCTTGTGTGTCCTCCTTCATGTTTCCTGATTGGTTTGTTTGCTTATGCTCCATGCTGCATCTCACTCACTGCCTTCCTATCTTCCTATCTTTATACTCATCCTTTCATCATATCTCAGCAGTTCCAAAGAGGACACCATATTTTTTTCCTTTCCATTCATCTTAGAGAATGGCAGGGACACATGAACAGATCATCTCCTCCATCACACAGGAACACTCTCCTGTGGGAACATGCTCTGTAATGCACAATTTACTACATGAAAATGTACACACCAAACCTCCCCATCTAGAAAAGGAAGCAAATAATACTGTTTATTTTACTGATCTTATGTCCTTTACAGACTTTAACCAAGTGTCAGTTTCTAGAAAAACAAAGATAGTTGGTAACAGACAGTGAGAAAGACAGACTGTATACAGCATACCTTCCTATTCTTCAGCAGATACTGTTGAATTATGGGCAGGATAAGCAGGCAGTGAGGTAGATCAAAGACTATCTGAATGGCAGGACCCAGGGGGGTCTGTGGTGCAAAGTTTCGTTGGAGGCCAGTGACAAGTGGCAGAACCCAGGGATTAGTACTTGATCCAGTCCTATTTAACATTTTCACTAAAGATCTGGACAAAAGATGGAGTGCACCCTTAATAAATTCACATTCATAGATAAAACAAAAATATATGAAGTGTCAGATTCACCAGAGGGCCAAACTGACAAGACAATAATGGGAAAATCAAGAGTCCTGCACCTGAAGAATAACAACTCCAGGCATCAGAACATGCTGGGGGTGGCACGGCTTGAAAGTAGCTTTGAGAAAAGAACCTGGGCATCGTGGTAGATATCAAGTTGAACGTGAGTCAGCAGTGTGCCCTTACTGCTATGAAGGCTATGCTACTCTTGGCTGAGTTAGGTAAATTGTTTCCAGTGGGTCAAAGAAGGTGATTCTTCCAATCTACTCAACATTTGTGAGGCCATACCTCAAGTAGTGTCAAGTTCTGACTCCCCAGTACAAAACCGGGATATGCTGGAAAAAGTCCAATGTAGGGCCACCAGGATGATGAAACTATTCAACTCAGAGAAGGGAAGGCTTAATATCTGTAAGTACCTGAAGGGAGAACACAAAGAGGATGGAATCAGGCTATTTTCAGAGGTGTCCAGCAGCAAAACGAGAGGCAGTGGGCACATACTGGGATACAGGAGGTTCCCTTTTAACATCAGGAAACACTTCTGTGCTGTGCAGGTGATGGAGCACTGACAAAAGTTGCCCAGACATGTTCTGGAACCTTCTCCTTGTAGATCTTCAGAAGCCACCTGGTCATGGTCGCGAGCAACTTGCTTTGGGTGATCCTACTTGGGCGGGCGTTGGACCAGATTGTCTCCAGAGGTCCCTGCAAACCTCAGATGTTCTGTGATTCTTTGAAACAATGTCAAGTTCTTGTTTCTCTTTCTTTGTCTGCCTTCCATCTTATTGTTTTATGCATCATAATTTCTTAGGAGGAACTTTTCAATGTGCCATTCGCCCCCTGGTGCTTTTTTATACACACAGAAATACATTAAAAGAACATTAAAGATATGCCAAAGACTAAAGACTGTCAACACTAACAATGCTTGTACAGTTTTAATTTGGTCTCTTGTGTATATGATGCAGCTGTTAATATTTTCCACAGAACCTCTGCCTCACTCAACTTACAAGATGGACAGAGCTTACTGAACAAGCAACTATACAATATCTCATTTGTTCTCATTTAAGGCACATAATTAAACTGTTTTTTTATGCAAAAATATTCCTTCTCTCATGGGCATTTCTAGAATACTCGTCACTAAAGTGATTCTCTTGTACAGACATGCACAGACTTAGTGTTTGTAAGAAAAAAAGAAATATATTATTGGGATTTTTCCACAGAGTAATGAAGATTTGATGAATTAAATCTCTTAAAGAGTAGGTTCAGTTATTTCCTAGATGACAAAATGAATCTCCATTGCAAAGGTCCTTAAATTGCCATCTTCAGATGGATCAGATGAGAAACACTGAATGGCTATTCCGATAAATTTTTATATCCTACATGACTGCTCAAACACATGTATGACTACTGCTATTGATCATCTTGAATAGCATACAGAATATCTCCATCCTATATGACCATTGGTGCAGCCACAGGAACTGTTTCTACTGACCATCTTCAAGTGACTCACCCATATTTGAGTTTAACTTCAAACAGTTATGTACTAGAAACTTCCTGTGAGATCTTAGTGATGAGCAGACACTTTATCCAGGATAGTCATTGTCTTCACAGAAGCACAGAAGTGTGCATTGCTTGGGTTTATACACAGCAAGAGCAGCTTGGGGAGAATATTAGGGACTGTCCAAAATTCCCATCTCAAAAGCTTAACTGTGAAGATGGCTATCTGTTCAGTCAGTCCAGTTCCACCGGTTATTCATTTATGCATCTCATGTACATCTGAAGTCTCGTAGCACTTGTGACAACACAGAAACTTCAAATGCATTTATTCCACATAAAAAATGAGGCATGTTTAGATTGGTTCTGTTATTATTTCTGTTGCTTCATCTTTTGCGGTATATCCTTGTTCCACACAAGTCCTAATTCACATAATTCTTCTTAAAAGCTCCCTTGCTCTCATCCTCTTCTCTTTAGTTTGTCCCAGTCTTGGTGTCTAAGATGTCCACACTCGCTTGTATCATCATTCCAATCATTCCAAACCACCATTCCATTCTGCTTCTCAAGAATCTTCATTGCGACTCCCTAACTTCCTTTTGTTCCAGTTTTTCTGTCTAATCTCCCCAGTGTCACTATCCAAATCCCCCATGTTTACACTGTTCACCTGAGAGGCAGTATGCCTACAACTACCTTTGTCCATCAGTGCCACATATTCTAAATTTTCTCTAGCTCTTCATTGGATTTTTGTCTTCTATCTCCCAATTACGTTTCTTATTTTCATCCCTCACTTTTAGTCTGTTTATCTGTGAATCCAAGCTCCCCACATGGATCACCATTTCCAAACTCCTTTTATGCCTCTTCTATCTCAGACACTTCCAGGAGAAGAGGCCACTGCCCTCCCAGGAGACACAAGTAGCAGCTATAAGAAGGCTGGGCTCAGCCCACACAGCTGTGGCACAAGTGTACCCAGATGGAAGCTGCAGCATCAGTATCCACCATAGCCACTGCCAAGAATATTAAAGGGAAGATTATTCAAAGGCTTTTATATTTCCCAAATTTGGTAATTTTCTCTCAGAGATTGTAAAAGGCTCATCCTTGACAAAAGAACTGCACTTTAACCACCTTTTCAGGTCATGTTATTAAAAAGCTATGCAGACTTCTTACCTTAGAAAAAGCTCCCCCTACTCCCCTTCCTTTCATTCTCAGAATGTGCAAAAAATGAGCTAATATTAAAATTTTATAAACAGATGCTAGCATTCTGGCCCCAGCAGCTGGGAAGGAAAGTTCAACATTCACATTTCCTTGTTGCAAATTTATAAGAAAATGAAAACAGAGATTTGAAATAGGAAATGCCATACAATGTGTACTATCGGCAGTCTTACTGATGGCTCCTGCAAGAAAGAAAGCACAGTAAGTTGATTTAAGTTTCTGCTTGCTCATACTTTTTTGTATTGTTTAGCACTATTCTTTATGCCCAAAATTCATAGATGCAGCAGGGCAAAATTCACTTTGTGCAGCTATCCAGATGTTTCTGTCCAGTATTGCACACTGAGGATAGCAGGAGAAGCTGGACAGAAGCCAACACAATAATGTATCACTGACAACCATATACTGTAGAAACACAGCACAAGAACAATTGAACAGAAAACTGCATAGAGGCCTCAAAAATTTAAGTAAGCTACTATATATCCTTTTTCTGCATGCTATACTGTTGTCTTAAGACTGAGTGACTCCCTATTCCAGATAGGCCTATTGCTTCTTAATACAATGAGTTGCCTACTAAATGCGAGTGCTGGTTCTAGAACAGTAGGAACATCAATTTTGGAATGAGTTTTTAACAGATTGTATCAGGGACAAATTCAAATGACTACTTGGTTATCCATTCCCTTCTTCCTTCATTTTTTCTTTCCCAGTAGTGATGGAAGATTTACACCTTTAAAACAGGACTTGCTACTACCACTAGCATTGAGTTAGATTTCCTAAGTTGATTGTCCATACATAAAGACCCCTTTTCTTATCTTATTTCCCAGATTTCTCCAATACTCCCAGTTATTCTTTTTCTTTCTTCAGCAATCCTCAGATGCCAAAAAAATTGTTGCCTTCTTATAAAATTTTTGAAATCTCTTTGCAATCGTTTCTGCTGCAGTCCCAGTGGTGCCCACTCTCTCCTCACATGATGCCTTCAATCAGTGAGCAAATTCTCCAGCTGTGCTATTTAGCATGATACAAAACAAGCTGATTAGTAACAGCAGCAACAGGAGTAATTAAAAAAGAAACAAGAAAGGACTTCAAAAAATCTTCTTCAACACAGAATTTTTCTTCAACACTTATCCTTTTTCCTTTTAAAAAGAAAATCAAAATTTTAAAATTAAATGTTTGCCTACAGGATTTAGGTGAGTCCATAATTCAACTTCCTTACACAAAGCACTAGAAAAGAATAGCAGTTACTGCATCTACTACATCCTAACAGCTGGCAGATATGTGACACCATCAATAATGTATAAATACATATATATGTGCTTTATATTTCTGTAGCCTTTTTTGACTGTGGCTTATTGCAGGAATGATATTGAGCAATCAATCTTTATTTATAAATCTGTTTTCATATGTACCAAATCTTAAAGGACTAAAGAACAAAAAAACACCAGAATATCAGTGATAGATAAAACAGAACTAACAATATTAAACAAAGGTTTCCAGAAGAATATAGCCTATATAAATTATGAAAACTACATGTGATCAGAGAAAGCTTTAATTTAAATGCATGAACAGGTATGGCTCACCTAAAGTCGTTAGAAACAATAAAAAAAAGCCAGTCTCCAAAACACAAAGTATGAGAATAGACAATGAGATTTGAACTGGGGCCTCAACAGAAAACAAACAAACTAACAAAAAAAAAAAAGCCATTAGAAATTATGTAAAAACTTACTTAGGTTCTTGCAATAATTATGCATTCTTTCCCAAATAATACAACATTTGAAATTTGCCTTTGAAATTTTAGATTTGAAGTTTTAACTCCATTGATGTCTGGATCCCTTGTGGCCACATAATTGTTTCCACATATGCTCTGGACTAACTTTGTGCTAACTTTGTGCTCTTGCTATCCTTTCTGAGAGGAAATGTAAGAGGAGTAAATAGAATGCACTGAGACGTAAGATATGCCCTACAGAAAACAAAGGCAGGCATGGGGGAATGAATTGTGGCTGGAGCAATGGAGAAATCTGACATCCTAGTGGCTGAAACTTTGATTCTTGCAATATTTTTCAACAGAAAGCATCTAAATTAAAGATCATGGACAAAGGAAATATATTTTCTTGCTGAGTGATCTACTCAGAGGTTTTTGACCCTTGGTCTACCTCATCTCTTTTTGGTTCTGCCTACTTACAAGCTTTTCCCTGATTTGTAGGCAGCATCAAGTGCCAAACACAAGCAAAACCTGAATAACTTTTAGCCATCACTCCCTTGTTGATTTTTGAATTGAGCTTGAATCCCTGCAGGCAAACTATTTCACAAAACCAGATTTCCTGCTTTCATGCCAAATCTTTCAGACAGATCTGCACTAATAAATGGAACGTGTCTGAGACAGACTCCAGCACTGGATGTAACTGCCTATACTGTTTAGCTTTTAGTGTTTTTTTTTTTTTTTTTTTTAGTGTTTCCCAGTACTTTTTGATCAAGCACTGATCACTTGAATTATATCTGCAAGGTTCAGGGCTAAAGTATTCTAGATGTGTTTTTCAATAATAAAAATAAATGACACTTTAAAAAAAAAAAAAAAAAAAGTTTAGCCAAATAAATGCATGCTGTGAAAAATCATCCAACATCTCCTCTGGGCATTTTACTAAGACATAGTATTGTCATAGATGGTTTAATAAAATTTGGCCTTGGCTTCCTTCCTCTGTGAATTCCACCTCCACAGATATACTGGATCTCACAGAAGTATCTCAGTCCACACTGGGATGGGATTTTATCCATACCTCTCTTTCTGTGGCTTCCTGCTGGAAATTGCCATCCAAGTATTTAATTTCTGCCATTTACTATTCAGGACATTTGGAGACTTATGCCTTCATTTTGAACCTTCCACCCTAAGGAAATGGGTGTTGAGATGTTTGAAATTCCAACATCCCTTTTTTAATTTTCAACCAATGGACACTGCTATTTAAGGCTGAATACTTGAAGCTTTGCTTCATTTCTCATCTGCTGTCATTCCTTCTCTTCTAGGTTAATTCCTTCCACTTCTCATTTCACATACTAGTAGAAGCAGATCATCAGGCATACATCAGTAAGAATTTGTTTTTATCTCTTCACTTTGGTTGGTTGCTGTTAACAAAATTCTCTCAGGGTTATTTGCCAAATGTCCTTTTACATCACCTTTATGCTATCACACTCTGGAAGTTAACTGTAAGAGTGTAATTAATAAATTCAGACATACTACCCTCCCTCCTTCCCCCCCCCCCCCCCCCCCCAAACAGACTGTGCAACTGCTTGTTTGGCTTGGAGTAATATATACAAGCTACCCTAAGAAACACTTACATAACAGTAAAAGAAGGACATATTCTAAAATCATCTGTTTAGGATGACAAAATGTGAAGCTGCCTTGGCCTATTTACCAAGGTGTGTATTTCTACGTGTGGGGGCTGAGAAATGATGGAAGCAGGAGGTTACATATGGCAATCTTACCCCTATCCTGAGGTGTCTACCCACTAAGATCAGCCTGAGTTGCCAGTTTGGAAACAGAGCCTCCCTAGTTAAGACTGAGCTTCCTACTGTACTTGCAGGTATGAATAGGTACTTGGTTGTATTAAATCATACCTTCTTTTCTCGTACCAAGTCTTCTTGCTCTACACATCACCTTGCAGTGGAGACCTGACATCTTCATTTCTTCCCTTTCCTCTTCGTATTTGCTTCACTGCTAATTTTGTCTATCAAACTTAATGTTTTCTTCAGAATCCCCCAGTACTCTACCTACATTACTAATGGCTCCCTATTTGTAACTATAGTTGCAAAAACTGCTGTCTACTTATTTTTAACCTATTAAATCTGTTCCTGTAACAGCAATATGTGGAAGTTTTCACTGATCTCAAAATACTTCATAGAGAATGTCATGTAACACTTACGTTATGGATTTTTTTTTAAGACACCAGTCCAAGGTCAAGGCCACCAGCAGAACCAAGGAAAAAATACAGTACCTTCTAGGCCTTCCTTAGGAAGGAAAGAAATTAAGAAATGCTAAAAGGTCTTTAATCTCTACCTGAAAAATCACTCAGAGATGTGTAAATAAAAGCTGCAGTTTAATAATACCAGGGAAAGATAAAGGCTCTAATTGTAAATGATGCTTCTTTCAGAATCATGGAACTCTAACTAAGGCCTAATATTATGCAGCTATTGAAAATATTTCAGGTTTATGAGCTAGACCTGAGACTACTTGCTGTTCAGAATAATGTTTATTTTTCAGCAAAAATATTTTTCAGGTGCAGAGGTAAAAATCTATGTGGGAACTTTACCTCTTCATACCTTGATGATACATAAAGGACATTAGAGATACTTTATGTCTTTACTTAGATGCAGCCCAGAATGGCAATAGGTCCCTTAAGCATATAATATTAATGCAAATTGTACAGTCCTTTCTGGAAATGCATTCTGTGGACTATAGCCAGATAACTGAATACTTGTATTAGCTCAAATATAGCTCCTATATAGCTCTATAGTCAAAGGGCTTAGGACACAAATGTTTGCTTTCTTCCTCATACTTATTACTCCCCCAGCTATGAACGTGTTGTTTTCCCCAGTGTGCTGAGAATCATCTGAATCTGTGTTCCTGAGTTGAGAAAATGGGGTGGGACTGTGGGGGTGAAGAAGCACACGGGTAAGAAAAGAGGTTTCTGGGTCATCTCTTGTTAAAAGAGAAGACAGATACATTGAGATTTTGCAGGATAATTTTAAGCCCCATATCTAAGCTGGGCTTGATGTTCCATATCATTAAAAAAAAAAAAAAAAAAGGCAGTTTCTGTTGCATGTGGTTAAGTTATGTAATTTATTTTTGTCATTACACTGTTGCAGAATTGTGAGGAGACTTACAGTCAGCAGATCATGGAAATTGCATCAGTCTCTGCTGTCCTCAACACAGTGAAGTCACTGCTCCATTTTGTCACACTGTTATAGAATGCCTGAAATGTGACCAGGAGTTGGACTTGAGGAGCTCTCGAAAGAATGAAAAAATGCAGTTTTCATAATTCATGATGATGGACATCATTGAACCCTCCTATTACTCAAGTAATAATGTGTGTTCGTTGTCTCCACTGAAGCACAAGAAATCTAGGAACATAAAAATGCAGATATTCTAAGATATTCTAATCCATTCCCGATTTTCTTCTCAGATAAAAGGTGCATTTACCCTACATTTTGTTGTCTGTTGGATTTCATTATCACTTCAAATTGATGTCAGCACTCCCTTTCTCCATTTGTGATTTCTGGAGCATTGGGAGAAAAACAGGGAGCCATGGTATAGCCTCTCTCACTTTCCTGTACCATCTTCTGTGTATCCTGGAGATATGTAGGTACCACTGCAGACACACAGAACTTAAAAATATCTCAGAGATGCTTTCTATGCTACCAGTATATTACTATAGTCCTTTCTATTGCTCAGATATTTCATCCAGTGGTGCAGCCAGAATAGCACAGTTTAGAAACAGCAGCTCCAAATATTTTAACAAAGATGTTCACCTGTGTTAAAGGTAACAGTTGTCAGCCTCTGAAGACTTCAAATCCACTTTGAGATACCAAGATGACAAATGGACTTGTTAGAAAGGGAGGTGGGCTCTGTATCAGCTAGCTATCAATATGTATTAGTGTATGGTTGCTTTCCACAATGAAGAGAGGAAATATTTCTGCACTGATTTCATTATCCTGCAAATCAAGCAGTAACATTTGCATCAGAAAACCTACCAAAAATTAGCATTTCTGAAATGGGAGTCTTCTGAATGATACTGAATGATCGCAGGAGAGTTGGACTAGATGGCCTCCAGAGGTCCTTTCCAACTCTAAGGAATTCTGTGATTCTATGATTCTGTAATACTCAAGTTAGTTATATACAAGTATATAGGCATAAATAAGATATGCACATGTGCATATATGTCAGTATACACAAAATGAATAACAGAGTTACAAACTGCCAATTCTATTCATTAAGCTAGAAGTGACCAAATGCATGCAACGTTTTTGAGTGCCAAGTAAGATTAATTACAATACTCAGCTGGTCTCCAACAAATGGATGATCTTAACTGTTTGTTTTTCAGCCGCCAGATGGAGTGAAGAAGAATAGTCTGTGCATGCATAAAGGAATGAAAAAGACCTCTAAAAAATCAAATTAATGTTTGGTTGTTTCTGACAAGAACATTTTGTACCTCCCAAACCATGTACATTTGCAAAGCCAACTTTCATCTAAAACATTCAAAGTGGTTCAGAAACTATTGTTTGTTTGCCCAGCACTCTCCTAGAATATGACTGCATTATATCCATTTTCCAAAAGGACACACTGCACTACAGATTTTAACTGGTTGAATTCTAGGTCACACTAC
This sequence comes from Gallus gallus, assembly GCF_016699485.2. Taxonomy (NCBI): domain Eukaryota; kingdom Metazoa; phylum Chordata; class Aves; order Galliformes; family Phasianidae; genus Gallus; species Gallus gallus. The sequence continues at coordinate 37,515,152 of NC_052532.1, forward strand.
CTTGAATTTGACTGATGGTATCTGAGAGTCTCTGAGCTTTTGTTTAATGCTACAAACAGCTTTGATGATTTCCACTGATGTAAGAAAGTGCAGCATGGTGTGAGTAAAGCACTTACAGCTATGCATGGAATCCAAGTCTGCAGCAGGATGATGGGCAAACATGGCCAGCAGTGATCTCAGCTTTGACCCCCTTCTGCCCCCCAAAACTGTTTTCAATTCAGGGAGAGCTCACAGTCCTACCTATTCTGGTTTAATAAAAAAAATAGCAGGACCTAAACTAGTTCATAGCAGGCTGCTTCGAAATTGGTGTTCTTAAGTTCTGGAGGAAGCACAGGTCTATTTACACAGACCCAGCTATCAGTGCTGCTGTAGTGCCTTTTATGCCTGGCTGCCACTGGGGAGCCAGATCGTGATCCCCAGCTGGGCCCCAACTCTTCCCATGCAGGCGACGGCACCACATGTGAGCTAAAGTGCAAATTAAGTTACTGCAGACAAACCCTTTTGCTGGCATAATTAGGCTGATCAGAGGGGAAAAACACATTAGAAGTTGCAACTGCTGCTCCAGAGTCATCCAACTGAGAGTTTGACTCATTCATAAAAACAGCTTGCATGGTGACATTTGAAGAGTAATAAGCAATCCTGAGGACCTCTTCAGATCAAGCTGTGTACATACGTGTGTATGTGTGTGTATACATTTTTAATTTGCATTCTACAAATTCTACTTGTTATTTAGTGATGTTTCCACTCCCTTTCCCTTCCCCTTCCCTCCAAGTAACAGCATGAGATTGTTATGTAGGAGAAGTAAAAAATCTGTTTGTCACTGCTGGAGACTAGATATATACAACTTTCTTCTCTTTATGTCCTTAACATTAGATAAGGACATCTGTAGAATTTACACATCCTACAAACATGAAGGACTTGATCCACCAAGTGTTTTACTGTGGTTGAAAGCTACAACTCTATAACTGTTGTAGTAGGCGTCTTGCGCGGGCACGGGATGTACGGGACAGGCCTCTCCCTAAGCATAGAGAGACAGTGCTATCGTGCTGACCTTGATGCAGAGAAAACAGGAGAAGAAGAAGGATGAGAAAAGAATGTGGAAATGGCCAAATAAGGCACAATGTTATCTGGTATGAACCAATCAGAGTGGGACATGACAGCACGGTTTTGTAGGTAAAAATGTATATAAGCTGTGTTTAGTAGTGAATAAACGCCATTTTACCGATCATCATATTGGTGTCACCACGGTGAATGGCCAAGCCGCAGGCTCCCCAAAGCAACGAACATCACGGTTGCCTGCGAAAGGCAACATATAACTGCAACCAGACTGACTGAGAGAATAAATGAATAACTACTCTAATACAGGTAGGGTCAGAGATTATCTGTCCTGAATGTGTGTATTTATCTGTTTGTTTATTGCAAAATAATAAAACCTGTGATGTTGATGCTCCATGGAAGATGTGGGATCTAAGTCTGTAGTGTTTCAAATATAGATTAAAGGTAATGGCTAGACTTCAGGCTCAACATAAAGTAATAGAAAATCTAAAAGACCTGCCAAAATGGCCACATGACATACAACATTAACATCCAGATGAAAGATTTCATCTCTCCCAGGAAAATGTAAGCTTTCTTTGCATTGGGCATGGATGAAGATGTATACATTTACAAAATACAGGCTACCTGAAACTCAAAGCAACACAAAATGAATGTTTCTAAGGATTATTCTTCTATCTTCACTTCTGAATTGAACTAATGCTTACAGCAACAACCTTCAGCAATTTTTCGAGGTGAGGGCAACCATGAACTATGAGCATCTTATTATCTAAAGTTTTCCTTTTCTCCTTGTTTCTCCTTGTTAAGGCCACAAAATGGTTTATGCTAAACTAGACAGTAATTTGTTTCCTTGTGCCATCTGGTGGATATTACTTGTAAATGCACAGTCATATCTGCTCAGAGAAATCCATCCACTCTGCGGCAACACCAGGATTTTTTTTCAAGGTAGTAATGCATCCAGAAGAACTTCAGCTAATGTAAACATTTCTGTATGCCTCACTTCTGTAACTCTCTCCATTTTTATTTCCTGCGAGAATGGAGGAGGTCAAAAGTGAATTGTAAATCTTGAAAAAGCATCTTTAAAGTACAGAGAAAAATTATTCTGTAATTCCAGACAATTTCATATTCTGAGAGCTGTTACAAGTGCTTCAGAGGGTTTTTTTTCCCCCCCATAATATTACTCCAGGGAAACAACCTTATAATAAATCAAAAATAGCTGATGATTTTAGAAAAACTTTACAAAAGGCATTGGTGTAATAGTGTTGCTCCCACTGTTAAAGGAAAACTCATTTGTTTTTCATAGTTGTTTGAATAACTTCCATGCAGGAAAAAGTCAGACAGCTTCTAAAGTGATATATGGAACTGAACACTTTTTATGAATTATTTTTAAAGTATTTTGTCTAAATATTTCATGAAAAATCACTAATTCAGAAATAGTTACTCTTCTGGCTAGAGCTATTTTTTTCTCATCTTTTCCCATTAATCATTATTTGTGAGTAATGTCTTCCACTTAAAGTCATCACGTATTTGTTTATTTGTAGTGCTCCCCTCAGAACTACTACTCTACTGTTTCTATTGATGAAGCTATTTATTATGGTCATAAATCTTATTTTCTAATTACAAAGAGAAATGGTCAGTTACTTGCTTACACTACAAAAAAATAAATCCCTCAGTATTTTATTTTTTTCCTGGGGAACTTCTTGTTGTTGGTCACTTGGGTGACAGTTCCAAGAGATGCTGATACATAAGCCCAAAATCATATTATAAGGAAAAGTTGATACAAAATCAGTTTACAATGTGATCTTAAAATGAAATTAAGAGAGAGACGAGAAACCCCAAAATACATTTTTCATTGAATTTATTTTCTAATACAGATTTTGATTTTCAACTAGTGCTAAATGAAAACACCTCTATTCAGAAGCCCACTGTGAATCAAACCCCAGGTGCTTCCTACCCAACATGGCTCTATTGTAAGAAGAAGTTACATTTCGTTGGGATTTAACTTTGGCTTTCAAAGCTTTGGTAAGTGTTATGCTGAACGTCTCTCATGTCTGTGCATTCATGTCTGCTTAACAATTAACCAAGAATTACTTTACCAACTGTGTCTAATTTAACTTTTGTGCTTAATTTTCAGAATTAAATTAAAAACAGATGGCCCCTGAGTGCTAAAATGATCATAAATTAGTCTTATATATTGAAATTAACATGGCAAAATATTAAAATGAAACTGAAGTGCATTTTTTGCTGTGCCTTGGTTTTTATAAGAGTTAACATGATGGTGCGTGTAATTGAGCAATCTTGCTGTACAGATCTAGAGCCCTAAAACTCCATCTGTCTGGAGAGTCACTTCCTACAACGCGGGGTACTTTTTCACACAATTATACAGAAGGATTTTCAGTTCATAATTGTGTTCTTCATTAAGTAAGTCATGGGAAGCACTGAGATGTAGGGGACTGCTTCAAGCTCACAAAGAAATTTAGGGGCATAGGCCCTGTGAATTCCATGGGCTGAAGGTATTCATTTTGTTTCTGGGCTCTATATGGTGACGTGTTCTCATCTCCCTCAGCTCCACATGCAGTCAGCAAAGTGCTACTTACCTCATTTTGCAAGAGCAATCAGACCCCAATGATTAAATTTAAGTAAAGGCTGTTTTAATTCTCATCCTTTATCCTAGAAAGTCTCTTTGAGGGGAAAAGTTTCCTGTAGGACTTTCTTCCTAATATTTTGACCTGAAGTAAAAGCTCTCCTTTCCCTACATGAGCCTCTTATCGACACGTTTGCAACTTGCACTGGCAAGAGCAAGAGTTCTTTTAGTGAACTATATAAAATGTGGAGGCATTGCCACTGCATAGACAAAATTCCTCCTGCAGGTTTAAACACCATGCCAAAGGCATGACCAATCCTAAGTGAGACACATTAATTAGTAATTCATGCAGTGAGTAGATAAGAGGGCTTAAAGCATTAGGCCATCAGTATGAATCTTCCATGATCACTCTGTAACAGGTAGGCAGCCTGATGATGTTTCTTTTCTGCTTATTTATGTGAAGGAATGCCACATTCCTTCACGTGTTTCTGCAACTTCTATTTATCTCCTTCATCTGCTCTATCCTCCTTCTCTTCCCCTGATACAGCATTGTAGTTTAACCCGACAGGCAGCTGAATACCACATAGTGGGATGGGGAGAAAATTGAAAAATGCAGTAACTTCTGGGTTGAGATAAGGACAGAATAACAAGAAAGGAAGAAAAGATGGATAGAAAAAAGAATTAAATTTCATTTAAAAAAACAGCAACAAGTATATACAAAGCAAGTAATACACAACACAACTGCTCACCACCTGCCAACCAGTGCCCTGCCAGTTTCTGAGTAATGGTGAACCCCCAGCCAACTTCTCCAGTTGTACAGTTCCACATGACACTGTATGGCATGAGATACCCCTCTGGCCAGTTTAGGTCAGTTACCCTGGTTCTGCTCCTCCCCTCCCCCCCCTTGTACCCCCCAGCTCCTCGCTGGCAGGGCAGGACAAGAAGCTGAAATGTCTTTGTCTCTGTACAGCACTTCTCAGCAACAGCTAAAATAGTGTGTGATTGACCTTATTCTCACCTTAAATCCAAAACACACTGCTATTAACTCTATCTCAGCTGAAACTGGGACATACAATAAACAGCAAACCATTCTTCAAGAAAGCTGTGCCTGTAAGCACAAAGCAAATTATGTAGAAAAATATAAACAACACATTTGGAGTTGATTTATTGGTCTCTTCAAGACTCTCATTCAAACGTCTGCTGCTGACTGGGGATAATGAAACAACATTAGGCCCCTAGGATCACAGTAGAATTAACATGGCCTCAAGTTCTGATGGTTCACCTGCCTGACCCACACAGCAAAGATGTTTTTCTAATCAAAAATTGTTTTTATTGCAAGTGTGAAAACCAAGCAGCATTGCTGAGCATTACACTGATACCTCATCTGCACAGTAAAAGTATGTCACAGCAAACATAACCAAGAGCCATCAGTGGATATTTGTCCTTGGTTATCCCAGACCTTTATATCAGTCCAAATGTACCCCTCTTGTCCCCATGTGATCAAAAGGTTCCATGTGCCACCCTGACCAGCTGTGTTTCTGCATGATTTCCTTCACCTGTTCCTTCACCACAGCTGCAGCAATGTGATTTGCCTGAGTTCTGCTTTGCCAGATGAGAATTTCTTCCTTTCGTTCCTTTGCACAGCAAAAAGTCAGAGAAAGTAATGCAGGGCACACTTGATGTTTGTGTAGGGTCATTGGAGATTAAGATAGGGAAGAGGATCAGGAGGGCGATACCCTGAGAATGCAGTAGGCTGCAGCCTCACCCTGACACTCTATAGGGCGAAGCCTTGTCATAAGACCAATAGTCTCTAACATGAGGGGATGTCTATAGCAAGCAGAAGCATTTGAATCAGAGCAAGAAGAAAAAATTGCATGTTGTTGTGAAAATGTTAAGTATATGCAATTTGTTTTCTGTTTTCTGCCACAGCACAGCCTCCATCATTCATAGCAGTATTGTTCTGTTGCACCAGTTTCTTCATTTGCCTCTTCTATGAGTACAAACCTAGGAATTATGGTACTTCAATGGCATTTAAAAGACCTTTCTAGTTGTCATTTATCGGAATACAGAAGCCCCACAGGTACATAAGACATGGTGTTATTTAATCTGCCTATAACACCTTTGTTTCTACTTTCTTTCATGTTTGGCTTTATATAATTTAAACCTAGAGAGCCTAGTACTAATATGATTGTATGTATTATCTTGAACGTTATGCAGTTTTCCTTGATAATGATTATTCAGTTCTGCTAAGGTATTACTACCAATGTGCACTGGCAAAAACCAAGTTCTATTTTCCATGATGTTACTGACAAAGAACACTCTCCATAGGAAAAATGACAATAAGCAGCTTGTGATAAACCTGTGTTTTTATCCTAAGTCATATTTCCTGCATCATCTAACTCCAGGCAAATTATTCAGAAATTATGTTCATTAGACAAGTCATTCTAGCTATCTAGAAACACAATCTGCAAATCCAACTACCTAGCCTAAGCAGGACTGTGCAAGCCACTTTACATGAGCAGGCAGAGACTAGATGGGGTGAAACAGCTGAGCCCTGCGGTACTGCGTAGCAGAAGCATCCAAGTCTTGGAAAAGCTCCCTTCCCAGAAAAGATGCTGTATGAAGAGGTCTGCAATTACAAGTATTTCTCTATAAGCTGGCCATGGGTGGGTTGAGTGCTGTACTTTTAGCTGGATTATGTGTACTGTGCACACAGCCTCCCTTTACATGATGCTGGTCAAAGAGGAGCCAGGACAGAAGGACACAGATTCTGGCAAACTCCTCTGTTCTAAGTGATCTTTCTTAACTGCCCTTCACAAGGTAAAAACTTGATTTTCCATTTGCCTCAGCTTATTTAGAAAGGTAAATGGCCTAAAGGAAGTGGCTCCCAAACCTCTCCAACACAGATATTTCCAAGAGAAAGGAATCAGTCTACAGGACTTCTGTATGACTGGAGAATTCTGATGCTGGCTTTCAGCATTCTGTCTGGCAGCTTAACCTCACCACAACAGAAATGGCGACATTTCCTCCCCACCCTCCCTGCCCAGCCTGGTCTTAGCCTTTCTCAGCTACCTGCAAAAGAGCAGGAACAGATTTGAACTCCACCTGTGAGACATGGTCCCAGATCTCAAGTCTGCAGGTATGAAAAGACAGACCCAATTTAAACAGCAGGTGAGATGAATCCTGATCAGTTCTCTAAGGAAACAGAGTGCACAACTTAAGTTGAGGTTGGGTACAGGTCTACATCTGTAGCCTTGGCTTGGGTTCTAGCTCTCTAGGAAGACAGAGAATTTCAAATACAGCCCTGTCCTTGGTGCTTAGCTTTGTCTTTGCCTTTGTTATAACAGCATGCAGTTTTAGCTTTACAGCCTAAAGGGCATGACTTGTGAGATCATCCATGCATTTTATGTAAAGCACATCCATTCCAGTATAGCTACACATGTATGCAAATTATGTTAATACCCACATGTCAGTATTCAGTTATCACCCTCTCAACTTCTCATCAAAAACAAAACAAAACATCACATGAAATAGACACTTCTCCCATCATTCAGGGCATTTTCTAACTTCCATTTCTAAATATAATAAGAAAAGATGGTGGGGAAATTTTATCCCCACAAGTTTACTGAAAACAGGGTGTTGGTATATTTGACAAGCGAAAGGAAAACCTGATGAACTGAGTTTTTGTAGAGAGCACTGATGGAAATCTCACACCATAAAAAAAATCTGTAATTAGACCTTGTATCTTTTTGGACACAAAGAGCTCACCTAGAAAGCGAGAAGACACTGAACATAGGTGCCACTATTTCAACTAATTGCAGAGCATCTCATTCAAGGTTGCCCTGCAGAGATGCATGGCAATCCCTGCTCACCATCCAGAAAGATCTTTGCCCTGTTTGGGTCATGAATTTTGTGCTACAGCACAGGCATTTTAATGTTAGTAGTATCTTGCACAAGATAACTTATTGGCAAGGCACTACGTTTGATTTCAGATGCCAGGACGTAATTATATTCCCTCTGCCAAAGGAAGAACTATTCTTTTATCTGTATTGTCTTTATCTGCAACAAAAATTACATGGAATATTTCAAATATTTGAAAGTCTGAATCAAGGACTGTCTAAATGAAAGCTCTATGTATCAATATTTTACAGTTGAAATGTGTGAACACTAGCTGACTCTTAATTCATGAATCTTCATAAATGTTAGATTATTCTAAATGCATTCATCACGCAATGCATTTATTGTTTGTGCTCAGCTTAAAGGTGAAGTACTTCTGAAGATCCTCTTCATTTGCCAAAGTTAGAATTTGATTTTGTTCTGAATTCTCTGACTCACATATCCTTCCTTCTCCCACAGTTCTACAAATTTCCCTAATTTGCATAAAACTGCAGGCACTGAATTAATAATAAAGGAATAAGGATTTTTACAAAATCATCCTTTGATGAATAATCTGAAAAAAGTGAGTATCTCACACTGTTGAAGTGTACAAATATGTAGCAGATAAGAGTTCTTTTTCATTATCATCTTTCCTGACAAAACTCTAGGTTTAATTAGCACATTTATTATTTTCTGTAATTTTCTAGAAAAGACACCTAGTATATATTTTTCTTCCTATCATAGGAATAGATATTTCAGAGAGCATTGCTAAAAACCAGGGGAAATTGCAGTTTTTGTACAAATTATACAGAAGATACTTTACCTGCTGTTTTGAATCAAATGTTTTCAACTGTAGGCTTAAGTACTTTTCTATCTATCTGAAAATAAAACATATTTTAGTGTAGAAGAAAATTCAGACCATAACCCAAGCAGCAGATGTCTATCTACATTTGTTGAAAATCTTGCATGTTTCCTTTGACCTCTGGTCATGAGAAATGTTATGAAAGAGTGTCTTTCAGAGCAGTTGCAACTTCCATGATATTCTGTGGAAAGAAAAAGGCATTTCTGAAATGTAATCGCAGGTTCAGTGGTCACTTTATGGCAGTGTCTTTTTCTATTGATTCTAAAGGTAGATTAGTGTAAAAGTGATAGAGTTTGGTTTTAGACCCTTCCCCAGCTCCTGCCAACCTAAAATCATGTTGTCTGACTATTGTCACCTCTTTTCATACTTATACTTTTGTACACATTCGTACACTTACCAACTTGCCTCCTTGATCAGTCTAGTAGTATATAGGCACCTGAAAACAAGAAATTCAATTAACTTTCTTCCATCACATTTTCCAGTTCTCTGCTCCCTTTCTATCCTCTCACTTTTAGTTGCTTGTAGTTTGCTTCCTTCCTCCTATTTCACCAACCAGTCTCTTATCCACCTTCCTTCAACTGTCCTCATTTTCTCTATCTATGCAGAAGGGACTGGAGTGGAGAGCTGCATAAGACCATAGAAAAGCCCCTCTAGAGTCAGATCATTTGCCCACATATCTCAATATTCTGTCACCAGTAGCATCCATAGGCCAGACTGCTCAAGGAGAGCACGAGAGCACAAGAGCCCAGCCATTTTCTGTTATTCTTCCTCTTCATATAACAGAGTGATCAGAACCACTGATTTGAGGTTGTTGCAGCATATCACCTAGGCTAGACATTTTATTATCCATATAGAGGCTGTTTATTTAATCTCTCTTTAGTTCCATGTTCTTCAGATAAGATGCATTGAATTCCATCTGTGCACAAGAAAATCTTTAGCGTGAGAGTGGTCTGTCACTGAAAAAGATTGACACGAGAGGTTGTGGAGTCTCCATTCTTTTAGACAGTCAAAACCTTACCAGACAGTCATGGACATTCTGCTTTATATGACCCTGCTTGAGCAGAGGATTAGACTAGATGACCTTCAAGAAGAACCTTTCAAAGTGCTAAAGAGTGTTACTGAACTTACATTAATGCCACTGTACAGTGCATCAGAAGATCTTTGTGGTTTTGAGAAGTGTTTGTGCTGGAAAAACAAGTACTGCTGTGTTACTGAGGGAGGCTGAGACTTCAATGAGAAGAGGGAATTTCCGTCTGCAGCATGAATGTGGAAAGTGTGAAGCAACTGTGTGGTGCAGGGATATGGGAAGGGGGATATTGCACTGCACAGCTCTCAGTTGTTACTCATGGAAGAGTACTGTCCCATAAATGCTCCATCATAACAGCGGTAGAGAGTCTGGCAACAAGATGTACTGGAACAGTTCTGAAAATCTTTTGGCACCACCAGTAGAGAAAATGTTCCCTTTCTATGAGCCACTGGGGGAGTGTAGGAGCTATGCCATCTAAACCTTGAGCAAGGAACTGCCCCGTGAACTCAAACTGTGTATTTAGGTTTAATTGTATAATAACATTTCTGAATGATTGAAAGGGAAGGGAAAAAGTATGTCCTTCTAAAAATACATATGCTCCAGATGGAGAGAAGGATGGGACAGGAGATGCAGCTGCCTGAGCATCTGCTACTGCACCTGGGGCTCTCTCCAAGATCCTGCTTTCATTGCTTTCTCCTCTTTGAAAATCCCTTGAAGTGGAGCCCACAGGATTTCACCATCCCAGAAAGGAGACGCAGGTCTGTGAAGAGGAATTGCCTGAAATGAATGGATAGATCAGCAGCTGCACTCGTGAGGTTTAGTCATGGGCTGTCTGGGTCATGGGATTGGACTCAGTAAGGTGGACAGCACAGCCACCTCATCTATCTTCATTGGAGTCTTTTGTCCACTGACTGGTGGGACAAGGATCCCAGGAGTGGAAGCAGAACTCCTATACTGCTTCTTCCTTCCAGATCTGGACTAATATACAAAAGGACTGTGTTTGACAGAATTGATCATCCTGCCTTCTTTCCTTTACCACACTGCAGTATTTTTGGAGGTGGAGGGCAGATATGTTATTGCTTCTGAGTACTGTCTCACCGAGTACAAATGAATTGGACAAGAACTGTGTGAGTTGACTTATAAATGAAGATGAGCAGAGTTTGAAATATTTAATCTGACAAAGTACACACAAATACCATCAAAATACTCAAGAGTGAATGAATAATACAATCTGCTTAATATCTTAATGGTATATCGGGTGTGGGCTCTCTAACACTCACAAAAAGCCATCCTTTGAGGCCACTGATGGAAAAAAGAGATCAAGAAAGTGGAAGCAATCTTGTATATGAGAAAGCTTCTCTAACTTCTGAGCAAGGGTTTTAACTCTTACACATAAATACTACAATACTTGAGACTTTCACCTAAATGAGTGAGAAACCTTGCTAGGCTGCTTTCTGGTGTTAAATGGGCTGCACACAATAGGTGTAAAGCAATTCAGTGGAGCACTTGTGGATTACACAGAAGCTTGCTTTCAATGTCATCTTCCCTAATAAAAATGCAAATATAAAGCTAATTCAGTTCCATGAGCACTCAATAAACCTCAGTAAGAGCAAAACAAAAGCATTGGACTGTTCTTTAGTATAATATAGTCACATCTGACTCCTTCACTAATGTTCTTTCAGGAGTCACTTGCTTCTATCATTTGAAAAGGTCACAATTCATATGCCAAATGGTTCCACACTGTTCCAAGTCTATTTTCAAACCAGATGAATAACTTAGTGACCTCTGGGAGCAGTTGTCATTATAATACGTGGCTTCAGTCAGAACATCTTCTACGTGAGGTACAATTAAATAAGTAGCAAAGTCAGCAACCCCTTCAGAGAGGGTAGCTCATCTCACCTAACTTTAGCCACCTAAGTTACAGATCAAAGCTCTCTGTGTAGTTGATGGAGCTTTCTTGAATACTTCCTGAAGGTGCTTCATCTCATCGTGAATTGAGGAACAAAAAAGAGGTGAGATGAATTGTCCTTTGGAGGTACTTATCTCTCTCGATCATCTTGAGAGCTGACATAAGATACTTAGGGTATCTTGGATGATTAGCTTTAAGATCTCTGGTCACTTTTAGCTGTCCATCTGATCAACAAGATATCGTGATTTGTATGCACAACAGACTTAGAGAGCCTGTTTCTCTACTCTGACTTCCTCAGTAATAAATGCCCTAATTTATGGGCAGACATAAATATATGTTTACATATATTTAACTTTTCAATTTTAAATTTAGACGTATATTTTAAAAATATATCAGAAAGTATTTCTTTATACATCCTTCTATTGTTTGCTTTCAATTTGTGTGGCCAGATAATATCATCCTTCAATAGGTTTTAATTATACTGGCTGCTAGTTAAACTTCCAATAACCCAACCATAAGATCTTTCTGCTCTTACGTTTCAGAAATTTACAAGAAGAGGGAACAGCATTCCCACAATTTCTGCTTCCTGGAGAGGACTTAAATATTTTAGCTGACTTAAAAGTCTTGACACTAGGCTGAGCATCAGGGCTAGACAGAGCAAATAGGAACAGTCTGCCCACGGAGGCTGTTGAGTCACCATCCCTGAAGGTGGTCATTTAGAAATATTTAGAAGTTGTACTAAGAGAAATGGTTTAGTGGGGAAATACTGGTGATAGGTAGATGGTTGGACTAGATGATCTTGGAGTTCTTTTCCAACCTTTGTGATTCTATGATTCTATGAACTGAAGCATTTGATTACCAGGACTGGCAATTGAGGGTGATTTATTTTTAAATCTTCTGTTTTAATAATTAGTAAAGTTAGTGTGCATGCAGTAAAAAATCCTGGTGATAAAAGCCATAGTCAACAACTGAACAAATTTGGGCTTGCTATCTCACAACAAACCGAAAGAAGCAAATGCTACAGTAGATGCTTATTGTGTAAAAATATTTTTAGTTTCACAAAACCATTTTCTTTACTGATTGCACCCTTTAAACTCCCTACTGATTTTGGCTACTAATAAGGTACATTTTCCTGCCTCACGGCCTACTCTATTTCATCATTATTCATTTATTTGTAACATCAAAGGCTGTCATCATGTAAAATGTGCCCCCTTAGACCTGAAGAAGAAGGGAAAACATGGTCCTGCCCTGGGAGTTCACAGAGATGGGAACCTTTAATGCCTCTATACAAGTGCTGTGTTTGCGTCTGTTGAAGAAAGAGGCAGACAGGCTGGAAGGAGGCAATGACAAGTCTACATGAGCCTAATCTGGACAAATGTCTCATAGGGCATGGGAGATTTCATGCATGCAGGTCTTTGGAGAGGAAAGTTGTGAGCAGAGAACACAACATTATGAAAAATGCATTGCTGGAGTACTAGACAAAAATGGGAAAATTATCTGTGCCCAATGTGTGGAAGTTACTACACTTGAATGCTGCATTGCAGTGAAGAAACTTGGAGCAGAGATTTATGAGAGGATATTCATAGTTTAAAAAAGTAGAAAGAGTCTTCTCTTGAAGAAAAGGATTTTGCATGCATTTCTTACTTTACTGGACACTTCTTTAACATGTATTGTGGTGCCTATCGAACAGTGATGAGCTGAGTATACCATACAGTAGTAGCTCTGAACTACAAGCAAAGCCAGAAGAAATAAATGACAGTGACCACATTCAGTAACAGTAGCTAACATCAATCTTACTGCAGATGCATCTTTCCCTTTAATTACTTTTTCATGCATACTTGGAGTTCACCTGGAAAATATATGTTTGTAATGGGAAATTCTGACAGGATACATTCATAGAATCACAGAATGGCCTAGGTTGAAAAGGACCACAATGATCATCTAGTTTTAACCCCCCTGCTATGTACAGGGTCACCAACCACTAGTCCAGGCTGCCCAGAGCCACATCCAGCCTGGCCTTGAATGCCTCCAGGGATGGGGCATCCACAACCTCATTGGGCAACCTGTTCCAGTGCGTCACCACCCTCCGTGTGAAAAACATATTGACTTCACCACAGCCACCGTGTTTTGTTTATGACTGAAAGAATATGTATACACTGACCAGAATGATTTCCAAAATTGGTAAGAACAAATGTGAAAAAAATATGCAAATTTAATAGAATTTATTATATAATTTTTCTCTATATTCATTGAATTGAAGGGGTTATTTCCAGTTTGCTGCTTGGAGGTTAGGAGATCAATATTCTTACAATGTTTTTACTGACTTTTATTTACTGATTTCATAACATGTACCATGGAGTCACTTAAATATATTCTTAGGAAAACTCAGTTTCCTCCCATCATCTCCAGTCATGATAAACATCACCCTTGGGCCCTAACCTTATCCCTTGTGAATATAGCTCTAATAATATCCTAAAATATCAGTAATTCAGTTTAATACACAATAGTTTAGTGTCTATCTATCAAGACAGTAAGACCTTTTTCTTCTACTTTATGTTAACACAACACTTTTGTACACACACATATCACATGCATGCATGCACACCAAGTGGTAAACATATTCATAAGAAAACTGATTTGTTGTGTAACCACAGCAAATGCTTTACTGAACTTTAAGTCATGACCTAGTGAAGTGGGATGCATTTTGAGTATGGCTCATTTCACAGCTCCTCCGAGAGACAGACAGAGACAGAGAGTGAAGATGAGAAAGGGTTTACTGGTTTGTCAAAAATTAACAATTTTTTGTATGCATCCAGAAGAAGCTTAGAGGCAACTCAGGCAGCCCCTGTGCAGCTTACCCTCCTGCCTGCCCTGTCTGTCACTCCCAGAGCACAGAGCAAGCAGAAAGTCACAAAACAGTGTCTCGGACCACTGTCTCAGACAGACAGGTTGCTCCAGGCTTCAGACAATCACAGGAGCAACTGAACAGGAATTGCCCCTCAAGCTCCTGAAATTCTCAAGAAAACCAAAATATATTTTTCTCTGCTGAGCTCTGTGTCCACTTTGCCTCTCAAGGTTTATGACAAAAAAAATGTTCATAAAGCTCATACATAAATATTTAACCACAAAATGTGGAGAACTACTCTAACATTTTCCTGAGCATCACTAGTATTTGTTGCTCACGTTGCTGTTATCTGATAAATTATATATATACGCCTATATGGATTCAAATAGCCTAATTATAAATGATCACCAACATATGCAAAGCCAAGTTAAGCAAAACATTTCTACTCATTCAGGAACTATGTGACTTTTTTAGCGTTACTTAGTCAACTTTACTGGATTGAAGAAAATAGAATCCCTTCTCCACAGGATTTTGACAAAGTAGCCCCTTTTATTAGAGTTAGTTTTAATAACCATACAATTTAAAAAATTCCGAAATGCTTCTTTTAGATTTTGGTTCATGTGAAATTCAACATCTAAATTCTAATATGACAAGAGTTATACTATGGTGGTCTTCTGAAGAGGCAGCATTTGTCTTCCCGTTAAACCATTATTCATTATGAGTCCTGCTTTCTTGGGAGTGGCTGAACATCTGCCTGGCAATGGAAAGTAGCAAATGAATTCCTTGTTTTGCTTTTCTGCACATGAAGCTTTTCTTTTAACAAGTAAATTGTCTTTATCTATGAACTCCCACACTTTTACCTCCCACTTATCCCACAGGGGAGTTGAGTGAGTGGGTGTCTGTGTGTTGCTTAGCTTCCTGCTGAGTTTAAACCACAACATTTACTCCAGTCAAAGTGGTAATCACAAGGCAAGATGACTACCATGCAAGGTGCTTCTCATTTCAGACCGAGTCCCTGTGCACATGGGAGGCAGCATTCAAAGATTAAAATTTGTCCTGAGCCTTCACACAGAGGTTCTCAGTTAGGGTAGAACAGACACTATGAATCAATCCCATGTAGTTACCAAAACAATTCAGGAAAAAAAAAAAAAAACCTGGATACTTCACTGCAGTAAGTGGCTTCATGTTCTGAATCAGTTAAATTTTACAAAGTACTCAACTGCAGCAACAAAACTCACAGCTGATGAAAAATTTTTAATACACCCCAATTCGTGGCATTCCATACTGTTGAATTGAAGGAGTCAATGCAATAGATATCACAAGTGGTTTTTCTAATGAACAACCTCTCCCCCAGGCAAGGCACTAAGAATGCAAGGGACAAATTCGGCACTAGAAAATTTACTTGCTGAGCTGGGATTCATCATACAAACATCCCTTCATGAATATCAGTGTAAGTGCTCAGGCTTCCATACACTTAAATAAACTTCCTTCCTCCTTTTTCCACAGTGCCTTCTGCATTTGAGCAGACCTTCTCATTGGTGGTACCACTGTGAAATAATTGATATTCTTATTAGCAGATCTTTACTTCCTTAATTTTCTCCCTAAGGAAATTTATCTAGGCATAAGCCTGTTTGCGTTTTCAATATATCTCTGCCCAGGCTTTTGATTACAGCAGATTTGGGAATTCTTGGCAAATAACTTTGAGAGGTTATTTGCAATTAGCTTTCATAATGTAGCTAATTCTAACACTGAAGTCAAATTCACTTTCTTGGTCCTCAAGTGACTTTGAAGAAAAAACCACAATAAAATTCATATTAAGTTTTAAAATGCTATAAAAAAATTTAAATCTAGACTATAGCTCCCAGTGCAACAGTAAGACACTTCTCCAAACTTACGTTTTTGTTATTATTATTGTTATTATTCACATTTGTTCTATGAATGATTTCTGAAGAAAAAATAAAGGAACTGTGATTACTGAAAATATTGAAAAAAACTATTTGTGCAAAATGTAATAGGTTATTTTGGTGTCTACATCATCCTAGTGCAGCAAAGAATAAGTCCATTATGACTATGTCTACATTAGGAAGTAATGAGAATAGGAGAAGAACTGTGGTGTAAAATAGGTGATTCTGAGGATTGGATGTTGAAGAGCTGCTCATATTTCTGCTCTTGTATGTAACTAAAAATACATATTACTCTCTTAGCAAGTAGGTATTTGTTTTTACATAGAGGATATGATAACTGTAAAGAAATACCCACATTTCAGCTCCATGTTTTGCTCCTGTGGTTAACATATTGCTCACACTCTTAAGTAAAATCTTTATGCTTTGTGACTGTCTGTGCCACTGGAATATTATCAGATGTTTCTATTCTGTTCTTTGTTACTGTACTTTAATAAAGTTCTAATTTGATTCAAGGAAAGCTAATATAAACTGTATCTGGAATAGTGGATTTTAATTTGTAGAAGTATAGCTTCTCTGTTGGTCTTAGGATGTGAACCAAAGCCAGATTAGAATGATCAGGAAATTCATCACAGATGTACCTTTTTAATTTAAACTAACAAGTTACTAAGGATGTATGCTCCACAGGAGCACTGAAGTCCACAAAGCACAGGTAAGTGGTACCAAAACTCTGACGAAAAAGGAGACAGAAAGAGCACTGATCTTGGCAAACTTCAAACACAGCATCAAGGATATAGCAGCTTTATTTCACACACCTTGTTGTCACAGTATACAGGCTAGGCTTGTAAATATTAAGGCAAAGTAAAATAAAAACAATACAAGCTCTTAATGAAAAATGGTTTCCAAAACAGCAAGCACATCTTATCATACTGCAAGTAATTTGAATGCTTCCCATTTACAAGTCTTCCACAGTGGGCAGTGCTTTTTGCTGAGGCAGACTAGAATTCAGATGGCAGTGCTGTTACACATCAGGACTGGCTTTTCATAAGCCCTGTCCTCACCTGTGTGTTCACAGTACTTCATTATTTTATTTGGTTGTTGTATTCATGAGCAGGAAGAGGCACCTGGATACAAGTTTTCAAAATGAGCATAGAGTCATGAGGAAACACAGCGTTTGTTCAGGAAATTTAAAGGAATGGAGATAAAAGAGGTGGAAAGTTAGGCATTCTTCTTCGGTTGCAATCACAGATGGAGCGTGGTGTCCTGAATTTCAAGGCAGAGCAACCCTAGAAGACCAGCCAATATAGCTCAGGTGATATCGAGGATGTATTGCAATTTAGGCAGATGTCCTGGCATTGGTTGTTTTTTTGTTTGTTTGTTTGTTTGTTTTTTCTTTATTTGTTTCCTGTTTGTTGTCTTTTTTTTTAATTGGCAGACACCATGGAAAAAAAAGCTGTATTTTTTCAAGCAAGCCAGGAAAATGACTATAGTAGAGGATTATATAACGTCCAATAAAGCACCATGAGGAAAGCTTCGTTGGGAAATCCCTAGTATAACAGGAATAAGTCAAAGTACAACTTCGACCACCCTGTGCAGTTTCCCACAGATCTGTGTCCAAATTCAGACGTCTTTTTATGATGGTTGATCCAAACTGTGAAATTTTAAAACAAAGTATTTTTTGTACTCTTTTTTTTTTCCCCCTTGTAATATGTGTATGCCTCGACCTGGAATTCAGCCAGGTGCTATTCCTTCCAACCTGTAACTATGCCTGCAATAGCCATGATCATTCATTACCCTCTGATGACATTTATTCGGTCTCATTTTCATACTCTGCATGCCTTCTGGATCCAACTCACTCTCACTGAAGCAAAGAGGTACAGCTGGTAACTTTTTCTGTCAGCAAAAGATCTGTTTATTGAAGAGCCATCCTTAGAAACTTTATGTCACACGTCAGAGGATGGGTAACCTCTTAGAGGGCAAAATATTCTTTTCTAAATGTACTAGTGCAAACTTTCATAACTGCCTCATGGTTTCAGCGCAGTACTGGCGTCTTACAAATTCTGAGTATTGCTGCGATTGGTTTTGATCTCAAGTCAAAGATGCCTCCTTTGTGAAACCAGCAGGAGAGTTACAGATCAAGGCAGTATTTGCCATATTGTATTGCTGAAATTCAGACAACATTTTGGACGTTTTGAGGGTTGTTCATCTTATAACTCCTATAACTGCTTTTGCTAATGAGTACTGGTTTGAACCTTCAATTGCTGCTTATATATCTGAAAATTAAAGTGAATTTCAGCAAATGTGGCAGGAGAAAATACGTAGCCCCACACATTTACCACTAGTCATAACTCTTCCCTGTTTCTTGAAGGATCGTCTACCACAGTGCCTTTTTTTAAAGATGGAGGTGCATATCCTAGATAAGCTTCACCCTGAGTAACGTTATTCCTGATCCATGCATAATTTAGCCACTCAGCAAAACAGATCATGTTTTCTAACTTTTATTTATATATTCACAACCACTCTAAGGGAAGAAAAAAAAGTGACAGTATCTCATTATACAATGTTTCTCAGTTCAGATAATATCTAGACATGTGCTTTATAAGAAGACCCACAAGAACAAATTCTATTCACTATGAGTAATTATGCATCAAGGTTTCAGCTGCAGACTGGTTGTAAAATACTTTTCTTTTGTGCTCTGGGCTATCATACTTTTGATGCTGACACAGACTAGTTATTAAAAATTCCATATAAAACAATGTTTCATCTCTAGCAAGAATAGTGAAGACCAATATAAAAAAATTAAGACAACTGAGAGGCTTACTTTTATGCTGGGGAATGCTATGATGCAGTGAGCATCGTGGTTCCTTATGGCCACACTGTATCAGAAGCAAAAATGTACCCTTAATCCAGCTGGACAAATACTTTTCAGTGTTTTCAAGTGCACATTTAGCATTGCTATCCTAGATTTAGGCTGAAAGTCTGAAGAAATGTACAGCAACTGCGGAATATCCCTATAGACTTCCTGAGGATATGTACCTTAGTTTTACTTTGCTAGCCAGTCAAATAAACTAACAGCTTACATTCTCCATACTCTGAGAAACTGCAAACATGCTGTAAGTACTGCAGATGACTTGTAAGTACCTGATAAAAGCTGTTAGTATCTGCTACAGAGTAACAACCTCACTTGTTATTTTATGGTGTTTCAGTTAATTGCAGTAATAATAGACTTCTAATTGCATTCAAATAGAAAAGAAGAAGGGTAAAGGAATGTGGAAAGGAAGACAAACAATTAGCAAACTTTATACTAGTCATGGTGAAGCTGGATAGGAAATAAATTTGGGTATTACACTGCATGACATCACATCACGTTGCTTTTTGATGATTATGGGCAAATCTCTAATTCGTACTGTCAGCATTCTTCACAATTGGGAAAGCGTCAATTTGTGTTTTCTATTGTATAGCTAGTGATATATATACTACTCTTAATTTTCACTCTGTAAATGATCCAAAACTCTTGAGACTCTGTGATTTTATTGTTATTGCTTAGTTAGCCACTTGACAATGTGGATAGTGTCAGTACTGCTGAGATTAGAAATTCTGTTGGCCAAAGACTAATGGAAAGAATATAACATGGAAGCAGAAAAATCTTTCAAGGCTCGTATAATGACCTAAGGAGGAGAATGCTCTACAGAACAAAATGTTAACAGTGTAGGAAAATGGATGGCTTTTCAAACCCAAGATTAGTAGAAGAAAATCTCAGTTTGGAATTTCAACATCTTAAAGAAAGGCCAAGCACTGAAAGAGTGTATTTGGCTTGATTATAGCATATGACATGAATTACAGACTATGGAAGAGGCTTAGATTCTTAACTGCTGGTTGTTGAGGTTACTAGAAGGTGATTCCAGTAGGGGACTAGGCCTTTCTCCCTGCCTGTGCTCAGACATGAGTATTTCTGAATTTGAACAAACACAAGTTCATACTCGATGGCTAGTGCTTCCCAGAGACCTTCAGTGAAAACATGTCTTTCACACAAAAAAACAACCTGCAACACCTAAAATATACACTTACATCTTGACAGGCAGTCCTTTTATGTGAATATTAGAATGTTGATTAAAATACCCGCCATATTTAAATTAGAAAATACTAGCATAATCTGAATAACCTATACCAGCAGGATATAATCAGACAAGAATATTCACAAGAGTTATTTGATTTACAGCTTCCCTCTATTTCATCATTACATTTTCATGTTTGGTTCCTGAACAACACATTTAGTAGAAGTAATTGATTGAATTTATCTACTACAAAGAGCAAAGTAGGTTCGAATCATATATTGTACTCTGATGATATCTAAATTTACTAAGTTTGCTTGGTATCAGAGAGTTAGAGATTGTTTGTACAGCATTTCTAATATATTTGATGATAATCAAGAGTTTCAACATTTCCTTAGTTTTTCTTTGGGTATCAATATGTGACCATGCTTGTGTGCTGCCAATAATGATTTTTGCGATCGCAGCCTTAAAGGTTATTCCTCACCAGGCAATTTAGCAGGAAAAACAAACACATTGAAAGAAAGAGAGTTCAATTAAATTCTCAGTAAAGCAAGGGAACGGCTCCCAGCAACTCTAGGGAGCTGTGGGTAAATTCCAAAGGTTCTTGTTTCTGCAGTACCGTATAATTAAAACCATTTATGCTTCTTTATTTTCTCTCAGTGAAGCCACTGCCATCATACCCACAAAGACAGGGTGAAAATACTCTGTCTATGTTTGCCATACATGAAAGATTCCTCTAATATCTAAAGAACTTGGATGTTTCATATAGTGTAACTCCTACAGTCACAGGAACAGCAGAGTGAACTTCGGTGACATAAAGCAATGCTGCACCAGAGTTAAGCAATGACACAGTGCAGGACATATCCTAATCCTTAATGAAAGCAGTTTAGCTATGTAGAGCAATAGTGCTTCCAGATGATCTTCTGGACAGAGCTCTTCTCTGACCCTACTTTGCATTTGCTAAAGAGCCATAGTATAAATGACATATCCACAATAGAAATGTAGAAGGTGCATTTAGCTCTGAAGAATTCAGCCTCACAGCATCATTATTTTTAACTTTAGGTCTTGTTCACTATGACTGGAGAATGTTGAAACAATTTATTATAGATGCACAAGGATGCTGCAACATTTTATAACAGGTGCACAATCAATTCCCTGTAGTAAAATTAGTGGGACAACTGTTCACTACCTGAGTGAATACAGGATTTTTTTGGTAGCCATTGTCCAACAAAGATGAAGAACTGTGATTAGTTCTGGATTTGTATTGATATATTTATAAACTGGCATGTTTTTAAGTGCTGATTCTTACTCAGAGCTTACTCCTGAAAGAAACACGAATGAATTTATTGATTTATTTTCATTGCTCCCTTTATCACAAGCTAGTTTACTGTAAATCTAGGGGTTTAATCTTGACATTGCAACATACATATATGAGGTATAGTCTATTTCCCTAAAATGTCTACGCATCTGAAATATGTATTGTCCAGTGTATAAGCCAGTTCAAATGAAGATTTTTTCCCTTATCTCATACTCCATTAGAAATGTAACTATCCATGGTTTCTTCAAAGGCAAGAGACATCTTTCAACCCTGATTTTTTTTTAAGCAGGCAGGAGATGTTCCCTGAGCAACCATCCTTCCAGTTGTACTAACTTACACTTCCTAGGGTGTTTTGTCACTAAAAAAAGCTAATCTGTCCCATCTATTGGTCAGCACAGCTCCTCTGTTCAAGGATTCCTGCCAGGGACAAAGGTAAAACTCGTAGTAAGGAAATCTGAGCAGAAATTTGATGCACACCTACTAACAATAGTTACAGACAGATTGTTATTGGACCTCATGTTAGCAAAAATAGATCAGCCACCAAAGTTTTTAAGTGTCCTTCAAATGAATACAGTTTGCAGATGTTCCCAGTGTTATCAAAAATCAGACTGCACAATTTAAGCTATTTATTTTATAGTCTCCATCCCCTTGGTTTGAGGGGAACTGCTCCAAAGTGTATTAGCAAAGATCCCAGGGAAAGTATATTTCAGACTAATGCCTGTGGAAGGAAGGAAGTTCTTCAGATAAACTTATGTGTCCTTTCTGAAGAGTGAAGTCCCGTAACATATGTACTCATAAAAATGAGTACATTAAATCCTATTAATTGTTTTAACAACATTCCTCACCCCACTAGAGTGCAATATTTTATCATCACATTCTAAATCCTTCAGATCTAATATGCGCAGTATTAAGAAGATACAATGAAAGAAATGAGATTTGAATATATAGTGGGGAAAACAACTACGTGAAAAAACTTTATTCCTTTAAAAGTTGTTCTTTAAAGATCTAGTTCTCACCTGGACTTCTGCCAGAAATTTAAAAAAAAAAAAAAAAAAAAGCAAACAAGAGACAGAGTGCCAGGGACAAGCAATAAGGATAGAGCATCAGTGTCATCCCTGAAAGGAGAGGGGAATCTCAGAAGAAAGGATATTCACTACTTATGTGTGAGACCACATTAACTTAATTTTCTAACATCAGCAGAAATAATAGATTAGCAATATGATCCATCATAGGGTGGGTGAACCAGACTACATAAGAATAAACAATTATAAAAGTTTAATGTGAGCATTTTCTTACATTGCTGTGACTGAAGACCAACCTCTCTTGCCTTGATTCCTCACAGAGATGTTAAAGAAACATATTTTGGGGGCATCACTTGAACTCTTAATTTTCGTCGAACAGTCCTTCAGTTTGAAAATGAAATCTAACCCTCCTCGTCTAAAGCAATGCGTGCAGGCTCCTCATACATACTGAGATACCTTTACTGCCAGACCATGCTTAGCTGATGTTCTTCCACCTCTAGCTTTGACAACAGGAATAACTCAGAGAGCCATGCAGTCCACAGTCTTCTTCTGTGATAAACCACTTTTCAGTCCTACTTAAGTCATTATCTAAAACACTTTGAAAGTTACTCTTCTAACCTCATAAGCATACATTGTACAAACAATCAAAGGACAAGATAAACAAAGGAAAATCTTACTTTTGAACTCTCTGCATTCTGTTTAGATATACTGCGAGAAAGCACTGAGTCATTTCACACACACCACAGATTTCTCATATAGAAAAACTCCTTGAGCACCCAAACATCCCCCTTGTCTTAAGTGGAAAGACTATTTTGCTGAATAAAGATTACAGGTGTCACTAGAAGATACAAGAAGAGGCTCACTATTTCTGCACTTCCTGGAGCTGCTCTGGTTGGTAACCAGTACAGAAGGCCTGCTGAATGGAAAAGTCTAACTCTAAAATAAGGATTGGTTTATGGCTTGCACAATGTGCTCACTTCAGCTCCAACAATAAAAGATACTGCTTTGGAGCTCATTAATTATTTATTACCAGATATCTACACCTCTGAACTGTTCCTGCTACAGGAGCCGCTGTGAATTTATGGTAATTCATCAGACACAGATGTTTTCAAATTCCCTCTAAAGCCATAAACAGGGGGTGCCAGCTGTCCAGCTAAGTTAGAGAAGCCTTGATTTATTGGAACAGATTTTAGTACTTAAAAGGCCTAATATACAAACTCTGGACGAGATACACAAACACACACTGAAATACTAAACAATAGAGAAGAAGGAAAAAAAAAAAGAGTCAGAAGTTTGTTTGATGATCAACCATGTGGTTCGTGAAATAAAGACAGATGGAAACATGTAAACACCAACTTTGTAATAGCAATTCTGTTATTTCAAATTCTCACTAGAGCTTTCCCTGTCTAACTTTGTTTGCCATTTGAAGCCATAACTGTGCATCCCAAGCAGCTTTCAGTACCTTTCATGCAGAACTGCTCCTGCAAAATAACATTTGCTTCATTTTTCCCTTTCTGTCATTTGTTTTCTCTAGTACTTGATCCTTCACAAAATTATGCACAGCTACTCAACCCACTACAATCACTAGGGTCTTTCGCGGAAGTAAAAATACTTATGTTCCAGAAAAGAAAGAGGCCATATGAGCATCTTTGAAGACATACGATTTCTTCATTACTGTGCTTACTCTCACAATATATTTTTACTTTCATGTCATGAGATCAATGTTGTTTAAAGCTGTTCAAACTTTTAATGTTCAAACTTGCTAGAATTATCATTTCATGTCAGAGGTCTAAGCTGAGACCAGCTGATATAAATGAAAATATGTCTATTAAGCTTTGAGCTTGGTCATGCACGTAGTGTGAGCATTTCTGTTGTCAACTGAAAGCCTCTCCTATGGGCTTTGGTGGTAGAAGATAATCTTATTGTCATTTTCCTAAGAACCAAATTCTTTCCCTTCTGATGAGACTAAAATCATTATTTTAATCAGATAATACATCTGTAGCATGTTTGGCTTTTTTTTTCATCCTATCTAGACTTCCTTCTGAGGGTACATAAAGGAAATGAAACAGAATATATGGAGCATATTATTTTAAAGAACTGGTCACTCTCTTCCATTTGTTAGAATTTTGTGAGAATGACATAGCAAAACATAGACACCCAAGCATAAAAAATTATATCCCACACTAGGTAATTGATCCTACTGAGAGGCACACACTTACTAAGGCAGAGTCTCACAGAGACAGAGATAACAGTTCATTCAGCACAGGATCAGGCGAATGTACGCAGCACAACTTTGTACGCTGCAGACATGTTACACAAGAATCAGCAAATTCATGACCCATCTGTACAGAGTAAAAATCCAGAAAAATGAGAAAATAGGGAAAAATAAAAGGGATGTACTCAGTGTGCCATGTGATCAGTTACATACCTTCATTTTCCTTATTTCCTTTCCTTTCTTTGCTGAAGTATACTGAAAGATTGGAAGAGTCCTAATGACCCTCCTGATGATGTGTTCACCATGACTCATGTTCCCTATGATTACTAGGTTCAGTGTATTTCAGTATTTTAAAGATAAAGAACATACACCACAATGGAGCAAAGCAATGAAAAGATCCTATTGTGTATTTAAATAACTACATAATTAATTAATTACATGAATTGTCAATAGTTCCACTACAAGGGAAGAAATTCAGGCTTCAAAGTAAGGAATAAAAATTCAGAAACAAGTTTTGATCCCAAAGCTTTGCAGAATATGTATGTTCTGAAACAAATCTAATCAGTCTGAAACAAAATGATTCCTTGCATACATCCCTGAGTCATAAATAGCTGGATCTGGGAAGGACGGTCTAAAGAAGTATCATATGTCCCTACCTAGGCCTTGTACCTTTCACCTTTCATCTGTCCTTGGATGCTTGTCAGAGACAGGTTACTGTACTAGATGAATCTACAGTCTAACTCCATACATCTTCTCCTACATTCTCCCAATGTCCTGCACATGTATGCATGGCATAAGTTACAAGACATGTATCTCACTTCTCATGACACGGACCAAGTAAGTAATATTATGGAATAGTTTCCTTATACAGAATCAGTAGATTTAAAACTTTAAAATTTTAATATATCATCCCAAGACATGTAGCTTTCATTGGCAACATTTTTCATGATGTAGCCAGTTTTATGTCAAGTCTCCATACTTAGGTGGCACAAATAATTCATGCTCCAGTACTGTCATATCTCATTTTAATCAAAGTCTACTTTAATCAGTAAACTTTTCCCATATTCATTTTCAGATGCTATTCTGAGCCAAACAAGCTTCGATCTCATCCATCTTTGAGATAATTAGTTTACCTATTATATTTACTCAAGCACCTAGAGCTATGCTGCAATCCAAGGACTGCATAATGTATGAGCCTGCTAAGGACTGATCCTGGAGGAGGACTCTCCATTAAGATCCACTACTAAGACTGCCCTATTTGTGATGAAATTCAACCCTGATTAGATTGAGTATCCTTTATGTAGTTAACTTTTGATAGATCTACCAAGTGATTCCATAGCATTTCTTAAATTATATCAGAAGTATTAAAAATGTTACAGCATCGTAGGAATGTGCTCATATCCTAAAAAAACACTGCCTGCACCTGTGGGGCTTTCTTCATGCCAGTTTAGCGTGAAGAATTTGTTTAATACCAGATGCCATTTAAACAGGAAGTAAATTACATTACCCAATCTTCAAATGGTGTTTAGGAATGCACTAAATTTGGAAGCATTCTTTCCATTGGTTTGGAGAAGGAACAATCATTTTGACTTCTGATAAGCACGTTTTCTTAGGAAGATCCAAAGATGATTAATGTGAAAATTGTAAGCTATTTTTCCATGGAGAGTGTATTCTTTAAAACCATTTACTTCAATCTGAATATTAAGATTTTTCATCAGTACGTGACGTATTTAAAATAATATAAAATCAAAATTGCAAAAACTGGATAGAAATATTGCAGCTTCATATGGTATTAAACTATGCTTTATAAAAATAAATTATGCCTCTGATTTGTCACAATGAAATGTTTTTTTTTTTAATCTGAAAGGACAGATTTGCAATGCTAGATTCAACCATTCTAAATAATTCATTTTGTACTATAAGCTGCAACACTGTAGTTCAGTAGAGTATTTTGAAGCTACTGATAAGAAACAGCAAGATAAATATTTTTGCTATCTATCTTGTTATTTCTCCAAAATTATAAAGTTCTAAACTAGCTGATCAAGCAAAGAATGAAATGAAGATGGATATGAACATAAATGGTGAGACGGATATGAACACAAATGCATTCAAGATTAGTCACAAGTACACAATAATGATCCCCAAGTATTTTTGATTGAATATCAAATTCCAAACATTGGTTTTTATGGCCCTTCCAAAAATACACAGTTTTTATTTTTAAACTGCCTCAGACATACAATGAAATATCCCGAAATATAATGCACAGTGCTATGTGTCTGCCAAATTATTTTGTGTTCTATTCCATGTTGAACACTGACAAAAACTTACTCCAATAAAGCCATATTTCTGGGGTTTTCTTCCAAATCAAATCCCACAGGCACCATAACTGTCCAAAACTTTTTGTGTAGCTATTCTTAATACAGAGAAAAACACCTATCTTTTAGCCATCCAACATACTCAGTTAAGCAACTCAAAACATTTGTCTCATTCTTATTTTGTTTAGTTAGGTCTTCTAAATTTGGGGGGGTTATTGAAAATCTTAACTTCTGCTAAGGTTACTGCTGGGGAGATGTATCTATTCTTGATATAGACCAACGATCTAAATTCCAATGACTTCCCTAACAGTCTTTTCTTTGAACCTGGAGGAGCTGGGTTGTCAATTATATGCTGCAGTGCATAGCACTGTCTACATATCTGCCCACCACCTTTATCAGAATATCATACTCTTGTCCTGCACTCTTCTGGCACCACCCCATATCTGAACACCACCCTGATCGTTTGTTGGGACCTACATTTTGTTTCTTCCTGTGAGTCCCCCAGGCACTGGACATCATTTTTCTTTCTCTGCACCCTCTTACTATGAAAAATGAATATTGGTTCTTGCACATTCCCCCGTACCTCTAAAAATGAACATTTATCTCAGACCTCTCTTTTCACCCTTGAAAATTTCTGTCCTGTTGAATAAATTAGAAGTATTCTCCTTCCACCATCTTATTTAGTTGCTTTGCCAGCATCCAAAAGCCTCCTCTTTGTGAGGAATTGAGGCTTTCCTTAACAGAAAACCCTTCCTACAAAAACAAACAAACAAACAGTAAAAAAGTAGCTACACATGAAACCTAAATATTACAGGATTTATCATTGCAAAAGGATGAGTGGTTTCATCCAAGAGTCAGCCTCAGGACCAGTATTCTTCAACATCTTTATCAACTACCTAGACAGTGAGATTAAGTGCATCTTCTGCAAGTTGCAGACAACACAAAGCTGAGCACTGTAGCGGACACAACAGAAGGAAATGATGTCATGCAGAAGGACCTGGACGTCCTTGAAAAGAGGGCCCATGAGAACCTGGTGAAATTCAACAAGGCCAAATGCAAGGTGTTGTACTTTGGTAGGGACAATCCCAGATGTGTTCACGGACTCATTGAGAGCAGCCCTGTGAAGAAGGACTTAGGGGTTCTGGTAGACAAAAAGCTGGACATGAGCCAGCAGTGTTCTCTTGCAGCCCAGGAGGCCAGCAGTATCCTGGGCTGCATCAAAAGAGGAGTGGACAGTAGGTGGAGGGAGGGAATTACTGCTCTCTACTCTGCCCCTGTGAGACCCCATCTGGAGTATGGTGCTCAGGACTGGGGTCTGCAGCACAGGGAAGGATGCAGAGATGTTGGGGCAGAACCAGAGTAGGCCACAAAGAAGATCAGAGAGCTGAAGCATTTCTCCTGTTCTCCTACCCTATTCTTTAATTTGAAAGGTAGTCTATTTTTGTTACAGACAGTAAGATGGAAACTTTAGCACTTTGTATCCTTTGAGGTGTAGTGAGACATGAAATCATAAGTTATCTGTATGAGAGTTCATCATTCATCAGACACTAACCGAGAGTCATTGATGTTTGAAATAAATTTAAAAATATTAATATTATACTTTTAAAATCTGAATACTTACTCTTTTTTTGTTATATTTCAAAAACTATGGAGTTTGCATTGCATATGAGAACTGCTATGTGAGCTGTAAAAAAAGTATCTGCGCAAAAGATTTACAGTAATCCTGTAATGGATAAATAGAAGTGGATCCAAACTCGCAGGGAGTATACCTCTTATTTAAGAATGGACATAACACCAGATGCCGAAGATGGAAAAATAGAGGGATTAGTCCATAGCAGCATAACATCTGTATAAAAATGGAGGTTGTTTAATAACAGGGCAACTCACAAACTGGCTTAACAGGAAATCTGACTTCTGTGACTTCTTAAGTCCTTTGCTGTACTGCCATCAAGAGTCTCTGACATTGATTTAGAAATGCTATCAAAGCATTGACCCATCTTCAACATTTCCTAGTGTTCTCTCATTTTCTCTGGGCTATTTTAAGCATCCATTGACATTGTTCCTCCTGCCTTTCATCCGCTTATCAGTCACGTTCAGGCATCAGTCAGAATTTCCCACCTCAGCTTTCTACTTGAGTACTGCTTATGCTGCCCTGGCAGGATTTCTCAAAGGCTGCTTCTGCTTTCCAGCACTGGACAGTAGCGTCTATTAATGCAGCTTCAGCACAGAAATAATTCACCTAAAAACTAGTATAAATAATCTGATATTTTAAAATTGTTTTATGACTTTTACTGTTGTTGAGAGACAGATTTCTTAGGTTTTGAATTTAAAAGTGCAGTGCATCATTTGAGTGTGAGTGTGGTCCCAGTTCGAGAAGGGCATAGGGAGGACTGAGTCAGAACTGCAGATCAATTGTGATATAATTAATTACAATTACGTAACTTAGAGTTCAGACTAGTGATCATTCAATTACACTTGCAGGAGATGAAGCACAAATTGATTTTGTCCCAAACAGTTAAGCAGAAAGGTCATTGTGCCTTTCTGTTATGAAAAGAAACTGCTGAGAAACTGCCTCTGAGAAAAATCAGCAAAACTAAGCTTACAGATATTTTCAATGTGAATAAAGTCAGTACTTTAAACTTTTTAAAGTAAAAACCATTATGCATAGTGTTTGTGTTGTGAGAAATTGAAGGGCAACTAAGTCTTCCATTCTGTCACTCAGCAGTTTTGGAAAAGGTATATCCTGGAATACACTAAACTAAGAAAATTTTGAGGAATAATGAGTTAAATATGATATTGATTATTCACCAAGAAAAGGCTCGCTATTCCACACAGTGAGTTATTTTCCAACCTTGAAAATTATTTTTCTCTCACTTGAAGCAAACAATTTGCTGCATCTTCCAGGAGTCCTTAACATTTTTTATTGGTACAATCATCTGAACTTGGGAAAAAATGCAGAATAATGGATAAATAGGAGACTTAAAGACTGCTATCATTCTCATAGATCTCATTGTTCCCAGTGGTATCTTTAGCTAGCAATCTTCAGTAAACAATTTCCCATTTTAATACCTCACACTCTCACTGTATTGGTTGATTTGATCAGGTACAGGATCATAGATGTCAGCCATCATGAAAAAGATTGTAACAAATGTTATTAATGGTGCTGGTGAGTCAAAATCAAATCTCTCGTGGACTTTTTAAGTAGCCAATAGAGACAGATGGACAAATCATATACAGCATTTAAAACTTACCAACTCTTTCTCTTGTCATCATGTTGCTGTAGATGCCAGCTGGTCACTAAATTACATTAGGTAGAATGGAAAATCTTTGTATCTAATAAAAGGTAAGTCTTGAAGGGAACATAGTGATAAGACAAATTCTTCCTATATTTGTTCTCTACAAGTTCAGCATTTAAAGATGGCCACACTGGGCCCCTCAGCAGAACAAGGTTGATTAGCACAAAGCTCCGCTGCCTATACGGGATTTTTGTCTTGCACTGGAAGCAGTCCTACTTGGGGTTTTCACTGCACTGATTGCAGAAGGCTTTTGGATGATTGGCTCAGATAAAAAAGTGCTTTAGGTGACTAAAGTGGGGAGGCTGAATACACATTTTCTGATTCCAAGTATGTCACAACAGTCTTTACTGAGCTTCACTTTTGAAGGAATGCCTAGTGTTTAGAGAGATTATTTCTTGTGTGGACATAGGAAGAACTTCTCAAGATAGCAATGCAATTATAAAATACCACATTTTATCCATTAAACATCCATTAAATGAAATTAACACTTACCTTAGGATTCAGCATTTACTGAATTTTATGTATTATAAGCAGTTAAAGAAGCTCCTATGGACTCCTGGGTTGTCCAATATTGCTGTGAAACATATATAGTGTAATGCTGCTTCTACTGAGGACATTAATAGCAAGATGTTTAAATGGCATGATGAAATTATGTTATAAAAATTATTGTAAAGTAGTGGAATATAACCTTTTTCACCTGTAAATGCATCAATTATTCTGCAAGTTTATATACAGGACACTGAGCTACGTGACAATGTACAACTGTCTCGCTCCAATTTACAGGAGGGAGAGGAGGTTCTTTGATATATGTATACCCGGCATGAGATTAAGAAACAATGGTTCAAATGTTGGTCCTACCAGTTTATTACAAATCTTAATAAGGGAGATGGAGAAGGGGAGGACAGACACAATTACAGATTGGGGTAATGCGGAAGGGAAGGGGAATGATAGAAAAGATAGAAAATAGAAGCAAGGAGTCTTGATAGGTGCAAATTAGGGTGATGGGGAAGAGAAGAAGGGCAGTAGAAAAGATAGGAAATAGGAGCAAGGAGTCTCTATAGGAAGCAAGAGGGAGATAGTCACCACCATGGATCCAGCGTGGTTCATGGTTCAGTTGTCGATCTTCAGTAGAGGTGGGTCATTGGGTGTTGTTCCGTTGGTGACGACAGCGACCATGGCAAGAACAACGACAATGATTGCGATGGCAGTACAAACTTATTTATAAGTCCAAAGTGGTTGAGTCAGCCTTTTGGAGTGACAGCTTCTACCATGGTATCCCCTAATGTCCCATAGCAAACAGGAGTAATTTGGTCACAGGACAGATCTTCCGCCAGTAAACAGTCCAGTAAAAAGTCCTGGGCACTCCCTTCCAAAAGCAAACAGCTCCAAAGAAATGCTTTCAAATGTAAATTATCCAGACAGGGATGTTGATTGCCACATGGCAGCGCCCACTTCTCATCTCCTAGAGTCTTATCACAAGGAATACCTCAGGAAGCAAGCTTTGAGCCAGAAAACAAAGAAGGATTCATACAACAACTACTGAAAATAAGTATGAAAAATTTACATAAGATTTGAATAGTAAACATCAGATTGTCTGAATTGGTAGATAAATACATTAAAAAAAAAAAAAGCTAAATTTATTAAACAAATTTTCACATATAGGAACTGATCAACAGAATAGAAAAATAAGAAAAGTTCCCACAAGGAGGAGACAGATACTTGCTGGTGAATATCATTAAGCTGTCATTGGAAATATACAGTGCAAACTCTGAGCAAGGAAATATGAGTTCTGTGCTTTGAATGTAGACCTCCTAATCACATCTGCTGGGTTTTGTTCAGCTGGTTAATTTATGTAGTTTTGCTCTTGAGCAGTATGTTTATTTTCCAATAACTGGTGTCAAGTTCATGGGAGTTTGCACAACTTGAGTTTTCTTAGCTCCATCAAGATACAAATATCAAAAGACTCATGGGTACTGAAGAGATAAAGTAGATTGCAGTCAAAAAGAAAAAGAAAAACAAAGCAACAGCTTGCAGGATTTTAGTTTTAGGATGCAGAATCTGTCTTTGTAACCTCAGGGTACCTCTATCTGTCTATATGTTACCTCAGGGTACAAAAGAGTTCATTTTAAGGACTAAAATTATATAACAGAAATCTGGTGTATCCTTACTTTTTCCATGTGTAAGAAGGTTGGATCCGTTAGAAACAAAGATATGTGTCTTGTAAGTTTACACAGAGAAAACAGTAAATGCTTGTAAAATCTATGTAGAGTTGTGCTAAGTGCAGCTTTTTAATATAAATTTCATTGCTCATAGTATGAAAGTCCTGAATTTGGTTTAAAGAAATATATTTTCAGAAGCGGTATTTTGGAGGACGTATTCCTTAAGTCTCGCATTTATTATTTATGCCTAGCTTTAGTTCTTCTCCTCACCACCATCAGCAGAACAGCTTCTTTCAAGGAAACTGTAAAACACACAGGTAAGAAGATTTGGAAAAAGTACTTCCTTTGAAGATGAACGGATCAATAGACTCTAAATTTTAGAAAATTTATGAAAACTATAAAAGCAAATTTCTCTCTCTGTTACGTGCACACACATGTATGCATCTGCACTCCACTTAAAAATGGAAAAGAATATGTGATTTTAAAACAGAATATAGAAAATGAAATTCTTATATTTCTTTCTCATGACATTTACCACATTGAGGAGCTTTCTACAAATGGGTTGGCAGCAGAGTTTCTGCTTTAATTCATAATGAATGGGAGACCTCACCTTGTCAACAGCTGACTGAAGTGGTCACATCACTGTTTACATCACCCACTATCTTATGACTTGCTTTCCTAGTTTGTTCATTGTCCTTTCTCAGAGACAACTTTAGGACTGTAGATCCATGTACATGAAAAATAGGTTCTACATGGTCATCAAGAATCAAACAGTACAAAGGCTTTGAGCCCTAGGCTACAGTTGAAAGTCCTATAGTTAAAGAAATTTCTATATTTTTATGGTGTATAATTGTAGAGTAAATGCTTTACCAGTAGTTCTAGGGTCATGATGAGTAATCATACTTTTCAAAGAAAACAGAACATTGGATTTTACTTAGAGTAATGCGTATAGCATTTATGATGATGAGTGAAGATTATGTTTTATAAAAATATTAAGTATTCTAACAAACAGCATACTTTTTCCTTCACCATCCATCTCATTCTAATCTCTTTCTTCAGACACATATCATCTTCTACCTACTTATACATCCAGAATTTCCTGCTTCCTGGTTCAGATTTCTCTCCAGCACATCTAACATCATATCTCTTGGCTCTGCTTTTTCTTTACTGCCAGCAAAGCTACCAAACTGCCTCTTCTCAATTTGGGCCAAGGAGATCATCTTTCTACAGAGAAAAAGAGAAGGGGGAAAAAATGGTGGAGAGAAGTCACTAATGATCTATGTAAACAAGACCTTTCCAGCTTCCATATCTGTAAAACTGAGGATGGGAAGAATAGGAAATACCTTTAATCATGGGTTCCATCATCGTGTATGGAGGGCATGGGTACAGTTTGATCAAAATAAGTAGTTTCTGAAATTCAAACCTGTCTAATCAGGAAAAAAAATCTTAAAAGACTCAATCTAAACCTGTTTGAACCTCTGCTTTGAGCACACAGTGTGTTTCTGTAAAGAATATGTCTTGTCCATATGTTTATGCAAATGGTCAAAGATACATTCATGCGAATGGATATTCATCCCAAATTTCAGGCTCACATAAGGAGCTTTGATACAAAGTGTAACTTTTACAGAAGAATAAAGGGTGAATTTGTTACATTCACATACTTTCTGGCAAAATTCTTACTGTTTTGTAAAGAAGAAGAAAGATATACTGAAATGCAATATTTCTCTGTCAAGTAAGAACTGTTTCTAAGCACCAAGTCAATGAAATAGCCTTTAATACCAGTAACTTCCTGTATAAATGCACATAGATAAAAAAGGGATAATGTCTGCTGTCCAGGATAACAGATGACTACAAGACTGATACAGAGAAAAAGTGTTCACAGTGGATCCTCAAAAATAAAAGAAGAAATATCATAGTTAAAACGCAAAAAGCTCACTTCTATTTTCACTATAGACAATGAGAACTTTATTATTGACTGCTGCAGCCAGGATGGAGCTCACAGTATGTCTTCTCATCTTCAGAACTCACTAACTTTCAAGCACCTTGGGTGATAATTGTGTCAGTGACGCAGATTGTATTATTGTCATTCTATGATTAGCTGAGCAAATAAGCTCTGTTAGCACACGTATTTA
The DNA here is from genome assembly GCF_016699485.2 of Gallus gallus. NCBI lineage: Eukaryota > Metazoa > Chordata > Aves > Galliformes > Phasianidae > Gallus > Gallus gallus. The sequence continues at coordinate 37,549,718 of NC_052532.1, forward strand.
TGTATATTAGTAAGGGGCAAAGCAAAAGTGTTTATTGAAAGTCTCAATCCGAAAGCATTCAGGAAGATTCATTTGTTTGCTCAGTGTTTATTGAAAGTGAACATAAAAGGAAGCAAATGAAACCAGATGGAATTTGTTCTTTTATCATATTCAACAGTACAAAACTCAATATTATGAAGTGCACAGTCATGCTCCTGAGAAAGAAAAACATAAATGTCTACTATAAACTTAACTGGAAATCCATCATCTGGAAAGACTGAGAAAGGGACAGACCTGAGTTAATCAGGGTATGACTGTGAGTCACAGGATACTGCAGTCATTAAAAAGGCAAATGTGATACAAGGATGCTTCTGGTTAAGTATTTCCTGTAGAGAGGGACATTATTATTTACATTCTATAGAGCACTGATAAGCTTTCATCTGAAATATCTCGAACTGTATACAACTCTGGCTATATGTATCTGTGAAAGATTAAGTGAAGCTGAAATAAGTGCTTGGAAATGTTAATGGACTGATCTGTAGATGGAGATCTTGTGTTACAGGAAGAGACTAAGCAAAATTACTCTAACCAAGTTAAAGGTGGGATCGATCGTGACAGCATTCCATATAAACACTAGCGACTATTTAAAATGAAATATAAAGAAATTATAACCACAGAGGAATGTATTAGTAGAACAGGAACATGAATGAAGATAGGTTGAAAATCTGAATTTTTTTTTTTTTTTTAAATCCATCATTATTGCAATATTCTAGAAGAGTGTTCAAATTCAGTAAGGAATACAGAAGACACAATTAGTTCTAAAATGGATTTTGACAAATTTTATAAAAGATGTATAAAATAATATGTATATGGTAACCTTGTTTAGGACTTGATAGCTTATCATACATTTCCCATAAATTCACGTTTAAAAGATTTATGAATATTGTCAGTGATTTTTCCTTCTCTTGTCTAACTGCACTGTATTTAAGCTTCAATTTTATACTTAAATTTCATGGTAGATCCTTATTATAAATTTGGAACATTAGGAAAGGTTTTTTCTATTATAGAAAAGTTGTAGGAGACTCCTGATTTCCACTTGTTCCTCTCTCTCTAACCTCCCTTAATTTGAGAAATACTATTTATTTGTTTCCAAATTTCAGCTGGAAGACATTCAGAAATAATCTCCCCTGAAGAAGCCATTGATAATTCTGTCTTATGGCAAGCAGAACATTAATGAACAACAAAGTTAAATGAATTCCAAGACACAGAGATAAACAGCTGTATTTCTAATGACCATAATAAATCTTAACTCCTAAAATAAATAAATAAGTAAACAAAAACCCACACTGAATTTTTCATTCATGGATTAACAACTGATCAATATTTTAAGGTACAAATAACAGATCTCAGACTTATTTAATGAGCAGAGTATGGCTCAAACTTAGCCTAGTCTTCAATCTGCAGTACTAAACTATGTCTGAAAACCTATTACTAAACAGAAATTAATTAAAAGCATGGATCCATACTATACTATAGCATTAAAATGAAGACTGAAGGCAGAAAAGGTATACCATCTGCAGAAAAATAGAACTGAAGCGGCAATAAAATGCTTTTACAGAGTCGTAAGCTCCTTTCTCACTTTGGCTAGTTTCCTGTTAATAAAAGCATGGACATAAGGAGTTCTATTTTGCATTTTAATATGAATGGATTTTCAAAGAAAGGAGCTTCTGAACAACAACAACAAAAAAATTAGATGAAATAACATACAGCTTAAAGTTACTTTTTTTTTTCTCCAGTCATTTATTTGTTCTTTAATTTTTACCAGTACTACTTTTTGTAGAGCTCTGCTCTAAAGCAGAGTGAGTGAGTGAGTGTTCTGAAAATCAAAGAATAAATACTCAACTTTTGATTCCTTTAATACTAAAATATGCATTCTGATTTATCACCCAAAATTAAAAGCTGGGATAGAGTTGCAGAGATTGGTAAATGCCAATACTAGAGATTTTGCTTACAGTAAAATGTCAGATTTTTTTTTTCCATTATGAATATATACATTAAGAACCATCTTTTTGACATATTTGACATATAGTTTTTAAGGAAAAAAAAAAAAAGCAGATTTTTTTTTACCTGATTTATATTAGTGTTCAGGTAGAAAGGCTCAAACCCAGTAATTCTAAGAATTCATGCACAACTAAATGACCATGTCTTCACCTTGTAACAGACAGAGGAACTGCCCGCATACAATGGCTTTGCTTTTGAACTACAAGTAGTTGCTTCTCGTTCAGTGCACAAAACACAGCTAAATCAGGTCACATTTTCTTGAGGTTAAGAACTCCTAATTTAACTCTTGCCAAGCTCAGACATCACAGTCCATATGTTAACCAGGCATTGCATCGTGTTTTACATTTCTAAAGCTAGGGTTGCATAGAGGGGACCTTAAATGTGTGCCAGAAAAAGTACATTTATAAAGAACGTCGATAGAATTTTCTAGCTTTCACTTAATTCCAGTTTGTAGGCACAGGCCAAGGGCAGCATTACAATGTGCTTCATTTAATTCTCATTTTACTTTCTCAGATGCACATCTGCTCTGTTCACAGTGAAGTAATGTGAAGTAAACCAGTTTGACCCTTAAACCATGAGTTTGCACAGTGATCAATGTTGAAATGGTTTTCCCAAACACTGGTATCATCATCTTCTGCTGTTCTACTGTGATCCTACTGCTAATGACTAGAAAGATCACTGCCAAGTGAAATAGGAGAAAAATTATCAATTTGAGTAATGGATTTTTGATGCATATTTTATATTTCCTTTTCCATTACCTATCTCAGGTATGTTCTTTCAATGAGATAATGTGAAGATGAGGATACAAGATATTAAATATTTCCTAGACGTAATTGGTTTTAGAGGTTGTATTGAAATTGAAGTACTAAATAGGAAGTTACGGCTAAGTCCCAGATCCCTAGCAATGAGCTGATTGTTCTTAAAATGCAGTTCTGAGGGCCAGTCAGGTGTTCCCTCTGGGTGTACAGGAAATCCAAACATAATGAAACTGCAAGATCAAACCTCCCACACTGTCAGTTCTGTAACTGACAATGATCATCATCTTTGTTCACCTTCTGCAGTTAATTGCAATTGTGGGGGACTCCATGGCTAAGATCATTTGAACAAATCTTACACTCTTCTATGTCAATACTGTCCGCTTGTTTTTATGGAGAAGCTGGGCTGTGTAATGTGCACAGCTTTCTAAGATACTTAGAAGCTGTATTTCGTAATTGTTATTATGTCAGCAGTGATTCCTGCTTGAATTTGTTTTACTGCATTATGACTGACATATGGCACAAACAGAGCAATATGGTACTAGGCAAAATTTCCATAAATGAGATAACAAAATATCAACAGATTGAAAATGTTTACTTTCTTCTTTGGAATGAAGGTTTGTGCTGAACTTAAAGACCTAAGTTATCCAGCAATGGTAGCCATGTTCATGCCATGAAATCCAAAGAACAAAGGAGCTCTGAAAAATAAAGAAAACAGGCAATCTCACTTGACTAACAAACAAGGATGCAGAACAATGTTCTTAGTAAATCCTATGAGGATTGTCAGTGTCAAATTTAGTTCTCTTTTGCTCCAGCTCTATAGATCTCTTTTTCCAGAATCATCAACATGGGCATCTCTTATGCCCACTTCTCTCCAAATGCAAGCGATATGAGCCTGTAAAACTGACCTCCCTGTCATGAAGTGCCACTGCTGTACCAGCCAAATGCCTTGGAGGAAGATTCCCTTTTTGTATCTACAACTCGGTTCCCTTATTCCTCAAGATGGTATAGCCAAATCTAAAATGTCTCTCAGCCTCATATTGCTCTTAGCCTCTGGCTGCTGCCTGTGAATTTTCTGGTTGAGCAACAGGTCAGTCAGTCCAAACTGTGCCAGAAATATGTCTTTCTGCAAATCATATGCTGCATCCAAATTCTGTGCACTGCTATAGCTGTTATATTAGCGCAAGTATAAGCTAACATGACATTCTCAAAATTAAATATATGAAACAGAAAAATTTAGAAGTCAGCTCTACCAAAAAGAGTAATGGAGTTTACTCTTCTACATTTCTTTGTAATTTTCTAAAATCTGTACTTGTATTTCTTGGTTACTTAAAAATGTTTTTGAAAATCATTTTCCAGATCCTCAGTTCCTGAGTTGGCTGAATGTAACTGCGCCTCATGTATTCAAATGCAAATTCTGATATATATGCATTCATGTGACCTTTAATACAGAATTCTTCTTTCATTTCAGTGTCTTATTCCAAACACTATGCAATTACAAACAATAAAAATGCAAAATAATGTGCAATTATTAACAGATATATGCAGAATACTTACTGGAATTAAGTATAATAATTTCTCCTTCTCTATTTTTGTGAGCTCGCATAAGTGTGCAGATGTCTCATATTAAGAAATTTAATGATTTTAAAATTACAGAGTTAGAAAAGATACACCTATGTAGTTACTTTACATGAAGTGTTGTAGTAGGCGCTTGGCGGGGATACGTGCTGTATGGGATAGGCCTCTCCCTAAGTATAGTGAAAGGGTGCTGTTGTGCTCAGACAGACTGTCCTTGATAACGAAGTAAACAAGATAAGAAGGCGAAGGAATGAGGAGACAATAGGAGCCAAATTAGGAATTGTGGTAAGGGGCTAAGATCCAGTACGGATGAATCATGTCAGGGCACAATAGCTCAGGTAAGGTATATAAGCTGTGTGTATTAGTGAATAAACGCCATTTTGCAGCATCCCTATATTGGTGTCTGTGATGCTATGGTCCTACCGAGCTCTGATCACTAGCCCCTGACGGTGCAGCTTGGGACTATGGTGGTTTCCGGCGGTAACACATGAAGTTTGTTTGACCTACTGTAAACTGTTAACACTTGGTAAAATCTTTCATCCCCTCAAGGAAAAAATAAGAAAGAAGAGAGGTTGGCACTATAGCAACTTTATGAGTAGGTTACAATATCAAAATAAAATAATTAAATCTTTTGTGCTCTGTGTGGAATTATACCTGCAATTAAAAGGGAGGGAACAATTTGCCTTGTCAATACAAAATTCAAAAAAAAGAAGCATAAATAAGAGTGTTTTGCTGTAGCAATATGGTATGGATCTTTTATGTTTGTTTTGTTTTGATTTCTTAAGGGCGAAATATTTCTGTGATTAGGTCAAAAGTAAAGATGCAAAAAAAAATTAGCTTGTAGACATTAACAAAGTTGGGTGAATCAAAGTTCACCCCTGTTCTCAAACAGTTCAGATAGAATATTGGAGAGCAATATAATTTTTTTTTCTTTCTCTCTAGTTCTCTCCTATCAGCTGCTGATCTCTGCAGCATATGTATAATATATATATAATTAAATTAAATTAAGTTGAATAGAAATTACTGTGTCACTGTCTGCTTTGCAAGACATCATAAATAAACATAGCATGTGCTCTATCCTGAAATGTTTGCAGTTCAATTTAAGGATAGAGTGTAGAGGATCATAGAGAAGAGGAGGGAAGATTAATTAAACTGGGATAAACATGGTATCAAAAGCAGATTAATTATGATGGTGATCAAAGAATTCCTATTTGCTATAAACTCACTTCAAAATAAAAAACAGATGTATGAAATCATGTTGCATAAATGGGGAGAGGTGTTACTTGAAAGCCTGCACAGTAGACTTTGATTTCCACGATGATTCATTAGAAGATGTTCCAGAATAATTTGTGAAGGATGCTATAGGCTGTAAACTTGCCACAGTTATGACTTCTCTATGTATCACATTACTTTGGTGGTGACTACCACTTTCCCAGTAATATACCTGTCAGTTTCTGTTTCCCAAGAAATATACCTAAGATCCTCCGGAATAAGTAAAGACTTCTCAGTTGTAATTTGTTCATGATTTATGGGCTTCATGTCAGAATAAAGATTTAAAATTTTTTGTTGTGGATCTCTTCCTTTTCTATTTTTTGATCTCTTCTTGTTGTTGATTTTTGTTGTTGTTGTTTGTTTGTTTTGTTTGTTTGTTTGTTTTTTGAATTGAACTCTATACTTTTGGCCATTGATGTCTTCTTCAGCTCCTCTAAGGACTCACATGTCATACAGTAAAAAAGGCTTTCATTACCAATTCTCAAAACATGAAGTCATATTTTTATTAACCAATTTGTGTTCTCATAATGAAAGACTGGAGTCCAAAACTCTTGATTAGCTACTCTTTTTAGATGAAAACTTGTACAGTAAGAGCTTAATACCCTCTTCTGAAGGAGGAGATTGCACAGCTTCGAAATTTAATGAAGATGACTTGATTAATTTTGTTATGAAATTTTAGTTATGAACTGCTGCTCAGCTCATTTCAACTATATATACTATAATATTATGGTGTATGCACACACACATGACATAATTGAGAATACAAAATCAAGAACTCTAGCTTTTAAATTGAAGAATCTAAATTATCTGTGCAAATATAATTCAGTCACATTAAGTATGTAGAAGACAACAATACTGCAGAGGAAAAAGAAAGATTCAGAGCCATATAACCCATTTTCCTTGTCTTACTGCCTCTCCAGCCTACTTGGTCTCTGTTTCACTGCCCTGAGAACCCAAATAGGCAGAAGAGCCTACTAGAGGTTTTTTATGTACATGTTTTCCTAGGAATTCTATTTCATTTAGAACATACAGTGACTGGTTAATGAGCATCTATTCAATATTTTGTTTTACGGTCAATTTCCAGTGAGCATTCCCATTATTTATTCTAATTTATGCTATTCACATCATTCTCTGAGGACACAAATATTTATTTCCTCATGGTTTTTTTTCTGTGGTATTTTCATTATAATATGGAAATACTACACAAAGTAACTATTTTCAGATTTTGTGAAATGACAGGTTGGTATTCTTTCCCCATTCTACAGGTGTCCTGAAAAGGTAAAAGCATTAAGATTTGCAAAATACCCCTGAGCTTTGGATGTATGTTTGGAAATATTTGTCACCTGCTTTCTCTCTGACATCTTGTATAACAGAAAGATTCAAAGTGTGGCTGACACCAAAAAGAAACTGTGTGGTACACTTGTGGTTATGGCCTTTTTCACTGTGAGGACCGTCAGTGGCCTTAAACTGAACATCCTTCCTTTCTTTCCTGCAATTCTGTCTTTTATAGTTCCCGTCTGCTGCCTGTGGTAAAATGAATAGAATTATCCTAAAGACGTGTCTGTGTTCCTTCCCATTCTTAAGCAATCACACTTTTTTTCTGTAGAGTATAGGAGGAATGACACATGGGGCTCAGGGTAAATGAAGGCAGGATTGCTCTGACCTGCAGCATTGTTTTTATCTACTATGTCATGTACTGAAATTAATTTATTCAGCTTGACTAGAACATCCACCAAGTGAGACCTCAAACTGACTTTTACTTCTTTCTAGAACTTTGATTTAATAAATCTGAGTTAAAATTTTAAGACTTCATAATATTAATTTGTCAAGATGAACAATGGGGCACAGAGAAGAGACCTGTGTTCGACATTGATTAGGTATTAATAGGTACCACCATCAAAATTTAGACCATGAGGCCTGTGTTAATTCATTTGAAGAAACAGAAGATCTCATTTGGAAAGAAAATGTATATTTTAATTGCAAATCTTGATTATTTCCATCAATACAAAATAGAGCTCAAATATGCACATACACAACACCCTCTAGACATAAATTCTTCTTGTTGTTATCACTTTCATTGCAATTTGACACATGAAACAGGAAGAAAAGCAGTCAATTATTATTATATAATCACACATGTGGGAGACTTCAAGGCATGGGATGTAACCAGGCAGTCAGAACCAAAGAAGTATGATAATGTTTCATTTATATGTAATCATATAAATTCTTCAAATTTTACTGCTGCAATAAATAGCTTTCAGTGTGAGTAGAGCTGCCAGTTAATGTCACAATATTTCACCTACAAGACTTGAAGAGACTAATGCACTTCTGTGAAAATCTTAAAAGATAATATAACTAGAGGGCTGGATTAGTCTAACATTCATAATCTGCATTGCAGACTACATGAAGTCAAAGCATTTAATGTGCCCCAATGCAACAGCAGCAGCAGAGCTAGAGCCATGGATATCAAGTGTCCAGATTTATGTATTTATCTGGTTTATAAGCAACAGGAGGGTTTTGTGGTTCATCCAGACAGGCAGCTCAGCACCACATAGCTGTTCACCCCCTTCTCCCACACTGGGAGGGGAAAGAGAACTGGAAAAAGATAAAACTCAATGAAAAAGATAAAGACAGTTTAATAGAACAGAAAAAGAATAGGAAAATAGCAATGATGATGATGATGAAATAAGAAAGCAAAATAACTGATGCAAAATGCAATTTCTCACCATCCACCAGTTCCTGAGCAGTGGCAGCTCCCCATCCCCAGACAACTCCCCAGTTTTATAGCTCAGCATAATGCCACATGGAATAGGATATACCTTTTGGCAAGGTTAGCTAGCTCCCCTGGTTCTGTCTCCTCTCAGCTCCTTGTGCACCACTAGCTCCTTGCTAGCAGGTCAGTGTGCAAAGCTGAGAATTCTTTGACTTAGTGTAAGCTCTGCTCAGCAACAACTAAAACATTAATGTCAACATTATTCTTGTCAAAAATCCAAAACACAGTATCATACCAATTACTAGGAAGAAAATTAACTATATCCAAGCCAAAATCAGTAGAGTGAAAAGTAGAGTGTTGCGTCTATATCCAAATTTTGTTCTATTCCTCTAGTATAAGAAATAGAAATTTTGCTGTCACTGAATGTTAATGGTAAAATATTATATATTATGTATTAAAATGGCCCTTGAATAGAGTGGAAAGAAAAATAATGCAATGCTATTATATTTGTAGTTTCCAGTAATACGTACAACTAATGCACTATATAGTGAGATGTCACTTTTGCTTTTAGTTGATAATAGTTTAGATTGCTGTCAGTGTGTTCTGGGCTGACTCTGGCTGGTTGCCAGATGACCACCAAGCCATTCTCTCACTTTCTGTCCTCAGCAAGATGTGAGAGAGAAAATAAGATGAAAAACTAGTGAGTGGAGATAAGGACAAGGAGTTATTCAGTCCGACATGGGGGCAGCCCCTGGTCTCTTCTTACAGAAGAGACTGCAGTTTTCCTTCTACTAAAACTTTACCAAGCAAATCCAATGCATAGTGAAAGAGAACATTATGATGAATATAAAGAATGTAAAAGGTAAGCTACTTGTATTACGTAGAGTTTCATAGAGAGCAGCCAGGGCTACAGAAGAGTAGAAAGTGGCTGCTATAGTTCCAACTAAGGTAGAAATAATGGTGAAGGCAAGCTAATACACATGGCCTTGAACCCAAGTAAAATAAAAGAAAACAACAACAGCAAAAAAGCAACCACCAAACTCATAAAGCTGTCCACCTCAGGAGAGGCAATGATGTTAAACTATGTTCTAGACTGTACTCTCAACTGACAGACAGTAAATGAGACTTCAGGGTAATGAACAATAAGGAATCTTACCCTCTCAGTTTAATGCTGCAAATAATTAAATAGAAAAAAAAAATAGATGCAGAAATATGGGGAACACAAGTTAGGCTTGGACAATTTATCTCTGTGGGTGACATTAATGGCTTCATTAATCCATTATTGGTTTGGAGCTGCTCCAAAAGTGAGGCCTCCTACTTTATTATTTTGGTCCACAGTGTCAGAGACAGATGTTGGTGGTATGGCAGTAGATGTTGAATCTTCTCACCAACATCCCACTACATTTTATTTCCGTATGACAGATGGCAGCAGAGGGGCAGTCTGATATAATGGTGTCTGACATGGAAGTGTGTATGAAGAAAAGGTGTGTCATTGAATTCCTCCATGTGGAAAAATAATTGCACCCATTGACACTCATTGAAATCTGCTGAAAGTCTATGGAGGCCAAAGAGTGGATATGAGCACAGTGAGGTGGTGGGTGGCACATTTTATTGCTGGTGACAGTGACAGTGACAGTGGGATACACCTCTGCAGGTGCAGATTTTTTCCCATGCAACATGCAGACTCTTGTTCATCACTGACAAAAATGGACAGTTAAAGCAGTGACTGTGTTGAGAAATAGATTTTTGAAGCTGAGAAATTATTTTATCAAATAGTGTTATTGTGTTCTTTGTATCTCTGGTATTTTCCATGGAAATACATAGGAGGCATTACTTTCAGAGCAACCTACAAATTCAGTCAATTCTAGCATTTGTATATAGAAAAAAATTCTGAGAGAAGGGTTTGACATCTGGAAAGCATATCTTGCTGTGCTTGAGAATATCACAAATGCAATCCCAAGGTGCATTTGAGAAAATGTCTTTTGTATTGTCTACAGCTGTAGGCTTCTGATATTCTGATATCTGATTAAGTTGGCAGGAAATGTGTTTGGAAGCTGAAGACAGATGATCTTAAGTAGAAAGAAAAGGGTCATTTTTCAAAAGAAGAGTACTAATGCAATGAACCTAGAGTTTTCAGTCTTCTGACATCCACAGTTAGGAAAGAAAATATATCCAGTATTTACAATGAGGACAGAGGAGTTCTGAGTTCATATGGGCAATTCTAAACTTGTGCTCTGTATAAACATAAATAGAGAATATGACTGCAGAAACTCAAATAGTAGACCATTTCACCTTTCAATAATCTGAAGAGAATAATTGCAAGAATTTTTTGCAGTGCTAGAATGGTTCTAGGCACTGCTGTGTCAGGAAACTGAGAGTTAATACACAAGGCTTAATCTTTTTGGGTAATCTTTTGGAATGATAGTCAGGAAATGTTTAAATTTGAATGTTGTACCCCTGCCCATTATCAGCATGAAAATCTGACTTCGCTGGAAGGGCATGTGAACTTCTTTTGATATCAATCTTTTTGAAGAGAATATTTTCCTGACCACATAGGAAATCTCTTCCATTGGCTCATACACACAGAAAGCAGCCTCGTGCTGCTTTTCAGCTTCAGAAGGAAGGAGAGAGTAAACTCTAAAGTAGTTTCCAATATATGGACCCTGCTTCTGGATTAATACAAGTCATAAGAGAAGTTTTCCAGTACATTTCTTCAGTTTTTCTAAAGTGTTGAGTTGATGTCCGTTTGGCTCCATTTTTCTAACGTAATAATTCCAGTAGAAGGCAAAAATTCAAAAATTCTGTCTAATTATGTCAAACATACAGGGTCCAAAAATAGATAACAGGAAATACTATCTTTCATGTGAAAAACTCAACAGCCTCAACTATTTTTAAAGAAAAGTAACTTTCAGTACAATATAGAGAAACAGGTAATATCTTTTCTGAAGAAGTTGTGCAATAAATATATAGAAGGAGATTAAAAAGGAGATTAAAAAGTGCTAAGAAAGGGAAAGCCTAAATAACTTCACTGTGACAAAAAAAAAAAAAAAAAAAGGTGTGATGGAAAGAGTAATGAATTAAAGAAGAAATGGGAGTGCAAGAAATCTGGTATCTGTATAGAAGATAAAAAGTGTTTCTGCTTGGTTTCTCTTTCACACGTCATCATATACTTGTAGTGCATTACTGTGTAACATACTCAAAACTTTCCTAAATTGCAACCTCAGTCTCAAGAAAACTCAGAAAACAATTTTTCATCCCCATATCCCAGTGAATTGAATTTGAATCTCCATTGTAAATTACCAATCTGCACCAGGTTAGGATGTCAGCTATGTTCTCTTTGCCCTTCATGCGCTCTATTAATTTATTGTAATGAAGAAACAAAGCATGAGCTTGAATCTAAGATTTAAGAAGTGTGTTTGTCCTGGTATTTGGCTCAAGCTAAGAGCAAGCACAGAGATATTGCGACTCACAAGAGTCACAGCTATGTAACAGTACAGTGCCGTATGCACATACCTCAGATATTTAGTTTTAGAAATTGTTAACTTGTTTTTCTCCTGATCAGTGACCATGCAGTACCCTGAACTCCCCTATAAAAGCTCATGGAATAGCTGGCCATCTGTGGGATGTAGGCTAAAGCACAAAGGACATATCCACTTAATTTTTCTTCATTAGATTAGGAAACTGGGTTGATTTCACTCTTGATCACATTAGGAAGATAAAACTATTAGACCATGCTAGGTCAGTGAGTCTGTGCTATTGCAAACCAATATGACTTATAATCACAGAGTGTTCACTATTTGTTCTGACTATGTCTGGGAAGCTTCTACTCCAGAATGGCACAAATACTAGTAGTGTTTTTAGTAGCTGCACAATGATCTCTATCCAAATCCAATCCCAAGGTAATACTGCAGCTATATACCTCTCATATCTTCCCCCAGACTGGGTTGATAGAAAGTGCTGTTTTATCCATTCTACCAATCATTTTCTGACATTTCAGCTGTCACGTTACTGACACCCACTGCTCAGTGGTATTTTGAGAAGCAAGTGCAGTGGTGGGGTGTTATTTACTACCCTGTCTGTAGGCTCCAGCTCAGCTGTAGGAGAGTAAGGGCATGTGAGTGGGGACAGCAGGAGGGAAGTACCTAGGCTACAGGGCTGAGCTTGCACATTAACAGAGCCCTTCTCTGGCTCCTAGTGATTATTAGTTCAAAGCAACTATTGACTGTGCCTTTACTGAAGCATGCAAAAGAGGAGAATAATCAGCTCCTCAGAGCTCTGGAGTACAAAGACAGCAATCTTGACACTTTTAAGATATACATTTATGTTTTGTTTCTTCTGACTTTATTGCAATACAAAAAGAAAAAGAGTGCTTTGCTGACAATAATCTGAAAGCTCTGCTTGTAACTTGAATTAAATTACTGACGTGGTTAAGGTAGATGACTAGTTTATTACAAATGCAGAAAATTAGGCTGCATTTTCATGCCTCAATGGGACAGAACATTTCCATTTCACTGATTTTTGTCCTTCACTCTGCCCAGTTGTCATTACTATACTTCAAAAGGCCCATGACGTGCACGTTTCATGCAAAAGATGTATGGGATTTGATTACAGTCTGCACCAAAACTGCTGTAAATATATAGCACCCATTCACATGCTTGGGTCCCAAATCAGAGAAATATGGAGAAATCTATTTTAAACAGGCTTAATTTCTGCATTTTAGGGCATTCTTTGTTGAAAGTAACTTCTGAAAGGCTCTGGGAACATGAATGCACAGAAATACAAGTTTTTATTACTTGTTCTGCTCTGCTAGCAAGACAAATTTGTTCATCTCCAGATCCATGAAGCTAGTTAATGAAGGGTTGCAGAATTAAGACATACATCATGGCATAGTTAACAAAATGACTCTATATACAGAGAGCTGGATGTTCAGAAACACATCAGTGGTTAAATGACACAGAAACTGCAAGGGTAACTCTATATCATCTGAAAATCAATATGAAGTCTAAGGATGGTTGCTTATCTGAGGTAAGTTAGGAACAGTATGAATCTTTCCTCTAGCTGCATTCTAAAATATATATACTATATATGTTAGCATATTTAATAAATAGTGCAAAAAATAAACTTAGCTTTTCTGTTCTAGTTCAGAGAATCCATTTAGAAAAGTCAAGGAGTTTTGATATAGTGATATCTGGTGGTTAAGTAATAGGATATTACTTAATCCACAAAGGTGGATAATCAGAGTCTATTTTCTATTTGAGTACCAGTCCTAAGAGAGAGCATCCTATACAGAACGTTATTTGGAGAGGGACCTGTAAGAATCAGAAGTATGGCAGAATTTTTGGGGGACTGAAGTTAGGAAAAATCAGCAATGGGGCAAGAGGTAAGCTGTGAGAACAGTCCCTTGAATGGTCTGGACCAAAGGCAAAGGTGCATCACGTTAAACAGAGCACATCAATTAACTTAATGAATGAACAGAGAATGGATTTGTTTAATGAAGCAGTTAAGGGTCTACTTGATCACAAATCATTTATTTCTGAAAAAATAACTCAAACTACTTGTGAGTAGCCTTCATATTTTAAACTCCAGTGAAAGTTATCTTCATCTCCTATCCTATTCCCTCCAAAAAACCTTCAGATTTTAAGAAATTCACATCTATATTACGTATGTAATAAGAAAAGGTATTTTGTCATATCTGAACACCTGAAAATAGGAAATGGAGATCAGGTTTTTATAGTTATTTATAGTAAATTGAACATCTTCACTTCTATAGACTGCTTTTAAAGCCATTTGCCAAGGAAAGACAATGTTTACTCACAGGTAAAATTATTTTGCTGTTGTCCATCAGAAGATGCTTTTTCACCATTCTCTTCTCTTTTCATAACTGCAAAGAGAATGGGGTTGCATGCTTCTCCCAAGTAGATGTAAAGCCCTCTTGGGATTTTATGAAACATGTTTTTCTTTTTATGTGTGCAAAACTAACTGACAAAATGTATTTGTTTTGATGGTAATAGAAACAAGCGAGAGGTGGCACTGATATTCAGTCATTAATTTATCATCCAGATTTTGTATGTATCTGAAGAGAAAAAACAAAGAAAGAACAGAGAAAGAACAGAAGTACTAGGAAAAATGTACATTTCTATGTCTGAAGTAGCTTGTAGTAATAGCAAGGCGATGAGAGGAGATGCTCAGAGGAAACTCTGCCTCAGGAAAGCAGAAAGACGCCTGCAGAGTGTTTGAAAGGGAGGCAATAAGATATAAAAAGCAGAATAATGTTCAGGAGAGAGCATAGAGTGTAGGAGTCCGCACACATGAGAATTTGAAATGCAGAGTGCCTTTCTCAGTACTTCAAAAACACGCTATCAAAGTCTGGAATCTTACAGATGTCTGTATCCAGTGGACAGCCATGCCCAACAGTTTTGTATAACCTTACATTACTGTATGTGTATAGTACATTACTGTATAGTACATTACTGTACTATATTACGTTATCTTATGTCCTTGCTCTTGTTTTCTTTGGTCATTTCTTTTTCTCTGCCCCAGTGCTCACAGTTCAGGCATTTGGTCAGTGAGGCAGGGACAGTCACGTCCCTGCAGTTACCAGTCAGTGATGTTGGGTCTGTGTGACTCATTAGTCTTGGCTTTTTTCAGAGGACGCAGCACCAATGCTCCTCGTGCTGAAAGGGCATATATGAAGTTGTACCTGGATATGCAGCTAGAAGGATTTCAGGACACAAGGATCCTTACCAGTTGTCTTTCAGCAAGGAGAACAGGTTCTACATTTAACACTAAAGTGGCTAAAGCTCACTGAAAATACGAATATGGTTTTTACCTCAGATAATATTTGATAAATTGTTTTACATCTATTTATTTTATAACTTGCATGGAAAATTTACAGTAGCTTTATCAGAAGGTTTAGCTCATTTAATTCATTTTAAGAAGTCTACAGCTTTCCAATGATAAGAGATTTTGAGAATTGAAAGCTGCCACAGATGATTCTCAGAATAATATTCTGGAAGCAAATTCTAAAAACGATTCGAGTTTAAAATTTCATCTGTGTTTTCACCACAGATTTCATCTGGGAACAGAAGAGACAAAATAATTTGAATCACAAAATTTTCATGCCAAATCCTTCCACCTGCTCTGCAAATGGTGGTGTGGGTGCTGCCACCTGGAGCTGCTACTGGGTAAGGAGGAGGAGAGGATGGGAGAGCCAGCAGCTGCTCTATGCAGGCAGCACAGGGATAACAAGCAGAAGCAGCCAGAGAATTAATGCAAGTTTTTATCTCAGCTGTTCAAAGCATTTTTAAGCAAACTGAAATCAAGGCTGGTGATTTCATGTAAGCTTGTAGGGGTGCCAACACTAAAGGTAACAATTTGATAGAAGTTGGAGCTCTCAACCTGATTTACTCTGCAATAATAAGTGCCTTGGTTTTAACTGAGTTGTGTCACTTGCAGCCAGGATGCAGCTAGGATGGCAGGATCTGTCTTCTAAATCAGTGAGAGGTAAGATGCTGACTTGCTCAGCAGTCACTGTTTGAGAATATTATATGACTTAAAAATTTTATTAACAGTGCTGAATAGTATGCTAACTCATTAGAACATCTGATATCTGCATGTAGCAATAAGTAGCAAAGACAGACATAGGATCATTAAGGTTGGAAAAGACCACTAAGGTCATCTAGTCCAACAGTAATTTCATTACCACCATTCCCACTAAGCCACATCCCTCTGTGCCACATCTACACGGTTCTTGAACACGTTCAGGGACGGTGACTCAACCATCTGCCTGGGCAGCCCATTTCAGCACCTGACAACTCTTTTTGAGAAGAAATTCTTCCTAACATCCAACATGAATCTCCCATGGCACATCTTGAAGGCATTCTCTCTTGTCCTGTCACTGTTACCCAGGAAAACTGGCTGACTCCCACCTGTCCACAACCTCCTTTCAGGGAATTGTAGAGAACAATAAAATCTCCCCTCAGCATCCTTTTCTCCAGACTGAACAATCCATGTTCCTTCAGGTGCTCCTCATAAGACTCGTGCTCCAGACCTCTTACCATCTCTGTTGCCCTTCTTTGGACACGATGACTTTATGGATAAAAAGTCCAAGTGAATAATAAAATAAAGCTTATCTGGCCTGATTTCTAATACAATCCATAGCAAGGAAGTGATAAAAAGTTTGTAACGTTGCTAGAATAAGAGTTGTCCCTTTGTTCCCTGCCTGCTCAGAATCTAATCATTTCAGAGATGGTCCAAGGCTTCCAGGCTGGTCCTACAGGAATACAAATGAAAAGGCAACTTCTGGCATCTACAAGTCCCAGGCAGAGCCTGTGTCTGCCCTGCCATGAAGTTTCAACACCATTTGTATTTTTCACATATGTATATGTATTGTCAAAGCTATTAAGATAATACTTTTACACGATTACTGATTTATGGTGAAATCTTAAAAAATATGATACCTTCTGTTAAAGGATGATTTAATTATCATTTTCCAGGCATGGTTATGATCTGCTGCACAAAGGCCTGTCAGGGTGCTGAGTGACTTAGAGCAAAGGTTAGTTATTCACTTTCTAACTTTGTCAATATGAAAAACAAAAGCCTTGTTCTTATTAATAAAACATTAAATAACAATTATCCATTTCTAATTAAAATTATGTACATAGTATTTGGGGAGTTTATTCATAGGAAATCGTTGAAAAGACTAGTATTTCATTAAAACTTACATTTCTGTATAAAATTTCAATATTTTAAGTGAACTTATCTGTATAAACAAATTCTTTTCTTTCAAGTGTTTCTCACATTATTGTCTTGACTATTCTCTGCTTGTGAAAATTTTGGGGAAAATTCACATATATATTACATCATTCAAGTTTGTTTTTGAATAACTGAAAATTTGCAGGAATGGTTCGAATGCTCTTCCAAATGCTCTTTCAATCCTTTTCCAAAGGATTCTTTTCCATCTGGTCAGACAGAAGCACCAGGTGACATATTAAGCTCAGTCTACCACAAGTAGCCAAGAAAGGTCACTTTTTAAAAAACAAATTTCTAAGCAACATACACGAAAAAAGTACTTGATTGATACTCCTGATTTTACTTTTACTTTGCCAGACTCTATCACACAGATGTGAAAATGCTTATGTTTTCATGTGCAATGGGAAGATGATCATATCAAGTCTTTTTGAGCAGAAGCAGCTCTACTGGTGTCCAGGCCAGCAGAGCCAGTGCTAATGTATATGTATGGTTTAGGTTATTGTTAGTCTGTGGTTCAGTCTGTCACTAGACTGAAGAGGAAAGGAGATGCTCTGTCAATAAATAGATCCCTAGGAGACACAGAGTTTCTTTTATCCTGCACACTGAGTGATTTCCATATCTTTCGCTTTCCTAGTAAGCATAATCTCAAATAAGTCATAAATATTGGCTGTAGTCAGTTAGTCATTACTTTACATGAGGACTTGAAGATTCATCATGACTTTGGTGTATTTAAAAAACCCTAAAATGCAGGAACAGAAAATACTGAGGTTGATTTGATTGTAATAAAGAAAAAACAGCACTAGGGTTTCTCAGAAAAGTGATAATAGCATGAACTTGTAAGCAAGTTCAGGGCTTTCAAAGGATAGGCTTGAATGTTTAAAAGGCATGTGGAAAAGAGGAGGAGGAAAATAATTGGGATACATGGGAGAGTTCAAAAATAATTGATGTCCAAGGACAGACTAAAAATGTTACTAGTTATTAATGAATGCTTAACACTCTTTTTAATGTGCTCTCCTCATTCTATTCCACATCTGAAACTGAAATTTTCAGAGTTAATCTAAATAATAGAATATTATTTCTGGAGGTCATGACTTTTCCCTTTTTAGAGTAGCAAGGAAAAGTTTTGCTATTCTGAAATACATGAGAACATCAGAACATTCCCTTTTCTCATGAGCAAAGCCCACCTGCTTCTTCCAATTGATTTAGCTCCTTTTCAAAGACTGGTGTCCTCATATGGGTATAAATTAGCTCCAGCAATTTGCACATTAAAAGAAGGCAGCAATCATTTGGGCTTCTCTTTTACAAAAGTAGAGCTTATGTAAAATGATGGTAGGATTGTTTTATTTTGATTTATTTTGTTTTGTTCCAAAAACTGAGTGGTTCTGGCAATTAGTAAGGACATTTCTTTATATACTTGGATGAAATAACCTATCTGAATAATGTTCCCTTCACAGATCTTAAGTTTATTTTAACCACCCCATTGGCACAGGCAGTCTACAAAGGTTCAACGACGAAAAAAAGCAATGGGGAAAAAAAAATGCAGTATACATTTGAATTGCTAGAAAATGTCTCATGAATCAAAAAATCAGAGAATGGCAGAGGTGGAAAGGGACCTCTTGAGGTCATCTGGTCCAGACCTCTGGTCAAGCAGAGCTACGTAGAAGAGGTGTCCCAGGACCAGGTGGCTTTTGAATGTCTTTAAGAAGGAAAACCTACATATAGGCTGCAGATAAAGAAATGTGGCCAGGAGGTCAGGGGAGGTGATTATCCCCAGGTGTTCTGCTCTTGTGAGACCTCATCTGTATTCAGCTCTGGAACCCCCAACACAAGAAGAACATAGAGTTGTTGGAGTGGGTCCGGAGTAGGCAATGAGGATTATCAGAGGGTTGAAGCACCTATCCTATGAAGAAGAGCTGAGATATGAGGTTATTCATCCTAGAGAAAATAAGGCTTTTGGAAGACCTTATAGCAGCTATTCAATACTTAAAAGGGGCTTCTGAGAAAGATTGAGATTTTTTTAAAGTTAAATGACAGATCAAGGGGTAACAGTCTAAATAGGTCTAAAGGGCATAGTGCCTTCCATATTGCAGAGTGCTTGTGCTTACAGGAGGACATCAGGGCAATGCTACTGCTGTTTTGTTCTTGTTGGATTGGTTTGGTTGTTTTAGTTTTTCACGTCAGACACTTCCGATAGTCACAGAACAGAGCTTATCCATTTCCTGCTTCTTTTGGGCTTCTCAAAGAGCTGTCCATTTATAGACTAGACAATGATGCAGAGAACTGTAAAAGGAGAGGGTGTCTGTGAGCCTGTGTGTGACTGGCATGCACACCAAGCATACAAATGTTAAACTGAAAAAAACACAGAAATATCATTTTGGACAAATTTTACCTTATGGTACTGCACTTTATAGAAAAGCCCATCAACTCAAATAACAGTTAGTGAGATGTACATATATACCATAACCTTGAGAAAAAATGTCTGAACTGTTGCAGATGTGATTTTGTAGATACTGGGGAACAGGAAATGAAGGCAGAGGTTGTATCATGTCTGACCAGTGCTAATGAAGGCACATACACACACATCTTCCCATGGCCAAGGGCAGCAAGACACGAAACAGAAGATCTGCAAAGCCAAGAGAAGGAGGAGCTCTGGGAATGGCAAGGGATATCAACAGTTTTATTTCTGAAAGTGACTGAAAAAGGCTTGCAGCTGCCCTGACAAGTGGCCAGGCACTGCTGAACCCAAAAGCTTTCCTCCCACAGCATCAAATCTGGGTTACCCCAAAGGCCCCACAGCCACACAGCCTGACCCTTGCCACAGACCCATATAGGAACAGACCTCAAGTGGTGTGCATAGTTGCAGTGGTCTTCTTTCCTAGGAGAAGGACAGACAAATTCAACTTCCTACCAATGTTTTTTATAAAGACAGCCTGTGAAAGCAATGAGACATGAAAACTGACATGCTCAAATACAAACCATAAACACAAAGGCATTTAGAAGATTGTGCTTGTTTGCATCTGGCTGTCATTTTTCCAACTTGGAATAATATTTGGCTTGTGTTACTGGCATTTTAAAACAAGCACAAACATCTGAATATCTGCCAACTTCTTGCACATATTAATAAGCCAGAACACAGTATAATTTCTTCTTAGGAATGTTTTGTTTTTACACGCTTACCCACGCCTTGAAAGTTTAATGCAAATTTTCCCTGATCATATTAATTTGCCCATGAGGTGCTTAACAGAAGCTGGATTTGTATGAGACATCCTTACCCACAGGAACAACAGAATGTAGCACCTTCTACTTGAGAAACAGAGAAAGCCTCCAGCCAGGAGCCCCTCTTTCCCTCTCCTCATGGCTACACAGAATACAAAATCTTAACATCTTTTATAGAGGACAGTCCCACAGATTCATTGTTCAGACACTGTTGTTTCATGAAATCAGAATGGAAAACAAGTTAGAAAAGGAATATGAAATGATAATATTCCATGTTCACAATCTTAGGATAAAAACCACAAAGATATAAATTCATACAAGACTCCAGAAATATTCCTGAAACTAAAGGATGAGATAGGTACTCAGAAATCCTCTCACACAACACAAAATTATACTATTTTTGTTATTTTTAAACACTGTACATCTAAAGAAAAGAGATTTCCTCATGATTCAAATCCAGATCTACTGGTCACCGAAGGTCCTGTGGATTTTTCCTGGCGAGTAAACTGTATTTAGCCCGTGCTGTGCCCGTTTTCAGGACTGTGCCATCTCACAGTGTGGGATGCACAACTCCAATCAATCAGAAGGTGGCACCTTATTAACGCTGCTGTGGTGCCGCTGTGCTGGTATGGTAGTTGGGCTCTGTGCTGTGCTGGCTGCAGAGGGTAGGAGGACTGGGCTGCTGCAGTCAGAGACAAGGGGAAAAGAGCTCTGAAGTGTGAGAAGAAGGCTTCTGGTGATGCCAGCACCAGGCAGAGACAATTCTTGGTGGCTAATATTAAAGACATTATAAAATTATCTATAATCTGAACACATAGAAACAGACCAGACACCATTATTATCACAACTCTCATTGTATTTTACTATTCCTACTTTCACTGAGCAGAGTTCTGGGATTTTAAACCATGCTCAAGTGCTGAATCAATGCATATTTACCTCAAAGATTTAATTCCAGCGCTTCACAGAATTGCAGTGATTAGATTTTCACGATTACTTAGTATAATAGCATATAAGTATCGCCATAAATGTATCCTTATGGAACACTGACCGTGACAGTGCCAACACATCAAGGCTTGCCCCACATTTTAGGAGCTGAAGGAGATATTCTGCAGCTTACCTAAACATAATACAACTGATTTAGTTAATAAAGTTGTAAATATTTGAAAATGTGCACTGTGTTAATCGCGCAAACATTTAGGTTGGAAAAGACCACTAAGGTCATCCAGTGCAACCATCAAACGTCGACTTGTACTTATTTTCCTTATCTGGTTGAAAAATAAAAGGGAACTGCATCTAAGAGATGCTGGAATAAGGCAGTTTGGAAATTGTAATGCTAGACAGAGGTTCATTTTATTCTGAGATGTAAAAATTCAGACGGTGAATAGAACAGAATTCCCACAGGCTCCTCAGTTCAGTGCAAGACATATTGCAGAAGTAGTTTAACATGTTTTACAAATCAGACGCTTAACTGAAGGTGCTTCCAAGATCAAATGGGAGAAACACAAAACTGGAGAAAAAATAGAGAAACATTGCATTTTGCCTCAATTTCTGGATCCTGTCAAAGTCTGCACTGCTAGCTGCAAACTCTAGGAAACTGAGGTAAACTCAAATTCAAACATCATATTTATTAAGCATCAAGCCCTTCTAACACCATTAGTATCTAGGTACATGGTAAAGTATCAGCCCAGGTACTATACATTGTTATATTTCTTTTCAAAAAAAGAAATTATATATAAATTAAACAGAGAAATTTGGATGCCATCAGAAAACTGACAAAATGGTGGGACTGCCATTGTTTTCTATTTAGATTTCACTCTCCAGCAGCAGTTCCTTTGCATGGGCCAGCAGCATGAGCTTCACCATCCCTCATGTCTTCCATGGGTCAAATGCTAATGTTCATCAGCACCTAAACGGGTAGATTCTGATGCTGCCTGTTTTGCTGATGAGAGTGGATTTGCTGTTTAAACATGGAAGAGAAAGTTAGAATACAGAACTTAAAATCAGGAATAAAAGCAGCCATATTGGGGTCCATTTAACAATTCCTTTCTAAATATAAGTTTCAAAAGGCATTTGCTCCCTGCTAGCTTACTTGGTGCCTCATCATTCCTATACTGTCTATGAACGAGTCAACCTTATTCATCCCTTTATTGCTGCTCTTGGCTTTGCAGGGCTCTCATGATTCCTCTCTTGGTGCCCTATTTTCCTGACTCAAATTCCAGCTTTTTCAGATATTTTTATATGCCTTTGCTCCCCAAGGGTTTGTCACCACTGTTTTTGCGTCTCCTACCCCTTCCACTGGAACCTGCCTTCCTAGGGTGTTGCTTGCTCCAGACTGCCAAAATGAAAAAGTTAAAAGTTTAAACTTCAGTTGGCAGCCGAGTCATCCTGTGCCAGGCAGGGTGCCACACATGACAGCATGCATCTTTGAATTTGTTTTTCCAGTAATAAAAGAGAATAAATGACAGCTGGAGGTTTAAATGGATTCTGATTTTATTTGGAATAAATTTTAATTCAGTTTACCCCCACAGACTCCCTAAAGAACAACTCTGATATGAACGAATTGATGCAGAAGCCTGGTTCGTGGTGACTGTTTGAAACCACGTGTCAAAAGTACTGTGTGATCACTGACTGACGTTTTTAATTATTCATTTTTTTTAATAACAATGCTGAAGAATCACTTTTGATGATTAGTTGCCTAGCAAGACAAATGACTCTGAATGAATACATGCAAATTGTAATTGGAGGGAAAGGCTGAGAAAGAAAGAATCCATTTTCTGGTTCAACACAATTGTTTTAATTTTAGTGCTTTAAAAACCTGCTATTAACTAATACAACTAAAGTTTCAACAACGGCCAACTTTATGTTTTATTAGCCTGGCCTAAATAACCTTTAATATATCTTTAAATAGGAGTTTACCCAACTTCTATGTTTTATTAGTCTGGCCCAAATAACCTTTAATATATCTTTAAGTAGTAGTTTACAGTAATAATTAATGTAATGACTCCATTTGGTGCTTTTTAATGAAGCTCTTGCACTGTGTGTTCTGCTTCTGAAGGAGATGAAGTACAACAAATCTTACTGAGTTATTATTTCATTATCTCAAATTCTGGCAATGCTTATGAAAAACACAAACAGTGTGCTGACAAAGATTACTTACAAACATATCATCTGCTGTTGAAATATAATAATAATAATAAACTAGTTCCAATCCTATCAGGGAGTGATTAATTGTGAAAGAATTCAAAGTGATTGCTATGATTTGGATTTCACAGCAGCACAGTTGGCAAGCAAAGGTTAGGTAGATGACCTGTGTTTGATCATTTAAGGCTCTGTAGCAAAGGAGAAAGAAAAGCACTTCTAAGGGAATTTCATTCTGTTTGTCTTCAGAAGGCATGATTCACAGAGGGAAGGTGTTTCTCTCTTTCACTCACTTGTTTTGAAAGTTTAAGCTTTGTGTTACTAAAACTGAAAGAATTCCCAGCCACACATGAATATGTCTTAGTAGGTCCTACTTTACTCCTACTTAGTAGGAGTAGACAGGATTATCTCCCTTGGCTCACTGGAGGATCTGGCATCACCTCTCTGCAGGTTGTCAGTTGTTGCACACAGTAGATTAAAAGATGCTAAGTTCCAGTTCAGAAGATTGAAATCCTTACTGCATGTCTTTTGCCATATAGTTAGCTTGTAGAATTGAAAAGTATACAGGTATGGGATTGATTCCAGTGATGTAAAGACTTCAGTCTTGCTCTATGAGTATCTGTTGCAAAGTTAAGTCGTATTTGATTTAGAAACATTAAAGTTAAGTCTGAAGAAAATAATCGTCCCAGTTAGTTCTAACATAAAGATAAAATACTCTCTTTCTGCCAGTGAAATGCACATAATGCAAGCCACTCACAGCAAAAATTCCTTTTCTCTGTCTTTCCTAATTTGCAGATATTTCTCTCAAGATTAAATGCATCTCAGAAACTAACAAAGAGCAGTCTGTCTCGAGAAAGGTGGGTCAAAGGGATACCACTGACACCAACACTAGTAGCACCATAAAAGACTAAGCCTTCTGCTCTGACTGATTTTTTGCTGTGTCACCAGCAGAGGACAGCCCTGAAGGCATCACTTTTGCTAAAGGGCTTCTTCCAGTCACCCAGATCTGCAGTGGTGCTGTAATACCTCCTTCATACATGAATAGAGCCTGGAGTGATACCATGCTGCAGCTGGGGTGAAGCTATGCTGTGGCAACTCTCAGCTTGAAAAAGACAAGGAACTGCCATGACTGCATCCTACCTGCTGAGACCACATGCCTCTCTAGTTCATCTTCACTTAAATGCAATCTCTAAGCCTGTCAGGACTCTAGTATGGTAAATAATTTTTATGTTAGGAAGTCAAAGTGCCCTAATATAAGAGCAGAGCACAGGCAGGGAAACATTCATCTCGGTATTTTTCCAAACTCTGTAGGACCCGCTGGGGGTAAGAGTGTGTAACATCCAACTCAGTCCCCTTTTACCCATGACTCAAGTGTGGCTATCAGTGGCTACAAGCTGTAGCCAAATTGTATTAGGCACCCTGAAAAAAAGAAGCTTTATATTGACATTTGATCACAATAATTACCTTTCTAATTATTCTAATCAAGTCAGCTGTCCGCAAGAATTTCTTTTGGCCAATAAAAACTGATTGTCCTCTCATTCATGCCTGCTGAGACTTCTATTACGAGTAATTTTTTAGATTTTATTTGCTAGTGTAATGTGAAGAAATTCAAGAATCAGTAGATATTCAAAACCATGAGTTAAAACAGTGCCTTGCTTTTGCTGGAAATGTTTCAGTGTTAGCTTTAAAACTGAATTACTTCACCTGACAGAAATATTTCATCATAAAACAAACTGCTTGAGATTTATTCAAAAATCTTTGTAAGTACTTGGCTGAATGACTTTAAGCCTGCATTAATCACATGGCATGATTACAAGTGAATCACGTTGTGAAGTATTATGCTGGATCAGGACTTTATGGTAAAGTTGTCTTACCAAATTTTACCATATACTTTGCATTTCCATAATAATTGTGAACACTGATTTTCTTCTGTATATACTAGCAAATAGACTGCTTCAGCAACTGGATGAAGTGAGATGTCTGATAGATCCCTACTGCACACCAACAAAAAGCAATGAATAGTGCTGCACATGACAGCTGCTGAAGAGCTATACTTGATTTCATAACACCAAGATGTGCTGGTTTGAGCATTGTGGGTGGTTACTAGGAATGCAGCTGATTTTCTGAACTAATCTACTAGAAAAGTTGTGTGCTCTCGGTATGGTATAGGGTCCCCAAAGGAATCTGCAAAGGCAAATTCCTTTCCTGAAAAACCTTGGCAACATAAAGGAATAATAGTTTTAAGCCATTTTAGATAGTAGGAGAAAACATGCTTTCAAAATATCTAATCCAGAACAAATGCATAGTTCCAACATCTTGGTCGAACATGAAAAAAATTTCTCCTGCAAATGTCAAGCATAATTGAAGGAGTATTCACAAACTAGTCCTTAATGTAATGCTTTAAGCACATGAGCGTTGTGCCTTTTTATTTATCTATTTTCTGAGTCTAGAGATTATTTTCACAGTATTACTTGCAGCTACTATTACCGATAGTATATGGTTGATCACCTTATTCATATGATAGTTTTCTGTTCTTGCACAATGATAAATGGCATTTGGTGGCATTTGGCTCTAACAAAAAAAAAAAAAAAAAAAAAAGTGAGTCTTTCCCTATGTTTCAGTGTCATAACTAAATATCTAGGCCATGCTCAAAGCTGTTAATATTTTTTCCATTATTTAGGAACAGATAGTAGAATGAAACTGAAGGAAATTTCTTTATCCTGATAGGTGTAATATTACATGCATGTTGGCCTATTTTTTCATAATTTTTCCATCCCTGAACTTTTAAAAATATGGAAGTTTATAAGCACAGAGTTTATTTCACTAGAATGCATTTTCTATGTACCATATTTCTTCTGTTATTGTGCGTCAGATGTCCATAATAGTTTACCTCCTTTCTAGACAGTCTATTACCAAAATGGGAAGAAGTTCGGAAAACCATGAGGAGGAATTGAGGGCTGAAGAAAGGCTCACTGGCAAGTTTGGCAAAACTGAATATTGTCACTTCAAGGAGGAGGGGACCATACAACTGAAGAAGAGCTCTTCTTAAAGGCGAGAGGTAAGGGGAAGGACAGGGCTGAGACAATGAGCTGGTTGGGGTGGGTAGGTGGATGAACTCAGTAACACCGTCTGCTGCTGCTCAATATAGCTGTCTCCTGGTCTACACTCCTGAACCTATTGCCATACATGCATATAAGGTAAGAATCAATGTTGCCACTTCTCCTTATTGTTGTTGCCACTGCCTGTCTCCTTATTGTTTTCATAGAATCATAGAATCATTAAGGTTGGAAAAGACCACTAAGATCATCTAGTGCAACCATCAACTGATCACCACCATGCCCACTAAGCCACGTCCCCCAGTGTCAAATCTACCTTTGGCTCTGAGTTAGCTCTGTCACTGGTTTTCTTTGCAGCTTGTATTGTTTAACTCTATTCTTCCTTTTTGTCCAGAGATGATAAATACTCAACTAATACTTCCAACAGATGTGGGGCCAAGCTACCTAATCACAGCAGAGTAGCATCGCCCAAATTTCCCATGCTAACCCTTTGCATGAAATTCTGGTCCATTTTCTTTTTGGCCAGCCTCTGACTGTTGGTGCCAAGAACCCTGAGGGAGTTGGTTTCTCTCTTGCAGCTGACAGGTGAGTACTTTGCTGATGTTAGTAGTATCATTCACTGTGTGCTGCATCATTATGCAGCTACCGGATAACACCAGAAGTGGGGCCTGCCCTGCTGACGCCTGTGCACGATCTCCTTTGCATACAGAACAGGGAAGAATTGTCACTGACATCTCAGATTCAGTGCTACTAAGCAGAAAGGCAGGTGATGAGCTCTGTTATTCTGTATGTGAACCTAGCTGAGTCATGCAGTGTACTTAGTATTCGCATGAGAGAAAGGAGAGCTGTGTCTCATGCCTGCAGTGGGTTTAGCTGCTGCCCATTGCGCAGTGGGATTCCCACTGCAATCCACTCCTCTTTTTTGGTAAACAATTTTCACCCCCAGCTTGTGCTGGTGTCTGAGAGTTGAGCAGTTTTGGATATTTCATTAACTAAGCCTTGGAACACAGGTAGGGTTGTTTTGTTAGTGGTTAAAGAGCACCGCATTCATATGGCATTCTTTGAACATTGGTTGACAGTTCATCTCTGGCATTCAGTGCTGCTGTTTGCTGTCTGCCTGGAAGCATACAGGCTCTCACGTGGAGTGCAAAATACTGAGAGGGGAAACGCTCTGCCACATCCAACTTGTCTTACTGTAACTCGATAGAAACTAAGCTAGATCACATAGGACAGCTAACAGCAAATGGCAGACTCAGCATAAAAAATAAATGTGCATGAGCAAAAGCAACTGTGTCTGATGCTGATGTACATATTCACCTTGACTTTTTATTTTGTCTATTGTCAGAGTCTATATTTTTCTGTGCCTCAGTGGCTCGTCATTTAGCCTCATATCTTCTCTGTGTAATGTGAGCAGTTAAAATTGAGGCAACTAATAATAATAAAGTAAATACAAAGACTCTTGCATAAGTGTAAATAAGTAAAACGTGAGAATGATTTTTACAGTAATGGATAACTAGAAGAGAAAAATCTACAGTAGGAAAAGAGCACAAGCGATATATTTAGACAGAAACTTTTTATAGCAGCTGGTTGTCATAGCAATACTGCAACAAAGTGGGGAGGTAGGCATGGATACTCTGAGCTTCAAACAGATTCCAGATCAGGCTCTGCTCCACACACCCAGGTCATGCATGCCCATATTCACAGTGCGCACTGCAGTAAGTTCCCAAAGCCCAAAGTTCTGGCCCCAGTGAAAATGTAAAAAATATTCTTCATGTGAAGGACGGTTCGATGCCTCTCCTGCAAACAAAACAAACAAATAAGAAGCAATGCTCTCTCAAACTTTTATCCTGTCTTTTATGTATTTTTATGGGGAATAAAAATAGATGGGTTGCAGAGGCCTCTTTGCACTGACAGAATTTGAAAATCACATACTATAAACTGGGCAGGTTCTGGGGACAGTGGAGTCCATCTCCAAATCATTAAAATCTTCATCTTTTCATCTTCTGGGATACTAAACAAGTAATAATTCAGCATATGCTTACCCCTGCCATGGAACAAAGGCAACCACAACCTTCATACTCTTCTTATAGCAGGTGACAAATTATAACAGGTAACAATTACTACTAGAAAAAAATTAAAATAAAATAAACCCATATATACCCACTTTGCTATTGCACTGCAGAGTTTCAACACACTTATTATGTGCTCCTCAGTAGCAGGATTTTTGGTGATTGGCCCTCAGCTTGCCTGTGTCCCTATCAGAAAAATTTCTGGTGCCAGAGCCGACTCTGAACTGCATTTGCTCCATCATGGTGTGAGTAACTCGTGATAGGATGACTCAAATAAAAGTTCCCCTCACAGCCCATTTGTGCTTCTCTGCCTAACAGGGTTTCCCCATCTTGGACTCTTCTTTTTATTTTTGAAAATTCTCCTTAAGACTCAGATATTGAGGGGGAGCCCTTTTTAAGAGAATAACTCGCTCAGCCAACGCTCAGTGCTGAATCACCTTAGATGTTTACCAAAATTCAGTTTCTCATCAGATAAAAATAAGGGTAAAAAGAAGGACTGGAAGCTTAATCTCTCTGACAGATCTTAAGTTCATTAATTTGCTATTTGCTTTGGAAATGATACACCCAGATGATCCTGTGATGTGCACATTAATAAAATAAATTCCCAGGGGGTGCCTAGCAACCTTGCTGTGTTTCACAGTGCAAGATATTTCTTGCTTTAGAATTTGATAGAGTTCAGAAATAACCGATGTTATCAACACTGGCAAAATGCTAGTCCAATAGCTTCAAAACTCTTCATGTCAGCTTTTGCTCTGAGGAAGCACATGGTTCATCCAAACTTGTTTGAGGTAGTAATTCAATCAATGGGTTATACTCCTTTTTTCCTCAAAAATAAATAAAAAATAAAAAATATGGACTTTCAAAGGAGCCCCCTAATTCCTTTACCTCTTTGACATGTCAGTACAGCCCTGCAAGCAGTACTTGGGCATCTATAGTTCAGGTCTTGAATTTCTTGATGTTTTAAATGACATTTTACTTCTGGCAGCCTTAGGCTATGACTCACAGCAAAATACTGCAGACCAAAAGTCACTTACTAAGCCATTTTTTTCATAGCAGTGTGATGTAGCTTTTTTCCTAAGCTGCAGCAGACTATCAGGCGCACCAAAAATGTGGCTTCTTTTTCTGGGTGTTGCAGCAGGTGATACATTTCCCGTCTGATATTTAAATGTTCCACCATTAGACCAAATGACTTTGATTCACAAAGTCTTCTTATTAAAAAAAAAAAAAAAAAGGAAAAGCATTTAATGTTGCTGTTAATAATATTTCCTTCCTAAGAAAATAATAAGACAGAAGATACACAGTCAGTTTTATAAGAGAAAACAGTCACAGAAAAATGTATTTTTCTCTGTTTTCCTCACGATTGTCTTCACAGTGACTTTCTACCTCACCTTCAGGGGTAATCCATCATGTGGATGCAATATTTCTCCTCTGGTTCAGTCCTGGACATCACCCACAATAGTCCCTCAGGAAAGATCTGAAGCATCTAGCCATCTAAATTATTTCAGTTAGGCAAAGAAATGAAATTAGAGTGAACACAACACGAGGGTTGTTCACTGCTTAATACACGACGTCAACAAGACTCAAGATATTATTCTTCGGTATGTTTAATCAAAAAAGTGAAGGAGAAGTTATTCATTTATAGCAGTGAAATCTCAACTCATTCCCTTAAAAAACTTCAATTCCTATTTCAGCATGCCATTTTAACCCTGGCAGTTTGGAATACTTCTCAGTGATACAATTATTTTATGGAATGTATTACTTTGTTCTGGGGCTCACTGGTAAACCACATAGAAGAATAAATATTTCAAAAACTTGAGTTAAACTCATTACCATTTCAGATGTCCTTGCTACTCTATGCTCATCGATCCACTCCCCTGGAACTCACTGAAATCCCAAACCTTTAAGCAACTTCCAGGAGCTGCTTCCCACTTTTCTCACGAAAAGTGCTGAAGTTTCCCTGATCCATTACAGTGAGTCAAGGCTCAAGAGAACAAAGTTCTGTTTTGAACTATTTATTCATTTTTAATGTATTCAAATTTAAAACTGATTTATCATACAACTGTAAAATCTAAAAAGGCACACTTAAACTATTTAGGAAGTGATTTTCTTAGCTTCCCAATGAGGCGCATCAATCACTTTTGTCCAGCAAAGTACCGAGATGAAAGAAACTGAATGCTTTGCTTATTTTAGTACAAAGCAAGCTCCTTCAGGTTATTTTTAACAAATGTCTTTGCAGAACAGGCCATTTGGTTGTGAAGTCACTCAGTTTCACAGCTGAGGAAAAATAAGACAGTATTTCAAGCGAACCTGAAAGCCCATGTACAGAATTGTGTTCCCATGACGTATGCCATGACGTGAATGTAAGAGGATAAGAATCTAAAGGATTTTGAAAATCACCTGCAGGAAGTCTTCAGGACTTAAGTGATGATGATGAATACAGGCCACCAAATGTTTAGTTGATAGAAGAGTATCTGGTATCTGCTTCTGCTACTCTAGTACAGAATCCATATGGTTATGTGAGGAGATATACATCATAATTTATAAGTGTGATAGCAAGCCTATAAACTCAGGTAGACCTTTACCAGAAATTATCAAAATGTTATCATAAATGACTAAAAGTATATATAACAAACATGGCATTTTATAACCTCCAATAATTTCTTGTGAATTAAACATCCGTAAATGTCAAATGGAAGTGGTGTTTTTGCAGACCCACCAGTCACTTTCTATTAATGTGAAACAAGGAAGTTTAGCACTTCTGTATAAAATCTTGCATGGATTACTGACTCTGAGAACCAGAAATCTGAAGACACTTGTCCATATCCCTGTGTACTTCATTAAAACTTGTTCATTAAAACTGTATACTTCATTAACCAAAGAGCAGTGCATGTTTTTCATTACCTCTCCCATGTGTTTGCCCTGCTTGAAGCAGTCAGCTCAAGAATAACCTGGATAAGACTGCTTTGCTCCGTGCTCTTTTAACTGCACTGAACTGCATGGAGTGAGGAGGCTGGAGAAGCACAGAAGGAATAGAAACCAGCCTGTTGAATGCAAACAGTATTTTCAGCTGTTTGGTAAATAATTCTCCATGTAAGATAGATTAATTTCAAACACATGGAAACCCTTTCAGTGATATCATTCAGGGATAAAAGATGCCACGGAGCAGCAGCTGGCAGTGTGAAGCCACTCAGTATGCAGAAAATTAAGGAATGGAGAGAGAAAACTGCATTTCAAAAGTCTGCAATCCAGCAATTACCTGAATGACTGAGTGCTGGAGAAGTGATAACTGCTGGGGAGAGAATAGCAGAAAAGTTCTTTAAAGTAATGTCAGCATTACCCTTCTGATGCAATTCTCATGTTTTATCATCTTTGCCCTAAGCAGGGCATTAAAGACTAAGAGCTCCCATATTCTCAAACTCTGCTCCATTAAAGTCCTTATCTTCTTACCCATCTACCCACCTATTTTTGCCTGGAAAGAAAAAGTGGGTTACAACATCTCCAAAACACATAAACTGCAGAAGTTACTTGAAGTGATCAGTAATAACTCTAATTACAACAGCTTTCTGAACAGGCAAAACTAAAATTTTAGTGTTTTTTAGTCTTCACTATAGCTGTAAACTGTAAAGCACACGTATTCTTTCCTGAGATTTGGAACATAGCTTTCTATTTTGCATTTTTACATAAAAATATTTCCACTGAAATTGACTTCCTTCTGCTCTAAATAACTCAGCTCTGGAAGTATATTTGTAATTCTTTCTAAAAAAGAAGCCTATGTCATACAAATAGGGATTTTTTTTTTTTCATTTGCCACTGTACTGGCTTCAGTTTTTCATTAAATATCTCTTTTTCATGAAGGTGTCAAAAAGAAAGCAGAAAAATTTTGTTCACACATTTTCCTATTAATCACACATTATTATGCCTTGGTTTCCATTGTAAATTGGGCTAATTCTTTCCTAGATTACATGAATTAACTAGTTGAAACCAGAGTAGTGTTTTCATGAAATTGTCTGTATATATATGAAAGCAATTCATAACTTAGGGCAGTGCATCAGCAGCCAGAAGAAGTAAGAAGAAAGTAATACCTTGTATGAGATTCAGTCACACAGAGTTAGAAAAGCAGATGAGAATCACAGACTCTGTGTTATATCTGTGACTAGCTTTGCTCAGACTTAGTAGTTAGGGTGGGATGTAAAGAACCAACAGAGGTTCTTTTCAGCAAACTGTTCCTCAGAGAACCCAATATATCCTATCATGCACCAGCTAAAGATCTGACTTAAAAAATTTCTTGTCCTGAGTCTGTCTGGGATCTGTACCCTGTAGCTGAAAGTACCAGATTATTCAGAAGAACGTATACAGAAGTTCTGTAACGGAAAATTACACACAAAGGTCCTCTTCATGGCCATAAGCATTCTTCCCTTTCTGCACAGTCTATACTTAACTATATGAAACTGTCCTCCATCTATGTGTTGGTTAATGAGAATGAAGGAACCTAAGGGGGACAGGGTGGTTTGGAATGTTTTGTACCTCACATAAAGTTTAATCTTTAGCAATGCCTTCTCAGTTACCAGTGACATCTCCTGTCAGTATCAATGCATTTGATGCACTGTAGGGTTTACGTTCAAACAGATAAACTACTGTTTTCCATACTGAGGAAAGCTAACTTCCTTAATACAAACACAACAAAGTCCTTTGCTGCTCCTGAGGCTTAGGGATTTCAGGATATATATCCTTCCATCTTCGGCATATTCAATCTGCACACTGGGAGGGAAGATGTGTCTCATGTTCCTCAGGGAGAAGTCCTCAGGGTCGATGTTTGCACCTAGGGTTTCTTTAATTGACAGACTGAAAGGCATTCACAGCATGTGATTCATCTCACCTATCTCCAATGCCTTCTTTAGCATAAGATAAATTGTGCCATAAAAGTGCCCATTTTTCTCCACTGACAGTAATGGAGAGTAATAACCTAGGGAACACCTAGTGATTAGCTCAGATGCAGGTGTCAACGTCTGGTCAAGGATGAATTCCAGTCATTGTGACTGCCACTTAATGAAGACATATCCAAGCTAGCTTTTACACCAGCAGCAGCTAATCCCCACTCTGCATGGTACTCAGCACAAGTAACAAAATGAAACTGAGAAGCTGGCCCAAACCTGCTGCACATAACCCTACTTGAGCTCCACAAATGGCAATGTATGGATCTCATTGCCTTGGCTAACTTGCTTATCCTACATCCAGCCCTACATAGCAGGGTGCCACAGGGGGTACATCTATGTTGTGTATTGACAGTCAGTGTTCATCAGCCAAAAGTGATGAAGTACTGAGATGGAGCTAATGTCATCTGCCATTCAGCAGAGGCAGAATTTATGCATTCAGTTTTCTGCATTCTGCATTCAGTTTGACTATGATGACAGCCTGGGTCCCAAAGAAGTATTTGCATTTATATCAGAGGAGTTATTTATTTCCCTGTGGAAAAAAAAAGATTTTATGATCTTTGTATTCAGAGATCTTCATAGTTTCAAGATGGAATAATTCAGCATTTTCTAACAATATATATATATATATTTAAAAAGTTTTATAGAATTCTCCCTCTTGTACTTAAGCATTTGTTTGACCTAACTGGAAAACAGATCTATATATTTCTTTAATTGCCTTTCTATTGTGACATCTTTCTTTATTCAGTGACTGATTCCTTGCAGTGTCAGCTAAATTTGATTTAAAAACAGTGCTCTACACATTGCCAAATTGGCATGTTTGAATTGATGTATCCTGTGTTTACTTACAGACTTTGACATGAACTAAGTTGTGGAAGAATCTGTTCACAATTTTTCCATTCTGCAAGCGTTTTCTTGAACTATTTACATGCTCTGGTTAATGTCTGTGTTTCTTTACCATGATTGCCTTTTAGAGTGGAGGGCTGTATATTATATCATGGTGGAAAAATGCCTGAAGGCATGACTTTTTCTATGTCAATACTATGTTTTACTAATATGAAATTACAGATCAGAGATCAACCCATAATTTTCGACTGGAATTAATTGTTCACTCCTCAATTAAATATGCTTGCAATAAACACCAGAGAGGCTGTCAAATCAGAAATCAATCGTTCTGCAGCTTAGAGAGCAGAAGTTCCGCTTGCTTCTGAGAAAGTACACATAAGGATGGAATAAAATACTGGATAATGATGCAGAGACAGAGTTAATGCCAAATTAGAATTTATATTCAAATTTATTGCTAATTTTATGGGTGTTTAAATAGTAGGTGTTTTTTAGTTGAGCATGTTTAAATTAATTTGTATTACTTTGTGCATTTTTATCCATAAAATACTTATTGTTCCTAAAAATATTCTGGAGCTTTCTAAGTACACTATGAACAGCCCTAAACTATAGTCCAAAAGGCCCTACAAAGTCTTCAGCTTACATTTAATGCCAAGACCACCTATCTAAAATTAAGCAGATTCACAATACAGAATAAGACAGATAAGAAACATGGAATGAAATTAAGCATAGAATAATGTGTTAAAGCTATTCTCAGAAAAGTGTTTTCTGTCATTCCTCTCTTCTTATTTAATTATTTTTAAGGCTATTTCAATTTGAGGTCAGGCCTGAAACGTATCATTTTCCATACTGTATTTTTTTGTCAGTCAGTTCTTCTCACTGGTCAGCTATGCTTCACTATGCTATTAAATTAAATATTGTGTTTTCAGTGGTATGGTTGGCTGAGGAAGGCAATTATATTTTAACGCTAATTAAAATCTGGTTTTATTACTGTCTAAGAGAACAAATGAAAGTATGTAATGAAAAAGGATGGAGCTGAGGAATCTGGTAAATCAGAGCTTCAAGAAAGTCTGAAGCTTTAAAGCTAGTTAGGAAGCTAAAAAAAACAAGTGCGTCTATGGGTAAAAAGTCATGCAGAATTGCACCTGAATTCAGTCATTCTTGACAATACTTCAACTATGAACTTTTCACAAATTCTTGTAGATATTCTAACTACGAATTTTGCATCACGAGCATACCATACGAACAAAACTAGATTTATGTTCCTGTCAGCTGAGATGTTATAACTTTTAATGCTTGTTCTATCTCCTCCCACTTTCAAAATAAACTAGCAGTGAATTAGATGAACAAATGCACTGATAGTTAGCACACAGGCATGAGCACCTTCTGAATTACTTCACACCTACCTTCATGGCAGAAACACATCCAACCTCCCTTGGATTCAAGGAAAGCTTGCACCAAATAACTTCTTTTATTTGCACAGACCTTTGCTACAAGAACGATATGTGACAGATTTAATAAAAACATTTCCTTATTATATAGCCATCATTAACATTCAACACTGGTCTTACTGCAGCATAATCAAGCTCTTCGAATGAGCCCAAGAGCAATGAAGTGCCATGTCCATTCATTGTGGACTGATTTGTCTGTCATCTCAGTGGTTATCAATTAGCTGGAAGGTAAAATATTGCCTTTCCACTACAACTGGAGGTAATGTGCTAGTAATTCATTTTGTTTTACAGACTGCAACAGTCCCACACGCTTGCTGGTCCCGACAACAGTGAATTCTGGAACCCCTAAAGATTTGTGAATTGCATTTACTGCTCACAGTACTCTGTGCTTCTGAACCAGTTTCAACAGGAAGAGGTTAGGTCAAGTAGAGAAAAGTCAACATTTCTTGATCTATCTGATAGAAACCACATCAATCGTATCCTCAGTTCTCACCTTCCCCTGCAGGAATGTTGTTACCTTAGCAGAAGTGTATCCTGTTCTTTCCACCCACTTATTTTGACACAGGAAATCTTAATTTCCCATGTGCACATATGCAGACAAGGTAATTTCTGTTGGTCTACACCTCCCATCTGGTTGAAATACATTAATTGTCCCTGAGAAAGACATCTCCACATTAGAGAACACAAGGCCAGATGAAGAGTTGTCTCTAAGACTAGTAGCCAGTATTTACTTACAGGCAGATGAATTCCAGCCTTACACTTCTGAACAAAAGAAATATGAGAATGTGTCACGGAGTTACCCATGCTGTCCTTGATGTTATGATGTGGAACACCAATAGAAAAATTACAAAACCATGACAGAATGATAGTAATTTCACAAAGGACCACAAGTTTTTCACACAGAAGGTGGTGACGCACTGGAACAGGTTGCCCAAGGAGGTTGTGGATGCCCCATCCCTGGAAGCATTCAAGGCCAGGCTGGATACGGCTGGTTGGTCTGGCAGCCTGGTCTGGTGGTTGGTGACCCTACACATAGCATGTGGGTTGAAACTCAATGATCATTGTGATCCTTTTAAACCCAGGCCATTCTATGATTCTATGATTCTCTGTAAAGACAAACACAGCATTTCACTCCCATAGCCCTATTTCTCAAGTACTTCTCCTTCTAGTTCTATTGTTAAGTTGGTTCCTATGCTTAATTTACCTTTCTTTGAAAACAAACAAACAAACAAACAAAAAAAACTAGAAAAAAAATGTAGAAGAGGAAGGAGAGCTATACTATCCTGGCAGGAAGGCAGAAGGGCCAAGGAGAATCTCCATCCTTTAGTGGGTGTGGCAAGAAACAATACCAGTAAGTATGAGGAAAAGACTGAGGTACTCAATACCTACTGTGCTTCTGTCTTTAATAGTCAAAACAGTTATTCTAAGGGTACTCAGTCCCCTGAGCTGGAAGACAGGGATAGGGAGCAGAATAAACCCCCCCATAATTCAGGAGGAAATAGTGACCTTCTACTCCATCTAGACTAATGCAAGTCTATGGGGCTGGATGAGATCCACCCAAGGGTACTGAGGGAGCTGGTAGAAGTGCTTTCCAAACCACTTTTCATCATTTATCAGCAGTCCTGGTTAACTGGTGAGGTCCCACATGACTGGAGACTCGCCAGTATGACACCCACCTACAAGAAGGGTAGGAAGGAGAATCCAAGGAACCACAGGCCTGTCAGTCTGACCGTGGTAGTAGGGAAGGTGATGCAGCAGACCATCTTGAGAGTGATCACACAGTATGTGCAGGGCAACCAGAAGGTCAGGCCTAACCAGTATGGGTTCATGAAAGGCTAGTCCTGCTTGACCAGTCTGATCTTCTATGGCAAAGTGACCTGCCTGGTGGGTGAGGGAAAGGCTGTGCATGTAATTTACCTAGACTTTAGTAAAGCCTTTGACACTGTCTCCCATAGCATCCTCCCAGAGAATCTGGAAGCTCATGGTTTAGAGAGGCATACTCTTCGCTGAGTAAAAACTGGCTGGACAGCCAGGCCCAGAAAGTGGTGGTAAATGAAGTTAAATCCAGATGGTGACTGGTCACTAAAGATGTTCCTCAAGGGTCAGTATTAAAGCCAGTCCTGTTTAATATCTGTACTGATGATCTGGACGAGGGGATGAAGTGCACTGTGTTTGCAGATGACTAAGCTGGGATAAAGTGCTGATCTACCTAAGGGTAGGAAAGCTCTGCTGACGGATTTGGGTAGGCTGGACTGATGGGCTGAGGCCAGTTGTAAGAGGTTCAACGACAAGAAGTGCAAGGTCCTGCACGTTATCACAGCAACCCCATGAAGAAAGAAGCAGCTTGAAAAGTAGTAGAGAAACGAAAATCATGTCTGTTTGAAAACATGAAGGGTGGAACATTCTTTTTTTTTCATAGCAAGCTGAATTTTCTTTCATTTAATCAGAGCCAATTAAACAAAACCCTCACGTTTTTTCACATTTTGTTCAAATTAGAATTATTTTGTATTGAAGGACACAATTCACTGAAGTATAAATGTCCTATATGCTTACACTCTAGAGGAAGGCAAACACAACCTCCTCTTTTCTGACAGATTCCAAGACTAGAAGGCAATTATATTTTGTACACTGTTATTACCATTTCTACAGAAGTTGTCACACTAATAAAGAGATTTTGCAATATGAAAGTAGTATTCCACAATAAAAATCTTTCTTTAATAAAACTCAGCTATATGGAAGAGCTATTTTTCTCACCACTTTTAACATGACTATCCAGATTACTTAGTGAAATCCAGATTATAAACATTTTTAGAGGGTTTCAGGGCTTCCTTATGAAATATCTTCTATATCACAAAGGCAGCAAGATCACTACTTTTTTGTTTTCAGAATAAAATTCTACACTAGAATGATTCAGTGGAAGACCTCTGCATTGCTAAGCTATTATGTATATTATATATAATTAGGATTATATAGCCCTGTACATAGACAGGACTCCTCTGTAGACACCTTTTTTCCTATCTCATCCTTCTTCAAAATATCTAAAATAATATCTCATGCTCTTGAAGTTTCTCTCCAATCTGATATTACTCAAGTGAAGAAGAATTTTGCATTCTCACAGCTTAATTGAGTTGCAATCACTTTAATCATTCCCAGCAGAGATCCTTATGTACAAGAAACTTCAATTAATACCCCATAGCATAGCATATAAATACCCAGTATTCTAATTTTACCTCGTGGTTATTGCTTATTTCCTTATATTCAGCAATTACCATGGCTTGAGTGTTTACTTAAAAACTGTGTGCTATTATTGCTCAGTATTATTGCCGTAATTGCAAAAGTAATAGATACTACTTGGAAAAAATATTTTGCTGTAATATCAAAATAAATATTTTGTTGTTTTTTTAACTCTAACATACACTTTTTTTTTTTCCATTTATCTTTGAAGCAACATCTTTGCATCTCACAGAAAAGGGATAAGATAACACTTGGATCTCTTCTGTAAAAGCCTACCTTCAGCAAATTTTATGTGGCCCAAGAGCCACTTCACATAATAATATAATTTGTGACAAATTTCTTAAGAACATTTGAGTTTCATTGGTATAGATGTATGGCTTTTGGTATAGATGTGGCTTTTAAGCTCCACAGTATCTCATTCCATGTTCCTGTGAAAATGTAGTTCCGTAAGAAAACAAGAAGGAAATAATACTTAACTAAATTATACCTTCTAGTAAGAAAAGAATTCTTTCCTCTTCCCCATCCTCACCCTCCACTGCCTTGGAATAACAGAAAAATAGAATAACAGAATTTCTTAAGTGGAAAATCTTTATGGAACTTTCCTCCAGTAACATGCAAATAGAGTAGTGTATTTCTTAATATATAACCTGCCTGTGCTTCAACCTTGGCTTTAATTTAGTTCCCAGTCCCACTGAAACTTGTTACAGGAAATGATATCATAAAGCAGCCAAGCAATGTCTCAGATTTTGCCAGTGCCTGAAGAGATACAGCCCTTTCAGAATTAGTGATAATTGCATTGTATTTTTTCCTGCTGACACAGACAC
Organism: Gallus gallus; assembly: GCF_016699485.2. Lineage (NCBI taxonomy): Eukaryota > Metazoa > Chordata > Aves > Galliformes > Phasianidae > Gallus > Gallus gallus. The sequence continues at coordinate 37,589,589 of NC_052532.1, forward strand.
AAATTTCAATTAAATATAGTATACACTGCTTATGCATCCACCAGCAAAACAAGTCCTAACAACACTTCCTGCCACACTTGAAATATCTGTAGATATCACCAGCATGTTCTATATTATCTCCCATATTCCATTCTTTTAGCTGGCTTAGTGAAAATTGTTTCTTCTAATAACAGCAGTTTTGATTTCTCAACCATGTGCGAGAGTCCAGTGCCTTCACCCATTGGCAGGAGAAAGTATCTGACTGCAGCATTACCTGGAAGTGGGTTTATTAGCTAACTTATCTTTTTCTTCCTTTGTGCCATTCATTTTTTCCCAAATCCAAAATGTTTCTGTCACTCAAGTTAGGAGTCAGTAATTTAGAATCATTCAGCTGCTTCTCACATATCTTTCCCTCCAGACCCTTCACCATATTTCACAGCCTTCCTTTGGATACTCTCAGTAGCTTTCTGTCCTTTTTGTACTGTGGCTCCCAAACTGCATGCAGTGCTTGGTTGGCATGCAGGATGGATAGTGCAGAACAGAGTCAACAGTTCCTTCTGTCACTCAGCTGGCAGTGCAGGGCCTGGTGCACCCCAGGACATGGTGGGCCATTTTGGTTTTCAGGGTACACTGTCGACTCAGCTTTAACTTGCCCTCAAACAGAGCCTCCAGACCCCTTCCCATGCAGCTGCTCCCAGCCTCTTGTCCCACACCCTGTACTTATATTAAGGGTTCTCTGTCCTAGGTACAAAATCCAGCACTCCTTTTCTTGTGGTTGGTGACTTCCCAGCCCTCCAATTTATCAAGATCTCTCTGCAAGGCCTCTCTGCCTTCAAGGGAGTCAACAACTGCAATTTAGTGTCATCCACAAATGTTCTTAGTATACCTTCAAGTCCTTTATCTAAGTCATTTATGAAAACTTTAGAGAGGACTTATTTATGTTTCCATGACGTCATTCTTCCTCTAAGCAGCTAAGCAGATTTGTATTGATGTGATGTTTTTCAGCACTGTAGCAAGTCAACCGGTAGAGCTTAATGTCACTTTAATCATTCCCAGCAGAGAAGTCCAAGTCAATGACCTGTGTCATTGAGCTGCACTACTTTTGGATGCCATTATTTCTTCTTTAATAAGCAGTCCAGTGGAACTACCCTCTACAGCATCTGCTTATTCACACACTATTCTGTGGCGTGTAATTTATATTAATTTGGAGCTTTCTGATGGTTTGAATACTTTTTAGCCATCTTTTCAGATTTACTTTTGGCACTAGGAAATTTAAAAGTCCGCAGTTTGCCTGCTGACCACCAAGTTATAGAATATATCAAACCATGTAGTCAGCTGGCAGTCAAATTATAACCATATTATAATTTTTTTTTGCCAATTGCAAGAATTGGAAGTTCAATAGTTACTACTAAATGCCAAGTTCACCAAGGTCAATAAGTATTTCCCCAGAGATTACATGAGATTTCTGAAGAATGTTGCAAGTCTATTTAAACAAGTAGGAGATGCATCTATCACAGATTATTAGAAATTAGCAGCAGAAAGTTTAGGGGTAGTAGATGCCCCTTCTCATGTGACATTCAAGGTCAGGCTGCATGGGGCTCTGGGCAACCTGATCTAGCTGTAGGTGTCCCTCCCTGTTCATTGCAGGAGAGTTGGACCAGACAGATTTCTAAGGGTCCCTTCCAACTAAAATGATTCTATGATTCTATGATTCTCTTAAATTCAGAAACAGTTTCATATTCAGATGGGTTACTTGGGAGATCTTCTCTTGCAACATGCCTGATAAACATATGATAATCTATTCATTATTTCTGTTTCTGACAACAGTATTACTGAATATAAATATACTTGCCTGCTCACTAAAACTTGCACGCAAAAGCAAATTCAAAAATACTGGTAAAGAGGAATTAACTGAAAGCTGTGATAATTCCAAGTAGTCTGCAAGAGAGCTTTACGTTTACATACAATGTTAGGTTTTTAAGCAAAAATATTTAACTTCCTGACTTTAAATGTATGACAAAATTCAGAGAGAGAAAAAGAAAGAAAAACACAGATCTTTCATCCCGACAAAAAGGGAAGTGGATAGATACTTTAGATAGTCAGATGAAAGGTAGTCCCAAATGGGCAGATCTGAAATACTTTGCTGCCTATCACAGCAATAAATACATGAGGTTCTTCCCAAGCTGGACAGGCCATTCTGTAACATATAAGTAAAATGTTTAAGTAAAATATTAAGCAACCCTGATGAACAGGAATATTTGTCCCTTTAGAACTGAATAAGCAATTACCACATTTATTAGTCTATTTTGTATATTAGTCTGCCTCCGCGACTGAGTGTACCAGTGGTGGCAGATATCTCCCCATAGTGGTCCAAAGAAACCAACAGACATTATAAAAATAGCCAAAATTCGTTATTTATTACATGTTATTTCATTGTACCTGAGTCAACTCAGCTACACAAAATTTACCATCGTTGAGCCCAAGAGACTTTCATCCTAATTTATTTTTCCAAATACACTAGGTAAAAATAAAACTAAATAATAAAATTACTAAAGCAAGTAATTTGCATATATATATATAACTGCTATAGTCATTTTTCTGCAACAATCATTTTGATTTTTGCATTTCCTCTGAGTAGGGAGGACTAACAGTGCAACAAATTCAGTGCAGTTCAGTTGTTAGGTCAGGACACCTAATTCCAGATCCCAGCCACTATCCTTAGGACAGGGAGCACAGGTTTGAAAGTAGGCTCCCAGGGTGCTGGTGAGCAGGGGTTTTTAGGAGGAATGCCAGCAGATTCATTTAAGTAAATACGAAACAACTCAATGTAATGTTCCAGTTGACTTCTCTAGTGTTTTTCCTTCAGCTCCGATCTACCTCACTGCTTAGAGGTGGGGACATTTTCTCTGCCACTTGTCTTTCTGAAGAACTACCTAATTACTCAGCTTTGACTGAGTTCTGCCCAAGGAAATTTTAATAAAACATACTCTTCAGAAACAAAAAAGAAAAAAGGAAAAGGAAAAGGAAAAGGAAAAAGGAAAAGGAAAAGGAAAAGGAAAAGGAAAAGGAAAAGGAAAAGGAAAAGGAAAAGGAAAAGGAAAAGGAAAAGGAAAAGGAAAAAGAAAAAAACAATGTATTTCCTATGCAGGTGTTTAGTTGTTCAGATTAAAGTATGAGCACATAATATAGAAGTTCTCTGCTTACAAAATACTCACACACAATTTACAGTTAATTTTTTCTTCCATACATATTTTTCATTACTTTACTTATTAATTCAGCCAAGAAGCAGCCTAATATTTGTAGAGACAATGTTTCCATGCCGTTCATTCCTTTTATTCACAGTGGAAAGCCCCTTTATCAACTTTCTTACACGTTTCAGTACCTGTCTGTTATGAAACCACTGAATATATCACAGTGAGAAAATGTGATGCAGTGGCTTTCCTCCTAGCCTTCATCTAAACTATGAGAAGAAGAAAAAAAAAATAGATGGAATGTACACAGCCAAATGTTTTGTTTAGTCCCTATCATCAAAAGTTTTGTAAAAGCTTACCTTCTTTACATCATCAAAATGATAATTTATCTTTTTCTGTTTTTCATATTCTGTATTATTTTCCTTGGGAGTTAATAGGATTTCATAACAATCATTTACATTTAGAAAAAGTGTTCAGATCTATAAAGGCTAAATTAAAAATAATAGTAATAATTAAACATTAAATCTAGGAGGCCAGTATCTATCAAGGAGGATAAATAGGTCAAGCAGGTCTCTTAAACCAGGATTTTGCATAACTCAGTGAGTTTCTTACTCTCTTCAGACATCAAATTACATTTTTCATTTAATTTCAACTCTTCCTTGTTTATGTCCCTTCCCAGCTATAATTGTAACTATATTAAATAAAGAGCAAACTTACTAAATCAGCTTCGCAAGCCCATGTCACCTGTCTTTCAGGGTGTGGTTTGATTCCAGTCTCTCACCCCAGAACCACTTTATCTTCTCTTGCTCGAACTCCAGGAAACTGATTTCTAATGAGGTGGAGCCATCTGGTGTCTGTCACTTATGTCACAAGTTCCTTCAACCTGCTTACAAAGAGCAGGCTTTTTTAATACTATAACTGTCTGCGAGAATCAATGAACTTTAAATCCCCCTCCCACATTGAAATATTTAAAATAATCTTTGCATTTTTTTCTCATATTCTTGATAGATAAAATTCAACATAGCACTTTAGGCTGCTTAGGTACTATGTTCAGTCAAGTTTGTACATGCAAGAGTAAGTTGAGGTGGGGAAAATAGAAAGGCATGATTTTCTAGAGGTTGCTCAGCATGGTACTACCTACTGCACCAGCCAGATCCTAGTCACTCTTTATCACATCTACTTTGACATTTGACACTTGTGTTTTCACTGAGAACAAATGATACTGATTACTCCAGATGTTGAAAGTATACACTGAGTTAAAAGGAAATCCATTTGCATTGATGAGCGCATCAGTTCAGGCTCAACTAAAGGACCTGTTGCTGGCAGAGGAAAGCTCTCCTGTCTGCCCTCAGAGCAAGAAGTTAGACACAGTACTGTGACAGCAAACCTCAATTCAAGACCAAGAGCAAACTCTCATTGTCTAAACAGGAGTTAGAATCCTAAATCTGGGGCAATTCCATTTTTAGTAGTTCTGGGAATGATGGGAGCTACAAGATAGTTAACTCCATTGCAAAGCTGGCCCTGCTGCTATTACAGTCATACCCATCCTGTCCTAGAGGAATAATAAATTTATTATTCATCTCTTTACTCCACGAAAGGATAGCAACATTTTCTGTGGGCAAAAATGCCTGCCAAAACATTTTAGATCATCAGAATATTAAAGGGATTGGTCTTCATAGCACAGTATTGAGTGTAAAAAGACTGGTGTTCTTCCCACTCTGGTGGCCAAGATGAAGTCAGGTGCCTGCAGTGCTGTATGCAATGAAAAACTAGGGAACAGAGACAATGTGCCATAGGCTTAATATAAAGCATACTTTAGCATGCTTTGATAAAGTGAGTCTTGGTCACATTCAGGAACAGAATTTAAACATGAAGGAAAATGTATCACGTGATTACAGAACAAGTTAAAATGGCCCATCAGTCATCAGGGCAGCATTTTAAAGTATGCTGTTTCATCATGACATTTAATTCAAGCTGTGAGACACTTTCACAGATCTGTAAACCTAAAACAAAAATATCAGTTAAAATCTTTTATTTCTGCTTTAGAATTAGAGGGAAAAACCACTTGGACAGGTGACTAAAATAATAATATCAAAACTAAGTAGAATCATTTTCATCAAAAAGAATCAACTTTCAAACTTTCAAATTATAGAATCATAAAATACCCTGAGTTGGAAGGGTGCTATAAGCATCATTGAGTCTGGCTCTTGGTTCCATACAGAACCATCCAAAATCAAACATCAAACCCTATGCCTGAGAGCTTTGTCCAGTTGTTTCTTGAATTCTGGCAAGCTCGATGCCATGATCACTTCCCTGGGGGAGGCTCTCAGTGTTTGACCACTTTCTGGTGAGGAACCTTTTCTTGATATCCAAGCTAATGACAAATAAAAGCAAAATGGAGTTTTAATAGTGTTAAAATGATAGAATAGAAATATATATATATGTCTCAGAGGAGCAGGCCTCTAAATGTTTTTTGTGTTTTGTAATCCTATAATGCATTTTTAAGTTTCTTTGTCAGCTAATAAATTTTAAATTTTCTGTGGGGCAACTGTGCTCTTAATTTTGGTCTTAAATAAATGTGCAATCTCACTGAGTCATCAATTTTATTTAAAGTTGCTTTCTTTTGTGGTTTAATGTAAAGTCTAGTGTCTAAGGTGTAGTCTTTGTGAAGTCCATAGTGTATTCTAGGATATAAAGTAAATTAAAAGATATGTGAGAAAAGATAATCTAAGCACTTTTTACCACTGGCTTTATGCATATCCCACAACCACAACCTTGCTTAAAAAATTGATTCACCTTTTTTTCTTTTTATAAAAGAGAGTTAAATAAATTAGAATGTCCCTTCATCCCTGGTATTTCATCCAACCATAAGCCATTTTTCTGCACTTTGCTGATAGTTCTGGAAAATACTAATTCAGCTATACACTCAGGTTCCATATGGTGTTTGGCTTTATAAATCAATAATGCAATCTAAAAAGCAATCCGAGTTTTCAGCTGCAAGCCAGAATCATTCTCTCCAAACTGGCCTGGCACAGTAAATTAATTTGGTATGAATTCAGTTTCTGGCCATCGGCTTTTACTGAATCAGTCTATAACAATTGCTGTTCTATTTCCTTTCCTGCAGGCTTTGTCAGATGGGCCATCACATTTGGGTCTCCAGCTTCTGATCCCAGTCTGCAGGTGGCAAAGAAATGAACATGGCATGCACAGTGCATGCAAGGTGCACTCCAGACTCAGCCTGCTCAGAAATTCAATATGACAGCCTAGACTCGCTTTCCCAAGGCCTTTTTTATACCATGTTTGCACCCCTATACTGCCTACAGCCTGATGAAGAAATACTCCATTAGCTTTCATTTAACTAGCAGGGACAGTAACAGCAGCCCAAACAGAGGTGTGCAGAGGTGAGGTCACACCAGTTTTAGGTCTGAGTGATATCCAGCCACTGACTGCTGTAGCTGCTCTGATCATGCTTCTTGCAATAAGCAAGATTAGACTCTGGAGATCTAGAACTGTCTTCAAAGAACAGTGATGTTGGTACCCCGTTTTTCTAGACAGATACAACTGAGCAGGAAGATGCGTATCTCATTCTCACACTTGGGAGAAGGTCAGGAGCCAGCACTGGTGGTGTGGCTGGGAGGGAAGGAGAAAGATCCACGTGGGGCACAGATACAGAACTGCAGGTTCTCAGATCGGGCAGGATCTCAGAAACGGGCACTGACCCTCAGCTGGTCACCACCATTGTTGCCATGCTTCTACACGTACCCTTCCTCTCACCTTTGATCCCCATATCACACATCTGTGGCTAAAGCCTAGGTCCAGTCCATCCTCCTGCAACATCCAATACAGAGCAACCTCCTTGGAGACACCTGTTCCCAGTATTACCTACTTCACATCCTGTGCCACAAGGGTAGAACATACATATGCATAGGTTGGGGATGGAGCAAACAACCTGGTGCCAGCTATTAGGGACGTTTAGAGGCTCAGTGATTTTCACTTTTCTGTAATGCTTGTAGATAAGCCTACAAGGAAACTCCAATTATGCTTTTCTTGGCAAGGGAGCACTACAGAATATAAATTATTTACTAACTCTTTTAGATGCTTTAATCAATACTTTATCAATTATTATTACCAGTGTGAATAATGCCTGTGATCCTTCATAAGCAAAGTGCTTAACTGCATGCCTAAACTCAATGCATTTTGTCTAATTTAATCCCTGCCACAGGCAATTTCTTACAAACATCAAGCAAACTGGGGCCCTAGGGCCTGTACTGTGAGATAATAGATCCTACAGTTCCAAGCTGGCCAAAATGATTGTTGATGAAACGTTAGTTTTGATCTGAGTGATATCTCTCCTATTGAAAACTGATGACTTTATTTTGTCATCATTAATAATGGACAAAAATTAAATGATCCTTTTTTCTTTCCAAATCCTTCTGAAAATATTTGTTTCTTTAATAGCTTAAGAAAGTAAATTTTTCTAATAAAAATATTTTCTGAGCAAAATGAACGATCGGAAAGTATTTTGTCACTTTTTATAGTGCAAACCTTGTAACTAGTATTTTCATACAGATGTATCTTTTCAGCCAACTGAAAGTTGAAAGTTGAAAAGTTGAAACTTGAAAGTTTCTTGAAACATACTTCTCTCCATGAAGTCATCACTTACGTCCTATACTTTTTTATTATTATTATTATTAATAAATGTTGAGATTTTTCCAGTGGTCAATTGTTCACTTAAAACAAGATCTCTATGTATTTTAGATTAACCTGGCTGTCTTTTAACTTCATGTGACTCAGTCTCACATGACAAGGTGATTGTTAACATCCTTGTTTTGGTTGTGTCATTCCATAATAAAAAGATACCTTCAAAGGTACTTAAAAATTATACCATCTGACAGAAACCCTTTCCATTCCTCTCTTCCACAAAAGATAGTAAATTCAGTTAAAAAGTCAATCTCTATGAATAATTAATTATTCCTCCAGCTTTCTGATTGACATGTGCCATTACATGACTCTTGGATATTAGAAGAGCCTTAAAAGTGAATTTTAATCCTCCTGAAGAATCATCACTTCTTCATCATACAAGAAGACTGAATTATCATATCAAAGTCTTTTAAAAAGGTTGTCTGGAAATTAGAGAACTGCAGTGATTAACCAGTTTTTGCTAATATTTTTTTCTCTGTCATTCTCGATAGGTGAGCATAAGGACTCCATGATTTTAAATAATTTGCTAAAATAAAATTTAATGACATCAAGTATCTGAAGCTTCTTTTAACTTCTTGAATCCTCTGAATCTTCTTTGTCCCAAAATAGCCTAGAGGTTGGTCACATGCATGCTATATTTGTCATGACCCTTTGAGCAACAGAAGAACATTCTGACTGACAGCTGTTCCAAGTAATAAAATGTCTGCAGGTGATCAAGGAGAATACACAGAGGAGAAAGAAAAAAGAAAAAAGAAAGAAAAAAAAAAACAGGCAGGAAAAACAACAGACATGCATGCATTACCTTTGCAAAAGGAAATTACTTGGCCTCACTTTATGTCATCTGGCTGTGAGTAGGATGAGAAGTGTAGGGCATGCTCTAAAGGACTGCAAAACATCCAAGTGCAGGAGTCATTTAGGAACATTATCTCCTGATTTTGTTAGTAGAAGCTAATGAATCATTGTGGACACCTAGATATTTTCCACTGCCACTGTGGACCATTTTAGAAATGCTATATACGTAACTGATTTTATAAGTGAATATATGCGTATGGGCTTGTGATTTTTCTGTCAACTCTCGGGTACCCATTTTAATGGCTTCCAAGCACTGGGGCACTATCTTGAGAAAGAAACATACAATCTCTTCTTACTGTGTGGTACAGCCTACCTGAGAATGCCTCATGAATGGCTGAGACCCCAGCTACATGTGCCCAACTCTAGCTCAGCAAGTGATTGGTATGTGCAGTAAAGGAAGAAGCACAGAAGAGCTGTTAATAGCTTTGCACTCTGGTGGCAACACAGTTGGGGTAGCTGCTACCCAAGTAAAAACCATATCCAACTATGTTTAGATATGGGGAAAATCAAGAAGACTGGGCTGAGATGATATCACTTACAAGAGCACTGGCATCTTATGCTGACTGCCTAAGTCAGAAAGTAATAGAGAAAACAACTGTCCATTTATGGGAAGATCTTCCCACATGTCCAACATAATGCAGGAAGAATAAAAGGTATCTGCTTGAATCTGATCTTTCCTCAGGATGAGGATTTGAACAAGGACATAAAATGGTATTTTCCTTGCAGAAACATGCTTTTGAAAATTATTTGCATAGGTGATTAATTTAAGGCCCCAATTTTCAAGATGATCCTCTTGTATTTTACCCCTTGGCAAGGTTCTGCCTTCAGCAGAATAGGGAAGACATGCAGCGCGTGCTACTAAGAGAAAATACGAAACCAAACCCTATCAAAACCCAGCTGATATTTTTCTCCTTTTCTTTATTGCACAGTATTTCCAACATTACATTGTCAATGATTCTAAAGACCATAAAATTTTAACTAAAAATAAAAACGACTTTTTTTTTTTACTTTTTTTTTCCTTGCATGAGAAGTAGGGTGCATTCTTGCTAGGAACTGAACATTTTTAGTATTAACAATTATTTTTGAAATATTTTTAATAGAATTTAGAGTCTTATCTTTTATAGTCACTTTTCCAACAATTTTTTGTCTGAAAATATTGTCATTTTGTAAAATATCATCAAAACTACAGAAGTGTTATCTATTATTTTGTTCATTATAAATGGGGGTTTATTCACAGTGAGAGTAAAGGCAGAGTTTTCTTACAACTCATATGTTACTTGATATATAATAATTACTTTAAATGTTAAATAGAAATTAAATCAACACATTTGTCATCTTCTCTGCAAAGAAGAAACTTTTATCCAGAAAGTGAACTGAAGGGCTGAGAATCCTTGCTGTCATTAAAAGTCTACCTGGATTTACCTTTTTTAGAGACAAGTTTGAAGCTCCGTAACATGCCATCAAATGATTTTATTTCACATCATTATAACTTATAATTTGAAACATAAACAATAACAAGATATTTTGCTCTAACTAGGTATTTTTGGGGGAACTTCTTGTTGTTTAATTTCTTCAGTGGCAAGCAATTTAACCACTAATGAAAGACATTTCTTTTGCCCTCTTTGACCTTCAGAAAAACAATCTAAACAATAGGAACTGTAGTTATTCATCAAAATAACAGCAGGAAAAAAATCTATGCTTTTAGAGTACAGAAATGAGACAATGGCCCGTAGGAGGGAATGAGCTAGGAAGAAAATACATGTTTCCAAGTCATGGCACACTGGGATATGTTGCAGCCTGTTGTTGCAAAAGATGCTCCACGGTGGCAGACAGAAAGGACCGTAGCCCGTGCAAGGGGGATGCAGAGGAACAAAGTGAGATTGAGGTCATGTACTAATGGAGAAACAGCTTCACCTTGTGTGCATTCTCCAAGCATCCAGCTCCCTGGTCATCCATATAGGTAACGTGCCATGATTTCTTTCACATCCATATGTCCAAATTCCCCACCGTATTCACTCTACCAGTAGATTCAGTACAATGGGCCTACAAGCTATTATAAAACCAGGTTGGAGCAACCGTGCCTCTGATATTAATTATTCCTGATCCAAGAAAAAAAAACTCCATTAGCAGAGAGTGTGGGAAACAACAGAGAACAGGCTTAGGAGCATGAGTGCTGCAACTCAACTGTTCTAGCTGTTGCTGCTTGAACACATTTTGTGCAAAGTTACTCAGTATTTTAACCCTGTATATCACAGGTTGAGCTACACTAGCTGTAAGAGGGATTGTAATCAATTATGAAAGCTCAGTTCTCCTGATTAAATCATTTTTCCTTCTTCTCTTTTTCAACTCTTTCCAACTGGTTTTCACACCACATCCAGTTGAAGTTAAATGATTCAGTCAGATACTCAATGAAACCACTGGCTGTTCTCTATTAGCGCTCTTTATCCGTACTCTTTTCTAGGACTAAATTTTATTACTCCAGTTAGTCAACTGTTTTTTACTCCAGCTGTAATACTGTACCCAGCTGAGCTTTTATCCCAAAAGAACATCCAGTCTTATCACACAGGAGAGGTACTGTAGTGCGTTCAGCTGAGCAGTGCAGACATAGTCTGTAAGTGAGACTACCTTAAAATAACCACCACAGGAGCAATTCCCAAGGAGCACCTTGCTGTGCTGCTCATTACTTTCCCTTCAGCTATTTTAGTGATAATGTTTGGCAGACATTTTATCTGAAGTCAAAGAAATGTAGGACAGCTTCACAAAAGACCTTTCAAGAGATCAAAATATGCTTAATTGATCCTGAATGGAAGATGAATAGAAGGTCTCTTCTTCTCTCATTTCAGCTCTAAATAAGACTCCAGCTATTCTCTCCAGTTTCTCCTTCCTAATCACATAAGAGCCTAATTATGTGACAGGCTGTTGTATTCTTGTTTTGCTTGGCAAAATTAAAGCTGTACGGTAAATGAAGAGGCCTGTCTTCCTTTTTCACTTTTCATAGCTAGCACTGACCAAAGAAAGAGCTAGCATCCTTGACCAGCAAGTGCACAAATCTATTTCCATGACAGTAAAGTTGTGAATTGAGTAAATGCTCTGTGATACCTATGATTTGTCTGTCCTGAGTAGCAGGCAGTGATAACACATCTGAGCAGTATTTCATCCCTCTGTGGTACTCAGGATCCAGGGCTGTGCCAGAACTGCTGAATGACTAACTCTGAGACACTCAGCCCCTCTGTGATGCTGGATGATCAGTGTGAAACCCTAGTTTTGAAAACTATGAGAATACATAGAGTTTTGCATTTGACTTCTTGGCAAGTTTCATCTTTCCAACGCCAATGCAGTACAGTATAAATATATATAATATATGTAAAGAATAGTATATATAAAGAATATTATACATATATATATATATAGTAAATCTTCCATTTCAAATCATTCCAGTTTTCATTTGGTTTGGTTTGGGTTTTTTTTTAGAATAACTTTCTTGGTAGTAGCAGTAGTATTTATTTTAATACAGAAATTTGAGTTAAGCTACTAATCTCAGAATCAATTGTGTGTTGCAGCCCATATATGAAGTACAAAGATTGAGAATGTGCCCCTATCTTCTTAGAGGCTCTATTACTGTCTTCTTAGTATTAAGTGCAGTTTTGAAAAGCTAGTGGCCCCTTCTATGACCAATAACATCTGCAAGTATTGCTTTTGTTCTCATTTCAGCTTGGAAGCTGCTTCTCGCTTGTGGTGCTGGCATAACTCCAGATCCTTGTATTTATCATCAGTTGATTTAATTGCTGTCCATAGCTGAGATCAGCAAGAATTCTTTTGCTTTAGATCCTGCTGACAAATCTGTGTTATTATCACTTTCCATTCAAGTTGTTACATTATGCATATGCTCCACAAAAACTCTGTTATAGTGAATAATAATGGAAAAAAGCAGAAAAATCTTGGGATTTAACCCTACCCAATTTAGACTTAAATTGGACTGGCATAGTAATAATAGTGTTGGCATCTTTCTGTATGCACCAGTCTCTAGCAATTAATGCAGCTCAAAGAGAAAAGCTAGAGCAGACCCGCAGTACTGTCCAACAGTGTGGAAGAAAGTCTACCAGAGCAAGAGCAAAGAAAGCCAGTTTGTGTTCATTTCTCCACTACTCATTTGCTTCAGTGACTTGGGTCAAGTTATGTCTATACCTTAACATCTCCATGCCTGTAGCATAAAGTGGGTCTGTGTGTTCCACTTCTGCTTCCAAGGACATGGAAACATAGAAATCAAATTATACCACCAACACTGCTTCAGCAAAAGCACAACCTCTTGAGAGTTCACGCTGTCCAATTTGAGGAACATGCTCTCACATACAAAAAATATATATACTTCTTACAAGCCTTCCCCAAGACACTGTTGCAATTCCAGAGTTTGACATCACTCGGCTGTGCAAAAAGCTCACTTTATTTCCCTTCCTAAAGGGAATATATCTCACACATTGAAGGCTGAGGGTTATATCTTAAGAATCCTGCTAGCTTCTCCTTCATTTTTTACTTCCCCTTAGTCTCCTTTTACCTTAATATTTTGTTAATCCTCATCAGTGGCTTTTAAATAAGTGTATGTAAACCCTATTTACTCTTCATAAGTAACGGAACAACAGCCACTGTCTCAGTGCCATTATCTTCATTACTCTGCCAGTCCAGTCAGAGACTATCAGGAATGCTGACACGTGGACCTGATCATAAAGCCTCACCTGTCTGAAAGAAAGAATTGAGAAAGAGGAAACAGTTTGAGGCATAGTTTGTAAAACAGCCTTCTCAGACAAAGTTATGTAAGTATAGCCAGTTTTGCAGAGAGTACAGGAATGCTACTCCACTTTGTAAATAGAGTTTATTTATAATAAAAAAAAGAAACAGAATTGAACTCAGAGGAACCTAGACAAAAGGGTCACAGCTATACTTGAAGGTTTTCCTAATATCTTCCCAAAATAAGTATCAGAACAGATCTATAACTGTTACATATTGTAATAATATGTATTTCTAGTAAATGTTTCTTCCCCGTTGTTGTAAAGAATTTGTTTGCCACAAAGTTCTACCTTTTTTTTCTTTTTTTTTTTTCCCCTGAAGCTCCTAGCTTTTTTTTTTTTTTTTTTTTTTTTTTTTTTTTTTTTTTGGAGGATTCTGGTTTGCAACAGAGCTTGAAAACTCAAGTTTATGTCATGCTCTCATGTGACTACAGGGTAAATAGTAAATATACTTGTGCTACTTGTTCTATCAAATACTACAATCCTTCCAAAAAACTGACATGACTCTCAAGAGAGTTTTTACTGTATGTGGCAGTAAAGGATTTTTGCCAGGTACAAAAGTTAATATTTATTTTCCTATTATCAGTTATGTTTTCCAAGCAATAGGATTAAAGGATATGTAGGACTCTCATCCAATAAAACCTGTATGTGAAACAGTAAGAAGAGACGGTAAGAAATTGCTCTAGTGTCTTCAGATAATGGAAATGCCCCAAATAAAGAATGTTGTACTGTTTCAATATAATATAATATAATATAATATAATATAATATAATATAATATAATATATTTTATTATTTTATTTTATATTTTATATTTTATATTTTATATTTTATTATATATTATATTATATTATATTATATAATGTAATATATATTATATATATATAATATATATATAATATAAGGATAAAATTTCAAACCATATGCCTTCATCAGTGCCTTACACACAAAAAAATCTATCATCTTATCCATATCATTATCACAAACAAATAAATCAAAATCTGCTCTCTCTATCTCACTTCAGAGCATACTAGCCTTCTGAAGAAATATTTGTTTGTACTACATTGCTCTACAATCTCCATTCCTGTCACTTTAACATTTATCCTGTGACTGAATGAGGTGTTTCAGGTACCACACAAGGTTAGACCTTACTCTTTTTTGCTGTTAGTAGATCAGCAGCAGAACTAGAAATTTTAGGCAAAGTACTTGCCTTACTCAAGACAGCGTTCACAATCAGCATGCAAGCTGTTGGTGCTGTACACTCACCAGGCTGAGACAAGGACCAGTATAATACTTTAAAGGTCTGCTTTCCCCTCTCATATTTGATATTCATCTTTTCCTCCTTTGTCACCAGGCTTTCCACAGCAAGTACAGTCTAATGAGATCCTGGCTTCAATATTCATGGTATGCAGGTCTTTAAAGAAAAATGTGAGTCACTTGATATCACCAATTACCAGCAGCCTCTGGAGATAATAGAGCTGATTCTCACTCAGAGCTAGCTCAGGGTTCTCCATCATACACAAGGTAAAGTTATGAATGCATGAGAGGAGAGAATAACAGTAATGTTGTATATCTATTATTCTATGATTCTATCATCTTCTGGTAGCCTAAACAAAACTATACATATATAAACAGAAGCCTAAAGAACACAAGCCATCATTAGCCTTATTGGTCCAGAAAAATTTTAACTGCTGATCACAGAAACTTGGCAAGGATCATTTTGCATGTAGTGTCGAAGTGGATCTTATGTATATTAACTCAAAAACAGAAAGGCAAATAACATGCAAAAATGTATGTATTAAGAGATACTACATATCAAAAACATAATAACACTAAAAAAAGTTCTGCTTGTTCGGAGACATTCTCAAATGTAACCAGCAGGCAAATGAGTGTTTTCAGAGATATTTCTGCCTGAATGGCATTCCCAGATGTGACCAATTAGCATAGAAATTTTTAGATCTGGGAAAAGATTTTTTTTTTTTCCGTTGTTTTAATATTTTGAACCTAACATCCATTAAACAATTCTTAAAAAGATCTAAAGTCTTCATGTTTTGAGAAGTAAAGAAAAACCAGAGAACAGATGGCTACCACTGCCACTCACAACCTGACACTGCTTGATATGCCAGGCTTTCAGCAGGCCATTCAGCTTAGACTCATGCAAAATTCCTATTCAGCAGTCATCATCATCTCTACTCTGAGTGAACAATAACAATGAGATTATTTGTTTTGTTCCTGTATTCTGCCAGCTACTGAAGCAGCCTCATCCTTCTGTTAAAATGTATTCTGTTAGAGAAACCTATTAGAGAGGATGAAAACAAAGTAAGATGCTCCTGAAATGTTTCTTTATTCTTCTCTGATTGAGCAAGATTTTACCATTAATATTTCAGAGCACCACACTTAGGAATAGACTTCTTCAGTCCTGATTAACAGCAAAGTCATTCTGTTGCGTAAAATTTGTTGTTATTTGAGAAACTATGTGTTCCTTGTAATCGAAAGACAATAGTTTATTAAGCACAAGTCTTTGCATTTTTTACTGACAAAAATCAATAGTCACACCAAAGAAGAAGGCATAAATCTTAACAGCAAAATGTGATGCTTCAGTTTGCCAGTAAATTTTCTTCCTAATCTCTAACACTGTGAAGCTAAGATACCAAGGTTGGTTATGACACTTCAACTTCAGCCTTTAATAAATTTATAAATGTTTGTGTCATTTATATCCTCTCACTATGATTTTCCATGATGAGATATGTCCCCTTTACCTAGATATCAGCATAGATATCAGCTGCAAGATTTCAGCATTTCTAATATGAGGCTAAAGCAGCAACAAGACAATATCTAAATCTGCAGGCAGACTGGCGATCTGTCTATATATTTTATAGCTTACATGTTTTTTCTTAGTAGCTTTAAAGATAGCCAAAGTATCATTGATTTGTTGTACACTCCCCCAAAAAAAGACTAAAAATAGGCAGCTTACCTAACCATGCCTCAAATCAATTACTGGCATCCTTTCAGGCTGCATTTAATTATGCTTTCCTGAGATAGCAAATGGAAAAAGACACACTGCCTCATACTCATTGAAGGGCAGGTGCTTAGCATCACTGAGACTGGTTCAGTCCCCAGCACTGGACACTTCTTTTTTCTAACAGAGGATACCCAAGTAGGATTGCTTTTGATCTCCAGCTCTGAAAGACAACCTGAACCATGGAAGATGTCATGTGTATCTTTGGTCCTCACTCTGCAGGGAGAACAAGTAGGATTCCTTCAGAGAGACCATCTGGCTCTTCTGCTATTTGCCTTGATGCTTATAGTTCTGAAATTCTCCCTGATCAAATTTTATGACTTCTTTCTAGCAAAGCAACTATTTTAAGCATGTTCAGATATCTCTTCCTGTAAGCTTATGAGACAATTTTTTGGCTTTGCAGTGTTAGAAGGATTATTTAAAATGTTTGAACAGTGTCCTAACAAATCTGAATTCATTAATTTATTTATTACTTATTCACGAACAAACGGAGAGGAGGAACATCTCTATGTAGTACTTGGATAATTCTGGAACACTTTTGGTTGAACAACCGATACCACTAAAATAACTAATTCTTCCACCCTCACTCACAATGAATGATATCTGCTTTGAGTGAGAAAAAGGTGAGGAGGGACAGCAGACTGTAGCTTTTCATGTATATATTTACCAGTGAATTTAAGCTGTAAAGAGTTTGGAGATGATAATTTATTTTTAAATCAACAAAGATTTCTATGGAAGCTGTGGAGCAGAACTCATCTGTCTTTCTTAATGTGCACAATTCTTTGCTTTTGGAAATTTGAAGTTATGTCAGCACAAAAAAGAAAAGAAAAAAAAAAAGAAAAGAAAATTAGCTTTCCCTTACTTGTTTAATATTCAACCTCATTTGAGCTTCCCATTCTTCATGACTTAATTTTATCTAGTCCTCGATCTTACTGCATTATCAACAAAATCAGTCAGTACAGCCAATCTGTTAGAAAAAAATAAGCTCTGCCTCCATTTGTGTAGACATTGTATAGAACTCCTCATGATAGCACATTCATATAAAATCAAAGACAGTCAAAGGGGAAGAAGAAGAACACCGATTATTTTTTGGTAACTACTAAGCGTCAATAGTTCTGCTGGTATGAGTTCATTAAAAGCATTTTGTAGTTACTCTCCCTCTTTTGAAATGTCTTTTTTAGAGAAGAGAAGAAAAATCTCAATAATTCAAGAATTTGAAATACCAAGGAATATAACAAGCAGGGCATAGCATAATGCAGGAAAACATCTAAGAATTAAACAAAAATAAAAAGTAAAAATAAATAAGCATCAGTTTCTGACTTTCTAAGCCTCATTCAAACCACGGGATTTTACATGCATTGTAATACTGAATGTATTTACTAAAGCAAGTAAATTATTCCAGGCTTCTGCAAGATTCAGAGGAATAGCAATTTTAATTTTTCCAGTCAGACTGAACTAAAACTTTTCCAGTCAACAAAAGGCAGAATGTGCCAAACTTTCCATCATTTCTGGAATATTTTAATGTCAAAGTAGCTCATTAAAAATTGTTAGAATTCCACCATTTTTCAAAATACAGCACTTAAGGACTTCTAAACCTAATCTTGCAAATATGATGATATCTGTGCTACAAAAGTAGTAGGTAGCAGTATTAATTTCATGAAGGTCTATCTATTCATTTTGTAAGAAATGAGACAAGAAATGAAAAATGTGTCTTGCGTGAAAGGACGAAAATGCCATCAAACAAAGCCCAAATAAAGAAAAGCCCCAAAGGGAAACAAGGAGAGAAGAAACAAGCAGAACTTGATGCACTTTATAAAGATGTTTTCCACTTTGTGAAATGATCTGTATTTTCCTGTGATAAGCTCAAGAAAGGCATACAAGTGTATTACAGCTTTTCCAGGGAAACTCCTTTACCTCAGAAGCTGCTGCAAAAAGCAATGGGAACATGTCCTTCTCCTAGGCCTGGGAGCTTCTTCACAACCTGAATATTGCAACCTAATTTGAAAAGGCTAAGAATGTCAGAGCAAGGGAGGAAATCTGCAAATGAGCTTAAAACACGACATTTGAGCAAGCGTCAGGAGTGCAGAAATGCCCTCAGTGCCTCAGCGCAGGCCAGCGTAACAGCAGGAGATGCCAGAGTCTGTGCCTTCAGATCCTCAGCACTAAATCAAAGGTATAAGCTTCTGTTACACAATTTGTAACTTATCGAAGATGGATGACTGCACACGTTTTATCACTCTTTTTACAATGTACCAATTAGTAGAAAACATGAATGAGCAAGCAAAATTAAACTGTGTTTCTTAATAGAATTGTGTCAGGGTCATTTTGGCCTGTTAGTGCCCCCGGAACCCGACAGAAAGTAGCCAAGCAAGACAATAACCTGCCTTCTCCTTCCTTTAGCTCCTTGCTTATATAACTGACCTTCTTCTTGCTTTCTTTTTTTTTTTTTTTTTTTTTTTTCTTTGTTACTATTCTGGTGTTTCAGGATTTTTAGATAGGTCTTTCATTCTCATAGGAATAGGTAATGTTAAATGCATATTCTGCCCTACAAAACATATATTATTGTCTCTGAGAGCACAGTCTACTTGGATGCAGAAATGTTACTTCATTTGACAAGCACTGAGTGAAAATCACCTGGGTGAAAGCTAGGACTAATATTTTGCAATTATAAAGTAGAACATTATTACTGTTCCACTAAAATGTTTGGGGGATATTTAGGGAAAAAAAAGGGGGGGGTTTGGGAAGGGAAGGGGGGAAGTCAAAAGACTCTATTTGGGTGAAATCACTTAAATGACAAAGAAATAGAAAATGTGAAATTGTCTCAGTTTAGATGTTATTATTTCAAATGTACAAGCTGGAGTGAAAGACTGCTCATTCACAATTAACTTAGTCTCGTGAAGGTAATGATCATTCCCTTTCAGAGGATAATGTAAGGAAACAGATTTTAGGAGATAAAAAAACGCTTATGTCTTTTGACTATATGCTCTCTTTTTCTTATTGCTGGAGATGGATTAAAGTGATTTCAAACATCAAACCATAGATGGAATAAGAATGATTTGGGAAACTGAGCAAAGCATTCTCTAATAACATAAGCAGAGAAGTCAATCCATGAAGGGACACAGGCACTTTTACCTTCCCATCTGCTGTTTAGATTTTAAACAGCATTTGCATTTTAAAACAGAAGTGTTAACATTGCACTACATGTTCACATAACCTTTATGGAAATGCAGGTACATTCAGTGAAAAGAGACCGAATGTTTTCCCTTCCCAGACAAAAGTTCACCGTATCTGACTGAAGCATCATTCTAATTATTCCCTGTAATACAATAAAATTGTATTTCCTTACACAAGATAAAACACTCTCAACAAGGAAAAACAAGGCAGAAATAGCTCCTTGTAGCCAAGTGCACCGAATACTCTAGGATATATATAACATTAGCCTAAACTTCTTTACACAGGAATAGAGTCCAGAGATGCTCTTTGAACATTCTAAGTTTGAGTTTGATGATTTAGAAGCTAACAGAAGTATGACATCTTTGAATAATAAAGGGAGAAAGAAGCATTTAACCGTCTGTCATGGGATTCACCTCACCAAATAGTAGACTATAAGGCTAGGAGATAGATCTAAGGCATTTGTTCATTTTCGTAAGAGTTAAAGCCTATTCTAGATTTGCTCTCTGTTTGCTGTGTCTCCATCAGCTCCAAAGCATCCAAAAGCACTATTTAGATGTAATCCTCTATGTGTTGGGTGTCTGCGTTTACTCAGAGGATCTTCACCTGTACTAACACAGAATCATAATGCACTGTTTCAGAATACTTTCTTTAGTGCATACTAAGACATTGTAAATGCTATGGAGTTTAAGACAGACCTCTCCATGCAATATTTTCTATCCTTAACTTCCCTGGCTTTGTTCAACAGTCTGATTTTTATAAATTTCATGTACATCCATCATCCTGTGCGCTGATTATTGCTTACCTGCACAAATGTTTTAGCTGAAAAGTGAAGTACACTTCTACAGGAGCTATCTCAGCCACCCTATTTATTGCGTTTCTCTCATCATATATGGAGTGCATGGTTTGCTTTTGAATAAAATTAAAAAGGAGGAGAATATTCAAGAGCTCACACAGCGTGCTCTAGACACAATCAGTCATTTAGACCACAGGACCAGACCAGAAAAAAAAATCTAGAATTAAAATATATATATAATAGAATAGAATTATGGATAAACCAGATATATGGAATTAGAGTGACTCCAGATAATGGATATCATCTTCCTGTTAAGACCGTTTGTATGGATTTTAGGGTTTAGGGTTGGCCCTGAAAGTTACTGCTGGCCAGAAGAGAGCTTCATTGAATAAGTAAAAGACATAATAAGCAAATTAGACATTGAATAAGCAAAGACAATGCAAAAAGAAGGGAAATGCCCCATATTATAATTACAAAATAGTGTTTAGAAAGTTTCCCTTTATATATATATATAATTGCACAGTTGGAATGAATGTCTTTTAAGAATCTGCTAATCCTCTGTCTCTCTCTCTAGAGAAAAAAGCTCTTATTTTCCATCAAGTCCTCCTAAGTGACAGACACTGACCCATCCTTGGAGGCCTCTCAGGCACCTGAGATCAAGGTAGAGCACCACCTGGGTCAACAGCATGCAAAGATGCTATATAGCCAGCACCATCCCCAGCTGCCTTTAAACAATCAGGCTCTCCTTCACAGCTGCCTTGACATCACAGAGCCTTAGACTGCCACTTCTCACTGAGTGCACACCCCATCGCCCTCCCAGCACGTGTTCAAGAACAGTCACGTGGTCAAGACACAAACTCCTGTTCAGTGTAGAGGTACTTCTGAAAATGTATTTCTGATAGTGAATAGGGACTGGTTCCTCAGAGCTTGGTGAGAGGAGAACCTGTGCAAGCCACTGCAGTCGCTCAGTTTCAGGATTCATCTCTGGTACATACTTGCTCAGGACCAGATTAATTCTGAATAGGCTTGTGCTGGTAGTAAAAGCCATCTGACTATGTTAGCATGCAGCTCAGCTGAGGTTAATGTAATCCTTTTTTAGGTCATGCACAGACATGCTACATGGACAGTGCAGGATATACAGGATGCCAACCTCAGAGAGAATTCTAAAGAGCTCATGCTGAAAACTGACAGATTTGGCTCCTGAGGAAGAACAACTGCAAAGTGCAGAAGGAGACGAAATTCACCAGTAAGGAACTATGCCTCAGGATTTAATGCCCTCACATCTCTATCACTTTTTTCCCCTAAATCTCTGAAATAAATACCTTTAAAAATGTTTGCAAAAATGATATAAATAAATATTTTTGTATGACATCCAAATGAAGAGAACAAGAAGGCTTTAGCATTTTAATGGGGAATCGTAGAAACAGATGCTTGCAGATAATCACCGTTATCAGTTACACACTGATTTCAGGCTGAGTTATTCTTACATGTATCTCTGTCTAATGGGTTTCAGTTTCTTGCAGGCTAATCACAACTGGACTACGAGGAACAAAATCAGTCCACTGCAAGGATGAGTCAACAAAAATGATTAAAAACTACTGGAGTTCTGTATAATTTATTCTCTATATGTAATTACTGAGGTTGAGTTTAGTTATCAATTTCATATTTACAAAAGTATGGAAGGCACCTGTCAGAAAACTGGATTTTAGAGAACAACTCTTCCCTGTCTTGTCATCTTTCACTTTTGTTTTCATTATTTGTCTTTCTTCTTTTCTTTCATTTTTACCAGAATTATAAAATATTGCTTCTGTTATTAGTCAAAATGTCTGGTCATTCATCTTGCTGTTGGTCCTCTAGTCTTTCTTTTGAGAAAGATGGTTTTGGTGCAGCTCCTATTTCTGACTCAGTCCTCACTTAACATAACTGACGTGAACCATATTATGTAGCAACCTAATTTAGACCTGCAGGCTAGTCATACCTTCTGTCCCATATTTATTTCTATTTCACAAACTTATAAAAATATCTCTGTCGCTGACTTTGTAATGTTTCCAAGAACATAACCCAACTTTCTCTAGCCTTTTAATATGCATCTAGAATTGGTCATTTCTTCCAGTGTGGTCTTCTAAATATTTACAACGATTTCAGCGTGCTTAATTCCTTGGTTTCAGCTTCATTATTTTAGCCTCAGTTATTGCAAGGAAAATAACCATAGAGTGCATAAGCATCAGTTAGCTGTATCTGAATGCATGGAAATTAACATTTCTGTGTTTTCTATCACTCTTTTACAGTCTTTCTTTCACATACTTAAAAGCTGTAATACATTCCTATATACTGTTGTACAGCTGTAGGCCAGCATCTTACACTGTGTTTCCTGACTGTGACCCATAAGGAGAAATCTCAGTTTACCACAAGTCCTAGGTAGAAAGAGAAAGTTTCCCCCCACACTGCAAGATAGCAGCACAATTGGTAAACATTGCTGGAGAGCCCCAGTGTGAAGCATATCCTTTTCCTGGCAAACTATTAATTCACATCTAAACAGATGTGCTGTGGAAACACCTAAGACAGATACAGTTTTCTTGCAGCACTGTGGGCAAAAGCCCCAGAAAAGGAAGCTCTACATCACAGAAACTGCAGCATCTTTGTTCACTGTGCTGGGGAGCATTTTCTCATTCCATTAGTACACTACTGGAGTGCATGCTGAGCCACTGCTGATGGTCTAATCACACACATTAATTAGCAGCCTTATGTCACGCTTCACATTTATATGAACAAATTTATTCTGCAAGTCCAGTTCTGCCAGCACTTTTGAATGCTGTTTTCAGCCACACTGTGGCCATAAAAGGCTGGGCAAAGTGTCTAACACACATATAATCTGAAAGGTGGCTTTGTAATCTATCACTATGAGAGCTGCTGCAAATCTGTGGTGTGGTACTATTAGTCCCTTCCTGATTTGGCAAATGCTTGATTTTAAGGCCAGCGTGGTTTTGGTTTGCCCATAAATATGCCAAGTGAAAAAGGCAGCAGTTAGTGATTTCTGAAGTGATGCAGAGCAGAGTAAGATTTTCCCCTAGTTCTGCTACCAATAATCAACAGCTTCTGTCATGGTCTGATAATCATTTCTGCCCTGTACTTGTAAGGATTTTGCTGCCTATCTTTTTCTCTCAGGTGTTTGAATGTTCGTTTGTACTATTTCCCTTTACATGCCTTTTATCCAGACATCAAAAGTTTTATTAAAAATTAAAATTTGGCTTTCTATTTTAATTCTGCTGGAGTGTATCAATTTAATTTCCTATTAATTAATTTGGAGAAAAGGAGATAGATCATGTTTAACTGGATATATCAAAATCATTCTGGCACCCAGGTTTCTCTCCTTTGTGTTTAACATCCCTGCATTTCTCATTATTAGTTGCTTTTCTAAGTGCTTGCCAGCACTCTAAATGCACCATACACACTAGAGAGAACAATTCCAATGATTAGGGAAACTGAAGCACCAAAAAAACAGATTCATGCAGTGCAGCTGCAGAGACAAGGTCACGGAGACAGAGTGATACTCTCCTTTCACTGAAAGGAATAGTGAACCTGTTGCAACTTTCTGCTTCTTTTCTCAGTGGTTTGTCTATACGCTTCTTTCTAAGTTTTCATCTGCCTGCTACAGATAAAACATTAAGCCTGCTACAGATAAAACATTAAACATTATGTTTAAACTTTCATTTAAACATTTTTTAAGTATTAGTACATGACATTTACAATAACAATATTCAAACACATGTAAGGTCATAATAGGCAAAAAAAAAAAATACCTTTATGGCTTCAGAATTCACTGTTGTTCACTCCTCAACATAATCAATTTCAATAAGATGGCACCTTTATGAATTGCATGTACGTATGATAGCACTGACAGTACTTAAAAACCAAACAAACAATTATTCTTGGAAAAAAAAAGAAAGGGTGCAATACAAATAATGTGAAAGTATTGTATAAAATTCTTGAAAAAAAAAAGCTAAAATGTAGGAAATAGGTTTAAGTACAAGAACACAAAACCGCTCCCGAAAGCATGTGATGGAGGAAAAAAATATACAAGGGAGTAGACAAAGATAAATGAGTCAGTAAGATAAAATTCAAGATCACAGCTAAAATAAAGCCACTTTTCTACTGAGTTGACTACGTTCACCTATCACACTGTATATCTATGTGCTGTCCTCTGTACAGAGGCTTCTTCTCTAAGCCACTTCTCCAACCAGCCAGCTCTGCTCAGCTGGAATCATAGAATCATAGAATGGCTTGGGTTGGAATGGACCTCAAGGATCATCAAGTTCCAGCCCCACTACCACAGGCAAGGGTGAAACTGTGCTGTCTCATGTTTCCAAAGTCAGCTCCAGGGTAGCAGCTGCCAGGGTTTAGTCATTGTTTTGTGACTGGAAGCAGAGGTAGAGAGACCACAGGAGAGGGCAAAAACCTCATGTTTTACATAATACTCTAGCTGGAGGAACCACTAGCACTCTGGTTTATCCATTATATTCACAAATATTCTTAAAAGTGGAATAATACAATAATCAGAACTATGTTTAGTCTATTGGAAATAGAAAGATTAAACCATGGTTCATCCATATCCATACATACGTGTGTGGACATAGATATACACATACATCATACAGGAAATACACATTATGCATATACATATACAGGAAAGAAGGTGACAGACTCTTTAGCAGGGTCTATGTCAATAGAACAGGAGGAAATGGCTTCAAGCTCAGGGAGGGTAGATTTAGGTTAGATGTAAGGAAAAAGTCTTTTACAGTGAGGGTGGTGAGGCACTAGAACAGGTTACCTAGTGATGTGGTAGATGTCCCGTCCCTGGAGACTTCCAAGGCAAAGCTGGATGAGGCCCTAGGCAAGCTAATCTAGCTGTGGTGTCCCTGCTCATTGCAGGGGAGTTGGACTAGATAGCCCTCAAAGGTCCCTTCCAACTCTAAGGATTCTATGATTCTATGGTTATTCTCTGTTCCCGTGATTGCCTGAACAACAGCTTCCCTGTTTTGAAGCACAATGTATATAAATGTTATGTAAATTTCTATGAATGCTAATAAATGTGGCTGATCAAGAAGATAATTAGGTATAGGAGTTCATTTAAGATCTAGAATTACATTAACCATGCATTAAATAGTATATTTAGTCTGACATACCTGGATCCCTTGTCAGACAGGAGTCCTATATCCTGTGACTTCTGCACTGCAGAATCAAAGACCCATTTACCCACAGCTATAATAGGTGGTTTGTGCTTCTCCGAGGAAAGGCACGAGAAAAGGCATCATGATCAGAAAAAAAGCCAGCACAAAGAATGCTCCTTTTTAATACATTCACCTTTTCCATGTCAGTTAAACTACTTCGGTTTTGTCTGATACCATCTTCCGACCATTAAGATCTACAATCCATCAGTAAGACTTGAAATTTTCCAAATTTCATGATAAAATGCTTAGGGATGTTACATTTAATTCTCTTGTTCTGCTGACAGAAGTCACATTGCCAGTTTCTTCAGTTTGAGAGTAAGACAGTGGTTGGTGGGATGAAGCTTATTAGACAGAACTGAGCAGCACAGCTTACAAGGTCAAATACTTTCAACAGAACATTATGGAAAAATACCTACAGATGATTCTGTCTTTCTTGGTGCTGACTTATCTAGACACAAGAGCTGGAAGAATGCCTTAAATATGGAGAGGAAAACACACAAACTATTCTACAAATTAGATTAAGTGTTAAGCCAAGTAAGGGCATACATAGAAACAGACGTTACCAAAATATTTATAGCAACCACATGTTAAAAGAATAGTCCTCCTGTTTCCTTTTTTTTTGCCTATTTCTATCTTATTCCCATGGAATGGGAACAAATAACCATTTGATATATGAAAAAAAAATGCGTAGAGCTGGAATTCTATTCAGAAAACAGAAAATAAAATAACAACTACTAAGTTTCTTGTTTAATGTGGTAGGTATGAAAAATATGCTGTAGTTGTTCAGCCCAACACTGAATGTAGTTTTGTACCCCATACATACCTGTACCTTCTCATAAACTATTGCTTTTACAATGATCATATTTTAAAAGCCACAGCTGCACCTCCCACACTTACCTATAACAGGAAATTGGAATATATTTTATTCTTTTCTGACCTTCAGTTTCCTGTCCATAGCTAAGGATTTCCCATCAACAAAAAGGGTTATGGACTGAACCATATAACGCTTGTATTAGGTGAATATAATATGAAGGTAATATGAAGTACTGGGGGAGGAGGTTTGTGTTTGTGTGTGTGCTGCCTGGGTTATCTCATTTTTGGGGGCTATAGAATCACAGTAGTGATATACAGACAAGTGACAGCCTGAGGAATGTTCTGAGTGTCTGACCAAAAGCCTGGGGCAAAGATCTTCACCTTACACCCAGTGAGGGATAAATAATCCATCTGTACATAGGCTCATGGACATCCACTGGCATCTTTATGGAGATAAGTAAACCATTTTTTGTGTAAGCCTGGCTGCTGGCTATTTTCCACCTTCTGAGCAAAGGGGTCAGAGTGAGATGTTCTTGAGTTTTTAACCCTCATATTACTTGTGCTGTTTCAGAGTCCCCCCTCCTTTTGTGAAATGCACAATGTAAAGTCTCTACATTAACGCTGTCTAGACAGAGGGAAAATAGTACAAACCTTAAAGATTTTAAAATCAGGAGGAAAAGAAACAGCTTTTTCCCCCTTAAGATGTTCAGCTTTTCAGCCAGAGTCATGGATCTGAGGTGCCTGAACATGATAGCTGAAAGTGAGAATGGCAGGGTAGATCCTTACCCAATCCCTACATGTGTGGCTATGAATGTGATCCCTTCAGAATCTCTTCAGAAACCAGGGCTTGTGAAAATTAGCAAGAGCAATAAGGCTCACAGAGAAATGGTTAAAATCATGTTTGAGAAGCAGAAGGGTGAGAATTTTAGGAATACCTGTGTTCAGGGGTTCACCATACACACAAACGGTTTGAATAGTTGGGAAAGCAAAGCTCTTGCAGCT
Source organism: Gallus gallus (assembly GCF_016699485.2). Taxonomy (NCBI): domain Eukaryota; kingdom Metazoa; phylum Chordata; class Aves; order Galliformes; family Phasianidae; genus Gallus; species Gallus gallus. The sequence goes on from NC_052532.1 coordinate 37,617,121, forward strand.
TTTCAACGATAGCTGGGGCTGAGTATGGGTATAGGGGCTGCAAGAGGAGCAAACAGCCTGAAGTGGGCAGGAGCAACAGAGACAACCTACTGATTGCTCTTTCCCTGAAACTAAAGGAGGAAGGCAGCCAACTGCAGACTCCTGACACAGCTTTTTCATTTAAACCTCCCAACCTCAAGGAGCTGAGGGAAAGGATAGATGATGGGAGGAGGTAATACATACCCTTCTTAGGAGAGAAGAGGGACAGAAAGAATAAGAATCCAAGACAGCTTTACTCTCTCTCCCTGTTTCTATTTATCTAATGAAAGGCCCCTCCTGCTTTCCCTTCCCTTTATGTCCACTTTGCTCTTGTAATCCCCCTGGCAAAAGTGGTGGATATGGCAAAGGTTGGAAATAGCAGAGAAGTTCTGCTGGTCCCAGATATGACCTGGCACTCTGAACTTCAAAAAATCAGTCAGTACAGTTCCCCATGTAAGTGTACTTCAGTGCTCATGGATGATTATTTGGATTGAACACCATTTTTGCAATTCACTTGCATCCTAGGAAAATCTATTCTGCCGAACAAGAGAGCAACAAATAACACAGTATTCTAGCTAATGTTAGCAAAATTGTCTGGGAATGATTTATGTTTTGTAGATTAGCACCATAATAAACAGGAAGATAAGTATTAATATAATTTGCTGACCTTGTGTTTACTCAAACCAGGAGAAATCTCTGCGCTTGCTATTTTGAGAGTGCATACTTTGTTCAGTTAATTAAACTTCTGTTGAGCAAGAAATAAGAACAAAACTGTGATCTTATGGATGATTCGCCCTGAAGTATTCTGTGCAAACAGTCTACTATAGTTCAGCCAGAAAACCTGTGTAACATCTGCCTTCATTTCCTCAGCAGCCTTCCTGCAGTCTGACTTAGCTATACCCTGCTCTTGCAGCTTCCAGCAGCACCAGGAGGTGCTCAGCACCACTGCAGCTCTGCTGGCCCTGCAGATCAAAATGCTCTGAGAAGTGGAAGTATTGTTCCCTGCACTCTGCCATCCAGGCACCAAGCTTTCATGTCCAAAACTGTTGGTGCCAAGGGGTGACAGGCAGAGCAGTGACGGCCACAATTTATGCTTTTTGGTCTGCAGCCTAAATCTTACAAATCAGTGCCCCATGGCAGTCCTCCAGTGATTGATTTCTCTCTTGGGGTAAGGTAAATAAGCTCTGTAACTTTTAGACTAACAGTCTAATGAAATACTGTTGAGCTCATCATAACTTAGTACTTTGCTTTTCACATACGTAATGTTCAAATGCTAATTCATGTCTGATCCACTGATTCGACACTGGGAAATCTCTCCAGATTAGTCTGACTTCTCTGTATTCAGGTTAAATAAGGAGTGTGTCAAAATGAAATGTTACAATGGGGGAGAAACAGCAGCTGGTGCTGATTAACTGTTAATCATTAGAGAGGGACCTGGGTGCCCTGGCTCAGAGAGTTTCTTTCTTTCCAGCTGCCTGTGGGACTTGATTGAGAGCTGGAATTTGGGGAGGTGTCTCCATCTCCTCAGGGGTGAAAGCTGTGGGGTGATGCCAGGGGCAAGGAAGGCCTGGAGATGGAGCTGGGGCTGAAGCCCAGTGGGTGCCAAACTGAATTTAGAGCCAGATCAGCACAAGGTGGCAGTATTTTAGCACACTTGTGCTGAGCCTGATAGAGATGTGACTTGGGAGCTCCAAACTCTCCGGCTGCTTCGGGTAAAGGAAGCAAAGAGAAGATGTGAGCCAGAGAAAACAGAAAGGAGTTATAAATTGCGGTCTCTACTTAGCAGACCTGCACACTGTGAGGGGAGGCTGTGGAGCATGCTGAGCTGTTACATGAGAACGCACCAAGGAAAATCCAGCAACTTGCCTGATAAACTTTTGTCAGTAGTTAAAACCATGTCACTATTAAAAATCATGCATTGTTTTCTATAGGAGATTTTCTATCTACGAATAGTTCCAACCACTAATTACTACTGTACATTTCACCATCAGATTGAAAAGCTTTTTATGATGCCTCATAGGTGCTTTTATGGGGTTAAAGTCATAATTCATCTTTTAAATTAAATAAAGCAGGCTGAACCCTTTAAATGCGTCAGAAAATAAAAATTCTATGTTCTCAGCAGCTTTTTTTCTGTGTACTTTCCAGTTTCTCAACATGTTGTCAGATTGGTGGCTACCCAGAGTGGCTGTGTTGCTCTGCTATTGATCTCGGCAGCACCATACAGAGGTAAAATGTCACCTCCCTGCTGCACCTCATTACTCCCAGCTTTGTACCGCCAACAAGCTCTGCACCTATAGCCCTTAACACAGACATCTCACATCTCAGCACAATTTGATGACATTAAACAGAGTGCCTGTGTTATGTTTCCTCCTGAAACAAGCATTTCTCTTTTTAGGCTGCTATTTTTTGTTGTTGTTGTTCACTATTCTGGGTAACATAGAAAAGATATATTTGCTGAGAGGAGCTCTCATTGGAGCCCTGAATGGTGAGATTTTGATAATCTTGTGGGATTTGAAAGAAAAACAATGTGAGAATGAGCTAGCTCTACAACTCAATACTTTTGGAATTAAGTTAGGCTTCCATGGTAACAATATTAACTGCTTTTGTTTTCTCTTTAGCAGCAGAGAGCCTTTAGGTAAGAATCTTGAAATTCTGAGTCTTTTATATCATATTAAAGATAGTAAATTTCTCAAGTTAAGGAGAAGTCATGGTAGTCCATCTGCTCCTGTCAAAGTCTAGCTCTTCCCTGTTGGATACAGTAAGTAAGTAGAAATACAGTAGAGAGACTTAGACAAGTGTCAGTTCTATTCCCTAACTGTTTTTGCTGTTGCTGTATTAGAGGATCAGTCAACCACCTGCTCTATCACCTGCCCTAAGACCTGGCAAAAATATGCAAGTCTTGGGTGCTGAGAAAGGAACTTCACATCCACCTCACTTAGAAGCTCAAAGGGCTGCTACAGAGGGGAGAGATATTGAGCAGCCTCTCTTACCCCTGAACATCTTTAAATAGAAAGCAGATTTTAAAAAGAATAAGCAAATAGATGAATAAGTGAGACATCAAGAGAAAGGGCAGAAGGAGCAAATCCTCCTCCCCCCACTGCTCAAGATTTAGCTAGAAAGGAGGAGATCTAAGAGTGACTTCATGCCTCTTCCTGAGCTAGCATGGTCTGCACTACCTCAACAGGGATAAGCATGTCCTGGTGGATCTAGGATTCAATCAGATGGTGGGACACTATCTATCATCATAATCTCACAATGGTTTTAATGAATGACATTTGAGGAGAGAGTCTCCCAACAGTGGCAGTAGCAGTGAGTACTAACCAACTGAATAACTGTAGTAAAGGTAGCAGTAACTGCTAACAGTTGTTTCTTATTTGTAGTTCATTGCAATGGATCTGAAGCATGAGTATCACAATGTCGTTAATTAAGTGTCCCATTCAGAGTAATACATCACTTTCAATTCTGGCTGAAGTTATTGCGTCTTGTGTAAAAGACTGAAATGACCTCTCGTCTGTAAATCTTTCAGGTCTAGTATATGAGAAGTGAAAAGGCCAAATTTCTCAAGATCAAATCAGAAGTTTGTTGAGAAAATCAAGAAATACTGTATAAGTTATTGCATGGCTAACACCCCACTGCTGATTTATACTGTCATTCTCAGGTAGTCAATGGAAAGACTGGAACATTTCTAGATATATTTCCCCCTTGAGGAGGATGTTTGTAATTGAAGTTTGTATTAAAGTTGATTAGATATCTCAGCTAATACATGACTCCCATGCTGTGTCCAATAAGAGATGATCTGTTTTGAAAGAAATTATCTGTTTTAAAGGAGTTAAACCCTAAGGAAGAAAAGAGAAAAAAATGAAGCAAGTTGTCCAAGATCATATACTACATCTGTGCTAGACTCAGGATTATTCTGCACATCTCAAGTGCTCTGTGTTTTTACCATACTTAATTTTCCTTGGAGAGCTGTTCAACTTTGAGGAATCCTTTGTCTTGCTGTGGAAACTGTTTTATTTTCCTGCTTAGTGGTAGCAATAGAAGTGAGCTCTGTGTTGTCCTGGTAACTGCAGCAACAGGAGAACAGTGACCAGAAGGAAAAGTAAGAGCTGTTATATTCATCCCAGCTCCATAGTTAGCCATTATTTTACTCAAAGGCTTCTGAGGTGGCTTTCATTATTTTTCACTAGACATACATGGTCTTTGTAGCCATACCAATATTCATCATTCAGGTGGCTTGCTTGAAATATGATATTGCAATTATTTCATTTCCCTTTTCAGCCACCTGTGACCTGTGCTACAATTGCATTTACACATGGAGATTGACCAGTCACACTCTTCTCACTGCCTCACCTTTCTTCTTAAGTGAAACTGATCTAAGCTGCAGTTGCCTTCATAATCCAGTGTCTCTTTCCCTTCACACCAAAAAGTTTTCTCCAGACTCTGAGCAGGCTAGAATCAGCAACTGTTGTAAAATTCAAATATCTTGCCAAACAAACTCTGTTCTTTCTCCTGTGGTCACACTCAGTATTTGGAAAGAATTCTGATAGCCCTGTGTGATATGGATTCTTACCTTGAAGGTCTTCTTGAAATCTCTTTTATAATTTTTTACCTGTAAGGAAAAGAGATCTGCATTTTCTGAGATAGTCAGATAAAAATCCAGTGTATATTACTGGTTAACTATCACCTTAGTCTGTCTTGCAGATCTGGTTGTTAAATGTGTGTCTCCTCCTGTCTCATTCCATGGACATACAGTGCCTTGCATAACTGAGCCATGTGCTACAAGTACAGTTTTTGTACAACAGTGATATGCAAGGGGAAAAAAATACTTCTCAGGAAATCCCATGCTCTATTTTCCTGTACAACTTCCATCCCTTAGCAAGTACAGCTAAGAATACCCTGTCCCAAGTGACCTATAGTTTCAAGATAACTTTCCTAAGTAGTTGCATTCATAAGTAGACCCCAACATGTAGGATAAATAATGTAAATTTCTCTATCCAAGCTAAGCATTGAGAGCGTCTGCCCCAGAATTTGTGTCAACTCACATTAGTATGTGAGTCAAGCAGTCAGCTTCTGATCATGGTTGATGGCTATGATGAATTCTTGCTAGGAGGTAGTTCTCCTACAGTCCCAGTAATTGCCTGTGTCTCTCAGAAGGTAGGGGGTTAGGGTACAATCCTTGTTTCAGAATATCTTGTGGTGTGTTATTCCCAAATAAAATTGTTCATAATCCCAAGTTGTCTTGTTGTATACCCTGAAGCACAACATCGGTTTTAAAACCTGCCTAAACATTTGGGCAGTCTGCAGTGCAGCTCTTACAATAGACCCTGAGTATCTAGCCTAAGGTTATGAGCTCTGAAAGGTGACACATCCCTGAACAGCTGAGCTGTAACAAAGTATTTTTTTGAAGATATAGCCCATAAGGTACATAACTGCTCAAAGCAGAGCAGCAAAGTAGACCTAGGAAAAATACAGGAGCATTTCAGCTTTTCAACAGAGCCAGTTTAGAGGTGCATTTGTATGTCTGCTAGCTCCTGTACACTTCTAAGCTTATTCAGAGCTAGCTGTGCATGACATAGCTTGGCAGGAATAACATCAATATATGTTTGCTTCCACTCTACATCTGTAAAGAGGGCTATCTGTGTGTCCCAGCCTTAAGCAGATAGCAAGGATTGATGATAGTTGAGGACAGATTTTGAAGAGGCAGTGCTATCAGGCCTGATGGCAACAGAGGGCTCTTCCTTGATGAGGAATTGAACTGGAGCTTAGTAAAATTCAGCCTCCTTCTGGAAAGGTAAAATGCTTAGAAATGGCATTTGTACTCACTGGTCTCCTTAAAAGAACTTGGAAACCACATGTGGTGGGGGTTTTGACTCTCTTCCAGGTTCTGGAAACTAGTTGCAGCCATTTAGTTCATTATGTGCTGCATAATTTAGACCTGATTAAGTCACCCTCGGAATTTATTCCAACATTGTGAATTTCTACATATATCAGGTGCATCAGTATTGTGACTCTCAATAGTGAGAGTGACACAGTTATAGAAGCACATCTGAAGGAGAAGACAGAGACTTATGTAAAGACATCTCCCGTATTCACATGAGTACAGATGGGATAGATCTGAGACAGAAAATGTGTATCAACGAAAGGAAGATTAATGGCAGATGTTTTTGTGTATCAAAGTGTGAGTGCCTTCATTTTTGAAGACACCTTTGGCCTTCTCACACCATGGAAATAAGTAAATAATGAAGAAATGAAAAGTATAATGTCCAAAACTTTTCCACTCTTCCTTCTCAGGACAAATGCTCTAGCATAATTTTTTGATGATGAGCTTCACGAGTACCAGTTCAGATAATGTTCAGATAAAGGAATCACAGACTGTAACAATGAGCAGAGACATGTTTTCCATTTTGGGAAGGGAAAGGAAGGGAAAGGAAGGGAAGAATCTTCTAAAAAGTCTCCTTTACCTTCCTAGGCAGAGCAACCTTTCTAGCATACATTTATCCTTCCCGTGTAACTTCCCAGCTTATGCAAACAGAGATTTCAGTCCTGCTTTGCTGTAAACAACAATGAAATAACAATAAGGATTAGGAGAAAGCCCACACCAAAGAGATCGTCAGAGTAACTTCAATATAAGATTTATGTCCTAGGAGAAGAAAGAAGATTAAACACTAGATAATCGCTTGTTAGTTCAAGTGGTTTCACATCACAGTCAAAATCACTGTCTCACACCAGCTTCTTCCACATAAGGAGCAATTTCACTTGTAAGGTGTAATGAAAAAAAAAATAGAACATCTCTGTTTTATCTCATTTTTCTAACATATTCTCTTTTCATGACAAGAATGGTGGCACAAAAATGCCAGTTCCTGCTATTCACCTATGTTGAAGCCAAACTAATTCACACAGTTTATGTATATACTTTACTAACATTCCTGTGAATAATAGCTTTGCTTTCTCAAAGATCAACTAGGAAGTGGTAATTGAAAAGCAATAACTTTTTATGGATCCTTGCCAGAAGGAATATACACTAATAATGCAGGATTTTTTTTCTTAGTTTGCTGTTCCTTCGTACAACAGTTTCCCTAATCAAAGCGCAGCCTACATGAAACACTACTGAATTTGCTTAGTGCAAAAGATTCAACATTTTCAAGCACTCCATCACAAAAATATTTTTGATCTTCCCTTTAATCATCAACAGCTTGAATGAAGCAGGAAACCTGAGGCACTGTGTTTCTTGTTTAAAAATGTATGAAGAGTTTGATTAATGGCTTCATCTACCAGATGAGTTGCAAAGAGGAGTTTCCTGGGATCGTACCAAGTGCAGAAGGTTGCTGGAATTCTTCAGGAGAGAACAGATTTGCTCTACATGTATTTTCTTAATTAAAAGATCACGGCAACCACTTCCATTAAATAAAATGGTGCTGTATCACTGTTTTGTTTCAGAGGGCAGTTATATAGGTTTTACTCCTTCTGTCTCACACTTTCAGATTTTCCCAAGGCCTTCTAATGGCTCCAGTGGGCATTCCTAAATTGTCCCTTTGGTGCATTTTTGAAGATCTGCTTCTTTTCTGAACAGACAGCAAATCTGGAAGCAAGTCCCATCTGGGGCTCTCCAGGGCATCATTGGCAAGAGAAGGGTCCCTAAGTGTTTAATGGGGTTTTGTTATGCTACTAGACATATCCAGACCAGTCGTGGGCTCCCAAAGGTCTCCTAGTGCTGCCTGCAGCAGCTCTGTGAGTCCCACTCTAGATAAAGGTATGGTAGATGCTGGAGCAAGCTGCTCTCAGCTGTTTGTGGAGATTCGTTGTTTCATAGAGGCAGTGTTAGCAGAGGTAAGACTTGCCCAGCTGTCCCTGTATGAAATGGGGAATTTTTTGTAAGTGTTGGAGTTGAGTCTCTATGCAAAAATAGCTGGGAATTCTCAAAGAAAAAAAGAGAAAACAGATGCTAGAATTGCTAACACAAATATTCTGAGTGCAAATATTAAACTATAATTCTCCAGTGAATATTCTGATTTTGTCGACTGCGGAAAACTGATGTATAAACAGATCGAGTACCCGGCTAATCAGCTTGTAGAAAATATTTTACTTTTTATTTTTGATTATTTAATATTTATTTCTGTCTCATTATGATGAGTTGTGGCCCAGAAGAACCCTATTTAACATTCCTAAATCCAGTTTGTATCTTTCCGAATCTAATCCCATAATATATATTTTGCATAGAACTTAGTTAATTTGCTAACAATTAATCAACTCAACTTAAAAATCAGAAACACCTGTGCTACCTGGCTGTGATGTATTTGTTAGGAACCCTTTCAGATATTTAAATCAATTTTTTAAAATAGGCTTGGAGAATTAAACATGTTCCTCAAGTATTATCTTTTCTGTCTCACTTTCACACAAACATAGATACACACATGACAATACAACAACAACAAAAAAAGATGTGACATTTTTATGAATTACACATGAGAAAATATACAGCAGTGACCCATCAACAAACTGGAAAAAGATGGAGTTGTAAGTCACAGACTGCCTCCAGGTTTCCTTCCTATTCAGCACATTTGCACGCAGCCCATATTTCCCAGGTCTCAGCCAACACTGTAGACAAAAAGTATGCCTGGGATAAACAAACTCCTTTAGTTCCAGACTCCTTGCACAAGGGACACAGTGTCTGTACTGTAAATTTTACCTTCAACCAATTGCTCATGGATTGGTAAGATACCAGTACCCTTCCTTCATGGACACCCGGAATCTCTCTCCCAGGCTTACCTTAGAAAATATAAAGGATTCATTTTGTTGTCTTCAGCAAATCATCTGCCTGTGCCCAATGCTGTGTGTCAGGGACTGTTTCTCTGGAAGAGACAGAACTTCTGATATATAATTTATGAAGCACTTTTGGCACAGGGATTATAAATATTTAGTGCTTTGGGTGCACGTTGTATGTTATGTGACCTGCATCCACATGAGGCAAAGCAGCCCAGCTTTTGGACTACAGCAGCTGAACGTCTCAGCATCTTCTGGGCTGAACTGCTGTTGGAAAGACTTTACACAATTTGCATCACTTTCTCAACTTAGCTCCCTAAACTATTAGGTGTTTAGTGTATATTTTTATTATTATTATTATTGTTAAGCACTTTGAGACCCAGGAACAACAAAAGTCACTAACTAGTGGATAGCATCATCCCAATGGGATAAACAAACCAGGATGTGAAGTACTCTTATGTGTCATTTTATTTTCTTCTTTTATACTCTGTAAAGCTGAATCTGTCTGATGGAGTTAATTACTGCACTCTCCACTGTGACAGCTTCATCATCTGTATCTTGCTGCTCCAATGCAGATGAGCTCAGAAATCCAAGCAATGACCTGAAACACCCTGACTCACAAGCTGCTGGCACTAAAATATGGAAATGTGTTCTGGCACACATTCAGGCTATTGCAACAAACAGGACAATGGCCACTGCTGCAGAATGGAGAGCTGGAAACTAGTTTTCCAAAGGATGTAATGTTTTAAAATCATCCTTTCACATCACAAGTTCAAACACCTTGAGGAACATCACATGCTGCAGCAAGAATGAGTGCACTGAGAGATATCAGGGTGTGTTGCCACAAAAGCACCCCACATCTTCCTTCCCCTTGTCAGCATGTGGCAAAGCAGAAAGAGGCCAACTGGACCTTTGTGACGGTGGGGCTTTAAGATGACCAGGTGGTGTAGAAGAAAAGCTGATGTTGCAAATGGGCTCCAGTCAGAGCGATCAAAGCTTTGCTGGGCTTTGATCTGCTTCCTGCTGCCAGCCTTCTAAGTATCAATTCGAACCTTTCACACTTCCTCCTTCCCCAAAGGCCTCCATAAATGCATTAGTTACAGTTTTACACAACTTGCATGAGGATCATCCAAGTTCTATACATGCATGAATTTCATATACACTGATAGCTCTGTAAATAACTTACCATTCCCAGTGGAAAAGTCTGGCATCTGGTAACACTGTTAAGTAAAAAATCAACCATTTGTTGACAAAATATGAACACACATAATGTGGTATTTTGTACTCTTACGGGAATTCAGTCTTCAGGATAAAGGCACTGATGGTTTTCAAAGCTGAGAATGCCAAAGTCGTGCTGTTGTTTTTTTAAACATAATGCAGGTGTAGCACTGCATTCATAATTCACACTCCCACTGTAGCAGCCCTACTAAAGAAATAGCATCCTTCTTTTACCATCAGCACAAATGACAGAAGAAGTTTGACAACTTGTTTGGCAATCCTTTCAACGATAGGGCTGCTCAAGACTAATGAGAGGCTTGAGTCGTTTATTCCTGTGCTTTTCTAGTTTGCTTCATTTTCAAAAGACAATGATGGCAGTAAAAACACAAACTACTTTAATGTAAAAATAATGGCTCCTTGTGGGGCTTTGTTAAAATATTATTTTCAAAAAGTCTTTGCCAACCCTCTCCAGGAAGTATTGTGTTGTCTCCCATGTGTCAACAAGGCAGATGTTTCACGAAGAACATCGGGGCTACAATTTCAGTTAAGCAATTCATTTACATATTAGTCCTTGAAATATTAATACAAATTTTTTCAGCTGAATTGTTCCCCAGAAGCACTGCAAAATCTCTTATTCAGACTGCCCTCTTCGTCACAGTGAGGTGTTGTAGTCAAAGTTGTTTCCAAACATGTAGCCACTCTTAAACACAAGTGTCAACTGAGAGTGCTGATTGGCAGTATTATAAAGTGAGATTGAAAATGTTCTAGTTTCTTCTATGAATTTTATTTCTAAGGTATCACGTGTAGATGTTGTCACACACACACCAGAATACAATTCACTTTTTTACAAACATAAAGGAGGACTGAGGGCAAAGGCTCAACCTTGAGGAGGATCCTAGTGACAGAGAATAATAATAATCTGTTTAGGGATTCATCTTGGATCATTTCAAAAGCTAGTTTTCCTTCAAGTGTGTTCCTTGCTTTCTAGTTGGGCATTTAGTCTTGAAAGCCATGTTCAAGTGCTTTTCTAGATTTTCACGAAAATGATTTGAAACTCTTCCTATTAAAGTACCATTTTAGGGTTGATTAGATATCAAAAGTGGAATGCATGATCTTTTTGGAGACTTTGTACCAGTTTGTTAAACACATAGAGACCTTTGGCTTGAATAAATACTTAAGTTTTCCTCAATATTTAAAAATGCTTTGAAATAATATCTTTATAAATGGTACTTCCTGTGAAATGTTTTAAACTAATGCAATTTCTAATAAATGAAACATGAAATATTCATATACTTTAATAATACTTTATCCTTTACCTTGAATGAGACTGCAGTTATAATAAACCTATCATATAATAATAATATATAAGCTTTCATTCATGTGGTTATTGTAATAATAACGCAAACACATAGTGGAGGGCAAATAATTATTACTATGCATTTTGTTTATAAATGCATTTGAAAACTGGTATGTAATGTTAAATTTCAAAATCGCCAGAAGGACACCAGTATATAAAATTTTGTATATTTATTCGGTAAGTATTGGAGCATATATCCCAAATTCTTAATAATTTTGAATAGTTTCAATAACACAAGTACCTTCACTTCAAATGGTTGCAAGAATATATTCTGGAACTGGAGATTCTAGTAGTTCTCTTCCCATGTAGATTATACCCATGATCTTAAATGGCTTTGCTTCACTTTGTCAGTTCAAACCAACATACCCCCATGATGAATTCAGGTTACTCTGTGTATCAGTGGGTGCTTCTTATTTGACCCAGCAGTGGTAAGTTTTCCAAACATTTTTGCCATTGTGGTTGTTTTAATTCAGGGTATGTCAGACAGATGGCATCACTGACATCATCTCACGAAACTATGAGGTGAATGTTCTATCTAGAAGTGACTGACAACACATGACCTGGGCATGCATCTAGGTTTATGTTGCTGATTTACTGTAACAAGTTCCCTCTGGTCTAAGAGGTATATTGGTAATTAATATCTGCTAAGCTAAGAGCTTCATTTCACTGCATTAATAAATCTCATCCTGAACAGAAAGAAGTTCAATTTTCTGAGGTGCTAATGAGTGTATATGTACAAAAAGTAATATATTGTTCTTATTTTTCAGGAAATGAAATCATTCAGAGACATATTCTGTCTTTTCTGAGGTTTATATGACAGTTCTCTTAAGAATGCCAAAGGCTGGGTTAAATTCTGCTAAAACCCACATGCTATCATGGAAATGCATTTTTTTTCTGTACCTTAAATCTAAATGCAAAATCCTTTCCAGACATTACAAGTACTTGGACTCCTAATGTCAGTCTTGTTTAAAATTCAGTCCATTTTCAAGCGTCACCTGACAATAAATCACCAGAGAACACACAGATAGCAGCTGCTTCTGCTATACATAACCACTAGAAATTAGCGAGCAGTTTCTAAACAGAAACTGTTAATTCTGCCATCTCAATCCAGGTAATCTCCATGGCTGTAGAATTATATTGTTATCATTGATTACTGAATCAAAAACATGGTAATTTTCAGTAGATCAAATGGCTGCCAAAAACAGCATCCTGAGCTTTTGGAAGAATTTGGAAATTCTGCAATAGCATTGCTATTGCTCTAGCAATATGAGGACTAGAACAAGGAGAAAAATGAAGACAAAGATGACTTTCCTCTTCTCTTTCCCACCAGTAGCTCCCAACTCTGCTCCTTTACCTCACTAACTTAAGAAGATTGCAAAGCTGTGTTTGCAGCTACTGGTTGACACTCAGCCAAACATGAGCCAGCATTGTGCCTAGGTGGCCAAGAAAACCAACAGCATCCTGGCTTGTATCAGAAATAGTGTAGCCAGCAGGACCAGGGAGGTGATTGTCTCCCTGTACTTAGCACTGGTGAAGCCGCATCTCAAATACTGTATTCAGTTTTGGGCTCCACACTACAAGAAACACATTGAGGCCCTGGAGCATGTCCAGAAAAGGGCAGTGAGGCTGGTGAGGGGTCTGGAGCACAAGTCTTATGGGAGTGGCTGAGGGAACTGTAATTATTTAGTGTGGAGGAGGCTCGGGGGGAGACCTTGTTGCTCTCTACAGCTAGCTGAAAGGAGGTTGTGATGAGGTGGGTGTTGGCCTCTTCTCCCAAGTAACAGTGGTAGAATGAGAGGACAGGGTCCCAAGTTGCTCAAGCTTAGGTTTGGGTTGGATATTAGGAAAATGTGGTGAGGTTGTGGAATGGGCTGCCTAGGGAATTGGTGGAGTCACCATCCCTGGAGGTGCTTAAGGGTAGATGCAATACTTAGGGACATGGTTTGGTGTGGAAATGTTGGTGGTAGGTGGATGGTTGGACTAGATGATCTTAAAAGTCATTTCCAACCTTAATGATTCTATGATCCACTGGAGCTAGGAACAAGAGGATCCCCAGCACACATGCAGATCAGTTGCTGGACAGAAATAATAGAAGTTCTATAAAGCAGAAAGTACTGCACTCATCAATTGTTCTTGACCTGTATATGAGAGAAATTGTTATGTAAAAATCACAACAAATAAGGATGTAAAACAGAAGGCAATATTGTAATAATGCTAAACATTTAAAAATTAATCATGCCTGAATTATTTGTGTTTATGAGTCTTTAAAAAAGTAAGCCAAAGGGGTGTGTGAACATTCATGCTGTTTTAATACCCTTGGATAACAGGAAATTTCAGAGTGATATGAAAAAAGGCTTTGTTAATATTTTTAAAGAACTTATAGGTTTATCATATTGATGTAATCCCAGACAAATAATGAACAGCTGCTATAGTATTCTGTTACTACAGAATTAAGGAGAGGAACAAATCAAATTAGATGTGTTTTGATGGAAAAAAATCTGAGTACACTGATTTTTTTCCTGAGATTCTAAGGCTTAGTTGAGAATTGCATGGTTGTTAATTTAATATATTTAGTGTGTTATTAATGTTTTTCAGAAAGATTTTGGTTTTGTTCCATATGTTATTTTCACAGAAATGAAGATAAAAATAAATCAACATTATATACATTAGAATGATTTAAAACTATTTAACAGAACTGCTGTCAGAATAATTGGTAACAGTTTTTGTCATCATTGAGCAGATGTGTTCCTAATAAAGACCCTAAGGTTTCATTTGTATTGAAGACTTTCTTGGTAGTGACCTTGAGGGAAATGTAAAAGGTAAAAAGAAAATAGAAGTTGAAGGCAAATGAATTCATATCGGTTCTGCTGGACTAACATATGAACTGACACCCAAACTTCAGTGAGCCAAACTGAAATCATAAAATGATTTAATAAACAATCAAAGACCTTTTCTGTAAGCAGTGCATGCTAATTTTAATCAGTTTATCCTGACTTACATCAAGAAAGAAGATTACATGTCATTTTTCTTTGATTAAATCAATTAGAACTACTGCAGTTAGTCCAGTGAAAATTCTGAGTCAGGCCAGCTTCAGATTAGCTCTGCCTCTTGTCAGTCCTGTTCACAGCATCTAAACAAGAACAATTATTACAGTGAATTGATCGTTTATCTATATCAGAAATTAGCATGATTCTGCACTGCTGTTTGCACTTTATAGTGATGATCCTCCTTTCTGAGAAAGATTTAACATTGCCACACTTTAGAGAACAGAGTAAAGTTGATTGTGCTTCTCCTCCTCAACAATTGCTCATGCTTATTGAGAGCTGAAAAGGGGAAAGCCTCAAGTTCACCTTTCAGAAACTGATTTGATGCTTATATAAGGATGCAAATATATATATATATATTTAAACAGACATTTTTCATTTCAAATTTTTGATAGTCATACTAGAAAATATAAGATGTGAAAATAGTCACATTTTTCTTTGTTCAAATTAGTCTGAATACCTCTATTAGACAGACCTTGAAATGTCACTATAGTTCATGGATACTAACAAAAGGAGAAGAGTTAATCAAAGTAGTGCAGATGTTAATTCCTGGTTTGCAATGAAAAGCAGTCAGCTCTGAACTTACCAGGAAAAATCTAAGTGGCTATTTTCTCTCTTAAATATATCTGCTTTCCTCTTGAATGTCATTTCTTTTTGTGCTGTAGCCTTTGGCCTACAACCATCTGCAATGTGCACTGGGATGTATTAGACAGCTCAGCAGGAATTGGTCACACCTTCTGTAGGGGCATCTCCTGTGAAGTATCAATTCGTTCCACTAACAAAATGGTTCATTTGTTGCTGTGTCCTATTTTACCTTGTGTTGTCTTTCTCCAATGTCATTTATTTCCCAATAAGTTTAGTCACTGAGGTTTTAAAAAGCACTGGCTCTCAGTGTCATAACATACATATGTTAGCAGTGTTTGCAACAACATAGTATATCTCCAGATGTATTTGATGCATTTACCCCTTCCATTGGGGACTAGAAGCTTGAATAGTCATTGTTATGTCTCTTGGAAGTTCGGTATGTCTGCTTCTTCTACTGGCAATAGTTTATTCAGGTGCAATGCATACATTTTACTTATTTAGCAGTCATTTATAATTCCATGTGAGACAGGTCAGGTTTTGGATAAATAGGCCAACCATAAAAGTAAACAGCTGAGATTTTCTTTTCTCCCACTTATTGTCAGCAATAACAAATTTACAACTACAATATCTGTGCTGTGCCATGCAAGATATTCATTTGGAACATTTAAACACTGAGTGCAGTCATACTCCCCTGTCTTTCAACTCCTCAGTAAAAACAACTTCATAAAAGCCCTGTCCCAAATCCAGGGCAACTCAAACCTGGCTTTCAAAGTGGGTTGGTCTTAGGCACTCTGTCACCTCTGGGAAGAGAGGAGTAATGAATGAGTCTTTCTAAACTAAGTTTCCAATTGCCTTTTAAAATGGAAAGAAGTGAGTATTTCTAAAGGGCTCTGGGAAGACCAATTTATTTATGGGCCCTGCTGTTACCCTACTGCTGTGTGAGCTTCTCTATTAGTACTCCAAAAACTAACTAGTAGAAATAATGGTGTCTTCATTGCACTCTGGTAGTCTGAACACTGGTATTTTGAAACTGTTTTTCTTTGGTTTTATAAAGTGTTAAAAAAGAAAAAAAAATACAGAAAATATAGTGAATGCAGTCCTGTGTTTTAACCACTTCTGTCAAGGTTGTGCTGGGCAATGAGAAAGTGACACAGGGACAGTGTCTGCTATGGACGGATGTGAGCCTAACAATTTCTCTGTCAATTGAAATATAGCCTTTCCAGAAAGCATTCTTTCTAAGAGGTTTGGCACTAAACCCAAGGTCTAGGAGAGAGCACACATCATAAGCCCCTGACATCCCACATACATACAGTTTTAAAATATTTAATCCAAAGTTGAAGACTTATCCACAGGTCAAATATAAATAGAGATAAAGTAACTTGAAGTAAAACTGGTAAAATGGAAGAGTTTAGAGATGAAATTATAAACATAAGCTATTCTCCTACTAAGCTATTCACTGCCTTTGAGGATTGGAAACCCATCCTGTGATTATATCTAAATGACATAAGCTCAGAAGCTTGATGTGATTCGGAACAAGTTTTCCCATCTTTTCTTTAGCCACCAGGATAATCATTTCTAGATTAGTTAAAAACTGTGTTGCCAGAGATTTTCATGACTGTTAGCAATCAGTCAGCATAATCAAAATTCTCAGCAAGGTCTGTGATTTGCACAGAAGACCGGCCATGCTGAATCAGACAATATGCTTCTTCATCAATAGCCATAAATTCACACTTAGAGAAGATTGAAAGAACAGGGAAAGCATATACATTGCTTCTCCCTAGCCTTCTTCCAGCTTCTGGCCCTTCTTAGTCTTTTTCCCATATTTAGCAGCTCTGAATAGATGTCTCAGCTAGGAGCTGTTCTCAAACTCACATTCCCTTATGGCAACCATAGCATCCTTCAGTAGAGGTTCATTTTTAGGCTGCATAAGACCTGCTCATTCTTTGGAGAACCATACCACCATTATCATACCTTTCCCTATTGACTTTCAAGCAAGCAATTATTTTCCCAGAAGGCACAAATCTATGTATGGCAACACTGTATTTAAGCAGATAGAAATTTATTTCTGTTCATTCTGCTCATCTATCATTTTATTGTGTATTTGTGTTCTCTGCCTCACATTTTTAGGTTAAGGTGTTTTTTGTCAGCCATGAGCGTGACCTCAATAAAGAGGCTTTCAGCATCTGTGTCTGACAGTGACTACCATTAGCTGGAGGCACTCTGCTCTGAAGCAGAGAATGCACATTTTATGCAGTGGGAATTTTGAAAGCTGTCCCCAACTAATTAATATGAGAAAAGTAGTACCATTCCCTGTGAAAACGGTTCAGAATTTAACACAGGGAAATCTGTATGGAGAAGAAATACAAATGATGGTGAACTCCAGGAGCCCTAATAGTTGCCTATAATACAGTCACATCACACAATCTGAGGAAGTGTCATCCTGTGTATAATAGTTAAAGAGAAAATCCTCAAGAGAAATCCAATGCAATACAAAAACTACTCTGATCCAGCCCCATATCTGTGTTTCACAATAAATCTTCCCATTGCTGGGCATTGAGATGGTACTTAATGCCAGCCAGGACAATGCAAGGCAAATCATTTAGGTATGGTAAACAGCATGAGACAGAGGGCTTTCTTAGTAGATTAAGACTTTTACTTTCAAAGAACTATGCAGGAAAATAGTCCAAAATAAATGGACTCTTTTTCCAAACCCCCCTCATCCCCTGTGTCTCACAGAAGCACCTTAGCCTCACTCATCACTGAGAGCTGGAAGTTCAGTGTAGTCTGCATCACTGCTGAACAGAGCGTGGAAGGAAATATGTCTCCTGTGCCCATTCTCCAGCGCATTCCCCTGGGAGGGACTAGGCCTGAGCTGTGATCTCCACTCCCAGCACTGAGGGCTGCAGCGTAGGACTGTCTCATGTAAAATGCATAAACAGGCCATGAAAAAACTTTGGGAGCCTGGGTCTCTGCCGGTCCCCAGAGTGCACTCTAACAACAACATCATGTTCACGGGTAAACTCTTTCTAGGGTTTTCATGGCTTTGTGCACAAACCAGCAGACACCATGGGGAGCATCCCTGAGGAGCCTGATATTTTATTGGAGCAGGTAAAACACTACGATAGGTGAAGATGGCTCCTATTCTCTTCCATCATGAAAAAACACCCTAGAAACTAGCCTATTGCAAGGATAGAAATACTAATAGCATTGTTATAGATATGTCTAACTTAAAAATAAAGAAGAAAAAACATGATGCTTACCATGCTTACCTTTAAAAGAATATAGAGAGGAGTCACTGAGGAGAGAGGAGAGCTGCTCTTAAAAGAGTTTAATGAGACTTCTAAGATTTTCTTTACAGTTGTAGAACTTGTAAGGCATGTGGGAAATGAAAGGATCCCCATATGAAACTAACACTCTGGCAGTGTTTTTAAAACTTTGATCAGGATGAGAGGACTAGTATATAGTATGTAAATGTATACGTATATGTATACTTAGAAAAGTGCTGCATGATAGAAGATAGATATTGCTTTTCTGTTCAGTAAGACCCAGAATTTTACATTTTTTTGCAGTATCTTCAGTTGTGCAGTCCTTGAAGAAAACCCCAAAGGAAAAGTTACTGATAACCAGCAGAAAAGCAAGAATTTTTTAGATTACAATTATTTGTTTGATATTCAGTAGGATTCGAGGATGATAGAATTTGTAAATTCAACAAGGATAAAATTACAGCAGTACTTATTATGCTACAGTTTTATTAAGCTGATATTCTATTTATCTGAAATACTGCACAGATTTTAGTAAGTGACAGCTGTGGAGTTCATGCATATATGGCAGGCAGATGGAAATGATCAACTGTAACATCTCCAAAGGGGCTTTTCCAGTGCATCAGACCAGTGAGTCATGAAATGAGAAATGTTTGTGTGACAGAACCCAGCAGCTCCATACTAGATGAAAGCACATACTATCAGGTGAGTATTATATAGACTAACATGCAGTGAGACACACCACAGTCGTTTCCCTGATATTTTTTAAAGATGGTTCCAGAATGTCTGATAGTTCATTTATATCCACTTCATAATTTTTTGTTCAAAACTGTACCCAACCAACTCCAATTTCTACAGGGGCAATATTAGATATGACTGGGGGAGAGCGGGGAAATGCTGCAGTTGGAAAAATGCTGTGGCTGGTTTTGTAAATAAGGAGGATCCAGGGAACTACAAGCCTATCAGTGCCAGGAAAGGCTATGGAGCAGATTATGTCAAGTGAGATCATGTGGCATGTCCTGGACAACCAGGTGGTCAGGCCAGCCAGCATGGGTTCACAAAAATCAGGTCCTGCTTGACCAACCTGATCTCCTTCTATGATTGAGTGACCTGCCTGGTGGATGAAGGAAAGACTGTTGACGTAGTCTACGTGGATTTCAGCAAAGCTTTTTACACTGTCTCCCACAGTATTCTCCTAGAGAAGCTGGAAGCCCATGGTTTGGACAGGTACACTCTACTGGGTTAAGAACTGGCTGGATGGCCAGGCACACAGAGTGATGGGGAATGGAGTTAAATCCAGCTGACATCTGGTCACGAGTGGCGTTCCCCAGGGGTCGATACTGCAGCCTCTCCTCCTCTTCCAATATCTTCACTGATGACCTGGATGAGGGGATTGAGTTATTTCCCTTTTTTTTTTTTTTTTTTTTTTTTTGCCATTTCCCTTTGAGCTGCAAAAAGATTACATACTATAGGCTCAGAATAAACTGTAGGCTGAAAGCCATCATGCTTCTATGCTTTATTTTATGAACAAAACTCAGCTGAAAGTTAGGTGTTTTTCCACTCTTTGAAGAACATTTTTTTTTCTCTGATCATTTATTTTATACTTAAAATATGTCATATTTAAAAGATGTTGATTTTGTATCTTTGTAATTTGAAACGTATAGTGTATTGCTAAATTTAACAGCTTAAAGATCATCATATGATGAGGAGAAAAATACCACTTTCTAAGTTTCTAGACATTGGGATTTTTCCATTGTGCAGTTACTATTTTCAAGTTCTTCCTACACAAAGGTAGTGTTTCTAATAATAAACATGACTCTTAGGATTGCTAAGATTAGAAACACTATAGGTGAGTGTTTGTTTTCCTGCAAAGCCATGAAAGTCAAGAAACAATGCATATGTTTTACATTTACTGTCATTGTAGTCATTAATATGCTGTAGTCATTCCCAAGTAAATACTGAAGTTGTAACAGTACCTTGATATAGTTCTAAAAATCCCAATAAAGGCAAAGCATAACTTATATGCAAAGACAGTGATTTTCTATTAATGTTACTCATATTTTGTCTAATCATTCATAAAATTACCACCAAAAGAGAGAAATAATAGTAACACAAAAAAAGTTTGTATGATAATAAAACTGTGTTTGTTACACAAACTTCCTAATATTTGTCTGCTTTTACATTTACCATTCACTGCACTCCAGTCTGAAGTCTGTTGGATTGTGAAGGCAGGTATCAGTGTCCCCAGTCCTTTGCCAGGAGTGCCACACTGATGCTTTTTTCTTCATTCCTGAGTCCTTGGTGCTACTTTTACATGACAGTTAATACAATCTATGCTTTTCTTTTTCTTCATTGTTTTAAAACTCCACACACACCTGCATTTAATAAAGATGTAGCGCCTGACATATGTTAGATGTCTGGATCTGGTTGTTACCCCCTGAAACCTGCTCCCAAGTTCACTTTTCTTCAGCAATCAGTAATGGACCAGTGATGAGGCACATACACTGCTGTGTCCTTTGGTGCTACTTTGTGCCCCCTCTGTTACGTCTCTGCTCCTTTTACCAGTACTCCATGTATCTACGTTTGAGCCCTTGGCTACCGATCCATAGTTATACTCCACATCACATCATTATGCTGAGGTCATAAATACTTCATTCTGTGTGCTACAATAGCTTCTATGGTGGTACAGTTAATTCAATGTTAAGATTTATGGTAATTCCACATAACTGCACAAAAAGAAGCAAAAATAAAACAAATTAGAAATAGTCCCCTTGTAATTAGAAAATTGCTTTTTTAGTTAAAGCAAATCTCAAGGCAAGCCAAGCCAAGTTCGGAAAAATTAAGACTGACAAAGTAAGCCTCAGTGCTGAATACCTACAAGATTAACACAAAGTCTGTGGCTGTTACTTGCAAATTCAATGCTGTTTGCACTGGGCAGCCAGTGCAGAAGTCCAAAAGGAATAGAAAACCCTGTGCATAGTGGGATGAAAGACATACACTAAGTACTGAAGAGGCTTTAGAAAGCTATTTGACATTTCTGTAATGACTTTATGGAAGATTACTGATTTATGAATCTTACATAATGTTGCATGCCAAAACAAAAGAACCCTTTCTAAAGGACTCCATAATGTTGGAAGAATATATGCTGAGGCTCAGGGCTGTGCATCACCCTATGAGCAGGCTGAGTGTCAAGTTGCTATCCACAGTGCTAGTCAGGAGGTCAGAGGATGCAAACTTTTCTGGCTGCACATCCCCACAGCTTCAGAGCAAACTAGGTCTCCAGGGCTTGCTGCAAGGAGTTTTCTGATTTATGCCACTCATATTTTATTTTTGCTAATACTTTAGGTTAAAGTTTACTAGGACATTTTGTGAATGTCAGTAACCTTATTTTTCACATTATCTTTCATACTATGCCCTTGTGTCCCAAGTCAAAACAATGATTGTTCGGGCAAATTTTTGTAATGTTGTCATTTCCATATTTATTCTTTTTCTTTCCTTGGGACTTTTTATTTCATTTTTTTTTTTAAGAAACAATGGGATTCCTTACAAATTGAAACTATACATTTTCAATCTCAACCAAATCTAAAGAAGTAAGACAAAGGCTCACCAGCTGTCCACAACAGTCAGATTATTCTTAGGACACACATAAATATTAAAAAGAAAAACTTTGATAAGTGAGAGAAGAGTCGATAGTTAATGCTAATCCTTATCTATTTCCTGGTTTTTTTTTCATTACATATAAAATCTTTTGTCCAGCAATAACTTGTATATGTGCTATAGATAGAAGAAATCTATGCCAGATTCAAATGCTTGCCCATTACTTGACTACCACAAAAGAAACAATTTTTCATGCTTTAATAGAACTGGAAGAGACTTCTCATGTTTGGATGACAATATTTTATCTGAAAAACAGATCAAAAATTTGTACAATATTAAATGAAATTGGAAAGATCTACTCATTTAGTTCTGTATGAAATTGAGAGAGTAGACAATTTTCTTCTGCGATCTAGTTCTTTCTATAAATTCACAAGCTTTATTTTCCTCTTGTCTTTTTCATTCTTCAGGGAATAGGCAGGAGTGACATGCTTCCCTTCCTTCCTCTGGGTGCTTCCACTAGATAGCAAATGTTCATTCTACCTAATCCACATTTATAACATCTAAAGAACTCTCTCCCAGAAGACAAGAAAAAAGTAATTTTCCCATCTGCAACAGTGCAATTGGGAAAGGATCTACTGAAGTCATTACACTTTTACAGCTGAGCACTTTCAACCTTCAAATTACCCTGAGTTTCCTCAGTGTCAAGACACTCAGAATTTATAGCAGAACTTGATATAAGTTAAGCTTTACTATGTGTTTGAAATCCATGGTGAAAGTGAAGCTGATTGTTTATTTTACAGAAATGCCATTTTGGAGCTGTCTCAAATATTTCTTTCCTTCTGGTTTCTAATATTAATATTTTGAAAGCATAATTTACGATGCCACTGTAGAAGCAGAAAAATATTTAAATTAGACAGTGCAAAAAGCATATCAGCACCATCTGCAATCAATTCCTGCCTGTTCATTCAACAGTACAGCTTCTGCACTATGACAACTTGCCCTTGTTTGAGCCCTCTAAGAGATGTAACTCATTGTCTTGCTTATTTGAAACCTAATTAATCATAATTGTCTTGGTTATTGCATGTGTTTTATTATTTTTTTCTATTTTCTTTTTTGTTGTTGTTGTTAATTTACAAAAACTACAAACTCTTTCAGAAATCTCGTGCTTCATTGCCTCAAGGAGCAACCCACAGGCACAGTAAAATTCATCTCCTTGTATCCAACTGGTTATTTCATTTTGCTTAGAGAAAGCCTTTTTGCAGCTGTTTATCATTTTTTTCCTCTGTGTAATATTCTTTTTTATTGTCTCACTGTCATTGGAAGTTTTTAGGTTATGTGTGTTCAAGGCTGGCCCTCTTTATCTCCACAGATATCTAGAGCCAATTCTATACTTGATTTAAGTGCATAACTACTGTTCTACTAATGGAAGTTCTAAACATATTATTAACCTCTTCCTTTTGTCTGTCTGCTAATACTCTTTAAGAGCAAAAGTTCAATTTCTTAATATCACCAAACTATTCAAACTATTCTTAATATATATTCTTAATATCACCAAACTATTCAAACTATTCATCTATTGTCACATTTGCAGATTCCATTTGCCTGCTCATCATTCTTCACACAGTATCATATCCAATTTGTTCCAACAAGAGCAACTTCTTTCTTAACAAGAAAAGTGAAGCTAAAGTTATTTAAGTTGATACAACAAAAGGTTTTGCTGAAGGCCAACTGCTTCATGAACAAATCCTTTTGTAGTTTTTTTAAAAAATCAACATCTTATATCAAGCTTCTTGAATTGTTATGTTAGGAACTTGTCAGCCTACATTTTTGTATAAGCAACTTTGAAAATCTCCTTCTGTCATGGTGTTCTAAAGATAGATGCATTTGCAATAAAACCTTATTTGATTAAATAATTAAGTCCTTGTCAGCCGTAATTAAACACTAGCTCTTAACAGAACTCTAATTATTTCTGCTTAGAATTCTCAGGTCACATAAATGACTCTTAACTTCTAAAAAGTGTGCAACTATTAATCTAATTTGGATTTGTGTTTTGTTTACTCTGTTTGTTCTAACCTGATTCTTCATAGTCATTGGAGCTCAGGACAATAAATGTCAAAAGTCCCCCTTCTGTGTCATCTGAGGGCCCTTCTCCACTCTCACATAAATCTCACAGGAACAATATCATACCTTTATTTCAAATAAGTTTTAGACTGCTTTTAGACAATGTCTTTTTGTGACTTTGTGTCTCAAAGGAGGATGTAAGGGACCTGAAAGTCCATGCAAGATCAAAATAATGTAATGTTACTCATGTGACTGAATGACCTTTTATTTTAAAAAATGTCACAGCAATGGCTTACTTCGTCAGATTTCTTCTGCTCATCCTATACACAAAAACAAATGAATGTAAAAGTTGAAATGAAAACTTTTATGCAAGCTGCACTATTTATTTCTGTACAGCTTTGAACTGATAAGCTATTTCAAGAAGCAATTTCAATCAGTCTTAGAAGAGGTCAAATGGGATAAAGTGAACAGTTTTGTGGATTTTACAAATGATAAAAAGAAACACACAGAGGCTAGCATTTCCATCTGATCACATTTTATCAGCTTGAACAGCACGGAGATTTTGAATGCAAAGGGATCTTGACTGATGATAAAGGTGACTGACCAATTCAGATTTTGAAAACAGGACTCAATTATTTTCAAGCAGGAGTCTTTCAGTGCAACCACTAAAACAAATGCTCCAACAAATTGTTGTTATAATACATCTTTGGGAAAAAAAAAACAATATTTCTTCAGATTCTCAATATCATAACAAATATTGGTTCATCTTTCAGTACAACCATAGGTGGAATATATAATAGGGAAGTGGACACAGGCAGAATCATGTAGTTAAAGCACAGATAATGATGCATAGGTAGAAATCCATGTTCTTTCAACTATGAAACTTCAGTTTTTTTAACTGAGAGAGTTAAAATTATGATGAATCATGACTCCATTCCAGGAAACATGCTGAGTGGGCAAGGATTCTAAGCTTCCTATGATTCCTTTGCACTTTATTCTGACTGGCTTGTTAACTTGCAGGCTGGAAGCTGTCCATGTTTGAGAGCAGCTGGATGTTTTACTTGGCATGGTACTGGTGGGAGCAAAAGAGCAAATAAAACAAATGAACGTGCTAAAAAGATGAATTCCACATACAATTTCTTCTGCTTCTCTCATAAGCTTAAAAAATCATGGTGTTTTTTACTTATGAACATCACATGAACATTATACTAGAATACTGTTCCGACTACTGAACATCTTCTGTATGAAATAAAGGAATTGAAAACCCACTATGCTTAGATTTTCAGTCCTGATGGTACAGGTTAAATCACTTGTTCTTCATGGAACATTAATCACAAGACGATGATATACAGAATATATTGTGAAAGTCTAATCTCTACAGTTAAAAAATGACCATCAGTGAAACATGATGAAATGAGGACAAATTTTTATGTTAGGTGATGCGCTGTGAATGAGCCAGACTCAGATTCTTTTGAAGTCTGAAATCCAAGAAGAGAATTTCTTTTGGAGTATTTTGCTTTTACAGCAGTCCTCTAATTTTAGCATGAATGTTAATCCAGCCATTCAGAAAGAAAGGCAGAAATAAATTACTTGATTCAGAGAGTATTTGACTCTCATCACATACGGATGGCTAGGACTGGAGCTTCATTTGAGTTGCTTTTGCAGGCTGTAATGCTCACTGGCATGATTCTGAAAGCACCCAAATCATAGGTGAGTCAAGTGAGCTTCCATTCGCTGTGTGTTAGATCCAGGATGAACAAACCTGGCATCACACCAGTAAGCAACTGATGTGCCTTGAGGGTTTTAGAAGAGTTTTACTAGCTGCAATAGTGCACTCACTTTTATGGAAAAAAAACAGCATTTTAATTTCTGCATGCAGGCTTGGGAAATCTTTGCTTGTACTGATTGAATCAGATTAGCAAAACAAGACCTAGTGAAGAACCATTGGAAAACCTGTAGGTTTTGGAGACATCAATTCACCAACTTCCTCTCCCCTCTGCTCCTTTTTACTTCTCCTAATCTTTATAAATGTTGTGTGA
The DNA here is from genome assembly GCF_016699485.2 of Gallus gallus. NCBI lineage: Eukaryota > Metazoa > Chordata > Aves > Galliformes > Phasianidae > Gallus > Gallus gallus. Next base: position 37,643,060 of record NC_052532.1, read on the forward strand.
TTTTCCACCCATTCTGATAAGAGGAAGTTTTGTCTGGGTTAGGCTGTTCATTATTCTCCTATTTGTTCATTTTATCTGAATATATCTAAACATGCCACTTGACTGCAGGAAGAGTTGCCCTTTGTAGAGAAAAAGCTCTTACAAGGAACAGAAGAAAACACAATGTGTTCTCTTATTTTGTTCTTCTCTTTCATTTTTATCTTTGCTTTCTCTTCTTTCCTTGTAGAAATACACAAAAACTTCTATAAGAGGTTTCAGGGGTCACGTCTAGCCCAACAGTCTGGGTAAGATGATCATCAGGAGGCAGAGAAAGTCACCAGGAATGGCATGGGGCAGAACCAGGACAAAAGCAACTTAGGAAGAGAAAAATCCAGGTTACTGTCAGAACTACAGACCAGTCTTGCTGGAGAAGGACCTGGTATACTTGCAATATTCTTTGTGTATGGGCATGTCTGTGTCAAAAGTTAAAATGAAATGGACATGGATAGAGCCTTTTCACTGAACTTGTCAAGGAAAAATCTCCATTATGCATAAAGGCATGTTCATGTTCTTCCCCTTGCTTCTTAATTTATTAATGTCATCAGTTTTGCAACACATGCAGCAAGTTGAAAATAAATGGAGTTTTCTATCCAGAGGAGTCCTTTGGAACTCTGCCAATTTTCTATACTGTGATGTAATACAGTTTGAGACAGACAGAACGGACTGAGAAGAATTTCCTACTAACTCATAGAACCCTGCCAATAAATTGCTGAAAACTACCAAGTTTTTGTTAACAATACTTGTTTCTATATGTGATTTTTTTTTTTTTTTTTTTTGCTGTGAGATTCTTGCAGTGTTAGTTAGCCCTCTCACAAAAGGACCCGTTGGGATAATTAGAGCTTAAACTCTTGTTTGTTTCTTATTTTGTATCCAGGATTATACAGTTGATATGCCAAGGAGCTTCTTAATAACGTATTCCAGATCTAATTTTCTGCACCATTTTTTTTTTCCTGTGAGCATGTCACACACATGGCAGTATGTGAACATGGTCTGTCAGCACTGAAAAGGAAGGGGTAGCTCTGGGAAGCTCTAACCAACATCTGAAAAAGTAAGCATTTCCAGGAAATATCTTTGAGCCATGCCTGTATTAAATCCAAACGCCATAGCAAAAATTCAATTCTTTCTGTACTGCTTTGGCATAAGTACCTCTCAGAAACAGAATTTAGGGAAAGTCCTGCCTTTCGTCCGTTCAGCGTGGCACACCTACTTGCAGCCAGAAGACTGACTTAGCATGTTAGGCCCAGCCTTGAAAGCCCAGTGCTGCCATTTGTCTAGGCGCATGGCAGGCTGACCTACTGAGCTCCCAGCTGGGTTCAGTTAGCAAAGCTCAGGCATGCTAGGACCAGACAAAGCCAAGGAGACTGAGCTGGGAAATGCTGGGCTCCAGGGGGATTACTCTGTCACTGCCAGATAAATGACAGTGAACTTTCCATGGCACAACTCAGTCTCTTGAGAGATGTGACTTAGCCTAAGCTCAGTTCAATGGCACTGCTGAAGTATTCAAAACCTCTCTGAGGAGCTATACAGCTTGTTGGTTTTTTTCTTTCCCAGAGAAGGCATGTTTACAGATATTATATACAGCACAGCAGAAATAAAAAAATATATATATGCATATCCTGTAAGTCCTACGTCCATTCCACACACAGTCAGCTTTTGATTGTGGACTTACTCTCACATATACTTCTATCTCCTGCACTATCCTCCAGTCCCTCGCCTAATGAAAAGACAAACTTTGTGCAGTCTGATCAGCAGTTCAGTTTTTATTTACTGTAAAGATATGGTACAGATTGTATTACTTGAAGGAACTGACAAACAGCAATTTTCTGAGTACTGTGAGATCTCCAGATCCACAGTGATTATCACTGCCATGAGCTCACAAATATTCTTGCAAAACGAAAAGTCTGAAATTCCCTCTTGGACATTAGCTACCAACCTTCTCTTTTTCTTCCCTTTTTTTCCTTCTCTGAAAAGAAAATAGACTGGAAAACATTCCACACTGTTTTAGCCATTTAACCTACATGTTCAAGATAAGGTCTTAATTGCCAAAGGTTTCCTTTACAGGTCATGGGGAGAGACACGTTTTCCTAGAGGGTGAGACAGGAGGCCATCAGTGGGCTAAGTTGCCAGATTGCTTCACAGTCTATTGAGAAAGTAACATCACTATGGCATCAATGATAAAGTAATTTCTAAAGGACTCCAAGTGGTGTGACTGAACACTATTCCATGTGTAGCTGGAATTTATAAGAGGACAGATTATAACTTCTATGTCCTTCTATTCAACCGTATAGGATAGGTAACACTTCTTTGTCATCAAACACCTTTTTATACAACTTCCACTGAAAATGCACTGATAAAACATGTCTTCCAAAGGGTAGCGTGACACATAAAACCTTCAGTTCTCAGTGGCACCAAGTTCATACTTGTGCATCTACAATTGCATTTGGGTTTTCAGCATTTCCCCAGTTTACATTACATTCAGAATGGTAATATCATAACAGGAATTTCTTCCTATACACTTAATCACTTCTTCCTCCTAATTGCTAGAAACTTAGAACAGTAAGTATATCAATAACTGTATTTATGATTCTTAGACATTTCTATCTATAAGTTTGTGGACAGAGAATATACTGTAGCCATTTGTAACTCTAGCTTTGAAAAGTCTACTCTGCTTATGGAACTACTAAATGATCAGCCAGAGAAAGTCTTGAAAAAGAAAGAGATGAAATCACTGCCTTAGTAGAATGAAGTACCTGTTTGCAGCTGACTAGAGCATGACTCCAGCCTTACTGGCTGTTGTGACACGTACAGCCCAGGGTCTGTTTGCACATGGTCTCAGAAGAGACCATTTGTACTTCCTTAGTGCCTCATAGTATATCAGGACATACGTCACATATGGATAAATATAACTTAGCTGCTGGGGTACAGTCATCCATGGTAGTCTCAAAAAAAACGGCAAGGCTGACAGGGTTGTCCAGACTACAAAGCCCATTTTAGAATAAGAGATGCATTTCCAATCTTGCTCAGTGACTGAACAATGCCAGTAAATGTCATCCACTGATATGCATAAGATCTGACACATGTAGACGGCGTAGGAAACATTCATTTTCTATTCCCAGGGAAAAGCTGTAATCTAGGGGTAAAACTGTTAGATGAGATGCACAGATTGACAGAGAGAAATGGGTACATGATGATGCTTTTGAATGGTGGAAAGCCACAAGGACTGAAGAACTGTAAGGATGCAATACTTCATCTTTGACTAACTGAAAGGGATGGCCCACAATCATGGGCCACTCCTGGTCCAAACCAACAGAGATTCACTGGACCATCAGCTGCCACTCAGCTGCAGACAGTGCTGAAAAATTCACCTCGACAGTGCCAAATATGTTTAGGAACAACCTTCTCAAAAGAACTCCAGGGAAAACTGCACAAATTTTCTTCCTTATTGTAAGTTCAGGAACCAAAGAGGTGAATAAAATCCAAGAAATTCTCCTCCCACTCCTCTTCCACAGGCAGCTGAGTCAGAAATCAACATAGAAGAGACACCTTGCAGTGGGATGGTGGGTGTGAATCACTTTTCCTGACCAAGTAAGCCACCCTTGTAGGGCAACGTTGCTGCATGTGTTTACATTGACAAGTATGCCAGATGAATAAATTTGCCCAACAGTTTCTCAGAAAAGAGTAGCTTAGAAAGTAATAAAACAATTTTCTTGTGAGTAATGCAGCAAATAGAGGCTTTTGCAGGTTATTATATATATCCCAGGCAACAGAGGTTCCCAGCCCCTCTCCAGATATCATCTTGGTTTTCCTACAAGTCTTATATCACTGAAACATGAGGAAGAAAAGACATCAATATTGCATCCATAGAAGCCACATTCTATTTTTGTTGTTACGTTGAGGTAAGTCAGGAGTGAATCCACTAAAGAAAACTGAGTGCTCTCAGATACAGTGGTATTAACCTGAAAGCAGAGCACAGCCCTGGAAATGCAGTTATATAATGTCTGAAAAGGAGATGCTGGTGGAACAAATGATCTCTGAAATGTTACTAGTTAATTAAGCAGAAGTTTAAGCTCAAATCTAGATCTCATTGCTGCATATTAATTTAGTAAAACAGATTATTCATACTACAGATGTTACCTTTTCATTTGGGAAAAGCAGGTACATCCATAAGGAAATACTGTCTTGATTTCACTGGCTTGTTTTAATTTTAAATCCTTTAGAACGGCAAAGAAAACTGTATAACTGATAAACATCTGAAACCAAGAGGAAAACATCACATCAACCAATATTTTAAGTTCCCCATGAATGATTTACATTCCCCTGCACTATCAGAGATCTTCAAAAGAGCATGTCAAAAGAGGAGAGCAGTGTACTTGGTTCATGTAATGCTAAATTTGCTGCAAAAAGTCCAATGAATTCAAAAGCTCGGAGACCCAGTTCTCATTTCCAGTGTTAGTCACACTCCTGCAGTCTGCCTTTGAAAAGCTGGTGAGCTTTCTGAAGGGTTTCAGGCTTCATGATGACATTGCTACTGGAAAACACCTGTTCAGCTTCTCTGCATAGAGCTGCATCAAAGCCATGATGGCATAGGTGGATGTTAACCTACACTGAACAGAACAGTGAAGATGCAGTAGTTCTCAAACTTTCTTACCTCAGGAGAGCTGTTCCTGCCATCAGAAGGCTGTTGCAACACCCCAAACCAAGGGGTGGTTAGGATCCATCTCTCCCAAAGAAAGATGGAACTCCTGGTTTCCAGGTCAGTTTCCACAGTCCCCATTAGTAAGTTTTACAAGCAATAGTAACAGCTTTTTTTTTTTTTTTTTCTGCCTCCCTTGTCTTTTGTGTACCATTCCATATTGGAGCAAACTGAGAACAACAAGTGTCAAAGTTTTTATCTTAGACAGATGGAGACAGGACAACTGAGATTCAGCAACACATCCAAAATCACTGGGTACATTGTAGACATTCACTCCAAAGGTGTGTGTGTGTGTATAAAACAACTAATGTAAATGCATATAATCCAGTATAATCTTCAGCCCTCATTCATGGTTGCAGGCATTTAACATATAGCTACTGGAAATTGAAGGAGAGTGTGAAAATCTGAGAACAACTACACTATTTATTACTAATAGATGTGCTAAAAAATAGCTTTAATGTTCAGTGCTGCTTAATGAATTGAAGACATTTTCCTTCTCGGTTCTTATCAGCATGGAACAATTTTTTTTCTTTGCAGTTAAATGAAAGTCCTTCACTGTCTTTGGAAAGTTGTTCCCTAAAATGACAAGATAATATCAATGAGAGTTATGCTGACTTTTCTTCTAGTGTGGCACTCGTACCAAAAGGCTTAGTTACAGTGACATTTAAGATGCCAAATTTACTATCTATAGAAAGAATTCTAGGTAGAGCATTTTCAGCAAGGAAGAACTCACAACCGATGCCCCTTTTAATTAAAAGATAAAATGTTTCCGAGAAGACTGATCTTATGTTGCTGTGTCACTACAGAGAGAAAAAGTTAAGTTGTTTTTAAAGTGACTCCTGAAAATGTTTTCTTCTTATTTACTTCTGCTGCTGAAAATTTTTAACAAATGAAATATCGTCAGGAAATTCAGTGAAATTCAGACTCTCATGTTTATCTCCTGTTACATCTGTAGTCACTGCTGCCCCAGCACATCCTTCTTCATCACGTGCAACCATTAAGTTTAATCTTTCCTGGAGTTTCCAGTGAAAGTGGCACTGGGACTAGGACTGCCGATATGGAGCACCATCCCATTGTTCCATTTTTAGCTTTAACCTACCAGTAAAAGGTACTAACTAACATAGCAGTGATTTAGATGTTATAAACCTCTGAACAATTACATGTATCCTGAACATACTAGCACATGATACTCAGTTATGGAAATAAGTAAATGAGGACATTTAGATTGGTGGCACTCATGTTGTAGGTTTTTGGGTTTTTGGTTTTGTTTTTTTTTCAGTTGGTTGTTTGGCTGCTTTTTGGTATATGTGTTGTTTTCAATAAATGATATATATATTTTTTCTTTTGGTATTTAGTCAGTTATTCATTTCATTATTTGAGGGTTGATGCACCTTCTAAAGTGATGTATGTCATTGTGCATTACATTACCTTGGCAGAAGATCTCATATCTTTGTGGAAGAGGATAGTTTGTCTCTCTGATGTTCCAGAGCTGCAGTCAGCCGATGAACTCAGTCTCAGACTACCTCTGCATCTTTATGAAACCTGTAATATGCTTTTATTAAATTGCAATCCCTTCTAGAATTTGACATTACCTCCAGCTAAGGCTTGTCATGCTGTTCTACCAGGTACTTTCTTCTCCTATAAAAAATGAATTCCCACATGTTCACTCATCTTCACTTGTAATGAATTGGTCACATACCTTATTGGTTTTGCCATCCAAGATCTCTTCCTAAAAAATGAACCACCATCCAGAAAGATGATGTCAACTACACTGCCAAGGAATTTCCAATCTGTAGCCCCTGACTGTTTTGTTAAAATAAAAATCTTTGTATGGAAGGAGAGGATGCAGAGCAAGTTGGAAGCGATAAAGAAGAAGCAGGCTTTTTCCCACTTAATTACAAAATAGCCTTCTTAGAATATGAATGATAAACCATGATCTGTGATCATAGCTTTGTGATTCTGAATGAAAAAATGAATAAAAATAATAGATGAGATTTTCTTCTGCTAACACAATTCAAAAAGTAAACCAAATCTTTACATCATAAATTAAGGCTGAGACTTTGTATAAGGTCAGTCCAGTGTTTCTTAATGTGGTAGAATTTTGTTTCAGAAACAGCTCTGAGACATGATATTTCTCTAAGCTTTTTATTTTGCCAGATTCTGACTGGGCCAACAATGATTCCTGTCACTTGCAAAGTAAGAAAGTAATGTTGCATTTCCAGTTGAGTGATTCGGTACCATGCCAAGAGTTGCGACTACAGTAATGTCACACATTAACACCTACTGGGAACTTGACTACAGTAATTTGTTTCACTTTTTTACCAAGGACAGTTTGGGACAGCTAGATTTATGAAGCCGTAATAAAATATTGACCACGTCAGTGGTAAAATTACATTCATTTAACTTTCTTACTCTTTCTGCCTTACTTGTTTTTCAGTGCTGTTCAAAATGCCTTCCTATGCATTTGCACACAGCTGTAAAAGAAACATGCTGTAAAAGAATTGTTAAATTAATGATTTGTAGTGCAGTTTATAATATTCTCACAATTTTAAATTATAATAACATGTTCTCTCAGAGATTTTACTCAAGTCGCTGGATAAATAAAGGCTACGTTATGTTTTCCCTCCCTCTCCTGAAACTTTTCAGTAGTTTTTTTCCAAAAGCCCCACTATAGCATCTAGAGAAGTGTTTGTACCATGGTGAACCTGTTCCCTATTCAATTCCCTTCCCTCTGTTTCAATGCCCACCCTCCAGGGACAATAACTTGTTTTTGCTGTCTGAACATCAACGCACAGGCATGGAGAACAATGGCAGCCCACAAAAATGGTAGTTCTGACTTTTACATTAATGAGATTCTTTTACATCCAACCTTCTTCCATGATGGAACAAAGGGAAAAGCCTGGATGTGCTTCATATCACTTCATCCCACAGCAAGGGATGATCCTAATGTTGAATAGCTCTTTCCTGACCATGTTTACCTTTTGTGCCACAAAACATGTAGTGGCAGAGCCACTTCACACCATCATGAACCCCAAGGGCAGTAAGTGTTTTAACCTTGCATGCTGATCCTGGCACTTGACCATGAGTTCTCCTCTAGACAAAGAGACTACTATCACATGTAGTCTGATCGAGGTGGAGCAACTTCTTTGGCCCACAGCTCCTTCTAAGGAGAGTGAACAAACTGTCTCTACTTCTCACTTGGTACACTGTCCTGCATGCCTTGTCCTTCAGGGTTCCCCTACACACTGAGACTGACTGCAAGGCCAGTGGTTGACCCATTTCCCTGATGATACCATCATTTTTCCACCTGGGCTGTGAGGTAAGCTGGAGATGAGGGAGGCAACTCTTACAGCCAAGGGGTGTACCTCTCTGAAAGAAACCTCAGATGCACGTGATCTGGGGGCCTGTTGTTAGTGGTGAAAGAAAGGGTGGGTAATTCCTGTGGGGGGGGCATTCATGTCACTTTTGTGGCATGAAAGTGAAAACCACTGTTCTGTGCTCTTCCTGATACATCCGTGTAACACTAAGCCAACTTGTCAACAAGTCACATTTTTAGGAACATTCAGAGTGGGAAAGGATGTTCATGGGCCAAAAACAAGAACATTCCATACATAAAACAGAAAAATTTGTTTCTGGTGAGAGATTATTTTTTTCTTTGCACAAAGGAAAACCAAGTGGATCTGTGTTTAGAATGAATTCAAAGAGAGGTACAAACATACAGCGAATTTTTCAAATACTATTATAGAAGAAAAATGCACAGTTTACCTGTGCTGACTCAGCCTTGATCCAGCCCTGGTGGTGGACTGTGATTAGAGAGATGTATAAGCATTACTTTGGAAAGCACAAGTACCAAGTAAGCTATTTTATTGTTGTTGTTGTTGTTGTTAGTGCTGTGGGAAAGAATTAAAGCTTTTTTAAAAACTCTATGATAATATGCAGAGCATTGTCATTTAGCTTTTTATCTTATGCCAGTTGCTTATCAGGTATGTTTTGGGAAACATTACTTAGTCCATCATCACCCTGGATGGCAGCCTCTCGGTGATGAAGAGTAACTTGCTTTTGTAGAACGAGGAGGCTCCTTTTTGCTCCACGGATACCCTTCAGTGTGAAGGAGAGATACCTCAGCCCATTTTGTATTTGACCTGTCTGTGAACCAACCACAAAGTATCCTAAATTTTGTTCCTATTTTTGAAGTGTGCTGTGAATATTTGCTTTTACTGTACCTGCACTTATTATCACGTTGCCTCTCAACATGCAAGTCAAGTTCAAACCTTTAGAGAAAGGCCTTAGGGCAAACCAGCTACTGATGCTCACATATTTCCCCCCACTGAAGGAAGCTTCAGCTCTGCTCACAATGAGCCATCTTCAGTTCACTGAGATGTATAATGTAGCAGAGTTCAACAACAGGAAAAAAATGGTGTTGAGGCTTTATATAATCACTGGGATGAGAAAATCTGTTAACACAGTCTTGGACTTCAGCCATGTCTTGTTCCTGTTCTGGTCAGACCCTTGCCCTTAGCTCTGTAAGGAACACAGTGCAGAAGAACTTGCTGACAACCCCCCATCACCAGAATGTAAACAGAAGGTTTCTGTGCACCTTGCTGTGAGTCTGTTTCTTTACTTACAGCCAGACCATGACATAAAGCAAGCAAATTCCACGTGTTAGTCCTAGAAATACCAGATGAAGTATTAAGTAAATTGCCCTGAAAATGCAGAGATGAGTGCTGGCAGTGAGATGACAATTTGGCAGTGAGATGACAATTTGACTGAGTATTAATACATTGTTTTTGCTTCATCTAATTGTAAAAAATATACATTAAAATTTATATGCAAGATAGATTTAAATTGTCACAGCAACAGAGAAATTCAGAAGAGAATGTCAAATGTCATGAACTACATCCTCACACATAGAATGAAGTTTGGCTTCCATCAACATGAAGTTTCCTGCTTTGAAAAACTGCATCCATGCAACATGTATACTTAGATATGAAACTATCTTATTCTGTGGTATTTCTGGGCATAATTCTTGTTCCATATAAGCCACCTGATTATTCACTAGTTTCATCTCTGATTAGCTTTTAGAAATACCTTCTGTGATGTTTCATACTGAAGGCTTGAAAAGGTCTCTTCAAATTACACCTGACAAGTTTTAGGCATTCTAGTCAGAGCACTGCGATCTGTGGAATCAGAGAGCTGCACAGCTCCATCCCTCCAGGCAGGTGTTTCTGCTCTTTCCAGCTGAAATGCAGACAGATGGAACTTGACAGTGTTTCCCCTTCAGTTGCATCCAAAAGAAAATTAGCTAGCCTTGTCTTTTAGTTGATGCAGGCACAAATGACAAACAATTGCCAGCTAGGGGTATTTTCCCATGCTAAATCCACAGATCTGACAGAAAACACTTCTGAAACAAAAGCAATAATAAGGAAACAAATTCTCATGGCCCAGTGAAATTAGAATGTTTTGTAGGAATGCCTGCATTTTTCATCTTTCTTACTAATGACAGATGGAAAGTTAATCATGCTATTGGTACAAAAGATGAAGTTAATAACAGGGAGCCCATAGGGCCTTTTTGTTAATACTGCCATGCCTCAGCCATGTTTGAGCTAGACAATAAAAGAGCTTAATTGCAACTGCATAAATGGTGACTTCACAAAACTGTAGCATTCAGATGAAACAAGTGAATTATTCAAAGATCTTCCTAGATCAAGTCCGGCTTTCTCAAGGATTCCATGAGTTTACACTAAGTGGGCTACAGGGGAAGATGTTGCAGAAATGAATCTGCAAACTCAGCAAGCAAAGGTTGTTAGTAATACTTCTGTACCCAAAAAATTCAGTACTTGTAATATGTATGTTAAATAGTCTTAACATAAAGTAGTGTCATATAATGAAAAATGATTATTCAGCCTGGCTTTAGAGGCTGTTAATATAATCTTCATGCCAGCCCTTCTTCTACCACAGTACCTAGTAATACCATTTCTGCTATCTGCAGAGAATAAATTCCCTCCCAAAAAGTTTCTTTCCTGAACAGTGAATAAAGGAAAGTTTGCATTTCTTTCCATACTCTTGAATTTGGGAGAATTTGTGACACATCTCTTTGCTTTTACTATTGTCCTCATGTCTTTTTCTCTCATGTTCTAATTTATTAAGCCCACTTTAGTCAAAAAAAAGCAGCTCACCCCAATTATCAGAAATGCCTACTGATAGAAGATCCTTCAAAATAAACGTTTTAAGTGCAATGATGCTACCTACTTTCAACTTTCTTTTCTAAGTTCTAAGAGAAGATCTCAGATTGAGGACAGAATGAAATTTTGCAGAACCCCAGTATGATAGTGTATTACCATATGACCAGTCTAAAACCAACCCCCATCAAAATACAAGCTGCCAAGAATATCCATTATTTTTTTCTTTTCTTTTTTTTCACTCCAGCTTGCCGTGTTATTCTTTAAATTCCTTTAAGTCTAAAAGAAGAAAAAAAAGAAAAATGAAGAACAACAAAAACAGCAGACAGACATACAAGTACATTTTGGAAGTGCAATTTACGATGTGTTCATCAATTCCAGACCTTCAGTGAAGAAAAAAAAAAAAAAAACCTCTTCTATAGTTGTACAGACCCACCTCTCCATTAGAAGTTGAGGCATTAATAACCTGCAAGTCTGTACTGCCAGCTTTCTGCAGCTCTACATTTCATTAGAAGTCCACTGGATGGATGGCTTCTTACCACATTGCATAATAATCACTCCTTTAAGAGAGAAGATTTTCACTTGCCCACCTCCTTCACATACTTTTAGTGCCATATATAGTGGAACTATTGCTTCTGGAGTAAGATCGTTACAGAGGTAATTTCTTTCTGCAGCATGACTCAAAGCTATAATAAAACTTTTATTGGATCGATACCTGTTCAAGTATTGAAAGTAGTCATAAATTTTCATGGCATTAGCAGAATCCAGCAATTTGTCACTCAAATGGGTCCAAACAGAACCTGTGAAACTCTATTTGACAGATACTAAAGCGATTGAAATAACACAGGTAATTTGGAAAGAATGGTTGGGTTATGTCTCAAACTCTAATTTGTACATCAATAAGATCAGAGAATAAATTTCTGCAAAAGATTGACAGGCTTGTTTCTTGGCTGCCACATTGCCCCATGGCTCAGTTCCTCTGTGAGTTGAATTCAAGCAAATATGCACTGCTACTGAATGAAAGGCAATATTCTCTGCTTCCTTTGAAACACTGATGGTAATTAGCCTTGCAAAAAAATGGACATACTGACCATCAATGAGATTGCCTCTCTTTCTCAGGAAAAAGCCAAGGGAGAAATATCAGGCAGGTTTTCCCTCAGATTGTTTCATGAGTGTTGCTGCACGCTGCCCTTGAATTTCTCATGTGATTTTGTCCTAGGCCTTTAAATAAAACTATGATTCACTAATCAACCATGAAGCAGTGTAAAAACAGATGTTTAACATATTGGAAATTTCTTACCTTAAGAACCACAGCATTTTCCGTTAGGAGCCTTTGCTCTGTGCAGTTCCGGGGAGGGCTTCTGTTGTTGTTTTATAATAATGAAAACAGAGATGATGGTGTGGAAGGAAGAATTATCAAAAACAATCTTCCACCAAAAGTTAAGTAATTTATTTAAGTATGCTCAGATTTTTTTTTGCTCTACTTAAGTAAAAGCATTTCTTTAACTGAAGACATTTATAAAATTTTCTCTTTTAAAAAATACAGAGAATTATTTCTGGATTATTTGATATCATTTTTTGCTAAAATTTTGGAAACAGTCTCTGTTTTGTTTTGTTCTTGAAATGATGACACCCTTCTGGCTCCTGATACATTTTGAGCCACTTCTTTCTCTGGTAGGATAGACACTATATGGAAATACTACTAAACACATAATGTGTAACCATGAGGTTTTGTGATAATGTGATTTCTCTTCATTTTGCAGCAAGGAGACCAGTGCCAAGGCCCATTTTGTAACGTGGCTTTTATTAGCACCATTAGTGGGAGCACAGTCAGTACTCAAGTTCATCCCTGAACACACAGAAACTAAAAAAGACATTATCACGCTGGCTCTCTGTCTCAGCAAACATAATCTGCACCAACTTATAAAGCATCACTCTTGATGTCTGAGGAGCAGGGGGTTACTCAAGGCATGTTTGTCACACGTCTGCCACAATGGCCCTGGAAGCCATCAGCCTATCATTGGTGCTCTGGACCAAAGTCCATTTGTCATGGTAATGTGAGGTGAGGTTCTATAGAGTTCTTATGCTAGTGTTAAGAGCTACTTATGTCTCAGTCTTCATGAAAATAAGAAACATATGCTATCTTTATACAAATTGTATTGATTGTTATTTTCCAGTGTAAAATACATGCATGCAACAACTTAATCTTTGTATGTGCGATGGATGCTGTGCTTCAAAATGGCAGGCAGACTGGAAGATGTTCAGCACAAGCTTTGTCCTGGCACATGCAGCATCAGCACTACAAAGCAAAAGATGTTCTTGTATGTAATATCAGTTACCTGAGCCCAGATATCTTACAGGTTGATCTCAAAGTTCTTTTTGTATACGATCAAAAAGATTGATTGGTAGATTTGAAAATACAACACCAAATCTTACACATGACCTCGGATGAATGTGCAAGAAGCTGTGAAAGGCAAATAATTTATTTTAGTATCAGTTTTTATTTATAGAAACAAAAAGGACATAGAAGAATCATTTTGCTTGATTTACTAAGCAATTCTGCATGAATTAAAGCCACTCTGCTGATAATATTAAAGAAACTAGTTCAGCTAGAGAGCATGATGATTTTTCTGCCACTGGCACAACAAAACATCTCCAGAGAATAAAGGATGAGGCTTTGTTTCATCTTTTCAGATCTTCTCAAAATACCATTTCCTTTAACAGACTAACAGATCTTTTTTGGCCTTTCTTCCCAAAAGTACGTTTCAACTTCGCTTGAAAATGTTATTCAGTTATCATTAATCAATTTATTTGCTAAAACAACACTTATATAAGGTTCTGTATGTTTCACTGCATCAAGCATTTTTGAACACCAATTTATTAAACTCTCTACATCTACAAATAAAATTAATTTGAAAGCAGGAAAAATCAATATTTAAAGTTTCTGAAATCCATTCTACTACATGTTCTGATAGAAAATATTCTTCTCATAGCTGCATCTGAGATGGGCATCTTTAAACCTTTTCAATATATTTCATGATTTTTAATTAAATGAGAAGAAAAGCACTTACTTAAGAATAGAACATTAAACTTATGCCTAATACAATGCACTGAAGTATATGAATATAAATATGCTATATTGACTTTCCTTGCATAACACGCCTCACATGAAAAGTCATGTCTAGCCTTTTGTGATTTTTGGTAGCATTCATTATTTCCAAAACTCAAATAAATTCCTTAAACAAGTTAAAATACTTTTGCTTTGAAAATCACATGTAGAGCTTGATATCACAAACCTAGATGTCCAGTGCTTAATGAAATCCTTTTCACCTTTTCCATCTTATTATGACATTTTCTTAAGAGCTAAATCTTTGATAAAAAAAATTCATTTTATGTAGTTTAATGTTTAATCAGTACATTCTGCCAAAACTTCTGCCAGAAGTTGTTTTCTATCTCTTAAGTATCAGGAGTCAGAGTACAATGACTTTCTTGTGGAAATTGTTTCCCCGGTTTGTCTGAATGTTTCTGTTCTGTGACAGTCCACCTCCTTCTCTGATGGTACTTTGCTTTCTTTCCCATTAACTGCAAGATGGCCCCTAATGACAGCTCCTGGGCCAGCCACAGACAGATATATCACAAATTATCTGCACAACTAAGCCTGCAGTGAACACAAGGCACACACACACCTCCATTTTCCACAGTATTATCTCAGTGATGTTCACCACAGCTGTGTTAACCACCATTCCTACATCAGGCATCAGCCAGTCACCATCAGCAGCACAAAAAACCTGCACTTCCAAACATCTGTATACAGGTGTGCTCCATAGGCAAATTAACATCACAAAATGAGCAGTTATTCAATGCTTGAGAAGAACCAGGATCCTACCTACCACATCAATTCCTTTGAGAACTCTGTACTCAACACTGGTGAGGCTGCAGCTTGACGACTGTGTTGATTTTTGGGCCACCCACTACAAGAAAGACAACAAGAGCCTGGAACATGTCCAGAGAAGGGCAATGAAGTTGGTGATGGGTCTGGAGTACAGGTCTTATGGGGAGCAGCCAAGGGAACTGGGACTGTTTAGTGTGGAGAAGAGGAGGCTCATGGGAGACCATATTGCTCTCTAAAACTGCCTGAAGGGAGGTTGTGGCAAGGTGGGGGTTGACCTCTTCTCCTGCATAAGTAGAGATGCACCAAAGGAGATTCAGGTTGGACGTTAGGAAAAATTTCTTCTGTGAAACAGTGGTCAGGTACTGGAAGGCACTGCCCAGAGAGGTGGTTGAGTCACCATCCCTGGACATGTTCAAGAAATATGTAGATACACTAAGGGACATGGTTTAATTGGGAAATGTTGGTGGTAAGTGGACAGTTGTGCTAGCTGATTTGGGAGGTACTTTTCAAACTTGGTGATTCTGTTTCTATGATACCATTACAGTATCTTCAAGTTACCATCTTTCTCTAGCAAAAATAATAATAATAATAATAATAATACTATTCTTAACTTAATCTCATATTCAAAGGAGACACAAAAAGCATTTTCTAAATGTAAGTTTAGAAGCTAAGATACATATCCATTGTGAGGTAAAGATGGCAGGGAAAAAAAAAAAGTGAAGAAAAGTAAATATATACAGATAATTACCAGATATTACATTTCTTTTCTTTCTTTATCTATTCCAGGATGTAAAGCATGGCATTATGGCACAGCTACAAAGTCACGCAAGTGTATAGGAAACTGTACTGTGAAATGCAGAATGAGTGGCTCCCCTCCCCCAGGCTAACACCTGCTCTTAAGAGCAAAAAACAGTGCACCAGTAAAGGACACAGGGATATTTCTGGGTGTCACGCATGGTTTGTAATGTGTCCTGAAAGATTTTACCACTGTTTCAGTTCCAAAGCAAGTGGTCAAGGGAAAGCAGTTGTTTGTGGGTGTGCTTATTTTCCTTTACATTGGTAGTTACAGCTCAGTGTGATCAATGTTTTTCAAACCTCTTTCCATATGAGATTTTTATTACAGTTTTCTGCTCTAAGACATGTAAACACAGTTCAAGAGGTCCTGCAGCTTTTGGTTTTGAGTAGGCTTATATTTAATTGCTGTTTTCTTGAAGTGAAATAAATTCAACAAAGGGAACTGTGACTATCTCAGTACTGCCTACCAGAGTACCAGCCCCTCATGGTAGGACACAGGGCACAGCTCTTCCTCAAGCACACGGCTCTCCCCAAGACAAGATTCTTGCAGCCCAGAGTCAGTCATTCCAGCCTGTGTCAAGCAACAGATAGACAACTGCTCTTTGTCATGGTTCGCCGTCTCGGTGAGTATGATAGATGTTAAACCATGGATAGGCATAGACCATCACTATTCCCTTCATTGGCACAGTTTCATTATGGCAGACATAGCCTATATATCACCCATACCCACATGACAAAATATTCTGTCTTCAGTATGGGTTAGTAACCTTCCTCCTGGTTAAGTAACCTTCCAGCTGCTGTGCCTCCTGGAGACCAGAACAAGGATTTCTACTGATGGCAGGATGTTTGGTAGCATTTGATGTCTACATGCACCAGGGCTGCCGTGAAGCACGAGGACTTGGTTAGGAATGAGGGCATTCTGACTGACAAGCAGAGGAAGGAAGAAAATGGAATAATGCCCAAGAGCAAGGATTGAGTGTGCATGAGAAAAGCAAAAGGTCAGAGCAAAGAAAGGAATGAAGTGAAGAAGAAAGCAAAGAGGAACAAAAAGAATTTTTAAAAATGGGGAGAAGACAACTCAGGGGGAATGAGTCGTAAATAAGGCAAGCTTTAAAGCAGGACAGGATAAAAATAATATGTTCAAAGGAGATGGACCTGCAGAACTTTACTGAGCTGAATTCAGAGATTCTTGTCCCTAAGGTAGGAATATCTCAGGTTAACAGATGAAGGAAGCCATGGTGAATTTGCATGTACTGCTATGCAAATGGAGGATACTCATAACATCATCCTGTCCTCCATTTTAAGATTACTACTGAGACCTTCATTCAGGAAAGTCCCAACCTTTTTGTCCATAGCCAGAAAAGGCCAACAGCAGTGCTAGCAGTGTGTTTTGCAACACATAAAAAAAAAAAAAAAAAAAACAATCTTGGGCTCAAGTGAAAAACATTACAGTGTGACAGCATAAAATCTTCTGTTAAACCTCTGCACTACTCCCCTGGTCAACCCCATCTCTTTGAAGTGGTGTACAAGCTTCAAGGATGGCAGGCCACCTGTTCTCGTAGGGCCAGAAGATTTCTGCATGAAATTATATATTACTAACTGTTTTCTGGATGGCAAGAAGTAGGTGGTGATATGAAGTGAGGCTTTCCTTCTGCTACACCATACACAGAGTTCACAGGTAAATCCTATGTGTTAGGACTAAACCAAGGCTTCGTAGCTGTTTTGCCTTCATCTGGTGCTTTCACTTGCTGCATTGCTCACTTGAGTTTCTGACTAATTACCAAGACTGGCTGCAGGCAGGAGTCATGTGCTTTAGCACAACCTGATTAACCAGTCAAAAGGGATATAGTGATTTTTCACTAAAGCAGACTTTTCTAATTGGGTTCACGGTCTTCTTTTTCTCTACACAATGTGTCATGAAGAAGTGTCTAATCAGTTTAAAACCCTCTATCCTTGAAAAGTGCCCTTTCTCCTATCCTGATTTTTTCACCTCAGAAATGTCTAATCTCCCCACACACTTCTTCAGAGAAAGAGTGAGAGCAAATGGGCAGGGAGGCAGAAGGCAGCAGGGAAATGCCAGCAATGTCATGGCAGGGCTGAGAGGAGTCGTGCTGAATCCTGGTCCCACAGTCTGCAGTATTATTGTGAATGCAACAGCCCATCCAGTCTGCATTCTTTTTCCTGGGCATTTTATGCTCATTTAGGAATTTAGTCAGAAAAGGCTTCAGAGCCACAGCAAAAACATAGCAGTGGAGGAGAGTAGCAGAATCTTTTATTAATGGATAACCCGAGGCTACTGTCTTCCTGCAAGGCAATATGGGAATCCATGGAACAAGCTTCAGTGAGCACAACAGAGGTTCATTAGCTAGGAAAGAGTCATCACCAGGTTATAGGAAAGTTGTTCTGCCACTGAATTTTGTAATACAATCTTCAAGCTTCTAGATTAATTTAAAAGAAAAGGTAATAAAGAGAGCAAGCAATCTGCCAGATTTCTGAAAGGTGAATTTTTTAAATGTGCAGTATGAGCATAAAACACATTATTTCTCCATCTTTCATCTCTCCTTTGTTGCTTCATTTTTATTCTGCCTTCTTTGTGGTCTCCTCCTCCAGATCAGTATCAGCGGCTCAAACCAGTACCACAGCCACGCAGAGGCTCTGGCTTTGCAGGGTTGTGGGTGGACACTGGGCAGGGTGGGCTGTGAGCCAGCAGGAAGGCCACCATGCTGCATATCAGTGCCTGTCCTCTGCTCCAACAAAATCCACCCCATTTTGGAGAAATATATTTAAATAGCATGAGTAAAAGGATGACTTAATCATTCCCGCAGGAGAATTACATGTGTACATTCAGCAGTAGATTCAGTACATTCATCTTACCCTTAGGTAAGATGATGGTAACACTGAAAAAATATATATATATAAATCAATGTGAACAAATCTCTGTAACATTTAGTCTCAGGAGAAAATTAATGCAAACAACAAGAAAACCCCTACAAATAATTTAGACTGTCACTAAGTCCATTATAGAAACAATCACCGTACTAAAGCATGTCAGTATGTTTATACCTACATGGCTTTATTGTTTTTTGTAGGAAATATTACCCTCACCTTCCCTTGCATAACACCTGCTGCCAGACATTGTACAAGGACAGCCAGGGGCCCAAATGGCCTTCAGCTGATAGTGTCTGTGTCCCTAATGCAGAAGTGAAAACTACACCATTCCAGCTTGCTGCTGGCAGGAGAAAGAACAAATGGGGATTTAGATATACATCTTTCTGTCAGCAGAAGACAGGCTCTCCTCTTGCAAACAGAAAACTTCATTTCCAAGCAAATATTATTTAATTTTCTATCAATCTGTAACACTATGGAAAATGTTTCACTAAGACCTACTGCAAATTGTTACTCTCTGTCAATATGAAAAGAGGGTTATGCAGCCTCAAGAGTCCTGATGTGAGCTAAGCATGGATAAGACAAATACCGCAGCCAAGCCTGAAAAGTTTGAGAAGGGAATTTAAGAAATAAGAAAAGTTTCCAGCTTAGCTACCCAACTCATGTGCTTAGAGAGCTAATGGGACAACAATTATTGCATGGCAGGGCAGACAGAAACTCTGTTATCGCTCACCAAACATAAGTCATAGTGCACTGCCATGCATGAAGGAAGCCATGATGCCTTTGAAATCCAGGCACAAAATGGGGCATGAATAAGCCTGATCTCCATGTGCTGATGTTTTGTTTCCTGATATACTGCTAGAACAAAGCAAGTTGCAGAACTAGTTCTATTATTTCAAGTTCACAACTTAGTGGCCATGCTCCCTGAACTATAAAAGAGGCAGATTTTGAAAATAAAGAACAAGTTGGTATTTTAAAAGCTGGAGGGATCATTTTTATCAGCTTTTATCCAATTTTGTTTTCAACATTATTAAAAAGAAAATACTAATCTAGTTTGGTGCTTGAATTGGTCTGGACATCAAAAAGTACAATTTCTTTCTTTACTGTGTTGAAATGGCCACTCTGATGAACTGTGCTTCATCGACCAGAGATGTCCTCATCACCAGTACTGGGGAAATATATTCCTTTATCCAGTCTGGCAATAAGGAAAAAACTCAATTTCAGGAAACTCCAGACTGCTGGAACACCTAACTCTATTTTGCTTTAGTAAGTGGTTAGGATTTGGTGGTCTTCATCATTCCTGTCATCAAATACCTTGTGTCCTTGGGCCTGCAGAGTGAGGCTGCTCTCAGGAAGACAAGATTGACAATGGGAATATCTCCAAGTCAGCAAAGAAGTGGTGCTTCAGATGCAGAATCAAAACCAGATGTATAATTTCAGAAGACGCAGAACCAAAACCAAATATATCATGCAACTGATGGAAGAAAAGAGACTAGCAAGTCTGAAGATATTTCTGCCTTACAAACTGAGTCTGTTAATAATGAACCTCCAAGGAGAGCAGCAGGATTTCAGTACTAGCACTGTTATTCCTTTGAATCACCTGTAATTGGACAGAACAAAGCACAGTTCTTTGCTTTAGATCTCACAGCACTTTTTTCCTCTGCCATCTCCAAATTTCATAAACCTCTCAATTTCCAGCAGAAAAAAAAACACAAAACCATTCAACTCTGTGGCTTTCTTTACCAACTCTGATTATACTCAGTTACTATGGTTTAGCATAGCATCACGGTTTAGTGGACAATACTGGTAGTAAGTTGGACTAGATGATCTTAGAGATCTCTCCCAAACTTACTGATTCTATGATTCTGATTTCCATGTCCTCACAGCAATGTAGAAAACAAGAGAATCCTTCCTGATGTTCAGAGATACTCAGGACAGTGAGGGCTGCAGGCCGATTCTAAATGAAGCCCCACTTGCATAGCACAGTGGTGTGTGTTGGGTCCTGACGTAACTGCTGGTCAGTCAGAGAGAACTCCTAAATTCCTAAGGAAAAATATAGTGCGACTTGGCCTTAATGCATTATTATCGCACATTCCATATATTTACTACATTGCTTATACTCGAGTCCACTTAATGCACCCAATTCTGTTGGGTAGGGTTCTAGGACACACAGGATTTGAGGCATGATTAGTTACAAATTTCTTTTTAACAGAGGCTTTGGCTGTAACTAACTTTTAAGTTTTGAAGCGAGCACCATTTTTGGATCTTCAGATTTAGAAAAACATGTTTTGTTGTCATCGCAATAAGATTTTTAGCAGATCTGCTTTTGTAAGAAGTAGAATACATTTTAACTTGCTTCTAGATGTATTCAGTCAGTGCCTTTTAGCTGAAGCATGGAAAGAATCTAAACCCTTATCAGCTTTGCTTCAGATAAAAGAAGCATCTGACAAGCATTTTATTCCATAGTCAAAGTGGAGCATTAGCACAAAAATTAAATGACAAAGAAAAATATGCTGTTATCCAAAACTGATACAGTTATGTTTACTCCTTAGGAGCAGTTTCTTTTTCAACAGGAATATAGTGAGAGTCACTCTATGTTTTTTCAGCTTAGGCAAGTCACCACTGTATTGTTTAAAAATAAAAACCTACTTGGCATTCTATTTCTTTTTTATTTCTAAGTTTTGCTGAGTAGAACTACAGAAATTGGATTCCTTCACTCTTCCACCTACATCATTCTGGGTCAAACAAGCTTGGGTGATTAAAATGAAATGGAGCAAGTAAGGGATAAAGCAATAGTATCAGCATAAACACATGATTTGAATGTCTTCACTCTGCAGTGTATCCCTCCCACCACTGCAGAAGGGCTTTAAGTCTGCTGTCATTCAGACCAGCTATGCATTTGGCTCCCAAAACAATTGTGCTTCAAACACTGTGTGCATTTAATTTATCCTCGGTGGACAACAACATTCAGAAGCAAAACAAAGGCCCTTTCCAGATGAGAAATTAGGCAAGTTTTAATGTTCAATGCACAATGTTAAGGACATTTCCAAAGTCCTTTAATGTACTAAAAAGTTACTCTTAATTTATCCTTTACTAAAATGCTGGATTATATCTCCCTGTGGTGATTTTCAGTGTCTTTGTATGTGACTCAGACTAACACGCACTGGGGCACCAAAATTCTCCTGAATAGGCTTGGATTCTTGTAGATCAATCAAAGGATGCCTACGTAAGTGCTTTGTAAGAGGTTCATGAATGTCAACGTGCAAAAAAAAAAAAAAAAAAAAAAAGTAAAAACCAATGGTTTCAGGTTATCCTCAGTGGATTTTTGCAGGTTCCTGCCAGTTTGCATTGTTTCCATATTGGAGAGAAGGCTGCAGCAGCAGCTGGAGCAGACAGACCCTACCACTTTTAGAGGCTCATCAGAGTGCCCCTGACACTGTATTGCACAGCAGTCACTGCCATCAGTCATTGGATTAGGAAATTTCCACAGTAGAAAGCTAAGAGTAACGTGAATGTTTCAGGTCCTGCCCCACTCAGTGCACAAATTGAGCTCAACATTATCCCTGTGTTACACACAGGTGCTCTGGTCCTAGAGCTATCCAGGAGACGTGGCAGGTCTGATGGCTTGAGTGGGAAAACAATAACAAAGCAATGAAGTGCTCTGATACAGGTCTGCTATTCTGGTTTTTGGGTTGGTTTTTTGTTTTTTTTTCCTCTCTCTTTTTTTCTCATTCTCTCTCTGTGCAGCTCCACTGGCTATGCAGGACAGCATCTCTAAGTGCTGATTTATCACTGTCTCACCTTTACCACGAAAAAAAAAAATAAAAAGGTTTACCAAAAGTTCAAGTCTCAATTTACCTTTAGTTTCCAAACCATAGGAAATTACTGCTTAGCAATTTAGTTTGTTCTTTTGATCCATTAACAGGATCTCTCCAGGGCACATGCCAGCTCCTCTTTATCTGCACTCTTCTATTTGTGACAGCCTTGTGACCTTGGATGTTACAAGACTGAGAGTACTTCTGTGAAAACTTCACCTTTATTCAAGTGCTTTACCAATTCTGGATATCAAATAACAAAACAAAGCACCAAAAATAGCACTTCTCTCAAATCACAGCCAGCATTTACTAAGGTCTGAACCCAACTATGCATTTTAAAAGCACAGGAACAGGCAATTCCAAAATGTCAGAAGACATGCAAGCAAGGCAGATGGTCGGCTCTGTTGAGCAGAGAAAATCTTCTAGAGTTTTGGTGCAAAAAGAAAGTGGGTGGTGACTGGAAGCAAGGTCAAGCAGTGTGGGCGGATAACAGAGATGTTGTTCACCATTGTAGGAAGAAAGTTTGTGCGGCCAAAGTTCAGTTCAAGTTGAAGATATAAAGTTTCATAGAGGACAACAGAAAGAACCTTTTAAAATGAAAGACCTTGCAGAGAGATCCTGATCAAACTGGTGGGTGAGAAATGACTAGTCACATGAAGTTTAAAAAGCGCAAGTGCTGGATTGTGCAATTGGGACAGGGCAGCCCTGGATGTATGTACAGAGTGGGGGATGAGAGGTTTGAGAGCAGCCCCATGGAATGGGATGTGGTGATAGTGACAAGACCTGAGGGAACAACATGGAGCTGTGTCAGGGGAGAGTCAGGTGTGTTAGAAAAAGGTTCTTCATCAGAGGGCGGTGAGCATGGAACAGGCTCCTCAGGGCACTGGGCATGACCCTAAGCTGCTGGCGTGCAAGGAATGTTTGGACAATGCTCTCAGACATAAGGTTTAGATTTTGAGTGGTCCTGTGTGGAGCTCAGAGTTGGACTTTTGGGTCCATTCCAATTCAAGATATCCTGTGATTGTGTGATTCTATGATTCTATTTCAGTGATGTCCTCTGATAACCAATCATTTTCTTTTCATCCAGCACCCAGAAAACGTAGTGAATAGCACTATATCATAATGGGAGTCCATGCTGCTGAAAAGATTGTTTTGTATTTAATCTATCTGGTGTTCTCCCACAGGAAAAGTTATTAACGCTAATGAGCGTAGATTGTAAGCTGCAACAGATCCAAGTTCTATTTTTGGATAAGCAGGTCAAAGCTCAGCTCCAAATGCTCAAAACATTCCAAGTGAGAAATTTATTTCTCATCTGACAGGTATCTGGGAGCTCTAGGTACCTCTCTTTTCCCCCAGAAAACAAGTTACTTAAGATGGGAGGAGCCTGAATAAGGCCCACATATTGTAGCAAGATCCACTTCTCTCTCATGTTTCCCCCTCTCTAGCATAATGGAACCCTGCATGGTAGGGTTGGCTTCACCTAGGCTGCTCCAGCTTTATGCTCACTGTACAGGGCAGGCATCCCTGGCCCACTGGCACTGTGAGTGCTGCTGCATGGCCAGCTGCCTATAAATTGGGTGCTGCAACACAAAGTACTGCCCTCTCCATTTCAATTTATGGATGGAGCTCATAGGTGCAGGTCTCCAGGTACCTTAGCACCTTTGAGGATTCCAGCAGCACTTCCAATATTGGCATCAGTGCTGCAATTGTAATGGAATTTCTCTCACGGAAAGAGAAATTGCCTCCCATTTATCAAGGGTGACATATAATGGGGATAAGGGTGTTACTGGCCACTTGTTGCTATAGCATAACTAGTTGGTATCTCAAACCTGTGATTGTAGAGTTTTCAATAGATATCAGAAAGGCTTAATCACCCAGTTGCTTACTTTTTGCTTTGCAACATGCAAAGTGACAATCTTCAGTGCTGCCGCCAGTGCAGCCTAAGGCTTCCATCTTAAGAATAAATGACCCTCCAAACTTATTATTGTACAGAGAGTTTTCAAATCAAGGGCTTCAATGAATCTGGAGAATTTTGGAAAGCTCAGTTGAGTAAATTGGTTTTCATCACAAAATAAAGCACAGAGAATCCAAACTTTGAGGTATTTTTCAATGTAATATCACTATGAAATGACAAAATTCTGTTCTCTGTTCATGATCTGAATTATACATCATTTTTGTACTGGATTCAGCTCTTTATGATTGTTTACAATATATTTTTAGGGGATGAGATTTGAAGAAAGCATATTATATAGGAAAGGGATTTATCAAGCAACTGTTTTTTCCTATCTTAAGCACGATCATGTCACTAAAAAGATATAAAGACACTCACATATATCTGTTTCATATATTTGCATTTACAGCTGTGATGTTAACATTTGAATAATAAATATATTATTACATTGCAAATTATATATGTGTCAGTACATAGAAGGAGAATAAAATATTTTTTGATCTTGGTAACTTTAACTATCCATCCAGATAAGACTGATCCCTATGTGCTAGGTAAAGTAAAGCAAACATACGTTTTCTTAGTCTGTTTTGCTCTCCTTCATTAAAATTGGATTACTACGTATATGTGACAACAGAGTACCTTCTTCAGATCATCGGGGATTACGGGCATTGCCAAAAGCATAGATGAAGAAAGCATTCATTTCATGAGCGTGACATGAGCTGTTTTTCCCAGTGCCTGGCTGAGTGGCTGAGTTCTGTCTTTTTGTCTCCACCACAGTAGGCTCCCAGTATGCCTGCAAAACCATCGGCTTCTTCAGCACTACAGATGAGCTGTGGAGAGAGAAGAAGAGCTGCCAGATGTTTGCACAGGGTCCTATCCACCAGCTAAGCAAAGAAAAGAAAAATGAAAAAGAAAACAGAACTGAGCCTGTAATTTAAAAAATGTACCAAAACAGCAAAAATCCCTCAATGACATCAAGCTCATCTCTTCCCACTCTGCAGCAAGATGAATGTTTCCAGGGCAGCTGCAATCCCAGCATCAGAGGGGTGAAGTGTGGCACCAAGTCATCATTTCTCATGATCTCTTTTGGTGCTCCAGGAAAGAAGTCAATAAAGGAAAAGAAGAATGTTTTCTTCCAACTCCGGCCCTCCTTTAATTTTTCCCTCTCTTCACATTACTTCCCAAGTTAATCTTGTCTGACGTACAGGGTGGGCAGCTCTTATTGCTGCATCACTGAAAGGCTGCTAATTCAGATTTCTGAAAAAAAATTGTGTCCCTTTCAGAGAAGGGTAATGCTACCTTTTTTGATAACAAAAGAATAGACCTTCTCATGGATTGGAATATAAATATATTTCTAATAAAGCTCTCAATTTTTTTTTAGTCAGTAATTAATGACATTAATGACTTGTAATAAAAAAGAAGTCATTTGCACTTAGCATTGATAGCCACAATGATAGCCATAATTAATACTTCTTTTAGCATTCAGTTTCAATCTGCTACAACTGTTCCCTTTTTTATTTTTTTCTGAATAGTTATTAGAATCGATGTTATTGCATTTAGTTTTACTTTTTTTTCTCTCCCAAATCTTTATCATCTGAAGCAAGTGAACTAAGGAACATCATAAGCAGAATAACCAAGGAGGTTATCATTGTTTTATAATCTAGAATTACATGAGTATAGCTCAACAAAATCCCGCTGAGTTTTTCCTGAACTTTGTGAATGGAAACTTCACTGTTGTTTTTGGCCCTAAGTTCAAAGAATAGTCCAGCTTGGCCTTTCTCATGATCATCATACCTTATGTCATGTCATCATGGGATCTCCCATCATTCACTCCTAGTCTGTATGCCATTGTATTTCCATTAACCATCACGCTTTTAATAACAAAGAGTTCACATATATTCATACTCTCAACGTCAGCTGAACCTAGTGATATTATAATTGCATTTTTAAGGAGTGAATTATGTTTTATTTTCTTCTATCAGTTAACTACGTTGTTTTGTGGCTAAAGTGAAGTGACACATGCAGTACATGATCTAAAGAAATCCTGCTATGTATTTAAAATTATTAAAAGGAAAATACAGCCATAGCAGCTTTTAAAACATTTTATGCTACTATGTTTAATTTCCATTGGAGGAAGATATACAAGCAAAAAAATATAGAAGCAACTAGCCTCTACATATGCCTAAGTATTAAACCAAGAAGTTGTTTTGATTTCCCCATGAGCAATTGTACCAAATGTCATTTCCAATCAGTTATAAAATCAGAGAGAAAACACTCAAACTAAGCCTTTGCTAATGAGGTCACCTTAGAGGTAGGACACTACAAAGGTATAGGTTCACCATTAGCATCCGTACACAACACTGCAAAGAAGTAGCACTTGCACAGGAAGGCAATTAATGGGGATATTTTAGCTCCTGAAACCCAAGTGAGAAAATCAGTCTCTTTCTACATGTGCCAAGATTAAAAATTAATCATTCCATACTTTGCTTTGTTTTAGGTGTCCTTCCAAAATTTGTTACATCCCATTTACCATTCATATGCAGAGCTAAGAAACATAAAACACCATCAGGCACAACTAAGAGGATAAAACCTGTGAGCTGAATCCAAACAAAGGACCTTCAGACATCTAAACACAGAACTCGGATCTTCATAACACCTCTGCCAGCTTCTGACAAGCCAGCAAGACACGTGTTCACCAGGGAGCTGTTAGGGAAAATAACTGTTACTTGGTATTGATAGTGTCTTAACGATCCTTACAGTCAGCTTTAGTAAGAAGAACTAATTCCTTGTCAATTTCTTAAAATACAAGCCCTTAGATTGTCTTTCCTAACTCCAGCAAGCCGTTCTGTGCCATTAGTCTGAAAGGAATACAGGAAAGTGAATATTCTTCTGCAAGTGCTTGTGATTTGAAAGGCTAAGGAGCAGGAAAGCATTTAAACGCCCTGAGATCCCCTGAGCACTTCCCATCTGCTGACTCCAGCAGCTGAATTTTGAAAATTCCAATACATGGACCCTCACAGACAGGTTTGTAAGCACTGTGTTGTGAGTCCTCCTAGGCAGTTACATAGACAATAGATGCTGTGATGTGAGACACTGCAACCCCCAGGTCCCTCTTTCTGCAAGATCTTTCTGCAGCTTGTGTTGAAGTCTTCACATGGTTCAGTGTCTCTACCTGTGTGACACAAAATCCCAAATTTAGCAACGTCTTCTTGTGTTTGCTGGCAGAATCCCTTCCATCAACTTCTTTTCTCCATGTCAAGCTGTTCCTGGTCCCTCTGTGATCTGGGCACTGACAAAATATCCTGTTGAAATTTGGGAAATTTTCTTGTTGACGGAGAGATAACATAATTAACATAGAAATTACTCTCCATTTCTCCTTTTGTTTTTGTTAACAAATTCATGCTGACTGCTCCAACATGAACATAACAAGCACTTTTTCTCAGCTCCTTCTTGGAAGCAGTAACTATTAGGGGCTGCTGGGACAGAAGTACAACCCACACTGCTAATACTGTGTTCCTTCCATTAAGAACCAAAACATGCAGAAATTGTTTCCCAAAAAGGAATTCAGCTTTAATGGAAGAGCAGTGAAGGTATGAGAGAAAGGGCCTTCTGAGAACTAATGAGAAAAAACTGAGGCAGGAGTGCATTCAGAATACTTGTAGGCACCCCAGGACAAGTTAAGAGCATAAATAGATCTTTGAATCTGAGACCTAGAATACTGGGGAAAAAAAGTGAGTAAGGAGATAGGATTGTAAATGGCAGGGTAAATAAAGGAGCTTTATTTTGATGGGGTATATGCAAGAGCATGCTTGCAGGCTGTGGGACAGGAGCCAGCACAGATGAAGGTGATGTTGAGACAATATGAAAAGAAATAAATAAGGAAAGGAAGCTTGAGACAGCAGGGGTTGAGGGGATGAGAAGCAAATGATAGTCCTCAGACCTCAGAACTGGAGACAGACGGTGACATAGAAGGAGAAATTAATGGTGGGTCTGCAGAAGGATGGGGAGAGAGATGAACTTTATTCAGACTTGTTTTTGTAAGAAATGATAAAGTAATCTGAGCAATGTAGTCTAGCAGCACTGTGCATACTGCAGTTTATCCACTGCAGATAGAGTCTGGTTCCCATATTCCTCCCTGCTTCCTTCTCCTGGGACTTCTTCCTCAGCAAAGCAAATATAGGAAATATGGAAAATTCCTTCAAGTTACAGCTGTCTTCCCAGTGCTCCACAGAGTCTTGTCTTCCTGGGTATGGATATAGATATGGTCTGTCGGGCTAAATTATCACATGCAAAGCTTTATTACTGTCAAAGTAATCCTCAATTGCTTTGAAGTACCTCCAGGCTGGAGAAACTTCTCTGAATATGGTGAAATGCCAGCAAACTAACTTTCTTGCAGGCATTTTACTGGTGGAAACAACAGGCAATGCTATCTCATTCATTATCCCTGCACAGGTCCCATTGTTTTTCAGTGGAATTTCAGAAATAAGGAGATAAAGCTGTGCAGGAAATTTGCTATATATACTCTTTCCCACAAATTAAGAGAGATGCCTCAGATTTCAGAACAATAGTGAAGCTGTTGCTGTTCAGTTCTACTACTGAAGGGAGACCCACGAAGACCTACAAGATCTAATCATTATTTGCAGATTTCAGAAGACAGACACTCTTATTCCATACGAAGGTCTCTTTACCTTTTGGAAATTGTTACAGACAGCACCTTGTAATTATAGGACACCATGACAAAATTATTATTTCTGTGTATAACTGGAGCAGGAACCTCTTTTCAGTTATATTCTGTGATCAGCAGTGATCTGAATACATGTATACCCAGCCACTGAAAGCAATGCAACGTAAAAGTAATCTCCATTAAAGTGAGACATCACTTGCCAACCATCACCGTGAGTTTCCTCAGGCTCTGGTTTTCCTTACCAAGGTTTATGTAAGCCTTTATTTTTTCCTGCTTCTAAAGCCTTTGTAGCTGTTCCTCTTCTATTCTAAGAGAATGGTCCTTTAGTCAGTTCCTTCCAAATATTTCTTTTCTCTGAGTGTCACATGACACACTTCCAGAGGTTGTCACTCCCTTACTGTCACTAATTCCTGTTGCTCTATGCAGTGTTGTTCTCACACAGTAAAATTACCCAAAAATGCCTTAGCACCAACTGTAAAGGACT
Source organism: Gallus gallus (assembly GCF_016699485.2). NCBI lineage: Eukaryota > Metazoa > Chordata > Aves > Galliformes > Phasianidae > Gallus > Gallus gallus. Next base: position 37,672,478 of record NC_052532.1, read on the forward strand.
CTTGGTCATATTGAGATGCTAGCAGATGACTAGGTGACTTTGATAGTATCATAAACTACTTGTCTGTTTCTAGTGTCCAAGTGCCATATCAGATTTGTCTCTCAGGATAACATGAGCATGTCTGTGCTGAGCAACTCACTGTGGCAAGGATGAAATTGTCAAGATGAAGTTGTTTTGATAAACCCATTCATAGCAGGGTAGCTCCATCCAGGGGAACAACCTCAAGCCCTGGAAACCAGATTATCCCATGAGCTTGGCATTGCACCAGGTCTCACTGCAGATATAGAGTGTAGCCTCACATGGGACAGACTTCCCAAATCATCATTCAAGTGCAGTGGTGTTCAGGCTTGTAATTCACTCAAGCCCTTCAGAAAACCTAATGCCCTCTTCTTCGCTCATCAATATTCACACTGTGATGCTTTGAAATGCTTTTGAAAACATGCAGTTCTTTTCTTTGTATTTGAAGTCTTCAAGGACAACGATTCTTCCATGGACGCTAGGAGCAAACTTCACTTCCTTTAAACAGAGAAAATCATATGAATAGGATAAAGATGGGCATTTGAGTTCTCTCATTTTTCCCCTGCAAGAATTCCTTGTTCCCAGGCATGGGGACACTTAGACTTCTCAGTTAAATGGATGCCATCTTTTTTCTTAACATTAGCAAAACGTCTTTCACTATTTCTTCCTTCATGAAATATTAACAGTGCTTCTCTCATCTTTTTTCCAAGTAATAAAAACATAAATTAGCAGACACAATACATGGAAGATTTGGACACAGAGGAGTAAAGTCTGGTGAAACTGTAAGCCGTGAAAAAGAACGTCAACATGCTAACGCATAAATTAGATTTTGCCAGAGCAAGAGTCACGGCTCCAGATGAGACCATGACAGTTAAATGAGCTTTTAGAGGCTAAACAGAAGCATAACTCTTGGAGATCACAAGCCTGATGAAAGTAGAGTTTACATGCAGAAGATCCATCTTACTCCTAGGAAGGATCAGGAACTGTGGTAAAGAGCACAGTCTCCCTGGCTGTGAAAGTAATGTGGAACTAGAGAAAACAACATGTGGGAAATGTAGTGGCTCTGACATCAGCCAGGAATTAAAACTCTGGAGGTGAAATCCTGGCTCCTGTCAGGTTGGATATTGACTTCAGTGACTTGAGGCTTCAGTCTGCATCTCTATATAACAAGGTAGGAAAAAAAGCATCTGCTTGATTCCTTGAACTGTACGCTTTCAAGTTGTGTTTTGCACGCTCCTGCTTTGATCTTTGCATCAGTTTCATGTTCAATGGAAGCTGCTTCTCTGTTGTTTTGCTTCATAATCAGTGGTACCCAGCCACTGTAGGGCTTGGTGGAGACGGGAGTGCAGTGCCTGCACGCCACCTGCTCCTACTGCTCCTACTGGGCACTGTGCAGTGCTCAGAAAAGCTTCTGAGGCATCTGTAACCAAGCAGAGCAAAGATGAACGTAGGCAACTCTTATTGTGGAAAAAGAGGCTTGAGGAGATTACAGAGAACAAACAGCATAACACAGTGCTGCTTCAAAAACACAAACCAAAAATGCAGTTTCCCATGCAACACCCGAAAAAGAAGGCCTCCTATCATCTAGGGTGTGCAGATAGTGCAGGAGCTGGACTGTCACTTTGTACCACCTTTCCTGAAAGAAATCCAGGGCTTTGTCCCAGCTGGACTCATGCAGAGCCACAGGGCAGCTGGCAGCTCTCCTGGAAGGAGAATATTGCACCCAGAAGGAGCAGAGAAACCCACTCCAGTTCTTCCCACACCTGAAAATGTGCAAGCACATGGGTAATGGCCACAGCGAGGGAGTCACGCATGCCCAGCAGGAGGTGGGGTAAGGTTCTGGTGCCTATGAGGAGGTGAATGGTACCACCTGAAGACAGACATCAAGAACAGGGGAGAGATGGGTGAGACTTGCACCTTGACTTTGAAAGAGAGGGAAAGTCCACAAAGGGTTGAATTTAGCTTATGTAGCTTTTAGACAATACTGGTGAGTGGTACAATTATTTTTCTAGGTAAGCAATTGTGACACTATTCAAAAGCAACATGAGGACATTTTTGTACAGTTTAAAGTCAAAGGTGAGTTGGCTCAGGAGGTATTTGTGCCTACATCAGCCTGAGTGAAATCCGGCCTTGGTGAAAATCAGCGGGCATTTGTTATGCATTTCTGTAGATCCCATTTAACTCTGCAACCCAGTGGAATTGTTGACGCTTACTTTTTCATCCCCATAGCTTCACAGGGATATGACATAAAGACCCTGTAACAAGAATATCCTTCATTAAATCTATCAGCTGTGTAACAGTACAGGTTTCACTTTATTTGCCTGTGCTTCATAAACAGTGGACAAACCCACTTTCTCTTGATTTTTATTTTCTTAATATACTAATACAATATTTGACAGCTTCCTGAAAAGTTGTTCCCATGAAGAAACACCTTATTTATGCGGCCAGAACATGTCATCTGGCCAGACAGACACATGACTCCCTCAAAAACCTGTGAGCTATTTTTGCTGTCAGAAGGGAGCTGTGACAGTGTATAAATGCTTCACTGGCTCAGTCTTCTGGTCTCCACAGTGCTGGCTGATGGGACCGAGCGCATGAACCCTACCTGCACTAGTGAGTGTGGATGGACCCACTCTGTTCCACTGACCATGTGCACAGGCCACTTTTGCCTTACTGTGTGCATGTACTGTTTCTGCTTTAGTGACAAGTCAGGCAGCTCAGCTTAAGTTTATCATCATGGGCACTTGAATCTAGTGCGTCCATCAGCTGGGGGGAAAGGAGTGTTACAGCTGCTCTTTGCTCTCTGGGGAAGGCTGAGCTGCCTCACCTCCAAAAAAGAGATGACTACAAGCAGCCCCCAAGGCAGTAATTTTTCCTTTACTCTTTCTCCCTCGTTTAAATTTGCTATTTCACTTGCAGGGATTGCTGCTTCTTTTTATTTTATTATTTTCTTTGTGTTTTTCTTTTTTTTTAATTTTGCCAATGTTTGACATACCAGTGATCCTTTCCTTCTACTTCCTTTGCTTTCTTCCTCTTTCTCCAGTATATTTCCATTTCTTCATGTAACTGATTCCTATTTCATCATTCCTCTTATTCATCTAAGTATAAAATTACTGTAGGTTTTCCTTATATGAAGAGCATGAAAGCTACACTCTCTGGCTTTCTTTTGGCTTTCTTTAGAAGTTATAAGTTTTCAGGAATTAGCTACCCTGGCTGTAAATCCCTGGGCATCTTTGTAAATGGATTGCTGATTGGAGCCTTCTGTGGAGCCCTGGGTATGTGCTTGGTCACACAGTAGTATGTAAGTGATGCACACATTTGGGGGGCAAGAGGCAGTCATGGCTGGAGGTGAGATGGAAATTGAGGGAAGTGGGCTCTGCAGTAAGAGCTTTGGCTGCCCACTGGAAGAAGCAGTAGAGCCTAAGGGCTTTCTTGCAAGGCAGAAAGCAAGATAAGCATAGACAGGGTGAATCAAGTAAAGATATATTTCAGTTATACATCCAAATACATACAGATGCTTAGCCTAAACTAAGAAGAGGTTAGTTCTGCAGCCACTCCAATCACCAAGTCCACATTTTCAAGGCCATATTTTAAATAAATAGTTAATATGTTTTTTGTAGGGGGATAGTCGTTGAGAAGTTTTAACTTAAGGCAAATTCCTTCATAAGGAGTTTTTTGGGATGGGGAGAACTGAGAATTTATTAGCAACTCTATGATTTTTCATCTACAAAATGCTTTTCATTACTTTTCCAATTGGCTGTCTCAATTTACTGCCTTTCTCATGTTTTCTGCTTTAGAATTATTTGAGATCTCTGACACTAATTTGTTTAACAAATACAGAGAGCTCTAACCTCTCTGCTTAGCATATTTAAGAGGTAATTTTGATAAAAATTTGGCATGGGAACTAAAGTTATGCAAAAGCTGTTTATGCTGAAACCAAACTGAAAGAAGTATAGGCATAATGCTGATATTTACCATGGGGACCATGAAAAATAATTATGAAGGGGCACGCAGTTCTTTCCCTGATGTATTCACCAACAGTAGAAAACTTATCTCAGTAAGAGTAGTTATTTTATTATTCCTTTTCTCATGGAAAGAAGTTTGGAGGACTGGTTCTTGTGGTTGTTTCTAAATACGTATTTAGTGGAATATGTATGATCATATAGCTTTTAATGAAAAAAATCAGAATTCACATAAAACTGCCCTATTTTGATAGGTACAAATGTTATTATTTATGGGAACTAGACAGAGGACTCACACAGCATGAGATAGTTTGCACTGCAGGTCAAATGATCACCATACTGCTGAAGCGGGAATATAACCGGACAAGACTTCTGGTTGCTCACAGGACTGAAATTGAGATCAGACCTGCAGAAACCTTATGCTGGAGTTCTAGGACTGCTGAAAGACCTCTATTTTTCATTTTCTATTTACAGAGAATCAAAAGTCACCCACTCAGCTACTCCCTGCAGCGTATCTGCATTCTCCAAGCTGCCAGGCAGCAGAATAAGTGACAAAAGCATTCATTTCCTCAACCTCAGGCCAAGATTGCACACTCAGACCACGGGTTCCCCAGACTTGTTGATTACAGCCACAAAACCTCACTTGCTTTCAGCTCAGAAAGCACTGCAAGAGCAGCAGGTGCTGTTCTACCGCTTGTCTACCCCTACATCTCCATCAGTAGGCACAACTGCAGGCAGAAGCAGCCAAGGAGGCAATAAAAGTTTAAGTAAGTTATGATCATCTCCAGCACATAGCTGAAGGAAGGTGAGACAACAAAACAATTCCATTTTGTATCCCTATGCCAAGCATGTTTTTGAAGCTCTAGTCTTTCTAGAGCTCTAGAGGGACTACAGAGGGACTCAACAAGAGATGCCTAACTCGGTGAGTTGATCTTTAACTCCAGCACAGCCTCTGGTCACTGTCAGTTCAAGTCTGATCAGGTGTTGGAGGAGCAAACATGGGGAGAACAATGAAGTGGCATGATTTCTAAAGCTTAGAGGCAATCCATTGCTAAGTGGTCACTCCGCAGCCTGGAGGGCTTAATGTGGTTTTGTCTTACTAGTGGAGAAACCCCTCACTAGGTACATAGAGATGTATGTATGTGCTAACAGGACTAGTATTTAGTTGAGGACAAGAGAGGTTTACCTTTAGCTTTGCTTCTTAATCAACCTATAACCCCGCCTCTTTGCAGATAAAGCTTTTAAAACACGAGATTAGAAATGGAAACTGCAAACAGCAAGCCTCCAAAGTAGTTTTCTCAATGACAAGCCTCTTCAAGTCATTCCTCTTTCTTATAACCCAGCAAGCACTACAGAAATCCACTCAGATTGTACACATTGACGCATAGCACCCTGCCTTCCTTTGCTTTCCACCCAGTTGAACTTCTCCCAGTTGCCTCAAAATGTTTCAGAGCAGTTTGGGCACAGACAGTGTTTTGCAAGAGAAGATGAGAGCAGGGATGGGCAGCACCATCCTTTCAAAGATTTCCAGTCAGCAGTGAAGTTACATCCCATCAGCTGTTCCTTCTTGGAGCAAAAAGGGGATGGTTTGCTGACAAGCCAAATTGAGGCTGCAGTGGCTGTTGCCTGGAGCCTTTACAATGGGATTGATTGTGTGTGGTGAAAAGGGATTGAATGTGAGCAGATAGGAATGAAGATGCATAAGAATGCTAGTGTTAGGCTTTTTCCTATTGAAACAGCAGCTAGTGAGGAGCAGCTGTGGTTATCTAAAAACACTCGTGCATGGAAGAACAATTTTTCTTCCAAAATCTGAAAGAAACTCTAATGATGAATCATAGGCCAGGCTATAAATAAAACATGTCTATGGATTTGCAGACCCAGAAAAATTCTCATTAGAAAATGTTGTTTTTAGGGCCAAATTGCTTCTTCTTCTTCTTTTTTTAATCTATCAGAACCATTTTGGAATAATTACTTCCATAATGTCAAATCCCTTGGAGAAGTGGAGTTTGCTGCATGGCAAGTGACAAGCACTAAGGTTAAACAAATGAGCCTGGCTAAATACCTGCTAATTAGCATGACTCACCAGCATGATATACATTCCTAAGTTTACATCCTCCTTGTATAGATATTAAATGAGAGTAGGGACGACCTGCCAGTCCTCAACCTTCCTTGTGCTGAAGAACTGAACACTTTCCTGAGCTTCATCTTCCAGATGGAAAGGTCGAAGATGTTTTCTGCATCTAACAAACAAGATGGATTAGTATAAAGATTGGGGTATTTACTAGTAACGAATATAGGTAAATATATTTAGCAATAAAACCCATTATTGCTACAGAACACAAAATCGTCCCAAAACAAAAGTAAAACATTTGTGAAGGATTAGAAAAATTGGGATAGAAGGAATCTGTTTGCTAGACTTCATGCAGCCTGATACCCAGATGGCAAAATTCTGAAATCTTGTCCTCTGCATGTATGCTGTGTCTTGTGTAGGACTTGGAAACCGGGAATCAGAAATAATTTAATAATATTCTGTAAGCAGATCTTCATTATTATTTTTTACCATGATTAGCACAAACAAGTTTTATTGTCCTCAAAGTCCCAGTGAATTCTGCAATGCCTTGTACAGGTAGGCCATCTAGGAATAAGGTCTTTTTCCATCACAGCATGGTTTGAAGTAATGAGAAAAAGTCGCTGGCATAACATTCATTTGAAAGCAGAAAATTAAGTCTGACCAGAAAGTCTCAATTTCTTTTGTATATGGAGTCTCATTTTAACTGGTTCAGCCAAGTATGATACATAGTATAAGCACACCCATTCATCCTATCATCAGCCTTTCCTATGTTACAGATACGTGCTTATTTAGGTAAGAGGTATTTAAACAGGGCTTTTTTTTTTTTTTTTTTTTTTTTTTTTGCTATATATTCTTTGTTTTGTTGTTGGTGGATTTTTTTTTTTTTTTTTTTGCATTTAAGAAAATGTGAAGTGTATTTCAGCACTTGATGTGTCAATAGGCAAATGAGATTCACTGAACTTGTCAGCAACCTCTTGCAATAAAATTTTCAATAAAACGAAGATATTTCATATTGATACATTTACTTTATTTTCAAGAGTCATAGCCTCACTACTCTTTATTTCAAAGGGTATAGAGGTTTTCTGGTTTGAAATTAACAGTGTAATTTTTTTCTGAGTTTTCTTCATGTGTTAAATCGGATTCTTCCCAGTTCTCCAGCAGCGTCAGTCAGCCAGGTAGGGTTGCTTCTGGTCGAGGAGTGCACTCTCTGTACAGTGGCAGGTAATACATTCTCAACTACAACCTTTCCTTTATGCCTGGAATATCTCAGCTGAGAATTTCAGCTCAGGAGCAATAACCAGCACATGAGCTGAATACTTAAGTGCATATGAGGAACAAAAATGTGAGCGGGATGTGCTTATTCTAGTTTGGATATCTTCTGTATATGGATGGTTTACGTACCTTGCTACAGACATTTTTTTTGTCCTCAGCTGCCTTCATCCTGATCAAGTCAGACGTATTAGTACTGCAGGACTGTTGTCTGTCAGCGCTACAATAGAATGGGGAGGAAAAGGAACAGATCTCTTCAGTTAACGAGCTATTGCTGGATAGCTGGCAGATGCAGTAATTACAATTTTCTCTTGATCAACTATCAAATTTTGCTGTTTATTAAAGTTGTTTATCTGGTTACTGAATGTCTTTCTTTTTCTATCATTCTTTTCTATTTGTTCAAACCCTCCCTCAAAGAGCTTCTTTTCTCCCCTGGTGAGTTCATGTTTCTTTATCTCTCTCCCAATCTCTCTCGTTGTGTGCATCTACTACCAGAAACTGATGGCATAAAATTGCTTATGTTGTCATCTGAAGCATAAGTAAGATACATAGCATACACTTTCTGAGTCAAAAAATCCAGGTTTTGTTCCACTGGGATCCAGTACAGCATCCAGATTCAATCTACTAGCTTGCCATATGGATAAGCCCTGCTTACAAAGATGCCATCTGTCTAGCTATATGCAGACATGTATTCATACTTCCTATTTTAAGTTTTTTCTCCCAATTTTTAAAATTGTTTCTCTTTTGGCATTTGACTGGTCACCTGATCAGTTATAGTAGGTTTTATGAATTATTCAGGCACTGTGCGTGTATTTTGCTAACATCTGATGGCAGAAAGCCTTCCCAGAAGGCACTGCCAGCTACCGACCCTCCATCTCACAATCCTCTGGTGGCCACAGTCCCAGATGGCCCTCGGTGGCCTGCGGGGTGCACAGCCTCAGGATAACTTCAGAGGCTCCCTATGCTGGGTACTCCCAAGAGGCATGTCCCCATGGTTATGAACTGCCTGTTGGCATCCATATGTCTTGGGCACCAGGACTCCATGATGCCAAGATAATGACACAGGTGAGTCAGTAGAAGACCTGATTCGTTGTCCTGCTTAAGAATTTATGTTGCATGAGCTAAGATAAATATTTTGTAGATGGACAGGAAGCAACCTCCTTCTATTATAGTCGCAATAGGCGATTTATTTTAAGAAATAAATGTATTTTTTCTTAAAAACTTATGACAGTGTTTGTTGCTGTGAAGTAGTAAAATACTCTCAAATCACTGAAATTAATAAAGTGGCCCTGACAGATACCCAGCTTGGGTCAATTCAGAGATCTGAAGATACAATGTGAACTTCTCAGCTTTGGGTTGTCCACTGAAAGAACTCCTAGGATCAGTGACATTTATGGAGAAATTGCCAATGATTTCAAAAGGAGTCAGTATTTTACCTGGTATTTTATCAAAAGTTCCAGACAAAATAATGGCCTTTTACTGTCATTAAAGTATCATTTATCTTAGAATCATAGAATCACCAAACTTGGAAAAGACCGCCAATATACAATTATCCACCTGCCATCAGTATTTCCCACTAAACTATGTCCCTTAGTACAATCTCTAAATGTTACTTGAACACTTCCAGGGATGGTGTGTTCACCATCCTGCCTGGACATCCCATTTCAGTGCCTGACCACTTTTTCAGAGAAGAAATTTTCCCTAGTATCCAACCTGAACCATCCCTGGAGCAGCATGAGGCATTCCCTCTCACCCTATGACTAGTTACATGGGAGAAGAGGCCAATCCTTACCTCGCAACAAGCTCCCTTCAGGTAACAATTTCAGTTCCTTCAGCTGCTCCTCATAAGACTTGTGCTCCAGATCCCTCACCACCTTTGTTGCCCTTCCATGGACACATTCCAGGGCCTCAATGTCTTTCTTGAAGTGAGGGACCCAACTGCAGTTTCCATATGTCCCACAACAGAATTTCAGTTATGTTGCAGGCAGAACGAGAGTCCTTAATATCTTTAGGATATGACTTTCATGCTTTTTCATGTTGTTATTTTTAGAGAAAAGACAGCGAACTGGAACATTTTGTTTTCTTGGTGGCTCTTGGAGGAGGCAGTCAATGGTAGAATTGATGATCATGGCAGAAATTTAAAGATAATTGAAAAGTAAAGCATTTTTTTTTAATAGACATTTCTCTCTGCCATCTGTAGAAAGGTGAAAGAAATGTTATTTAGTGTAAATATCAAAAGCTAGCTCAGATGGACAGATAGTTAAACAACAAAGACCTTCAGGAATGTACATGTACATTGATGAAGAATGGTAACTCACTCCAATTCCAAACAGATTTCTTCAGTGCCAAAAAAAAAGCAAAGACTGTAAGTGTACTCATCTCCCAGCAGACACATAGCAAAACCTAAAAAGATTGGAAATTATCTGAAAATATCTGTACCGCACTGAATTTTAAGTCACTCAGTTCTGAATATGTTTGGATACTCTGGAGGACAGAAACACTGCTGAAGTGGTAGTAGGTGAGTAACAGGATATCAGTTCCTGCTCAAGAGTGAACATTGCTTTGCTGGTGGAGTAACTGGGATCCTTAGGGTCATTTGTGAAATGGAAACAATATACTAATAGGAAAGTTTAAATGTCAAATTCACTTTTTAGCAAAATAGTTTTAGCATTCTGACTCTCCTAAAGCAAGTGAATTCATTAGGAGACCTATCAACGCAAATATTACTAGAAAAAGAAAGCCAGTAAAATATTCTTTATTTTCTACTCCAAGTTTATGATTAGCCAGACTGTTTAAAAAAAAAAAAAAAAAAGGCCAGTATTGTTTGGACTTTTCAACCAGTAGTCTTTAATTTTAAAATAATATAAGGAATGAAACAAGTTCTGAAAACTTAGTTTTTGACTCAAATTTAGTGGGATTTAAAAAAAAATAAAAAATGCAATTGCATAAATTGACTTTGTCTCACTGTCTTTGAACTCCTGTGATGTGAAATCTTCCAGAAGCAGACAAACCAGAGATCAAACACTTCGGTGTTCAGATGCTCTGAGAAACACCTCTCATCATTCTAACACAAAAAAAATTCCAAGAGAGAGCACTGATAATAAAAAGCTTAAGGACCGTGTGACTAATTCTGATGTGCAATATGACATCAAAATATTTCCACCTGATAAGAGAGTTGTGTTGTATTTCTGAGAGTAAAAGGTAACTAGACACTGACAAATGTTATTCACAGCTTCATAAATTAAAGCACGATAATTTTGCCTTGCTAGAATAATGATGATGATGAGTGGAATTAAGTACGTGATTAAGAATCAATTTCCTTACACTTGGGAAGTCTCAGGCAGGCATTTTAGCTTCCACCATTTGGTAACTGCTCCTGAAATCTCTTTTTGGTGCAGAGACACCAGTCTGTGCAGAACTCAGGCCACCACATGCCCTGTCACACCTCAGCCCAGCCAAGTCCCCCTCTGCTGATGGAGACAGTGCTGCCAGATCCTAGAAGAGAACCTCATTAGTCACTGAGAAGCCAGCCACTGTTGCCAGGCTAGTATGAATTTGGAAATTCTGCCAAACAAATGCCAGAATTTTGAAAGAAAGGTTCCAAAGGCATAATGGTGAGTGAAAGAATAATGCTCCTAATAACAAGGACCTGTCGTTTTTAAACCAAGAGGCATCTATTGCAAAGGCAGCTGGAAGAAATTTGTGATTTGCTGAACAATTGGAGATTTCTGTGCAGAGTGTAACACATGGGAAACCCTCACAAACAACATAAGCTCTTTCCCTGTTCTCTGCTCTCAGCAGGTCCATCATGTTCAGCCCTGTTAGCATGATGCTGGAATTTGCCCACATCTTTCTAAATTTTGAGTTCAGGATCAAATCTCATACTAGGATTTACTAGGCAGGAATTTTGTACAGCGCATTTGGGGCACAGTAGTCCTGTTTGTGCATCTTCACCACCATGCAGCTATTCCATGCAGATACTTGGCTCATGAGTATGCACCTAAGATATTTCAGAGAAATGAACACATTCTTAAAATATTATACAGTGTGAAATCTTGCAGCTTGCAAAAAGACAATTCCCCAGACCGCAGGGAGTTCGTAGGGAAAAGATTAATATATTTCAGTCTTAACCGCTGCTCCTGAATTTTCTGCTCTTTCAATATGCACCCACCTGTTGCCATGGTTTCTGGTGCCAGTTGCATCTTTGTCTCATATTTGTCTTTTTCAGATATAGCCGTTTTATGACAGGCTTCTGGTTCATTGCTCTGGGCAGAGCTGCGTGGTCCTGAGATTCTCTTGGACTCTTCCCCAGCCACTCTTGGCCAAGTACATTTGGCCCTCACCAGCTTTCTGTGCATAACTGTGGCTACATTTTTAGCACTTTTTTTTTTTTTTTTTTTTTTTTTTTTTGATGGTGAAAGGCATGGCTGAAACAGTAAATTTCACATCAGGAAGCTCTGTATAATGTAAAACATATTGACTTGCAAAAAAACCACACTTTGTATGGAGGCACAACGCTACGTCATTTATTTACCACACAACCCATGAGAAAAGCAGAAAGCAGAATGGCTTTTTTCTCCTTCTGAATTACTTCATTCTGTACCACTTACAGTGAGTCAAACCATCTTTTTATTTTTTGCCTCAAGAATTCTCTGCTTTAGCTCCATAGAGCATTAGGCCAGATGAATATCAAGATTTATTGGCAGAAGGATCTCAGCCTATGAATTCTCACTGAGCAGATACTAAATCTTCCTGCTCACCAGAAAGATCTCAGATTCCCTATGGTTACAGACACACTGTATAAGCAAGGTCAAAATCTAGCTGGCTCCTTACGTGGTTCTTTTTTTTTTTTTTTTTTTTCTTTTTGGAAGCATCAGCATAAATTAAAAATTGGATTAAAAGTCTCATAAAAGTCTTACTCACCTGCTGAGTCTCTAGTCAAGATTTTCTATATTACATTAAGATGTTATGAATTCAGGAATTAATGCTACAGAAATCTTACAGGCTGGAAACTCACGACATCTTCAGGCAGTCTGCAGACAGAATTTTTCTCATATTTTAAAATATGTATAAAGAAAAGATTAAAAATGAACCATAAAGTAGAAATATAATTCTTGCAAAAAAGATAAATAAATAAACTGCAGTAGGTCCTGGTAATGTATATTTTCATAGCAGTTTCCTTTTCAGGACAGGGAATTCTAACGTCCATGCTGATTCAAGTTCGTTCACAGCTTCAGGACTATTATAAATAATATAGGGGACGAAACTGTGACAAACAGACCAGGATTGCTAACAAGATGGTAGGAGAGGGAAAGTAGCCAAAAAGTAGAGAGGAGTAAGAATTTGCAGTGACGACTACATCTTATTAAGTTTCACTAAAAGTAAAGTAATAAAACAAGAGTTTTACATAACTTTCAGCAATGCTAAGCAAGCACAAGAAGTTAGTGAATGAGATATATAACAGAAAACAAAATTGAGAGGTGGGTTCAGGTAGTGATCCAAGAGGTAGTGATTAACCTGATCTCATCTTCAAGGAAGCCTTATCTCACCTGTAGAGAGAGGACAAATTTCTAAAAGGCAATACGACAGCTGTATCTATCTGACGTATTCACAGTTGAAAGAAAATTGACTCCATATGAGCACGATGATCTGCTCTACATCTGAAATTATTCATTTACATGCAAAGATTGCAAAGTTCTAGGGATGTGCCCACATCTTTCTCCGAATCATCCTTGGTTCCAGTGAGGAGAGCTGTAGTCTTCTGAACAAATAGATGTGCAAATAGGCTAAAGGAATGGAGAATAAAAATGAAAAAAGTGTCACACTGTTCTTAATGCCTGTCAAAAGCAGGCATTCTTTCAGGGCATGTTAACTTGTCTGGTGGAGTGGATATTTTTGATTGATAGGACTGAAATAAAAAGGCTGAAGTGTTGTTGATACTTTTTGCGGTAAAACAGCTGTATTAAATTACATATTTCCCACTTTTTGTCAACAAGTTGGCAGGGTGTATGCAATGTGTCAGCTCTGCAATGACAGGCACCACTTTAAACAGCAGTTAGAAGCACTTAGCATGCATGATTGTTTTTGTGAATAGGTACCTCTAACGAGGGAAAATATAACCAGTCGTGTTGAGAATCAGCAGGTAATGTATGTCAAAGTGATGCTTCAGCCTTACAATATTCAATTCCTCTGTCCAGATGCTAATTGGCAAGGAGGCATATTCACAGTCTGAGTCATGAACTCCTGCACTTCAAGAAACAGAAATCCCATTCCTGCAGTGTTTCCAAGCAGACGCTCCATTCCCTGCCTCCTGTGTGGTTAATGATGGAAACAGCACACGCACCATATGCTTGCTGCGGCACTTCGGAATAGCTCTGTTGATCCTCGCCCAAAACAAAGGAGGAAAAGTCAAGGAAAAAATGTGAAAGAGCCACCAAAAAGATTGTTCAAGTTTGAAGACTTTGGTTTGATATGCCTTTGATGTAAGTTACTGATGTGGATCTCATGCAATTGTCTTGCATGTCCTCTGGATATGGACAACTTTGTCCATTTTACTCTATCCTAATGCCTGCAAAACTGCCTAACGCTCCCTGGAGCACCCAGTTACAATTACACCTCATCTGATAAGTATGAGGCTTTGAAAATTATGTTATCAGACACCATTTGCAAGACCCCGTACAATCCCACACACTAAATACATGCTTTCCTCCTGTTGGATGGCAGTGCGCTGTTTCTGCAAGACATTGCTGTTTTAGAACCACATAGCAGGGTTGATGCATAAAAGCAAGGCAGAGCAAGGGATTTCGCTCACCTCCAGTGAGAAAAGGGAGGTGACAAGGGAGGGAGCTCACAAGCAACATAGCCCTGTCAGTATGGTGAATGTGGTCCTGGTAGGAAGTGGAATAGAGACAGCTGAGTAGAGAGCATGAAGGACGAGTGCTGCTTTTGCCACGTAACCATAGTGACTACAGAGAAGGTGACAGATGTGACACCAACCCAGAAGGTTATTGCATCTGTCTCCAAACAGAAAACCTGCTCCATCACCAAAGGCAGGAGGAGACAGAGAACAGGTTGGCCTGAGATAATAGGTCTGCCAGTCAGAATATTTTAGTCAGATTTTTTTAAGTCAGAATTCTTTCTTGGTTGAGTAGCATTCACACCTACAATGAAATGCTTTTGATATGTGTCAGTATTGACAGCTTTTCATTTAGGAGGAAAATGCCATGATACAGAAAAGCCTACTTTAAGCATTTTGGAAAAACAATATTGAAATGCCATTTTAAAGGCAAAATTAATATAATCATGCTTTCATGAAAAGGTGAAATTTGAAATGAAATATTTTGTTTCCTCAAACCAAAACCAAACAGTCCAGATAACTCAATACTGTTTTCAGAACTGTGGATGTCATTGTCTTACTACAAAGCAAATGAAATATTGAAAAAGAATAGAATTTTGAAGGGAAAATACATTCTGAATTCAATTACTCAGCTTACAAGTCCTATGCAAATCTGACAGCCATTTAGCTTTGTGCATATATTAGCATGAGTTTGCACATATTCCACACATCTATCTGGAAATATTTTGGTATTGCTAATGCCATTTCACCTTCTGAGAGACTGTTTTGATCTTCCCTCCTGAGTTATCTGGAATAGGCTCTCAAAGGAAAGGAAAGGAAATTTTGAGTCTGTATCTTCCCACTAAGTGTATGTCCTGTGTATTAGGACCCTCGTTAGGAATTTTGCTGTACTTTCCAAAACAACTGTGTACACCCATGGTCCTTAAATGCTCCCACTGGAGCTGGCTGTGTTCAGCCTGGGACTGCTCCCACCTCAAAGGGGAGCCCAGCAGCACCCAACTGCCAAAGCCTTCACATCTCCCTGGTTATCCAGGCTCTGCCTTTTGCCAGGAGAGAACTTAAAAAAAGTAATTTGGACCTCTCAACATGAAAATTATCTCATTTCAATTGAGGAATTATCTTATTTTTAGCAATCATAAGCTCAGACTGTAAATGGAAGGTAATGGTCTGGTCAGCTGTATAGCTGCTAGAGGAAAGACATGCAACTTAAAGGGAAATTCAACCTACCAACTTTAAATGCTTATCTTTAAATAATCTGCATCACTCTCCGGAGGTGTGAATGCTTTCTCTTGTCTGTAGAGGAGATCTTGGTTACTGACATGACTAAACATTTCTTTCAGACATCTCATCCTTAATAATCTTCAAGGCCACATGCTAAAATGAACACACATCTCTCTTTCTCTATCAGTCTATGCAGTTGTTCCTGTATGCTGTTCTTTACAGAAGAGGCTGACAAGCAAGAAAGGGAGAAAAGCTTTTAATAGAAAAAAGAAAATTAGAAAAAAGAAGCCAGCTAAACAGCTTGTAGTCTGCAGACTGTAGGCTCGCAGCAAGCCAACCTGCCCTCCTGCAAGTTCCTGCCATACAGATGAGAGCAGCCACTCTTCGCCTTCAACACTGAGCTTTTCTGCTGAACACAAAACCTCAGTATGGATAACCTAAATAATTTACAGATTGTAGTTCTGTAGCAGCTAAATGTATCTGGCAGCCTTAGACTTTAGATATGCTATCATTCTCTTGCAGTCAGTTGTATATGCTTGACAGATTCACAATCTGTAAATAAAATCACTGCCATGTATCAGTGACAACAAGAGCACCTGGAAGACCTTAGCAAAGGATGAACTATTTAAAATGATGTAAAATCTACCACTGAGGCTATCTCCCCCATATACATATTCTACTGTCATATTTAATAACTTAACATTTTGACAAGGGAGGGCATTATATACTCCAAAGCTTTCTTGTCAGTGAACATTAAGGCCCTCTGTTGTGTTAGCCCAAATACCTGATGACACAGCTTTCACAGTTTTAGAGCAAAGTGTTGAGCTGCCCCAATTTCAATTACAGCTGATATTGATAAATGGCAACGTACTTTGTTCCAAATACTTCATTCTCTCTGAACAGATAAACTCACAAAGTCTGTCATCCCAATTGCTGCTCAGTTAATGTTCATTCTTTTCTGCATTTCAAGGCAAGTTCATTTGAATTGGCTTTCACGGTGTTTACTTAACTGCATTTTGACAAAGTTTTAAAATTTTCAGCTACGTTTCTATTATCTAAATCAGGCTAAATTTTATATTTTGTAACTTCAGTCTCTCACAACTTCCTGGAACTATAATTTAAACAACTGAAATTATATTAATTTTCTCTACATTTTATTGTCCCAGCTGTTTGATACTAGCAGTGTCTATTATTCTATAAATTGTTGAACAGTTGGTCTGCCTCTACAGATCTGAGGTAATCCCACTCACGTAAGGATCCAAGGTTGGATAAGACCTCCAAGATCATTCAGTCTGACTGTCCACCTACCATCAATATTCCCCCACTAAACCATGTCCCTTAGTACATCTACACATTTCTTGAACACCTCCAGGGATGGTGACTCAACCAGTTCCCTGGGCAGCCCCATTCCAGTGCTGACCACTCTTTGAGAGAAGAAATGTTTCCTAATGTCCAACCTGAATCTCCCTTGGCACAACTTGAGGCCATTCCCTCTTCTTGTCCTTTTGCTAGTTACATGGTAGAAGAGGTCGACTCCCATTTTGCCACAGCCTCCTTTCTGGTAGTTGTAGAGAAAAAAAAGGTCTCACAAATTAGTATTCCCTCATAGATTCCTGCTTTTGAAAAAACACAGGAGCCCTATCCCTCTAAAAATATCTTTTACTCAACAGCCAAAGAATGTAACATTTCTCAAAATCCTGTCTTATGTTCTTGTGTTGGTTGTTTTTTTTTTTCCAGGTTGCATAATGTTCCCTGCAGAGATTGCCTAGGCTGATTTCTGCGCCATAGTGCTCTGTGCTCAATGATGACTAGTAGGATGTACAAATCAAAGCTAGAAAACTAGTGACTGCTTTCTTTCCATCTGATTCTGGATCTACAGGTGACTGGCAGGATGGCACAAATGAAGGCTGGAAGCCGAGTGATTGTTTTCATTTTATTTTTTCTGCCCAATGGTGTTTCTTTTTTCTTTACTCCATGGTTTCAATAAGATACACAATCTCTTTCTATTTCTTGTTACACAGCATTTCTGTAGGCTGATAAACAGCTGCCAAATATTTTCTATGCCAAAGAAGATCATAGCAGTGGTGGGGAGAATGTAATTCTTACAGAATAAAGGAGAGATTGTGTAAATAAAAGACTTTTAAAGCCTCCAGGCTACAAGGTGCCATCCAAATAAGACAGTATCGCCCACAGCCTCATGTGCTCTGTAAAAATAATCAAAGTGTCAGTGTAGATGTGCATTTCAATTAGGGTCAATAGTTTCACAGTTTATGACTCATAAGAAAGCATTTGTTTGGGGGTGAGGCAAGGCACACGTGAATTTTGCAACCAAGAAAGATATATTGGGAAGAAATGTCATGAGTGTGATGGTTGAACAAAAGGACTTAGAAATCTTCTGTGTTTGAAAAAGCACCTAGAAGCTGATTTTGGAGTTCTTCCAAAATACAATAAGAATACACTGATACAAACTGTAGCTCCTCTTACCCGCTGAGACATAGGATCCAGCATTATTCCTTTGGAAATGCAAGCTGCAAAACTCAGTCTGTGTTCTTTATTACATTCTTCAGGTTTCCTTTATTTTGCTCTCACTGAATGGTTTTCTATTCTTATGCAAGAACTTTGTTTTGATGCGTGTAAACCCTCTGGTGAATGCAGTTTAATACTTGGTGATCAAGGATGACCAAGAATGAGGCACCAGGGTAGGCAGCAGTTCTTGCTTCCCTTTAGAAAGTTTTGTAGTAAAGGGATTCAAGATGACAGGTAAGAACCCAAAGACAACCTCAAAACCTGGGTCAGGTGATTAAATGTACTCAAAGATGTGGGCCTTGATACTGTTTGTTAGGTGCCAACAGCATACATTGTTTTACATATTGAATCATAGTGAAGAAGCCCCATACTCTGAAGGACTGGCAAGAGGCAATACAGTCAGGAGGACATTCTTACTGCTGAGTATCAGCTGCAACAAAAACCTTTTTTCCTTTCCTTTTCTTACAGACAAAGAGGTTGTCATGATGATGCAGGACTTACACGTACCTGATGTTTTACAAATAAATCTCTGTGATATCATTTGCCTTCAAAGGCAGTTAATATTTGTATCATCTTCAAAGGAGTCAAATGCAAAATAGCACTCATTTCTGTGAGATATGCAGAGTGTAACCATGAGGAAAATAAAAGGGAAAATACATTGGTAACTGAAAGAGAGCAGAAGTTGTACTAAAGGAATCATGAGCTACGAGCAAAAGTAAAGCTGTGTTCAGCCTGAGAGCTCAGTGATACTCCCAGACAAAGAAGAGGAAGTCCCACACAATAGAAAAAAAAATGTTCCAATAATTAATCAGCAGGCAAATAGGTTTTTATTTATTTTATTTATTTATTTTATTTGCTATTTTGGTGGAAACGTATTGGATAGAGACCTCAAAGGGCTCCATGATCCTCTGCCCTGCTGTCACAGACCACTGCGTGGCTTTATTTCAAAGGGGGCACACTCATTGAGAGCAAGCATTACTGGGGCTGTCAACAATTTCCACTGACACAATATGATCCAGGCAAGTATTTTTAATAAGGAAGATCTGGATTTGTGAAAAACGTGCAGTAACTTCTAGTAACCAAAACTTGAGTTTTACCTTCTACACGTAGTCTCCACAGGCCTTCAGTGTATGTGTCTCCTCCATTCACCTGCACACATCTTCTTTTGCAAAAGCATAACACAACACTTAAGTAACCCTTGAATGACAAACAGCTGACAGTCAAATAGCTTAATCTGAAAATCATCTACTTCATAACATCACCACTGCATTTTTGTGAAGAATTAAAAATTCTCGTCTTCAGCATTTTATTGTATTTTTAGACTGAAGAGCCCCCAGATATACATGGAAGGACAGAGAGAGCTAAGGAAGTGACCAGCTGAAGGAGACGATTATTTTGGTGAGGTTTTGATCATGGAAACATGGTGAAATACAGAGAAGTGGGGCCCCTGGTTGCATTAGTACAGCAGCTTTAGCATAGCAGTCAGAGCTGTGGTACACTGGCTTTCCAATGCTGCTACCTTAGCTAAAGGTCTCAAAATAAAAAAGATCACACATAAGTTTCTATGTGTGTACAAACACAGGTACATAATAAAAAAAAAAAAAAACCCTGTTCTGAAGCTCACTACTCTTAGGAGTAGTACTTCATCCAGAGTTAGAAAATAAGCTGGAACCAAGCAGCTTCGCTCTGCAGTTCTCCAGAACAATCACTAGTGCAGATTGTTAGATGGGGACCTTAATTTCCAGGAGAGGGAACAACAATGTAGAAGATTCACAATATGCTGTATTGATCTGACTTGCAAATCCTCATTTTCCTTTTCATTTACATATATCTACTGGTGCCTTCATTCATTGATAGTCCTTTACAGTGCTGTCCATCTTTAAGGAAAACTGGCACTACAAACTGAACTGAATTCACTTGGTGAAGACAAAAAAGAGTCATAAAACCTCCATAACAGCATTCTTCCCACTCTTATAATTCAATTATAGCACTGCAAATAACTATTGCATGAATCAGTTGAGTGTTGTTTTTTCTATTCTTTTCTTTTTGATTCTTAATAAAGAACTTGCAATTCAAATGGATTCATGAGCATGTAGAAATATACACAAATCACAAATAAATTTAACCATGGCTTTCCTGTTTTGGTTTGTAAACTGACATTAATAACTTGTTTCAAATAATTCAGCATTATCAAATTGACTCATTCATTTACCATCAAGGAAGTATGAAACCTAAGGATTTTGGTATCATTAACTTCATCTGGACATTGCATTTTATGTGTTGTATTTTATCTACTTAAAACCACTAAAATTAACCAAGCACAAATTTTTGGCCATAGGATTTTAATTAGCAATACCAATTCCTTCATATCAAGGGTTATTAAATTTATGGATTAATTTATTTCCTTTTGAAAGCTTGGTTAAGTGGTAAGTTCATGTAACATTTCAAATTAAAGCACCTTATTTCAGTTAGAATTAATTGCATCCAAGACAACATATCTAACACTGCAGAAGGCAAAAGCTCCGATACAGCAATTAAGTATAATTTCTTCATTAAATCAAAATAATTCTATTCCATTCTCCATCAAAAGGAAAGATTTTCCCTTTTAACTCCAGGCTGCTTTCATCTGGTAGAGTTAAAAAAACAAAGTGAGTTCATATCTTGCTAAGTTACTACCTGAAGCAATGTAATGCTCAGTATAGTGTGCCCATAAAGGGACAGTGTGATTTTGTGCAAGATTCTCTTTGTGGGAAAGATATTTCCCACAACATTCAAAATATCAAAAGGTACATACTGAATCTAATTCAATGATACAATTCCTTATTGCCACCGGCCAGCTTGTTGAACAGCAGAGCTGTTGATGTTCTGGTTGCATTACCTTTTGCCGTAAGAAAGGCTTTATTTTTGGAAGCATTTATCCTCAGTATAGCTAGAGTCTGACAGTACTAATGGTTAAAGTATAACCTTCCAAAGCTTAAAACTTCTGTTGTATCTGAATCAACAGCATGGAATTCGGTAGGTGTTCTTTAGTTACAACCTTCTGGCCAAAAGAGTCACGTAGACCTTTATGGAGATTCTCCAGCCAAAAACATGGAAATTCTCCCACCATCAAATCAAATGTCTGTTTGTGGGGTGGCTGACTACAAACATGTCCCAATACATAGGCAGAGTATTCTTGCTTTTAATGGAACAAAACAAACACGGGTCTGAAAAAAGAAAAAAAAATCTAAAATTTCCTGTTAATCTTGTGGACCTATCTTCCTGCTCTGCATATAGTTTGGGAAGTTCCAAGAATTTCTGCATAGAACTCCAGAATACAGATTAAGGTCAAGATTCTGTCAACATTGTCCAACATAAAGATTGGGGACCTTACAGGGTTCAGAATTCAAAAGCTGTTGAAGGATATAGGTACTCAAGGAGTAAGATGATGTCTCAAGCCAGCTTGCTGCCTTCTCCTATCACATCTATTGTGCCAAATAATCAGCCAATTCTAGGGTAATGGAACATTTTTCTTCTAGTAAGTTAAACCTTACTTGCAGGTAGTAGGAATCAGTACCCTCCTGGAAGGTAGCCACCTGGCCCAAGTGGGACACTTTAATAACAACCTATTCTAACTGTCTGGTTCATTAAGAGAGTGGAGAAAATCACTGCAGAATATCAGACCCTGCAGATCTGGGAGCAGAGATTGGCCATGGAATAAAATACATCTACACATCTTTTAAGACTCTGACACAGTTTTTGCCATTCTACTTGACATTAAAATCCTATCTTTATAAACTCTTCTATATAAGTCACATTTTAATTACAGCAACACATTTGATACCCATTAAGGAAGCTATATAATCATTATACCCTACTGGCCGATGAGCAACATTAAATTCCACCGAACAATCAATTCAGTACAGGAACAGGGCATGATGACAAAATATCAAAGGTCTGACACAGCTCATACAGATAGCAATGTGGGCCTTACACAGCACAGCTGCAAGTGATTTATTAGTTAATTTACAGAAATGTTGCATTTTTGGCAGAACATCTTTGTTACCCTTCAGTTTCTCATAATGATGTCCTGCAGAGACTGAAAAGTCAGTCACTCTAATATCAGTGTTTTTAATAATATGTTTTTACTGCTGATATTTTGTTGATAAAGAACTCCACATGATTTTCAGGTCATTTTGATTATCTTCTGTAAAGTAAGATAACTTTCATAAGGCCTGACAGCTGCAAAAAGCAATAAAATAACAGGACATTTTGCTGCTAAAAGAAAAATTTGAATTTGAGAGCTCCTGAACCATCAGGCAAATGGATGGCATTTACTATAGTGATATTCAGAAGAAACTCTCAGTTTTGAAAACATAGGCTTTTACATATCAGTATCAGATTTTAGTAGGAAGCCAGTCTTTCCCTTACACTGCCTTGCTTTTCTGCTTGCACAGACTTTGTTTCTCTTAATTATCTCAGTCTTTTCCTGATTTTATTTGTTTTGAAGGAATTGCCCTTTTATCTTCATGACTGTTATTCTCTACATGCGAGTCTGGGAAAATCCATCTACTCACATCAAAATCAACAGGAATTTTGCCATACTTCCATGTCATTTTGACTTTTCTTTTTTATTTATTCTGCATTTTTTGTCTTGCATTATTTTCTTTTCTCTCCCCTTGTCTCATAGAATCATATCATGGAATCACAGAATGGCTTGTGTTGGAAGGGACCTCAAGGATCATCAAGTTCCAACCCCCCTGCCACATGCAGGGTGGCCGACCTCTCCTTTAATTTGTCATGAAGTCTTCCCAACAGCTTGTCATTGCTTAGCAAATGCTATGTTGGTACACTTCACTTTTGACATTATCGAGTCTCTAGGTTTTATTTCTCCTTTGCAGTTGTAGATAATTGTGAATTCATAAGGAGAGCTCTGTATAGTCCAGTTCCTGAGATGAAAGCAATACCTCCCTTGTACAGCCTGAGGTTCTCGTGTCAGAAAGGGACCAGAAAATACAGTATTCTCAGGAGGAAAAAAAGTGGGTGATCTGATTAAGTTGCTCATTCTTCAGTTATACTGATATTCCTGGATCCAAAATAAGCATTTGCATTTAGAAGCCTACATTTAGAAACCTGAATCTATAGCCTCAAGCTCTACTTGAATTAAATAAGGGCTGCTCCTGCCATTTGTTTCCGTGCTGAAAAGTGTTTCAATCTTAAAAAAAATGCAGGGAAAAGAATTAATCCGAGCCACTCTTCAGGGGTAGTTTGCAGTAAATTTCCATTCATTGGTTAACACAAATTCTGTCATTCACTGGGGAATGCACATTTCCTGCTTTTAATACAAATGAGCTAAGAGTGAAAAGAAAATAGCTGAAAATGTAAAAAGTAAAGTTTCTTAACAGAAAATGATGATGCATGACCTGAAGAGATCAAAATATGTGGACTAAAATTGAAAAATCCTTTCAAAGTGGGTGCAATTAGCTGAACTTAATTGCCTCATGCAACACCAGCCATCACGCTTGTGTTACATCATGCTTGTTGGTTTTTAGCCACCATCAGGAAGGGCATTTTAGCTTATTGATTTTATCAAATGGATAAATCGTGCAGATGAATCCTTTAGACTTTCTTTTATAGTATTAATACTAATTGAATAATAACTGAAATAACTTCTGCGTTAGCCTATTGTATGTTTGAATGCTGACAAACTTGGAGCACTATAGGAATTAAAGATGTTTCTGAATGAGAAAATATATATATATATTTTGTCCACAGTTTCACCATTTGCATGTCACCCAGGACAAAAAAATCAAAAGTAAATACTTTGGGTTAGCCCTGCATATGAAAACTGCATGCCGAGTATGTTACTGCCAACCAAGAATCTAACCCATCAAGATGCCTTTGTAAATCTGATGACAAGCTTCTCTTATAAGGTGATGCTACCAGCATGGAAGTGTTTTAAGTTGAAAAAAAGAGTAAGAAAGGAATTTGCTTTTATGAGAAAGACACTTTGGTTACTAACACAGGAAAGATAGTAACATAAATATCATGGGTAAACAATGAATATGTATGCTGGAGTCAAAATAAAACTGTCGGTGATGGCTTTTGGAGCTGGTTCTCTAGAGACTGCTGCTATGGATGTTTGTCTGATTTCTGACAGATAAAGCATATCAGAAAGCTCCTTTGCTGTAAGAAATTGTTTTGATGATCTCAGTGAAGATGAGGGCACTCTGGTTGGGCACTGCTTTCAGAAGAAAGAAAAAGAATGGAAGCTGAATCCCAGGGCAATGAAACTCACGCACTTTGAACAGCTACAGAGAGTGAGACAAACTGCTCAAATCACTTTTAGAGAAATTTATTTGGAAATGTTCTTCCACGATACCAAGACTATAGGTCTCCTTGAAGAAGAAAGGTGAAATTTCAGCAGAGCATTTTGGAATCATCTGCAATGCAAGAATGTGCAAAGATCAGTTAAATATTTGCAGATCACACTGGAACTCGATAAACTTTAGAAAAAAAATACATATATCCTTGCTGAGTTTTTCTGAATGACATATGAAAGGTGTGAAAAGATGTGTCTCAGGAATCCAAGCTTAAACCACCTTGTAAGGAAACATAGCTCAGTTCACAATATAAAAACTCTGATGTCATGAGTTACTACTTATTTACCTGAACATACAGGTAAACACACAGAGCTTCTCTCATCATTACAGTGCAATAGTCATTTTTGATATCCTGGGTATTTTCTGGTACCACCTGACATCCTGTGTGTAACCACAATCTCCGTGTCATCTTCCAGAGTTCCTAGTTGCTAGCTGCAAAGAAAACCTGGAAAATACACAAGTGCTTAAGCAGCAAGAAAAGAACTAGAAGTGAATGCATTTATTATTTAAGTCATCATTTTCAAGGTATTCTTAGGATTATCAGGATTCTGGTGAAGGGTTTCTGAATATCTTGCTGAGTCACATCCAAGGCTTAAACATACCTTCACATAAGGATAGACAGATGAATTATGATGTTATTGCTCCCCTGGTTTATTCCAACAGGTCAGTAGGCAGTAAAAGAGATATATGACCAATGCTTAGCAAAGTCAAACACCTCAGAGCTCAGGCCACAAGACTTTGCAAAGGAATGGTTGATGAACGATCACATAGCCACAGACTGCTGCTGCTGCAATAAGCACTATCAGAGGAGCAGGAACAAGCAGCTGCAAGATACAAGTGCCAGAAAGCACCTCTTCCATTTGCTATGTTGATGTGCTTGCCGTCCGAGGGAGAAGCATGAAAGCATTCACAGAATTCAAAGCATGGTACCAGAATTTGCATGAGGTTTGTTTATCCCTGTGCTGACCTGCTCATCATTAGCTGCCTAAGGGTACAGAAGACAATATTCAGAAGATAGCCCAGGTCTAAGAATAATGAGGTTGTATATGCTTCTGCAACAAATGAGATTCCTGTTTAACACTGTGTACTGTACCATCATAACTATGTGGTGGTAGACAAGTCTGCATCTCTGAATGCTGTTAATAGAAGCAATGGAAATTTTAGCATGTGAATCTGCGCTGAGCAGTTTCACTGACCCCAGCTGCACTTCAGTGCTTCACAGCAATGCTGGTTCTGCTCCCACAAAGGCATCTTTTTCTTACTGTTGCAGGCAATGCTGACTGAGTGATTTGGAAAAGTTTATTAGAAAGTGTTTAATTCTTCCTTAGTGTTTTACAGTGTCATTTTCAGACAGCTTGGTAAGGCTGATTTCCCACTGCAGCAGGACAAAAAAAAAAAGTCTTCTTCAAGAAGTTCTCTGCAGGAGTTGAAAATAAGACACTGAAATGTATAAAGGGCTCATCAATATAGGTAGATTGGCATCCACTACAGGAACAAGCAGCTGCATACAGCATGGGAAACTCATTGCCAATATCTGTATGTCCTCAGTGTCACTGCCATAAGCTTTCAGTGAGTAATTCTGTTTTACAGTATGAATGTAAGGAACTGTAATGAGGGTTGATAAGGTTGCACACCTAACTGTCACTATTTGAAGTCAGACGTCTGGTCTAACGTAGGCATCTCTGCTTTCTACATTCACTAAAATTACCTCTGAAAGCAAGTAATCCCATTTAGCTTAGACCTTTATCTTGGAAGTGGCATGAATTGCCCACAGGAATTTCCTCTTTCCACTTCCTCAAAGGAAATGGTTTAGACATTACATTTTCTTTCTCATTCTTCTAGTATTACTGAATTCATGAAGGTGGATCGGTTTATTTGTTTGTTTTCAAGTGTTCAAGCTTGGTCATATTCTTTGTTTTACTTTGAGAGTCACATAGGTGGTCGTTTTTACTTCAGAAACTCACAGTTAAATGTTGCTGGAATTGAATATAATGATGCCCTTCGAGAATGGGAAACACTTTCTCTAACAGAGAGCAATGAAATGTAACTTAAATGACTGCAGAAAATATGGGGACTGAAAAATTGACTGTAGTTAGCTGAACAACTTTATTGCTGTGTGAACACTAATATGTATTGTTATTTTGATCTCACATTAAGGCTAAATAAAACTCATTAGGGGAATGAGGAAACAGGTGAAAAGACTGCTAGACTAGAACAATCAGCTTTCTGGAGGAGCTAAAATGTAACACAAAAAAAAATAGAGTTAGGAAGTTCAAAATAAGAAGTGCAGACTGTCCCTTATTCCATCATAATGAACAGTTCTGTGTAGCTATCGAATTTCAAGAACCATAGCTCAGCCACCAGCAATCTCTCCAAGTCTGCCATAGGCTTAAAATGCAGTGGCTCTTCCATGGCTACACATGGAGATCTGCTGTATGTGGTGTCCAAAAGCTGTAAGGAAACAATCTGCTCCTCCATGGGCCTTTCCTGGGCTGTACATAGCTTCTTGGTAGCCGTGGAGTCCATCTCTGCAGCCCTCCACTACCAAAACCTTGCCCCATAACCCCAATACATTAAGCTATTCTTACATGATAGGGACCTTACCTCTGGCATCCAGAGACCTCTCCAAGGTGTACTTGAATTCCTTAAAGCATGCCAGTACTTTTATAGGGGAAAGTGCTGTCACCACTAATGGTCACCTAGTAATGTCTTCCACA
Organism: Gallus gallus; assembly: GCF_016699485.2. Classification (NCBI taxonomy): domain Eukaryota; kingdom Metazoa; phylum Chordata; class Aves; order Galliformes; family Phasianidae; genus Gallus; species Gallus gallus. The sequence goes on from NC_052532.1 coordinate 37,699,480, forward strand.
TTTGAAAGCATTGATCAGAATAGGGGAACTACTGAGTGGTAAAATACAGCACCATATCGTTTAAAACTTGACTGAAGAACATTAGGACAAATGTCTCCTGTATAGAAAGAGCAGTTATTTATTGAATTTTGGAAGTCCAGAGCTTTACTGCTCTTTCAGTGCAACTTGATATTTACAAGCTGCCATTAATATCATCATGGGAATCTCAGAGTTTGGTGCAAGGGAACAAATTCTTCAATTAGTATTTCACTGGACAACTATGCCCGATGGAAGTTGGAGACAGCAAAATGGCAACCTGAAATATTAATATATCCATTATATCTCCATGGTCCTTAAATAATGTAAAAAAAAATGTATATGACTCTTCATACAGTGTTCAACCCCTCCAGTAATGATTTCTATGATGGGTGTTTGGAAACGAATAGTTACTGTCAGCTATAATTTTTTTTTTTCCAGTTTTTCATAAGTTAAAAGTGACTCCTTTTATTAGTTTAGCTTTACCTTTTTTGTTTTATGGTTACAATTCCATCTTGAAAGAAACAAGCACAGAAAAGTTCAGCTAATTTGTTTTCAACCAGATACCATAATTTTTCTTTTTCAACCTGCAGGCTCATTGTGACTTCCCAATGAAATGGTGTGTGATACTCATTGTTCATAATGTAAAATTTTAACACAGACTGTTTATCATTACAGTCTCTCTTCTGCCTAATGACACCCAGATGAGTGAGGACTCCCCATCTAGTTAAAAAGAATATTTTTTTCTTGTGACTTAGCTTCTTTAAGTGGTCCCAGTAGTCTTGCTGTGGAATTAGAAACCATAGATCTAGTAAGAAGCTCAACTTATTCTGCTTGTAAAGAAATCCAAATAACATTTACGTTATCATTTCCTAAATCAAATGGATACAGAAGGTATGCCATTATCTCAGGCACCCCCATGTTCCCATCTGGAAGAACCTATGGCACTGCTCTCACAAGGTGACAACTATCTGTCTACCATATTTTTTCAATTTTTGATTCTTAATTCATATTTTATTTGCTATGAACTGGTGTGAACTGGTATTAGCCCTTGGTTCTTGTTTTTTTCTGTTTGGTTGGTTGGTTGGTTGGTTGGTTGGTTGGTTTGGTTCTTTTCCTAAATTTTACATTGGAGTTTTCATCATGATATCTTAAAACAATTTAAAAAGGAGACCAGGATTGATATCTTTGTTTTTACACAAAGTAAAGCTGAGTTGGAAAATTAAGGCACAAGTTGCCAAGGCCATGTAACAGAGCAGCCCAAGGCTGACCCAGGTCTCCTGAGCATTCAAGGTATGATTAGACAAACCCAAGAAAAACAGAATTAGCAATTTGCCTGAGGTGCTTGTATCTGTCCATGCTCTACTCACAGATCACTGCTATGCCCAATAAAAGCAGTTAAAGTGGCACTGAGGACACCCAGGGCTGAGAAAGTCATAACTTCCAGCTGAGGAGGCATCGACTCAATTAAAACTGCTGGCTCATATGCAAACACCGTGTGTAACCCAGCTTTCTTCTGCCTTGCCTAACTCTCATTGCCCTGTTATCTTTACTGAGCCATGTACTTGGAATTTGTTTAATTTATTCTTCTGCTCTGCTTGTAACGATCAAAACACTTCCATTGTTTCATTTACTTTAGAGATGGGTGACATATTTTAAAAGAAGTTGCCAGCTCATTGCAGATATCCTATCCAAAGGTTAATAGGAGCTGTTGCAAGCTATTAGAAGCTGTGCAGATAGGTGACTAGGGCTTCACTTGCAAAGTCTCCATGTTTTCTTCCCAGGTAAGGGCTCTCTCACGGTGTCAGGAATTTGAGAAACCCCTCTGGATGCAACATGCAACCTGCTATCCTTAAGCTCAAAAATGAGTATTCAGAAAGCTTCCACTACTTCATGTATTTTTTATAACATCAGTGGGTTGGGTTTCTGGGAACAATGTGACTTCAGTTAGAGGTTTTTAAGCCCAGCATCAATAAATATTCCTTGAAAATCACCAGATAAACTTGTGATTTTTGGACTCTTAACTAGCAGCATATATTTTATTCTTCCTCTGACCAAAGAGATTGGTAGATCTGTCTTTGTGGTAGGAGGTGGTAATGTAGAATTTAGCAGCAGGTTGAGATTCCTGTGATATATACTGCCTGAGCCCTGCCATTGTTCATAATTATTGCTCAACGCAATTTACAAGAGAAATGACAGTAATCTACATTTCCTTTAAATCTATTATCATTCTGCTATGACACTAAAATTCAGCTGCCCTCAAGAAATGTTTCGATAGGAACCTCCATATATAATACATGTGTTCAATTTATTATTAATGCACTTCAATCTGAATCGCAAATTCAACATGATGTCTGCATTTTTTCATACTCATTCTATTCTGTGTCAGCTCTTATAACATGTTCATTGCCATAGCATCTGAGCAACAGACCCATAGTGCATTAGGTGATGGACTTAAAAATCAGCCGCACACTGCTTAGCTTCTCAGCCTTGCCCCAGTGGTGGAAGCCTGGTCAGTGTGGAAAATGTGGTTTTGGTAGGGTTTTTATGTAGGTAGCTCCAAAAGTAGTGCCTCCTATTTATTTCCATGGATACTGCCACAACGAGTAAAACACTATTTGATAGAGAAAATTCTCAGCTACAAGACACTATTTTTCAGCATAGTCACCATCGTTAGCTGCATAAGTGCCAGAGTCTGCATGTTGCGCTCATAAAAATCTGCACCAGCAGAGGTGCCCCACTGTCACTGTCATCATTGCTGAAACACACCACCCATTGCCTCATTGTGCTCACATCCACTGGATGGTCTCCATAAATGTTCAGTAACTATCAGTGAATGTCAATGGGTGCCATTTTCTGCGTGGAGGAATTCAGCTTTGCTTCATACACACTCCCATGTCAGACACCATTCTGTCAGACTGACCCTCTGCTGCCATCTGTCACACAGCAACAACATGGAATGGGATATTGGGTGAGAAGGTTCAACCTGTACTGCCATATCACCAACATCTGCCCCTGACATCATGGGGTGACATAATAACATAGGAGCAGAGCAGCCCTCATATTTAGTTTGGTCTGATGCAGTTTGTTTAACATCTTCATATTTGTGCCAGTCAAAGCGATGGTTGTCATCATCAGAGGACATGATGGCCAGGTTAGTGATGGTCCTCAGTTCCTGCACAACTAGATGTACAGTTTCAGCTCAGCCATCAGGAAAGGCCTATGCCCAAGTCTCATCTCTGTGATAGAGAGAATGCCAGTTGTCACTTGGCAGTTGTCAGCTTTGATCTTGATCCCAGCATGTTAGGACATTTTGAAGAAATTCTGGGCCCACGTTCAAAATAAAGACCAAAGTCTAGCAATTAGCTACAAATTCTATGACCTAATCCCATCTGCACACTGAGCCATGGCGGTGTCAGCCTGTGCCTGTCTGCAGTGCCAGACTGACAGGGCAGCGAGTCACCTGCATGCTGCTCACACCTTGGCTGAGGAGTTAAGCCCTCTCACTAGGTACAACTGTTTCTAAAGCTTGTTGGGTCTCTTCCCAGCACTATCCGCTTGTCTCCCGTGGAGAGGAGTTTTAATAACTCTGTTACCGCCTGGTGGGAATAGCAACTGTGCCACCAGGCATGCAGAGCCAGCAGGACCATTAAGCTCAGATCCAAATGCTAATCAGTGGGATTTCATTAAGCCTGTTCAGGAAGCTTGAGGAAACTCAAGGGAGAGTGAAGCCAGAAGCAACTCAGATGCCACACACTGTCATTTTCCCTTATAGAAATCTAAAGAGGAGCTGTATGGATGTACAGACTTTATACGGGGTTGGCTCCCTCCAGGAGCACAGAATATTTTGCTCTTAATGTAAATATTGCATTTACGACTGTCATCTTGTTATCTGGCTCCTGGATGTTGTTCAAAAGGCACCCCTTAGTATAACTCCTCTAGCAGTCAGTGAAATACTAAAAATCCCACAAGTCAAGCTATGCTGTGCCACAAAAACACAAGCACAATGTGCTATACACCAGCTGGATGAAGACTGTAAGTGCATTAAAGTGTCCCTTTGATGTTCTTTGAGAACACGTATGGCAAGCTAGTAATGCAGTGATAGTAGTGATCAACTCCGTAACCAGTGATGCCAAGTACGAGGTTGCTTTATTTGAAAGGAACAATCCAGCCAAATTATCTTTCAAACCTCTGAGAAGACAAAAAAAAAAAAAATTCATACATGTAAGCATATCAGAAGAATGCAGCTTAGTCAAATAATCATCATTTTGACAATTATAAAACTCACTTTGATAATGACCTCAGTGCACAATGCAATATTAATGCATTTATAAGCAGTGAGGCACAGAGCTTAACCTCATCATGACATCAGTAAGACAGTAACATATTGTTTACTACAATGGATTGAGAAGGAATGTTTTCAATATACACTGGAAAAATAGTAATTTTTAAGGAGCTGAATTCTATTATCAGAGTTAAATTCAGAAGGGCTCTCTGTACAACGTGGAAAAAGCCCAGCAGCAGCTCTTAGCTGCTGTAAAAATGAGGTTTATAGGGTGGATCTGTGACCATGGCGGAAATACTAAGAGCTTATGAGTTTTCCTTTTGCTTGTCTGTGAGCTTCATGCTCTGCATGCCTGCAAATCCCCTGTGCTAGACAGACAGCCATTCCCCAGTAGAGGCCAACCTGCTCATCAATCCTTTCCTCTGAATGGGATTCCTGTTCAGGGAAGCCAGCTGTCACTCAGGTGTTCCTATTAAACTTGTAGTCCAGAGTGGTCTGAGTGTTTTAAAAATTTACCAGTGCTCCATTTATGTGAAATAGCTGTATGATATTCTAAGGAATTATACTGTAGTTTATAAATATTTGATTAATGCAGTTGCAAAAATAATACCTTATCAGCTCTTCTCTATGTTTTAGCCACATAAAGAATTGAAGAACAAAGTGTACAGAATTTGCAAGGTCCCATTTTGGAAATGATAATTTGGGGATGAAGAAGCTCAGAGAAGGCTGAGGTGACACGAGATCAAGGATGCGGTGACTCACTTCCAAGTACACAAGAGACATCTTGTCCTCACAGTTTGATAGCTGTACCCCCAACCCCAGTGCTGAACACATGAAGGTATCATCCCAAACTGAGGAAGGTCTGATGCCTCCCAGCTGCTGGTCCATCCAAGACAGGAAAAGACAGGCAGTCGCGTAGGCAGCTGTGAGAATTTACTGGTGGTGGTGGAACATCGGAGCCTTTGGGGGTTAAATACCACTGAGCAGTGTCTTAGAGGCACTGGGTGTTGGACATGGGAAAACTCCCAAGTCTTTGTACATCAGCTTTACTGATTTTGTCATGAAGAGTTATAAAGGTAAGAGATTTCACAAAGAAAAGTCTTCTTGGATGGAGCAGTACATGTAATTATGTTAATGAATAACCCAAAGATGTGCAGTCTCCGGAGACATTAAACATTTAATGCTGCTATTTCCAGGTTAATTTATGCTAGGCATTTTTTTTCCTGCTGTCTGATTATTAGTAAGCACAAGCTATAATCGCCCTTGAAAGAGAGATTCTGTGTGAAGCTGCCAGAATGTTCCTGACCTTGTTAAGCATTTCCGCTGGATATTTTTGATGATGGGGTCTGAGTCACCTGACTGAAAAAATAGAAAAGGAAGTAATCATTAAACAATATTGCACAGCAATGACTTACCAATTCTTCATCTGTTCAAAAAGCATTATTTTGCAGGCTAGATTTTGAACATTAGGGTGATTCACTAACACACTTGAAGATGTGTTTTTGGTACCCTTAAAGTCAATGAGTCTTGCATAAGTCCATGCATTCAAGTGTATCTAAATGCTCTGATGGAAAGGGACCGTTTCTTAGAACGAAGATTTTATCTATTAGCCCTAACATTCATCTGAGCAGTCTGCTGTTGTGGCCAAGTGCTTTTGGCAGAAACATGCTCTGTGTGCAGGGCTTACACATTCAGCCTCAGAAGAAATTTGCCTCAAGTCAGAGCTTATAAAGAAAAGGCCATGGGGAAATTTTGGATAGAAGATGAAGCGGCCACTGGCAACTACCTTGGCTGAGAGTAGTGGATAAACACCAAGTCAGGAGTGCTGCGGACGAACACAAAATCCTCAGTTGCTTCCCAGGTGAGGAAGGGAACTGGGTAAGATGTCTGTGGCAGATCTTCTTGCCTAGATTGACAGCATAAGAGCAATTACTACATAAAGGCATTTGATGGAATTGGGGGGTAAAAGTCTATCAAGAGCACAGGAAGCTAACAAGTTCTTCATTTTTATGAAGTAGAAGACAATGTGGCAAAGAAGAGATAGTAAAGAGGCTGTAAGAACTGTCTCAGGTACTGGGATGCATGCAGTGTTATGCCTGTCCCCTGTCCAGTCTAGTCACCTCAAACTAGCTGGGTTTAGTAGATCTTGGGGGTGCCAGTTGGATCCTTTAATAGCAACATGTGCTTTGCAGCTGTACTCTAAGCTCTTCTCAGAGAAATGGGCAACTTTCATAACACTCTAAGTAAAAATGGAGATCAGCATCACCCTGGGTCCTTATACAGATAATAATGGGCTCTACTGACTATCAAGGTACTTTCCAGGAGATGAATATTACTGAGCAAAGACAAAAGCGTTGCCTCTCCCTAAGGGCAGAACCCTTAGGAAGGTCTAGAACAGGACTCTGCACTGTCTGGATGACAACCTTGCCCGAGCTCAGATACAGTGTGAGCTGGGGCTGCCGTAGTGCAGCTAAGGATGACAACTGACAGGAGGCAAAGTAATTAGCAACCACATGAAATCCTACCATGAGCATTTTCTCAGCCCCTTGTATCAGTGCGATTGAGACCTCTCAGTAATTGATTTTTTTCTAGAAAGAGGATGGTGCATCATTCCCAAATGCTTACAGAAAATATATTTAAAGGCTACGTGAGTGTTATTTAGGGACTGAAAAATTTCAGGGGGAACCAGAGACATTTTAGATTGACCTCAGATGAACTGTGGCATTATGGAAAGTCTGAAGGTTTGTCACATATGCCAAAATATGTAACAAGTCAAATGAAACAGCCCATTTTGGTGCCGAGGAAAGATGAAAAACTTGCTGCCTGGAGCAAAGCAGGCATTAGTTTGTTTAACCTGGTGACAAAAAATGTCTCTTGTTCAGATCTATTTTTAAAAACTAGCAGAATCTCCTTTCTAGATCTGGATGTAGTGTGTCAAGCATCTCACATGAGTCATCACTTGTATTTCAATGCACTTATTTGAACCGTTCCCACAGAAGTTTTTTTGGTATTGCTTTAAAAAAGTACTCCCGTGTTTTAATCTTAGTGGTACCTCAGTTCAGTTTGGGTTAAATCCATTTGTGTGTAGACCAAATTAATTCAGTGCATTATTTTAATCATCATAATAAGAACAAGCAAGTTTTAGGACAGTGAATGCTTCCTGTGTTGGCTTTTGAAGACGATGCCAAGTTGTGGATACACATAACTGTAGAAAAAATGAACCTTTAATTGACAGATAATAGTGATTATAACAGAAGCGTTGGTTCACTGAAAACCTGGTCCAGTGAAAGGATATATACTCTAGCAATGCAATTGTTATAGTACCAGAGACAGATAGACCCGGACAAGCTGAAACAAGGATCACTCACAGACCCTGTGTACTCCACACTCACAGTAAATGATATTCAAATCCATTTTCTCCTGTTAGATAGTATCCCCAAATGATATAAATATGAATATCTTGGAGCAAAAGAAACCTTATAAGAATAGGAAAATAAAAAAATTTTACCAGAATATATATCTAAGATTTCACTCATACACTTTATGTTTATATGTATGTATACAATTTTTCCCCCAGATCCATTCCAGGAAATCATACTCAAAAGCAGTAAGAAATGCCAAACTTTCAAGCTGAATTTTTAGTCCTGAATTATGAGCTTCTTGCTTACTCCATTACTTTTTCACTTTCAGAGCTGGACAGGTAATCTAGATTTCCTTTCACAGATACGTTTCTTCAACATTAATCTTTTACAGGCAGAGTGGGTTACTGCAAAACTTTGTGACTCAGCATGTTATTTCTCTGTTGCATCTTTGCTGTTTTTTTCCCACTCTGCACAAAGACACATTGACAGTTCAAAGATGCCTGCTCTTGGCACTCTCCATTTCAACTGGTGGCTTCTGATGTCTGACCATGACAGCATTCACTGATGTTTTTTTCCTGCAATTCTATATGTTTTCTAATCTTCAGCCTCAGTCTTCTTTTGTAGGGAATAGCTATTTCCTTCATCACACATTAGTGCTCTTCATGCCTTCGCAATTTGAAAAGAAAATTTCACCATGCCACTTTGGTTGGAGAATGGGAATGCAGCTGCCATTTTGATGCTGTTCTAAAGAAAGGAACAAAAATTGTGCTTAAGGCCAACCTGTGAGCCAGTGTGGACTTTAAGGTGAGTTTTCAGGAAAGGTCACATTTCTATGCTTACCTTGCTACTGCTGAGGAATGTGTGAAATATGGGAAGAAAATCAGAGACTCTTCAGCCCCTCACTCTGTTTCTCTAAGTGCCACTCACACTTTTCTTCTGGTGGCCAAGGGAATTACACTTGTATAAGCTCTCCATGGTGAGAGATAGAGTGAGAAATGAGAACAGATAAGCTGAAGAAGGGCTGTTGTCCCTGTGCTTCCCCTCTGTAATTCTTAGGTGTTCCTCAGTTCAAGTTTCCTCTGGCTGTGGGTATGGTGGCAACAATCTGGACTCTCTCACACTCAACATTTAGAGGTCAAGGAGGGAAATGAACTATGGATATCCAGTGTTAAAGGCAAGAACACTGTCCAGGCAGATCCTGATCTGAAATAAGTTATTCTGGTCCCCTGTCTTTACACTTGGTGGGCCAGCATAAGCTCTCTCGCTGATCACGAACCACTAGGTTTTCTTTTCATCACACTGTAAATGAATGTTTCACGTAGCCAGTATGCATGGGATAATGTTTATACAGTTCTGAGAACAAGATGCACTGAGGTTTGGACAAGGTTGATAGGAAAAGTAAATTCTTCTCATACTTTTCAGAAGCAGAGGGTAGCTTTGTCGTTTGTTGTTTTTTTAATCCCAGAGTACCTGGGCAGGCTTCCTGACTGTGGAGCAACGCCACCTGTGGCTGATGTGGGCTTTTTGTCCTGCTATTGTGAACGCCCCTCCTGCCTACATGCAGCAGGAAAGCACTGTGCGCTCCCATAGCATTCATACTGCTTTCATCAGTAATTTCAAGTCCGCATTTTGAAACTGTGCTCCTAACCCTACATGGCAGGAAGAATGTCTTTCCCGACAGAAGGTTGTCTGTGCTGTGAATAGAGGAACACATGAGACATTCAGTATTTGTGTCAAGTAGGAGTGCTGGAATGGCGCATACACCAATTACAGCTGTTTGAATTTTAATGACTATGGGGCTGGGGCCAAAGGGTGTTTGTTTTGTTTTGTTTGTGAGAAAGCTGGTGTGCATCGCACACTTGTAGCATAAGAGCTCATCTCTCTGCAGTGCTCACTGTGCTCGTTGTGTGCTCAGGCTGTGCAGTCAGTGTGACAGCTGGGAGCATGACCACTCTGCATGGTTACACCATGACTGCAGCACAGGGCTCTGAGCTGCCCCTCTCCACAAGGATGCACCCTGCTGATGAGTCAAATCTACCACAGCAGCAACAGCTTACTCAGAAGCTAAAGCAGATGCAGCAGATGTTTAGCAATATTGATGAAAGCTGAACTTTATCTCGACGGAATGGGCTAATAGATATGGCATCTGAAAATAACTCAGCTGAAATGGAAGTTTCATTAGGACGCAATAATACGCAATGTACAACTTTCCTATTTTCAGCTTGTCAATCATCAGTTTTTAAAATAGTTCATAGTCATACCAGTCTATAATGGCTTTTGCTGCTTGTTACAAATGGGTCAAAAGCAAAAAAGTTGAGAACATGAATGCTGGACACTGTCCACACAGCACGGTTGCTGCTATAGCCTGTTCCAGTATTGCTCGGTATTACATTACATTATTGTTTCTGTCAGTGGTACAGGATAAAATTAGTGTGGGTGAAACCTACATCGCGAGTCAAAGAAATATCTTCCAATATTGTCAAATATTAACAGGAAGTAAAGCTGAATTCTCTTTATATGCAGATGGAAAAAGTAACTCGGTTTGATCAAGATGATAAAAATACAAGATACATTTGAGATGATTATTGAAAAGGGTTGCATTTGTTATTATTGTAGATTGATTGTTTATAAACAGGCAATAGGAGTCCTTTCAATGACAGACCCAGGAGACGAAAACCGAGGAAGTATACTAATGGGCATCCATTAGATTATATGAGTTTTGCTTCCTTCCATTATTTTGGGGGGACTTTTTACCAACATAATTCTTAGACAGCCATTATATTCAGCAGGGTTCAAAGCTTCATAGTGCTGCTTTGCAAATAGAGCTTCCTTTTATTCTTGTTTCTTTTTCTCTGGGAAAAATAAATAGAAAAAGAAAAAATAAAGTACTAATTAGTCGGCTGTCAATTCAGAGGAGCACTTCCAAAGGAGGAATGATGTCTGAATTAAAGCTGGTGACAGGTTGTGAAGTGCCCATGGGCCAAGGGAATACCCCAGAGTTGTCCCACAGGAGGCTGTGGGGATGCTGCAAACCCTTTTCCTTTGGGACATGGTGCAGCCTAGTGTGGTGGAGCCAGCTGCCAAGCAGGGCTGCATTGTCCCCGTGTTTGTTGGACAGCTGCGTGCAGTGTGATGGAAAACCCTAGCAACTCATGACAGTCCATGTTGCTCAAAAAATGCAGTGCCTAGGTCTGAAATGTGCAGTTCGTTTGCTCACTGCGTTCATACTCACAAGCAGAACTTACAGTGTCTGAAATTCCCTTTCAGGGGTATCAGAGTATTTTTGTATCGTATGCTAGTGCAGTGTGGCTGATGAATTAGCATTCTCCTGAGTTCCCAGTGCTTCTCCTGAGCCCCGCTGGAGTCCCAGTGCTTCCCAAGTCACCTATAACCAAATCACCACCAGCACCCTTACAGCAGTTGTGTCTGACATGCAGACATGGAGATGCTTCTTTCCAACTGCATTGCATCCTCATTTGCCGCAGGGCCAGTGCCAGGCCAAAGGTACCATTTACCTTGGTTCTAGCCACCCTCTGCAGAGTACATTACAAACAGAACACCTTTCAAGAGTTTATGCCTAGAATTATCTGTTGTTTTGGTCTTTGAGTTTTCTTTTTTTTTTCCTTTGATCATTTTTAAGGAAACAGAAGCCCAGACAGTTGGTGTTTAAGGCACAACAACACAATTTAAAGATCAAGGTTGGAATATCAGGGCTCTGGATGCCACATCTGGAGCAGATCCACTCCATCTGCCATATCCAGAAGCATTTACAATCTTAAACCCCATAGATTTCAGTGAATTCTTGGGTCCCAAATGGCAGGCTGTCAACTTTATCCATTGGTCCCCACTGTTTCTTTTTCCCTGGTTAGTGAGCAGAGTAGCCTGGCACTTCTACCCACATGAGCTGGAGTGGGAAAATAGCAGGGCAGAAACTAGTTAGACTGCAATGCTCATGTTGGAAACCCCTTGCTGAGTCATGTTTTGCTTTCTTTGGGACTTCTGGAGCAGGAGACAGGTGAAGTCAAACACTGATAAGAGGGAGAGCTCCTGAGATGCTTCCTTGAATGTTCGATACTAAGTACAGTGTTCTTAAAATCCACTACCTGAGATCCACAGAGTGAATGAAATGGCAGAATTTCCCCCTTGTTTATTCTTAGATTGAATCCTTCATGAGGAAGAGGAGGCCAGCCGTAGGTATGCTTTCTAATAGAAACTCACGTTTCCTTGAAGTTATGTAAAATTAATTTGGAAACACTGATAGCCTTGTAATTCTGGTGAAGCTAAACACCACACATAGCTATGGAACTGTGAGCCAGGGCCTGCATTTCAATGTCAGCTGCCGTGCTTTTGATGCCTCCTTCAAAATTCCATGAGTTGGTCTTGAAAGAGAAAGTGGTGTTGAACAAAGGAAAAGAAGGAATTTCCTATGTAGAAGCTAAATTGGATATTCAAGCCTGCCTGACAGAAACAAACAAGCCCTGCTGTCACTTCAAACACAACCAAAAGCAGGTTCTGGGAGTGTATGTACATTCTGTACTGAAAATGCATGCTAATAGTCACTTCTGTAGAGGCAGGGAGCCCACATCCAGCCCACAGAGCCAATTAATGAACCTTTTTTTTGACCACATTGTTTTGGGCTGGTTGCACTGACAAAATGCACATGGTGCCAGCCTTCATGGTGACCTGAATTCCTTTCAATCTCCAAAAAAATATTCCATGCCATTACCACTTACAGCTGAGCTCCCAGAGGCAAACTCCTGCCATGAGATTTAGGGCAGAACCCAGACTCCTTGTGTCACACTATTCCACCAGCAGGGTAAAATAAGCAGTGTACATGAATTGATAAAACACTGAGATGTGGAATTATTCAAATATTTTTATGATGATGTAAATTTATAGCAAGAGGTCTCTGGTATATTCAGTGCCCACCACATAGCTCTGTTGCACTGCAAGAAGTTTGTGAGCAAAAGAAAACATGCTAAATAATTTCTCCAGATATGAGGAGACAGAGCCCCTGCTTCAGTGGCCGCTTCTCAGGCGAGCAGCAGGTACTGGATGACTTGCTAAACTTCTGTTAGGGATTGCACAGATGCTGTGGTACTTACCATGCACACCCCCACCTGGTCCCAAACCAGGTATTTGATCGCAGATATGAGTTATCAACATTGTTGTTCTCTTAAATTGGAAACAGAGCATCATAGAAGCAACTATGAAGAAAATACTCTATCCCACAGTATCAGATCCATCCCCCAGAAGGATGCTGGTTATGCAGGTGTAACTCCAAAGCTATGTCCTGGAGGTTGTCTGCACTGTATAGTGAGCTTGGATGGGCTTTTTAGGGAGAAAGGGAATTAAATCCTGGTGCTGGCTTTGGACAGATGCTGGCACTTCTCAGCTCTACATGCTGAAACCTTTATGGGGAGGCAGATGGATGAAGTCCTAGCCCTTTCCTTTCCCCTGGACATGGTAGCAGCAGCCCTACCGAGGCAAAGCCAGCTGCACAAATCACAACAAAGACCAGAAGCAAGCTACAGACCATTAACCTGGTGCTACCCCATATGTCCCTGCTCTGTTTGCTTGCCAGTCACATACAACACATGCCTAGATGCGCTTGGGGAAAGCACACAACACAAGGGTGGGAAGCCTGTCCAGCTGCCTAAGGATGCACAGGCAGAGGTCATGCCACTCCCTGAACTTTGCTTAGTGCTTTCCAAAGGACACAGGCAGAGCAGAAATGATTGAATTAAAATCTGACCATTTACTGCCTAAAGATGCAAAAACAGATAAGTGAAACAGGCTTCCCACTAACATGGGCAGTAGAAATCTAAAATTAGGCCATACTTGAAGGGTAGTGAGGAGCATGAAAAAAACTGAAAGAATGACTTTCATCTAAGACTAGCATATAAAAATGTTTCCTAAAGTAAATTCTTATAGTTACTCGAGAGATGTTTATTCTCTGACATTTATCTAGATGAGGCACTTATTTTCATTGTATTTATTTTCAGGTCTGAAGGAAATTCAGTATTACAGTAAAGCCTTAAACAAAGGCAGAAAGAATCGTGTCAGTATTTGCCATTATTTTTGATAAATTATGATATATTCAGCACTCCAATCAGTGTGCTCAGTACTGTTATATTGATTGGCAAATCAACAGTCTGGTGAATACGTGGTTGGAAAATCTAACTTATAAATTTGGTTTCTAAGCAATCTTTTCCATCATTTTTTGTCATGGGCCTCCACAGTGTCCCTGGCACTGGCTGTATTCCAGTTGCAAATTGTTCCTCATTCACAGCCGGGGTGCTTTTAGACAATACTTTGTTGTTCCAAAATTTGATGTTCCCTACCATGGTGGCCACAGAAAAGGAACTGCAGAAGGCTGCAAATTCATTCCAAGCTGGGTTGGATCCAACTGCTCGATGCAAGGGTGGAGACTCCAGCAAGTTTTAGTCATCTTTACGAGGAAACTCAATCAAGTATTCCTCTATGCTTGCGGTTAGGATCCAAATTCATTTATCTTTTCCCCCACTGAGCCCTCCCAGCAGTTCTCATGCACAGCGCAGCGGCACTGTAATGAGGAGGGAGGTAAAGGAGGCACCTGGATGAATCTTGAATACAGGATGGACTGAGCTGAAGCTAGGGAAGCTGCAGAAGGTAGAGAGAAGTAATGATACATGCAAAATAAAACCCAGATGGAATAATCTACATAGTAGGACTGGAAGACTGGAGAAGGATAAAAAGCAAGTAACAAACCTGAACTCTGCTTAAAGCTTCTCAAACAGATAAATGATTTTCCAAAAAGTATTTCTGATGTCTGACTGAAGCTCACATAGTAGACTGGTTTCAGTCAGGGATTTATTTCTTGCATCAAGAAAAGCATGCTTGGCAGTCAGAGGGGACATGTCAACCCCATGCCTCCTGAACAGGCTGATTGCACATAGCCTTCCTCTTCTAAGAAGAGTAGGAAATAGGGGCTCTGTCTAGGGCAAGTGGAAATTATTATGAAGCAGACTTGGTGTCTCATGGGTAAAACACAGAGAAGGGCAGGTGGTGGAGCAGCAGCACAACACCTCTGCAGGGATAGAAGTGGGTAGGAGGCGATGCACCTCCTGCAGGATCCGAGGAATCTCATCCTTGCTTCACTGCCAGAACTTAAAAGGTACTCACAAAATATGAAACAGAGGAAGCAAGGACACTTTTTCAGAATTCAGAGAGAAGACTAAGAAAGAAATTCATCTAAACAAGTTTAATTCTCCCCCACTCTCTCCCTTCCAGAGGTAGGTCGCCCACACAGCCACTTTATTTTGTATCTATACATTAGGATTTTCTCTAGCAACAGTCATAAGGTAAGTGATAAAGATGCAAATATGACAGCAAAGGTAACACTAGGCTCATAGCATCAACAGTGATCAATTCCGTAAAGAAACACTAAAATGCTTAAGAAACAGTTTTTGTCACATCCATCAAGTTGTTTTATAGCAGTTGATGCAAAGATATGAGGAGAACAATGTTATTATTTAGGAATGCCCTAATTTCCCAGATGCTCTTACGTGAGTGAAAGCCTCCTTTGGGGCAATAAAAGATATTTCATTCAGGCACATTGAATGCAGAACTTTAATTGATGTGACTTCAATTCCCTCGATACCCTCATCTAGGCAAATTCTGGGGCTGCAACTCACCACGCTGAGATTTGATGTCTTCCAGTTTATTGCCCAGCTTCAGCTACTGGAGTTACAATCAGCCCATTGGCCAGACAATGTGGGGTTCCACAGGGCTCCCTTCTAGGGTTATTTCTGTAGTATTTTCCCAAACAACTTGGATACAGGACTTGAGGGTATACTAAGTGAGTTTGCAGATGATACTAAATTGGAGGAGCTGTTGACTCCCTGCAGTGCAGCGAGGCCTGGCAGAGAGACCCTGACACATTGGAGGTCTGGGCAATCACCAGCCACAAGAAATTTAACAACAGCAAATGTCAGATTCTGTACCTGTGATGCAGCCCTGCAGACCCTTGGGGTGCCAGCACTGCCATCCAGGTGAGGAAGGGGGTTGTCCCACTGTGCTCTGAGCTGTGTGGCCTCACCTTGAGCACTGCATGCAGTCCGAGTGCTGCAGTATCAGAAGGACATGAAACTGTTGGAGTGCATCGTCCAAAGGAGGGCTATGGAGATGGTGAAGGGTCTGGAGGGCAAGATGCCTGAGGAGCGGCTGAGGTCCCTGGGTTGGTTCAGCCCAGAGCAGAGGAGCTGAGGGGAGGCCTCATGGCGGCTGCAGCTCCTCACAGGGAGCGGAGGGGCAGCGCTGAGCTCTGCTCTGTGTGACAGCGACAGGGCCCGAGGGAACGGGAGGGGCAGCTGGGGTTAGGAAAAGGGAAAAGGGTCTGCACCAGAGGGCGGTGGGCATGGAACAGACTGCCCAGGGCAGTAGGCATGGCACTGAGGTTCTGGAGTTCAAGGTTCATTCAGACAGTGCTCTCAGACATAGGGTTTGATTTTGGGTGGTGCTGTGTGGAGCCAGGAGTTGGTCTGGATGATCCCTGTGGGCCCCTTCCAACTCAGGATATTCTATGGTTCTGTGATTCTACTTCCTACTTTTTTTTTTTTTTTTCGTGGACATTCATGGAGATTGGGTTGTCCCATCCTGAACCAGATACTTAAGATGTGTGCGATATGCACTAGGCACACGAGTGCTGCTGCATGCAGGTGACCTGGGTGCAGAGGTGATAATCCCCATTTCCTCTGTCCTGCATCATGACAAGGTTCAGACCTCTCAAATGCAGTGCAGATCCCCAGGCACTGGCCTGAGCCACTCTGCTGCAGCCACAGTAGACAGTGGAGGATGGAGAAAGGGGAGCAGGACACGGATGAAAGCTAAAGCTGAATGTATTTATGGCTGCTGTACTCAAAGCAGAAATTGTGACCACTGCAAGAATTCATAGGCAATATTCATCATTATCACGTCAGTTGAAATATGTTGCAACGCTAAGATATTGATGATAAATGTTCTGAAAATATCCATGATATAGACAAATTGCTTACCAAAACCTAGTCTCTCTTGAGTAAGCTAAGGACTGTTTTGCCGTTCACTTCAGTGAGGCTGTTTCACTGTGGGAACTTGCTCAGATAATGCTTTGTGCTGAGAAAATTCTTAATCACAGATAAATCCACCAAGTTAGAGAGTAAGTTTTCCTCTGAGCTCAAACTTGGTGTTAGGCTCTGTATTGTTAAAGCAGGCTTACCAAGGGTGAAGTTGAGGTTATAAACAGCAGTAACTAAATACTGTTGCTGTGATTTCCAATCAAGATTGAGGATAGGTTCCAGAACTTAGAAAGCCGGGTGATGAGATACTGACTGTGTAGATTTATTTCTGTGTAGATGCAGTTACATGCAGCAGATTCCACAACCAATCAAGGAAACTGTGTACATCAGTGCCCCCTTTACCCTCTTCTCCAATGCTGCACTTCAGAAGAAATGTGAGTTTCATGCTGGCAAAACACAAAAAACTACTGGCAGACAATGAGTTAGTTCTAAGGCTTTCAGAATGTCAAACACTGCATGGTACCAACAATGTTTATAATTGTGTAGCAAATATAATTTTCACAAAACCCTGGTTGTGAATTTAGTCACAAAGCAAGGAAATCTGTGTAAGAAACTGAAAATCCATTCTATATTTAGAGCCAGCCTAATAGGATAATGTGGCTATGGTTTATTATTCTTCCTATTGATGGAGTTTTGCAGTGTTTCACTTCAAAGGCCAAGATTCCTAAATAACTTTAATCTTGCTGCTTTTGCAAATAAGTGGTCTTAAGGTCAAGGGAAACAATTTCCACTTTCATTATTTTATGCAGGTCTAATGCTGCTCTTAGGAGCCTGACAGGAAATCATCTGCTTTCCGTGCTTTGAAGAAAGGTTGCCTGTACCATTCTGCTAATCAAAAATGGATTACAACCGTCTACGACAGACTCAGTATTTCCTAAACAATATCTCTCTTCATATTGCAATTCATGTTTACAGTCCTATAGGGGTCAAAGACATTCTGTAGCAAGAACACATCTCATAAAACAGTACTTTCTGTCTTGCCCTAGCAGCTTATCCCCAAATCCTGTTTGGGGAGAAAGCTGAGAGCTGCATATAATTGCACCATGCAGTAATGCTCAAAACAGGTGAGGAGGATAAAATGAACTCCTCTTCCGAGTTTCAGGATAGTCTGGATGTGGTCTTCATTTTAAACTGATCTCCAGACTTCCACCTGCAGATAACAGAGATGTTAAATGAAATATATTGTGTTTCAGTTTCAAATATTCAAAAAGTGTCCACCTCCTGTTTGTTTTTGTTTTTTTTTTTTTCCCAAATCTGCCACCTGGGAATGTGAAGCTGTGAAAGCACAAATCTGAAATCTGTCAGCTGTCCATCAAAATGCTCATGAGAAAAAAATGCAACAGAAAGGTAGCTTCTGGGGAGGAGGCGATGAGGCAGCGGGGAAAGCACACATTTGTTACCAGCAGGCAATGAGAAGCCATAGATCATGGGTTGAGGTGCTTCTGCACTGGGGTGCTTCCACATGGGAAGCTGGCAAGCACACTGGTGCCAAGTAGCCAATAGGCATGGATTTCCTTCCCATGGACCCACAGTGTTTCATACCCACATTTCTGGGGTCAGGAATTTCCACAATTTCAGTGTTGAGGATATCCAGTTAAAGAGAAGAGAAATGCTGGTATTGGCACAGCGGTTAAGTCCCCAGCATGAGGACACGCACACCAACATCTCAGTATTTGTTCACAAGCCATTTCTCTGCTGCGGAAATCACCTCTCTTAAAATATCTTGCCTCTTTATTAATTAAATAAATAATAAGCATTACAAAGGGTAAAATAATGTCTTATAAAAATATTAATATTTCTGATCATTTTGACTTGATAGAAGCTTTTGCTTTTTGCAATTTCTTCTCACTCGGTTAGTATTCAAAGGCTCTATTATGGAATCTTTTAAGGCACCGCTTGTAATACAGCATATTAATATACTCATTTTCTCTTTCTAGTAGCAGTTTTCCATTCCAATTTCCTTAATCTGACTTCTGCATGATTTATTCTGATGATAAAATACCCTCCTCTTTCATATAGTTTAATTCATTCATGACTTTTTAATTTTGTATCTTCACATTAAATACGTGGGCAAGTTCCTCGTGTCAGATCGGTCCCCCTCAGGTTTTCAGGAACCAGTCTGAACAGAGGTTTCCTTACAATTCTTTCTCCTTTGGAAGTTTTAATTTAATCCAGACATTTTGTAAGAAAATATTTAGGAATGGTAACTTTTTTCACACATAAAAAAGCTGCCAACACACAGCAGGATTTTAACTGTAATTAGCTGCAAGTTTCTTAGCAATTCCAGTGCCAGCTTGTAGTACCTACCTGTAACACTTTTAATAGAGTATCTCAAATTAGACAGGCCAGCAAAGTTTTCTCAATGCTGAATAGGACCTCATAAGAACTGTAACTCTGTTCAAGGTCCAAAGGGCTCATAATCTGCTCATCTCTGCAATATATCACAGATTTTGATCTCTGCATCAATCCTGTTGTTGCACTAGTTTATCTTTCAAAAAGATGGACATTTTTGACATTACAAGGTCACAACTTTAAAAGGCAAACAACAGCCCTCAGTAAATTGCTTTAATGGATGCATTGTTTCTGACCTTATTTCCAGTTTACATGTATCCGGTTTTGACTTTTAATCTTCAAGTTTTATTTATAAAAGGCTTAAATAACATTCAGACTCTTCATGCCCATAAACTCCCACAGCCACCCCTCAGTGATTAATGATCCATCAGATACCTGCTTTCACACAGTATCTTCCCGCTTGACCCGAGAGTCCTTCCTCCAAGCGCAGTTCTGCTGCAGGTCTGATGGTCTCCGGGCGCCCATTTAGATCTGCCCTGCATAGGCACACCATGCTGGCAGAGCGAGCCTCCCTCCACATAAGATCATTGTATTGACCCACCTATTTTAAAGGATGCCCGAGAGAAGTAATAGATACAAATGTGCTGCCCATCCTTTATGTAGTATCTGAGATGGAAGTACTGCACTATCCTGAAGAACGAAGTGTAGGTTCAAAGCCTTCTCCCATCTGAACAAATTAAGACTTGCTGGTACACCACCCATGGAAATGCCCTTTCTGGGCCCAGAGGTAGACAGAGACCAGAAGGCTGGTCTTTGAGTGTTGGTCATTAAGCAAACTCTTCCTCTTAGAAAAGTCAGATTTGGGTTATAGTCCATAGAAACGTGAATTGTTAATGGACTCATCAACCCCTTGTCCTGCTGGTCAGTTTTAAAAGAAAACGTCTAAACACAGGCTTGTTTCTATGGGGGGAGATAAGTGGCTGCAACCAGAATATTCTGGACTCAAGGTCCTGTGTTGGTAGAGGTCCATTCCTACCCTCCAGGGGCAGCAGATGTAAGACACCCTCTGGCCATTAGTGTTTTCTACTGTCTTGGTCAAAGCAATGCACAACCTGGTCTGCATCTTATCTGGGGCTTCTCTCTGTCCCCATGTAGTACAGAGGAGAGGCAATTACAATCATATCTCTCTGGCTGCTTGGGACATATATCAAACTTGCTTGACTGTGAGCCTTGTCCTGGTTGACCACTGTGCTTCCTCATGTGGGTACTGCTTATAGGGCAGAGTAGCTAGACAACCTTTAACCTTTGGGCCAACTCAGCACTTCGAGCTTTGGTGGCATAACACTGAAACACATTTTCCAAAACTTGAACACTTTTTGAGCTTGCTTTCTGGAATCTCCCTTACATTCTGACAGCCCATTCAAAATACTGAAGTAACAGCCTCTCAGATCATGTGTGCAGGTGTACTAGCACCTTCATCTTTCCCTGATATTCTGCTTCTGTATTC
Source organism: Gallus gallus (assembly GCF_016699485.2). Classification (NCBI taxonomy): domain Eukaryota; kingdom Metazoa; phylum Chordata; class Aves; order Galliformes; family Phasianidae; genus Gallus; species Gallus gallus. The sequence goes on from NC_052532.1 coordinate 37,720,036, forward strand.
ATGGATTGCCCCAAATATGGTATTTCATTAGAAGCTTTAAGTAATCGTGTATCAGCCTTTTAGTTTCACTTCACACCAGGACGCAATAGAACTGTTTTGAGATCAATAATACCGAGACCGATTACAACTTCCAAAGAAGGCGGGGGGTCATTATCAGGAAGGAAGATTTTAAAGCGGTTTAGAAGCCAGCTCATGCTAGTCTTTGAATTAGGGCTCATGTGCCCCAGGAAACTCTCTGAGAATTGGGATGGCCAGTGGCAGGCAAGGGACAGATACAGCTAAAGAAAGCGCACGAGCCACTTCAGATGATATGTTCCAAGTTCCTCCCCAGGTCTTTTGCCTTTTATTCTCCAATTCAGATATTACATTGCCACTGGTTTCCACCAGGATTGTGCATGCACCTTGACATGTTCACAGAAGTTCCACAATACAGAGTTTCACGACTGGGACGGGTCCCTACAGTTGGGACACCAGGGTGACAAAACATATTCTGGAGAATTTCTCACTGAATAGGGTGGAGAGAACATAATTACCACATCGTAGCACTACAAAGCCTCATAAACATAGAATAGACTAGATCCATTTACCACAAAAATCACAGAAAGTAGCTGATCAAAGAATATCTCTTTTATGTAAAATATACATTTTTTAGATATAATTTTAAGTACATCTTTTATAGTTACTGATGTTGGGTTGGAAACATTTTGAATTAAAAAGAAAAAGAAAAAAAAACAAAATATTCTTGCTGCCAGAATTTTATTTCTCATAATACTTATAGTCTGAGGTAACAATGAAAGAAGACTGTGTGCTGTGAACAAAGTTGGTGATGTTTGTCTGCAGTCACATTTCTCTTATTAAAGTGAAAAGTAAAGTTAGGATTTGGCATGTACACTAGAATTCATACAAATACAGCTTATGGAAAACTGAGAAAGCAAGAACTTATGCAAACCTACTCTGATCGTATTTGTGACCTTTGCAAATAATACCATTGTTATGACAGAAGTCAAGACAGATGTAGTTTACATCACTATCATTATTAAGTGTGTGTCTTTGTATGATCCACAGCACAACTTACTGCAGGAACCAGGAATAATACGCACAGGGGTGTGGGTCTTTGCATGGAGCCTTAGCAATGATGACTTTAATTCAGCTTTCCTTGATATAGATAAAAACTGATATTCCATGCACACACGTTTTATTTACAGCTGACTCATCAACAGTGACTAATCACCCCTTCCTCTGGCAGCAGTAATAATGAGCAGTCTTTAATCTTCTTTAACAAGCTCTACTTCCCATGTAAAGCCTCAGTGACCTCCTCAAGGCGTGAGCTGTTTATCAGGGCCCATTCAGCAGCAGCAGTCTCTTTCCAGTACAGTCCTTGGTATGGCTAAATTCCATTGTCCCTTTTTCAGCAGTCAAAAATCCATGATAAATTCTGTACAACACTGTAGTTAATATAACAGCAGCACCAAATATTATATTAATTCCTTTGCTAAAAGCTGTTTGCAATTATCTCTCTATTGACAATATTTTACCAAAACTAAATCAATGTACATCTCTAAATATCAGAAATGTATGCTCTGATAAATATATTATTGTACAAGAATTTTGTCATGCAGGTCATGCTGTTGGGCTAGGCTATATACAGAAGAACATGTTACATGGTTAACAATAATTTTTAGTTCTTGCCCTAACAAAAAATAAAACATGACAGTCAGGGATTATTCAACAATCTCAAGGATCTCTTGCAATTTGGGTAGTTACAGTCTCCCCTATGTAATTCTAATATTCTGTATTTTAGGGTAATAGTTCCTCACCAGCCCAGAACATCAAATGTGCTATTGCATTTGTCCCATTGCATAAACACAGATTCATATTGAATGAAAAAGCCACTGGAGGAGATACAGTTTCAGAACTGTAAGGAATGCTGGTTGCTAAGGAGGAGGACTGATGCAATAGGCAACAGGTCAGCATTGTAAAGTTGTTACTAAATCTCACTCTAAAAATCTTCAGAGTGCTCACTCTGAGTTAGTTAGTCTATATAATATTAACTTGCACTTGAAAAATATATTTATGTATCTATACACATATGAAAAAAAAAAAAAAGGAGAGAGAAAAGGAGAAAAATGTCCTTAGTTAGCCTTAAAAGAAGGGGGCATTTTAAGAGTATCTCTGTGCTTTATGGAGACAGATGGAGAATACATTAGACAGGTCGCAAAACAGACAGACAAACAACACACAGGACAAAGCACCTTAAAAAACATTGAAGAATTTTTCAAAGCGCATGAGCCAGAGGTATTAATCTGGTCAAAAAACCCCACTTGAGAACTATGACTCTCTTACAGTGGTACAAAAAAAATAAAAAGCCCCCAGTAATCTTCTCAATTTTACTTGGTACTCAGTCTCTGAAAATGTTGAAGAACCCTGGAGTAGAGAAATGACTACAGTACCAAGCAGCACTTGCTAGCTTAACATTGCAAGTCTGGATGGCGTTTACCTTTCTTGCATGTTTTGTGCCTTCCCCAAGCCATTAAGAAAGAGATCTGGCTTCTGCTTGCGTGTAACCAGTAATGACAACCTCTTTGCAGTTATCTGTGTGCAAACAACCGGAGACATTCAGAACTCTGATACAGTAATCCAGTACCAAGTAAGTTAATCACAAAATAAAACAATTTATAAACAAGTAGATCATTAAAAACTAAAGGAAAAGGTTAAACAAAGAAAAAACAATCCCACATGCAGACCAGTTTATCAGTGCTTTCATTTCAGCAGGATGTTACAATGCGAGAACACACATCCAGAGCCCTCTGTGGTCTCCGCGATCGGCAACACGGCTTGTCAGGTGATGGGGACAGGATGGTCCATGCAAATGAGCAGACCCAAGTCACACTGTGTGCAACCAAGACACAATTCCAGACATCTTCAGAATGGATTAGAGTCACAAGAAATGGAGGTTCAATGGAGTGACGGATAATTAGTTGGAAGCACATTATTTTAAGTAAATCTCCCTGAAAAACTGCTTATTTATTGAATATACTGTCCAATGGCATCCACTAACTGCCCTTTTATTGCCACAGGAAAGTAGGACAATATAGTAGATCAAATAAGGAGCGCTACCTTAGATAATCTTCAAAAGCCAAGATAAAATTCTTCAGCTACCCAGGTGGCACTTCTATAACTACTGACAGTTATATCATGCAGGAGTTATACCATATTTCTGGAGCCTATGGTTTAAGCTACATTTATGTCCAATATTTGGTAAACAGTATTTGAATTAATATTATGTAGCCGGTTGATGCCATCTGGTTTACAAGATAGAAGGGATGGGAGACCGAGAACGCCTTAGAGGACAAGGTGAGCTGTAGGGTGATGTTACTGGAGACAGTCGCAGAGCATTGCCTGTCAAGCCAGCTATGTTGTTTAAGCTTCGAGATTTTTCGTAGCCTTGTATGAGAAAATGCACAGACATCAGTTGAATTCAGCCAAAAAAAATAGACAAAGACAAACAATACAATGTCATGTAATCCAAGGAGCTATCTGGGACTCAGGGAATTTGCCTGCAAAAGAACTCAATACTTAGACGCAGTACTGTCAGAAGAAAATAATGAATAAAACAATTTATGAAATACTGCAGCTATTCTTTCTCAGGAAATGAAACACAGAACCACATCAGAGGTCTGGCCTGTTTTTCCACCCTGTACCACTCAGTTGGCTTCAGCAGAGCTGTGCAGAGTGTAAGATTAAAGATCACAACAGGGCTTTCGGGTGAATTACGTGACTGAGCATAATCCCATTAAGATAGACTATAAAAGCTGTTAGAATGATATAACCTTCCTAATAAAGAAATATTTTTCTTTAAAAAATGAAATTAAAAAAAACCACAACATTGCATCAATGTTCATAAATAACTTCTGCAGAGTATTGAATGATACAATGGAAAGAAGCTCCATCTGCACAAATGCTAAACTTATGACTTTGTGTCTACTATTAAATTATAATACGATAGCAGAGTTTGACATATTTTCAAATGCTTCCTGACTGGCCATTTTAAATCACCAAATTTGTACTGCTTCTCCAGCTGACTGAGATGAAATAAATGATATTAATCCACATAAGCAAATAGTAAAGAATTAGTCATTAAATGAGGCAATCACATAACGCCTCACAATTTGGAGAGAACAGCACACTTGCAGACATTTCTGTTCATACCATGAGCTCCAGCTACCTACTTTTAGCTGCACACTGATTGTTTTCACCTTCTAGAGGCTATGCTAGAAAAGCAGTGCTATGCTCCCGCTGCCTCACAATCTTCAAAGTCTCATCGCTCAAGTATTTTCAACAGTGTCTGAATAATTCTACTTATGAAGGAAAGGACCAGCAGATTGGTCTGGAGAGAGATATCAGCAAGGAGAATCAAATGAAGATCAAGCTGGATGGGATGCTGCTCCTAAAGGGCACAAATACATGCTTCACTGCAAGCAGGAGAAGTCCATTGATTTCAGTTGGTACTACCTAACTTCCTGAAAAAGTACAATGCCATTTGACATGTGAAGAGGCTTACGTAAATTGCCTGCTGTGGAACATTGAGACTTTTTCCCAGAGAAAGTATACAGTGTCAGTGACAATACATCTATCTAAACATCATGGCAGGTCAACAGACTGTTTTCTAATTGAAACAGTTCCTGGTTCCAGATAACAGACCACAAGCAATAATGTTCTTCCGGAAAAAAAAATCACGCTTGAGGTTCTCCCAAGAACAAGATATTTTGGGGGGAAGCACTGTAATTCTGTTTGTGTTTGTACAGGTCCTGAGCTATTGAGAGATGAAAATATATATAATAACAAGAACTACCATATTTCTTACCTACTGAAAATTGCGTGCTGTAAACCTGTACTTAAAACACATGTACAGCCTTCATGTCTGCTGAACTATTGTGCAGTGTTATCTCCAGATTGCAAGAGCAGGTTGAACTGTGATGCTTCACAGATTGCTGATACATTTAAAATCCAGTTTCCTGTTTCTGATTTTCTGTCAGTATTTACCCAGATTTGAGAGAATCGTGCTTGAAAGGGGAAGAGAAGGGATGCACACTGCTTATGTATGTATTTAACCTCCTGTGTAAACTTAATGCTTACAAAATAAAACAAAATAAAAAGAATAAGGTAGCTTTTTCCACACAGAAACTGGGAAACCTTTTCATTATTATTATTATTTTTAATATTTTTCCTGCTACTTTTCTAATGATAAAAGGAAAGAACTGACAGAGGAAGATAGTAAAGATGACAAAGAAAACAAGGACTTCTAAAAAATGAAAATCAGAAATACAAGATGAATAGAGATAGAGGCATAAACCAAAAATCAATGATGTCCAGATAGTTCAGTGGGGTTTGGATCGGCACTGAATCAGTATAATCTGAGAAATGGACATAAGGTGCCAAGACAGAAAAGCTCAGAACAAATGATCATTGAACAAAACCAAGAACCAATCAAGGAAGCAACCAAACAGAAAGGATATACCAAAAGAAAGAAAGGGAAAGAAAATAAAGTGAAAAACTAGTAGACTTGATGTATAAGTTAAATTCAAGAATTTAAGAATTCAAGTATGCTACTTGAAAATATTTTCTGCTCACCAGCTAGTTGCCCTACTCTGCAAACAATAAATTTCAAAGCCAGTGGCTAAAACATTTCAACCTAGTTTAAGGTTATCATTAGAGTCAGTCAAAAAGCACATTTCTCATTGAGAATATGCCAGTTCTGAACTCAAGCCCTAAAAACTCAAGTTTTTCCAGTGCAAACTATAAAACAATGACTTTTCTCTTGAATCTAGATTTTGAAATGAAAATGTCCATGTGTTCCCTGTACAAAATATGCTGTTCTATTGTCATATGAATATGTAATTACTAGTTAATTGGTAATTTCTCCCATTATTTTTTATCTGCTCTAGTTAACAGTTACCTCCAAATAAACAACACTCAAATCTTTATTCTGTCATTTCTAAAAGAAGTCAAGAACCTTGTCTTGCAAGATGCCACGGCAATCTAATCTGCATTATTCAGGTGCTTCTGACCTCCTCAAGAGACTGGAGCCTTACTCTTAAAGGTAGTGCAAATAATCCTAGTTGCCAAGTGACAGTGCAAGACATACACTCAGTAGACTAGAGTCCTAAATCCATGTGAAAAAAAAAAAAAATCCATTTAATCTAAACATTATTTGCAGGAATATGTAAAATGTAGGTGCACAGAGATAACCATATTCTTTACAAACACCATGAACATCAATTTCTGGTTACATATCTGCCTTCACAAGCTAAACCTACTGAGCTTTTGAAACATAAAGAGCATTTGCAGAATAACCAAGAGAATTGCTTTAGGATCTGCTGCTGGCTAGGACAGCTACATTTGCAGTAGACACAGCTAGTAAAAAAAAATAAGCAAACAAACAAACAAAAAAACCTATCCAAAGAACCCACAGAACAGAAAAAATTGTAAACTGTTAAGATTGCTACAGTTTAACAGAAAAAAATAATAATAATAATAATTCTCTTCTAAGGAAAAGCAAGACTACCACTGGCATTGCTGATTTTGGGGTTATCCCCTGAGGTTAGCTTTCCAGCCACAGCCAACTGTGGTCTGATTGGGTGGCCACATCATGGGTGACTCATAATGCCAAAAGGTTTTTACGACGGCACCAGGGAAACCCAAACCTGTAGAACAGGGGAGCAATTATGCTTGAAGAGGCTGAACAACTTGTAAGACAGTAGAACCTTGCAAGAACAAGAGCCGTTTACTGTAGTTGAATTCTGGTTGGGGGAGGCAGTCACCATTTAGCATTAGGTAGCATATTACAAAGAGGGAATGTTTTGTGGCACTATCAATACAAATTTTTCTTTGAAATAAATCTAAATAGCATCTCATTGATACGCTTTGTTGTGTTCAGAAATAAAAATGTTATTTACTTCTGGTATTTCAACTTTTTAAATATAATTTATTCAGCTGTAATTTTTACTAAGTTATTAAGTGTGGATCAAAAGTTACTAAATAATTAATTTGTCTTTCAGAGTGACAAATGGTATCAAGTGATGAGTAGTGGAATGAGTAAAGTCTGAATTGTAGGCTTGTCCATAAAAAGTAACAGACAAATGAAGACACAAGTGAAATGCAGGTCAAACATCAAGCACTTCTCGTGAAGACTAAAGGAAATGAGTTTTTAAAAGAAAAGCAAGAAAAGAATGACTAGGAGTAAAAAAAAAAAAAAAAAGATACACTGTGGTACAGTCTTTCCTCTAAGAGCATTGTGCACATCATTTTACTCTAAGTTTGCTTTTCACACGCACATTGCTGAGTGATCTTTATGATCTAATGAAAGAAGTCCATACCTTTCCTGATCCCTCCATCAGTAGCACACGTGTAATCCCCTGTTGTCAGTAGGAAACATGTTCCCCCTCTTCTGTTTTTGTCTCTGGTACTAGAGCGTCTGATGGGAGGGAGCCTTTCACCAGGTGAGAGTGGCTGCTCACTTCCTGCACTGTCTTCACCTGATAACACTGGTTAAAGCACCATGCCCATTTACAGACAAGAATGAATGAGGAAATGAGACATCACAAAGAGCTTATGTAGAACGCCAGATATTCCCATCACTCAAAAAGTAGTTATAAGGTAAATCATTAGAAAACAACATTGCAGTTCATCAGTAATCAGTACAAAATGGCAAAAAGTTTGTTTTTTTTTTTTTAATTCAAGAATAAATTATCTTTTGACTTTCCTGATTTTCTTTCAAGTCTCACATAAGCTTCCACTAGACTATGAAATAAGAAAGAAGCAAAACAAGGCTCAGTTAGTTGCCTGTTGAAGACTGTAAACAGTCAGTTTCAGATATTTAAAGATGTATTTACTATTTTTTATATCCTTTTTATTAAATAAGAGGTCATGCTAGTCATTTTTACTTCGAATATGTTACTTAGCATTTTGTAAAGATAACCTCTCCCCCAGAAGGGTTCAATTATCAATATTTGACACTAAAGCCTGTTTCATTATGCACATTTAGTTTCCATTTCTGTACTTGCTATCATGTTTGCACAGCTTATCATTGTAAGTACCCAACATTAAATGTTGTCTGTGTGGTTTATTTTGTCAAACACTGAAACTCTTACCTCTCTTGATTTGGGTCTCCCAAGGACTATTTTTTAAAAAAAAAAAGAATCTACTAATTCAGATTCAGGCCACACTTCAAGAAATAAATCTCTGCTAGTACAGCACATAACAGGTAATGGCATGGTTTTGGCTTCTGCTTTACCTCTGCATTTAAATCTGAGCATGTGCTTTTGTGAACTTTTAGTGCCACTGGCTATATTCAGCCTAAAATTTTTGCACACAATTCCTTGTTACTTTAATAGCGTTTTCTACCAGAAATAAAGTCAGAACATACAGTGTGATTGCTGGCACTGCCAAAAAGTTAACATTTTAAAATTACTTCTTTTTTGTGTATCTGTTTTTTTTATCTAGCTTCAAGGATTACACCACCTTGTAAATAAAGCTGCAGATACAGAAAAAGTGTCTCTTTGCTCTGTTCACACTGAGCCTCCTCCATTCTGGAATACCTTTGGCAGGACCTGATGGCATGAAAAAGCTGTTATCATTACTTTAAAGATGTTGTCTGAAAGTGTATATCAGTCAAAGCACTGTAAAACTAACTATATTCCACCCTCAATGTGAGTCCTTTCAAAGGTTTCCATCCTCCTAAATATATTTAGGATGTTCAAAAAGCTGTGTTAACTTTGCGAACACTCACTCAGAGACTGAAACTGAGTTTCTTTGAAGATAAATGCTGTTCAGCAACAAAGCAACAGAACCAAGAAAGATATTGTTCAGATACTGATTTTCCAGACTCCTCTTTAGAAAAAATAGACTTCATTTACTGAATGACACCAGTCATGTACTGATTTGGGGTTTTTTTTCCCCTCATATTAGCAATTATCAGCTTTCCAACAGGTGCCTAATGACTGGGATGTAAGCTTTGTAATCAGATTGCATTTTGCTTAAGAAAGAATGAATTCAAGAAACAAACAAACAAAAAAAATCCCTGCTACTAAAAATAATGTTTTAATTATACTGAGAGAGAAAAATTCCCCTTTAATTTGAAGAAATATGGAATATGGGGCAGAGGCTCTCATTTGATACGTTTTCACAGCAATTAGCACAAAGTATCCTCTTCCATGAAACTCTGAGAAGTAAGGTAATAAAAATTATGAAAACCAACACTAATAGCATGGATGTTTCAGGGGCTGCCATTTTCATTTTTCTTGAAAAACTCTACATCAGTTTTACTATCATCATCCAATTAATAGTAAATATCGTGCAATGTCTCATCTAACACAGATGAAAGATTTTTTTTCTAGCCAGGGAAACAGAATGCCAAATAGAAAGAAAACTAGAGAGAGAATTTCTCTTTATCTCCTTTGAGTGCTGGGCTTTTGATGTAAAGCACCTGCTCCTTTTAAATGACTGCTTCTTTGTAGGATCTTGCTTAACAGGCCACGATGTGGCACAGGCAAAGCTGACACAAGAGACAAACACTGAGGCAAAACACCATGGAGTCCAACAGAGTGGGACACAGTGGCTGCTCAAGTAGTCACGGTCATGCAGAAAAAACAAGAAACATCCATATAACACAACAAACAACAGGCAAAAGAAAAGGTTGATATCATCAGCAGGAAAGCATTCTCAACAGAGCAAGCAAAACTGTATAGACCAGCTACATAGAGGTTTGAGAATGTCACTATAACTATTTTGTCCTCTATGAGACTGACACACGCAAACACTGGAGGGGAGAAGGGTGGGAGCTACGTCTTCTCCTGGCAGAAAGACTGGCTGCTTTCTGACCCCTACCAAACATACTGGTCTATAAAGCGTTCTCAGAGGACATGCATCTCCAGTGGGGTCCTACCTGATGATCTGTTGTGCTCCATCAACTGGTTGTCCTTGCCCAGGCAGATGTCCCCTTGTGTGCTATTGCAGGCCATGTTCAAGTCTGTCTTGCAGAAGGTGGGAGAGCTAGCTTGAGGAGCAGGAGGGATGTGCTTCTTCCTCTTCCTCGGCAGTTTCTGCTTTGCCATGGCCAGGGAGTAATACATCCCAAAGTTGTTAACAATCACAGGCACAGGCATGGCTATGGTGAGCACCCCTGCTAACGCACACAGGGCTCCCACCAGCATACCTGACCAAGTCCGTGGATACATGTCCCCGTATCCCAGGGTGGTCATGGTGACTACAGCCCACCAGAAGCCAATAGGGATGTTTTTGAATTGCGTGTGCTCGCTTGCCGACGGATCATTGGGCTGAGCTCCCACACGCTCTGCGTAGTAGATCATGGTGGCAAATATCAAAACACCCAGTGCCAAGAATATTATCAGCAGCAAAAATTCATTGGTGCTGGCTCTCAGAGTGTGGCCCAGCACCCTGAGGCCCACAAAGTGCCGTGTGAGCTTGAAGATTCGCAGGATCCTCACAAACCTTACTACCCTGAGGAAACCAAGTACATCCTTAGCAGCTTTGGAGGAGAGCCCGCTCAGGCCCACTTCTAGGTAAAAGGGCAGGATGGCCACAAAGTCAATGATATTCAAGAGGTTTTTGATGAATTCAAGTTTGTTGGGGGAAAAAATAACACGCACTAAAAATTCAAATGTAAACCATACTACGCAGACTCCTTCCACATAGGTTAGGGCAGGATCTGTCTCAATTTCATACTGTGGTACAGTTTCTGTTCCATTGACAACCTGCTCAGTTTTATTTATAATAGTATTGAAAGCCTCATGCGTTTCCAGGCAAAAGGTTGTGATTGAAACTAGGATGAAGAATAAGGAGGCGAAGGCGATAAACTGAAAGAAAAAGAGGAAAAAGAGATATCAAAACTACACGGCTTTTCACAATAATAATAATAGATCAGTGCTCACTATCAGTCTTTTACTGGTTCATGCTCAAGTGATTCACAACTTCAAACATACAAAACTTTGCATCCAGGACAGAGGAGTGGCAGACAGCTCTCAAGCATACCCTAGGAGTCTAGGAGCAAGAAAAGTCTTTGTGATGGACACTACAATAACATGGTACAACTCTTCCAAAAAGCGGTAAAAAAATCTCAAATCCATGCTAAGTCTATCAAGGCCTCTTATCAACAGCCCACATACATACCAGCTGCAGCAATATTTAAGGCTGTTGAAGAAGAGGGGAAAACTGGGCTGACTCTACACTTCAGGAGTTCATATCTAGTCTGACAAACATCTCAGAATGTCTTAGGAACACATTGAAAAGGTAGGCTTCCTTTGGATTTCAATGATCCACAACCACAGGATAGTCACAGAAATGTAGATTCATGGAATCATAGAATATCACGAGTTGGAAGGGATTCACAACGATCACTGAGTCCAACTCCTGGCTCCACACAGGGCCACCCAAAATCAAACCCTCTATCTAAGAGCACTGACCAAATGCACCTTGAACTCCATCAGCTTGGGGCTGTGCCCACTGCCCTGGGCAGCCCATTCCATGCCCACCACCCTCTGGTGCAGACTCCTTCCCTAACTGCCAGTTGCCCCTCTCCTGACACAGCTCCATGCCATTCCCTCAGGCCCTGTTGCTGTCACAGAGAGCAGAGCTCAGTGCTGCCCTCCGCTCCCCCTGCAGCCACCATGAGGCCTCCCCTCAGCTCCTCTGCTCTTCACGGGGCACACCCAGGGACCTCAGCTGCTCCTCATACATCTTGCCCTCCAGACCATTCACCACCTTTGTAGCCCTCCTTTGCACACTAATAATGTTATGTCCTTCTGATATTGTGGCACACAAACTGCTTGAGATGAGGCCGCACAGCTCAGAGCAAAGCAGGACAACTCCTTCCCTCACTCGGCTGGCAGTCTGGGCCTGGTGCACCCCGGAGTACAGTTGGCTCTTTTGGCTGCATAGTACACTGCGGGATCACATTCAGCTTGATATCAACCAGAACCTCCAGATCCCCTTCTGCAGGGCTGCTCTCCAGTCTCATCCCCAAGTCTGTACTTAGATCCAGAGCTGCCTAATCCCAGTACAGCACTTACTCGTATTAAATTTCATGAGGTTGACGACTACTCAGCCCTCTAATTTGTTATCATTTCTGAAATCAAGTTTAGAAGAATACATATATTATCCATTTGCAGGAATACACACAACCATTTAATGGGAAACATCTGGTTACATTCAGGAACGTTCAAACAAAGTATCAGAATTTGGCCACAGACCTGATCATTACAGTTTATTGTACCTATACAGGAAGTCTGAAAAATCCAAAATGCAAAATGCAATGTGTTATACATCCTTCCAGCCCTCTACTGACATATATTTATTATCTTGCTTCTCTGCAGGCATAAGAAGAAGGAGAGAAACTTATTAATTTATTGGCGTACCTTCCTCAATCAATGAAGCAAAGTTATTTTACCATGCCCCTCAATTACAAACACTCTAAACCTGTTCTCTCTCAAAAAGAACTGACTCAGGGACTGAAATGAACACTCATCATCCAGTCTGAGCTTCTAGGCACAAGCTAGGTGCCTAGACAATCTTATACTGTCTGGCCAATTTTTACCAAGGAGGTTTTTCTGCTCAAACTACAACATTTCTACACATTCATAGCTCATTTCTTCCTCACCTTATACCAAGGCACCAGCACACACACCAACACACACCCCCACACATACAGTTTCTGTGAAACAGCCAGAGTCAGCAAATACAACCAGATTTATATAGCCTAAATGAATTAATCTCGGCAGATCTTTGCAAAGCCTCTCCTTAACAGGGACAGAAAATTTATCAGACTCCAAGCCAGTGGTGGGTTAAGAATGATCCCTGGGATGCTACTTCAGCATTCTCCAGCATCTTTCTACACAGCAGCAGGATACAAAGCAAATAAACGTGTGGAAATTGAGCATCACTGAAGTTATGGGAGTGCTGCAGTTTACAATTTGAGTGGGGAGTTTTAATAGATAAAATACTGGGCAACCTCTTTCAGTGGCAACATTTTGCTGACTGCAGGCAGCTATGAATGCTTTTTGTCTGGAAAGAACAGAAAATTACATTCAGGCTTGCCAAATTCAAATTTACCAAGAACTCAGTTATAAAGGGATTAAATGTGTATTCAGCAAGACCTTGCATCTAGAAGCAGGTAAATAATTAACATCTATCTTGGGGCTGTATTTCAGAAAACGACTCCACCATGGTTCAGATTCTTCCTAAAAAATGCCAAACAGCAAGGGATTAACTACAGGTGGAACTACCTGACAAGCTATTTGCTTCTGTTTCGCACGACACTGACACTGTGAAAGGCCACAGTACACTTAGCACTTGCCAAAGCAGCTAGGAATTTTTAACTCTGAAGTTATATTCAATGATGCTTTGTTAGCCCTGAAGGAAGAAGACTTTCAATGGTTTCCAAGATCAGTTGAGTAATCCATTCCCTTATCCTAGAGGAAATCATAAGTTATTTTGAAGAAAGGCAAGAAAACACTATTACGTGTGTTAATGTGAGATTATTTGATAATGCCACGGTTTCAATTCATAACAATGTAAATAAGATGTATAAGATGTATAAGATGTAAGAGCATATACACCTCATTTTGAGCAAGTACACTCATTGTTTTGCTGCACTTTATATCTCCTCCTGTGTTTTGTTTTAAACTGCATACTTGGACATTTTGGACAGTTCTTGCAGAGCACCTACAGCAATGAAACCCCATTCATGAGAAGATGCTTTTACACCATTATAGTGTATTACAGTCAGATATTATAGTCAGAGACTCCAGAGGAAATGACAGTGGTGTCCAATGTGAGAAGGAAAATTTTCCTCAGTGGAAGAAGAAACCTCGGATATTTACTTTAATAAAGATATTTTCTTAATATAGTATTAAATAACACTAAGCAATACACTGAAAGGGGTTTTCCTAGATGAGATAATAGTGGTACAGACATTTCCAGAAACACTAAAACAAGCCCTTTTTGAAATTAATTGAATTAATAATTGTTCAATGCATTCAGGCCAGAAAAGAGCAGTTAAAAGCAAAATTAAAATGTTCAGTATGTAATACAAAGCATGCAGAACATTCTTCATTTAGCAGTTAAAGGTCTCAGTAGGTTTCTGATTCCCCGCGATCACATTTTGAAGGCACCCGATTTTGTTTATGTGCATCGGTATTGCATTTCAGACAACACTGGAACAGATTCTAGCTCCCAGCTTCCCCAGTCAGGAGGATCACCAGCCAAGTTCTGCTATTGAGTCCTACTAATGTCCACAGAAACTGGATTAACTATCTACAACTTTGTTTTTGATGAAGTTTTTAAATCCAGAATGAGTGGCAGACGCCCATGGATAATGTGTTGGAGGTATCCATGATTTCTTTTTTGAACTGAGCATCTCATGGCCACACATCCAGCTCACTGGCCCAATTTTCCTTTCCAGCACAGACCTAGAGATGGAACTGATGGAACTGGTGCACACTTCAGTGTCACCCTGTGACAGAGCCAGCACCTGGCATCAGTCATTCTGAAGTCTATCAGTGATGTCTGCTTCTATTAGACATTCTGAGGCTTACTGACTATTGTAAGGTTTGTCAGTTCCTAAATAAACCAGATCCAGAGCTGGAAATTGGTCCTTATACTCAGGCATATTATTTATATTCATTAAAAAAAGACTCACGTTTATTACTCCATACTGAAGGTGTGCTTTGTTTGTCCTCTCTGACCCCTAAAATAGGCTATTTCTACATTATCTAAGTATTGCACAATGAATAGGTCACAGTCAGTGATGAGGCCAATATGCAGATTGGTAGTCACAGTTGCCTTACTTGTTTCATAATTAAGTTTTGAATAAAATCTCTCATAACCTGTCAGTATTTTGCAAGTAAGAGTCTATCTTCTGCCTAGATCCAACATGTTCTGGGCTGGATCTTAACTCCTCCATCATCTCCCATCAGTGTGCAGTGTGTATTTTCTAAGTATTCAGTAGCAACTTTTAAGGTTTGGTTAATATGAGTTGCATTCCAGGATTTAAAAAGCTTGTCCTTCACACTCTTGACTACAGGAAAAGAAAAGTACTGAATATTTAATAAGCCCTTGGAAATACAACATTTAATATTCTCTAGCGCAGGTAAGGAACTGACTTAAAAAAAAAAAAAAAAAGTTGCATTAAACATCTTCACATTAAATATATTATGAAACTTGATACCTGCATGTTGCGAAAATTTAAAATAGTAATACCAATAAAAATAATAATAAATGAAAAGAGTCCCTGTCTCAATTAAACTAAAAATACAAGCATAGGAGGACAAGCAAGTTTGCATTTTATTTCTTGAAGAAACCAGTTTTGAATACCTGCCCTCTATTGGAACCAAAATCATGCTTTCTCTACAAAAGATACCGTCTTAACTTTTTCTGAACATAAAAAGCATGAGGGATTTTCCACAGACAGTTCTTCACTTTCCTACCAGCACTTTCATGCTAAACAAAACCCTGAAAGCAGAGCAACTTATCTGTTAGGTAAGAAAATACCTACAAGGGAAGCAGGGTTTTTTCTTAATATCATATTCATTTTGAAAAATAATTTAAAAAAATATTCCATAGTTGGGAGATGCAATCATTATTTCCAGTGATGTCAACTGATTAAGCCTCTACACTTTGTATTTCAGAAAATAATACATATTATTTGAAAAAATAATTAATTAGGTTTATTCCTCCTTCTGATCCTCGGGCCATAGAAGTAATCTATGCATTAAACACATCCAATTTCACTAACTGCAATGATTTATTCAGATATATTAACTACAAAACTGTATTTTACAATTTTTCTTCTTATGTACTTTTAAGACTAATTGATCAGTGCTATGTCTTCATTAAAAATAACCCTAGAACAAGGCAATTATAAGTAGTTGTATCAAAATTTATCATTCTCATAAAAATTTATAATCTGGCATTTACTTTTTTTTCTTTCTTCTCAGAAATCCAAGAGAGAAAATAATCGTTCCTGTATATTTTCCATGTATTCATCACATAACATTCTCTGTCAGCCTCTTTTTCAGGAACTCAAATCTCCGGCTCCTTTCTGAATCCTTCTAGTGCGATATGAGTGGGTCCCAGTCAAACAGGGAAGAAATTCAATGTCACAGATGCCAATCAGTCACAACTAGTGTGCAGCACTGACTTTTTAATCAAGTTTTGTAGAAGTTAAGTCATATAAAACCAGTCCTGAAAAAAACCATAAAAATTCCAGTAAATTTGGGTAATTTGGATGTTCAAGGAAACTATGACTCAGCTGTGGATATTATACAAGCAGAAAAAGAAACTGTATTCATAAGGTACATGATATGCTTCACTCCAATGAGCAGTAATTAAGATTGGAATGACATCACAGTATTAGACATAACTTCCAGCTTTAAAGAGAGTTGTCTCTAGATTTAGATTGGACAGATTGTTCTCATTTCTGTTCTTAACACAAGTGATTTCTTTCGTCTGTTTAAATTCATCCGGTCATCAGGAGACTGCTAAAATCATAACGTGACTTCAGAATGAGCTCTCGTGATGACCTCACCTCCTTGTATGGTTTAATGTTCTGAGGAGCAAAATTTAAGCAGTGAGGCTTGGTCTACACAAACCTCATCACAGATGGAGGCTATTCCAATACCTACACAAAGAGACCAGCACTGTCTTCACCTCTTTATTCCTCAAAGATGCTATTCCTCCGTAGTTTCAAGATCCCCTTGGAAAATTACTATTCCTCTCAAATAAATAAATAAATAGATAGATAAGGAAAAGTCACAAACACTTTTATGCTGTGATGCATTTTCAGTCCATTATATCTGGGCCTACCAAGTAAGAAACCACATAGCTACTACCAAGTAGCAACTTACCAAGCCGCTGGCATTTAAAATATAAACTCAAGGCAAATAAACTATCATTTTGCATCATCACTTATAATCTCTCCTATTGTCACCCTCCAAAGATTAAAGAACGTATACAGACAAACCATTTTAAATAAATCTTCAAGGGAAAAACAAAAACTTGACACATAAAGCATTAGGCACTGAGAGATGGCTAATTTAATGTCTGGAAAAATCTACAACTTACCCTGTTTGGGGCAATAGGGTATAGTATCAGCATTAAAATGTTTTTATATATAAGCATAAAGATTTAACAGCACAAACCTCCCTGAGAAACTCCTCACTGAGAATAATTTCTCAACCAACATCACACCATGGTTGGTAGAGTTCTTGCCAACATCTCAGTTTTCATTCTGTGAATGCTGTCTCCTGTTTTCAAATCCCTAGCACGGTTCTTCCTCATTTGTACTCTTTACTTGGCATTCAATTTAACAGTTCACATTCTGCTGCTACAATTCTATACAGAGTCACATTTCAATGAAAAATTCTATATATCAATGTACTTCTATTGTTATACTGTGTAAGAACAGTCTATAAGATAGACAGTAATATGCCACAGATTTATAGTACAGGAGTACTTACAGTTAAGACTGGCTACCATCTGTAGGTAGTAGTGGGAGCACAAATGTGCCTTTGCTTGCTTGTTCGTTCCCCACTTACTGAAGTCTTAAAAAGCAGCTGTCTTTCATTACCAGCTGGAGCACAAATAAAAAGGTTATGAATGCCTCTCTTCCTATTCAGAAACCCAGTTCCACAATTAAGTCTCTCTCAGCTGTCAGGTAAATCAGCAGTTTGACACTACAGATACATATCTGACTCAACAAATCTTACGCACATCTA
Organism: Gallus gallus; assembly: GCF_016699485.2. Taxonomy (NCBI): domain Eukaryota; kingdom Metazoa; phylum Chordata; class Aves; order Galliformes; family Phasianidae; genus Gallus; species Gallus gallus. Next base: position 37,737,825 of record NC_052532.1, read on the forward strand.
CATTTTGAAGCAAATCATAAAGAAAACCAGAGTTACAAACTATGCTGCATTTTAATTCCATTTAAGTGACATATATCTTCCGAAAGATTCATAACTGATTTACAAACCTAACGTGATACATACGCATGCTCTGCCGCTCAGCACAGAACACTTCACCTCTGCTCAGCAACCAGAGAGGAGACATGACAGCACATTTCAGTGGTAGGGCCACACAGCATGTGGTGGGAGGCCCTGGGACACGGCTGACCTGCTGCCCACATCATTTGTTTGTACTACAGACCTAGTCAGCTCACGTTCCACAGAATCACCAGTTTTCTAAATGACCAGAGCGGTTTTACGCTAGGCAAACCAAAAATTACCTGATTTTGTTGTTCCATTGAGCAGCTAAGTCAAACATTTCACACTGACACACAGTCTACCTCCCACCAGCTGATTTTGCTCCTGCAGCCTGAGTAGAACTCATCAAAAAGCAATTATGCTGCCTCCAGAAGCTTCCCTTACCCATCCACTTGAATTTATCAAGCTTGTTTTACTTACTGTTTTTCTGAGCTGTGACTATCCCAGCAATATCCTAGATCTTACAGCTAGCCGTGCTTATTTTTTTAACCAGATTTTGCACTTATATTCTAGGAATCGTCTTTTTAAAAAAGGAACCAGCAAGGCTCACTCTGACCTTGCTTTATTGAAAATGTCTGTGTGGTTACATGAACTGATAAGCCACTCATTCATTAAACTTCACTATACATCTGCGCACTATAAAACTATTTCCAGCAGCTGCAAAAAAGCAATGGATGTTGTTCCTGGAGCCAAGGCAAAAGTGAGAAAATGAATTCTCAATCCATATTCTGGGTCTAGTATCAGATATTCAGTGGCTTCTTCTTACTAAGAAAGCATCTTCCAAAAGGAAGCTAAAATTCACTGAATGGATGAAGAAGGCAGATTACGAAGGATCCATTTCAGCCAATCCCAGAATTGGGTGCAGAGTTGAATTAGCCTTCCTGCATGCTTGGTTTTCCTCATTCAGACTACCCACTGCCTGCAGCATCACAGCAGACATTAGGCTCTGGGACCTGGCAACCTGAAATACTGCACAGGTAGTATCTGCTTTCCCCACCCATGATTTCTTATGAAAAAGTTTTATTTGGTTCAATGGGCCAAAAGTAGAAAAAAACCTTCAGTGCTGTACTATTTATTATTAACAGACATTTACATCCATGCAGATAAATGGAGAACAGAAAGGAATTCTTAAGAAAAAATGATGAAAATTCTATTACACTGGAGTTTCCCTAGCACATAAACCTCACGTCCATTAACATTACAGAAACATTTTGAGCACTGCCATCTCTCTCTCTCTCATTTAAGCACTCAGGCTCACTTATGTTTATTTTTTCTCTGATTCAAAGCAACTCTGACAGTCTAATTTAAAATTACACTTGAGCAAATTTTGAAAACTTTAAGATTTTAAGGCTTGATATCCATTAAGATTTTTACAAGAAACTAACTTAGCTTTCACCACAGAAGCCATACAGCCATCATACATCATACAACCTTTTTGACAACCCCAGTCCAATTGAAACATACTGGAATTATTTAAAATTTTTCCAGGCCTGTGTCTTTCCTGTACAACATAGTATAATTTATACTTCAAGCACTGGAATAGAAATTACCATGTATTTTTTTTTTAAATTAATGGGATGGAACCATTGCTAAGATGTTTGAAAGTGTGCACAGAGCCTTCAAACAGCTGATTACAAGGTCTCGTCTGACTTGAGGCTATTCCTTATACTAATTAAGCAGCACTGGTATAATTCTTCATACTGTCACCAAAGAAAATGCAATACAGTTGATATTAACTGGTATCCATGTTGGCAGTTGGAAGACAATAAAAGACCGAATGGACACAGACTAAAATCTAGCCAAAGACAAGTCTAGAATCAGAAAACTGAGATTCTGAAGAGTCCCACATCAAAATATCAAGGGACCAAACAGTCTTCTAAAGTAGATTAATGCTATCTATATTTAATTAAATGCATACAGAAAGGTTTCATTAAAAGAACATTATAAAATTGCAAAGTCAAGCACTTGAAAGTAAGAAAATGTCAAAAGCAAGGTTGGCTGAGCAACCTTCATTCTACTCCCTTGGGTGCTTGGGTTTGGATACCATTCTTATTTAATAATTGCAAATTAATTATGCAAAAGCATAAGCATGTTATCTAGACTACGGCATAGCCTACATCTTAATTTGTTTGGTATAGCAGGCTTAATGACGAGCTTCCAGGGCAGCAGATTTTGTGATATAACCTTAGTTTTATAGAAGTAAATGATGAGCCCAGAAACTTCCTTGTACAGCCTCTTAGGGAAACTGTCACCATCGCAATTCAGTAGACAAAACCACTCTGCCATTTGCACTAGCGGGGCAGCCAACAACGGGAGTAGTCTGAAGTGACTCATGGTAGAACGCTCTATGCCAATACTCAGGAAACTCAATTTCCCTGTTTCTAATATGAAAAGCCTCTAGGAAGCACAGATGGTTTTCTTTTTTTCTTCTTTTTTTTTTCCCCTCCACATTTCCCCATGCCTTGCTCCTTTTTCTGCCTTCTCCTTCACTACTTGTCCCAGCTTTACAGTTGGATCCCAGACTTTTTTCCTCTCTTCTTATGAGCAGTGGGTTCTTACCTTTTGCGTGTCCATTTCCCAGATCTCCACACTCTACTTATTTCCACACATAGCCCTCACTCAAGAACTGGTGTCTCCCACTCTCCTGGGTCTTCCTTCAGCCACAGTCCTTACTTCACTCGTTGCCCTGGCTCCTTGTCCCAGGTTGGTTGGTTGGTGGCAGTGTACTCTCCCTGTGTCAGTTCTGTGACTTTTCTATTTTAACCTGCAAGGGACACATGCCTGCAAACTCTTTTGCTGAATAACTGGTCTAATGAAAGATACCATTTCTTCCTGCAAACTTGGCCCCGCTGTGAGTCTGATGGCTTCCTCCTCCACCTCAGCTGATGCCAGGAAAGTGAAAGGAAGCACAGGAGAAATGCTGATCTAATTAAACAGATCTACCACCAAATAAAATTAAAACAGTTCTTCAGATGAGGATTTATGCCTTTCTATAGTGAGGTCACTGGATAGTCTATAAAATGCAAACAGTATGTCAGCTTTAACCTTTTCCTTGGCCAGATGAGGCAGTGCCCTTGGAATTCCTCTTCAATCTCATAAAAACTTCAAAAAAGTCATTCAAGGTTTTCAAAAAAATCTTTGAGGTGCCTAAATTAATGAACTGTGCACCGTAACACTAGCACAGTAAAACAAGTGATGCACTTGGAGAACAGTTTGAGGTCAGAAGGGTGTTTTTATGATGGGGGGAAGGGCAAGGCTGTTAAAGCTCCTGTGCATGATGTATGTGAATATGTTCCAGGCTCACAACACAATCCCATAGACCCAAGCTAAATTTAGAGACAGTGAATTATTCATTGCAACAGTAGTCAGCCTGGCTTATGCAGACTCTCAGGAGCTCAGCCCACCATCCTAGACAACACTAGTTCATATATACACACTTTTTTTCAGATTTAATTTTTCAGTCTCTTGTGCAAAAAAACCCCATGCATTAGTCAACAAGCCAGCCAGAATCTTGTAAAGAGTTACATATCTTGAAAATAGATGGGTTAAAAACATATGGTAGTTTGCTTGCACTTTTCAATCATAAAATTCCATTTACCTCCACCTCCAAGGATGCAGCTGAGATCATTCAACTGAAGTGAGAAAGGGAACAAGAAAAAGAAAAGCCACCAGTACGACAGCTATTAGAACACACAGACAACTGTGATGTTCAAAGTCCTGTTCAAAGCAGACACCCGAACTGAGATGAACAATGGTTCAAGTCCCTCTCTTGACCCTGGGAGAAGCATGCTTAAGTGAATGAAAAGGATTACACAAGTCTGTGAGAGGGATTTTATGACTTCAGAACTGTGATAATGGAGAATTGGATTGAATGACCAAGAGGTTCCTCCAGCCCTCTGTCCACATGAGTATTTCCAAATCCAATTTACGCATTTATTTAATACAAAGCTTATGTTCTAAGCCATTGCACTTGCAAGCATTAGCACTGAAGCTGTACACAGCACCATTTCAAATGAATTCCTGTTATTAAAACACATCTGCATTGCCAACTTTATTGAGCTTAAACATTATCTTAGAGCTTTGTCACCAGTTTGCCCCAGAGGCTGACACTAATCCTTATACTCAGGGCTGGACTAATTAACGCAGTGACAAATACCCCTGATGTTGTGCACAGGCCATCATGCTGCTGAAAATTTCTTTACAGGGGAGCTTGTTAGCGATGAGAGGGAGCTGCTAGGAGCAGAGTGGACCATATGCACCTTGCCCCATGACCCCAGGAAAACAAAAGAATTAATCCTCGTGTCCATCAGTGTCGCCATCCAGAGGGACCTGGACAGGCTGGAGAAGTGGGCCCACAAGAACCTAATGAGGTTCAATAAGGCCAAGTGCAGGGTGCTGCACTTGGGTCGGGACAATCCCAGGTACTTACACAAACTGGGGGAAGATCTCCTTGAGAGCAGCCCTGCGGGGAAGGACTTGGGGGTCCTGGTAGATGAGAAGCTGGACATGAGCTAGCAGTGTGCGCTTGCAGCCCAGAAGGCCAACTGTGTTCTGGGCTGCATTAAAAAAGGGGTGGCCAGCACGGAGAGGGAGGTGATTGTGCCCCTCTACTCAGCTCTTGTGAGGGCCCATCTGAAGTACTGCATCCAGGCCTAGGGTCCCCAGCACAAGAAGAACATGGAGCTCTTGGAGAGGGTCTAGAGGAGGGCCAGTAAGATGATCAGAGGGCTGGAGCACCTCTCCTATGAGGAAAGGTCAAGGGAACTGGGCTTGTTTAGTTTTGAGAAGAGAAAGCTCTGGAGAGTCCTCATTGTGGCCTTCCAGTACTTGAAAGGAGCGTATAAACAGGAAGGAGAGAGGCTGTTTACAAGGGTGGATAGTGATAGGACAAGGGAGAATGGCTTTAAACTGGGACAGGGGAGGTTTAGGTTGGATATTAGGAAGAAGTTTTTCACACAGAGGGTGGGGACGCACTGGAACAGGTTGCCCAAGGAGGTTGTAGATGCCTCATCCCTGGAGACATCCAAGGCCAGGCTGGATGTGGCTCTGGGCAGCCTGGTCTGCTGGTTGGCGACCCTGCACATGGCAGGGGGGTTGAAACTCAATGATCATTGTGGTCCATTTCAACCCAGGCCATTCTATGATTCTATGATTCTATGATCAGTGCAGCACAACATGTATTTCTTCAGAACCAGAAGGTTTCCCAAATTGCTGAAAGGCACTGACTGCTTCTACTTTGCACAATGACTCCACTTCCTTAAAACATGTAACAGTTATTCAGAAAAATACATATTTTTATCCTTTCTCATGTGATTCTAAACCCCACTTATTTATTTCCTTTACTTACATTAATAGCTTACTTATGGAAAATAAATAGTGGAATATACAGTGGATCTTTTTAATTAAATTCTCCACACAAAGGGGGTGTGGGTAGAAATACAAACACATGGATGCCTCAGATGGCTAAAACTCATCTGCAGCAGAGCAGCCAGCAATGTGACTATTTATATTATCATTTATACATCAGAGTCAAAAGGCCATTGAGTCAGCTGAGGCAGTTCTTCCTCCATGTAAGCAGGATTTCAGGAAAGGAAATAATACACTGCTTATAGTACATACCTGTGTCTTTAAAATACTCATCATAGCAACAAATGGCATTTTTTGTAGCATGTAATGTAAGCTCTGCACTGAGGGACCAAAATTCTCCAGAGAGTTTCTGTGGCAAAGACCAGAGCCAGGCAGTCACTCAGTGAGCTGAATCCTTGACTAGACTTGGGGTCTTGCTGATGATGATACACAGGATGGGCACTCTGGCAGAGCAAAATGCCATCACAGTCACTCCTAAGCATTCTGTGCTCATTAGGGACTGGATGCAAATGCAAGCCTGCAAAAGGAGTGGCACACAACACTGCTCAGGGGCACACTCTGCAGTGTGAGGTCTACATGGGACATTTACTGCTGGCACACTCCTTTCAAGATTGGTTACAGCTGCCTGTATATTCTTAAATAAGGAGCAGGTTACTTGTACATGGATTTACAAGTGTTGTCACTGCTGAAATATGTATGTGACACCAGCAGAGGCTGGTCACTGGTGGTGGTTATGGAGGAGCAAACTGCGCTTTGGGGAATGCTGTGCTTTTATTTAAGACTTTGCTGTTCTGATTTGAAGGGCAATAAATCCTCTTTGTTTACATATCACTGACAGCCCTGCAACATCTTGACAAAATGATACATGCCAAGAAAAACAATTTTACTTAACAGCATACAAGCAGAGAAGTCTAGACGTAGGATCAGCTTTGTTTCTTCTGCTCTCTCTCATCAGTTCACCTATTCACTCTTTTACCATCCTGCAGTTGAAGATGCAGAAAAGGAAGATAAGCCATCTTATCACAGATTTTTTGGATGGTTTGCTTCTTCAGGATTTGAATGAGAGCCTACTTCCCTGGTGTCTAATGAAACTCTTCAGGAAACAGAAACCAAAACCAAAACATTAGCAGGATGCTAGTGGCAACTGCATTCTTTACAGCCTAAATTCTAACAAAAATACTACTGCTCGCAAAGGATTCTTACATACTAAGACTATCTTATTGAATGTATTAATGTACAGATAATAAGAGCATTAAAAGATCACCCTTTATGTAAACAGTTCTTTAGGAATTTCTTTTCCCTTCCCCCCTGCCTTCTCCCCCCCCCCACTATATGAACAGTCTGAAATAAAGTTATCACTGTGTATCACAGTGTGCAGGATGAACTTGCCAAGCAGAGACACATTAAGAGACTGTACGTGACAACCCAGAAAGAGTGAGAGAAGACAAGCTAACTTAAATGAAACAAAAAGTATTTTCTTTTAGGAATAAAAGACTGTTCCTTTCTTTACTCAAGGATACGCTACACTATAAATGTTGCACCAGCTGACCTCAATACACAAACAGCTCAAAAAATATAACTCCTGAACAGGATTTAATATGCATGCTTTGTTTACCATATGTATTATATTAATAATGCCTGTTATGTCATATTCAGTTTTGCATTTCCATGTTCAAATACAGGCTGCTTATAATCCATTCGATTTGACCTCCAGATTTGTTACAGGCACTTTTGCTGCATGTCTCAGTGCAGTTATGAGTTTGGTACCCAGGGAGTTGCTGGTGTCAGAGATGTGCTACAGCACTTACAGGAGGAGCCCGTCAGGAACAGCAGCACATCCACTCAACAAGTGGAAGAATCTCACCACTGAAGGGATTTTGAGCTTTGCAGAAAATTGTGATGGTCTTATTTCACAGCAGGAGTAGCGGCTACTGACTGCAAATCCATGCTCCCTACTCTCCAGAGGAAAACAATGAAAGGAGACATTACTTGCTAAATAGAAACTGGTATTAGAGAAACTCATCTGTTCAGAACATCTTTCAGAAACCCTGTTCAAATCCCGTAAAATGGTCTGAGACACCAACTGGACTGTGTGGGCTGGGATTTTGGGTCCCAGGTGCCTCCAGTGCCAGTCCCATCTCACCGCAGCAAAGGCAGGTAGCTCCCAGTCACAGGGCTGCTCCAGATGCCTCAGTGCCATAAAGACACTGTTTCTAGCTTTCTCATATACAAAAGAGATGAAAATAATTGAGGTTTTGACAGAACTAACCTGTCTCCTACATATCTCAGAGAGACTGTTTGGTTCCTAAACCTGAAAGTCCTCCCATTTATCTGCCACATCTAAATACAGTGAAAAATTTCTACATAGAGAACGACATCTGGTCATAAAGAACTTCTGGGCTCTATTCTGCTTTGGATTATATTTTGTAGGTCCAAATATGCCTGCTGGCATCTGTTTCATTCACATGAAGTGGAACCCTAGGATGCCAGAGCTGCAGCAGTACCCAAAAGCAGCAACTGGTAACAGCAGTCAGCAGCTCCTACACATGAACACTGCATGAAAGCATCCGGAAGAACTGCACAGTGCATGACATACAGCCTCTTCTTTTATTGGCAAATTCCTGTGTGGAGACAAAGCTCCTATCTCAGACTGTATGTCACATGCTCTCCAAACCTGCACACTTGCATACGAATAACACGTTCCTAGCAATAATTTTCTTTTACACTGAATGTGGCCATTAATTTATCACCCTTTTTATCAAGATAGTCTTAATACACAAATGTAGCACTTCTGCTTTTTAAAGCTTACCGTGGCAGTGGATCATCCAAGCACTCTGTCAAGCTTCTTCATCCCAATGACATCAATACATTTTTAGGTGGGAGGACATAGAGAGGTGCTACACAACCTCTGGCAATCTTCCAGTTTGAAAACTCATAATGTCTGGTCAACTGTCTTAGTCTTAACATATAATTTGCATACTGGTACTTTGATTTCTAAAATAATGAAATCCAAGACAAGAAAAGCTCCAGTTATTCAAAGAAAAATTGCTCACAAAAGGTCCATTAGGAATTCCAGTTTATCCAGGTCAGAATTTAACTTCTGTTCTCCCCTTCCTCCCTGCACAAAACAGCCAGTAGCTAGGGGCTAGGATACTCAAGTGGGAGTTGATGCCCCAAATGACAGCCTTGGATTGATGTGGAGTTCACCTTTCCTTGCCTTCTAAAGGTCATGCAGAATTACAGCAAACTTCAAAACAAAAAAAACAGGAAAAAAAAGTTCTTGTTTTCCTGTTATCCCTAATGATTTTATCCCAGTTTTGAGTAGGCAAGATCTTCCAGCCGCAACGCCCCAAACATACTCTGCCTCTTGCTTTTCCTTTCCATCTCTTTTTCTGCATCAGACATCATCTGAATTAACCGACAGGCAGACAATGCATCAGCCTTTTCAAGCTCTACTGGGAAACGCACTTGAAAGAAAAGTACTAAACCCATCCAAAACCACACACAAAATATAACGGCATGCAATTAATTAACCTGTCAAGAGAGAAGCAGACATTATTGTTCTGATGAGCTTTTTAGATTGTGGGTTGCTTCCTCTTGCCAGGTGCAGCTGCAGCGATAGCGGGGGGGAAGCTTACAAAAACACTACGCTGCCAACCCAGAACAAAACCTGGCCCTCAGACAGACGAGCTGGCCGTGCATTCACTGAACACTACAGCTTCTCCCCAGTAGAAGTCGGACACAGGATGAGACAAAGCAAAGATTTATTTCCATTTTGTACAGCTGGCATCAATACTCTCAGAAAAAAAAGAAAAGAAAAAAAAAAAGTAATATAATGAGTGGCTGGAGCTCAATCAGAGCCAAATATATGGAGCTTTAAGGATTCATTCCTGGGAAATCATGAGCCCCTCCTGCAATGAAAGTTGAAGATGCTCAATGCAGTGGGACATGAGCACAACATGGGAACAGTCTGATGAGGGCTGTTTGCCCAGGCTCCCTGTTGGAAACATATGGATGTGGGAATCTGACAAAGCTCTTCAGCTTTACGGAAAAGAAAAACAGTAGAAATCTCAGTTTGTACACACTGTATATCATCTGACTCTCTTGAGATTTTATCTCAGTTTCCATATAGGATTTATACTAAGTGCTTTCAGAGTCCACATTTTGCTGTCATAGGCTTCTGGATTTTTTTTTCTACTTTCTTAACATCTCATCTACAGTTTCTTTGAATCATAGAATCATAGAACCACTCAGGATGGAAAAGGCTTTAAAGATTATCGAGCCCAACCATGACCTAACAATACTACTCAAACAACCCTCCGCTAAATCATGTCCCTGAGCACCACATCCAAACGGTTTTTAAACACATCCAGGGATGGTGACTCAACCACCTCCCTGGGGAGTCTATTCAGTGCTTAACAACCCTTTCTGTAAAGAAGTTTTTCCTGATATCCAACCTAAACTTCCCCTGGCACAACTTGAGGCCATTTCCCCTCGTCCTGTCACCAGTGAGAAGAGACCAGCCCTGCTCTTCCTGTAAGCACCTTTCAGATACTGGAAGAGAGTAATAAGGTTTCCCCTCCCCTTTCCCCCTAAACAGCCCCAGTTCCTTCAGTCTCTCCTTGCAGGGCATATTCTCCAAGCCCTTCACAAGCCTTGTTACCCTTCTTTGGACCTGCTCCAGCACCTCAATGTCCTTTCTGTAGTGAGGTGCCCAAAACTGAACACAGTATTCGAGGTGAGGCCTCACCAATGCCGAGTACAGGGGCAGGAATACTTCCCTAGTCCTGCTCACCACACCATTCCTGATACAAGCCAGGATGCCATTGAAGACACAATGTCTTAGCGCAGTTCTGACAATTAACCACCCTGCCAGTTATGGTTGTATTTTCCTGGCCTAGTCGTCAAAAATTACCTAGGAATCAGAAAATTCTCTCTGTTATATGGGGTTAAATCAGTAAGAAGGCTGAGGGCTTGTTGAACATCTGTCATTATGTAAGTATCCCTACCCTGGGGCCTTTCTTGCTCATAAGTTCATGGTAGGTTATTCATAAGGTAAATGAGTAGAAAATAGATAATCCTCTAGGGTACAGATAAATGCAGTACTGGGATGGAAGGTTCTCCAAAATAAACAATATTTTATTTGTGCATTATTATTCTTTTTAGATTTCAAACACAAAAGTTCAGTTGAATCTCAACAGGCATCCAGGGCTACAGATACACATTACAATTTGGGAATACAACCCAAGGGCTATCTTCTGAAAATATGGGTAGCAAGAAGTTAATTATTGCTTCTCCAAAACACTACTTATATCCTGTGGCTTTTGGAAATACTTCTGTAAAAAAAAGTGGGTTATGTATATTCCCAGTTAAAGCATCTGTCAGGTCAGATGAGATGGAGTTTGGCTCACTGTGTACAGGCCAATGTTTAAAAGATAAAGCAGTTTTATTCTAAATGTTGCTTGTAGGGATTTCATTAAACATTATGATCATTAGAAAGTTATCAACTGCTATAATGCTTTCAGTAGGAAGCAAAGAGCAACGCTTTTCATATTCAATTTCACAGCATCATATTCATTATCAGTTTGTTTCGGATTTATAAAAAGTTATGCTGGATATGAGCAAAATAAAAAAAAATACACAAAGGATTGTTATTAAATCTCTTTTTATCTAGTAATGAATGGCTAATGATCCACACACTCAGATGTCAAAAATGAGTATAATAAAGATGGTTTGGGAAGGTTTGTGTACATTTGTTGATAGACCTGTGCCCACCCCAGAAGGACAGACTACTGTTGTATTACAATATTACTCAACTGTCACAAACCCATGACTGAACCAGATAGCCAGAACAGCAAAATAAAAAGTCACTACCTATACTACACAAGCAAAAGTGTTTCCTATATTTTATTTTACTTATCTGTTAATAGCAATATGTGAAAATATTACTACATTTGTTTTCTGGAGTTCCACGTGATTGAGATACCCATATTGCAAGAGACTGAAAGGCCCTAACTGGTTTAGTGCATGAGGTTCTTGCACTTCCCAAGGAAAGGTCATAGGATGGGTAAAACCTCCCCTACAAAAGCAAAATAAGCCAAAAAAAAAGTGAAAATGGAGCTTGTATTAAAAGTGTTTTAGATGTTTTCTTGTATGCAGAAATGGTACTGAATGACACCGACTCATGCAAGATATGTTCATATAAAATTTACATATATAAGTGGATACACATGGAGAGCAAAAGCAGCCCAACTAAACATTTGGGCCATGAAAGATAACAGAAAGCATAAGGAAAGCAACATTCAAGAGCAAAGGGAGAACATAAATCAGTTGGATTTGTGTATACTGAACATAGTGAAGAGGCAGTAGGCTATTGGGTAGGACATCTTTTCCTCACTTCATTCAGATCTAGATTGATGTAATGCTAGTTGGTAACAATGCCAATCTTCAAAAAATGTAAGCTGTTTCTGGCTTAAACTCCTTCAGTGCCTGATCATCACCATATAAGATCTGATGATGAATGCAGCCATACTAGTATTATAACAGAATAGCTTAGTATGGCTCTGTGGAGCTTCATGCTGCTAGAACTGTGACCAGAAGTAAAGCCAATGTCAAAGAATAGGGAAAATGGGAGAGTAAGCCAAAAAAAGTAACCTAGACAATGCCTGACAATATCAGATCATCAAAGACAGTGACTGTGCAATTCTCCTGAAGCCAACATGATGACACAGAGGTTTCAATAGGGCAGCATTTAAATATCTCGCTGACTCAAGAATAAACACATTGATTTTGGTAATGTGATGCTGACTCTGTGCTCCCTGCGTGTGTGTAAGCTCACTCAATGTGCACAGACTTCTGCTGTACTGCTCTACAGCTAGTAGGTGTAGTAAATTTATAGAGAAACAATAAAACAGTGAAATTCATTGTTAAACGGTCCAAGATTTGGTTCATGACAGGCACTTTAATATCTTTCTCTCCTTTGAAGTAAATCTGGATAAGCTCACATGATTTAGAAGTGCAGGCTTGTAAGATATGCAGAATTGCAGTGAGATGTTGGTCATGAATCATCAATTAAAGTCTCTTGCAGGCTTACCTCAGAAGTAAGCTTGAACTGAAGATTAAAACAGTGAGAATATAAGAGAGGAAGCTCCATCTCCTTGCTAAATTTCTCCACAAAGCTACAAGCATGACAGAAGCGTTGATAAAACTAAGTCTGGATGACATAAACATATGAGGTTATTTGGCCAAACCAGCCAAACTGAAAGTACTCCATTGTCGCTGCACATGCAGAGAGGTTGGGGTAATGGAGAAGGTCACTAAACGCCATCAAAATAAAGCTTTCCAGTTCTCCATGTGGCAGTTCTCAGACAATCATGACCTTACCATTTTTAAGATTATCAGCCAGAATGACTTAAAGGAAACAGTAAGCAGCTGCTGCTATTTCCAAACTAGTCTCATAAAGGGACTCCTAAGTTCTAAGAATAGTACTAATTATTATGCCAAATAATTAGCTGAGTAAAAGAGAAAAAGTAAACATGGCCTTATTCAACCTCTTGGTTACTATTCTTATTTCAGCTGCAGCCCACATTGATAAAATGCCAGCAGAGACGCATTGAATTAATGGCATTCATTTGATCAGAAGCTTTGTTTTGGTCTTCAGCTTTAAACCTCAGGCTAGACTCGAGAGCTGCTTATCCGACGTGTGCTAAGGAGCTCACTGAGCAGACAGGAGGAATTTGCAGGTTAGAAGGGAGAGGAAGGCTCACATACAGGTACATCCCACCATTCAGTGGTGCAGCTCAGGTATTACAGCGTTACAAGCAGCCCATGAGCTCCAGCCCTTGAGTCGAACTGAGCTCTTAGCTCAACTGATCTTCAGTCAAAAGGTTATTTATGATGTTTACCCTAGGAGGAGAATCCCTATTCCTCAAGTAGGCAGCCTGGCTGGGAAAAATGGGGTATGGGCAGAATTTTGCTTTGATCATCAATACCAGGGGAACAGAATAGCCACCAGTCACTTGTGCCACAGTGAAGAAGTTCTCCATAGATTTCTACTGCCTCTCACAGAAAGACCAGGAGGTCTCAGCCCACTGACCATACACATATCAGATCAGAGGCTTGTTCCATTTCACATGTCCACGGGTGATGAATCAATACTGAAAATTTGTGAGGCAGTACCTTACCACAGTTAGCATAGATTTCCATTAAAATAACTGAAAAACGGTCAGAACAACAGCTTTATGAATTGCTCTTGTACTCTCAGCAACAAAGGAAGGAGAGAAAGAGCTACTGGTTAGCAGATAGGAACCCTCGCTGATAAATATACATAGCTGAAAACATGCCCTTGCTACTTGCTTCTCTGCAACCTCCACAGCATGCTAGTCACTCTATTTAGGATGTTTTAAGAGTACATCTGAAATGAGACATATTTTCACTAGCAACAACAAAAATAATACATCATCTCATCTTTAACCTGACTATGCCATAAGCAATTAATTTGTTATCTTTCCAAATGAAAGGGTAAACAAACATGACATAAATATTTAATCTGCAGTGCTTCCCTCTTGCCAGTACGTGGTTGGTTTCTCATAGCAACAACAGCCATGCCATTTTCAATAGCGGGCCACTTGCATTACAGCAACCCTGGAGTAATTCCACTGAACAAAACAGTACTACATCTGTCCTTCATCCTAGCTGTTTGCCTGGTGCCAGCTGGAAAGGATTGCTCATGGTGGTTCTGTGAGCCAAAGGTCGATAAATAATCCTAGTCAAAGTCCCACCCACCTCCTCTGGCACATCTTAGTTGGATGCTTCTTCCTCAGTGGCATTAAACACACAGCTACGTGCTCTCCAGACAGCACAGAGAGTAGAAATAGCTCTACAGCAGAGAAGAGAAAGCAGAGGGAGCAGAAACTCAGGCTGGTTCAGCAATTTCAGAAGTTTGTCCAGATTCAAAGTAATGTGTCAAGCAGCACCCAACACACCACCATCTCACTGAGCTGGAATAAATCATGATTCCATAGACCACGCTGCATTCATCCTTCTGGCAATTAGTCACACAAAGTCCCTGATTTAATTTAGCAGATGATCATTCTATTTATCTGAGAACCAATTTTCTGCACAATGGCCGTCTTCTTAATCTCCTGTTGGCCTTAGTGAAATTCCCAATCAAGGATTCTCTCATCTCATCATGTTTATATACCACCCTTAACATAACAGCACATAAGTCAAAATGACAGCAGTCACTACAAGAAGATTTTATGCTCCATTCTAGTTAGCTGTTATTTTCTCAAACTGCCTGTAAATTTCACAGTTCAACTAATAATGCAGCTAAACGTGAGGAAAATTGCAACAAACTGAACTATAATAGCTTTTTATTACCATTTATGTTGCCAGTGTCTAGAATCCTGGAAATATTACTGATCAAATCACTATTATTGCAAATGATTGCACATAACAGTGAATTATTCCCTCATAATATGTGACTGCAAAAGAAACTATCTATATAATTCAGTGGGAACATTTCGGAAGAAAAGAAAAAAAAAAGAAAATCAACCAAGATACACACATTTTGCATTGAATTATAAGGAACCGTCAGTGCAGGTAGGAAATATCCCAAGTTAGATTTCACCATAGTTGCTAGCCTCTTGAAAGAATTTGAAATATGATTTTAAAAATCCCTGTAACCAATGGACTACATGTGTCAACTTGCCTTGAAAGATTAACTTAATTATGTTGAAAGAGGGAAGCAGAGACGGTAGGATTGGTAGGATTTAAAACTCTTTGATGTATGTTTCTTAAGTGCTGAGATAGGGCAGTTGAAACCACATAAAACACCATGAAAATGCGCTTTTTAATGTAAATGTCATGCACACATTTTCTTTGAATGGAAAGCGTTATTACAATCTTTGACCAGGCTGGAAGTTATCTCAAAGAGGTCTTACTAAAGGATGTTTTCTAACATCCTGTAATTTCCTGTTATTGTAGGACTAATAAATCTCATCAAAGTTAGTGGGAATTAGGCTTGGGTTGAAAATCTAGCACTTGCTCTCATTTTCCTGAATTGACACCTATGTGTTTTCTATTTCTCTTTACCTAATAAACAAAATTTCTATTGTATTCCCAGATTCACAAGGCCAGGTCCAGAGGTCCTAGACAACACATACGACACCATGTTTTAGAAGGGAAGTTTGGACTCTATGAACTCTTCAGGTCCCTTCCAACCCCTGCAATTCTGTGATTATGAGAAAACACCAAAACTGAGGTTTAAAAAAGCCTCCATCTACACCACCAGAGTTTGGAGGTGCCCCAAATTAACAGCTGACTCCTTACTGCTTCCTTATAATTTTCTGAGCATCATGAGATCTGTATATCCTTCTTACTCACAGCATCTCCCTTTGGGGAATTTCACCATAGATTTCAAGGACTCCATTAAGCTGACTGAGGCTCCAGACAATAGATGTTCTCTCACATTTACAGCATGTTCTCACCAAATTCCTACCATCTAGTCTCTTTTTATAGTCAGTGGAGAGAGTCAGGCAAATTTAAAGTACAACTCATCTGGACCATAAAGAAAACTCCTGTAGGACTGAATCAAGCACATGAAAGTGTGCATTTGCTTCTGTGAATCATGAAAGAAGCCCAGTGTGACTGAACGACACCATGAGATCACAGAACCATAGAATCATTAAGGTTGCAGTCCAACATTTGAGCAGATGACTCCCATCTTTGTATCTAACATACTCAGGATGCAATACTGTGGAACAACTTGTAGAAACTTCCTACACAGAGAGTAGATTCCTTGAGACAAGAGTTTGATAATGACAGTCTAGTTAGATCTGCTAGGCTTCAGTTACACTTTGAGGAGAAGGAAAAGAGAGGCACAGATAAAAAATTCATATAACGTGAGGACCATCTGATACGTTAAATTTGAGATTTCACATTGCAGAGAAACTCAAACTTATTGAATGTTTATGGAATTCTGAAATTTGACTCAAAACATATCAAACTGAGGTGATCATTTTTCCCTCTGATGCATTTTATTAAGAATAAATAGCATTAAGTTCTTTATGCCCTATTAAATTCTGGAATGCCCTTTAAATTTTTTCACTTTCAAATCAAAATGTTTGTTTCAGACCCTGAAGCAGAATAGAATAGTTTCTGTTTGTTGAATCACGGGCCATTTGTAGCTGTAAAATTGTGTCAAAAGAAAGATTTCTGTTAAGTGGGGCAGTAAAGGGAACTGGAATAGAAGGGCAGGTTTTAAAAGAATTTTTTTGTTAAAGCCAGATCGGAATAAATTTTTATCAAAAGAATAACACTGCAATTTTATCAGGTCATGAAACAAACGTGCTTTCTTAATGTGACCTTCAAAAACATTCTATTTGGTTGAATGACTGGCCGTTTACTCCTGAAACACAGATATACAGCCTGGGGTCAAAAAACAATCAGCAAAGGAACACAGGAAATCTACAAATGAACTTCTGTGAAAGTGACAAAGTACTGTTAATAAACAAAGCCTCTCATTTTAAATGCAAATTAAGAAATATTTTTCTCTAAAGAAACTGCACACAGGAAAGTTTGAAAGAAAAACATTTTTCCTGTAGTTTCATTTAAAGAGTGCTTATAGCCCTTGGGACAACTGATATTTCCTTTGACACTGGCACATTTTTATGTAAAGGGAGCAGAGCTGGATTCATTTGCTACAGTTCAAGCTAGACATTATGACTCAGAGAACTTGAGTTTTGAGGGTCTTCCCATAGACTATCAATAAAACTGGTTTTAAAAATTAAGAAACTGAGGCTTAATGCAGTCAAATGGGATTAGTCAGAAGAGGACAGAGTAATACTTTGCCCCCTTCCTATGCTGTGGTTCCACAGATTGACGTAGTACCCTCTCTACTCATTTACATCATTTCTCTGAAGAAGGTCACTAAATTACTGATACTGCCATCACATTTTCTGGCTTACCCAAAACCAGTTTAATCTTGCTGCTTCCCACTTTGGCTGACTACCTGAGCAGCCAGTAAAGTCTAATCTTCCCGTGTGTTCCCAGATAAAACACCACTGAATTCAAAGATAAGGAAAGGAACTACAGCCCATGCAATTTGTTTATGTGAGAGGGGAAAAAAAAAAAAAAAAAAGGTAAAAGATAATCTTCTTTTCAAAGTGATTCTTCATTTTTTCTCCATCATACCAATACTTTGAAAATATATAGCACTACACAGATGCTATTACAATTACTGTATCTAAACACAAGCTCACCAGCCTTTCATAGAAATACTCATTCAGGAAAAAAACTGAATCCCAATACTTTAGTCAAATAGAAATACATTCTTGAATGTTTTTATGAACTGGTTTCACAAACTACATATGCATTACTGTGATACACAGAGGGCAATTCAAGCAATGCATTAATATTCCCTTTCATAATGTTTGATAAATGAGTCAGGAATATTCATAATCAAACTCCTATTTCCTCTATGTGTTACCAATGCTACATTTTCTTAAGACACATATATTTTACTGTGAAATATTTTGCATTTCTTGTTTCAGTTAAGCGGGTTTTTATATGGATCTACTAATAGCAAAAAAAAATACTTAGTTGGAAAATTACCACCTTTGTAATACAAGCAGGAGAGATGGATGACTGTTTTGTCGCTTGGTAAACTCTTCTTATGAAATTCATGTTATAAACTAACAAGCAGATTTATAACCTCTGACTGTAGGCATTATGGGAAATATTGTCCCTACGGAGTAAAAACATTATTTTTCAAATGGCTGACCTACAGTTTTCCTGGTATCTACCCGTATTTATACCTCTCAGTTTGCATCATATGAAGGAACACTTGGACTTTCTATGTGGCACATGCACCTTTGGACTCTGTTCTTGGTTTGGGTTTTTTTCTGGAATAAATGAAAGAAAATAATTCAATCAATTCAATCAATACAGGACAAAGCAAAGCAAAACAAAACACAATAAATGCTGCTTTCATTGAAGGAGGAAAAGTAAAGAAAAATTCAGTACCTGATGTATTCCATTCCCTACTGTTGTAAAAATAAGAGCACACCATGTTAGAAAGCACACTGATTTCTCATTTAATTCAGCTGGAAAGCCTCACACGGGAAAACAATGTCTGACTTGCAAACCACTGCCTCAGGAGTACTTAGAATTCCTGAAGTATTTAGTTGCTTTACTCTCCTTGTCCTTCATCTTTCAGCTTCACGTAATAAGGTTAAAAAACAACCTGAGTCTTAACAGGCAGGTTCGTGTGTGAGTTAAACTGCTATGACATTCACTTCTTGCTTTTCACATCGCAAATGAGGATTACTTCTCTGCATCTTTAATATTGCTAAGTTGTACTTAGAAATATTTGAAAAATCAGGCAGAAAATAACAGCTGGAATGCTGCTGCTCAGTGCTTTTTAGTTTTGCACACAAAAGCACTTGCTGTAGTGACCCAGAAGGGACTTTATTTTTGAGGCTGATTTTTGCAGTAGTGCAACACTTAGTTTGATTTTTAAACCTGCTTTGAAAAGATCTTACGTTCAGCGGTACTAATTTTCATTTCACCTGTGAAGTAATAGTCTCATACTCACATCATCATTCTGTGATTTTTCTCCTTCAAGGGAAATTTTTCTTTGCCTCCCTTGCCTCCCCTGTCTCCACCAGCTTACAAATCTGTAACAGTAATCAGCAGAGAACAGAATACTAACTGCCTTCCTACCTGCACAACAGAAAATATGCAAAACACGTTCTTGCCCTTTGAGACGCTATAGGCCAAGAAGGCTTTTTGATCATGCTCAATGAACTAAGAAAATCAGACATATTCAGCTCTAAAATTGCTATTACATTTGTAACACCCCTTATTATTGTACTCTCATCTTTCTCGGGGTTTGTGGGGTTGAAGTTGGCATTTTTCACTTGCCACTGAAACCAGCAGTGAGCCAATAGAAAGAAGATTCCATTAAGCTTCTTACACTCATCTTGTAATGCTAAAAGAGCATCCCTCCCCTTGTTTCACCTGGCACCACTCAGTAAAGGGCCGAAGAGTCTCTGTACTTCACTGTTCAAAGCTATGAAGATGATCAAGAGAAAGCCCTAGATGAACCTCCTCAGTTCTCCGTGAGGCAGAGAGCAAATTCAGCCGTTGTCAGAGCAGTTATTTCTCCTCAACTTCAGACATCTTCTTCTTAAAATATGGAATAAAGAAGGAAAAAGTAACTTCCCTGAGCATTCAGCAAACCTCTGTTTTTTATGCGGTTCTCTCCATAACTGCATGCTCCTTGCTGATCTTCTCGATGAAACAGCGATGGCTGGTGGGTTGTGGGGCTGCAAAGGCCAGAGAAGCCAGGAACAAAGAAAAATGCAACAAAGAGAGCACTGCCAGGGAGCAGCAGGATCTGAATGACAGCATAAGCCATTCAGCAGAGAATCTTACATAGAAAGAACAAGTGGCATGCAGTCTGGAGGCATGGATGGTGAAAAGCATGTCCCATGGAGTAAGCATACAGAATGCGGGGCACGCTTCAGCCTGTGAAATGCATGCATGAATGCCCAATAACATGCTACCATAGCCCGGAAAGTACATTACTAGAGGTGGTATAAACCTTCAGCAGGAAGGTGCTTCACAGCACAGATACAACACAGGCATGATATTGTGACATCAACTGTAACTGCCTGCATAGGGAACCATGCTGGCAGGGAGGTCTCCATTCTTGAAGAAGAAACTGCAGTGAGGAGCTGAAACTGCACAGTCTGGATGAGCAATGTAAATGAAAGAAAAACTAGAATGAATAGTAAAGGCATCTTGCTGATTTGTGGTACTGGTCTCATTTTAAAGTTATATGTAATTTATTTTTTATTAACTGAAATCATTAATATCCATTTAATCTTCTAAGTGGCATGGCTGAAAAACACACTGCCTCATGATTCAAGAACTATCATGATCAAATGCGTTCCCATTTGGTGTCTCACATTTGCAGAAAGCTTTTCAGTCAATGCTGTTTGTTCAAATGCTTGAACACATCATTCAAGGGAAATCCCTTTGAGCTGATCACTGCCAGAGATGGCCATGAGTAGATTACCCAAACCCATGTTTTAAGAGGAGACAGGGAAACATTTCTGCCATTGATTTGAAGGTTACGTACAAGATGCCCCTTAGAGAGAGCTTCAAATGACAACAGATGGTGTTTACATGATTTCAATCCTACTTGACTCTTTTATGGATATATCACTTATCTACTGCTCCATTTGCCACATAAACAAAGATTAAAGGAAGAAGTTTAGACACTCATTTTGATCGTGCATCTTGTTTGGTGTTGAAATCGTTGCTTTTCATAATTTGATACTCTGGATGACTCACTGTGAAACTCATGAAATATAAAACAATGAAATTATAAAACTATGAAGTAAAGAGTTACACAAAACATGTATTTCTGCAACTGTTCTTTAGGGCACATGCTTGGAGCTAAAATAAATAAAACAACTTTCTGTTTAGAAGACTTTGGTAGAATTACATTTTAAGGCTTCAAGCTGTGCCAGGGAAAGTTCAGGCTGGACGTTAGGAAATACTACTTCTCTGAAAGGGTGGTCAGGCACTGGAATGGGCTGCCCAGAGAGGTGGTGGAGTCACCGACCCTGGAGGAGTTCAAGGAACGTTTGGATGCTGTGTTGAGGGACATGGTTTAGTGAGAACTATTGGTGATGGGTGAATGGTTGTACTGGGTGATCCTGTGGGTCTTTTCCAACCTTGGTGATTCTATGATTCTATGTTCTTCTAAAAAATGTGAATGCATTGCTCATTACTGCACTGACAGACACAAAACCAGCAGGGTTAGAATAGGAACACAGCATACCACTGTGACCACTTAGAAGTCCTGCTATGTCTCTGTTCTTTCCTTGTGCCCTCTCTGCAGAAAATTCTGTAACATATACTTGAACTGACAGCATGCATACCAACATATGCCAAATAATTTCAAATTATTGTATGTATATAGGCATATGTACACATGCAGAATTCACACTTCCAAAAAAACTTGCTATACGTTCTGTTATAATAGTGTTTGAAATTCTAGAACATTGTCCCATTCTACAAGAAACAATTTTCTCTCTCTCCTTCTGTTGTACTAGGACTGATACCATGTTAGAAAGAAGAGAAAGCAAAGCAAAGCAGAAGGAATGCTGCTAGCTTACTCAAAGTTCCTGAAGAACACTGACTAGGGCAGACCTGTAATTCCACCTACTGCAGAGATCCCACACAACCTCTGCAACACATAAAGTCAAAAGCAGTTTTCCTTCCTAGCAACTGATGTCAAAATATGTCAAAGAAGTCTGATAACTGATTATGAGGAATAAAAGAGATAAGAAACAGCAGCCTCCTTTGGCTCCCTTTGACAGCCTTGGGAGGGCTGAATCCAAGGGCTCTGCGCTGCGCTTCCAGCCAGGAAGGGCACATTCACAATCCCCTAACCTTGGAGAGCAGCTCAAAGCCACAGTTTATTTTTAAGTGTTTTAATAATAGAAGGCTGAAATAACCTTCTGAGGTTTGCGTGGGACGGATTCAGTGTGCACATCTGACAGCCCGAGCATTCACACTGTCTGTACAGCTCAAATAGCAGTCGGAGAGGCTTTGAAGGGAGCGTGACTGAAGTATGACACCAAGCACTGGATGTGATTTGGAGGCAACTCGGTTTCCACAAAATACATGACCCTACATATCCTGTGAGCATAGGAAGGCTTCTTAAAAAAACATGCACATACCTATATCTGCAAAGAAGGGCACTTCATAGAATCACCTCAGGGCTCCTCCAAAAACATCACTCTACAAAGCCATTCCAAACCATGCTAATTTCTGCTCCCTTCCACATAGCAAAGTGAGCACTGTCCAGGAATTGCACTTTCTCTCCACTTACTATATAAGGTTCCTCAGAAGACTGTCCTCTGAATCTAGCTATGGTTTCACAAGAAGCACCACTGCTCTGATTTCAGTTTTTTCCCAGCTCGTACACCTTTTATGCCATCCATTTCCAAATCTAATTGGCTGCACAGCTGCACAAAGCTTTGTGGTGAAACAGCAAAGGGAGCAATGTATGGAGCAGCAGGAGGGGAAATGACTCTGTGGTGACAGAGTAGGAATACCACAGGCCAATACTGTCCATACAATATTGTCTTTGTCTTACAGCATCTTGGCTGCAGTTAGATAAGGAATTTGGGTCATGAAATCTCCTGTCTTCTCTCAACTCACACTGTAGTGGTTAAGGGTGGAAAATAACACAGCAAGCCTAATGGCTAAAAGGAACTCCTACATTAGGAACCTTCTCCATACAATACCCATGACTTTCTACACCCAGTAAAGAGGAGAACACTGACAGTCATAATTCAGTGCTATTTACTGGAATAATCAATCTACCACAGAATGATTAGTACTTCTTGTGCAAAATACTGAGTGTGTTACTCTTCCTATGCTGGTAGAGATGCTAAACACTGCACTTGCCCCTCCAACAAGCAGCCAATGAGAAACAGTAATTGTCAAAAGTAATATGAGAAAGGAGGGTATATGAATAAACAAACAAAACAAGACTCTTCTTTCCTCCAGGACAAACCAAATATGATTGTGATCAGGAGTCACAGAGGTCTTAGTCTTGATTTAATACAGTGAAAGCATAATCATCTTGTCAGGCTCTGGGCAGGAGAGACGAAAGGGACAGGAAGTCACAATAACATTGCTCTGAAAGCCACACAGGGCTAGAAATGGTAATTTTCAAAAGACAATTATCCTTCCCACCGCTTCATACAAGATATATTTCTTCACATCTAGACATCTGGAGATAACGAACACTTACACAGCTGCTTTGAGCTTCATTACTGGCTGCCAATACTCAACAAGTTCAAATTGGAGTCTTTCAAATTGGAAATGGACAGCTAAAGGTACACCTTGTTCACTTCACACCTTCTCAAGCATCTAAGGTATCAACCACTGTTGTTGTCCATGAGCTGGACAGAGGAAAGGACTGTATATTTCCTTGCTGATCAAATCCAGCAAGCCCTTAATTAGCATCCAAACAACTTTTCATTGATAAATAAAGAGGAACTATTAAAACACAGAAACAATCCAGCTCAAGCAGCTTATTTCTGCAATGGAAAGTGACAGCATATGCACACATATAATCACATGGGAAATAATAATAGTACATCCCAGTGTACTGCATAGCATGAGAAAGCCAACTGCCCAAGGGATATGTCAAGAATGATTTATTTGTATACAGTGCTCTCTTTCCATGTGTCACTGCCTGATTTCTTCAATGGAATCTCAGAAACCTTGGTGGAAAAAAACATGTATACCTTCTTTCACTCTCCTTATGGCATTTGAAAATAAATTAAGTAGCCCTTTTGAAAGAGATACGGGTTTTTTCTCAGTGGTTGAAAAATTGGAGGAAGCTCCTTAAAAATACTTTGCTTCTAACTTACATTGCCACAAATTAGCAGATAAAAGGTTTGGATTTTAATGGAAGTATTAGCAATTTGATTTCAAAACAATAAAGCTAATTCAAAAACTGATTGATATCTTGGCGCTTTCTGTAAATACTATTTTCATACAACCTTCTGTCTTAATAGTACTGAAATTTTGCTTGTGATTGTTTTGCTTCCATATATTCAAGCTATTATTTCAAACTAGTCAGATATGTAAGTAAAGTATCTGAATCACAGAACTGCTGTCCTCCTTACAAGTTTGCAGTCTTCTTCCTACTTACTATCTTCTTTCATCTCCCCACTTCCCAAATCCTCCAGTACAACTTCCCTGGCAAATTTAAAGGAATCAGTATACGCTTGGTGAGGAACTGAAAAACAGACAAAATAAATGACTAGTGGTATCATCTAACTTCCACTGCAACAATTGCTTGTGGAAAAGCCTGTGGATCAACATCAACGATATCTGCAGCATGAGTTTTAACTAGTGTGCAGAAGAAATCTAAGTATGAACCAACACTGCATCATCCAGTGGTTGACAGGTGAATGTTCTGTTCTCAAATCTTCAGTAGTATTAACAGTTTAGAAATTAGAATTCATCCAAAGACAAAGGCAGTGCTCTTGGAAAGGAATTTAGCTGTACCCATTACTTCTGGACTTCAGCAGGTAATCCATCTTCATTTTCATATGTTTTACATGACACCAAAGCCCTGAGCAACATCATCTTCACAGAATCACAGAACCACAGGGGTTGGAAGGGACCTCAAGAGATCATTGAGTCCAACCCCCTTGCTAAATCAGGTACCTTGCAATAGGTCACACAGGTAGGCGTCCAGATGGGTCTTGAATATCTCCATAGAAGGAGACTCCAGAACCTCTCTGGGCAACCTGTTTCAGTGCTCTGTCAACCTTACCATAAAGAAGTTCTTCCGTATGTTAGTACGGAACTTCCTATGTTCCAGTTTTAGGCCGTTACTCCTTGTCCTATCG
This sequence comes from Gallus gallus, assembly GCF_016699485.2. Classification (NCBI taxonomy): domain Eukaryota; kingdom Metazoa; phylum Chordata; class Aves; order Galliformes; family Phasianidae; genus Gallus; species Gallus gallus. The sequence continues at coordinate 37,762,766 of NC_052532.1, forward strand.
CTACACACCACCGAGAAGAGCTTGGCCTCATCCACTTGTCTCCCATCTCCCTTTAGATATTTGCAAACATTTATCAGAACCCCAGATCATGTCTCTCATGATACTTATGGACTTACCAGAAATCTGAAGAAGTTCTTACAAGATTCTCAGGTGGCTTTGGAAGATCTGTGAGCTACAGCTATGGCCTGGCAAGCTTTTGGAAAAATTAACATAAACATTATGAAGCAAGACTACCTAACTGAAAAAGATAATGAGCTGGAAAGGGGCACCATTATGGCAACCAGATGCAGAGAACAGTTTACAAGATCTTTCCATATTCAGCCAAGGTGGGTCTGCATGAAACATGCCTATCAGTAACACTGAATGGCATAGATGATAAATGTATTAAACATCTTTGTTTTCACTGTTCTTATTACTGTCAAGGGAAATTAAGATAGAGATTATATACAGATTCATAAGATGATACGGTATTGACCACATTTGACCTAATCATTATTCTAGGTGAATAGAAGTGTTCAATACCTGATACTACACATCATTTTTAAATGGGATGCATTTGGAATTCCTATTGATGATCTGCCTACATTGTGCCAGATAGATCAGTAAACTGTTGCTATTGTTTGCTTGACAGCATCAAAACTTGTCATAAAAAAAGACCCTGATCAGCAGATGACAGCAAATCTGGCAAAAGAGGCTGTATGTATTAAGCCTATTTCTGAATCACAGGGAAGCAGCAGTAGTGCTCTTTATGAAGTGATATATATATAGACACACAAGAAGCTGCAGCCCATATGTGGCACAATGAGTGCCAGAGGTACACACCACAACACACGTCAAAACATGGTCAGGTGTAAGCTACAGAAACTCCTGATTCCCAGCACAAAAGTTAAAGGTTTGTTCAGCTACGAAGGAGGGCATGACATGCCAGAAAAATCAAAGGCAGGAAAAAAAGAAAAAACAGCAAAAAGAGGAAGACATTGTCATGGCACTATTCAGAGAGGGACTGCAGAGACAGAGCTCTATGGATGTGCAAAGTAGAGGTGGGAATTTCCACATAAGCACCCACCTCCAAAGAACTTCTAACATCACTTTAGCAGTATATTTGACACAGTGTGATTAAGTAGTGACAAATTTATTTCAGCAGTAACAATTACTGTCATTCTCCTTGCTATTCTGCAGAAAAGAAACCAAAAGACATAAACATTCAGTGAGGTTTACTGATGAGCTAAAGTTATGCAAGGTAAAGGACTTTGTGTCTTATACATTTTCAGTTTGCTTACAAAAAAAGTCACTGCATTCACTTATCATCAGCCAATCTGCATAGAGGAGAACAAAAACATAAACAATCATCAGGGTTTTTTATTTCCAAAATGTTGAGACCACAAGTCTCTCTTGCAAGTTTCATAACCTGAGTTATTTTCCACCCATATTAGATAACCGAAGCAGGGATGATTATGCATTATACAAATTGCATTAGGCAAACCTCTAGAACAAACGATACGTTCCGAGCTAATGCCTTTTAATCACAGACCTGCATCAGCAGCTAGAAAAGTCACCCTGCTGATGGAAATGGGGTACGTGTCAGGAGGCTTGGTTCCCAAATGTCACCTTGCCTCTTAGATTGCAGAAGCTGAGGGTGGGCAAACCTTCCCTGAGCCTGAGTTCCTTAAAAATGGGCTACTTGCTGATGTCAGCAGCAATTCATTTTGCAAAGTCCCTGATGCTCTGCAGCCTCACAGCAATCGGTCTGGAGTTGGTTTTGCCTCCCTTTTGTACAACTCCAAATAACCTGAAATGTTACCTGGAAGTCTGAAAAAGAAAGAAATGTGAGCAGCTCTCATGCCAACACCACGGAGATTAGAGCAAGAGCTAGAGCTATAAATGTGCCACGGTCAGGATGTAATCAAGAACAGGTTTGCTTTATTCATAACAGAAACATCACCTCACTGTGCAAATGCGAGTCTATGTTGAAGAGAGAAGTAGCTTCTGCAGCATTAGTTATGTTTAAGAAGTCATTTACCCCTCTTTCTTGGCACTTCTTAAGAGGCTTGGGAGACATCTGTTCATTTTGTTATTTGACTGCTGCTAAGCAGACAATAAGAGCTTGTAAATACTCATAAATACTGCACTTGCCAGTTCCTTGAAATGCAGTTATGCATTGCCATCAACTACATATGAAACACTTCAGAACCAAGCATTCAACCACCTAAAGATCAAGTTCCTTCTCTCTATAACTCCCAGGATTCATTCAAATACAAAGATGTGTAAAGCTAGATTGTGACCCAAATGTCTTCTAGGCTTTAACCTTTAGTTTTGTTTTTATTTTTATTGTCCTTGTATCTAAAAGGGCTTTTTATTTCTCTGAGAAATATGAAGGATTTTATATACGGAAGAAAAATAAGCATATTCGAAAGTGATGCATTCATAAATGAGCCAATTTATGAATGTCACAGTTCTACGGTCCCTTCTATTACACGGGAAAACGCACATTAACATTGCAAGTTAATGAAGCACGTGTTGAAATAAAAAAGAGAAAGAATCTCATTTTTAAAAAAGTACCGTTAATATTTGTCAGATTCAGAAGAAGCAAAGCAGAGCCCTAAATAAATGATTTAATGCACATCCCTGACATATGAAGATAAAATATTCCTATCTTCTGCTATTAATTCAATTGTGATACCAGAACCTTCAATTGCAATTAGAGCAGAATTTTGCAAACACTGAAGTGACACTTCCCTGCCCCAGAGAAACAACATCTGAATTCATGCAATCAGTAACAGCTAAACTGCTTCAGAATTTTTGAGGAAGAATATAAATATCTATTTGATGAAAGCACAAACGAAATTTCCAAGTAAGATAATTGAAAATACTAACTGATTACTTCATTATGAAGTATGGCATGGTGTATAGTTATTACTTCTGCTTATATCAACTTGGATAGTCAATGCGCCTTAATTAGCTGCGGTTTTGACAGACCATAATCTTCAGGGACTGCAGAGTCATTTTACATTGCAGCCGTTAATCTGTTAAGCCCTGTAGCTGTATGCTTAAAAGGTACATAGTATTTATAACTCACACAGAATGGAAGTAGATTGCCCAGATCAGGCGAAGATAAAACAGTTATCCAGTAGTTCACTCTTTCTCTAAAACAGATATACATGGACATGTGCCTTTGTCCCAGCTGCACAGTCAGACAAAGCAAGACTTTGCACAGGACTCCAGCACAGCAGTTAAGCAGCAGGTCCTGTCACCCAGTTACTTCTTTTTCATCCTTAGACGTCACCCATCAAATGATACAAGAATGGTGAATCTGCAAAACCAGCTCTTCTCCTTATTCTTGTAGCTGATTCCCCAGGCTCTCCAGGTCCCTGGGTTACTTTATACAGAACCAAAAAGATAAACAGCATAGGTAGCATTATGTAGGCATTAAAGATCAAATGTAGATGCTTGTCTCATGCATATACACATTCCTTCATAGACACTGGAGGGAAACAGACATTGTTAACAGGCATTGCATCTTAGCCCAAAGAGAAGATTTCCTCCTTCCAGTGCAGCCCAGGTGGATGTGAGGTCACAGTCTGGGAACAAATACATTGTTTGACATACTCAGTTCTACAGAGAGAAAAAAAAAGCTATTGGGAGAAGTGGGAAGTTTTGCTGGAGGCATCCTCTTATGTACACGAAAGGTACATAAAGATGAGCAAAAAGAAGCAGACATGAATGAGTAAACCAAACCGGCCCCAGTGTAAAAACTCACAGATAAACTCTCACCCACAGAAATGCTGGAGAGGGCAGAGAACAATCTAGGTCCCAGGTGACTTGACTTCATCAGCTGCAGAGGCTGTTCTCCACCTCCTCAAAAGAAAATCCAATGCAAATACCCATAACCACCAGCCAATGTGGCTGCTAGAAGAAACCGAGGAATATACAGATGATGATAAAACAAGAACATTAGCACTTCCTTTCATTTTCTAGTAAATGGACCCTCTGAGGCTCTCTCCATTCCACACAAGATCTGACAAGCACAAGGAGGGTAATTCCACAAGTCTCCCATGACCAAGCAATAAGAACAGGAGATATTTTGCCTTTTAATTCATCCTTGGGACTACTCAGCAATGACACGAGTGATATGCATTTGGGGTACTGATATTAACATCAGTTTCCTAATTTTTATTGAGTGTGTTGCTAACAGATGCCCATGTGCAACCGTTACGCTACTTTTCTTCCATCATGTGAATTTGCTTGAAGTTCTCACTTCCCATCACAAAGTTCAGTGCTGACCCTGAACTTCTCCAGAGCCCATGAGGTAACCAATTTCTGCCTAGATGCTTCTCTGGTCCATGCAACATGGACACTTCAATTAAACAGTAGTCTTAAGAATTAATTTACTGAAACTTCTTTGTTCATTTTACATGACCAATGCATACAGGAATACTTGGAGACACTGTGCATTAAGTTTCAGAGTGAAAAACTCAAAATCAAGAGGCAAGCATGGTACGGTTTTCACCTTCATTTATTCTTGAATCTACAAATAGGTGATATAATTGTCTTCTTTTCTCATGCCATACCAAGGAGAGGAAACACACTCGGGAGCTCAAAGACCCAGTTAGCTTATTGTTGATAAGTTCACTGTATGTCAGCTTCAAAAGAAGTAGAAAATACTTGTTGTTAGCACATGGGAGTGCTCAAGGCCCTCTCTTTTTCCTCAGAGTATGTTTCAGCCTGGGGCATGGAGAGGTACTTTCTTGCTAATTCCTGCAGGTTTTTGTCTAAAGGGTGGAAAAACTCTCACTAAACTCAACAAAGATTTCTTAGACGCTGTGTATTTTCTTCATGATTTCTCTCCCTGGCCAGTGAAGAGCTTGGTCTGTCAAAACATGATGATGTGAATATTCTAACCAGGAACATCAACACAAGGTAAGCAGTCATGTCCGTGAAGCGTGAGTCAAACTGTTATTCAAGTATTTTCCCAAGTTGACTGCATACGTTTATTGCATCAGCTCCTGCATTTCTTCAGGCCGACTGGTACTTGATTCTGTATTAGCGCTCCACCCTGAAACTTTCCAAGTTCTATCCACTTTATAAAAGGCCTGAAACTGTAGTGTAGGCTCTGAGTCTGCAGAGAGAATGGCACAGATTCTAATAAATTCTCAATGAGACAATCCCTAGAAATAAATCTCCAATTTTAAAGTGTTTCTTATGGGAAAAAAATAGCTTAATTGCAATTTATAAAGCCTGCATTCACATATTTTTCAGGTCCTCTCATTTTAGAGTTTAGATACCAAGATGCAGTGTCCTGGAACTTATACGTTCTGTAGGATTATCTGAGGGTGAACTAACATTTGGAATGGCAGAAAGAAACATTAAACCGGTTATTCACACATAACATTTGCAGTTCAATAACATAAAATCTACAGAAGACGGTGAAAGTCACAGCTTCCCTGTTTAGCCCAAACCTGAGCCTTGGAGCAGAATTCCTGCTAAAGTAGCACTACGCTGCCAGTCCTTGTTTTCTTAGGAGGAAGATTTTCTAGCTAGCAGAAATCCCCAGCCATCACGTGTTTTTGCTTTAAGCTCAGATTTTCACAGGCAGCATCTCACTTTGAGTCTAACTTTAGCCGAGGGTTACCTTCCTTGTGTTCTAGTCAATCTTAGGTTTGCAACCATGAGGGCTGCAGGCAGCGTCTCTCCTCCAGCACTTATTGTCCTTATCAACTGTAGACAATTAACATTTGCTTAAGGGACTTCAAGAAAGCACTCAGTTGTTCCCATTCTTGGCAGACTGCAGTTCAGCTAAATATCAGCACTAAGAAAAGTTTCATAAAAGTAAATCTTAATTAAAACTTAAGTCAGAAGAAAAAAAATAATCCAGCTTGTTTGATAACCTTAAAGGTGCATTGCAGAATAACTCTCCATCTGATTACAAGGCTCCTGCATATCAAAGCTGTGGCTGAGCTTGGACCTGGGAGTTCTTCTGAGCTCATGGGTCCAGAGATTTGTTCTGACTTGCCCTGACACTGCTGTGGCCAAGATCCCGGCATGCCATTGTTCCCTCTTTCCCCTACTCCAGAAGTTTTGCCCAGGAAGGAAACCAGACGCACAAAGCTGGGAGTCCTGGGAGGAGCTGGCAGATCCCAGATCTCTGCAGGCAGAAATTGTTCAGCCTCAACACAGCCTGAGGCACCCATCCAGCTCTCCAGAAAGAATGATTTAAATAGCTGAAATTATCACACTCTCAGCATGCCGAACTTCTTTTTCCTCTGGAACACTGATTTCAACTCCTCCACAATCCTCAGGTTCACCTCAGTGCCACCAAATACCTTCATTTAAGTACCTAGTTAGGAACAAAACTTTCTCAATTTTTTGCATAGGCAATGGAAAAAGAGAGGCACGCCTCTGGCCTGCCTGGGGTCTAAGCACCCCCCAGAAGCCTCTGTTTAAATGGAGGGTGGCACTTTTTAAGAAGATTGATAATCTTCCCCGATGGAATTCTGAATTTCTCTAGAGATGCATACAAAAATGCAGCTACAGGCAACTACCTATGATTTCACATTCAGTCAATTTTCAGTGCGTTTTCCTACTAAGATGGTGCACATGGTTTTTCAAATCTTCCGGTCTGGAGGGTCTTCTACAGTTCTATGCAGGACAACATACAACTGGTGCAGTTTCACCTACAGTTCAGAACTCTCAATCATTTTTAAAGACAGGGCTTCTACAAAGCATTTCAACTTTCATGTTTCTCCCAGTAAGTCGCTGCTGTCAAAAGAAGATCAGTGTAAGAAACCACATATTCCCAGCTAATAGAAACTGCCCTGGTCAGATAAAGACTTCTATGTGCAAATAACACTTGTTTTTCTTTCAAGAACTACAGCTCTTCCAATTCATTTTGAAAAGCCAACTTGAAGTTTGTTTGTTTTTATTCTGCTTCAAATTAAATACCCGTGATTTTCAAGTCAGTGCTAAACAAGACAGAAATAATTTTAACACTAGAGTTTATGCAATTAGAGTTACTGAAGTATAATTTTTAAGGCATTTCTCTCTTTTGTGCAGTTAGCCGTAAAGATGTAAGAAAAAGAAGAAAGGAAAACATTTAGCCAAGTTAGCATCAGCTTCTTTACACAACTGAGACGAATGAACACAACTGTAAGTGCCCATGGAACAGAGACGATGAAATGTCTCTGTTATTTATTCATAATAAACATCTATTAAGGTAGAGAGCTACACAAACCATCGTGTTTTTTCTACTACTCACACTGTAAATCTTTATTTGACTCTACATTAGTTGCAGCTAGTAACTTAGCTCTGATAAGACAGGGGTCTTCCATCTATTAAACAGTTCCTCTATCTGGCCAATACGCCAAGACATATTTTGAAGTTGGAATGTGAAAACTATAACTAGAAGCAACAAAAGAAGCATATAGGACTTTAATAAAATATGTGGCTAGGAAAAAGCCTCAAATACACTTGATCATTTTTCCTATAAAAGCTGACAATGCTGACAACACAGTAAACCAAACGTGTAGGAATGTCTTGCAAAATCTTAGGTATGACATTCAAAGCCACATCTTCTAATCTAAAATATATATATATATATTTATAAAATATAAATATATTTATAATATATTTATAATATATATATAAATAATAAAAATATATATATTTATTAAATATATTTATAAATATATATATATATATATATATAGGTGCAGTCCATCCTGGTTATCACCGGTGTACTGGCTGGGCCAATTCACTGTACAGATTCATTCTGCATCCCTCACAATGTATAGAATAGGATCATATAACCTAAGACCCATTCAAAGCTAGTGCCAGGGATGGCAGAGACTTCCATTTCCATACAAAGTTAGATTATCAAAAGGTATCACCACTTATACAGGTTACTGCCTCCTCCTGAAATTAACAGCTGGATTTTTCATCCAGAAGGCCTCCAATTTCAAATGATAGCGTTTCTCTATTTTCTACCTTGCAATCAAGTGCCTCAGATGCTTGCAGACGTGAACAGAAATATTAAAAGTTTTTCCTTCTGGATCCTGAATTACTTTCTCCTTTCACCTGGTTTACCTGCTTCCTTCTTTACACCTGCTATGATAAACCATATGTTAAGGATAAGATTTTCAAATATGCAGCAGTTGCCAGACTCAATAAAACTTTATTATTTATTTAGAAGAATTTTAATTCCAGCTTTTTCAGTAAGTTTCCTAGATGAATAGATCTGGTTTCAATATTTCTCCTTCAGTATTTGTTCCCTGTGAGGTTAGCCATGGCAAATATGGTATCTTCCCACTGGCTGATTTTCCACATAATCGCCAGGAAAATATACAGAGCATTTCATTTTCGTTTCACTGAGGCAATAAACCCTTAGAGACACTTTAACAAGTAATATGCATCACATTAATTTACTATTCACTTATTTTAGCTGTTTGTTTCATTTGCACAGACTGGTTCTTCAGTATTTCACCATGGGACAATAAATGTTCTAATTCAGAGTAAATCAAAAACAACAGTATGCTCAAACTTAATGGGAGGAATATTTTAAAACATGAAGCTGTTTGACCGTAGAAGAATTACTTACTTGAAGACAGTTCTATTAAAGAACATTTACTTTCCACTTCATACACTGATGTGAAATTAAAAGTGATTCAAATTTCAAACCCAAACACTTTACTTCAACTGCCTCAACCAAAGGGCCTCCAAAGAATTTCCATTCTCTGCTCCTCCAGATGACAGGACCTCTGGGGAACTCTAACAGCAATTCCAAAATCAAATAGCCGTGATGGTCGTGAAGGGACAGAGACAACCATCCATGAAAATCCTGTGCAAGTTAGCTGAATTCAGGGGTCTTCCATTAAACTTTTGGAGTTCAAGTAATCAGGATTTTGCTTTATTAGAAATTCTATGGTCTCTACTTGCTTTGGATAACATCTGAGTATTCTTGCTGTTGCATATTCCTAGTAGAAATCCAAAATTATCTCAGAGTTTGAATAAACCAAATGCAGACCATCAAACTAGTCTTTCTTGTACACCATGAAAATGAAAGTCATTTCCAGTTCTTGCTTAATTTTCTAGAAGTTACTACTCTGATATACAAGTTGTTCAGTAGTATGCTTTACGCTCTACATAAAAATTAACTAGCATGGTAATGAATTTGATTTAAATAAGGTAAATTTCATACTGAAATAAGTGGCAGCTATTCCCCTCTGCACATCCGCAGGACTCCACATACTTTGCAGCCTTATATTCACTCAGCCTCCCTGTACACCTTTTCTATGCCATTTTAGAGACAAAGAAACAAAGACATGTAAAAAGATTAAACAGTTTGGTTTCCTAAAGCTTCTGCCAGCGCTGGAAATATAGACCATGCCTGACTCTTTATTTCTTTGCTGTAATTATGAGTCATTTTATCCTCAACAGTTCTTCTACATAATCACTTTCGGAATTTCATGCCTTATTTCTCATTCCCTCTTAACATTCCAGTTTGCCAATAGGTTTAGAATTCCTGTCTTGGGAGGCAGGAAGGAAAAAAGAAAACCTGTGCTATTAAAGAAATTGAGCCTGAAAGTGCAGTAGTCTCACCAGAACGTGGCAATTCAGCAGTAAAGGCACTGGAAGCAAACTGGCTCAGTACAGCGGGGAAAAGAATGGTTCACAAATATAAATTCAAGTATTTTAGTATAGCTTCTACTCACAGATTTGACATTGCTGTATATCTTTACTGTCTGGTTAGTCAGTGATAGCTAATGCTGAGGCGGTTAGTCAAATCTATGAAATTCTACTTACCACTTATGCCTAAAAAGTACTCAGACACTATTAATTTATTCAGACTATTTCATCTTATCATAAAGATCTTCTGCATTAATACTTTTTATTTTTTTAACTTTTTTTTTTTTTTGCCAATCATGTGACAAAAAGTACTGTGCAACATATGCATAAGACCAACAACAAAAAGCACCTGTTTGTAGCCATTAAATCAAAGCTAACTGATTCTACATGGACAAAGGCAGTGTAATACATTCCTTCTTTTTGAGGTCACATTTAAGAACTTGAAATTTTATTTTGTCAAAGAAAAGAGGTGTTCAGTCTTCAAATCTTATTTAATCATAACAGCTTAGCAACTTATTTCATAATAATACAAAGGCTTAATTGCAGCCTTGCTTGAGCCTAACATGCACAAGTACATGCTACATAAGCCATTACAAAAACAACTGCCTTTGCCCTGTGCATATCTTAGCTTCTAAACTCTAAGAATAATCTGATACTCATGAACTGAAACCTGTAACAGCCCTGATTATGATACTGTTATCCCATCTGCTATTCTCCTAGGAGGGTTTAAATCCGTGTATCTGCACTGCACCATAGTCATTTGGTTGGACTGGAGTTCCTTAACATACAGAGCTAAGATTCTATAACGACAGCATAGCCCTATATCTGTAAAGAAACACTTTTTCCTATAGGAAAGTCAAATATTTTTAATAGATTATATTTAAATATTGGTAGACAGAGCACTGTTCCTGTCTGATTTTTCATTCAACTAAAGCACCGTGTAAAAATGGTACCCTCAGACCATAACACCAGTAGATTATGTATCATACAGGCATTTCAGTCAGAGAATTGCTTTGGTAGGGAAGAGAGATCTTTCACAGATAAAGTCATGGTAAAAGAAGAGATGGGTTGTGAAGGCAAAGAAGCAGCAATAGCAATGCTTTTTAGCTGAAAAGCTCAGTACCATTTAACATTATTTTAAAATTTCATTCATGTTTACATCATCAAATCTCACAACTGCTAGAAGAAAACACTCTGAAGAAATGAAACTGATTGAACAATTATACACAATATAATCCACAAGCAGAAGCAGGGAGGTGAAGCTGTGTGCTCTGCTTGAACTTTTCCATCTCCCACCTTTCTTCTGCACTCATACGTGGCAGCAAGCCTGAACATCCCCCAGGGCTTGAAGCACTTTGAAGCACTACAGACCTTTCTACATGGTGCTATTAATAGTTATCTTAGCACATCTCCAACACAGAGAATTAAAAATAAGCTACCTACCGTTACACACAGGCTTTGTTAGGACAACTTGTTGAGCTCCAATGAATTCATCATGAAGATGCTTCAACAGGTCAGTTCTTTACCAAGAGAGCAGTGAAGCACTGGCACAGGCTGCTCAGAGAGGTTGTGGATGCCCCATCCCTGGAGCTGTTCAAGGCCAGGTTGGATGGGGCCCTGGGAAGCCTGGTCTAGTATTAGATATGCAGGTTGGTGGCCCTGCATGCAGCGGGGGGGATGGAGCTTGATGATCCTTGGGGCCCCTTCCAACCCAAGCCATTCTATGAGTTAATGATCAGGATGATGATAAGAGTTCACCCTTTCGCTAATCGGAGTGATAATAATAATTAATACCAAGAGCTGATGATCAGGTATGGCATCACACATCTCTTCCAGCACAGCACCCAGCCTGTATCTGTGTATCTGTGACGGTATTCTTGCAAGAGAATGTGCATGTCTACAGCTATTGTATATTTCTATGTGCACACATGAAATATATTTCATACATAAAAGTTGCTTTACGTTTAAACATAAAAATTTTAAAAATACAGTTCCTCTCTGCTAGGGAAAAGGATATGACTGTTAAACTTTCCCTTCTGTGCACTGTAAAGTAGTTCTATTCTACTATGCAGTTAATTTTGCAAAAATAAAAGCAGCTGAAAAAAAAAGGATTTATAATGAAAAATAACAGGCGATATAACTGCAGGTTACAACTATGGATTGCTTTGATTCTCACCGTGTTCAGAAAAACTGAACTCATTCTGTCTTCAGAAAAACTACTGTTTTTGCTGATAAATGAAAAGAAAGCATAAGAAAGACTGCAGTGAGAAAATCGGAGCCACTTTTGACCAGAACAAAGGGAAGAGTATAGAGAATGTATGGGGAAGACTATAGAGCACGTATGGGTGACTCTTCAAACCTTCATTGTACGTTCCATATTTTTTTTCAGGCTGGAAAATATATAGCTGTTTCTAAGAGAGGGGTGCGAAAGCATCGACATGTAATCTGCTTAACTGAAACTGACTTGCAAAAGGCAGAAAGAAGACAGCAACTCTTCATGTATTCCCATACTGGCAAAATCACTAAAAATGCCTGATCTCATGACTTTTCCAGCCCAGAAGTGTCTATCATGGCTAAGCAGGGGAAAGGAGAGAAATTTATTTGTATATAGGTATCTGTATAGATATATAGATGTGATTGATGTATATAAGCATAGATACATACATGCACATACGTATATATATATATACATAATATATAAGGTTACAAGTTAAATTTACAATATATTATCTATATTCCAAAATCTAGAAAGTCTCCAAATAGCAGAGTCACAGGTGCAATGCAAGAATCACGGATTCATAGAATCACTAAGGTTGGAAAAGACCTACAGGATCACCCAGTCTAACCATCCACCCATCACCAACAGTTCTCACTAAACCATGTCCCTCAACACAGCGTCCAAACGTTCCTTGAACAACTCCAGGGTCGGTGACTCCACCACCTCTCTGGGCAGCCCATTCCAGTGCCTGACCACCCTTTCAGAGAAGTAATATTTCCTAACGTCCAGCCAGAACTAAGAACACCATCTGTTCTACTAGTATTTTGTTTGTTTGTTTCCTCACTTTCTACTTCTAGTCTAGCAAAAAGAAATTCTTAATCATTACAGAGCATCATATGCATTAACATCAAAAACCCAATTCCTGTTTTCTGAGTTTAGAGGGGAAAAGAATTCTCCTGTGTAGGAACATCCACCAGAATAGTACACATGGAGTGTACACACAACAGAAGTTTAAAGCCAGTTTCTAAGTTCTCCTCTGTAAAAGTTCAGAGCTGTCTGTATATGGAAAGCAGAAATAGTCCCATTTCTCTCTCAGAATTAAGTACAGATTGTCTCCACAACTGCCAATTAAATAAAATATGATACATTATCACAATATTATTTTCAATATGCTCTGAACAGCTGAAGAGGAGGGATTTGAATAAAACGTCTGCCTCAGCATTAATCACGGAGTCATTTCCTCAGAGCTGTAATAACGTACATTTTTGCAAAGCAGTTCTTCTTTTTTCCCCTTGCTTATTTTATCTCAGCAGCAAGTGCAAGATGAAACAGTTCTTAAAACTGAACCAAAAGTGACACGTTACAGAAAGATTTAACAAATCCCATGAATCGGTTCACAGGTGAAAATTAAGAGGGAAAGGAATAAATACAGAACACCAGAAATCATCACAAAAGAAGCTGCTCTGCTGTGAGTGTTGTAAAAAAAAAAAAAAAAAAAAGGCCACTCTTGCTCTATTTAAGTACTGGAAAAGTACTTGAAATATTTATTTCTAACTATGAATGTGACAAAATCACTTGGAGTGAAGGTACCTGCGTATTTGGCACTCAAGTACATCTAACTACAGGAGCACATTCACAAATTGTTCACACATCTATTTCAGCTGTTTCTTCCACATTTTTATCCTAAATCCTTTGCAAACGGCAAGTGAAAAAGGCATTGAATGGGCTAGAAATGTTCTGGATACTTTACAGATCCTTTACAGTCTGAATCAGCATGTTCATAGTTTGGCTGAAGGTTTTCCATGAAGCAGACAGTGCCAGAGTGCCAGCCAAGAAAAAAGAAACCAAGAGTTGTTCACTTGTTGTGTTGCTATTTTTTTTTCTTTTCTCCTGCCAAGATAAGAGAACTGTGTCCACTGAAACAGAATGAATCAGCAAAGACAACACAGAGTATGAGCCCAAGTGTGAACCTAAGCCCCAAGGTAGCACAAGAGAGACTACAAAGTACAGGCATTGCAGTGTGGGCACAGTATCCACAGACCTCTTTAAAGGGTCATCATGCCCAACACGATGTTGTAGACCAGTGTCAGTCAGCACCAAGGCTACCTGTGCTTTTGTCTGTTGATGCCTGAGGCAAAAAGGAGTAGAAGAGGTTAGGAGAAAGCACTGTTAGAAAACACAGCTGCCCTCCAGCCTTCTACCACCCTGCAAAAGCAAACGATGGAATAAGCAGGTCAGCGAGGTAGTTAGGAAGAACCCAAAGAAAGGTTTGGCAGCAAAATGTAAATATATATGTAAGTATACAGCAGTACAGTGATAAGGCTTCATATCTCTTTGGTAGTAGAATCATAGAATCCTTAGAGTTGGAAGGGACCTCTGAGGGCCATCTAGTGCAACTCCCCTGCAAAGAACAGGGACACCACAGCTAGATCAGGTTGCCAAGGGCCTTGCAGCCTTGCCTTGGAAGCAGGGACAGGGGCATCAACCACTTCACCAGGCAACCTGTTCCAGTGCCTCACCACCCTCACTGTAAAAGATTTTTTCTTTATATCTAACCTAAATTTACCCTCTTTGAGCTTGCTTTAAATAGCAGGGAGTATGACAAACAGGAGTCACTGGAAATGAGGAAACATTGAAACACTGGGAATGACCTGATCATGGACACCGTAAGGAAAAATGCTCTAGGGCCAACTCTACCAGCTCTACACTCCTGTCCTCTTATTTCTGAAGTCTCTGAAGCAAAATCTGTAGTCTCAGATAACTGAGACTAAGGGGAAACTACAATAAAAAAACAGTGTTCATTCTGGTTAGTTGAGTATTCGATGAAGTAAAGCTAAAAATACATTTAAAATTATTGTTTCCTGACACGTCATTTGGGATATATGCCCACAAATTTTTCAAAGGTTTCTCTACAGCTTCATAAAACTGCAGACAGTTAAATTTTCTAAAGTACAATCTAGCACAGTAGCTAATAAACATCACAAAACCACATGAAATCTCTTACTGGCTAATTTATTTCTCCAGGGGAAAAATTACACTCAACAAATATTTTTATATAGATGGTTATTTTCTTTTTATATTTAAGCTTTGACTAAACACACTAATTACATTTTGAATGGCCTGTGATAAGAACAGGCAGTATTACACTGTGTTGCTGTCACTGTGGAGAAGCAAAAGTTCAAGTACATAGGTTCTGGTTCCCAACTGCTGCCTGCCCTGGCCAAACAGCATGACACAGCCCTGCTTGTGCAGGCAGCTTGTAGTATTGCCTTCATTTAGAAATAAATATACACAAATGCAGGTATATATATATTATCTCTCTCAGCATCACAGAACTGCTCTCATTTGTTGAGTTTAGAAAAAAAAAATAGATGTTCAAAGTTTTGGTTTGGGGTTTTTTTTTAAATCAGTACAATCAACCTCATTGAGCATTAAGGCAATATAATGCCTGTGAACAGAACAAATCCCTTCTGTTGTAGGAGCTGTCTCAGTTGGAGTAGACCCTACCATATGATTGTACACTGGCCAATGTGGAACGTTACCCTGTTGGGCTAAAACTAGTCACGTCCAATCACTAACACAAAAACATGGAGGAAAACTTGTAAAAGAAGCACCTGGACAGCAAAGAGGTTGTAGGGCAAATTGTAGCTGACATAAGGTTTTTTAAAATCTTACACTGGAACTTTCTCTACCATCATCTCCTACTGGACAATTTTCCAAACTATGCTATATTGTAAAGCTAAAACTGTTTTATTGTCTTGTATCGGTTTAATAGTTATTCTTTCCACTTTATTCTACCCACAGCAGTCTTTCATTACTTCTTTCCAAGCCTGTGAGTTGCAGAGTCTTAGATCTGTTTTCTCGGGAAGGCAATAGCTATGTAGCCTGACTTTTCTCCCAGACATAACACTGCAGATCACAGCACACATGATATAAAACCTATCCTGGGCCAGTGGCAACGTTCACAACAATTTCTACCACTAGTTTAGTTCCGTGCTGCTGAATACTGATTTAGGAGCTCGGCTGCCAGTAAGCAGGCCTGCACCTCACCCAGCCAATGCACAGTGAGTAGGCCAAAGCCAAACTTGATAACAACGCAGCAGGAAGGCACTCAGCCCAGGACTCAACCTTTCTCCAGCCCTGTCCCTGCAGCTTGGCCCAGCAGCCCACACTCAGTGGAGCCCCTACTTCTCAATGGAACATGCCCACCTCTGGCAGATATTATGGTTTTCATACTATGACAAATGCAAGTGAGCAGCTGTCAGCAGCACCTGTCATGGATGTATCATGAAGTATTGGCAGACAGACACACCTCTGATGAAGGGGAAAAAGTGTCTCCAAACCACTGAAATCAACACCTAAGATCATTCTCCCTGGCATAAAAATAGTGTGATGACACAGCCATCACACAAAGTACAGATGGGAAGAGATATCTGTGACTATTCTGGAAGCTCCTGCAGTATCTCAGCATTACCACTCTATCCCAAACTGCTCATTTGTCCTCTCTTTACCAGTCCCACAGGAAAAAAAAAAAAGGTGTAAGCATCCTTACTTCATTTCAAAGCAAAGCTTTTCATCTTAGCTCTAAAATACCTTCCACTGTGTTTTTGGTCTTCCAAGCATTGCGGAAGACCAAAATGACAAATAGATAAATAATTATTCCCTGCATCTAGCATCTTTTGGTCATCATAACCTCCATCTCCATGACAACCCACAGGTGACTGTAACAACATCTTTGACGTGCGCAATAAAGAGCAATCTGTCTTTGCCCCAGACACAGGAGGAAACTGTGTGTCATTCAGGTTTCCATTTAATGGCCACATTTCTGCACTGGTTACAGCTGTGCAATCCCACTCAGGTCAATGCATGGGCACCAAGGTATGTTAAGCTCATCTTTTTAGTTTTTGACTCTCCCATGCCAACAAAAAAGTGAATCTATGCAACAAATTAACCACTAACCATTAATTTTCTAATAGGTAGAATTCCTATTCAATTTTAGAATCATTAAGGTTGGAAAAGACCTCTAAGCCCACCTACCACCAATACTGCCCACCAAACCATGTCCCTAATTACTACATCTATCCTTTCCTTAAACACCTCCAGGGATGGTGACTCCACCACTTCCCGGGGCAATTTCTTTCAATGACTAACCACTCTTTATGAGAATAATTTTTTCCTATTATTTCAACCCGAACGTCCCCTGGTGCAAACTGAGGCCATTCCCTCTAGTCCTATCACTGTTACCTGGCAGAAGAGGCCTACCGTCACCTTGCCACAACTTCATTTCAGGTAGTTGTAGACAGCAATAAGGTCTCCCCTGAGCCTCCTCTTCTTCAGCCGCTCCTCATAAGACTTGTGCTCCAGATCCCTCACAGCCCATCAATCCAGACTGTCCGCATCCCTCTACAGGGCCTTCCTACTCCCAAGCAGATCAACACTTCCCCCTAACTTAGTGTCATCCACAGACTTACCAAGAATGCACGCAGTGCCCTCGTCCAGGTCTAGGTAGACTACGTCAACAGCCTTTCCCTCATCCGCCAGGCAGGTCCACTAGATCATAGAAGGAGGTTGGTCAAGCAGTACCTGCCTGTCAAGAACCCATGCTGGCTGGGCCTGATCCCTCGGTTGTCCCACACATGCCATGTCATCACACTCAAGATGATCTGTTAGATATTGGTTCCTTTTAATGTCAGCTATATAGCCATGAAGTCTTCATGCTCACAAGAAAACTCAAAGTAATATATTGTTTATCCCACCTTTATTATTTCCTTTTCCTATAATACTGGATACTTTGTAATATAGATTCCTTTGCTTTTGGGCTAATATTATGAAACTTTGTTGTTGCAGTGTCTTTGAAAAGCAAAATAGGGGGAAGTTATTCCATCAAACTTTGTCCAGCTATAAAGTAAAAGAAGCAGGCCATCTCCTGCCTGTGAATAATGTGAATAAAGTTGGATGAATACCTGTCATCTGCTGCTGCTTGCATTTTCCAGCTCACTCCCTTTAAATCAACAAAAGAAAGCCAATGGAGCTTTATACTCTGTCCCTCTGAACATAAAAAAAAAAAAAAAAATGGAATTTCAACATTCATTTCAAGCCAAATTGAAAATGGTGCCAATACATATATTTCACATATTCCCCTCATTTTCAGCTTTCATCCTTCATTAGTATGCAATATGAAAATCTTTACTTTCTAATTATCCCTATATTCCCCAAGAAATAGTTGCTTCTGTTATCAAGTTCCATGAAAAGAATGCATTCTTTCAGCTCAAAAAAAATGTTTTGACCTAAATTTATAGTCTTTTTTTTTTTTTGGCTCAAATATTGATTTGAATCCAGACTTTCCAGCTGAAAATCACAATGAAGCACAGGTGTACTTGAATGCAGTCAGTGAAATGAAGCAATTGGAGTCCTTCTACATAGCTATACGCTGTGTAGTACCCAGCCCACCCACATAGCTATTAGCTCATTTGCCCATTAAAAAGCAGAAACTTAATAAACTTTAATTTTGCATAATTCATAAGCAAACAATTTCCATCTGTTTTACCTTCAGAGTCGGCGCTGATTAGGGGCCATGAATGCATTGAAGAAGTGAATGCTCAGTGGTACTCTGCTGGTATAAATATATGCTGAGAAAAATGCCCGAAGGCTTCAAAGACTTGCAATAATTCCAAGCGTATATACAAAAAGAAAAGTGATCAGGACTTGAAAACCTCAAGAAGGATTCAGTGTATTCCAGCACCCTATTTAATTCTCACGTTTATCCATCTACCCTTCCAAGAAAGGTGTGCACAAAACAAAGCGAGTACAAATAGGAATATATAGTATTTTCACTCTTTCTAAGTTTTATCTTCCTTTTTTATTGATAGATCTCCCAAGCAAAGGTCCCTTTCTTAAAGGGAGGCAAACCCAGACCCATTTATACAGTCTTCTCTTCAGACCACTTGGACTGGAAGAAGGTTCTGTGCTTATCCTGCTCTCCTAGAGTTTAAACAACACTTTATCCTTTCATGAGGTCATGGTAAAACCTCTCCTCCAACTGCTATATGTGCAGATTTCACTAAACAATTCACAGGGCAGCTTGATTTTTCTCCAAGTATACAATAAACAGTGCTTCAAATCCTTGGTTTCAGAAGAGGAGCTATGCATACTGTGTATATCTTGAATGTCTTTTGGCTTATCCTTTCTTCTGATTTACAGGGTAAACACACTTAGAATACTTGTGCATTTTAGGATTTACAGAAATAAAATACAGGCTTCTGGCAAATCTGTCTCCTTTTTGTGAATTTCTAGCCCCTTTTCACCATCCACAAGCTGCTCAGGTACTCCTGGCTGTCCCAAGGCATTTATGCTCTGCTTCAAAGGACAATTTTGGAAGTTGATTACTAGTTAGTGATATTTCCATTTATTTTTTTTAAAGGCAGCAATTAGGCTGTTGGCTCTTCTACAGAAGATTTCCTGACCACCTCTGAACTACAGCTGCAGAATGATTGCCTAGTTTTAGCATCTGTAATAAATAAATGTTGGCAGCTGCTGAAGGCTTTCCTCTCCACTGCCTCCAACTGCAATACATGCAGATCGCTCCTTTAATTCTGTTCTAGACACCATGCATGTGATATGACATCTAGGGAACTTGTACGGCCATGTTCAGTTAACTCTCCTGACATCTTCCCACAGAGAAGAGAACTTTCTGATTAACATAGAAAAAATGATAGTGAGATGTAAGCTAAGCTGATTTATCACAGGAAGGAAAGAAAAAATCCTTTAGGAAACAAAAAAGAAAAAAGAAAGAGAGAGAGAGAAAACAAGGGTGGAGGGCAAAAGAAACTCTCAAGAGTCCTTGAAGGAAAAAAAAAAAGCCGTAAAACAATATTTTAAAATTGCATTAGAATAATTTGAACAGATGGCTTGTCAACAAGCAGTAAAATAAATTCCTGTGTGGTGACAAAATAATTGCCTACACAGAAATGATCACACGTTCCCCATAACATACCTGTAGCCTTGAAGGAAAACTTGTACGTCAGCACATCTCACCGCTTTTTCTGAACAAGGGCTTACACAGCTAAAGCCTTGTTTAGTTCTTCTACCTATGCCTTTTGATCAAAGAGAAGGTGTTATTTCTACCTTTAAGTTGTATTTCCCTTCCTCCTTTAACTACAACAGCCTGACTGCCGGAACGAGGATGAACATCTCATAGAGAATGGCCAACCACAACAACAAACATTTGCCAGCAATCCATATTTGTGCTTCTGTCCTCAATTTAGGACATTACAGAAGATTACAGTTCACAGCAGCAAAAAGGGTTCAAACTGCATCTTGCTTCTGACATTAAGCATCACCACTTCACTTCTTGTCCCCTCTCCATAAACTGCCCCAAGACTAAAGACACCTTCACTGCCTGCTGCTTAGCTCAGTTCTGCATTAGGGCAACTTCCAGCCGATGAGGTCTGCCCTCATCAGCAGCGAGGACTGCTAAGTCAGTGGGAGTAACTTCAGGTTTGTGGGAGACAAAAGGCTGATTCATCCACATGACAACAAATCCCCCAAAAAGGAATAAACAAAATAAAAAATGCAGGTCTGGCATGTTTGCTACATGGTTACTTTTCATCTCACAGAATAAAATATTCATGAACTTCCCAACACGAGCTGCCTAGCGCTCAGGAGAAACCGTTAAATATGTAGTAGGATGATATGCTGTGTGAGCTTTATACATTTAGACACTCAATTTTTTATATGATGCTTTTAGGTTTTTCGTGTATTTCACAGTTTTATGCACCAAAGTTCCTTGCCAGTGCCTCTCACAAAAGGCATTATATCACATGGAAAACAGGCAAAGAAGGCTGGAGAATTTTCTCATTTCAACCAGGAGCACGGCTAAAAAGGCAGAATTACCTCAGACAGAAGGGCAAAATGCAAATAAAGAAAGCATCTCTTTAAAAAAGAATAAATATTTTAAAGTAAAAAAACAAAAAAACAAAAGCATTAAGAAATTTAGGCTGAGAAGTTTAGAAATCCTTTAGACAGCAAATAGTACTAAATTATCTTCCTTCTATCTCTGATGAGCATTTCAATGGTGTAAGCAATATAGGAGGAAAGTAATTCTCACTTTACCATCTGTATCTACCCATATATAAAAGCCCTCGGTGCCTATTTTTATTAAACTGCTCATCCTAGCACCGTCCAGATCCATCTCTGACCCATCTCATCCTCAAGACCTCCTCCCAAGACCTTCATATCTGCAGCGTGCATGAATTCAGGTCAGGTCACAGCGCGCTTCTTCCTCAGCCCCGGAGCTATGCGACGCTGCTTCCCCTACTTCAGACAACTTCAAAGATGCTCATTCTCAGCAGCCTTATAGGTAGAAATTAGACAGTACGCTAGGTGATTAGATAATACTCCAAACAGTTAGGTAATAGTCCAAGCAAAAGCAGCGGCTTTATTTCTCAGCCCACACCAGTGCTCCATTCAGAATATTTTGAAGTAGTTTTTAATGATTAACACTACACAGCTCACAGATAATTGATAATACCATTCAGGTAAAGAATTTTCCTTCACTGATGTGCATGGAAGAGCAATCATTAGTCAAAGCTTCCTAACAGCTGCAGGCTATGCAGTGACAACAGCAGTCCCAAATTCCTTATTAAACACAGAAATCTGTTAATATGTTTGAACAAAAGATCTTCTGAGTGAGAAGGTGAAATATTTGTGCACTATCTTGGCACAAAGTAAATTTGCAGATGTTTAAAAAGGACTGAATGTTGAATCAGTTAGGTTATAGAGATTTACCTTTTATGAGATCCTCCTACCTCGGTACTAAAAAATGTTTTTAGGAGGATAAATTTCATGACTGACTGGAATACATCCAATGAAACTGCTGCTGAAGCAGATGCCTGTTGCTTTTCTGGTTTGTAAATGCTTTGTCTTTCAAAATTATTACTGCCTGATGAATATACTCCTATGAAAGGGTAACACTGCAAGAGGAAAAATAGAAATCTTCCACTCTGATTTATAAAAAAAAGTACTTTTTGTGTCGTATTTATAATTATTTCCTACATGAGAAAGTTGGGATTTTTTTTTTGTTGTTGTTGTTCTGTAAAAAGAACAAGATAATTTCATTTCCTCCTCAGTGTTTTTCAAAAGCAACTTTGCATAAAACAATATTCTATATTACAGACTCCACTCGTAAGGAAGTACATAAAAAATGTTAATTAGGTGTTAAAAATGAAACACTCATAAGCTGGAAATGCCAGCCTCACTTGTTCTGCCCTCAGAGCACACTGACAGTGTCATCAACCCTAATCCCTCATAACTGCAGGCAACTCAGTGATAGATAGATAAATATATCAAGTAGTACCCCCAGCAAGGGCTTTAAAATATCCAGAAAAAAAAAAAATCTTCCATTCTGTCATACAAGAGACCTAAAGTTCCAAGGAAGTACCTCAGACTCCTTTATGCAATGCAATCAAAATGATTACCAGCCAACCAACCAATCCCCGACATTCAATCCTGGGTGAGAAACCCTGCCCCAGCCAGAAAGACCTGGTGGCAGCTCTGAGCATGTAATCGTGACAAACCACAGAGGAACTGATGACACCCAGGTACTGCTTATAGCATCAGCAGATGCCAGCAGTGTGTCCAGTCTACATGCAGCCACTCTTGTATACTACAATATAAATGAAAAACACCTAAGACAGGATACATAGTGGAAGGTCAGGGATCATCAGTAGGTAAACACCAGAAGACTTGAGGGCTGGGATTAATATAAAAATGGTACAAATGGATGCTGTCAGCACCAATAACATCTTGGGGATACCAAGAAGCAAGCTGGACGCCCAAGGACTCACACTAGTCATCTAACAGCCTTGTCACATAGTTCCATCCATAAACTTAGCAAGTTCTGCATTAAAGGAGTTTTACCTCTATGTTGTTAGATGTCAAGAGTTTCCCTAGTTCTCTACCAACGTCTCATTTGCCATCAAGGCCAACAGAAACTGAAGTGCATAAAAACATCAGTCAAATGGAAGAAGACTGTGAGATACATTTTTCCCTTGAACCTATGCTCTCCGAGCCTTGCTCTCTGGAGCACCTGTCCCCATAGCTGTCCTCTTCATGGAAGACCTCCAACTGCTCCCAGGTGCACAGATGCTCAAAGAGTGGCCAGGTTTGTTTACATTTCTTTGTAAAGAGAAGATTTTCATTCTCCCCTCGTACACATACCCATATGCACAAACAGTCCTGACCAGCTCCTAGAGAGTGTGTCTTGAAGCCTCAGGGCACCATTCAATTTCTTTCTGGTACTTCTGCCCTTAGGAGCCTTTTCCTTTAATCTGATGTACTGACAGAGAGGCATAATCAAATGGCAGGCACATTTTCAGGCTCAGCAATCAGGCAGTGCTCCATGATGTCTAATCACATATTCAGCGGCTGCTGAAGAGAGGGGATTTTTACTTCCCAAAAGATCTGTAATTATCCTCCACAGGCAAAATCTGCAGACTTTTTGCAGGCCAGCAACTGCAGAAGTGAATTTCTCATTGCTTTAATTCTCAGACAGTCTGACTGTATGCGTTCTTCTCGAGTAGTAATCATCTCAAGGCATGCATGTCTCATTAGGGCAGCAAAAAAATTATTTGTCCAAAGCCTGATGCCCCTACACAAACCTGCAGGCCTAACATGAGTAAAACAGGATACTGAAAACTGATCTTCTATTTAGTCTTCCTTCTTTCTCTTCACATAATACACAAGCCAAAAGATTCTATTTATTAAAAAAAAAACAAACAGAATTTTAATTTGCAATAATAATTCTATTATTATGTATATATATAAAAATATTGTATTTATAAACAAATTACTAAATGGCTATAGAAGAACCATTTCATGAATAAATATCTTCCTTTTAACTGAGAATATGAATTGGCCAAACTGGCAAACCTTGTATTTAAATGTCTTAATGACAGAGCTGTTTATTTTCCACAAAGCTGGATACAAGTTTGACATTTAGTAAGGATGAAACTAAGGCTGTTGCTCTTAACCTTAGCATCCAGAGGAGAAAAGCGCTCCTAGCAAACTTTTATCCTTCCCCAGTTAAGCAGGGCCCATGCAGGAAGGCTGGAGCAAGGCGACACTGCAGCCCATGGGAAGCACATGGGTTCGCTACCAGAGCCAGAAGGCAATTTCCCTCACTCTCAAGAGCTTTCCACTAAAACGAATTAATTAAAATCAAATCTTGTTGCTAACACACCTTGTCCATCGTGGCTCAGAGCAGAAAAAATTTACTTAGTGTAGTTAAATTCTGAAAAATATGGCTTAGAACAGACGTGCTCACACATCCTAAATTGAGGCCACAAACAGCACTGCGATGGCTAAATAGCATGCTCACAAGCATCATTTCAGTAGTTTAGGGACAATTTTCAAGATCAAGAGTGGTAGCTATGAGTAATAGCACCATACAGAAAGGGGTGGCCAGGCAGTATTATCTCTGACTGCACCAGATGAAAGATACCAGCAGCCATTATCTATGGCAACAGCTACATGCAGCATAAGTCCAATGCCCCCCAGAACCTGGCTTAAACCTTCTGAAACCACCGGAGAAATGTCTCCACACTGAAGAAAATGGAGGCAACTCTCATTACTTCAAGCTGGGTTTCTATTGCTAGTGTGCAGTCCTCATAGTTCAAGGAGATTTACTGAAACGTTTGCTGCTGCAAAACAAAAGATTTCACATGCATTTCCCAGAGTACGCAATTACAAACCCAGCAAGGCTGCACAACTTTTTGCTGAGAAAAACTATCCTGCCCTTTGGCATGGCAAGCTAGGCTAATATTAATAGGATTCCTTCCCATGTTGTGAAGCAGATATCTGGATGTTTTCAGTGCTGTATTTCTGCTTTTCTGAAAAGAAAGATACCCACTCTCCCACACAAAAGCTACCCTGCTTTTGCTGGCTTAAATTAAAACCAGCTGCTTGTATTGTAAAATTTCAACTTACAGTAGATTTTCATGTGAATGAGAGTGCAATTGTTTAGACCATCATTATAAAGGAGCCATTCTGCACTATCAATTTTTCTGCCAGCAAAAGTGACAGTGTGGAAGTACATCGTCTTAAAAATTAGTATTTGTTCTACTCACTGAGCTAAAGACTACTTCTAATAGCTGAAGGGAATCTGTGTCATAAGAATTTTGTTTTCTCAGAAACAACAACAAAAAAGTTTAAGCAGATTTACTCTTCTTCCAGTAAAATTAAAGCTTTTTCTTTTAATCGAGTTTACTTTTAATACCAAAACCACATACTACAAATATTGCTTTCTCATGTGGTCTTCGAATAATCTAGAAGATCTGTGTGTCAATGCTTTGAGGCTCTCCATGCATACAGTTTGGTGCAGGTGCATCTTGATGATTCGAGTGTAGGCCTGATCCTGCTCAGCTGTGCATCAGTGGAGATAAAAGAAGATGCTAACACGGCTCTTCCCAAAGAAGGCTAAGCAAGAGCCATCTCAGGTGATCTCAGAGAGGGCAGTTTGCTGTGCGGATGGCCATGCCCTGGCACAGGCTGCCCTGAGAGACTGAGGTTCCTCCAACTTCAGAGATACTCAACTGCTTGAGCACCCTGCTCGGAGCTGGGTGTTGGGCTGGAAGGTCTCTAGGGGCCCTTTCCTACCTCATACCTTCTCTGAATCTGCCAGAACTTCCTGGGAGCACAGATGATCTAATTTACCACATTATTCCATATATGTGTCATCAGTATAGCTCTTCCTCCAGCCTTAATAACAAAGCTAGTGAACGAGCCCTCTAGACGGAGTCTGACTTGGAAATTCACTCATGTTTTCACCTGGGCTAAGATTCTAAATAGCACTGCATTAAATGAGGGAAATGAAATGCAGCTTCAGTCTCTAACCAAATGTTAGGAGAAAAAGTAAATAAATATTATAGCAAAAGATGTATCATCAAATTATACAAGGAACTATCACACTAAGAAGAGTGAGCATGAAATCTATATCCCAGTCATGTCTGGGAAATACTCCCTTCAGCTTTGACAGTGACATTAAGCAGTAAGTTGATAGTAAACCTGGAATTATTCACAGACCCCAGAACAGGATTAGCCTTTGGCTTCCACCCCATACTAATTTCCAAAGCTTTGCAGATATACTCATCAGTACTTCATGCCAAACTCTCAAGCAATTGCCTCTCATGCAACTCATTTTGGTATAATATAAAATAAAAACGTTGTTTTCTCTCACAGAACTAAGCTTTTCTCTCAAGGCCATTTTCAACTAAATAACTAAAGGAAGTAACTACTTTTCAATGGAATTTCTGATCTGACAACAAAAAAACTGTGAATATTTATTAAAAGCAAGGCCTTGGAAGTCTTGCATAAAAAAATGGAGGCTTTTTTCCTACTTAATGAAAGGATAACAATATTGAGGAAAAAAATCCTGAAATAAACAAAGAAGTATCAACAACAGTTTTCTAGTGTATCCCTTAAAGAAATAAGGTAAGTTCCTATCGTGGTATAAACCAAGGTTGCTCCGCTGAACTACACCAGTATGGCTTACACAGAGTTTACAAGACGGGTCATATATTTGACTATTGACATCTGTTAGCCAAGATCTGCAAAGCAGTTTTAACGAGTTAGGAATTGAAATATTGGTATGCTACACTTTTTGGCACGCAGCTCTTCTCCTTTGAAAACGGGAGCTGTGAGCCATGGAGAATTTCAGCAACAAGGAGCCAAAGCATCACTTAGTTCTTCTTTTGGAATAAAGGAAGTCTCACTTGATACCAATTTTATTCATTGCTTGTAGGATAAAGACAATCAGTGATACTTATTAACTCCAAAGCTGTGATGCAGCCAGATGCATAATTTCACTCCTCAGTTGTTCTCCACAAACATTTTTAGTGTTAAAGAAACCAGAGTTCTCAGTATATACTTCTGATCCAGAGCTAAAAGATACAAGTACCACAAATCAAAAAGCAATGCTGGCATTCAGCACATAAGAAAATTAAACATGCAAATCAAAGTGAGCCTTCCTGCAAATTCACTGGAGATGGTATCCCCTTTAGCATGCTTCACGACCCTGAGACTAACTTTAAAATGCTCATCAGCAGGATCGCATCACTCACCTTTACCTCAGCAGGACGCATTCAGTGCTGCTGTGGCTGGATCTAAACTCTACTTGTCAGCTAAGGAAACAACAGGCTTGAAAACAGGGATTAAAACTACAAACTAAGGTTTCTCCTACTCTCTTACAGATTCCAATGCTCTCGTAGGCTTCAACACACCAGATGCCCTTATTTGCCCAATGAGGATCCACAGCATCCCATCTGATCAACAACGCATTACAGTGTCATAGTTTTGATGTTCAGTTCCGTTGTGCCCTCTGAGAGACTTGGAACTCTACATTTAGCACGTCGGTAAGAAGGGAAGGATCGCTGTTACTGATCAAATACATTGTCTCACAACAACTTCCTTTTTTTCTTTCTTTCTTTTCCAGCAGCATTTCACTTGCTATGTAAAATAAGTAAACAAATTGGAAAGCCCTAAATGCCCACTCTGTTATGGCAGAAGTCTAATTAGACCTAAAACTAAAGCGAAAGTGTCAGCAATATCTTCTCTGAAGTGCATTTAGGTATACTCCATTTAATAACATGACATGAAGTAAGTAATGAAATTATTACCATAGGAGTGAAAATTGTTTTAAAAGAAAGACTATTATTCATACTGAATACCACATGTTTAAATGACTGGCATTGTATGAATAATTATAGTAGTTATCACCCTCTGTTGAATAGTAAATGTATTCAGATTACAAGCTCTATTATATTATAGCAAAAAGAAAAAAACCAACAGATTTAACAAATGTTGCTGCCTAGCTGGGGCTGTCATTTGCCAAACTCTACTCCCATTATTAGTAGACAATTTGTTTTGAAGTTGCTGAAAATCTGGGTAAGAAAACTGTTATTGATAGACACATTTTACGGATTGCAAGCCAAACAGATACACGCACACTGAGAATTCAGAGAATATATTTTTAAATATATTTTGGTTTTCTTTCTGTTACTCTATCTGTCCCAATTATGATAGCAAAATAAGAAAAACAAAAAGTTTCCTCTAGTTCCCAGTGTTGTATGACATGCAAACTTTTGTATGGAAGAGAGATGGACATTAAATTGCATCTTAAAGCTCTGTTTTCTGTCACAGATAAGCCGGAGGCACCAGAGTTGTCTATCAGTTCTAGCAAACGAGTTCACAACCACTTGTTTCTCCTGGGAAGGACAGAAGAGACAGCAGAGACACTGCACACACATGCGTTTTCTTGATTCTTTTCATGCCTCTTTCCTCACCACACTTCACTGTCAGAAAGTCTCCTCAACATATAGCACAACCATGAGGTTGCCCTACAAAGCCCTTCACACAACACATTCTGCAAAGTTGGTTTCAAAGCAGTGAGCCCCTGTGCAATGCAGGCACTGCTCACACTCTGGACTGATCTGAGAACTCACAACATCTAGTCATGTAGTTACTAGGGTGGGTCTGGGGTTTCCAGATGGGGAGATCTTTTTTACCTTCTTTTTTGATTGAATGAGTTGCTGCTTCAGTCATTCAAAGAATCTTTTAACCTCAAATATTCAAGATACGTATTTTCATTAATTCAGCATTTCTTTCTCCCTTCAGCAACACTGCTCTGAAAGAAAATCATTCTCTCGCATTTTGAGCGCCAGACAGACAGTGCTGCATCTCTCAGCTGCAAACCCTCCAGCAGCATCAGGAACCCAGCACTCCTGGTAAAACATCTGCTGGAGACAGTTAACCTTGACAGTCCTGCAAGCAGAAATATTAATAACAAAATCAGCCTGAGCTGTGGGCATGTGTCTGCCAGCATTCCTGTCTAAAGGGCCTTCACCTCAGACTCTTTCCATCTTCATTACAACATCAAACAGATTGCTGAACTGAGTTAACTCGTATTTCAATTTGTGCAGTGGTGGTTGGGAAACAGCACGGAGTGCTGTGCTTACACGGCCTGCAAAATGTTTTCTATTAATACCAGAACAATGTTTTAAGACAATTAAGGATTGATTGGTGGGTATTCCTTCACACAACACATCCTTTGTGTCATAATTACACGAGTCCCATACAGCTGTAGGGAACTCGTGCCGCAGCAGTAACATTCCTCAGACACAAGGCAGCCAGCAAGTTCTACAAATCATTTTTACTCTCAGAAAAATTATTGTTATATGTATATATATTCTTTTTTTCTCCAACTAGTAATCAGTGCCTAATCTTGGAAAGAAGTTTTGTTCAAAATTTCTGACTAGTTTCTAACTTCTTAACTTGGTGAGCAATCACCATTTAATAGATACAGCATTTCTCCTGCTTTGAGTTTTCAAAGCCATGTAAGTCTTAAAAATAGGAGTGGGACTCATTAGGTTCAGCTGAACTAAGTCAACACTGGGTGTTGTGCTGAAGGTTTTGTATTATGTGCAGAGAGAGAGCATGTGGGACACAGTGCCCAGCTCTCTCATGCACTGGAAAAGCAAAGCCCCCCCCAACCACATGGTAAGTCTACCATATTCTATACAAGAGGAGAAACATTCCTCAAGTCCACAAACTGACATCACACCAGGCAGCTGGGACTTGACAGGGGGGTCCAACTCTACCGTCACTAGATAGTCAATGACAACTGCTCGTACAACAGCTCAGCAGCACCTAGACATTTGCACACACATCTTATTGGCAGTTTTAAGTAGGCACTCTAAATCATAGAATCATAGAATGGCCTGGGTTGAAAAGGACCACAATGATCACTGAGTTTCAACCCCCCCCTGCTATGTGCAGGCTCACCAACCACTAGACCAGGCTGCCCAGAGCCACATCCAGCCTGGCCTTGAATGCCTCCAGGGATGGGGCATCCACAACCTCCTTGGGCAACCTGCTCCAGTGCATCACCACCCTCTGAGTGAAAATCTTCCTCCTAATATCCAACCTAAACCTCCCCTGTCTCAGTTTAAAACCATTCCCCCTTATCCTACCACTATCCACCCTTGTACGCCCTCCTGTTTACACACTCCCTTCAAGTATCAGAAGGCCACAATGAGGTCTCCGCAGAGCCTTCTCTTCTCCACGTTCCCTCAACCCTTCTTCACAGGAGAGGTGCTCCAGCCCTCTGATCAAACAACTGATTTCCCTTGAAAGAAAAAAATTGAAAAGTTTCTTTAAAGAGTTTTTGTTTTTCTTTTTTTCCAGCGGTGCATCTAAGTATGCTGGTTTTTAATTCCTCTGAGAGCGATGCCCTTTCCTAGCCCACACGCAGTCAGACTGCGGCTGGTATGGAGAAGTTAACCATTGTGATTTCTTACACTGAAACTTCAACTATTCTTTTCCACTTCTTTTGTTTGTCTTAATAACATGCAAAATTCATCTAAGTTGATAATATTTATACTTCATCTACAAAAAAAAAAATCCGTTCAATTTCTGCTGATAATTGGGCCACCTCTGTTACAATTCACTTATTAACTGCACAGAACAAAGCTCATCTTAGTAAGTTCTGCACATTAATAACAGCCTATTAGCCATGCTACCTTCTTATGAATCAATTAAGTCTAATGCTCAAACTTTAAAATGAGCAGAAGAGACATATTTCTGTGTAATGAACTTTGTTAAAAAGCCAATAAATGTTCATAAAGACTCACTATCTCTACTTACACAGGCTTCTACTGAAAGATATTCACATTTACATATCAAATCTCATCTGCTGCTTTTTTTTTTTCTTTTTGATTTATGTATACTTGAGCCTGAGATTTAGTTCACTCATCAAGACGACCAAGCCTTTTTTTTTTTAATTATTTTTAAACTCTTTGCATGCATCTAAGTTCTGCTGGGGCTCAATTCGCCCTCTCACAGGACAATGATTTCTTCAGAATTAGTGAACGTTCACCAGAAAACTACTGGCAGAGCACACGTGGCCTTGACAACCAGGCACACAGTTCAGACTGAAGCACTAAGCTTCGCTTTGGGTGTCTGATGTCCACCTGCTTTGTTGCTATTTGCCATTTAGTACTCTATCCAGCAGCAGTTCTAATAGAGTACTAAATTTAGAGTTCTAGGTACTAAATACTCCCATTTCTGTCTATCCCAAGCAGCCTTGAATGCCCAGCCATAGGCAGTCACTTGAGCAATGAAAATAATGGGCTTCTCAGTCTGGAGAACGCATCGAAATACTGAAAGTTAATATGAATGAGTCCATAATATATGTTTTCCTGTTTTTGTAGAGAAAACCTATTTTTTTTTTTGTTAAAAATAAAGTATTTATATCTATTTTACCATTCTTCCTAATTTACAATGAGATTTCTACTGAAAACGCCGTTTCAAAATTAAAAGCTGACTAAAGTATTTCAGGCTCTTTAAAATGTTGTCTCTTCCCACTATCTCCTTTTCCATACATGCACCACTTAAAAGAGAATATTTTCTGTTTCTTTTAAGCTGCAGTTTGGATAAATTTATTACTGACCAGATTTTAATCTTTGGTTACTACTGCTGAGAATTTCCACTACTTTTCACAAATCTGAATGCACTTCCCTGTATGAAACATATGTACTACACAAAAAATATATAGCTCTGATTCAGAAATGTTTGAGAGAACATTCAGTAGGCACTTATCTGCATAAGCACAAACACGAAAAGGCAGAACATCAAAGGCACACCAAAACTGGAAGAAGAAACTGTTGAATGAATAAAAATATATCCAAGATAAAATCTAGTCGAATTCAAGGTTTTGGAGGGTATTCCAGAAAAATTTTTATTGTTACTTTCAAGTCTTTGTAAACCTATTTTCAGATCCTCTTTTAAGGAAAAAATGTTGCTACCACTTCTCATAAGAAAGGGATAGGTCCCTTAAAAACAGTTGAGTATTTCTGGCACAAGCACGCACTATAAATTTTCCCTGTGTTTCTGTAGATACGTGACTGGACTATCAATAGATTGTTTCTAAACTAATGTAAATTTCCATGGAGCGTAGGTATAGAGGTATAAGTTGGCCAGCATCTTCTCTTCTGTAGGAAAGGCTTGTAAATCCTGATTTGTGTCACAGAAATCCTAAGTGATGACTCTGGATTTGATGTGGTCAAGACAATAGAACCTGGCACGTTCTTGATCTCCAAACTCCACTTGTAAAACGCTAAAGGTTGCTTCAGGACTCCAATTGGAGATAGTAAAGCAGAAAATTAAGATTGCAAATTAAGGCTGTACAGCAAAAATGTTCCAAGTCCCCACTCTGCTGTTGTTGGTGGGCTTATCCTACCTATCATCTGAATTGCACCCATCCCATTACTAATACGCAGAAATTGCAATATGAAGTCAAAATAGTGTCAGTCCATATTGCCTTACTGCACAATTCCTTTCACTCTCAGCACTTCTGTCCCAGGGAACTAGTTTTGTTATTTGATTCTATTAGGAGCTAGAAACAACAGTACAGAGTAAGGAAGTAATAATGCCCACAAAGTAATAATAATAGTAATAATTAAAATCTGGAGTACACCAACCTCAACCTATAATCTGAAGCCACTCTCTTGTTCTACAAGCATATGGTCACGATCAACAGGTAAATACACATTACTAAAATTTATGTGACTATAAAATATACCACCTACTAAATATTAACAATTTCTACTGCTTTCAAAAAATTATGAAGTAACTCTGCAATTAAGAACATAAAATAAGCACAAATGGGAATAAAGTACGGACAACCTCATTCAAGGCAATACAGTACAACACACCCTAAAAGCATCCACCAGCTACTTTTATTTCTTACAACATTTTTATATAAGCTGTAATTCAAATATGAATCAAGTGATACCCAGCAGCCACATACTGCATGGCTGGGTTGGATTCCCTCTGTCAAGACCTGTTGCCTTGAAATTTAAAGCAAGTTGTTTTCACTTTTATGACATTTGCAGTGACATTTAGTCAAACAATCAATCTCTCTCTGAGGCACTACAAGACAGTTTCTTCTGAAATGAGTGAAGCCATTCATTTCAGTCAAGCAAATGGAGTCAGATTCCAGGCGCAAACAAAATCTACTAGAAAAACAAAATAGAAGTGGTCAGACACCCTTCAGAACAGAACATTATTTATGGCAATATTAGGGGAGAGCTCGTGCTGTTTGACAAAGTCCGTATTTGTTCTCTAGACTCTTCGCCAGCACTGAATACAATACGGTAGTAAACTTTCCATTCACACCAGTGCATTTGTCAGTCATCCTGAACCAAAATTCAGCCTAGACGGATGCAAATCCCAGAAATGCTCACAGCAGTGTTGAGAGGGTAGCTCAGCATGCAACGATGAAACCAAGATCATTATATCACCACTACATTATCTTTTGTCTAATGTCTGAATCTCTTTCTCTAAAACATGCACTACGAGAAGACATCCTGCTCAACATTTAAAGTCACAAGAATTCAATCCCAATAGTTTCTACTACGATCAAAAATTAAAATAGCAAAACTAGAATTTCAATTAGTGAAATTGCACAGCTTCATAAGGTTAAAAAAAAAAAACAAAACAAAACAAAAGCCACCAACCAACCTAAATAGAGCTACCACAGTGCTGCACAGGTAAGTAGTGCTTTGCATTTGAACAGTGCTGAGCAGGTGCCTGCTTACTGCAGCCCAGTGCGAGGTTTCCTTCTGAAGCCTTTGTTTTACCTCTCCTGTGAGCAGAGACTATTTGCATACCTTTTGAAATAAAAGCGTGCCTCGGTTATGGCTGGCCTCTGTTTTGATTGACTGCTGTTGTCTGTTGAAAAACAGCTTCTGAAGTCGATGATGCTCTGAAGCATCTCTTATCTTACCCTGCCAAGAAGGACTGAGAAGAAAAACAAGGCTGCACCTGCATGGACCTCCACAGCTTCATCCAGGCAGCTCTCTGCTTCAGCGTTGCTCTCCTTGCCTTACACCACAGAGGACAAACAGAGCTCACCTTTTGGTGCTCCTGCTCATGACCCCCCACAAAAACACAAGGTCACTGTTTTCAGGGAGAATTTCTTAGTTTAGAGTGCAAGACACATGAGGAGCAGCTGAGGTGTGCCCAGTGCAGAGAAGAGGAGGCCTGATGGAGGCTGCAGCTCCTCACAGGGAGCAGAGGGGCAGCGCTGAGCTCTGCTCTCTGTGGCAGCGACAGGGCCTGAGGGAACGGTGTGGAGCTGTGTCAGGGGAGGGGCAGCTGAGGTTTGAGACAGGTTCTTCACCAGAGGGCGGTGGACACAGAACAGGCTGCCCAGGGTACTGGTCGTGGTCCCAAGCTGCCAGAGTTCAAGCCACATCTGGACAACACTCTCAGACATAGAGTTTGACTTTGTGCGGTGCTGTGTGGAGCCTGGAGTTAGACTCAGTGATCCTTGTGAGTCCCTTCCAACTCAGAATATTCTATAGTTCTATGATTCCGTGACTAGTCACAGTCCAGCCAAGTGCCAACTCTCCTGTGCAGTGCAGCCAGCTGAGCTGCTGCTCCCTTGCTAGGAAGGGCAGAATTTGGGATGGGCAGAACAGAAATCACTAATGTAGAAATAACAGCTTTAGAGGTCTGTCTCTGCAGGGCTCGTAAAGCCACAGCCCATCCAAAGAGCATGCAATAGCTCTGTTGTGCACCTGAACGACACAGCAGAGAGGGAATGAAGCACAAAGATAAAGAATGATAAAAACAACCACTTGGTGGTTATGTGATGTCATAAATCGTAATAATGTATGCTAGCAGTTGTCACAGTTCTTCCCCATTAACACTAATAAAACAGACTAGAATGAAATTGAGATGATTTTACTAATTTCCTAAAAAATAAATATGAATATGTACACATTCAGTTCTGTCTAAAACTACACTTAGATAAAATTGCAAACTCAACTGCAGATTACATTGGGAACGTATCTCTGTCTACTGCATTAACCACCAGGGAAGCCTAGAGCTGATCGTCAGGACTCCAGCTGCACAATCCAAAATGTGCACAAGTTCTGTGCTTACGCAGAGTTTAGAGCTGAAAGAGATCAAGGCAAAGAGCAGGAACAATAAAATCCTAAACAAGTGCAGGCAGTGAGTGGCTCCAAAGCAAGCCTTTGAGTAGGTGAGTCACTTCAATCTGATTTTATTCAAATACTTCAGTTTCTAGGGAAGTACCAAATACTGAAAGCAACTTCATATACGGCAAGCATTCGGATGCAAAACACAAGGTATAAAAAAGAGATTCCCTAGAATATCTAATACAGGTCTAAACATTCTAACACTACAAGTGGCCTACACAGAAATTGCACCAACTTGGTTAAACTGTTTGAGAAATTGACTTACTTACATTGGAGCAACCTTCTGGCACATTCAGTAAAGTGTGGGAGAATTGGCTTGGAAGCCAAACTAAGCTAAATGAGTACATGACACACTCTTAACCTGATTGAACCATGGTCCTACAAGCCTGCTATACTAATTTAGGTAAATCAGCTCTAGCAAATAATTCAGTTATAACAGTATCAGTTCTGTATGTAATGCACAAAGACAGCAATTTACTCTTTTTCCACTTTTCCGATGCCTATTTCTCAATAGTACAACTTATGTGAAATCAAGGAGATTCCAATGAAGTACAGTGAGCAAAAATGCCTGTTTTGGTCATACACAGCAGAATTGCATTGATAACACTCAAAAGGGGATTTATGCTGTCTGAATATATGTATCTATCTTGCCTATTTCTAATCATTTAGGCCTGTATCTCTAACTACACAGAAGACAAAGAACTTAAGACTCCTACTAATTTTAGGTGCTTTGAATTGCACCCAGCTGCAGCATTACATACCACAACACATGGGAACTTTTCAAGCAGAAACTGTGTAGAGGATTCTGGAATTGAAATAAAATGGTCAGTATATAGGATTTTTTTAGAAAGTAGAGGCAGTCCTTCCTGCTGTTTTAAGTTTCCAAGTGTAGCTGTGTTTAAAAATGGAGAATTGTTTGTTATATTTAACAGCACAGAGTTCTAAGTCTGTAGAGATTTATTTATTTTTACATTACTTGCTAGTTTAGGGGGAAAAAAAATTCAGACTAACATCAAATTTTGTTTGCAGGATCAGATACCTAAGGCCAAGAGATATACCACTATCTCTACAAATAGAAAGACCTGCACTTTTGGCATGGAGCCTTGCTGATGAATCTTGCTACAGAGAAACAACGGGCTACTGTGATTTAGTAAGTCCTCAAGTAAAAAAGAAAAATGAATGGAGAGGGGAAAAAAAGGAAAACAGGTTAACTAGAAAAAAAAAATGGGAAATAGCCAAAAGAAAAATAATTTGTTCCAAACAGATTTATGAAATAAGGATGATGTAACATACATATAGTTGAATAAGAGAAGGTGAAACAAATGTAAGTTTAATGCAGAACTGTAAGCATCTCTGATTATGCCATATCTAGGAAGGGTTATCCTGTCCACACAATTACCAGTAAGGCATTCCAAGCAAATCTTTTATGAAAGGTGTCACAAAATCATCATTCACAGATACGATTTTTATATGTGGGGTGGGTCTGTTTCTTCCTGTTTGTTCCAAAATATTTCCAATTTTCATTAAATGGTCTTACTACAGTCACAGACAAAGCCGTTTTTCAATACTGACACTTTAATTTACATCATCTATAATTCATGAAGAGAGATACTGCAAATCTTCAGGCTTCATTTTCAACTTTTACTGCTCTTCCATTTCTTTTCCAAGCCTTCATCTTAATTGAATGGATACAGAATAAGTCTCCTAGACCCAGTAATTAAAATGTATCCTATAGATCAAACAACACAGCATTTTATGCTGTTGCAAGTCATTCAGTCTTCTGCTCATTGGTGTCTCTCTCTCTTAATATCAAACTAACATTAGCTAATGGCATTAACAGTGTTACCTTTGAAGACAGAAAATTGATGACAGTCAAGGACAATTATGCCACTTCTCTTACAGCATTAACAAACAGCACGAAAAGTACATGGTGAAACTCCCCTTGAAAATAAGACTCCTATAGCCAAGCAAAGGATTTCCATGTATGTATTACATACATATACGACTTGTTTAACTGGTATCAGATACAGAGAGGCACATTATATCAGCGAGGAAGCAAACCACCCATTCTTCACTGATAGGAGCATAAAGGCACATTACAAACAATAATGATAATAAAAACTATCACCAAAAAAATTGTACTTCCATAACAAATTTACCATGAAAAAGATATTTAAAACAATGGGACTCTACTACAGAGCTTCCAATAGCTTCTAAGGCACTAAAAGTCAGGAATTTGTATGAGCTCAAGTACAAACTTCAGGGGCCATCACATTTCTGTATTCCAGGCAAAGACAGAGAAAATGTATCCTTTTTCATTCTACAGAAATACATATATATATATATATATATATATATAAAGCCAAAAAAAAAAAAAAAAGAGGTTATTTGCAAAAAAATTTATTCAAGTCTTTATCTTTGGCCAAAAAAAAAACATGAGACAAGATCAAGGGGGAGTAAGGGCTTTGGAAACAATGCTTATTAAGCTCCTAATTCATTCCAAATTTTCCTTATTAAATGAAAAGGGATTCCTGTGCTGAAAAAAAAAATGCAGAAAGAAATTTATATCCTCTTTTAAAAGTTCTGCCCCATCATTTATGGTTGTCTTCACCTTTTCCCTGCAGAGCACATTGTCAGCCATTCTTGGAGATGTATTTGGGGATTTTCTCCCAAAAGAATAAAAAACCACTGTTAGCTTATACCACTTAAATGCAATGTTTTCAGAAGAGTACCCCATGATGATCTGCAGGAATCATATCTTTCCTAGTGTTTAAAAGCTTTAGAAATGCTCTTTGTTTAAAGAAACAGAAGAATTACCTGGTATTTGAGATTCTCCAAAACCTTGCTGGTATTTTTAATTCCTGCTGCAGGACCAGTGTCCAACAGCCAAAAAAAAAAGGGTTGAGATGGAAAAAAAAAGCCTTGACTTGAGTAGGTCAATTCATAATGTTATGATATAGTCTGTCATAGGATAATTTCATTTAAGGCTATTTTATTTCTAGCCCATTAGCTTCTACGCAGGAAAAAAAAATCTTTATGCTACTTACTGAATTTCAGATATTAAAAATTTATCTTATTAGCCTCTTCTGTCTCTTTAGCATGACCTATTTTTCCCTTCCTTATGAACTGAAAAAAAAATAGCACTCAGTTTTCTTGAAAAATCACCACGTTACAATGTCCATAACATTAGTAAATAAATGTATCCTTACCAACTCAAAGATGAAGTGCTTTGTCTAATGCACTTGTATCTCAATGCCAGATGCTACCTATTTTCACATATTTAATATCACCTAGGAAGCTACAAATACTACAGAATAAGCACCAGTTTTGACACAGAGCATGTACACGAGTAGCATCAAGAGCAAATCCACATTCAGGACCACAGTCCAAAACACAGAGGTACACTGAATTTTGTCTTTCAGATAAAGCCTCAGACAGATTCACGGTAAACTGGAAGACTTTAAATATTTCTTTCAGAAGTTCAAGAGCCAAACTTATAATTACGCCTAAGACAATTACACAGCTCTGTACAAATGGGCACCGAGGCTTCTCCCTGGCTGCCTCCCTACCAATACTTAATTCTAATCAGCTGAAGAATTCCCAAGGACTGTGATAAATGCAAATATTTTCACCCTACAAAACTGTTAGCATGTATTTTTTCTTCCCTAGGCTGCAGAATAAAACAAATCTGGAAGCAACTATAACCAACACAACCTATATTTCAAGGCAACACTAGTCTCTAGTTTTCTAAGCCTAGATGACTTTGTGGTCTTAAAAAATATAAATAAAACCCCTCCACTCCCTTTATCAGGTCTTTTTTTTTTCCCCCTCTCATCTGGCCTTCTTAATTAATTGACATTTCAAATGTATCATTCTTCTTCAGCAGCTCCTGATTAGATGTTACCTTTATGGCTCTGTCTCCTCAAAGACTTAGTGTAATTTTTTTCAGATTGGTTTCCTACTTATAGGTATTTATAGGAACACTCAAACCCTCAGGCATACTTATCAATTTGACAATGCACAGTTTGTGAAGGATTCTTTGCATGTTCTAGGAAATCCATTCCTGATTCAGAGGTTGCCAGGCTAATGAGAAAAGTCCAGAGTCATACTTCAACAACAACACAAATATCCTCAAATGGAAAAAACACTGCAGTGAAATCCAATCTTTGTTTTAAAGCAACAAAAAGAAGTATTTAGCTGGATAGCACTTGAAAATATCTTATAACATTAGGAAACAAGATCAGTGCTATACTCCTGGTTCATCCTGGCACATTCAGAACCTTGCATGAAACCAACACAGTACATATGCATTCTCCTCCATGTAAGTGACAGACCTACAGACTGTACATATTTTCAGTTGCTAATTACTTTACAGTTGATTTATTGCGTAGAAGTGTATATTCAATTCTACATAAAAACCTGGATATTGTTTCAATATCAACTATTATTCTGCATGAGGAACCATGCTGAAATCCAGCCCTACTTTATGTGGCTATCACCAGCACTCCAGAGGAGAACTTTTCAAACTTCAAAAGCCTCAGAAGAAGTTCCAAAAACATTGCTCTTTACTGTCAGGACTACAGGCAGCACTCATTTCAGATGGAAAAAGAAACCAAGCTCACTCATTTATCCTGCAATTAACTGAATGAAGAAATTGCTTGCCACTCCACGGTCAGAGCAGACTAAACACTTGTCAGCTGCCATATTCTGGGCTGAGTTCAGCCAACAACGTCATGTGCTTCAAACACATCCTCAAGTCTTGGCCAAATAGAGTTAGAAGTCATTTCCAGCACAGACGCATAGCAGCTAAATTATTAATGAACTTCCTGTAATAATTCAGTATGGCTTCCAAGACATGCAGAAGTAATGTAAATGTCTTTGCTGAGATGGGAAGAAAATATCAAACCAACAACACTGCCCTCCAAAACTCTTCAGCAATTCTTGTGGCAACTTGCTTGCTGTCTTTGGCTTCCACTACTTACATAACAATTGATTTATCAAGTCAGCACAAACGTGAGAAGCTGGTGAAGAAGGCTTTAAACTATAGCTGCTTGGGGAAAGGAACCTCAGGCTATCCAGTACCTACTACTTTGATGCCAGTGCTAGCAACAGATGCCCAGGGAAGGATCACAGGTCAAGGAGAGAACATCCAAAGGAGCATGAAGAATTGCAGCCTCTCCAGACAGTAAGGCAGCTTCATCGGGAGCCCAAATTAGATGCTGCTAGGCACATGTAGCACGGATAATAAACAAGAGGAGTTGAAGACACGTGCATGCCTTCAGGGATATATTATTGGGATCACAGAGACGTGATAGGATGGTTCTTATCACTGTCGGAGATGACTCTTGTGACTCCTATGGAGCATTGCAATGGGGTTACCAGCTTCTTAGAAAGGACAGGCAGGGGACACAAGGAGAGGATATAACTCAGCATATTAGAGATCAGCTGGAGTGCTGTGAGTTAAAAATGACCAAGGACATCAGAGCAATGAGGAAAGCTTCTGTAGACACATCTGTGATAAAAGGAAGACAAGAGAAAATGTGGGCTCTCACCAGAAGGAAACAGGAGACCTATCTACTTGGCATATGGAGAAGGCTGTACTCCACAATATTTTTGTCACAGTCATCACCAGCAAGTGCTCTAGTCATACTGCCCAAGTCACAGAAGGCAAAAGCTGGAACTGGGAGTATGAAGAACCTTTCACTGTAGGACAAGATTAGATCTGAGAGCACTTAAGAAACCGGAAAGAACACAACAACATTAAATCAATGAAAATATTTAACAGTTTTTCTAATATACAGCAGATCGAACTGGTAGCAGAGCCAACTGTATAGATTGGCCAATATTTCTCTTTTAAGACTCTCTACTCTGATGCACCTGAGTTTAACTGCACAGGCTTTACAAACATTACGCAAGTGATGAGAAGACTGAAAATAACATTGTTTTCAGGTATACCATAATCTGGAAATATTTATTTCAGAAATTCTAACAGGAAGTTTCAGAGGAAAAAACCATCAGTCTGCCTAACTGAGCCAATCCCTGCCTTAATTTGATCTGCTTGCTTTCATACACTACAAAGAAACCTTCATAAATGTGACCGAAAAGTTTCTTCCCACGCAGACCCTGCCTCAGTCAGCTTACAAAGTGAACAGTGCTTACTTACTCAGTTCAAAGTTTCCCTTTTTCCAGATTGTTCAGGTGTGGGATATACACCCTACTTGAATATGCTCTTCCAACTGTTTTGCAAACAAAATTATCCATCTATTTAAGGGATTTCCTCTCATACTCATTAATGCCTATATCCAAATGACACAATCCCAGTTTATTCCCAGCACAGATCCATGCTGTAAAGTGAATGAGACAAAGCTATCAAAAAAACAAATATAGATCATGAGATGATTATATATGCTAAAACCTTTGGGCACAGAAAACAACTATCCTCAGTCTTCTATGAGAAGTACCTAAGCGCTCCTCTTTGCCGCATTTGACAGACACCAACTAAAACTCTATGGCCCTTTTTTATAATTGCCTTATTTTAGCGCTATTGTTATTTAAAAGAAAGTTATTTTGTGATTTTCTAAGGTAAGAGAACAGTTATGTCTTCCCAATTTGCAGACAGGGTGCACCAAAGAGGTGCACTGCTGGAGATGGCACAGCCTAGCAGAGACATCAACCGTATCTCCAGAATTCACTGCTAGCACATTAGTCCCCAAGCCCTCGACAAACCCCATCTCCCTCAGAACCTGACCAGATGAGTTTATCGTAACACAATCCCTACAACAGTGACTATGACTTTCTGCATCTTCCACACAAACACTACTTTCATGTTTTTGTGTTTCTCTTTATGAAGCACTCCCATTCTGCCTCACAAGAAACAGAGGTGTGAACTTGATTTGAACTGAACCTCTCTCCCTTCTACAAAATGTAACTAAATGCATAATTTCTTTAAAAAGAAACAACCAGGTAAATGAATACTAAAACAGGCTAGATTACTTAAACAAAATGAAAAATCATAATATGTGTTTATCAGCATCATCTGAAGTAAATAATTGCAAAATCTGAGGTTCTTAATACTTCCCTTTTATCAATAGCTGTAGAAGGGAAAAGCTACATCCCCGGGAGACATGATTTTCTTAAAACGTCTTATGAGAAAGAATATACATAATTTTACAGTATAAAAATGAGTACGGTTCTAATGCAAAACTATAGAACTTACTAGAAAAACTTGACCTTTTAACAGGTTTTTGAGCCATTTTGTCTAACTCTATAAATTCTCTTAAACGTTGAAGGATGTTTGAAACAAACCTGTGGAAAGAATGGTCTTATTTACATTTTGTAGATGGACACCACAGAATATTGATTTGCTTTGGAATAATTATTTTTAAATGACATCATGCATGTCATAATGCAGAAGTGACTGTATGAAATACTAAAACCATTTCCATCTTGATTTATGTTTACTGAACAAAAAACAGAGCTCTCAATGCAGAAGTATTTCCCTATATCAGCAAACCCCATTCCTGGTTAAAAGAGTCTCTTCTTGTTCTTTTCTCATTTTCTTGAGATCTGAAGTGGAGTTGCACTACCTGATGATGCAACACATGGAAATGCAAGGGCTTTCCTGTCTTGTGTTATTGGGATTTCTAAGGTAAAAGCAAATTTACCTTTTAAAAACTAAAAAACTTACCTGTCTCGCATCTAAGATCTCTGCAGCAGCTGGCCACTTATAATGAAGCTGGACCACAGGACAGAGATCTTGAAAAGAACTGAAGCTGTATGGGATTGTAAAAATAAGGTGCAGTGTAGAGAAAGAAATCCTTCCAAACAAAAAAGCGTAATGCAAGCTCAGAATCTCCTGACAGCAACAAATCTGCACTCAAGACTTCATAATACGGCAAGGTAAGGAAAAACTGTAACTGGAGCTGAGAGTCACCTCACCAGCTGAGGTACACATTCACAGAAAGCAAGACTGCCTTAGTTTCAGAGCTCAGAGAACTGCTTCAAAAGTCTTTCCCATTCTTTAGTAAGAAACAAATTACAAAGAAAGGAGCACTACTTCTATCATCAGATGTAATCAGAATATGATTAACAAAATACTATGTCAGTATAGTAATATGTACGTATATCCACTAAGACAAGTCTATCATATTTTAATAAAGCAAAATATTCAGACAGTCCCACAAAACTCTACTTGAAATAACAGTTAGGATCTGTATTAAACAAGTAAAAGAATTAAGTCATGAGACCTGGGATGCAGACTTCTTCATTAAAGTCTTTAAGGACAAACAAATGGCAAAAAAGCCAAGCAAATAAATAAACAAAAGGGTGGAGAACAGAAAAAATCTTCTTGTCTACCATAATTACTGGTTAGGAATACTCAAATGTACATTTAGAAAAGTGTGTGCGTGTGTAATATTTTCAGATGGATACAAAGCTCCATGATGCAGCCAACACACTGGAGGGAAGGAATGCCATCCACAGGGATCCTGACAGGCTCGAGAGGTGGGCCCATGAGTTCCTCAGGATATTCAGTAAGGCCAAGTGCAAGTTCCTGGACCTGGGACAAACCCAAGCCCAAATACAGGCTGGGCTGAGAATGGATTGAGAGGAGCCCCGAGGAGAATGACCTGGGGGTGTTGGTTGATGAAAAACTCAACATGAGCCAGCAGTGTGCACTTGCAGCCCAGAAGGCCAGCTCCATCTGGGCTGCATCAAAAGAGTGGTGGCCAGCAGGGCAAGGGAGGTGACTGCCCCTTTCTGCTCTGCCCTCATGAGGTCACACCTGCAGTACTGTGTTCAGGTCTGGGGGCCTCAACAAAGGAAGTATGCGGAGCTGTTGATGCAGGTCCAGAGAAGACCACGAGCACGATCAGAGGGCTGGAGCGTCTCTTCTATGAAGAGCTTCTGAGGAGATTGGAGCTGTTAAGCATGGAGGAGAGAAGGCTCCAGAGAGCCTAAAGATGGGGAGGGACTCTTTTTGTAGAGAGACAAGGGGGAATGGTTTTAAACTAAAAGAGTGGGTTTAGACTAGATATCAGGAAGAAAATTCTTCATTTCAGGACTGATGATACACTGGAACAAGTTGCCCAGAAAAGCTGTGGGTGCCCCATCCCTGGAGGTGTTCAGGACCAGGTTGGATGGGGCTCTGGGGAACGTGATCCAGTGGGTGGCGAGGGGAGGTGCAGGTGCAGAAGGGGAGCTGGGACTAGATGGTCCTTAAGGTCCCTTCCAACCCAAACCATTCTGTGATTCCTTGATTCTACAACTTGCATTCATATTTATAGAAAGATATATAGATATACAGATACATAAATAT